>NC_138548.1:346521788-347949288 GCF_964273705.1 Natrix helvetica
CTTATCCCAGCTTCTGTCAACCTAGCAGTTCAAAAGCATGTAAAAATGCAAGTAGAAAAATAGTGACCACCATTACACCGTTCCATGTTGTCAGATAGAGCTGGCTCTTTGGCTTCGAAACAGAGATGAGCACCGCCCCCTAGAGTCGGGAACGACTAGCACATATGTGTGAGGGGAACCTTTACCTTTACTTATGACTCTTGCCGTACACTCTTTTTGAAAATGCAAATATATTCCAGGTTTTAACGCCAAGGAATTTTCTACATGATGACTTACCTTTCAGGCACCACAGTAGCTGAAAGAGAGGAGACACTGAAGGAAGCCAAACTTGCTTGTCCTTCTCCTGTGCCATTTTTGTTAAAGCAACCAGACTCTGTTGGTAAAGAAGAAAGATGGAAATAAGAACAAAACCAGCATTTAAAGCCTTTTCTATTATTTTCACTTTAAATGTGTTCAAAGCAGTGACGGTGGGGTGAAAATACAGGAAAATGTTTCACAGGGAAATTTCATCCCACATTAATTCCCTTTCTACACGCATTTCTTAAGTTTATTGGGAAAACACACATTAATTGGTCTAAACAGCATTTTCTCTGGTGAAAAAGTTAATTTAAATTAATATATATGGCTTCCCCCAAGGAGTAGTGCGGTGGCTTAGAGGTAGAGCTGTTGCCTCACAATCAGGAAACTGTGAGTTTGATATTAGATACAGGCAGATGTTTCTCTCTCTGGGCACAATGAGAATATATCTGCTGAACAAAACTCTGCATTGGCGATAGGAAGGGCATCCGGCCATTAAACACTCTGCTAGCTCCATTCAGTTGCCCAGATTCCACCCCGCAAGGGTTTTAGGGGTCGTTAAAAGATGATGATGATATGGCTGCCCATCTCTCAAATATAAGTCCTTGACTTATGACTGTAACTTGAGCTTGGAAAATACAGCCTTAAGTTGTGACAGTTGTAAAGCAGGTCATCATGTGACTGATCCACTAGTTTCCCAAATGCTAAATAATGTGACTGACCCAATTTTACAACAGAGTTTTGTAGTAGTCACACAAGCAAACACTGTGGTCATAAAGCAAACCCATTGTTCACTGTTGTTGTTTCTCCCCCCTCCCCCCCCCTGGAAACAGAAGCAAACACTGATTTTCAGCAACAACGTCATAAATTGCAGTCAAGTGACTATGTGAATATGGCTAATAGCCATAAATGTGGGTTGGTTGCTGAACCCACCAAATGTGATCACGTGGCTTCGGGAAAGGAGGGGACAACCATTGTAACTTTGGAACTGGGTCGTAAGTACCTTTACAAGAATCTACCGTGTTTCCCCGAAAATACAACCTGTCCTGAAACTAAAGCCTTGCCACATTTTTTGCGTGGGTAAAAATATAAGCCCACCCCCGAAAATAAGCCCCCTAGACAATCCACGGAGGATGGATGCCGCTCTGGGAATACGCTCTATAGTTGTGGGCTGCAGATCGTACAATCATAGAGCGTACTCCCAGAGTGGCATCCGTCCTCCATGCTTTGAAAAAAAAAACCAGGCGGTGGGCGGCGGCGGCGGCAGCGGAGGTGTCCTTCGAGCAAGCGGGGAGCGGAAAAGCCGCTGCGCAACCCCCCTCTCCAGCCATGCAGAGCCCCATTCACTCACCTAGGGGCATTCCGAAGGCACCGAGCCGCGGGAGGCGGAGGGTGGTGAACAGGTGCTCGCGTTGCTTGGTGCCTTCCGGGTACCGCTAGATCGGTCAGCGGTGCTGTACCCGGCTGGAAAGGGGGTTTGCTGGGCGGCTGCTCGCAAGCTTGGTCACCTCCTGGCTGCTGTGTTGCTGCTGTGACAACGCAACACAGCCATTCGACTCTGTGGCTGTGCCCGGCTCTTCGAGAACCCAGTGGCAAGGGAGCAGCCGCCCAGCAACCCAAAAATAATAAGCCCTCCCCTTTAATAAGCCCAAGGCCATATTTCGTGGGTCAAAAAAATATAAGACCCTGTCGTATTTTCAGGGAAACACGGTATTGTGACTTCAAACAGTTGCTAAGTGGCTGGTTATAAGTCAAGGACTACTTGTATGCTTTATATCAGCGATGACGAACCTTTTTTGGCTCGCGTGCCATAACGGGGGAGGGCAGGGGGGTTGTGTGCGAGCGTGCTGCACCCATAATACAATGTGCGACCCCCCCAGTGCGCATGCGTGCATGAGAGGCGCTCCCCCCCATTTTTTGCATGCTTTTTTCACCCCCCCCCCGGCTCCAGAGGCTTTATGGGAGCCTGGGGAGGGCAAAAACAGCCTCCCCCGCTCCCCCGGAGGCCCTCCGGAGGCTTCAGGGACCTTCAAGAGGCTTCCCTGAAGCCTCCGGAGGACTTAAACCGTCCCTACAAGCAAACCGGAAGTCCGTTCCTGAACTTACTGTTTGCCCATGGGGCCGGTTTTTTGCGCTCCGGAGCCTTCAGAGAAGCCCCGGAGGGCATCCGAGGAGGGGAGGCTCTTTTTGCCCTTTCCCGGCTCCTATAAAGCCTCTGGAGCCTGGGGAGGGCGAAAAATGGCTTTTAAAAAGGCTGAACTCAGCTGGCCAGCGCACGCATGCGCGCTGGCCAGCTGACAGGGCAACGCCTCGCGTGCCCTGACAAATGGCTCCACATACCATCTGTGGCATGCGTGCCATAGGTTTGCATCCTGGCTTTATATTTTCATTATTTTATATGTTATCAATCATGAACAGGAGTGAAATAGAGAAGACACGAAGTCCAGGACATTCCCCGCCCTCCCAGGAAACCCAACTCAATTTTCAAATGTAATTCACAAAGATTAAGAACTTCTTATGTTTTTCCTAAAGGCAGGAATCACAAAATGAACGCCTGGACTCTCACAAAGATGATTTACGAGTCAATCGTACATTCAGGGTTTGGGGGTTTTTCTTTTGCTCTCCAAAGAATCAAAGCATATCTTCGCATGCAAAGACTTGGTTATTTTAGTTGAGGAATTTAACACAGGTAGCCCTCGACTGACGACCACAATTGAGCCCAACATTTCTGCTGCTAAGCGAGGCAGTTCAGTGGCTTTTGCCATTTTATGAACTTTCTTGCCAGAGTTAAGTACATAAATCACTGCAGTTGTTAAGTTAGTCATTAAGTGATTCAGGCTCCCCATTGACTTTGCTGGTCAGAAGGCCACAAAAGGGGGGATCACATGGACCCCACCGCCACCCTGAGATGCTACAAGTGTCAAAAATACGAACCAATTGTCAAGCACCCGAATGTAAATTATGTGACCATGGGGATGCTGCCATGGTCATAAGTGTGGAGAAAGGTCACAGGTCACTGTTTTCAGTGCCATTGTAACTTCAACCAGTCATTAGAGTCCTAGTGGACAGCCATTTAAATATGAGCAAGCAGTGTGCAGCAGCTGCCAAAAAAGCCAACACAGTCCTAGGCTACATAAACAGAGGGATAGAATCAAGATCATGTGAAGTGTTAATACCACTTTATAATGCCTTGGTAAGGCCACACTTGGAATACTGCATTCAGTTTTGGTCGCCACGATGTAGAAAAGATGTGGAGACTCTAGAAAGAGTGCAGAGAAGAGCAACAAAGATGATTAGGGGACTGGAGACTAAAACATATGAAGAACGGTTGCAGGAACTGGGTATGTTTAGCTTAAGAGAAAGAAGGACTAGGGGAGACATGATAGCACTCTTCCAATATCTCAGGGGTTGCCACAAAGAAGAGGGAGTCAAACTATTCTCCAAGGCACCTGAGGGTAGAACAAGAAGCAATGGGTGGAAACTAATCAAGGAGAGAAACAACTTAGAACTGAGGAGAAATTTCCTGACAATTAGAACAATTAATCAGTGGAACAGCTTGCCTCCAGAAGTTGTGAATGCCCCAACACTGGAAGTCTTTAAGAAGATGTTGGATAGCCATCTGTCTGAAACGGTATAGGGTTTCCTGCCTAGGCAGGGGGTTGGACTAGAAGACCTCCAAGGTCCCTTCCAACTCTGCTATTGCATTGTATTGTATTAAACGAAGAGTTGTGAATCAAGGAATGCCTGTAATACAGGTCCTGCAGCTGGCAGAGCAAAGACCCCACTCTGAGCACAGATTCCTTACCATCTTTTGATGCGTGGTGCAGGTAGCTTCCTGTCCCATTGATCACTTCCTCCTCTTCTTCTTCCTTGTCAGAATCCTGGACCAAAACCTGTCCAAACCCTATTTTCCTGCCCGGCGCAGGCGTTTCCTCAATGACCAGCGCACTGGCCTCCACTCTCCCCTGGGTCGGTGGCACCGCCAAGGAGTCGTCGTGGGAGTCATAATCAGCCTCCGGGACCAGGATGAAGTACTGGCATCCCACGTCCCCAAAGAGCAAGGTGTCCCCATCCTGGAGGCTGTACCGGACCTGTGGGATCAAGTTCATCCGCTGGCGCCGAGTCCGGTTCAAGCTGCCCTGATCATACAAAAGGTGGGGGCCGTGGGAGGAGGGCACCTCGATCACCGCGTGCGTTTTGGAAACGGAGTTGGCAGGCAAGCAGACGTGACAGCTTTCCAAGCGGCCAATGGTGTTCTCGCCAGGGTAGATCCAGAAATCTAGGAAGAGAAAATATTATATGGAGAAAATCTTTCTTTACTTCCATGCAGAGGTGTCAAACAAAAAAATTCAAGACGACAGCCACAACCATGGGACCAAAGGCCCCCCCTTTTAAAACTGCATCACAATGAACACAGACAGGGGGCGGGGCTCTGATTGGGTGGTGGCCGCCATCTTGACTTTATAGATTTCCCTCCATGCCGATATTCCTACATTCATGATTGCCCCAGAAACCTAGTTTTACTGAAGCAAATGGTTAAATCAAGCGAATAATCCAGGCAAAATCAATGATATCCAAAAGGAATAGATATATAAGTCATATATGAGAGGGAAGGTTTGCATGTGTGTGTCTGCACGCTATTTGAATAGGATATTCAAATAGAACAACATATACATAAAAGCAATCATGGGAATA
The DNA here is from genome assembly GCF_964273705.1 of Natrix helvetica. Classification (NCBI taxonomy): domain Eukaryota; kingdom Metazoa; phylum Chordata; class Lepidosauria; order Squamata; family Natricidae; genus Natrix; species Natrix helvetica. The sequence continues at coordinate 346,526,781 of NC_138548.1, forward strand.
TAAAGTCATTAAAATTAAAAATACATACACACACAGGCAGAACAACAAATATCAAAGAACATAAAGTCATTAAAACTGAATAGATGTGTGTGTGTATATAAACACACACACATATTCAATTTTAATGACTTTTTTATATTCTTTGATATTTGCTGTTCTATTTGAATATCTAAATCAAATATTATATTCAGTACCATGTGAGTATACCATACAGACACTTTTGTGGGGGAAGGATGGCTATATAAACGTGATTACTGTATTTTCCGGCATATAAGATGACTTTTTAACCCCAAAAAATTACTTCAAAAATCGGGGGTCGTCTTATACACTGGGTATAAAAGCCATACCAAAAAAAAAAAAAAAAAAAAACCATCAACTGGTATATAAAAAAATAAAAGAACGATATTGACATTGATTAAAAGCATGTTCATTTGAATGAGGTTGTTTGGGGGGGGAACTGGCCGCCCTTCTCAGCTCACCATTCGCTCCTCCTCCGCTCCGACCCTGCCATCCCGCCTCACACCTTAGGGACCCAAGCACTGCCTTCCCGCCTGGCTGGGCTGTTGCGCTGCTGCTAGCAGGCGGAGGAGCCAATGGGCTGGCTGCTGGTGCCTGCTCAGAGAGCTCTGCTGCTGCTGGTCCCCCTCGTGCTTTGCCACCCCCGTCCTCTTTGCGGGAGCCCAGTAGGGAAAATGGGGCGCTCGTGGCCCGAAGAGGGGCACAGTAGAAGGGGGACCGCCCCTGGAAAGCATAGGACTTGGATGTTTTCCTTCTCCCCCCGGTTTGGCCCTTTCTCACTCACTATTGAGGCTTGAAAGGGACCTGGCCAAGGCGACGCCAGAGCCTCGGTTGCTTCATGCGGGATTGCGCTGCAGCTCCATCCGCAGAGCGTTTGTGTATGTGTATGTATGTATGTGTAGCTCTTGCGCTGAAATTCCAACATAGGCAGACACATGCGTGCGCCCCCGCACAGCCCGCTGCCTTAATCACGTTAATTTAGTAGTCGGGTCTCCTGTGTTGTGCGACGTTGGTGTCTGTGGCGGGCCTGACTTTGCGTTAAAAGTTTGGTGACTGAAATAATAAGGCAAGGAGAGCTGGGCTAGGGATTAAAAAGGAACAAGCTGAACTTTCTCCTATAGTGGAATTCCATAGATAATCAAAACAGCCTTTCCTGATCTGCTTTTGGGACCTGCGTGTCACAATACAGCTGGAAGATACAGGTCGGCTTCCACTTACAACACTTCCTTTAGTGACCATTCAAACTTACATCCTCACTGGGAAAAAATGACTTCTGACCATTTTTTCAGAGTTACAACCTTTGTAGCATCCCACATGGTCAGGGAATCAAAATTCAGATGCTTGGCAACTGGTTCAAACTTATGATGGTTGCTGCATCCCAAGGTCATATGATCAATGTTTGCAACCTTTTGACAACCTTTTGACTCCAGAAAGAGGCGGAGGATTAGGGGAGCTTAAAAAAAAAAAGCCAGCATAGCGCTTCATATTCTGTTTTTCAGGCGTCTAGGAGACAGAATCCGGTCTAGTAGCTTGGGAAGCCCTATAATACAGGCAATGCTCGTAGCCTTGGCGGTTTGTGGGCCGTTCACTTCTCCTTGAGCGAGGAAACCCTCTGTTTGGCGGGAGCGGGAGGGGGCGTATCCACATCCTGGCGTTTCCTTGGGCTCCATGCCTTTTTCCTCCGCCAGCTGAGGCGGTGGGGAGTTGCTGGGCAGGGAAGATGCTTCTCTCTCCGGAGCGCTGGGAAAAGCCCTCTAGGTACAAAAGGTGGCCCGGAGCCACCTTTGCTTTCAAAGCAGCAATGTAGGTCTCGGATATTCGGTCTGAATTGGACTGAAACCTGTCCCGTCCCCCCCACCTCACCCCTGTCGCCAGAAGAAGCCAACCTGACTCATCTGGGGTCCAGTTTGTGGAAGGGGAGTATTAGCAGGAAAAACCACCTGGTTCAGTAAGGCGCTGGAAATAGAATGGAGGCTGAATGATTATTTGGTGTGCCTCGGAAGAGGGCTAGTCTTATACGGCGAGTATAGCCCAAACCCTCTATTTTAATAGGAAAAGTAGGGGTTCGTCTTATACACCCAGTCGCCTTATACGCCGGAAAATACAGTAATAAATAAATACATATTCAAATTTTCCCCCATTCCCAATTTAGGCTCTGGAAATCTTACCAGGCTTTTATCAAGGCAGGTTTGCTCAATTGCTTAGTTACGAAGTAAAAGAATGATTATCCTTGCAACCTCACGAAAGGCCAACTATGTATAAATGTGGGCTGGCTTGATCTAAGTCAGCGGTTCTCAAATAGTGGGGCGCGCCCCCCTGGGGGGGCGCGAGGCTCTGTAAAGGGGGGCGCGAAGGCTCCCTTTCCATCTGGGTGCAACGGCGGCGAAGGCGTGGGCGAGGCATAATATATCCCGCCTGGAAGTGGCAGCACTTCGGACTGGATTTTCATTGGAGCCGCGGGCTGGAGCTGTGCAAGAAGCCTGCTCGGGCGGGGGTGTGAGGGAGGGAAGCATGGGACCGCCCGTCTTCGCCACCGCGTAGCTCGCCTCCCCGCCAGCAGCTCCACTGCCAGCATTCCATCTGGAAGCGGAAGCGCAACAGCCGCTGTTGGGGAAGGGACAAAGGGGCGGCGGTCGCCCGATCTTGCCACCGCCACCCCTTCGCCCCTGGTAACGGCGACTGTTGTGCTGCTGCTTCCAACTGGGATGCTGGAGGAGCTGCTGGCAGGGAGGGAGGGAAGAAGGGCAGAAGGGAGGTGGAAGGAAGGAAAGAAAAGCAGACACGCCGGAGGGAAAGAGGAAAGAAGGCAAGCAGGCAGGAAGGAGGCAGAAGGAAGGAGGGAAGGAGGGAACTGGAAGGGAGGCAGGGAAGGAGGGAGGGAGAAAGGAAGGATAGGAGGATAGGGAAAGAGGAAAGAAGGCAGGCAGGCAGAAGGGAGGGAGGTGCAAGGAAGGAAGGAAGCATAGATAAGCAGGAGGGAAAGAAGGCAGGCAGGCAGGAGGAAAGAGGAAGGAGGGAACTGGAAGGGAGGCAGGGAAGGAGGGAGGGAGAAAGGAAGGATAGGAGGATAGGGAAAGAGGAAAGAAGGCAGGCAGGCAGAAGGGAGGGAGGTGCAAGGAAGGAAGGAAGCATAGATAAGCAGGAGGGAAAGAAGGCAGGCAGGCAGGAGGAAAGAGGAAGGAGGGAACTGGAAGGGAGGCAGGGAAGGACGGAGGGAGAAAGGAAGGATAGGAGGATAGGGAAAGAGGAAAGAAGGCAGGCAGGCAGAAGGGAGGGAGGTGCAAGGAAGGAAGGAAGCATAGATAAGCAGGAGGGAAAGAAGGCAGGCAGGCAGGAGGAAAGAGGAAGGAGGGAACTGGAAGGGAGGCAGGGAAGGAGGGAGGGAGAAAGGAAGGATAGGAGGATAGGGAAAGAGGAAAGAAGGCAGGCAGGCAGAAGGGAGGGAGGTGCAAGGAAGGAAGGAAGCATAGATAAGCAGGAGGGAAAGAAGGCAGGCAGGCAGGAGGAAAGAGGAAGGAGGGAACTGGAAGGGAGGCAGGGAAGGAGGGAGGGAGAAAGGAAGGATAGGAGGATAGGGAAAGAGGAAAGAAGGCAGGCAGGCAGAAGGGAGGGAGGTGCAAGGAAGGAAGGAAGCATAGATAAGCAGGAGGGAAAGAAGGCAGGCAGGCAGGAGGAAAGAGGAAGGAGGGAACTGGAAGGGAGGCAGGGAAGGAGGGAGGGAGAAAGGAAGGATAGGAGGATAGGGAAAGAGGAAAGAAGGCAGGCAGGCAGAAGGGAGGGAGGTGCAAGGAAGGAAGAAAGCATAGATAAGCAGGAGGGAAAGAAGGCAGGCAGGCAGGGGGAAAGAGGAAGGAGGGAACTGGAAGGGAGGCAGGAAGGAAGGGAAGGAGGAAGGGAGGGTGGAAGGAAGGATAGACAAGTAAGAGGGAAAGAGGAAAGAAAGCATGTGACTACGGTGGGAGACGAGGAAAGACCGGTGTGCTATGTTATGCAGAGGTGTACTTATAACAATTTTATAGACAAATGATACTATTTACAGTCGCGCGGGGGGGGGGGCGCGAAATGTTTTCTTCTTCCTAGGGGGGGCATGACAGAAAATAATTGAGAAGCACTGATCTAAGTCAAGGATGCTAAAAGAGAAGTTAGGGAACCAGGAGTTTTAATCTTGATTTGGACACAGAAGCCAAGCCTCTCCCCCCACCCCTTTGATGCAGCTCAACCCCGGTGAAGGCGTGCGCCCTGTAGGAGCTCCCGGGCAGGAACAGTCGCTGAAAAACGCCCGCATGGGAGGCCGGCTGGACTGGCCTGCTGGGAAGCCCATCAGTCTTCTGGAACCTCTCCTTCCGCCGCGCGGGGAACCTGAGCCGCTCCTTCCCTTTGGGCCGGCTTCTTGCCAGCCTCTCCGCGGAAGGCTCCTCGGCGACCCCTGTGAAAAGGTCATTCGACCCCCAAAGGGGTCGCGACCCACAGGTTGAGAACCGCTGTCTTAGAGGCAAAGCACTTTGAGGAATCAAGCATTTAAGAAATACACTGAAATCTGTAAACTCTTATCTACAAATCCTTTCAAGAAAGCAAGCAAGCTCAAAGCCAGGAGCAAAGATCCCTAATCCCTCATCAATTCTTATCACATGCTAATTAGTCAACACCTAGGGAAGAACAGGCTCCAGAGAAACAAGACCAATCAAAGAAGAAACACATGAGGTTGAAATGACGGAACTTTGGTGCTCTCCGTTTCTTTGCACACATTTCATTACCCGGAACTAGCGGCTGCCTCAAACAACGTCCCATCTCAAAAACAGTCAAGCAAGAAATAATACCCTATCACAGACGGCAGGGCAAGCTTCTATATGAAAACAGCCTACAACTCCTCCTCCATACCTTGATGAAGCTATGCAGCCTGGTAATGAGACATCTGCAGGAAGTGAAGCAAGCATAGAGACAACCAAGAACCCGTTAGTATCCAAAATAGCAACAAGCAAGCATGTTACACGCCGACATTGTAACATAGCTTATTACAGACCATGGCTTAGGAAGGGAGCGCAAACTCTACAGCAGTGATGGCTAACCTTTCGGTTGTTGCATGCTAGTAGGCCTCCCTGCAACCTCCTGGGAGCAAAAAAGGGCCGCGGGGGTGTGTGACGTGGCCCCCTGCGTTCCCCGCATGCACGTGTGACCCCTCGCTCCCTCGCATGTACATGCATTTCCTACATGCCCCCCCATGCATGCATGCGCGGCAGAGACCTAAAAATCAGCTGGCCGGCGGGAGGCACACGCACATGCGCAGTGGAGCTGACCTGGGTGAAGGTTTGTATGCCCACAGAGAGAGTTCTGCATGCCACACCTGCCATAGATTCATCATCATGGCTCTCCAGCAAAATGCACTTTCATATCAGTAAATATGAATCTAGAGTGATCAATCAGAATAGACTTGGAAGGGAACTTGGAGGTCATCCAGCTCAACCCCCCTACTCAAGCAGGAGGCCCTATACCATTTCAGACAAGGGTCCAGTCTTTTCTTAAAAACCTCCAATGTTGGAGTACCCACAACTTCTGAAGGCAAACAGTTCAACCTGTTAATTGCCCTCACTGTTAGGAAGCTTCTCCTTAATTCCAGGTTGCTTCTCTCCTTGATTAGTTTCCATCCAGTGTTTCTCGTCTTGCCTTCTGGAGTGGCTTTGGAGCAGGGGTCGCCAATGTTTCAGATCTCAGGGACCACTAAATTCATAATTTTAAATCCCACGGTCCACTAATATAAATTTTTAACAAAGATAAATAGCTTTTAGTTAAAGGTTCCCCTCGCATATATGTGCTAGTCGTTCCAGACTCTAGGGGGCGGTGCTCATCTCTATTTCAAGACAAAGAGACAGCGCTATCTGAAGACGTCTCCGTGGTCATGTGGCCGGCATGACTAAACGCCAAAGGAGCACGGAACACTGTTACCTTCCCACCGAAGATATTTCCTATTTTTATACTTGCATTTTTTACATGCTTTCGAACTGCTAGATTAGCAGAAGCTGGGACAAGTAACGGGAGCTCACTCCGTTACGCGGCACTAGGGGTTCGAACCAACCAACTGCCAACCTTTCTGATCAACAAGCTCAGCATCTTAGCCCCTGAGCCACCGCATCCCTAAAAATAGTATTTAGTGCAATATAAATAAGGCAAATAATTTTTCTGCGGACCATCAAAATTTTCCCGCAGACCGCCAGTTGGTGACCACTGCTTTGGAGAACCTGGGACTTGTAGTTCCACAAATCCTGAAGCCAGCAGGTCACTTGTAGCTCTAAGGAGAAGCAGAGGCAGCTCCAGAAGCGCTTACCTTTCTCAGGGCCGTACTTGCTGCTCAGCAGATGCAGGCGCCCCACCGGCTTCGGGGTCTCCCTTGCAGCATCAGACCCATCCGTGGAGTCGCCTTCTCCATCCCACTCCAACAACTGAGTTTGTTCCATCCTGCAATTGAAAGAAAAAAAGGACTTTATTCTCTCCTACAGAGGGGAAACCTGCCCCGCTCCGGTTTATTGCATCCGAATCCTCGTTTTCCCTTCCTTGCATTACTCCTTTTCCCCAATCTTGGCGATGCCCACAATTCCTGGTTTCCCCCCCACCTTATATGGGAGCCAACTTTTTTTTTTAAGGGCGGCATGGCCCTTTAAGCCTTAAAGCCGCAGCAGCCCTTTTCCGATTAAACTCCGAGGAAGCCGGGGAAAGGAGTCCTAAGCTAAAAGCCGAAAAGGAGATGGGGGAAAATTACCTTCCTTGCATACACACGCCCTTCTCCGGGCACCCTAAAAGCGAAGGACGACGATCGCTCTTTCTGAGCGCGCCATACCTCTCTGGGCAGGAAGAGTTTCCATTCGTCCACTCCGCTGCCGTTTAAAAGCCTTCCTTCTCTTGATTGGACCATTCGAGTCCTGGAAGACGGGAGAGTAAACGGTCCCCGCTTGTCCCAAGAACCAATAAAAGACCCAGGGGGAAAGACCATAGAGAGGGGAAGCGCCAGGCTAGAGAGTATTATCATCACCCACCCACCCCGGAGGACAATCATAGAGTTGCTTTTCAAGTCTCGCCTCCCTTATCTGAGTTTTCTACCCTCTGTTTTTGCTCCGCAAAGCGGAAGTCGGTGCAGTTCATAGGAAATAATATTGTTTAATATTGCGCGAAATGCAGCGATCTACGGCAAGGCTTCGACTGCCACTCTAGAAAGTAAAAATGCCAGATCTGGGCTCAAAAATCCGAACGACCGGTGGGTGGCAGCAGAGATGCTAAGTGTCCCTGGTTGTTTTTTTCCAGCCAGAAGCAAAAGCCGTACTTTTGCAATTTGCATGCAAAAGTTCATTTAATTTTCTAATTCAAATCCTTTTCAGAGGGGAGACCCCAGACTTCCTTAACTGAAATAATGGAGACTTTGCACTTCCCCCCTAATTTTGTCCACTCGTTTATGTTTCTCCTGACTAGGTGCTTGCAGTTCAGCTTATAATTAGATTGGCTAAAGTTTGTTTCTGAAGATCCTCATTTGCCGCAGCCTCCTCATTAAGTTGGCAATGTTAGATATGAAGTTGTATAGGCACATAATTACAGGAATGCATTTTTCCCATTTGCAGATATTCCTTCCACCCCATCCATCCTTCTGCCACCTACCTGAAATTCATGACTCTGGACAGCTAACCATTAAAAGAAAAAGAAAGTATTAAAAAAAACTGTAGGAAGTTAGCAGCCACCCCTCTCCTAGAAAAATGAAATATCTTAGGAAATATTAAAAGGGCAGAATATTTCCCCTAAAAGGGAGGGAGAAACTCACTCCCCACCCTCTTCAATAGCCCACAGCAGATGTCCTCACTGAAGAGATAAAGAGATAGCTAGGTCTATTCATAGGCAAATGCCCTCACCCAAGATCCAACAAAAATAGGATTAGCCCTCTACCCATCTAGCAACTGAGCTCACCACATGGCACCTAGGAAGATTACACCATTACAAGGCTCAACCAAGCCTGGGACTCAGGACAGCCTACAGCAGTGATGGTTAACCTTTTTGTTGTTGGGTGCCAAAAATGTGAGCGCGTGAGTGCAATAGCGCGCACCACACTGCTTGCCTCCAAGCTGAGCTTGGTATTTCCTCTGGGGGGCTGGGAGGCCATTTCCCCCCTCCCCAGGCTCCAGTAAAGCCTCCTGCATGGCCCCATGGGAGTCTGACAAACAATCAGAATACAAACCCAAATTCAAAAGCCCAGAGAGGGTATAAAACTCAGGCACTCTCAGCATCTCTGCCCTCCCTCCACCCCACCGGACCTCAAACCACGTTGTCCTGTCCATCATTAAAAACCATCTTTCCAAACAGCCTCCATGTTTTCAGTGTCCTTTTCCCCACTTGGAACTGAAGGACATTTCCTCCAACAAACCACAGATAAAAAAACAGCAGCAGAGGTACAAACAATTCAACAGTCACAAATTAGCATAACCAATATATTGACTCAGCCACAGCTCCTAAGCCCTGGGTCTGGTTATCTCTTGAAGTTCTGCCTATCATAAACCTTAAAGAACATAGAAATTTACACACCAATGCAATACAATCCACTTTTACTTGCTTCCAGTTGCGTGGAAGACAAAGACATATACAAGTAGTCCTCAAATTACAACAACCGTTCAAAGTTACAACATAACTAGAAAAAAGTGACTTGTGACCATTCCTCACATTTATGACTGTTGCAACATCCCCATGGTCACATGATCAAAATTCAGATGCTTGGTACACATTTATGACAGGTGCAGCATCCTGGGGTCATGTGACAACCTTTTGACAAGCAAAGTCAATGGAGAAGCCAGATGGACTTGATAATTGTTTTATTAACAACAGCAATAATTCGCTGAACAACTGTGGCAAAAAATGTAGTAAAATGGGGAAAAACTCACTTAACAACTGTCTCACTTAGCAAGAGAAATTTGGGCTCAAGTGTGGTCGTAAGGCGAGGATTACCTGTACTAATCCTTTCAGGTTTGAGTTTGAGTTTGAGTTTATTAAATTTATAAACCGCCCCCTCTCCCCGCAGGGACTCGGGGCGGTGTACAGACATCACATATATAAAACAACAGAGCACAACACAAAAACCCAGACAAACAATGTAAACATACAGTCTGTATATTAACCCAAACTAATTAATAGTTAAAAACAATCTAAAACCAATTAAAACCCCAATTTAAAATTTAAAAAGCCATCAAAGGTGTTGGTTTGAGAGCCAGCTTGGTGTTAGGGTTAAGGCCTCAAGTTAGAAACAGAGACACCATGAGTTCTACTCCCACCTTGAGCAAAAGGCCAGCTGGGTGACCTTGGGTCAGTCACTTAGCTCTAGGAAGGATGCAATGGTAAACCACTTCTCTTGAGCTTTGTCAAGAAAACTGCAGGGACTTGTTTAGTCTTAACGCAGAGCCCTGGGCTGACGGGACGCTCAGACAGGCTACAAAGTGAGCTAGCTTAGAGAACAAATCAACTACAGTCCACATTGTAGTATTCCCCCCCACGTTGACCATGCGGGGGTTTGACTATGAAATTCACAGCTATTGCCTCCCAAGGCCAAGTTGGCTCAGCCACTAGCTGTAACATTCCCGGGGTCTTCCCTATTCTCTGCTTCATGGAAGCACACACAGCGCAACTTTTTCCATAGCTCTCTCTGTCTTTTTTCATGCCTGGCCACCAGAATTGCCATTTGGTCAGGTGTAAGGTGTTTAGGAATCTGAAAGTGGCCAGCTTGCTTAGTAGTAGCATCGTGGCTTCGTTGCAAGACTTCAATCCATAGACTTTCAGGAACATAGTTTGTCTCTCTTCCAGGGCCATCCCCTCCCTCAATGACACCATCTCCAAGGATCAGATACAATTGAACAAAATGGTGTTGGTATGCTGTGAGAATAAACCATTTGTGTTTCTAGAATTGTTGGAAGAAATGTCCATCTGGGTTCAGTTCCAAGTGGGGAAAAAGACACTGGAAATATGGAGACTGGAAAGATGTTTTAATGGTGGACAGGATCACATGCATTGGAGCTCCTGGTTGAAAAGAGCAGAGATGCTGACAGTCCCTAGGTTTTATGCCCTTTGAACTTCCTGGGGCACAGGAAGATCATCCTGATTGGTTGCTGTCAGAGGCCATAGCTAGCTTTGTAGGTTGTCTGTATACTAAGTTTGGTTGAAACTTGGCAGGTGGTGCAATGAAGGGCAATGAAATGGCTCTGCCTGAATGTGGTAGATCTTTGTTATGTAGAGTAGGCTGACTCTAATAGCCCATTGACAAAGTTGGGAGGTGTTCTGTCCCGTGATTCCAAGGAATATGCAGACCCAGGCTTGGCTGTCTGGCACGACTAAATTACACAGATAAAGCCACCCCTTGGCTGGGAGCCTAGAAAGTTCTCTTCACAAACACAATATAACACTTACAGAAGTCTTTTGCAATGGCTGGAATATGGACAGTTGTCTCCTGCAAAGATTCCCCTCCCGTCGCTCCACTTATAAACTCTTTGGGAGGGGCCACACCCTTAACCAGCTGTCCTTACTTTCTTCTATGACGTCTTTTCCACAGCTGTTCCTGTCTCCTATCAATTCGACTTCTACACACATCAGGGACAACCTCCCTCTGTTCCTCCTCACTGTTCCCTGACTCAGATGCCACCTGGTGGCCAACAGGCCTCTCTAGTTCCTGCTCTGACTCCAAACACCCTCCAGAGTCTTCCTCATCCTCCAGAGCAGTCCCACAATGGTCTGAGCTGTCAAGAGTCCACCAACAACTCAGCCGGCAGCTGCTGGACCACAACAGGGGGGGGGGGCTATTAAGAGTGAGTCTGTTTCCTACCTAAAAACATGTTTCTCAGTTTCTCATCCAGGGAAATATAATATTCTGCCTTTATAATATTTCCTAGGATATTTCATTTTTCTAGTAGAGGGGTGGGTGCTAACTTCCTTCAGAATAATCCAACTGGTTTAATTTACACAACACAAGCCATAAACCAAACCAACCTTATAAAGGCTTAGCAGCATAGTCTGAGTATCCACCTATTATTTTGAATTCCTGCTCAAAATGAGGTATTTTGAAGAATTGAAGCCATGATGGAAAACATGTACCATCCATCCTATTTTGATTTAGAAAACCACTGATGTTATCAGCTATAGTGTAATGTCAAATGTGAACCCCGCCCTTTTGAATCTGGGAGGGAAGCAACAGTATTTATATGCCTTTTGGTGTTTTTTTTAAAATGAAACGAAAAAAGAGGAAATGAATTTCATATATCAATCAAAACTGGATTTATTTTATATTCAGGTTAGACGAGCTACATTTCATTTTTTTTATTGTTTTAATTAAACAAAAATACAAAAAAAAACATTCTTCGTTACATCTTGTATAAAGCATGTCGATTGGTTACAAATGAATTTCGTGCGTTACTATACATCCTTCATATTTTTAATTTACATTTTAAAATTGAAGATCTTTATGTATTTTACCATCAATATACCATCATTCTCATTTAGCTGTAATTATTTAAATATGCTTTTATCTAGAATCATTTGCACTTGAAGACACAACCATCTACTGGCATTCATTAGCTATTCTTATAAACCTCCAATAATTACCCTTTTATAGCATATTCCCTTTTTTTCCAATTCACTATCTAAGGCTTATATCTAATTGCTTTTACCAATGCCAAGACATATAAAAATCATTAAACATTATGCATTAACATTTTCTTATTGTTATTATAGTTATCTAAAGAAAAAGAAAGAAAAAAGATTTTTTTTGTCATTTATATCTCAACTCCTCCCCACCGACCCAAGAAAAATTACATCTTTATAATAAAGTCTAACCAAAAGTTTGTTAATAGAGTTTATAAGTGCCCAAGAAAAATTAAATCTTTATAATAAAGTCTAAACAAAAATATATTAGTGGAATTGATAAATCTTTTCCCCAGGTCGCAATTTACAGTTTATATCCAAATTATTTTTAGTAATTGAGATTATTACTTCATTATTATTATTATCATAATGAATTATTAATTAACAAAAAAATTTTTTAAAGAAAACATTCTAAAAGTGTCTAAGAAATCCTACTTATTAATCACCAAAAGTTAACTAAGTTTTGAGTTATCAACCTTCATCATCAGCCTGTGTCTTTCCAGGAACAAAACTGTCTTATTTCTTTAGCCAGTTGTTGTGTCAATTCTCTTATAAACTTCTTTATAAAGTTTTTTAAAACTTCTCTCCGCACTCTTTTGCTTGAAAGATCTCTCATAGTCTTGTTGCCCTTGAATTAGTATTAAAATTGGCATGTCTTTAATTATCCAATGTCTTTCTAAAGCTGTTTCTCTTCTTAATCCCATCATCAATCCCATCGGGGGGGAGGGGGGGGTAGAGCTCCAGATCTTCAAGTATGTAATAATAATCAAATTCACTTTTCCATGTTCCCTCCTTTCCACTTTCACTCTTAGGTGCTCCATTATTAGGTTCATCTGTTATCTTGTCTTTATCTTCTATATCTTCACTCTCTTCTTTAATTTTTGAGGCTCCAGTCCCTTCATCTTTTGTTGAGCCAGACAATAATCTATCTAGCTTCTTATCAAACCTCTCAAATCCTTCCAATATCTTTAAAATTCCATCCAAAAAAATCCTGGTAGTTTAGGATTTCTTCATCTGTATATGAATGCATATTTCCCAGAAGAAAAGAAAAAGTTTGAAATCCACTACCACTCTCGTCTTCAATATCTCTTTTATGTATAAATTTTTTTTGTTTTAAAATTGCTTAAACATAAGATCCTTTTAATTTTTTCAAGAAGAAAAAAGAAATGAGGGCTCTATCTTTTCTTTCCTTTCCTTTCCCTTGTCCAAAATATTCCACAAGGACACCTGCAAGAAAAACAGTTCGTGTCCTTGAGCCAATATCAGTCTCTACAGACAAGCTGCAAACCCTCTAGTTACAATGTCAACAAACTCAGAGAAAATAAAAGCAAAGGATACTTTGTTTCAAAAGGAGAAAAAAACCAAGTTCTGGCTTCAGGATGGCAGATTCAACTTTCTCTTATTCGTATCAGGCTTAAGGAGAACAAAGATCTCTAAGTGTCTTTAATAAAATTTAATAGTCAGAAAGAGGAAGGATTATTAAAGTGAAAAAAGTTTTAGATCAACCAAACAATAAAGGTAGCACAAATTAGGAGAAAAAATCAATTCATTCAATTAAGAGGAGAAGCAGGAAGCATTCCAATCACTTCAATCCACAAAACGCTGTTACATAGAAGAGGAAAAAAAACTTTCTAAGGCAGTCCAATAAAAATAAATTTTGCTGCTTTATTCTTTTGCTTAAAGGACTAATTCATCTTTTTAAAAAAATTATTTGGGCAATCATTCTCAAAGAAAAAAAAATCTCACCAGCTGGACTCACTTTCACTGCCTTCTTTCCGGAGCCATCTCCGACTTTGTCAGCCTGGGGGCTGTCTGTTTACCGCCAGCTTGGAGAACTTCCCTTGGGTCAATCAGGGACTTTGTGGTGTCCCTGAGACCAGCAAGGATTTGTCTCCCTGTCACCGTATCTCCAGGATGCTTTAGGTCCCTATGGACCGTGCAGCGGGTAAAAGAATCAACGGCGGTCTCAGACTATCGAGACCGCACGTTGTGTCATCGCGACGTCTGGCTCGTTCATCCTACATTTCATTTCTTGTAGTCATAAGTGTGAAAAATGATCCTAAATCACTTGTTTCAGTGGCATCGCACTTTTGAAAGATCACTAAATGAAACGTTTTAAGACTACCTGCATTTTTCTCATCCTTCTATAGAAAGGGGATAACCCAACTCATCTTGTATTCTCAGAAAATGTTTTGAAATAATATAAATGCACCATCATCTATTCTGCAGTTTTTCTGTTAAATTTCCAAACTGCTGACATATACTGCAAATAAAAGAATGGGATCATCCATAAATCTAATAAGAAGTCTTCCATTATAAAATCAATATGGATAAAATAATGCATGCCCTGATTGCAGCACATGACTACATTCCTTTGAATTTCTATTGCTTTTTGTTCACCCAAAGGGTTAACTGAAATCATCAATTTCTTCTTTTAAAAAAACTATATTGGTATCCAATAATCAGAAGGGAAGGGGAAGCGAAGACAGAAAGGTTGTGCAGATGCAGCCTCCGGTTTTCAGCATTGGCTCCAATTGCGGGTGTCAATTTTCTACACCCTCTGCTTTAAATCCATAGGAAGTTGCTGAGTGAGGTCATCAGTTGGGACTGCTTAAAGCATAATCAGTATTATCAGTTCTCAAAGTAAGATGAGTCAAAAAACAGATTCCAGGAATTCTGTGTTATTGTTGTAAGATATACAAGTAGTCCTCGACTTACAATAGTTCATTTAATGACCGAAGTTACAACGGCACTGAAAAGTTACTTGTGACCACTTTTCACACTTAACAACCATTGCAGCACCCCCATGGTCACATGATTTACATGTGACCACGGGGGCAATTCTTTTTACTACCGAACCGGTAGTAATAGTGGCTGGAACCCACCTCCAATGCACAGAGTTGCCAGACGAAGGGAACAGCTAAAGAACAGGGGTCGACTTGGGAGTAAGGCCACAGGTGGACGATGAATGGCCCCTCCCAGAGGAAATAAAAGAGGAGCGAAAGGGTAGTGGAGTTTGCAGGAGACAGTTTGCTTAATTGGTTTGTGATTCTCCGAGACTCCTTGTCAGGTTTTGCAGATATCAGCTTGGCAGGTCTCCAAGCCAGATAAGGTTTGTGATTGTAAATCCTTCCTTGAAAGAATTTACCGGATGTGAATGAATAGAATTCACAGTAGTCCAATAAGTCCAATAAACCAAACAGTAAATTAATAAAAGTTTTTTTTTCAGGACAAGGAGTTTGCTTCATGCTCTTGAGAAGCCTCAGTCAGAACATATTGTGTTTAAAAAAACTCCTCTTCCAAATTGCATTTAAATTGTACAACTCCTGTCTTCTTTTGCCTTCCTCATATAACAGTGATGGCGAACCTATGGCACGCGTGCCACAGGCGGCACGCAGAGCCATTTGTCAGGGCACGCGAGGCGCTGCCCTGTCAGCTGGCCAGCACGTATGCACACTCTGGCCAGCTGAGTTCACCCTTTTTTAAAGCCATTTTTCGCCCTCCCCAGGCTCCAGAGGCTTTATAGGAGCCTGAGGAGGGCGAAAAGAGCCTCCCCCCCTCGAGGCCCTCCGGAGGCTTCAGGGACCGTCCAGAGGCTTCCCTGAAGCCTTCGGAACGCTCAAAATGATCCTCCGAGCAAACCGGAAGTGACTTCCGGTTTGCTCAGAGGCTCATTTTAAGCATTCCTAAGGCTTCAGGGAAGCCTCCGGACAGTCCCTGAAGCCTCCGGGGAGGGGAAGGCTCTTTTTGCCCTCCTCAGGCTCCTATAAAGCCTCTGGAGCCTGGGGAGGGCGAAAAAAGCATGTAAAAATGGGAGGAGAGCCTGTAGTGCGCGCATGCACACTTGGGGGGATCACGCATTGCATTATGGGTGCGGCACGCCTGTACCCGACCCCCCTGCGCTCCCCCCACTTGTGGCACGCGAGCCAAAAAAGGTTCGCCATCGCTGTCATATAATATACAACTAAGCTATCTCCTTTTTTTTTTTCAAACCAGAGACAGCAGAAGGTATCTAAATAAAAATTTGGATGGCTCCTTCAAGGCTGGCCTTCAAGGCAAATGTTTGGAGCTGCACTCAAATAAAGAGGGGAGTTTCCAGTACAGTGAAAAATCAGATAATCCTTATAAATGATAACCGCATAGTCTGGTAAACCCATTATGCCTAGAAACGAACGTTGCTTAAGTGCATCGGTAGAAGGCCTACATCACTCTTTCTCGTATGCAAGCTCTGAAGATGGCATGTGAATCCATTTTCGAGAGGATCAAATTCCAACCACAATGAAAACCAATCTCCAAGCAGGACAAATGATACGTATCAAAAGCTTATGTTCTGGAAGGAGGCCAAATGGATGCATCCTGAGTGCTTTTAAAAGCGCTGAGGAACAAGATAGACATTGCTTGGTGCCTAAATTATTCAGAGGTGAAGTACATAATGCTCCTGATGTCAGCTTGCTTTCGAATAAAAAAAAAAATCTCGGTGAGAGCTGGCTTTCATTGATCTGACCTCCGTCTCACTCCCACAGATGACACATCTCAACTTTGGAAACGTATGTAATCCGTTTCTGAGTGACAGGAAAACTTTCTAAACTGCCCTTTTAACGTTCAGCATCCCTCTGAGCAGTTGGCTGTGGATTAAAACATTTAAAGCATCTTTGAGAGCTTTGGGGAGAAGTTTCCCCTGCAGTCTGGCGTTGTTTGCATGGAGGGAGAGAAGCCAATTTGGTCTAGTGCTTAAGGCATCAAGCTACAAAATCGGGAGACCATGAGTTCAAATTCCGCCTTCACAATTGTTGGAAGAAATATCTGTCTGAGTTCAGTTCCAAATGGGGAAAAAGACACTGGATTCATGGAAGTTGCTTGGAAAGATGGTTTAATGGTGAACAGGATCACAACTGCTTGAGATGCTGGGCAAAAAAGGAAGAGATGCAGAGAGTGCCCTGGTTTTATGCCCTCTCTGGGCTTTTGAATTTGAGCTTGTATTCTGATTGGTTGTCAGACTCCCATGGGTCCATGCAGGGGCAACTCTGTAGGCTGTCCTGAGTCCCAAGCTCAGTCTGGGTGATAATGTAATGAAAGGGCTTTGGGATTCCTATTATGTCTCTGCCTGAAGGAGGTAGATCTTTGTTATGTAGAATAGACTGGCCAGGCCTTAATTGCCCATTGACGAAGTTGGGGAGGGGGGGGAGTGAGTTTCTGCCTCCCTTTTAGGGGAAATATTCTGCCCTTTTAACATTTCCTAAAATATTTCATTTTTCTAGGAGCGGGGAGTGTTAACTTCCTACACCACGAAAGCCAGTTGGGTGACCTTGGACCAGACATCCTTTCTCAGCCCGATCCATCTTGTTGTTGCGGGGGAAATAGAAGGAGGAAGGAGCATTAAGTGTGTTTGAGTGACATGTACGAACAATGAAGTCAGGATGTAAAGAAATAAATTAAAAACATTTACAGCTTAAAACTTTACAATGCTGCCACATTGTAAAGCATCAAATCATGTTAACTATGGATATGTTGTAGTTGCAAGAAATATTACGTTTGGGTTAATAAAAGAACTGGGGCCGCGTAGTGGTTAGAATACAGTACTGCAGGCTACTTCTGCTGATTGCTGGGCTGCCTGCAGTTTGGCAATTCAAATCTCACCAGGCTCATCCTTCTGAGGTGGGTAAAAGGAGGACCCAGATTGTTGGGGGCAATATGCGGACCCTGTAAACCCAGGATCTCCAACCTTAGCCACTTGAAGACTAGTGGACTTCAATTCTCAGAAGATGGCCACATCAGATCAGATTATAAGGCTCCTGCAAAAGAATTCAGTTTTTAAGAGTTTTCAACAGATCAAGGAGGGGGTTTGTATTACTTGTTTTTAACACGCAGATTGTGGCAAGCTGCTCCAGAGAGAATGGAGAATGGAGCAGGTGGCAGTCCGGAAGTGACCAAATGTGTAGATAATGCCATCTTAATCCACATTATGTATAACTCTTTAATAAAGACTTAGCTTCAGTATTATCCAGATCCAGAGTGGCAGTCATTTTAAATTTACTGAATCTGGCAACTGTCATCTGGGCTTTTGTAGTGGGTACAGGAGTTGCAGTTGAGCTAAGTTGTGTGAAATATGAAATATTTTAGGAAATATTAAAAAGGCAGAATATTATATTTCCCTGGATGAGAAAAAGAAAAACATGTTTTTTTTAAAAAAAGCAGCTTCCTGCCCCCCCCACCTTTGTCAATGGGCAATTAAGGCCTGAATCAGTCTATTCTACATAACAAAGATCTACCTACTTCAGGCAGAGCCATAATAGGAATCCCAAAGCCCTTTCATTATATCATCACCCAGCAACAGCTCAACCAAGCTTGGGACTCAAAAGACAGACAGCCTACAAAACTAAGACACACACACCTGCCCCCTGGTAGTCTAACCACCAATCAGAGTGCATTTCTTGCACAGGAACAGGAAGCTTGGGGAGGGGTCCCAGAGAGGTCATAAAACCAGGGCACTCTCAACATCTCTTCCTTTTCCCCCCAGCATCTCAAGCCATGTGATCCTGTCCACCATTAAACCATCTTTCCAAACAGCCACCGTGTTTCCAGGGTCTTTTCCCCCACTTGGAACTGAACCCAGAAGGACTTTTCTTCCAACAATAGAGATTAAGAATTGGCTCTCCATTTGTGCTTCTTTAGGCCAAAACGTCCTATATAAAAAAGAAATCAGAACATACGTTGTGATCTCCCTATTCTTTGCTTTAGCCATTCTCCAGCTGTTTCAGTGCTATGTACAGCTGGAGGTTTAGGAGTGGGGAATGACAACAACAAAAAAAGACATCAAAATTTCTAATTATATGACTTTACTTCCTGTGATATTAAGGTTTATTTCAGGAAAGAAAAGATCCCTTATATCCCAATGTTATGATTTGCTTTGATTTTGTTTTTAGGGTATAACCAAAAGGGAGGTTAAGCATGGAACAACCCAGCCCTTGCTGCCTGATGAAAGCCACACAAGATAATGAGAGCTTTTGATTTTCCGTTTTCCTCTGATCTGAAGGATCCGGAGTGCAAAATTCAGGGCTCTTTGGAACCTCATCAGTAAAAATGCCACTGTCACCCGGAGCAGGAACTGGCAAGAAACTGTGCCAGCTTAAAGAGGTGCTGACCTCAATTTCAACTCTTACAACTAAACAGATGGGATTTGTGCATGTGTGCATGTGTGTGTGCATGTGAGAGAGAAGTGGGGGGGGGGTATAGTTTTGCTCTTTGCAAAAGAACCAATATGTTGGGGCCCAAGGAATCAAGAACTACAGCTTGAATTGCTGAGTAGTTTCTTTATTGTTGTTCATTCTTAGGCAGGAATTTTGCCAGACTAAAGCACATTCCCCAAAACGATGAGATATAGGAAGGAGTGATGAAATCTATTTTTTTTGCCCACCGATTCTGTGGGCGTGGCTTAGTGGTGGTGCTGGTCATGTGACTGGATGGGCGGGGCCAACTTTTTTTCACTTTTTAAAGCATTTTTTCCCCTGCCTATTCGCCCGAACCAGCAGGAAAAAAATACTTTAGAAAGTGGGGGGGAAATGTTCTGACAATCGCGTGGCTCACATCTGATCCATGTGATTGTCAGAACCTCTTTTTTTTTTTTGACTACCGGTTCACAGAACCAGGAGCAATTGTCCCTACCGGGCCGAACCCAGGAGGATTTCACCCCTGATATGAAGGTTTAGGGAGGATTCCTCCTGGCCCTCCTTCTGCATACCAAGGACAAGACTGATTTGCCTCTTAGCACATTGGGAAAGACACATGCACAAACATACCTCCTCCTGCAACTCACAGTTGGATTCCATGGTGGAAAGTGCCTCCTTTGGTGCCAGGCCCAAGCAGCAGCCAGATCCACAGGTGCCAGGACTGCCACTCAAAGTTTCCTCCTCCTCCTCCTTCTGCTTCTCCTGATACTCAGGGTTGGTCAGAGCAGTGTTTTTCAACCTTTTTTGGGCAAAGGCACACTTGTTTCATGGAAAAAATCACGAGGCACACCACCATTAGAAAATGTTAAAAAATTTAACTCTGTGCCTATATTGACTATATATAAAGTAATTCTCTTGAATAGGAATCAAATAAACACAAAGAAAGTATTTTATAATTACTTTATTATGAAATAGTAAGTAAACAGAAATATGAAAAATTATAAAATACTTTATTCAGTGCGCAACCTGGGCCTGTTTGGCTGAACACAAAGCTGATATTCTGGCTGGAATCGAAGAAAGACACACACGTAGCTCTTCGTCAACAGCTCTCAGTCTCTCTCTGTATTTAGTTTTTATAGTCCACCAAGGGCATCAATCATATTAGCCCAGGGATCTGCAAAATTGGCTCTTAAGACTGGTGGACTTCAACTCCCAGAATTCTGAGAGTTGAAGTCCACCAGTCTTAACACAGCCACCTTTGCAGACCTCTGTGTTAGCCCAAAGCCTGGCGCTGGGCGGGCCTTGCTCCCCCATTGGTGGAGCCCCAAGAAGCGAGGAGGGAGAAAAAGAGACGGAGGCAAGGAGCTTCTCCCCCCCCCCGCAAAAATCTTATCAGGGAGCCGGCGGGCAGTAGCAAATTAGCTGATCACGCGGCGTGATCGGCTAATTTGCTACTGCCCGCCCGGCTCCCCGGTTAGATTTTTGCTGGGAGGAGGCGGGGGGGGGGAAAGCTCCTTAGCCTCCGTTTCTTTTTCTGCCTCCTCGCTTCTCGTCCCCGCCAGGCGGATCTGATCGGAACACCCGTGTGCAAGAGGCGAGCCCTTACTTTTATTATTACTTTTATATTTACTCCATCTCCTCCTGCTCCGGTCCTCCTGGTTTTTTTTTTTTTTTTAATCTTTCAAATTTTTCAATTTTTCCCACGGCACACCAGGCAACATCTCGCGGCACACTAGTGTGCCGCGGAACAGTGGTTGAAAAACACTGGGTCAGAGAATTGAAGAGATAGCCTTGTGGCCCAGTAGAAAAACCCAGTTCTCCCACTTCCCAAAGACAAATGGCTCTGAAAGACAATAGCCAGGAGCCAGAGGGTTGGCAAATTCAGTTAGCCGCTGGGAACAAAGGATCTTATCACATCAGATACCATTCCTGCGCAGGGCTCCTTGATACCAACGGTCGTGGGGAGGGGCAGGTGCGAGGACAGATTAAGAGCGCGTAGTCGGTTGGGAGACCGGGGTTTTTGGTCATTCCCGGTCGTTTGTACCAACCCCTGCATACTAGGTGGTCAGGATCTACAGACCCAAGGCCTGAGACTGCTGTTATGCAACGCGAGGTCCGTTGTCAATAAGGCCCCCCTCATCCACGATCTAATTTTGGAGGGGGAGCCGGACCTCGCAGGAATAACCGAGACCTGGTTGGGCCACAAGGGAGGTTTACCCCTCGTGGAAATGTGCCCGCCAGGTTATCGAGCATTTCACCAGCCTCGGGCCCAGGGAAGGGGCGGCGGGGTAGCAGTGATTATCCGGGAAGACCTAGAGCCGAGAGAGTTCACCGTGCCACAGACATCCGGGTGTGAGTCCCTTGTCGTGAGATGGGGCCCAGGGAGGCAGTTGGGCCTGCTGATAGTATACCTGGCTCCTCGCTATACGTCAGCAGCCCTGCCTGAACTCCTTGAGCTGATCTCATCGGTGGCGGTTGAGACCCCCAAACTCTTAGTGATGGGGGATTTTAATCTGCCGTCAATGGGAGAAGCGTCTGAGGGGGTTCAGGAGTTCATGGCTTCCATGACAGCCATGGACCTGACCCAGTTAATTCAGGGCCCTACTCACGAGGGAGGCCACACGCTGGACCTTGTCTTTGTCTCTGGCCAGTGGATGAGTGATCTGGGAATAGGGGATCTAGCCATTATTCCCCTGTCATGGTCGGATCACTCACTTCTCCGGCTGGACTTCCCTGGTGCTACCCTCCGCCGCGAGGAGGCGGAACTGGAAGGTATTAGATGGTTCCGCCCCAAGCGCCTGATGGAACCAGATAGGTTCCAGACGGAGCTTGGGCCACCTCCTGTGGACCTGACCCGCCCCCGAGTGGAGGACCTGGTAGACGCATGGAATAGTGCGACTGCCGGGGCCCTAGACCGGGTGGTGCCTTTGCGGCCTCTCCTGCGGCGACGAACCACCCTGGCCCCTTGGTTTACCGAGGAGCTAAGGGTGATGAAACACCACAAGAGACGCCTAGAGAGTCGTTGGAGATCCTCCCGTTCCGAATTTGACCGAGCACAGGCACGAGCCTATTTGAGGACGTACCTCGTGGCATTAAGAGCGGCCAAACGTCAACATTGCGCCGCTCTTATTGCGTCCGCAGATAACCGCCCTGCCGCCCTGTTTCGGGTGACTCGCTCCCTCTTGTTTGAGAGACCGCGGGAAGCCCCTTTACAGGGCAGAGCAGAGGAGTTTGGGAAATATCTACAGGACAAAGTCGCTCAAATCCGGATGGGATGGGCCCCCTTCAGTGGTTCAGCAGAGACGCCCGTGGCGAGTCTTGAGGGACCGCTTTGGGAGGAGTTTGACTCGGTTGCCATCGAGGATTTGGACAGGTTGCGTGGACGTCTGCGACCCACCACATGTTTATTGGACCCGTGTCCCTCCTGGCTTGTACTGGCATCCTGGGAGGTTACGCGCGACTGGCTCCTGGGCCTAGTGAACGCCTCGTTGGGTGAGGGGTCTCTACCGGCCGCCTTGAAAGAGGCGGTGGTGAGGCCCCTGCTCAAGAAGCCTTCCCTGGACCCAACGGACCTAGTCAATTACCGTCCAGTCTCCAACCTTCCTTTTCTAGCGAAGGTTGTAGAGAGTGTGGTGGCACAGCAGTTCCCACGTCACCTGGAGGAAAATGATTATCTAGACCCGCGCCAGTCCGGCTTCCGACCGACTTAATTGTACATTGGGTTTCTTACAATTGGGGTATTTTAATGGTGATTTTTAACTGTCTAAATGTTGTAATTTGTTACCTCCTCCGTGCATGTGTGTCTTTGTATATATGTATGTTTATGTGTTTGTACACATGTTTTTATATGCTCCATTGTACGCCGCCCCGAGTCCTGCCTGGAAAGGGAGCGGCTAATAAATTCAAATTATTATTATTATTATTATTATTATTATTATTATTATTATTATTATTATTATTATTATTATTATCACACTCTTATCAGGAGCTCATCTGGATTGAATGGATTAGCTGGAGACATTACTGTTGCCTGGGGCATGGCCAGTTGGGGGCTCCTTTCATGACCTCAGCAGGAGCTGGAGTGAAGGACAGGAACTCACCTTACCCCATGGCAGCACTCAGGTCTTCAACACTCTTCACACAATATTTAGATTTAAATATTAGGTTGCTTAGTGTTGGCTTAACATGTTTTGTGAACCTAACCATTGTGGTGTTGGAAGGAATGTCCTTCTGGGTTCAGTTCCAAGTGGGGGAAAAGACACTGGAGACATGGAGGCTGCTTAGAAAGATGGTTTAATGTTGGACAGGATTACATGGCTTGAGCTCCTGAACAGAAAAGGAGGATCACATGCTTCAGCGTTGGGAGAAGAAGAAGAAAGAGAGCGAAGAAGGGGCTTGCTGGTTTTTTTTATAATCTGTTCAGTCGCACCTCTCTATTTCCTGTTCCTGTGTAAGAAATGTACTCTGATTGGCTGTCAGACTCCCATGGGGCCAAGTGGTGAGTTGGGTAAAGGGCTAATATTATCATGCCTTAATCCCATCACCCTGGAGCTGAAGGGGAGAAGTCTTTATTATGTAGAATAGACTGGCTTGGCATTTTAATGGGCCATTAAGAAAAGTGGGGGCTATTAAGAGTGAGTCTGTTTCCTGCCTAAAAACATGTTTCTCCATTTCTGATCCAGGGAAATGTAATATTCTGCCTTCAATATTTCCCAGGATATTTCAGTTTTCTAGGAGAGGGCTGGGTGCTAACTTCTTATAAAATGCTTATAAAAATGCATGTTGTACCGGCCTATCCCATTGCGGTTTAGTCAACTAGGGTTAAAACCAGTAATGGTATCCTCTTTTCTTCACTACCAGTTCGGTAACAAGAGCGTGCACATCTGGGCATGAGCAGAATCTTCTGCGCATGCACAGGTCTGTGATGACGTCCAGGTGGGTGGACGGAGCCTTGCGCCATCACTCAAACCGGTGCAAACCGGCAGATTACCACCTCTGGTTAAAACACAGGTTAGTACAATATGTGAATCAGTCCTTATAGGATAACTCTTGGTATTCGTTTTCTTTACCTCCTATCCTCAGACAGTTCCTCCAAGTACAGCCAGTCCTTGACGTACAACCACAATGGAGCCCGAAATTTCTGTTGCTAAGAGAGGGATTTCTTAAAGTGAGCTTTGCCCCCATTTTACGACTTTTCTTGACGCATTTGTTCAGCGAATCACTGCAGTTACATTCATAACACGGTTGTTAAGTGAATCTGGCTTCCCCCATTGACTTTGCTTGTTGGAAGGTCACAAAAGATGGGTCACGGGACACACACACACACACACACACACACACGCCGGAACCCTGAAAACTTCAAAAATATGAACCAGTTGTCAAGCATCCAAATGTCAATCACATGACCTTGGGGATACTGCAACAGTTGTGAGTGTGAAAAATGGTCATAGGTCACTTTTTTTCAGTGCCGTTGTAACTTCAAATGGATCACTAAACAAAGCGTTGTAAGTCGAGGACTACCTGTATAGACAAAAATACAGAGGAGACAAAAGCCTGACACACTTTATTTCCAAGATCTGACATAGATCCGTGATCTTCCCTGCACCCAATAGACTGTCAGCTTCCACTTTATGTTTCCTTGTGTTTCCCTAGCTGTCTGACCAGCTGTCTGCAAGGAATATAAATCCTTCCCCTCCATCCAGTCAGAGCTGAAGAAGCTTCTTGGATGAGAAGCGAAAGGTCTTCAAAGAAAAAAACAAGAGAGTGCAGCTGCCTCCAGAAAAAGCACCTTTAGGTTTGCTACATTAGGTGAGACTGCCATGGACTGGTAGAGGGGAGGGGGAAGGCAAGGGGGAAAATGAAAGTAAGTGTTGTATCTCTTTGAGATGCTGCTTCAAGGTCACCTGGCATACCAGTTGAATACTGACTGATATGAAAACATCCTGCCTGAATCCGATTGTTCACTTGGGGTGGGAAATTTGAAGTAGCTAAGGAAGGGGAAAGTTGAACTTAGGGATTTTGGCATGCGATGCTCAGTTCTGGCCATACACTTGACTTCTAATAAAACCTTTCTCAACAGATGGAGCCAAGGATGGTTTTTATTTAGAGATTTAAGTGGCAACACAGGTCTGACAGAGGCTTAAACTCACCTTTTTTTAATTAAATGAATGGAATGGAATAGGAATAGAATATAATTCTTTATTAGCCAAGTGTGATTGGACACACAAGAATTTTGTCTTTGGTGCATATGCTCTCAGCGTACATAAAAAAAAACATTCATCAAGAATCATGAGATACAACACATAGTAATAGTCATAGGTTACTAATAAGCAGGCTAATACTACTAATAATAAGCAAATGAATACTAATACAGGCTAAACTCATCATACCAGAAAACATAGGACCTGCCCCAGTGATGGGATCCTCCTGGTTAAACAACCGGTTCGGTGATCATGTTGTGTGTGCAGTTTGAAGGAATCTTCACTTCCGGGTTTCTTTGGAAGTGATAACACAACTGATTTACATGGCAATCTGCTCTGCCACGTGAATCAGCTGAGAAGAGATAAAGGTAGGAAAATAGCGTGGGTGGGCGGACCCATCTGATTGTAGGGGCGAACCTGTTTGCTCCCAGCTGATCGTCGGAGCTAGCGGTTCACCCGAACCAGTAGAATCTCACCCCTGTCCTGCCCCTAGAATCATCTCTATTCCCAATACTACCTTTGGGTTTTCATTGGCATTCCCGAAACATAAAGAGCAATTAATTGTGTCATATAATATACCAGTATGTGTGTATGTAGGTATTTGCATATTCCTTCCTTCCTTCCTTCCTTCATTCATTCATTCAGTCATTCAGTCATTCATTTTTTGTCATGTTTATGTATTGTATATTGGAGGTAGTTTTTTTTATTATTATTATTTATTGAATTTATAGACCGCCCCCTCTCCCCGAAGGGACTCGGGGCGGTGTACAGACAGCAGCTAAAAAACCATATACACAATAGAAAATATTAAATACCCCTTAAAAACAAATTAAATATAAAGCCATACAATGATAAAAATTAAAAAGCAGTCTAAAAAGTCTACCCCCAAAAATTTAAAATACTGGCCAGAAGGATTAAAGATTAAAGCTACGGTTAGGCCAGGCCAGCTAAGTGGAACAGGTGGGTCTTAAGTTTCTTGCGGAAGGAGCGGAGATCGGTGGTTGACCATTTGAGAGCTGTATGCAATGAAATTTCATTTTAATGTATGCTGATTAGGATACATTTAAACTAAGAATAACTTTATTTTATTGTAGCCCAGTGTTACGCTTGGAAACATGTCCCTGGGCCAGGGCATCTTAAGCAGTTATAACATCAGCAAGCAACTTCTCCCATCGGCTTTTTCATTATAGGTAGTCCTCAGCTCATTTAGGGACTGTTTGAAGTTACATCACTGAAAAAAGGGACTTACGACCATTTTTCACACTTACGACAGTATCCCCATGATCATGTGATTTACATTTGCATGCTTGACAACCAGTTCACATGTATGATGGTTGCAGTGTCCTAGAGTCACGTGATCCCCTTTTGCGACCTTCTGACAAGCCAAGTGGATGGAGAAGCCAGATTCACTTAACAACCATGCTATTAATTTAACAACTGCAGTGATTCATTGAACAACTGTGGCAAGAAAAGTCGTACAATTTTTCACTTAGCAACATCAATTTTGGGCTCAATTGCGGTTGTTAAATTGAGGACTACCTGTATATTGACTGACATGGGCTTTTATTACCCAGCAGGCTTACATGTCTTTCCCCAAAAACACTTTGTGGAATGGAGCAAGGACAATAGAGAAAGCCCAAAGTAGTGATGAGTCAGGAAAGATGACCTTAACATGTGCAGAAGGAAACTGCTGCAACAAAAAACAAAAAAACCAAAAAAACCAACACTGCAGGTAGTAACTTAGGGACTTTAAAAGAAAAAGCAATTTAGCAGTTTGGAAAAAGAACATGCCATGAAAATTTATGGGCTGAGGAAACAAAGAGACATTTGAGCAGAGAAAAAGAAGCTCCTAGGGGAAATCAACAGAGAAATTCTTTGATAGCTGAGGGAATTGGTCTTCTAAGGTAGGCAGCCTCACAAATCAAGAATTAGTGTCTGAACGGTAAGCTATTTCTTCTTTAATGGTTTGACTGTTTAGGGAAGGGGCTGCAATCTGAATTGTTTAGGGACCTCCTGCTCCACTTGGCTTAGTTCTATTGTACATCAGGTATATACTGTGGAAAAATAACAGACAAAAACCCCTCAAGGGTATAGGTGGAAGCAATGCAAAACCTCATATAATATGGCGACATTAACAGAATGTCAAATTTGGTTCTCTCTAACCTAAAAGCTTAAGAGAAACTAGAAAAGGTTAAGACAAAAAAAGGTAAAAAATGTAAACCCAGAAATAAACAAGAATGCTCACTGTACAAGTGAGCAAAGTAGAAAGTTGTTAATTTTCTACTTTAAAAAATAGTGTGCACCAAGGAAAAGTGTAACATTTTGATTTTGCTTATTTTTGAAATGTGTTTCTTCTTGCTGGTCTCCCCCCCCCCCCCCCCCGATTTTATTAAAAGATATAATGTTTCAAGGAGCTACAGTTCACCCGAATATCTTTTAATAACATTGGTGGGTCTACTCTAAAGGGTTACTATTGTCTCCTTGATTTTTGGCTAACCTAGACTACTGCAGCTCTCTTCCTGCAGTTTTCCCCAACTGCATTTTCGATCTTATTTTTGGAAGGAATCATAAATAAGCTTCAATCTGTATTCATTAAATCCCACCCCAATCTTTTCCCCATAATGCTATTTACTGGTTCATTGTCAACAGCATTATCTCTTTTACACATTGTCTCTTCCTTAGCAAGATATGCCCTCAAGGGTCCATAGGAAAATACAATGCATTTTTGCAAAAAAAGCTATGACATTTCCAAAAATAATTAATGCAATTAGCAGGACATATTGCACAATTAACATTAGGACTATAAAACATTTCATTGTTCACCCTCAATGGCAGCTAGCTAAATATTATCGTGCCACCCCAAAACCAGTTTTTTAAAACTTTTTTTTCCTGTCAGGGCTCCTGCTCATTTGTAAAGATTATGGATAACAGAGCTTTTGTCTGATATTTATAAATATTTACTGTATAAAATTAGCACGGACACATTCACAGTCACAAGTGCATCTCAGGATTGTTTGATGGGGTTTTAATATATTATTTTTTCAACATAGGCTGGCAAATACTTTTGATTTGGAGAATCCCTGAGAAGATCTTTGGCGGAGGGGGTGGGTGGGTCTTAGGACCACACTGTAGAAAACTAGACTGCTCTAGTACTCAACACTACTGCATTAAGCCTAATTTTAAAGCAGTAATACAAAAGATAGGCTAAATAGCACGAAAACAGAAATTAGATAAAGCCAGGAATGAGATCATTATACAAGAGGTTAACGCCTAATCTTTCATGGTAACCCTTAGTACCAAAAATAATGCATTTTTCCAGGCTAAATGAGTATCTTGATGAGGGACACACACATCAAACTATATTCTGCCCCCTCCCTGTTTTCAAATATTGAAAGACCCCTCCCTATTCCCGATAGGTATGAGCAATATGCCACAAAGGAGGGCATTTCGCTAGCTAGGCATTTTAAGGGTGTGTGTGTGTGTGTATTTGTATGTGTATAATGTATGTATGTATATATGTATGCATGTGTGTGTGTGTGTGTGTGTTGTATTTGTGCTGATAAATAAAGGGAGACTAGTATAGATCTATTTCAAGCTATTTAGCTCTCATCAGGTAGCCATACCCTTACTGGGATTTGAACCTGAACCTATATATATATGCCCGAAAACTGTTTAAAACAGAGCACAGCAAGAAAAGAACCACGCATTGAACGCAGCACAAAAGCGGACGAGATCTCGTGGCGTAATACTGTAATGCGGAGGGGAAGCGCGGTGCCGCTTTCTCGGCCATTAGACAAGCCTTCCAACGTCCCTTCCCATTTTATCACCGCCACAAAAAGAAAGAGAAAAAAATCCCATTTTTCTCCCCGACTCCCTCCTCTGTCACCGACCACACCCCATTCTGCCTCCCCCCTCCTTTTTTAACCACGTGGCTCTTCCTGGACACCCCCCCGCCCTATCAGCGCGCACTCCTGATCCCTTTCGACCAATCAGAGCTCGAGCCGACCTCCAGTTTATAAAAGCTTTGTCTGGCTCTCCGCAGGCTACCCAGATACCTTCCTTAGAACGTCTCGCTGTTGCTGCCGCGTTCGGAGAAGAGAACCTTGAGCTCCGCAACGTTCTATATATACACTTAAAGGAGCAGCGGCGTCCGGCTTTTTAAATTATTATTAAAAACAGAAGTGCGGGCGAGGCATTAAGAAGCAAAAGCCAAAATGAGGGAAATCGTACACATTCAAGCTGGGCAATGCGGTAACCAGATTGGAGCAAAGGTGAGGCTGGCAAATTTTCTCTTCCCTCCCCCCCCGCCCGTCTACGGGGCCCCCAGCGTTAAATTTAGAATATAGTCAAGATGAAAAAAATAGCGGGAGGTGGAACGCTTCGCCACACCGCTCCTCTTGTCCATTGCCACGGTGGCAAAACGGAAGTGCTCCCGCGGCGAGAAGCACGTGGCCGCCTTAAAATTTGAAATTAAGGGCTGCGGGAGGGAACCTTTTGTCCGATCGCCGTTGCAAAGACGCCCTGTGTGATCGCTTATCAAACCCGGCTAAAGCGGTGCTTTCCTATTTATATTTATATATATACCGTATATAAAGATTATATAAATGGCCTCTAGATTAAAGCCATTATCGGAGGGGAAAAGATTGGGGCAATGGGCTCCCTCTTCTCTCCGCCCCCCGCTAAAATCACTTGGTTAATTCTCCTCCTAAAAGGCGGGGCCCCGGCCTTTGTTCGTCCTTCCCTTTTAATCCTGCGATTTAGAAATGAGTGGGATTAGGAGATCCTTAATGGCAGAGGTCTGCTGTGGACACCACTCATGCCGGGGAGGGGGGAAGGGAGAGGAGAAGGGGAGTCAAATGCCCGCCAGCTATAATCCGCCTGTAAATTCTAGCGCCCAAAGCGGCTGAGGAAAGGAAGTGCAATTTCGAAAGATATCCGAATCAAGTGACAAAAAGAGAACAAAAGCCGTGCTGGGTTTTTTTTAGCGCCGGAATGAGAAGGGCGGCTGTGCGTGTGTGAAGCCGACCTATATATATCTAGGATATATATATATTCTCTGAGATCGTCTGTGTCCACGCGGTCCATCCCCCCCTTTTTTTAATCAACCCCAGCCCGATTTCCTGATCCATTAGAGATGATATCGAGGCAAAAAGATCCAAAATGGGCTTTCGGCCAGAGGCGCGGCTCCCTAGGAGACTTAAATTGAATCCCTTTCCATAGTAAGCACGGTTGGCGTTGCAGGCGTGTAAGGCAAACTCTGGGTAGGCTTACTCGGGAGTAAGCCCCACGAAGCGCTCTTCACATTTTAAAATTTAGCCCTCCCCTCCCCGGGTATGTTTTGAAAGGCGTTTAAAAAGCAATCGTTTTATTTCCATCAATAAAACTGCCTTCCAAAATCTCCACAAACAAAAAAGGATGATCTGGAATTCAGTTTGAATATTTTCTCCTACCAAGACACCCCCCCCTTTAAAAAAATTTAGAAAAGGGAGTCGAGTGTCGAGAGGCTCCGTGGCTTCTACGTCCCTATCTGGCATTAGATCCTGCCTTGAAATTAAACCCTGTTTAACGCCAAACCGCCGGAGTTGCACCTCTTAGTATAATAACCTCGGATTAAGCCAGGAGAAAGAAGAAAAAAACAACAACCGCGGCCTCCAGTAATTTTGTTGCAACTCTGAAGATTGAAATGTTACAAAAGGGGAAAAAAGTTGCTTAGAAAGGGAAATCCTCCTAGCGTAAAAAAAAAAAAA
This sequence comes from Natrix helvetica, assembly GCF_964273705.1. Classification (NCBI taxonomy): domain Eukaryota; kingdom Metazoa; phylum Chordata; class Lepidosauria; order Squamata; family Natricidae; genus Natrix; species Natrix helvetica. The sequence goes on from NC_138548.1 coordinate 346,557,558, forward strand.
ACCTTGTAATGAGTTTTCAGACGTCTTGAGGTTCCTCCCTCGCCCTCCCCTTATACGCAAAAATGCTTGAGAATGTGTGTGTGGATGATGGGAACTGAAGTCCAGAGTATGGGAGGGGCGCCAAGTTGAAGAAAGCTGGCTTGCAAAGCTCGATCAGGGCAATGGTTCATTTTTAATTTTTTTAAACCGACTTCCTCTGCTGCAGAACGGATGCCATTACTGGCGCCAAATCTTCCGTCCCCCACCCTTTTTTTTTTAATAACCCGCCCACCATTTGCAGCCGTCTTTGTCTGCAGTCGGGGGAAGCACATGGCCGCCGGGCGCGCTCGCGTCTCTCTCCCTCCTCCATTCACTCTTTGCCTCCTTCTTTCCTTCCCTCCCTCCCTCCTCTTCCCCGTCTGTCGGTCGGTCTCAGCTCTCCTTCCAGCCCGGTCTTCCCGGCTGCAGCAGCTGCAGACACTGGGCTTTGTGGTCGCGTGTAATGGCCGCTGTAATGGCTGGGTGGGTCTCAGAAAGCAGAAAGGGAGGGGGGAACAACGCCCCGTTTGGGGGGGGGGAGATGTCAGCGAGGCGTTTTCTAGCAGCAACAGCAAACGTGGTTGGAAGTGGAGTTCTCATAGGAGAGCTGTAATTGTTAGGTACCAGATCTCTCTTACTAAACAGCATTTTCCTTTTTGGGGGGGTGGGGGATGAGTTATTTTTGTGAGCCTGCCAGTCTGCTGTCAGGTGCAGTCAGTCAACTAGCTGGAGATCCCGATGATCGGAAAAGCCTCCTTCCTGTTGGAATCCTCCAGTCTGCCTGTAGAAAGGAATAAAATAGGTCGTCTTAAAAAGTGGAGATGAACCTGAGGGATGAAACCCTTTAGTTGTATTTCATCTTAGCAGGCTTTAAAAGACTGGGAGATCGAGCTAAGAGACAATGGCAGATTGTCAGTGCCCACCCACCATTTCCCCCAACCTCCCAGCATAGATGCCCTCCATCTTTCTGGGTTTGGGGACACATCAATGGGCTTCTGAAGCAGCATGAAAACTTTTTAAAAATTGCACCCTATCTTTAAAAAAAAATCCTTGCTTTCTTAAATCTCTCTGGATGTGTGAGAAATTTGGATTGCCTGCCTGAGCCAAGGGGGTTGGACTGCAAGACCTCTTAAGGCCCCTTCCAACTGCTCTACATCTATGTTGAAAGGCAGGAAGGATGCTCAGCCAGGCCTTCAGAGAAAAAAGCCTTTGAGAAAGTCACTTTTAACAGTTGTGTGTTGCTACACTTCAGAATCATCTTGGTTATGCTCTATCCTACATCCTTAGTGAAGCTGGGTTTCTGCCACTTGTTAAGCCCCTTCCCCTTAAAATTAGGACATTGTACTAAGTAGTATAGTATAATATTCTATACTATAATTATATAGTATATATTCTGTACTGTGTGTGTATATATATATATATATCTTTCGATATCCATTGTGATTGTAGTCAGTTTTTTCTCCATTGTGTTACTTGCATCGAAAGATTGAAGATATCCTTAGGACGGGAGCTAAAATTGGCTTTCCTATCTTGGAAATTCTTCTCACCAGGAACTGTTCTCCTGTAGGTGTAACTCATCCTTTTATTTTTCCCGTCCTCCCCCTTTTTTTCCTGACCTAGATCATGCTATAATTTTAGACATTATGGAATAGGGGATTTAGGAGTAGTAAAAATAATTCAGCACCTGCACTGTGTTTGTGATAAATGATAGTGATACCATGAGAAAGAATCAATTGGCTTCTGGACCTGTATGCTTTGTTCTCTTTCTGGTAAACTCTCCTATGGTGCATTTGATGTTTGGGGGCGGGGAGAAAGAAAAATCAATACCAGGGATCATTATTCATTTTCCAAAATGCTGCATTGTTCCTAGAAGGCTGTTGTAGCCTTTAAGACGTATTCCAGGATCCATCTGGTGCTAATCCAGTGTCTGCTCCTTCCCATCTGCCCCACCCTGATCACCTCTACATGACCTACGTTGCGGTATACGCATCCACTTCGGCATGCGTGAGGGTGTGTCTGCAGCTTTTTGCTGGCACCTGATGAATTAAAAGCACACTCCACTAACTGAGCTGCAGGATTTACCCATTAGATAAAGAGCAGCAGCATTTTTGTTTCAAGAAAGAATCAATCTTCACTCATGCTCCTTTAGAACAATATCTTCCCACTGGAATACTAAAATTCCTAGCTTTGGAATCCATGCACATTCCAATGGTGTGCATTGGCTTTTTGGTCCAGTGTCTGTCTGCATGCAAGACCCCCCCCCTCCCATTAGATCTGCAATCAGGGTGGGGCTAGACCCAATTCCCCACCTTCCTCCCCACTTGTGTATTTAAAAATTTATGTATCTGCAGTGCCTTGAGTGTGTTTGGCCAGCAAATAGGACAGCCTGGGAGCCAAGGTTTTTTTCCCCCTCAAATAGTGCCTATAAAAACATCTGAAATTGAAGACAAAGTGATTTACATTGGGAAGAACAAGCCCATTGGAAGCAATCCTCTTAGGCACACAATTTTGTTCTGTGGTTTGTCAGCTGTCGTTGGCCACAAACTACTAAGGAACCTTACTATCTGAGAGTTGCATTTCTTATAAAAATGGTACCATTATTATCTGCTTGGGGGGGGGATATCCCTATGAAGGCAAAATTGTGCTTTTAAAACTACAACACACATACTTCTTCCTAACTAAAGCTCTTATGACTGAATGAAGATTTTTAAAATCTGCATACAAGAAATAGAACCTTTTTTTAAAAAAAATCATTAATTGAATACAAACAAACCTTTGCAGAAAGTTATATAGAAAGCGGGGGAAATAAACCTAACAGAAAACTACAGAAAGAAAGAAATGTCTACAGGGCATATATTCATGCATAAATATACACGAGTAAAATGTTATAAGTATTATAATGAATGGAAGTTATAGTTCATTATAATCCTTAATATGTGTATATATATTTAAATGCAGCCAGTGGGCCACACCCCCTCATTAGTAGTAGTGTCAGTGACAAGCTTATTATGCTAGAAGCTGGATAACTATAGAAGGGCTATTGATTCTGCTTCCCCGAAAAGCAACCTAGAACTAAGGAGAAATTTCCTAACAGTGAGAACAGTTAACCAGTGGAACGGCTTGCCTCCAGAGGTTATGGGTGCTCCCATCACTGGAAGTCTTTTAATAAGATGTTGGATAGCCATTTGTCTGAAACGGTATAGGGTTTCCTGCCTAGGCAGGGGGTTGGACTAGAAGACCTCCAAGTTCCCTTCTAACTCTTGTTATTCTGTTAACCTATTTGACTTGTCAAGCTCCAAATGGAATTTTGAGCCTGAAGGAGAAGTGTCCACCTAAGTGCTCTCTTACTCAGGACTACTAGGAACTGAATTTAGACTGGTATTTCATATCCTCACAGAGAACTGGAAGCTTTAGGAAAGCAAAGGAGATGTTATTCATAGGCTTCTGAGCATCTTGAATGAACTTCTTAAAAATTGATGGTGGTTATGAGAGCCAGTGTGAAGTTGAAATAAATGATGCAAGTTAAATGCTGGGCTAGAAATGCGGAGATCCAGGTTCCAATCTCTCATTAAGTATGAATGATAGTCCAGTCATTCACTCTAGCTTTTCCTAAGAAATTTTAAAAAAATATCTTCATCCTAACCCAAATTGGTAGGTTTCAATCTATAATCATCAATGGAAAGGCTTCATTCTGCAGTGAATTGATTTGGCCAGATGGTAGTAGCAGTCAGTGTTCCTCAAACTTGGCACCTTTAAAACATGTGGACTTCAACTCCCAGAATCCCCCAGCCTGGGAATTGAAGTCCACACATCTTCAAAGAGGTTCAAGTAGGATAATTATGATAAGGGTTTTTTATGACGCTTATCATAATTTGATAATTATGATAAGCATCAATGAAGAAGTTTTTACTCCTTTCAGAATGTTAACAATGGATTCTGTCACTACCTCTTTAAAACAATGGTGGAAATACTGTGGTTATCTTCCTAATGCTTCAACCGTTAGAGCATGGCGAATCTCAAAATGTTCCCTTTTAGTCTGTACACAATAATGTAAACTGGAGTAGGACGATGTAGGATTTATACTAAAAGAAAACTTTGACAGAGGATGTTAAAAATACTGTATTTTTCAGAGTATAAAACACACCTTTTTCTCTCAAAAAAGAGGCTGAAAAACTGGGTGCGTGTTGTACACTGAATACAGCATTTTTTGCCTCCCAAAACCCCGTTCCCTTCACCTAAATGGCCGTGCATAGCCTTTAGGAGCCTTTCAGTGCTCCTGGGGGCTGGGGAGGGCAGAAATGAGCGAAAAATGGGTCATTTTTTTTGCTCAATTTTGCCCAGCCCGCAGGAGCACTCTACAAGCTGCCTAAAGGCTATTCATGCCATTTTTTGACAAAAAAACGGGCCCATTTTTGAGAGGTTGGCAGAGTGCAAAAACTTATTTTTTTAAAATTTGCCTCTTCAAAATCTTGGTGTGTCTTATAGTCTGAAAAATACGGTAAGCCTATGACCTAAAAACCCTGAATGTTAAGGAAATGCAGAATTCATTGATCCAAGATAGGAACATTCTGGACCTGCAGTGTTTTCCTAACTTCTTGGACTGTACCATTTTGGGAGAAGATAAGCGGTTTTGGACAATGAATCACTCCTGGTTGGGGATATTGACTTCTGAAAACCATCGAAATGCACCTCTTTTGTGTTTTGAAGGTAAAAAAAATATTTCTAACTTTTCTGGTATATTCCTTACTTGGATCCATGAATTTTGCACTTCCCATACTGAATACTGCCTTGAATTACTGTTTGCATAGTAGCCACAGTCACTACTAGCCTTATTCATCGTATTGTAACCGTCTCCAATTGTCTGCTCCCTTAGCAACACTGTCAATGAAAGAAAGTTACTGTGCCAGGCTGTGCGATGCCTTAGATTGGATTCCCAAAAGGGTGTTTTGGAATAAAGGGAGTGGGGCTATGAGTCCAGCTCCTTTGTGCAGCTCTTTAAAGCAACTGCCTCATTTCCCAGAATCTGTCGCAAAGGCTGTCACATAGTCCCAGGAAAATGTGAGGCGGTTTTAAAGGAATCACTAATGGATGAGCACACAAATTTTCCAAATTTTATTTCCGAAGTGTGGCTCAGGGCTATGCTAAGGGCTAGGTTTTGCAAAGGGGAGCCTTTTGCGTTATCTCAAGAGCTCTCTTTTGAGACATAAAGTCTGCTTGAAGGGTATATATTGTAAAGACCATTCAGAGTTAGAAATTCCTCAGAAAAGGTGCTTTATGACCTATAATGTACTTCCAGCTTTCGGGAAATGTCACATATCCCTGGCAGTCACACGGCTGCATTTTGAGCATTTGGCAACCAATTCACTTTCACAAACGGTTGCAGAATCCTCTGTCCCGTGACAATTTGCGATTTTTTTTTGACGGTTTCTGTTAAAAAACGCCCATTCAGGAGAATGGATTCAGACTTATAACTAACTATCTGATTCACTTAACAACTGCTATAAAAAAGGGTTGTAATATTGTGGTCCGGTCCTGGGTGCCTCAACTTATGATCTGATTCTCATGAATTTCCAGTCACGCTTGTGGTTGTAAGTTGAGGAGTACTTGTAAATAACCAGTCATAAATTGAGGAACATGTGTAAATAAATAATAAAGTAAATTCCATAATCCTAACCAGGACCGGGCAACCAGAAGCTCTGCAAATATTGCTAGTTGACTGTTAATCTTCCCAATCCCACAGAATCTGTGTGATTTACAGGTAGTCCTCTGCTTACAACCATTGGTTTAGTGACCATTTGAAGTTACGACGACACTGGGGAAAAAAAGTGATCTAGGACCATTTTTTACACTTAAACAACCATTTGCAGCATCCCTATGACTTGGAAATTGCCCTATTTTAGGATGGTTGCAGTGTCCCAGTTGATCATGTAATCAACTTTTGAGACCTTCTGTCAAGCAAAATCAACTGGGAAGCCAGATTTATTTAACAACCGAGTTACGATTGTGTGATTCACTTAACAACCGCGGCAAGAAATGTAAGATGGGGCAAATTTCAAAATTTAACAAGTGTCTTGCTTAGCAGTGGAAATTTTGGGCTCAATTATGATAGTAAGTTGACGCCTACCCGTCCGTACTCTTCTGTCATTCCTCTTAAACTACCATTCTAAAATGCTTTATACTTTGGATTCCCAAATTTCTGTGGAAAGAAGACAATTTTCTGATCATTGTCTTTCCCCTTTGTCTTCTTTGCCTCAGAGGGCTTGTGAATCTCTAAGATGAGGTTTTCTGGGTCCAAGAAATTCTTATTGGAAGAATGGATGAAAATTAAGTTATAACTCACACATGATAATTGAATTCTAATGGGAATAATGGTGTACACACATTGGTAATATATGTTAACTATTAACCAACATGACATTACTCTTAGAGATGACGTGGGTATAATGCGAGTTTCAAGAATTTGGAAGACCTATGCAAAGAAAAGGGATTAGATTGTCCCTTGCCTGTATTATCTCAAGAATCTAACCTTGCCTCGGGTTGGAATATAATGAGGGCTAGATTGGGTGAGTACATGGATAATATGCCTCCATCAAGTTCCTGGCCTGTTAAGTAGATTAGAAAGTTTCTTTTAAACCCTCAGATACTGCTCCATAGTGCTTTTACAGCCCTCTAAGTGGTTTATAGTGTCAGTAAATTTCCCCTAACAATCAAGTCCTCATTTTATTGACCATGGAAGGCTGAGCCAACCTACAGTTAGTCAGAATCAAACTGCTGGCAGTGGGCAGAGTTAGCCTGCAATATTGCATTCTAACCACTGCGCTACCATGGCTCTTGAAGTGAGTGGCACCTAGTTTTATGAACTTGTGCTATGGTCATTTTAAAAAAATCATATGGTTGTTAAGCTACCTCCGTTGACTTTGCTTGTCAGAAATCCTGAGAAAAATCACAGGTGAACTCAGGACGCTGCAACCACCATAAATATATTGGCAAATGCTTGCATTTTGATCATATGACTGCATGGATGCTGTAATGGTCCCAAGTGCGAGGACCAGTTTTAAGTCACTTCTCAATGCTGTCATAACTTCAAACAGGCCTTAAATAGATGGTCATAAGTCAAAAGTAAAAAGTAATTTCTATATTGTCAGCCACAAAATTACATGAGCATATTCATGAAATGGCCAAGAATCAACTTACATTGAAGGAGTGTTTACCTTCTTATTCTTTAAAAACTTCGTGTGGTAGGTTGGTTTTATTAATCCTCACATTTAGAGAGAGAGAGAGAGAAGACGGGGGAGGTTAGAGCTGCATTTGTATGAATCACTTCTTATATTTTCCTGAACAGATTAGTGCAGCTTTTATACTAGTCTGGCATTTGGGGATTGACAAATTCCCGAATTTGGGGAATTGAAAGTCTCATTTATCTGAAAAACATTGGGTTGGGGATCTCTAAAGGAGGATTTTGGATTATGAGACTTCCATAGAATTTGTGGGCAGGGAGGAAACACATTGGATCTGCTGTGTCCTTTTAATAGTTTTTTTCCAGCTTTTACTTGTCCATTGATTTCCTTACTGAGCCACTCCTGCCCAATCTGTGGTTCAAAGATTTCTGGATTTGCTTAAATACTTCCCTCTTTTTACTGTTTGGCTTCATGGAGGAAGTGATTTCAGAGAAGGACTGAGCAATTTATTTGAGGAACAGGAATTTCTCCCCAGAGAGCAAGACATATCTGAGAGCATTATAGTGCCGATAAATCTTTCCGCTGGGACCTACGTGTTTCCTCGTCTCCCCCCTCCTCCTGTTAGTTCTGCATTTTTTACTCTGGATTCTTTTAATGAAAGATAATTGGTTGCAAACCAAAAGTGTTTCTGGCAGCTTTATTTTCAAGAAGAGTTTTGGCATATCACATTATCCCAAGGACATTTATAGAAAATAAAAATGTTGGGTGGCAACAGTAAAATGCAAACATTATGAGTAGGAATGTGTCTATCTGCCCAGAAATGCAAAAAGCAAAGAAAAGTAAAGAATATCTCTTAAGGGTTCTGGGGAACAAATCCACCTGTTTGCCTTCTTATCAATGGGTATTTGGGGACAAAGATGCTTGCTATGGCAGCCATTTTTGAATAGACACAACATGGCAGGCATTTTGAGAAAGTATCGATCGATGTTGGTCTGAACGTTCCAAATTATCTACAAACCCCAAGACAGGATTCCAATTTCAATTTTCAACTTCAATTCCCAGAATTCCTCAGTCAGCCATGTTGAAGTCCATAAGTCTTAAAAGTTGCCAATGTTGGAGTCCCCTGCCCTAAAGAGGTTTGTGCCCCTTTGTCTGCTCTTATAAGGAGGAACTTTTATATTAAAAGTGGAGAAAGTCGGTTGGAGTCAGAAGACATGCTACGAACAACCGTATTTTTCGGAGTTATAAGATGCACCTTCCCCCCCCCCCAAAGAGGATGAAAACCTGGGTGCATCTTATACATTGAATACAGCATTTTTTAGCCTCCCAAAACCCTGCCACTTTCGCAAAAATGGCTGTGCATAGCCTTTAGGAGGGTTATAGAGTGCTCCTGGGGGCTGGGGAGGGCAAAAATGAGTGAAAAACAGGCTGGATTTTGCTCACTTTTGCCCAACCCCCAGGAGCACTCTATAACCCTCCTAAAGGCTATGCATGTCCCCTTTTGTGACACAAATGAGCCTGTTTTCACAAAAAATGGGCCATTTTTTTGCTCGTTTTTGTCCCCCCCAACCGCCAGGGGCACTCTACAAGCCTCCTAAAGGCTATGCATGCCTTTTTCTTTTTTCTTTTTTTTTTTACCAATAATGGGCCTGTTTTCGTGAAAAGTGGGCCATTTTTGGGAAGTCTACAGAGTGCAAAAACTTTTTTTTTTTAATTTCCTCTTCAAAATCTTGGTGTGTCTTATACTCCGGTAAGGAGCTAGAGTTTTACACAGGTCAACAATTACTGGTTTGGTTTATTTGGATTTATATGCCGCCTTTCTCCAAAAGGACTCAGCTTACTGGCTAAAACATGTTAGCCATGTTGTTTTGCAAGGTTAAGTTTGCACGAACCCTGTAAGAAGGTTTCGACATCTCAAAGACTGCATATTCCGCTGGACATTATTAAGCAAGTTTTGCCTTACAGATACTGCAAGGAGCAAAAACAATCCCTCCAGAAATTGCTTCTTTTCTTCCAAGTCTTTATAAAATGTTCCCTCGAGGGACAAAAGGGCAGGGATGAATGGAGGCTGTTCATGGGGCCCAGCGCCCTTTAAATCAACCATTACTAGTTTTCAAAAAATGCTTGGAATGTTTCTTTTCTTCACCACTGATAGTCACGGCCTGGAGAGTGAAAAAGAGGTTGTTTTTCTGCATCTTGAGATGGATCCTACTGAGGATTTAGAGAAGACCCCCTGCTTCCTTCCGAGTTCCCCTCACACATATGTGCTAGTCGTTCCCAACTCCAGGGGGCAGTGCTCATCTCTGTTTCAAAGCCAGGCTGTCCAAAGACATCTCCGTGGTCATGTGGTTGGCATGACTAAACGTCGAAGGCGCACGGAACGCTGTTACCTTCCCACCAAAGGTGGTCCCTATTTATCTACTTGCATTTTTTAACGTGCTTTTGAACTGCTTGAATAGCAGGGACAAATAGTGGGAGTTCACTGTTATATGGCGCTAAAGATTCGAACTGCAGAACTGCCAACCTTTCTGATCGACAAGCTCAGCGTCTTAGCCACTGAGCCACCGTGTCCCATAAATTTTCTTTTAGGTAACACTAAAGCAATTGAATCCAAAAAGAAAAAGTCACTGTTCATCATTTAAAAAGTTTCCCTGTCCAGTTGTGTCCGACTGACTTTAGGGCATGGTGCTTATCTCAGTTTCTTGGCTGTAGGAACCAGCATTGTCTGAAGACATTTTCCATAGTCATGTGACTCACCTGGCTATACACCAAAAGTACATAGCACATTGTTACCTTCCCACTGAAATGGTACCTATTTATCTACTCATTTGCATGCTTTTGAGCTGCTAGGTGAGCAGGAGCTGGGGCAAGAACGGGAGCTCATTCTGTTGCGGGGTCTCGAACCCAGCTGTCAGCTTTCCCGCTGACAAGCTCTGCAACTTTTAACTGCTACACTGATAAAACTTTACCTTTTAAAAGTAAGTTTAGAAATGAGGGAATCTGGGCTTTACACACAAGCAGACACTAGGTAACACCATCTTTTCGTAATTGGGTAGTGAAACATCTACAAGAAAACAATCAAGCTCAAGGAGCACCAAAGATCCCATAACTAGCATGGCTGATTGTTTAGCTAATGTGTCATTGCCAATTCTTGCTCTACACTCCACACTTTGCCCCAGTAGAGCCAGTTTAGATGAGGTGACTCATCTTTAAATAGATAAGACAGGACACTTAGGAGAAGTATGAGATGGCCCTTAATCCATGAGTTGATCTATGGATAAGAGTATAGGAAATAGCACACAAATACGGATATGTAACACTTTAATACAAATGAGTTGCAATAACCTACAATTTGATTGTAGCATTGGAAAATAGTCCAGTGCTTAGAAACTGCTTCTGTATTGTTAGCATTTTTGTCACCTACTCATCTTTGCAATTGATGTTGAATTGATGCAGAATTAAATTCTCCCTAGGCTTTTCAGGGAAATTGGAACATTAAGACTATTTTCTCTTGGTACTATAATTATAATTTCCAGCCAATAGACACTAAATTGGAAATGGATGTTTTTAGTTCTTTAATTATCCCCTATTCTGTCAAAGCAGGCATACAGATGTATGGTAAATTCCAAGGCTTGTAGAGTAATTTCCCCAATCTGTTTTTCCTCCCCAAATGTACTGAACTTCAGCTCCTACAAGTCAGCAGATGCTGCTTGGATCAAATTCTAGATATTTTTGTTAGGTATCCTGGTCCATTTTTAAAAGCTTGCTTGAAGTGAAATAGTGAAAAATCTTCCATTTGCCTTTCATCTCCCCAGGAATGATTCTAAGGGGTTACTTTTTCTCTGCTACTTTTGAGTAGCTACAGTGACTTCCCTCAAATGGGGAAGAGAGTAGAAGCTATTTGCCATACATGAAGATGAGTCAGGAACCTTAATATCCTAATTCAATGCAGAACAAAGCAGTTGCACAGGAAGTCCTTGACTTGCAACCACAACTGGGACCAGAATTTTGATTGTAAGTTGAGACACTCACATGATTTGACCCAGTTTTATGACTTCATGACAGTCATTAAGCAAATCACGCAGTTGTAACTTGGAATCTATATGCCTCTCTGTGTTTTGGTACCAGAAATTGGCAACTATTAACATTAGCCTTATTAACACATTTCAAGGTAAACCATTACACACCATTCAAAAGAGACAATGAAAAAGGTAAGAAAGAAACAAAAACACACACTCTTTAGTATCCACACTAAGATAAGCAGATATTAACACCAGACAAACAAGGAAGCAGAAATCTTATAGTCAAGAAACTACTAAGGAGACAATCGAGTAGAAAATAAGACCACAAGGGTACCAGCACTGACAGAGCAAGCTAAAGTATGAAGAGAAGGAGCGAACTCTACCCTCGTTAGCACTGATGAGGTTAATGTTATCTAGTTGAGTGATGAAATGTTTGCAAGTAGACAACCAAGTTCTGAAGGCACCAAAGACACCACAAATTCCTTAAAGGACTCCGTGTGTGGCCCTGAATTATTCTTGCAGATGATGATGATGCCTTTGAACCTATCGGCTTCCCAATTATTTACTCCTACGGATCTTGAGTCAAAAGTCTGGAGGAGGTAGCAATGGAACAGACATATCAGTGGACCATTGACTCAGTGGTTTCTCCTCAAGTTCATTGATGCACTACTGTTTGTCTGGAAGAGGTTTGGTGGAAGCTTTATGCAAGTTTGCTGCGAGTTCCTGTATTTTGTTAGCACTCTTGTTTTTGAAGTAGTGGACCAAAATTGCACTGTCTTTAGGAGGTGATGGGATGTAGCTTTCCAGAGGTTGTTTCTGTTAAGTCAAAACTTCTGGCTGTTGGCCTGTTTCAGTCCCATAAGATGCCTCATCACTCTGCTCTTTCTTTCTCTTGCTGTGGACCTTGGGAATTCTGGGTTAATTAACACGTTAACAATGCCTTGCGGAGAATAAATATAATACAAACTGTCTTATGGAATAAAAGCTGGTAGGTTAAGTGAGAACCATCTCGCTTCTCAATCTCCAAAGAGAGGAGGTATTTAAAGGGCATATTTCCTGCCATGTTAAGAAATGTGTTTGTTGCAGGTTTAATGCGCACAAGTAGACTGGCGTCGCAAATGGCTCAGCCAAAATGTGATTTATTTGGTGTTAGGTTAGATAAATGCTGTCATTTTTTTTAAAAAAAGCAGTGGACCTCCCTATGCCCCAAAGGAAGGACTAGGCGCCTTGTTCTCTACCTGAGCATAGATTGTCCTTGACTTACAACCACAATGGAGCCCTACATTTCTGTTGTTCAGCGAGACATTTGTTAAGTGAATTTTGCCCCATTTTACAACCTTTCTTGCCACAGTTGTTAAATGACTCTGGCTTTCCCATTGACCTTGTTCATCAAAAGGAGATTACATGACACAGGGACTCTGTAACCGTCATAAATATGAGTCAGCTGTCAAGCACCTGGATTTTGATCACATGACCATGGAGATGCTGCAATGGGCATACGTGTGAAAAAGAGTTGGTTACTTTTCAGTGCTGTTGTCACTTTTGAATCATCACTAAACAAACTATTGTAAGTCGAGGATTACCTGATTCAGTCTTGTAATCTTTCTAATTTAGCATATCGTGGTACATGTTAAGTCAGTTGGGTTTCTTAAAAGCTGGAGCTGGGCTTGCACTACATACTAAGCCAAACATGTTAAATGAATAACTAGATTTGCATTAAATTGATAATAACTAGCTGGCTTGTAACACGTGTTCCTAAGGATACGGAAACACACCGCCCATTATGATGGAGGGTTAGTCAATTTAGTTTTATTGCTGTAGTTGGGTTAATTGACTGAAATATTGCCTGTGAGGGCTGTAAATATTCAAAGGTTTGGGATATTGATTTATTTTAATAAGCAGCGAAACCTGTTTAAGCCAAGGCTGTAGAAAGAGGACAGAAAGAGTGGGAATCCTGGACTGTTGAGCAGAGCTCATACAACCTTAAAACCTTGCTCAGTTTCTGAAGGGAGAAGATTTCAATTGATGGGCCATCTGCCCTAAGAGACCATCCCTCCCCTGAAATATGTCATCTCTTAGGATTGTTCTAAGGCTGGTATTCCGCAACCTGACATCCACGAAGACCTTGTCCATCATAACCAGAAAAAGATTATGGGCAATACCTTTATTTGGTGTCACTTAGAATGCCTCTGGGTTCCATGTATGCCCCAGAGATATCCTTAGGAAATAAGATCAGATGTCTATCGTCTAGCTCCTATAAATGGCGAACCTATGGCAGGGTGCAGACATGGGGGGTGGGGGAGCACAGAGGGGGTCAGGCACACATGCACATTGCATTATGGGGGGTGGGTTTTTGGCACGCAATGACAAAAAGGTTAGCCATCATTGGTGTAGCTCCTAAGACTCATGACCTCTCCCCCAAGAAAGTAGATGGGACGAGGCTAAGCTTAGAATGGATGAAGATGTGATCGAAACACTAGAACAGTGGTGTCAAACTCAAGGCCCAGGGAACAGATCCGGCCCGCGCGGTGCTTAGATCTGGCTCGTGGGGCCACCTGGAAACAGCGAAGGAGCCTGCGGTGCCTCTGCCAGCAAAAACTGAGCTTGGGAGCCTGTTTTCGCTGGCAGAGATCTGGGGCCACAGTTGCCTCCCAAACATGAGTGATGTCATGGTGGCCATGCACTCCCCTCCCCCGAGGTCAAACACAACCCTGATGTGGCCCTCAATGAAATCAAGTTTGACACCCCTGGACTAGAACCACCAGTTTATATCGTTTTGTGATGGATCACCATATAAATGGCAGCCATTTTGTGAATAGGCAACTCTTTTCTGCCCTCAGAATCCCACATTTTCCTTTCTAGCATCAGCCAAAGACTCTACCAAAGCAGAGTTTAGCAGCCTGGTTTCTGGGTATTGGGAGCTAAATCATAAGCCGAGATGCAAACTATTGAGAAATTCTCCTTCAGATTGAAAGAATTTTTTCCCCAATGAAAACAAACTGAACCCATTAAAACAAGTTGTAAGCTCATTTAGTGAAGTCTTTTTTTTTTTGCTAATGACAAAGTTATCCTGCAGGAAAGGACAGCCTTCAAAGACATTCTTAAAGGGACCCCTTCCTCAGCTCATATACTTCATAAGGAGATAAGTGATAAGAGACCCTTTCAAACTGAAGGCTAGGAATTCTGGCAGGTCCATCAGATCTTCTAGTAGGTGGCGGGAGCCCTCTGATGAATAAACAAGGAACAGTTGTTTTCCAAAGATGGGAGATGTAGTCCGTGCCTATAAAATGGATGGATGGGGGAAGAGAAAAGCCAACAGACACAATTACACTGCAGCTAAGAGCTCCTTTATGAAGCCTGGCCTTCAGCAGAACAAAGCAGAGCTTGTATGGCCGTTACAGCTGCTTAGTCAGCCCCTCGGTCCTTTGAGAAGGAAAGTTTTGTTGCTTCTTTTAAACTGTGATTAATGTGAAGATCATTGGTGCCTTAGGATGGTTGGGCCTTTTAAAATAAACATAAATCCTTCTCACTTGCATTTGTGTTGTTTTCCCTGTAATTGCATGTCCAAGCCTGGATGGGAGCAGAGCCTTGAAGTCTACTTACGATGCTCAGATTCCAGCTTGGAACTGTAAAGGGAACAGCAATGAATTCTAACCATATCTTGAATTCACTCATCTTGCCATTGAAGACGGAGAGCTTTTGGCTCAAAGGTGCTGCGTGCAGCCAATTTGTTGTTGTTAGTTGTGAAGTCGTGTCCGATCCATCGCGATCCCATGGACAACGCTCCTCCAAGCCTTCCTGTCCTCTACCATCCCCTGGAGTCCATTTAAGCTGCTTCGGTGACTCCATCCAGCCACCTCATCCTCTGCCGTCCCTTTCTTCTTTTGCCCTCAATCGTTCCCAGCATTAGGCTCTTCTCCAGTGAGTCCTTCCTTCTCATTAGGTGGCCAAAGTATTTGAGTTTCATCTTTGGCCTTCCAAACAGCAGTCAGGGTTGATCTCCTCTAGGACTGACCGCTTTGATCACCTTGCAGTTCAAGGGACTCGCACGCGTCTTCTCCAGCAGCAAAGTTCAAAGGCCTCCATTCTTTGGCGCTCAGCCTTCCTTATGGTCCAACGTTCACAGCCATACATTGCAACTGGGACAACCATGGCCTTGACTATACGTACTTTTGTTGGCAGGATGATGTCTCTGTTTTTTAGGTCTATGAAAAAATATGATTTGGTGCCAGAGATCCTTGTATTTTCTCCCGCCCTGTCCTCTGAGACCACTTCTCTTTGGGGTTCTTTTCCTCATTTTGATGGTCTGTTGTTCTCCAGATGGTTTTTCATCCTCAGAAATATCTACCAATAGGGCGGTGCTGGCTGGAGATCCCATCACAGCTGGGCACCGGATTAGGGAAGGGTGGTGATTTCTAGTTAGGGTAGAGATTTTGTGGACTTCCTTCCTTCTTTCATACTGGAGATAGACACCAAGCATTTAAAGGGGTCTTCCAAATGGAAAACATGTATGGCATCTCTTCACAGCTTCCTTGTTCTGTGTCCAAATGTTTGGGCCCTGTATAAAACTAAGCAGCTTCTAAATTGGCTAGTAGCACGGGACGTATTAAGTGTCGAGGTTCTATAAGATATGACATTTCTGATGAGAAACCCATCAGCCTCAGCTGCTCTTGCTGTGAGAAAGGCATATGGGGAATTGTAGTCTACCACAGAAGAGAGTACCAAGTTGGGGAAATTTTTGGGACTTTTTAAGGGTGTGTCTCACAGTGTTGGGCAGATAAATTTCTTGGTATAGAAAAGTATAGAGTATAGAGTATAGAAAAGAATGAGCATAGAGTATAGAGTATAGAAAAGAATGTATGTCTCTTAATATGTCTCTTAATCTAAGAATGGAAAATTGGCATATACTCTGGAAAGGGGAGGGGGGTGAAAGATCATACTTCCTTTTGTAAATACAGCTTCCCTCCACCATCCTAACCCAAATCTTTTTTATTTATCCTTGGAAGTTCTGGGAAGTGATCAGTGATGAACATGGAATCGACCCAACCGGAACCTACCATGGTGACAGTGATCTACAGCTGGATCGCATCAGTGTTTACTACAATGAGGCCACTGGTAAGCCTTCCTCCCCTCTTCCTCCTCCCTCACTGTATTGCCATGATTTGACCCAAATGTTTTCCAACAAATAAATACGAACCCTTGTTGAATTTCCTCATTGTTTCCTCTAGAACCATTCTTTCTGTTATGTCCTTGTACATTAAAATTTAATGTGAGAGGAGTATAGAAATAAGTATATGGGCAGGAAGTTATAGTCTGAGATTTGCTAAGAATCTCAATATTCATTAACGTTAACTTAAAAGTAAGCTTCTAAGCGTTATTTCTTAACACTTAACTTACGACCAACCCGAAAAAGGGGAGTTATGACCCAGAACCAAAACTCCCTTTTCCGGTGGTGACATGACCACTGCATTTGGCAACACAGCTGCATTTAAGACTTTGCAGCATCTCATGGTCATGTGATTGCATTTTCCGACAGTTTTGCTGAAAATTGGTACTTCCGATTTTTGGCAAAACCACTCCTCCATAGCTAACCATGGATTTGCTTAATGACCATGGAATTTGCTTTATGACTGCCATATTCTTTAGTTAGTTACACTATCGTATATGTACAATACAATACAATACAATACAATATAATACAATAGTAGAGTTGGGAGGGACCTTGGAGGTCTTCTAGTCCAACCCCCTGCCTAGGCAGGAAACCCTATACCGTTTCAGACAGATGGCTATCCAGCATCTTCTTAAAGACTTCCAGTGTTGTGGCATTCACAACTTCTGGAGGCAAGCTGTTCCACTGATTAATTGTTCTATTCACTTAACAACTTCTGCAAAAAGTTGTTTATGGGTCCATTATGTGACATAAAACTAGTTGTGAAACCTGTGGTCATAATGGGCAAGGCTCCATTATGGTTGTAATTTGAGGACTACTTAAATGAAAAAGCCTGGCTCAGGATTAAACGTACAAAGACAGCCTAATAAATTGGATTGAGAAAGGTGCACACTAACAAGTATTGGAAAGTTGACTTTTGTAATATTTGTAATACCATATTGAAATGCCACTTTCCCCCCTCTCCCTCTTTTTTGTACCTTTGATACCCATTCTGTGTTCACTTCCACCCATCCTATATATCAAGGGTCTCCAAACGTGGCAACTTTAAAGCTTGTGGACTTCAACTCCCAGAATTCCTTAGCCAGCCATATTGTGCTGACTGGGGAATCCTGGGAGTTGAATTCCACAAAGTTGCCAAGTTTGGAGGCCCCTTGCTATATAGTTAAGGAATGCCTGATCTCCTTTAATTCTTTGACTGCCTTAGCAACGCTTAGCCTCTCCTCTGAAATCTTAACAACTGGGCAAAAGCAAGCTACTTGATAGCTAGAACTCAACCGTAATTTGGTTTTTCATCAGAGGAAACATGGTGTCAGGGTTCCAAATAGCACCCAAAATTAAATCAGTCAGAGGCAGAAGTTTGCTCAAAGTTCCAATTTATTAAAAGAGCCACGTTGGCACATCTGAGAAAATCCAAATCTGAAAACTTCCAGGTTTTCCCCATCCAGTTGAAAGTTCAAGATCCTGCCCCCCACACCCACAAGTTCATCACATGGTCCAATCTTCCATTGCCACAAAAACAGATTCCTTCCAGCCAGGTGCAGAGACAAAGATGACCTTGGCTTTCTAAGAAGAATGTTGTTATGGCTACATATCACCCAACTCCATATAATCCTCCCATTTTCCCACAATAGAAAATAGACAGTATAAAGTGTGGCAGGCCTGAAGTCCAAAAGAAAAGATGGCTTGCAGGCATGACACTGTGTTTGCTACTGCCATGGACTTTTTGTTACACCTGTTTTTTTATTTCTTTCTCTAGGTGGCAAATATGTGCCTCGTGCCATCTTGGTTGATTTGGAGCCAGGAACTATGGACTCTGTGCGTTCTGGACCTTTTGGACAGATATTTCGACCAGATAACTTTGTATTTGGTAAGAATCTACCTCATTCCTTGCATCCTTTGCTACTTGTAACTACATTTGATGGAGGAACATATAGGAGGACTAGGCTAGGTTTGAACAACCAGTGTCTTTCATCAAATTTGGGGATGTTGATAATTTAGGAAGGAGGAAGAGAAGTCTTTGCAGAGCATTGACATGATGGGAGGGGCAAGAAAAGATAAGAATTTCAGAACAAGCTGGAATAGCTATTTCTTCTGGAATGTTCGGTTTTGCCTTCCAGCTTTTGGATCTCTCTGCTGTGTGAACTTCAACCCCCAGAATTCCTGAGCTGGCACAAAAAGGATTGTGGGAATTGAAGCCCACCCAATTTTCAGGGGACAGTCGCAGTTCATTGATACCTAAACTGCTGATGCCCTTCAGATGTGCTAGGCTGTCATTTTTACGGCTTGGGTATAAATAGAATTGCAACCTGAGACATTTGAAGGACACTCAAGAGAGGATTGTAATGAATCTTAACTGGTCCATCCCATCTTCCATCTCCGAAGACCACCCTCTAATTCCAAAGCGAACAGTAGCAATAGCACTTAGATACCACTTCACAGTGTTTTACAGCCCTTTCTAAGTGGTTTACAGAATCAGCCTATGGCCCCCAACAATCTGGATCCTCATTTTACCCACCTGGGAAGGATGGAAGGCTGAGTCAACCTTGAGCCTGGTGGGATTTGATGGTGCCATTAGTTTACTCTACATAACAAAGATAGGATTAGCCTTTTACAGAAACTCACCCCATGGCATCTGGGAACTCAACCGAACTTGGTCTAACACTTGAAGTGCTAAATTGCAGGCAGGCAACAGAAGTAGCCTGCACTATTGCACTCTAACTGCTGCGCCATCACGGCTCGTACAAGTGGAAAAATCCCAAGCACATCATCCCTCCCCCTCATGCGTAATGGCAGGATACCATGAAGCACAATGGGGGACTTGACATTACATAACTAAGGCCCTCCTATATTGGATTGAACCTCATGGGTGATTCAGTGTCTCGGCTCAGTGCTGCAGCTGGAGATCCCTCAGCCTTGGAGCAACTGGCTTGAGATTTAAAAGATTGAGATCTACGGCAATACTTTCCCAGGTTCTAAATCCCGTCTTGAAAGCTGGCCTGTCAAAAATGTCTTGACTTGAAGCAAGGATTGGAAGAGTGTTGACTGGCTCTTCTTGAGTGCAAACTGGGTTCATAGATCACACTAAGCCATACTTGCTTAGGCCTACTTGAGTGAACCAACTGCACATCATGCTAAGCCATCAAACCATGGCTTACAGTCTGCAGTGGGCGAGTCTGGTATGATAAACCAAATAAATGGTGCATTATCACCGCCCAGAGCACCTTTCAGAGAAAGATGGGCAATTAAGAAGCTTGATAGATATACCATATTTTTCGGAGTATAAGACGCACCTTTTCCTCTCAAAAAAGAGGCTGAAAATCTGGGTGCGTCTTATACACTGAATACAGCCTCCCGAAACCCCACCCCCTTCACCAAAACGGCCATGCATAGCTTTTAGGAGGCTTTCAGAGAGCTCC
Organism: Natrix helvetica; assembly: GCF_964273705.1. Lineage (NCBI taxonomy): Eukaryota > Metazoa > Chordata > Lepidosauria > Squamata > Natricidae > Natrix > Natrix helvetica. Next base: position 346,577,362 of record NC_138548.1, read on the forward strand.
TGGGGCTGAGGATGGCAGAAATGAGCAAACAATGAGCCATTTTTTGCTCAGTTTTGCCCCAGCCCCCAGGAGCACTCTATAAGCCACCTAAAGGCTATCTATGCCCTTTTTTTGAAGAAAAAAAACCCGGGCCGTTTTTGGGAGGTTTGCAGAGTGCAAAAAAACCTTTTTTAAAAATTTGCCTCTTTAAAACCTTGGTGTGTCCTATACTCCGGTGCGTCTTATACTCCAAAAAAATATGGTATTTGGATTTTCCCTATTTTAAATGGGCTGCATCCCCAGGATCTCAGAACTTGGATTCATACAAGATGTTAGGAGAGAAGAGAATAGAGAAGAGAAGAAAGTAGAGTAGAGCTGGAAGGGACCTTGGAGGACTTCTAGTCCAGGACCCTGCTCAAGCAGGAAACCTATACTATTTCAATTAAGTGGCTGTCTACTCTTCTTAAGAACCTCCAGAATTTCTGAAGGCAAGCTGTTCCACCGGTTAATTGTCCTCACTGTTAGGGAGTTGCTGTCATGAGTATGAAGGGTTTGAAGAATAAGTGTTGCACATTCAAGAAGATCATCTGTATATAAATCTGATGGGAAAAAAGGCCAGGAAAGTAGAAGTAGCTAGCAGTCAAAAGTGGCTTCCTAACCCAATTTAATGATTTATTCCCCATCTTCTTCTGCACCTTTCAGGCCAGAGTGGAGCTGGTAACAACTGGGCCAAAGGTCATTATACAGAAGGTGCCGAGCTGGTGGATTCAGTCCTAGATGTTGTGAGGAAGGAAGCCGAGAGTTGCGACTGCCTGCAAGGATTCCAGCTGACCCACTCTCTCGGGGGTGGAACCGGTTCTGGAATGGGCACCTTGCTGATCAGCAAGATCCGTGAAGAGTACCCTGACCGTATCATGAATACCTTCAGCGTGGTGCCTTCTCCCAAGGTCTCGGATACCGTGGTGGAGCCTTACAATGCTACCCTTTCCGTCCACCAACTGGTGGAGAACACAGATGAGACCTACTGCATCGACAACGAAGCTCTCTACGACATCTGTTTCCGCACCCTCAAGCTGACCACTCCAACCTACGGGGATCTTAACCACCTGGTCTCCGCCACCATGAGTGGTGTAACGACCTGCCTCCGCTTTCCCGGACAGCTGAACGCTGATCTCCGCAAGCTTGCTGTAAACATGGTTCCTTTCCCTCGGCTCCACTTTTTCATGCCTGGATTCGCTCCCTTGACCAGCCGCGGCAGCCAACAATACCGGGCCCTCACCGTCCCCGAGTTAACGCAGCAAGTTTTCGACGCCAAGAACATGATGGCAGCCTGCGACCCCCGCCACGGACGCTACCTAACGGTGGCCGCCGTCTTCCGAGGCCGCATGTCCATGAAAGAGGTAGACGAACAAATGCTGAACGTGCAGAACAAGAACAGCAGCTACTTCGTGGAATGGATCCCCAACAACGTCAAGACGGCCGTGTGCGACATTCCTCCCCGTGGCTTGAAAATGGCGGTCACCTTCATCGGCAACAGCACGGCCATCCAGGAGCTCTTCAAACGCATCTCCGAGCAGTTCACAGCCATGTTCCGCCGTAAAGCTTTCCTACACTGGTACACCGGCGAGGGCATGGACGAGATGGAGTTCACGGAAGCAGAGAGCAACATGAATGACCTTGTCTCTGAATATCAACAATACCAGGATGCCACAGCTGAGGAAGAGGAGGATTTTGGAGAAGAGGCGGAGGAAGAAGCCTGAGGTTAAACCTCGAGCCCTTTCGACTCCTGTTCAATAAGTTTTCACAAAATTAAAAATAAAAAAAATTCCATCTCTACCCTCTGTTTCCTTCTCTTTCTTCTTCAAAACCTAGCCTGTCCGCTCTCTTCTCAGACTTTTCTTACAGGGCAGCCTCTTAACAGTGGTTTAAAGTTGGTTTGGCTTTTACGTGTAGTACTTCTTCAGTCATGGCAGGTACCCAGTAAAATCGGGTCAGGGGAGGCTTGTGTGAGACACTGGGAAAAGATGCAGTTCCTTCCTTGCCTGTAATTCTTGCTGTATTTATTATTCCCCAACCTTCAATTTCTCTATTGCCAAGAAGTGAAACTGCAGCTTTAAAGGGCCTCCAGCTACAAGCAGGAAGTAGGCAGTTTGGAGCAGACTTGTTTAGGGGAAAGCAGATATCTTTAAAAGTGGAACCGCTTCCTTGTTCTGCCAACTGCTTTCATATTCCTGGCTTTGCCGTAAAGGCATTCGTCCTCTGTATCTGCAATGGAAAAATTGTGTGGGTTGGATTTGGCTCTTTTCTCTTTCTTTCATCAGTGTTCATGTCCCATCTGTCCACCCCACCCAGCTTAGCCCACTCGGGGTTGACGTGTTTCAAATCTCTGACTAAATCTAAGGATGTTTATCACACAGCTTCACGACTTGCCAAAACTAAAATAAAAATAACAGTCCAGCCTCAAAAGTATTATTTTGCTCCCTAAAGTGGGCATTTGTCCAGACTTTAGCTTTAATCTTACTCCTAATCTTAGCTGAATTATTGATTGAACGTTGCTAACCTTTTCTTTTGATTGCAATTCCATCCATGTTCCAAAGAAGTCCTATTTGCGAAATGTCCTAAATAACATTCGAGACTTGACAATGAAGGCAGAGAAGCTAAAGGCCTTTTTAGGGACGGTGTCGGTTTTGGACCATAAAGATACATGCATGTTTTAAGAATGAATTTTAATGTAGGGCAGTGGTCAGCAACCTTAAGAGCCACAAACGTCTTAAGCGGATGCCCTGCATTCAATTCTGGAGCTGACAGGAAGTCTGGTTCCCCCACCATCTCTCCTAGCAAGGCGTCCTTTTTCCTGTACCTGTCCTAACTGAAAGCAGAGCTTACAGGAACAGAGCCACAGCAGAGGGCTGAAAGAGCCGCATGTGGCTCCAGAGCTGCAGGTTGCTGACCCCGGATATAGAGCATGATGCATTAAAAAGGAAAGTCACTTCCACCTCATTCAAATTAGCTGCTATAAAGATACATCACTTAATTGCTGCTCAAAAAAGCAATTCTATTAAATCAGAAGGAGGGAAGGTGCCATGTAAGCTCTAAGGATTTAAATTTGTTTAGGAAAGATGTATAGAGATAGATGTGTTGAGGGTATGTCTGCTCCAAAAGAAATATGAAGGACGTTCAAATGTTTCAGGATGTGTGGGCAATGTGTGATAGGATGGATCCTTACCCTTCCAAATATTTGCTTCAGGTTTACTTAATAATACATGACTTGCCATCTCATTGCAGACTGCCATTGTGGTGTTTAAGTGGTAGCAAGTATCAAAATATAGGGAGGCCATTTAATTAGTGCGGCTAAGTGGAAGAGCATAAGACACATTCACTCTTTTCCCCCAAATACTAGATGGAGTATTTTTGGCTAGATGGGTCACCCCTAGAAGATTGCCTTTTATCAGTATTTTCTCGACCTCGGCAACTTCCAAGATGTGTGGACTGTGTCCTGCCTTTCTCCTGCTTGTTGATCCAACTTTTTTTCTCACCTGTTCCACTCATTTGCCTTCTTTGCTTTTTCTTCTTAAAAAAAAAATCCCTGTTCATATTTGAAAAATTCCTGTGCAAAAATAAAAGTTGTTTTTTTAAATGTTTCCTTTGCGTTGAGTGAATCTGATCAATCCCCTTGAGGGAAGAGCCTCATTCATCCATTAAAAAAAAAAACCCAAACAAGTGGAATTTCTTAACTAATGAAGTCGTCCATCTGTCGTGTTGGGTAAAAGTTGACTGAGCTCTAGAGAAAGCAATGGGAAGTCCGGCTAACCATTTGGAGCAAAGGAAGAATCTGCAGATTCTGGAATTGGCTGCTTAAGATCTGGAAATCTGATGACTGGAAAACATGTTACCAGCAAAGGTAAAGGTTCCCCTCGCACATATGTGCTAATCGTTCTTGACTCTAGGGGGTGCTGCTCATCTCCATTTCAAAGCTGAAGAGCCAGCACTGTCCGAAGACGTCTCCATGATCATGTGGCCAGCATGACTAAACACTGAAGCCGCACGGAACTCTGTTACCTTCCCACAAAAGGTGGTTCCTATTTTTCTACTTGCATTTTTACGTGCTTTTGAACCAGGTTGGCAGAAGCTCAGACAAGTAGTGGGAGCTCACTCCATTATGTGGCACTAGGGATTCGAACCACTGAACTGCCGATCTTTCTGGTCGACAAATTCAGTGTCTTAGCCACTGAGCCACCATGTCCCTTGTTACCAGCTACAGAGGTAAATTATTTACATGGAAAAATGCTGGAAAGGAGGGAAGGCAGTCCTTGTTTTACAGAAAAGAGTGCTGTTGGTTCTTTGTCACCTACTACTGGGGAGACAATATTGATTCATTAAGTAATATACCGAACGTATTCTCATTTAATTCAGCAGCCTTGTTCCTTATTCCTTGCCTTGTTAGATCAATTTTGTTGGGCAGCCATTTGATCCATTGTGAGTGGGGGACTTTATAGAAGCAATTTGTCAGAAGCTGGTTGGCTTAATGAGCCCCTGCCCTGATTAATTCCACTGACATTATAATGTTCATAACATTTGTATTTTAGATAATGATATATTTGTGGCCTGCCAGCAGCCAGCAGAGCTGGCAGCAGATTCGGATAGTTAGGAGGAACATGGGCCAGTCCTGGAGTCTGGGGAAGACTCTGAGGACTCTGTCTGAGGCAGAGAAGGGACCAGAGCTGTAGGCCAGTTATCAGCTCCCTTCAGAGTCAGACATATGTGAGGCAGAGGAACAGCTGAAGCCTGTTCCCAGTGTTCATGCGCAGAGTTGCCAGATAAAGGGAACAGCTAAAAAACAGGTCAACTTGGGGAGTAAGACCACGGCCCACAAGTGGACAGTGAATTTCCCCCCCCAGAGGAAATAAAAGAGGAGCGAAAGGTGAGTGGAGTTTGCAGGAGACAATTCGCTTAATTGGTTTGAGACTCCTTGCCATGTTTTGCAGATATTAACTTGTCAGCTCTCCAAGCCAGATAAGGTCTGTGAGTGTAAATCCTCTCTTGAAAGACTTTGCTGGATGTGAATGAGCAGAATTCACAGTAAATTAATAAAAGGGGTTTTTGTCGGGACAAGGAGTTTGCTTCATGCTCTTGGGAAGCCTCGGTCAACAGTATTTTTATTGAATCACTCTGCTCCCCCTGTGCTGGCAGAAACCTAGATTTCAGGAGAAAAAATATTTTTTTTAATGCACTGCGTAGGTGGGCTCTGATCCTGGCCTCCTATCTAGAAAAGGCTAGTGTTTAAACACTGAACCTATGGCTCAGTTATGTCAAACCTCAGATGCCTCAAACTTCTGCTGTCCTAAACGCAAATGCTTGCTTCAAGTAAAGTTTCCTCCAGATAATGTAATGGGCATGTTAAAGACTTCTCCTTGCAGGAGTTCAAATTCCCAGTCTAGTGTATGGACTCCTGCTGCCCCTCCCCCCACTACTACTACTATGTCCTAAAGAGAGCCGAATCTGCTTGAACGGAGGCGAGGATCAGCCAAGATTTATTAATTTTTATCCCATTGTTATTACTTTATAAGTAACTCAAAGCAGCAAACTTAATACTCCTTCCTCCTATTTTCCCCAAAACAATGGTGGATTGGGTTGAGAGAGAGTAACTGGCCCAAAGTCTCCCCATGGACTTTCTTTCATGCCTAAGGCAGGATGTGAACTCACAGCCTCCTGGTTTCTAAGCCATCCCCTTTAACCACAACACCAGGGGTATCAAACTCCATTTCATTAAGGGTCGTGACCTCGGAGGGCCGGGGACGTGGCCAGGAGGCGTAATGGCCTCCTGCAGCACTGCCAGTCAAAATGGGGCACGGGTTAATTACAAAATGTGGGCTTTGCTTTGTGAGATCCAGATCCAGTGAGCAAGGGGTGTGAACTGCCCAGAAAATACATTTTTGTTTGGTTATGAAGAAATATCCCCAAAGTCAGATGTAGACTGACTTTGAGCTACACATCTTCCCAACAAGCAGCAAATTTTGAAGCTCCAGATAAAGAGGATCCATTTTAGGATGAGTAACCACAGTTTGCATATTGGAGGAATGCTGGGAAACTCTGTATTAAAGAACATTTGAGGCAGGGGTGCAGAATAGCCTTCTCTTCCTGAGGCTGTAGAGACCCAGCACCAATCAAAACACTTTATGTGAAGCAACTGATCAACACTGACAGGGGGAAGCCACCAGTAACTACACCAGGGGTATCCAAACTTGGGAACTTTAAAACTTGTGGACTTCAACTCCCAGAATTCCCCAGCCTGGCTGGGGAATTCTGGGAGTTGAAGTCCACAAGTCTTAAAGTTCCCAAGTTTGCACACCCCTGAACTACATCTCTATTCCACACAATTCTCTTAGAGTGCCCTCCAAATGTCTCAGGTTGCAATTCCATTTATATACAAACCATGAAAATTAGAGCCTAGCACATACAGAAGACATCAGTTAAGGGTGTCAATGAACTGTGACAAGATTGGCACCGTGTCAAAGGGACTGCCTTCTGGAGTTGCTCAGGGGTGTAGGGGGGAAATGCTCTTATTATTTCCTTCTGGGATACACTTTTGTCCCCCCCTGTAAACAACGGCTGCAAAAAGCAGACGGAGGAAATGCTAAGCAGGCCGCTCCATGTGGCAGATGGGAGAGAGGCTGCCAGAGAAGGGAGGGAGGTGGGGTTGGGCTCAGCCTTCCTATACATGGCAGGCCAGGCTCCAGCAGGTCACGCTGTGTTGAGCTTTCATACTTTGTGCGTGCTTCACCAGATTTATTTTCTAACCACATGACTGGGGAGACCAGCTCGTTTGCTTGCAGGAGCAACTAATAGGCTGAGAATGGAAAGGAAGGCAAGACAGAGAAACAATGGATAGAAACTCCTCAGAGAGAGAAGCAACCTAGAATTAAAGAAAAACTTCCTAATGGTGAGAATGATTAACCAGTTCAGGGGTGTCAAACTCAAGGCCCGTGGGCCCGATCCGGCCTGCAGGGTGTTTAGATCTGGCTTGCAGGGACGGCCTGGAAATAGCAAAGGACTGGCCCTTGGTGCCTCTGCTAGCAAAAACAGGGCGCAGGGGGGCCTGCGTTTTGGCTGCCAGAGTGCTGCAGGAGGCTGTCCAGGCGAGTGGTGGATTTCAAAATTTTTTAGAACCTCTTCTGTAGGTGTGACCTGCTTTGTGGGAGTGGCTTGCTGGCCATGTGACCGGATGGGAGTGGCTTGCCAGCCATATGACTGAGTGGGAGTGGCTTGGCAGTCATGTGACTGGGTGGGCGTGGCCAACTTGTAAAATGTGGTGAAACTCACTTAACAACGCTCTTGCTTAGCAACCAAAATGTTGGCTCAGAAACTCCGGCATTTGAAGCACGCGAGTCTTAAAGCTGTCAAGTTACAAGACCCTTGCACCCCTAACCCTTTAGAACAAAAAACAACCCAGGGGTGTTCAAACTTGACAGTTTTAAGACTTGTGGACTTCAACTCCCAAAATTCCTCCTCTCGCTCTTCATCTTGATGATGTGTGGACGGGCGGGGGGAGGGAGCTGGAACCGGTTCTAAACGGCACTGTAGATTTGTGGAACCTCTTCTATAGAAGAGGTTAGAACTGGCAGGAACCCACCCCTGGTCCAGGCTGAAAATGGAGTGTGTGTGGGTGTCTCAGGGAAGTCCTGCCTTAGCACTTGACCACCACAGATGCCCCCTCCCCGCTGACACAAGTCCTGTGTCACACCCACCATGGCCACACCCACCCAGCCAAGGCCACCACCACCAGCCTCTGAGGTCAAACACAACCCTGATGAAGCCCTCAATGAAATCAAGTTTGACACCCTTGGATGGTTGAACAGACACTGCAACCATCACAGGTATAAACGAGGTGTCAAGCATACAAACGTAAAGCAACGGTGGTGTGAAAAATGGTCATAGGTCACTTTTCAATGCTGTTTTAACTTTGAATGGTCACTAACTGAACTGTTGTAAGTTGAGGACTATCTGTGCTAACTTTATAACTGCTGTGATTCACTTAACAACTGGGTCAAGAAAGGTTTTAGAGGTTTTTCGTTGCCTTATATCTTTGTCTTTGTTTATTTCAATTTGTGGTTCCTCCCACCTCTCTCCTTGCGTCTCTGTACTGTTTAACTTTTTTTCCTTTGCACAAGCCAGGCTTGTTGCACCACAGGGGAGCCTCCCAGCCGCTAAGCGGTTAAAGGGGAGGCTCCAGGCCGCAAGCCGGAGGGCGTTGTACCGCGCGATCCCTAAATCCATCGGCAGGGGTTGCTGAACACTCCAGAGGCTCCTGAAGGAGCGGCTCGGTTGGAGCCGGCTCATGGTCAGCGGTCGCCATCTTGGAGGGTGGCCATCTTGGGATGCACGTGGAGGGGCGCGGGGATTGGCGTGGTTGTTTCCAGCCACTGCAGGCGTCCAGAAGCACCGCCTGGATAGGAAAAGGATTTATTCGGGCCTGTGCTCCGCCGGTAATCCGGGGAGGGCCCCTTTGATCGGCGGTGGGCTGGCTTCTTCAGGCTGTGGATCGGTGGCATGGCAGCGGATAGCACAGGTCCGAAGGAGCTCCGGACCGCGCACAGAAGCCAGGCCGGTCGGAAGAGAGAGGAGGTGGGAAGGCAGCAACTGTAAGTAGAAGTGATGGCAGATGCTGCGAGGAGTGTGGGGGCGGCTGCCCCTAGATCACCAGGGGATTCAGATCCAGGCGACGGGACCTTCCGTGGGACTACCCCTGTATCAAGGGGTAGGTCTACATCAAAGAAGGCCACCTCTAAATCTGGTAGGAAGACAGCACCTAGCAAGGAGCCCCGCATCATCAGAGCGGCTGGCAGGAGGCTTAGGGAGGAGGTCAGCCCTTCCCCATCCAGGTCATGTTCTCCTCTTCGGCCTTTACTCCTGCCAGGGGTCCAACTGGGTTCTCCAGGTTCTCCACACGGATCTGCAAGGGAAGTTAGCCCACTATCCCCGCCTCTGTCTCCAGCCCAGTCTTCAGGATACCGGGGAGACCCCGCAGGGCAACGCCAGGGCTACTGCAGACCTGGATAGCACCCCAGCCCCTTTTCAAGCTGCTACTGCCTCCACCTCCAGTGGGGGGGACCAAGAAGGGGTCCTTTTATAAGTCACAGGTTGAAAAGGAAGAGATTCCTACATCTGATTTATTTATGGAGGTGCTCAAATCTCAGTGGGGAAAGCCTGGCACTTTTCCCACTCCAGGCAGTAATGATTGCAGGTTTTACAATCTTAACGCAACCTTCACCCAAGCATTGGGAGCATCGGTTGGGAGACCATGGCCGTTGGACACGCCTGGTCATTTGTACCAACCCCCGCACCCTAGGTGGGCAGGATCTACAGAGCCAGGGCCTGAGGCTGATGTTGTGCAACGCGAGGTCCGTTGTCAATAAGGCCCCCCTCATTAATGATTTGATCTCGGAGGGGGTGCCGGACCTTGCAGGGATAACGGAGACCTGGTTGGGCCACGAGGGGGGTTTACCCCTCGTGGAAATATGCCCACCAGGATACCATGCATTCCATCAGCCGCGGGCCCTGGGTAGGGGTGGCGGGGTAGCGGTGATTATACGGGAGGATCTGGAGCCGAGAGAGTTCACTGTGCCACAGATATCCGGGTGTGAGTCTCTAGGCGTGAAGTGGGGCCCAGGGAGACAGTTGGGCTTGCTGATTGTATACTTGGCTCCTCACTATGCATCAGCGGCCCTGCCTGAGCTCCTCGAGATGATTGCAGAGATGGCGGTTGAGACCCCCAAGCTATTGGTTATGGGGGATTTCAACCTGCCGTCGATAGGCGAGTCATCTGAGGCGGCTCGGGAGTTCATGGCTTCCATGACAGCCATGGACCTGACCCAAATAATTCAGGGCCCAACACACGAGGGAGGCCACACGCTGGACCTTATTTTTGTTTCTGGCCAGTGGAAGAGTGATCTGGGAATAGGGGAGTTAGTTATTACACCCCTGTCATGGTCAGACCACTCACTTCTCCGGCTCGACTTCCCAGGCGCTACCCCCCATCGCGGGGAGGTGGAACCAGAAGGTCCTAGATGGTTCCGCCCCAGGCGCCTGATGGAACCTGAAAGGTTCCAGACGGAGCTTGGGCCACTTCCTGTAGCCCTGACCCGCTCCCAGATGGAGGACCTGGTGGCCGCATGGAACAATGCGGCTGCCGGGGCCTTGGACCGGGTTGCGCCTTTGCGGCCTCTCCTGCGGCAGCGAGCCACCCTGACCCCTTGGTTTACCGAGGAGCTAAGGGTGATGAAGCGCTGCAAGAGACGCCTAGAGAGCAAATGGAGATCTTCACGCTCCGAATCTGACCGAACACAGGTAAGAGCCTATTTACGGACATACCTTGTGGCATTAAGAATGGCCAAGCGTCAATATTGCGCCACTCTTATTGCGTCTGCAGATAACTGCCCTGCCGCCCTGTTTCGGGTGACCCGCTCCCTCCTTTCGCAGAGGCCGCGGGAAGCCCCCTTGTAGGGTAGAGCAGAGGAATTTGGGGAATATCTGCAGGACAAAATCGCTCAAATCCGTAGCGAGTGGGTCCCCCCCAGTAGTCCAGGGGGGACGTCGGAGGCGAGTCTTGAGGGACCATTCTGGGAGGAGTTTGACTCTGTTGCTGCCGATGATATGGACAGGTTGCGTGGTCGACTGCGAGCCACTACATGTTTACTTGACCCGTGTCCCTCCCGGCTTATACTGGCATCCTGGGAGGTTACACGAGACTGGCTCCAGGAGTTAGTCAACGCTTCTTTGAGAGAGGGGTCCTTGCCGGCCGCCTTGAAAGAGGCGGTGGTGAGGCCCCTACTCAAGAAGCCTTCCCTGGATCCAGCTATGTTAACCAACTATTGTCCTGTCTCCAACCTTTGCTTTTTGGCAAAGGTTGTAGAGAGTGTGGTGGCACAACAGTTCCCACGCCACTTGGAGGAAATTGATTATCTAGACCCGCGCCAGTCCGGTTTCCGGCCCGGTCACAGCACGGAGACAGCCTTGGTCGCGTTGGTGGATGATCTCTGGAGGGCCAAGGATGGGGGTTGCTCCTCCATCCTGGTCCTATTAGATCTCTCAGCGGCTTTTGATACCATCGACCATGGTATCCTATTGCGTCGTCTGGAGGGGCTGGGGGTGAGGGGCACCGTCTTGCGGTGGTTCTCCTCCTACCTCTCTGGCCGGACGCAATGCGTGCTGGCAGGGGAGCAGAGGTCGACCCTGAGGCCACTCACTTGTGGGATGCCACAGGGGTCGGTCCTCTCGCTTCTCCTGTTCAACACGTACATGAATCGCATCCTACCCCATACATCCCTGCGACCAATTTGCTCTCACAGGGAGGGACTCCTCCGGGTGCCGTCCACTAGGCAATGCCAGCGGGTGACGCCCAGGAGTAGGGCCTTCTCTGTGATGGGTCCGACCCTCTGGAATGACCTCCCCCCCGACATCAGAACTACTACCGATCTCCGCTCCTTCCGCAAGAAACTCAAGACCCACCTGTTCCAATTAGCTGGCCTGGCCCAATCGTAGTTTTAATTTTCAATCCTCCTGGCCGGCATTTTAAATTTTAAGGGGTTGTCCTTTTAACCTGTTTTAATTTTTATTATCACTGTACAGACTGTATATTTAATTTGTTTTTTAAAAAGGGGTATTTAATTTGGTTATTGTGTATACGGTTTTTAGCTTTTGTCTGTACACCGCCCCGAGTCCCCTCGGGGAGAGGGGGCAGTCTATAAATTCTAAATAAAGTAAAGTAAATAAATTGCAGGTTCCATCCATAGATGTCCCGGTGGCTGGCCTGGCCTCTGCTTCCGCGGTGGTGACTGGTGATATTTCCAACTGTCTAAAGGCAGAAGATAAGAAAGTGGAATTGGTTCTGTGCAACACTTTTCAGGCCGTAACATGGGCGATCAGCACGGCGGTGGCTGCTTCCTTTTTCAACAGATCCACTCTGCTTTAGCTGGAGCAGCTTTGCGATAGAACCCCCGCTTCTGAAGTGCGACTATTGCAAGACATCAAGAAGCTGATGGCAGCCACTCAGTTTTCAGTGGACGCTACGCTGGATGCAGTCAAGTATTCTTCCAGGGCTCTTTCTTCTTCAGTGGCTTCCAGGCGCCCTCTCTGGCTGCGCAACTGGCAAGCAGAGTCTCGGGCAAAGTGGCATTTGGCGGGAGCAGAGTACACGGGAGACAAGCTGTTTGGAGCATCCCTTGACCCTATCCTTATCGAGGATAAGAACAAGTGTAAGGTCTTCCCTTCCACGACTAAGCGCTCTGACCAATGCCCTACGCCTTACCCCAGGAGGTCCTCCTATTGACCCCCTGAGCAGGACTTCCAACAGCCGAGGTATTCTGTGCCCAGATATCCCACACAGGGGGATAGGCATTACTCTAGATACAGGTGCCAACAGCCCAGTAGGCGTCCCTTTCGAGGTGGGTGGTGGCTGTCCCTTCCGCAGAAACAAGTGATTCAGGATCGGATCACCCGATTGGCAGCCGCCTTACCTTGTTTGGGGATCGCTGGAATTGCATCACTACTGATGCATGGGTTCTTCACACAGTTGAGTTTGGTTTAAAGTTAGAGTTTCGTTCCCATCCCCCGAATAGGTTCCCTCTTTTCCCTTCTTCCAAGAATCCGGCAAAACATTCCCTTATGCTCAAGTCCATTCGGCATTTGCTAGACATCAGGGCAGTGGAGTTAGTTCCGGAGGCGGAGAGAGGTTTAGGGTTTTATTCCAACCTGTTTGTTGTTCCTAGAAGTTCAGGGGGGTGGAGAGCTATCTTAGACCTCAAATTGTTAAACTCCAGACTGGTCTACAGGAAGTTTAAGATGGCCTCCCTCAAGTCCATCTTGGAGGGCATCAGACAGGGTGACTTCTTAGCCTCCATTGATCTCACGGAAGCTTACCTTCACATAATGATTGCACCGGACCATCGTAAATTCATTAGGTTCGCCTATGGTGGGGTGCATTACCAATACAGGACCCTTCCCTTTGGTTTGGCATCTGCCCATAAAACTTTCACCAAGGTGTTAGCTGTAGCTGCAGGCCATCTTACGTCCTTCCCAGTCCGGTTACATTGTTATCTAGATGACATTCTCGTGCTGGCCACTACTGCAGACCGAGTTAAGAGGGACTTGAACCTTACAATTGCCACCCTGCGGTCCCTGGGGTTCTTGATCAACCTCGAGAAGAGCCATCTAGCCCCTACTATTAGGCTCTAGCATTTGGGGACCATCATTGACTCGGTGGTGTGTGAGGTGTTTTTGTCACAGGAGCGTAGGGACAGTATTTTGGAATTTATCTGCGAGATCCGCAAGACACGTTCTGTTCCTGTAGTCCTTCTCTCCAGGCTCCTGGGCAAGTTTATCTCCTGCATCGGGATAGTGCCTTGGGCTCACCTTCATGCCAGAGAGCTACAATGGTTCCTGCTGCCGCACCAGAGAGGCAGCACATGCGACGCCCTCTTCAAGGTTCTGGTGCCACCCCAGGTGTTTCACTCCTTCCGTTGGTGGACGGCCCCAGCGCTGGCCAAGGGTTCCCTTTTCAGGGAGCCGGGCAGGTTGATCCTGACTACAGAGTCTATTCTGCTGGGGGGGGGCACACCTGCAGTCCCAGATAGTGCAGGGCAGGTGGATGCCTATGGATCTGCGGAAGAACATCAACTGGCTGGAGCTCAGAGCGATTCACTTGGCGCTTCGGTACTTCAAGGAGGCAGTGGTCGGTCAGCATATCCTGGTCCTGATGGACAACGTGGCGGCCAAGGCCCATGTGAACAAGCAAGGGGGCACGCACTCCTTGGCGCTAGGCAATGAAGCAGTTCGGCTGGGCAACTGGGTGGAATGGAATCTCTTATCAATTCGTGTGGAACACATCTCTGGGGTGGACAACTGACAGGCAGATTGGCTCAGCAGGGAAACGGTGGACCATGGGGAGTGGCAGTTACATCCCAGCATCTTCGAGTGGATTTGTCAGAGATTCGGTGGGCCGACAGTGGATCTCTTTGCCACCCCGTCGAATGCCCACGTTCCAAGGTTCATCTTGCGGTTCCCAGTTCGAGGAGCAGTAGACGTCGACGCACTTTGCTGCAGATGGCTGTCAGGCCTCCTTTACGCCTTCCCTCCCCTTCCTCTCCTTCCCGGGGTTCTGAGGAAGCTAGTGCTAGAGAGGGCAGAAGTGATTCTGATAGGGCCCCACTGGCCCCGGCGTCCCTGGTTTGTGGACCTAGTGGGTCTGTCGGTTCTACCTCATTGGAGGATTCCCAGGGAGGAGGTAGCTCTGTGCCAAGGGAGTCTGGATAATCCAGATTCAGAAGGGCTCCAACTAACCGCTTGGCGCTTGGGCAGGAGCAACTGAGGGAGGCCCAGTTCTCAGCCAGATTGATCAGGACCACTGAGGCTTCCAGAAGGAAGTCTACCACGCGCATCTACAATGCGACCTGGAGTTCCTTTGTAGCCTGGTGTAGGTCAGCCCAGGTAGAGCCGGCCTCGGCTTCAGTGCCGCAGGTACTGGAGTTCCTCCAGGATGGGTTGGAGAAAGGTCTGGCTCCCAATACCCTCAGAAGACAGGACTCAGCCTTGGCCACGGTCATTGAGGGAGTGGGGTCTAGATCCTTATCCCAACATCTGTTCATTAAGAGATTCCTCAGAGGCGCTGCTAACCTTCGGCCCCCGGTCATCCATCGGTTTCCCACCTGGGATCTCCCCACAGTACTCCAGGCTCTTACGGAGGCACCTTTTGAGCCTCTGAGGGAGGTATCCTTCCAGCTCCTAACACTCAAGGTGGTTTTCCTAGTAGCCATCATGTTAAGTAATTAAGCTCCCCGTTAGAAGAGCGAGTATGCAGAGAAGCGTAATGAGAGTGATATGGAATAACGCGCACAAACCAGCATACAGAGACACTGAATAGTAGAAAAATATAGTAATTTACTATGTAGAAATATAGAGGTATTCAGAGTCCGATTAACAGTCCAAGTCATACACGGTTCAGTAATTCAGTTATCAATATGCATCAAATTTAAGGTTTATCAGGGTACTTAGCATAGATTTTTCGTAAAAGTCTGGGAGCCCTGACATCGGATTTATTCACCCACTCAGCCTGGGAAGGGGGGAAATGTTTTCAGGACACCAAATATTGGATACGTCCCCTACGTTTCCTGGAATCCAAGATTTCGTTAACTTCAAAAGGTTGCTCTCCTTCAATAAGGAGGGGAACAGGGGATGAGGGTTGGGGTGGACGCATGGCAGAAGTGTGTTCTGGTTTCAGTAGATTTACATGAAACACAGGATAGATCCTCCTAAGAGTTTTAGGCAATTCCAATTTCACTGATACGGGATTTACAATTTTGACAATGGGAAAAGGACCCACATATTTTAGGCCCAGTTTCTTCAATTTCTGGGTAGTCTGAAGAAATGTAGTGGACAAAAACACCCTATCCCCAACCTGGTACTCTTGGCTCTGCGCCTTTTTTGGTCAGCTTGTTTTTTATGCACTTGGTGAACTGCATCTAAAGCCTTGCGGGTCATCGGCCAGAAACATTGAAGTTGGTCACTCCACTCGGACAAGGACAAAATCTGTAGCTTCTCTTGAGGCAATTCAGGAATGGGCACAAAATCCTGGCCAAATACAACTTTAAAAGGGGTCCATTCCAGTACTGCTATGTACTGAATTGTTGTACGCCACCTCTGCATGAGGCAAGAGGTCAGCCCAATTATCTTGTTGAGAATTAACATAGCACCTAAGGTACTGCTCTAGATTAGAGCCACCCCACTGACCTGGGGATACTCCCAGCTGCAGTTGGCATTCTCCTAGCGATCCTTCCTGGCTGCGCCCCCAAAGCGGTCACATGGCAGCGGTGTTGCGCAGGCTGCTGACCGACCCAGGGCCTGGAGAGGAAGGATCAGCAGGAGAAAGTCAACTGCTGCCGGCAACGGGGCACAAAGGAGCAGCCGCCCAGTTGCCGCGTCCCATTGCAGGCACCCAGAGTGGCCTTGATGTCCTGCCTTCCTGCCGCCTCCAGCCCCGTGCAACCTCCCCACCAACTCACTGACCCTGGAACACTCTGCTGGACGGCCTCTCCTTTGCATCCTGTTGCCAGCTGCAGCCGCGTCTGGACAGGTGCTGCGCCCCCAGAGCAGTCACATGGCAGTGGCATATGGGCTGCCGACTGTCCCAGGGCCCACCCGGTTGCTTCTGGAGGGGGCAGGCAAATGGGCAGCATTCCCCCACACCTCCCTGGCCACCTGCAGCCTCAGAGCCTCAGCTGGGCGGGCAAAGGAAGTGGGTGGATGGGGCAAGCATGGATTGGACGGGCGGGGCAAGCGAGCGGTGAGGGGCGACTGGGGGGGGGGAGCGAGCAGGGGGGGGCAGACCAGGGGAGGGAGAGTTCTGATACAGGGCCTCTGGAAGATCAGGTACAGGAAGGCACACTACATTTCACCAACTGGTACACCCGTACAGCTGCATACCTGCTGAAACCCACCCCTGATGTGGACTTCCAGATCCCAACAAGGAGACCTCACACACTGCATTTTGGGATTGTGTATGTCCAAGATACTTGGTTTAAAAAATAGCCTAGTGAATGCTCGCACAGTCATTTTCATAGTTTGCTAAATCAGCCAAATCCCAGCTGTCTGATTCTGATTCACAGACACATTCAAAATTAACTTACGACAAATTTTATTCTAAAATAGTTTTCACAAACCCGTGTGTGCTGGATGACATGGCTTCAAGTGCCTCTTTGGGCATGCATGCCATAGGTTCGCCATCAAGGCTATAGGGCAGGGGCGTCCAAACTTGGCAACTTTAAGACTTGTGGACTTCAACTCCCAGAATTCCCCAGCCAGCTGGCTGGGGAATTCTGGGTGTTGAAGTCCACAAGTCTTAAAGTTGCCAAGTTTGGACACCCCTGCTATAGGGCTTCCCCATTTCCTCCTCCTCTCTATTAAGTGGAATCTATCTTTCCATGCAAAGCCATAGTGTTCAGGCCGTTTCTTTATATGTCAAATATGCCACATGTCCTATTTTCTAGACCAATGGGAAGATAATCTGGAGGGGGAGGGAAGGTTTCGTTCCTTTCCTCCTGCGGTGTCAATCCGTAGGGGGAGGGCGGAGCACGGGCCGTTTGGGGGCGACGGGGAAACGGAGGCTTCTTTGCCAGCCTCCCAGCTGGCAAAACAGACATTTTCACAGCAGCGGCTGCACAAGTGCACTCAGTTCCGGCTCTCCCTTCCCCAAGCATGTCCCGTTGCTGCGGGAGCCGCTTTTGCTGAATTTGGCGCGGTGGCGGGACTCTTGCCATCGCTGAGAGCTTCGCTGGCAGCCGCTTCTTGCCATCGCTGCCACGCCGGATTCAGCAAAAGCTGCTTCAGCAGCAACGGGACATGCTTGGGGAAGGGAGAGCCGGAACTGACTGCACGGGATTGTGCTTCAGCCGCAGCTGTGGAAATGTCTGTTTTGCCAGCCGCAGGAAGGAAGGAAAGAAGCCGGTCTTTGGAAAGAACCTTCCCTCCCACTCCAGAGAACCCATGCTGGGAGAGGGGAGGAGGCAGGCTGGTTTGAATGCGGGCGAGCGGGCGGTTTGGGGCCAGCGCCTCCTTCGCAGGCAGAGAAAGAAAGGCGCGCGATAAAGCAACCCCGCCATCAAGGGCCAAGGGGAGCACCTTCGCCCTCGGCTATCGCATGCCTCCTTTCTTTCTTCACCCGCCCGAACGAGTGAAGAAGGCGGGCCACTAAACCGCCCGCTCTCCCGCATTCAAACCAGCCCGCTTCTCCTCAATCGGCATGGGCTCTCTGGAGGGGGAGAGAAAATCCCTCCCAAGACCTCACTTGTCCTGGCGGCACCCCGGCGACAGCAGCTGAGCGAGGGAAGGAGGAATTCTGGGAGTTGAAGTCCACAACTGGACTTCCTGCCTGAAGCCTGGAACTGACTGACTCAGTGGAGGAGGTGTGTGGCTGGTGTGCCTTGTTCTGACTTTTCCCGGGTGCAAAATGCTTAAAAAATAATAATAAAGTTTTAGCTTTTGGGGGGCGGGGTTGTGAAGGGTTAGGGGTGCAAGGGTCTTGTAACTTGACAGCTTTAAGTCCTGCACACTTCAAATGCCAGAGTTCCTGAGCCAACATGACGAGGAATTCTGGGAGTTGAAGTCCACAAGTCTTAAAGCTGTCAAGTTTGAATACCCCTGGGTTTTTTTTTTCTAAAGGGTTAGGGGTGCAAGGGTCTTGTAACTTGACAGCTTTAAGACTTGCACTCTTCAATGCCAGAATTCCTGAGCCAACATGATTGGAAGAGGAATTCTGGGAGTTGAAGTCCACAAGTCTTAAAGCTGTCAAGTTTGAACACCCCTGGTTTTTTTTTTTCTAAAGGGTTAGGGGTGCAAGGGCCTTGTAACTTGACAGCTTTAAGACTTGTGTGCTTCAAATGCCAGAGTTTCTGAGCCAACATTTTGGTTGCTAAGCAAGAACGTTGTTAAGTGAGTTTCACTACATTTTACATGCCCACCCGGTCACATCGCTGGCAAGCCACTCCCACACAGCAGGCCATGCCTACAGAAGAGGTTCTAAAAAAATTTGAAACCCACCCCTGGCTTAAACACAGTGGCTGGGCCAAGGCCACCCAGTTGGCTTTGTGCCTAATGCAGGACTAGAACTCACTGTTTCCTCTTTTCCAGACATGTGCCTTAAGCACGAGAACAAAATGGCTCCAAAAACAATTTCCTTCGAGCCGGAATCGAACCAGCGACCTAAGGATGACTCAAGCAGGCTTCTACAGTCCTCCGCTCTACCAGCTGAGCTATCGAAGGAAGGCTGCCTGTTCTTGCTCTCACTCTCTCTCTTTTTCCTTTTGGTAGATCTTAATAAGGTATCTGTCAATGCCAACAGTATAATATGAGCTGATTTTGCATTCCTTGAAATAGCCTGGAGTGAGTTCTACACAAGTGCAATCTCAGAGGCGTTGTGGCTTATGGAAACTGGTTAGATCCAATCTGGGCCAAGTGCCAGAGAGCAGCATAAGGAACTAATGGGAGCTCACCAGGATTCTGGTGATCCCAGATGGGTGGGAATTTAGAAAGTTGACTTTCAGGAATGATTAAACGGAAGCACATTGCTTTCTAATCTGGTTTTTTTTTTCTCTGTTCCCCTCACAGACCAGGAGGGGGGGGGGAAGTCATGCCGGCTAAATAGCAAATGGCCAGCAGCCAATTCTACACTTATCCTGATAGGTTTTCATCCCTTTGCAGGCAGGATGTGTGAGCCTCACGTCATCCTGAGGGGAAACAGCCCTGAGTCATAGGAAGGGGCCCCAGCGGCAGACGTTCCTTTTGTGCTCTGTTATTCTTTTGCAACCGCACATCTGTCACGTTGTGTCTTTCAGGGCTGCTGTGAAATCCGCTGGCCCTTGCAGCTGGCGTCTCAGGGTTGAATTGTGCTCACACCCAGCTGCACAGCCGTGGATCAGCTCACTTCATTTCCCCACCTAAATCAAACACAGGGGTGGGGTGGGAGGATTGGAGTTCAGGAAGGGTTGCTTGGTGTCTGGATCCAAGAAGCCGTGTGAGAATGTTGCGGGGATTAAAAACCTGCTGAATGAAATGAGAAGCCTGTTTCAGCTGCAGCGTGTTGAAAGAGTGGGAAAGGAAGGAATCAAAACCAAGGCATAATCCTATCCAGAATGAGTCATAAACAGAATGACAGAGTTGGAAGGGACCTTGGAAATCTTCTAATCCGCCCCTCTGCTCAAACAGGAAATGCTATGCCAGTGATGGCTAACCTTTTTCTAAAGGTGTGTCAAAACTGTTTGTGTGCATGTTATCGCAAGCGCGCCCGTGCCCACCCACCTCCGCAAGCGCAAGTGACCTCCCCACCTGCACATGTGCAAGCAACTCCCCATTGCGCCTGCGCGAGCGACCTCCGTGTGTGTGTGTGTGTGGGGGGGGAATTTTCACCCTTCCCAAGCGAACTTCCAGTTGACCCATCGGGCCTGTTTTTCACCCTCTCTAGACTCCGGAGGCTTTCCTGAAGCCTGGGGAAGGCTAAAATGGCCTTCCCCGGCCCTCCAGAAGGCCGAAAATCAGCTGGCTGGAGCATACATATGCACTGGAGCTGAGGGCTGGCAAGGGCTGCCATGCCGGCAAATATGGCTCCGCATGCCACCTGTGCCATGCGTGCCACAGGTTTGCCATCACAGTGCTATACTATTTCAGAAAAATGGTTATCCCATCTCTTCTTAAAAACCTCCAGTGTTGGAGCAACCACAACTTCTGGAGGCAAGCTGTTCCACAGGTTAACCCTCTTCAGTGTCAGGAAATTCCTCCTTAGTTCTAGGTTGCTTCTCTCCTTGATAAGCTTCCATCCGTTACTTCTTGTCCTGCCTTCAGGTGCTTTGCAGAACAAGTTGTTCCCCTCTTCTTTGCGTTAGCCTCTCAAATATTGGAAAACTGCTTTCAGACCTGGGGTTCCTGATCCTTCTCTCTTTAGCTTCCAGACCCCGTATCTTCGTTGCTCTTCACTGCACTTTGTGTCTCAACATCTTTTGTGTATCAAGGTAAAGGTTTCCCTTGCACATACTGTATGTGCTAGTCGTTCCCGACTCTAGGGGTGGTGATATCTCCATTTCAAAGCCGAAGAGCCAGTGCTGTCCGAAGACGTCTCCGTGGTCATGTGGCTGGCATGACTAAACGCCGAAGGCACACGGAACGCTGTTACCTTCCCTGTCAGGGGAAGATTTCACACTGAACTAATGAGGCTTAGACCAGTGGCTTTTCCAAACAGACATATTCTTCAAGAAGCGAAAAATAAATAAAACCCGAAAATATGTTCTAATTAAAAACAAGCTTTAATACAAAAATAAGAAAATAGAAATAAAACAAATCTATCTAATTGTTACATTTTGGCAGAAACAGCTTGTCTCCCAGCTTCCTGGCAGACGGACAAAGATCAAAAAGAAAAAGGTCTCTGGAATGTGTGATGATTATGCGCAATACATCACTTGCTGATAAGGGCTTATGACCTGCGCAGTAATTCATCAGTAATTATTCAGTTCAGCTAGCAAACATTTAACGCAGTAACATTCCCAACAAAGGTGGTCCCTATTTTTCTGCTTGCATTTTTACATGCTTTCAAGCTGCTAGGTTGGCAGAAGCTGGGACAAGTAACAGGAGCTCACTCCGTTACGCGGGGCTAGGGATTCGAACCATCTGCTGACCTTTCCAGCCGATAAGCCCAGCGTCTTAACCACTGAGCCACCTTGTTGCCTGCTTGTTACAGAGAATACACCTCTGAAATAAAATGCGACAACAGAAATCCACTTGGGAGCCCTCTTAATGCGAACCGTTCCCAAGGGGATGCCTTCCCAGAGTGTGGAGGCCTCCAGAAAAGAGATCCCCAATCCCCGTTCCGTGGACAGGCACCGGGCAGTGGCATGCCAAACAAGTAAAGCCCACTCCAGTCCGTGGAAAAAACCTCTCTATGGAACCGGTCCCTGGTGCCCAGAAGGTTGGGGACCACTGCTCCAGAACACTCAGTACCAGCAATTGTGGAAGCTGTAATCTAGGTGGGCTTCAATAATTTCAGCAACGGGTTCTCTGCCCGGTTGGCTGATTGGGCGTGGCCTAGTCGGCCTCCTGCACCATGGTAGGGCGGGGGGCATTTTCACCTCCTCCAGGTTCTGGAGGCCCGTTTTCCCCCCTCCCCGAGCCTCCATGTGGGCCCTGCACTTACCTCACATCCAAAATGGGCCGTGCGGAGACTCTCAGGAGGGCGGGGTGGGCGGGGCCAGCCAGGGGTGGAATTTGGAAGTTCTCCAAACCAGCCATAATGTTAGCTATGGGTTCTCCAACACCAGGGAGACCCCGTAGCAGCCCACCCCTGTTGTAATTCCAACTCATCAGCATGGACAAAACTGTTTTTTAGGCAACCGGATTCAGACTGCAATCTTGGACCGAGAATTGAGTTATGTATGCATCAATAGCATGTTTGGGAAGTTGAATGAAGTTTTCTTCTCTCCGTTGCTCCCCAAAGCCTTGTTATTTCTATTTAAATCAGTCGTGCGTTCTGAATTTGCATTGGACTTGGAACGGTGTCCTTCGGTTTCCTCTTTGGGGAGTTACATTTCCTCTTTGCAGGTGTAAATGGCCCACTTGCTAGATGGAGTATTTTTGGCTAGATGGGTCACCCATAGGAGGTTGTCTTATTCCAGCTATACTGACTGACGTATTCTGGGGATTGAAGTCCACACATCTTGAAGTTGCTGAGGTTCAACACTACCTTGGACCAAGCCCAGCTGCATTTATGGATCACGCAAAACCAAGGTTTATTTTAATGGCTTAAATCTATATATTTTGCCATACACTTTGATTTACAAACAAGGGACTGGGTTCATACATACTGAACATAAAAAGCAAATTAAGCAATAGGTATTATGCCTTCGCAGAATATGTGAAATCATCCACTAGCTAAAGGATCTCTACTACCCATAGTAAAAATTCCTGACAGCTCAAACCATCTCTTTACATAGCAGCTTGCATGGCTTTAGACAGTGAGTGAGATAAAATTTGGGGCTCCTAAATACCTATAGTTAGAACCAGTTTGGTGTAGTGGTTAAGATGCTGGCCTTGAAACCAGGAAACTGTGAGTTCCAATTCTGTCTTAGGCACGAAAGGTGGCTGGGGGATTTTGGGCCAGTCACTCTCCCTCAGCCCTTTCTCACAGGGCTGTTGTCCAGGGTGAAATTCAACAGGTTCTGGAGAACCGGTAGCGGAAATTTTGAGTAGTTCAGAGTTCAGTAGTTCAGGCTGGCTCCAAAGTGGCGTGGGAATGGAGATTTTGCAGTATCCTCTCCCTGGAGTGGGGAGGGAATGGGGATTTTGCAGTATCCTTCCCCTGGAGTGGGGAGGGAATGGGGATTTTGCAATATCCTTCCCCTGGAGTGGGGAGGGAATGGGGATTTTGCAATATCCTTCCCCTGGAGTGGGGAGGGAATGGGGATTTTGCAATATCCTTCCTCTGGAGTGGGGAGGGAATGGAGATTTTGCAGTATCCTCTCCCTGGAGTGGGGAGGGAATGGAGATTTTGCAGTATCCTTTCCCTGGAGTGGGGAGGGAATGGGGATTTTGCAATATCCTTCCCCTGGAGTGGGGAGGGAATGGGGATTTTGCAATATCTTTCCCCTGGAGTGGGGAGGGAATGGGGATTTTGCAGTATCCTTTCCCTGGAGTGGGGAGGGAGTGGGGATTTTGCAATATCCTTCCCCTGGAGTGGGGAGGGAATGGGGATTTTGCAATATCTTTCCCCTGGAGTGGGGAGGGAATGGGGATTTTGCAGTATCCTTTCCCTGGAGTGGGGAGGGAATGGGGATTTTGCAATATCCTTCCCCTGGAGTGGGGAGGGAATGGGGATTTTGCAGTATCCTTTCCCTGGAGTGGGGAGGGAATGGGGATTTTGCAATATCTTTCCCCTGGAGTGGGGGGGGGGAATGGGGATTTTGCAGTATCCTTCCCCTGGAGTGAGGGGGGGAATGGGGATTTTGCAGTATCCTTCCCCTGGAGTGAGGGGGGGAATGGGGATTTTGCAGTATCCTTCCCCTGGAGTGGGGGGGGGGAATGGGGATTTTGCAGTATCCTTCCCCTGGAGTGAGGGGGGGAATGGGGATTTTGCAGTATCCTTCCCCTGCCATGCCCACAGAACTGGTAGTAAAAAAAAATGAATTTCACCACTGGTGGTCGTTATGGGAATATAAAAAGCAGGAGTATTAGATATGTTCTGTCGTTTGCATTGACCATCAGTGTGCGATATAACAACAACAATCTCAAGAACTATTGAATACCATTGACATTGACAAAAATCGCTATCGGTCAATTGCAAAAGGCACCTTTACTTGGAACAGCTTACATTCTGTGATGATAAATTTAATATTCCACAACGTCTGCCTATCCCAGGTCCTTAGGAGGAACTTGATAAGTGGATAAAAAAAATGCCAAACCCAGTCTTATCATCTGGATGACTGTGCAACCAATCATAATAATAATCACTCCAACTGCAATCCAAAGGAATGTTAAGAGATTATGCAGAGAAAATTCGTATTATATCTATACTGGTAAAGCAGGATCACATGTGAAAACAGAAGTATTTCATGTTTTCTCATGTATTTTCTATACAGGCAGTCCTTGACTGACAACAGTTCATTTAGTGACCGTTCAAAGTTACAACGGGACTGGAAAAAGTGCCTTGTGGTCGTTTTTCACACTTCCGACTGCTGCAGTGACTTAGTGCGCATAGTGGACATTGCAGTAACTTAGCGCAGAGTCATGGGATTTACATTCGAATGCTTGACAACTGACTCACATTTATGATGGTTGCAATGCCCCAGGATCACGTGATCCCCTTTTGCAAACTCCCAACAAGCAAAGTCAGCGGGAAAACCAGATTCGCTCAACAGCTGTGTTACTAACCACAGTGATTCACTCAAGGAATGTGGCAAGAAAAATCGTAAAATGGGGCAAAACTCACTTAACAAATTCCTCAACTGTGGTCGTAAGTTGAGGACTACCTGTACTTAGAAAGCTTCAGCGATTAGATGGTGAAAACATGGACCAGAAAGTAGAAACGGATACACAGTAGGTCCACTGGAGGCACTCATTAATCTTGGCCTTTATTCTTAGCTGACAATCTCAGTAGCATGGAGAATGGACTTCCCCTTCTCTTCAGACGAACATAGACAAGGCACCATGCTGAGGCCACAACATACAAACAAGCAAGCAGGCCAAACACGGCATATGTGAATTCAAAAGCACAGGTCCCGGTGTGATATTTAAGCCACTGTAGAAGAAGGGCTACCGTCTTGACCAGGCATGCCTCATGAAGATATGAGCAGATGGCCTCCTTTAACGATTTGGGACAATAAGCAAAGATGAGAGCATCGGTGGCCAGGACACAAAATTGAAAAGCTTCCAGGAGAATTCAAAAGGGAGAGATAATGATAATTAGACAGTGAAAATAGGGACCCTTTATATTTCCCCTTCTAGGGAAATGATGGTATATATCTACTCTGTTAGTTCAAACAGATATAAGGCACATTCAGATGGTGGTTTTAAGAGGAGATAAACATGCAGGCAGAAGAGAGGCCTATTACAACATTCATTTCCTGAGGGAATCTCCCGTCGCCGTGTGGATTGTCTTCTTGGCAGGGAGAACTTTTTGATTTAACACAGGAAAGCTGATATGGACAAAGGCTCATCCCCCCTCAAAATGAGATTAAGGACTGGGAGAATGGGAGTGGTGGTGAGGTGAGGACAGAAGAAGAAGACAAAAGACCCAAAAGGAAGAAGTTTGCTAAGTTGAAGAATCTTAGCTACACATAGCACCAAACGCTATGGCACAAATGGAGATGTTGATATATCAAGCAAGTTGGGAAGGGTTAGGTGAGGGGTGGGGAAACGATGACCCCTTTTAGGACTTGTGGACTTCAACTCCCAGAATTCCTGAACTCCCAGAGTTCAGCATGGCTGGCTCAGGAATTCTGGGAGTTGAAGTCCACAAGTCCTAAACGGAGCCATCGTCCCCCACCCTTGGTTTAAAGAAACAGAATTGGCCTGCCCACACATCCCTAGGTTTGATAAGGGCTGTAAAACCAAACCCCTCTCTGTACACAGGTGGCAACTCTTTAGGGAAATGACTGAACAAAACCCTAAATTACCTCACCTTGGTAGAAATCCCTGAAACAAAGCCACCCTTTAAAACAACAACAACAGATTTTAGGTTTCAGCCTTCACCCCTTACTCCGTTCTTAGAGCCTTCCCAGCCTTTTTAGAACTAGAATCATTGTTAGAATCCTTGAGGACAGCTTGCTTATAGGAAAAAGGGATTTAGTGACCAGCAGTGCTCAGGCAGCAAAAACAGCATCAAGGAAAGGAACAACGGGATCCTGTTTTACAAGTGACGGCGGAAATCAGTATACACAGGTCCACACTGCGACATACTGTGGGGACAGGGTAGACCTGCGACATCACCAGCTATCACGGTGCTTCAGCAGAGTAACAAGACCTCAGCATTTGCTGATACTGATCGGCATGCAACAATCTTGTCCATAACAAAGGTTTGACATTCACAGGAGGGCACCGGTAGGAGGAATGCTAAATATGGGTGCACATTGATGATGATTCATGGGTGTTCAACTCTCAAGAAGACTTTTCCTTTGTCCTTCTGAGCCGTCAGTTCATCCGTACTGGTTTCTTCTGATTCATCTGCTGGAGAGACACAGCCCACCCCAAAAGATTAAAATTCAGTCATCACTCCCATGAACACGGAGACTATATTCCCCACTGAAATAGGCATGAGGGGTGGTGCGGTGGTGAGAGTACAGTACTGCAGGCTACTTCTGCTGACTGCCGACTGCCTGCAACTTGGCAGTTCGAATCTCACCAGGCTCAAGGTTGACTCAGCCTTCCATCCTTCTGAGATTGGTAAAATGAGGACCCAGATTGTTGGGGGCCATAAGCTGACTGTGGAAACTGCTTAGAGAGGGCTGTAAAAGCACTGTAAAGTGATATAAGTGCTCTTGCTATTTTGTGTTTTACTTAATCTGCTAAACATGGAAATAGTAGCCAGGATTGGTAACTACATATTTACTCTAGCTAGTTGCTACTGAGAATATTTGCTCCACCCCTTCCTCCCCGCAGCTTGAGCGATACCTGAGAGATGCTAACACCGGTCAGTTTTTCAACAGCGTCAGGCAGCTTATTCATGATTTCCAGCACTTCCCCAGTCATCTTCGCGGCACCCACATCTCCATTCCCGCTCGACACCATGGTGATCTTACTCACGGAAGCCAACGGTTTGCTTATCTCTTCAGCTATCTGTGAAGGGAAGGCGAAGACAGAGGGTAGCCCAATGATTAAGATAGCAAACTTGGATGGAGACTGCAGTTCGAGTCCCTACTTGTTCAGGAGAGTGGTGGAAATGACTTTGGGCTTCTCTCTCTGACCAACCTACTTTATAAGGTTGTTGGGTGGAAAGAAAAATAGGGAAAATTCTAATTGAAGACTTTTTCAGCGCAAAATCTATCTACCTATCTATTATCTATCTATCTATCTATCTATCTATCTATCTATCTATCTATCTATCTATCTATCTATCTATCTATCTATCTATCTATCATCTATCGCATCCTGCCCCATGCATCCCTACGACCAATCCGCTCACACAGAGAGGGACTTCTCCGGGTGCCGTCCACTAAACAGTGTCGGGGGGCGACACCCAGGAGCAGAGCCTTCTCTGTGATAGGCCCAGCCCTGTGGAATGACCTCCCCCGTGACATCAGGATTATTTCCAATCTCCGCTCCTTCCGTGTACAGCTGAAGACCCACCTCTTTCAATTATCTGGCCTGGCTCAACCGTAATTTTTTTCTTATTCCTCCTGACAGTCCTTTTAAATTTTTTAAATTTTAAATTTTAAATTGTGTTATTATAATTGGGGTATTTTAACGGTGATTTTTAACTGTCTAATGTGATGTAACTTGTTACCTCCTCCGTGCATGTATGTCCTTGTATATATGTATGTTTATGTGTTTGTATATATGTTTTATGTTTTATATGTTCTATTGTACGCCGCCCCGAGTCCTATCTGGAAAGGGAGCGGCTAATAAATTCAAATTTATTATTATTTATTATTATTATCTATCTATCTATCTATCTATCATCTATCTATCTATCTATCTATCTATCTATCTTTCTATCATCTATCTATCTATCTTTCTATCATCTATCTATCTATCTATCTATCTATCTATCTATCTATCTATCTATCTAATCTATCATCCATCCATCTATCTATCATCTATCTATCTATCTATCTATCTATCTATCTATCTATCTATCTATCTATCTATCTATCTATCTATCTATCTATCATCTATCTATCTATCTATCTATCTATCATCTATCTATCTATCTATCTATCTATCATCTATCTATCTATCTATCTATCTATCTATCTATCTATCTATCTATCTATCTATCTATCTATCTATCTATCTATCTATCTATCATCTATATAAATGGCTGTGTATGTGTATGTTCCAGCATAACTCTGGAACTCCTCGAGCAATTTCAACCAAACTTGGTACACAGATGACTTACTCTCTGGAAACAAATACTGTGGGGGTAAGACACTTCTAAAACCCCTCGGGGTGTGTGTTCTGTTAAGATACAGCCTGTTGTGCCTTAAAATGGCTTCTACTGTACTGTCGTAAAATGGCTTCTACTGTACAGCGCAGTGGAGTTGTCATGGTAACAGCTTCACAGTACTCCACAAGGGGGCTCTCTCTCATAAGGGGGAGAAATTCAACATTTGAAATTACATTTGGTCCGGACATTTCCCCCCTATAAATAAATACCCGGGCAACATTGTGGTATCGGCGAGTACTATATAAAAGCAAAATATTATTACCATCAAAGGTACCATTTAGACCAGGGTGTCAAACTCAATTTCATTAAGGACTGAATCAGGGTTGTGTTTGATACTGGGGGAGCCGGGGTGGGGGGCATGGCCGTGACCAGGTGTGGCCAGCTCGATGTCACTCGTGTTGTTGGTGCACCAGTGGTAGCCAAGTGCTAAGGCAGGACTTCCCTCAGACCCTTCCTCACTCTCATTATAATCTCCTTCCTCCCTTTCCTTCCCTCCTTTCTTTTTGCTTCCCTCTCCATTCTACTTTCTTCTTCCTTCTCCTCTTTTCTTATTTTTCCTTCCTTGCGCTCTTCCCATCTTTCTCTTTGTCTTTCCTCTTTCCCTTTCTCCTTTCCTGGCCCTTCTTGCATGCTCAAATGCAAAAGGGGAAACATTTCTTCTGTTGTTTTAGTTTGTTTTGCTAGCCCTCTCCCAGTGAAAACAAAGCTCGGGGGGGGGGGGGGGCGTGTCCAGACCCCTGGGCCTTATTTTCGCTGGCAGAGGCACTGCGGGCCGGTCCTTTGATGTTTCCAGGGCGGCCTTGCAGGCCACATCTAAGCACTGTGTGGGCCAAATCTGACCTGCGGGCCTTGAATTTGACACCCGGTTTAAATTAAGGATATCTGCAAAACGCCTGCGGCCCACAACCGTATCCACCAATCAAATGGCAGGCTGCATCTGCTTTTCCCAAATTACAGGTAGCCGTTGACTTACATTTAGTGACCATTTGAACTTACGCCGCCACTGAAAAAACTGACATGACTGTTTCTTACCACCGTTGTAGCATCTCCATGGTCACCTGATCAAAATCCAGATGCTTAGCAACTGGTTCATACTTATGACGGTTGCAGTGTCCCAGGGGTCATGTTTTGTGACCTTCTAACCACCAAAGTCAACGGGGAAGCCAGATTCACTTAACAACCATGTTGCTAAGTGAACAACTGCAGTGATTCACTTAACAAACAGAGGGTGGTGAGAAAGGTTGTAAAACGGGGCAAAATTCACTTAACAACTGTCTCGCTTGGCAACAGAACTTTTGGGCTCAATTGTGGCCATAAGTCAAGGACTGTCCTGTACAGTTAGTCCTCACCTTATGATGGCAATTGCAAGCAGACATTACATCTTCAGCTCTGACAGGATGGTGGGGGAATGGAAGGATTTATATTCCTTGCAGATAGCTGGTCATTTGCATCCTTTTAGAGGGTCGTTGAAGCACTTGGAGGTTTATCTGTTTCCTCAGATTTTTAGGTAAACAATTTGGGATGAACACCCCTTTGAAAGGTTTGGGAGTAGGAATGGATTTCCAGAGGAAAAATTGCAGGCTACAGGAACCAGGAGAACTACTTAGAACACAGGTAAACTTCCAAGTGCTTCAACGACCCTCTAAAAAGATGCAAATGACCAGCTGTCTGCAAGGAATATTAATCTGTCCATTCCCCTCCATCCTGTCAGAACTGAAGAAGTTTCTTGGATGAGAAGCGAAACGTCTTCAAAAGGAGAAAAAACAAGGAAGCCCAGTTGCCTCCAGAAAAAAAAAAAGCATCTTTGGGACCGTCCTCTCCCTTCTTTTCTCCTTGGGATTACGTGAGGAGGATGTGCTTACCTCTGGAAGCTTCTCCAAAAGCATGTCCACCATGGCAACCTCTTGATACTGCTTAAAAGCTTCTGCCTTCTTCGACATCTGTTCAGCGTCAGCCCGGGCTTTGGCCTCAACTGCGTACGCCTGAGCCTCGCCCTTCACCTAAAAACCGGAAACGGGATTATGGGATAAGCTACGTTCTCATCCACCTCTTCCTGCTCTTCGCCCCCAAGAGGTAGTAGAGAAATGGCTCACCCGGATGGCTTCTGCCTCCGCCTCCGCCTGCATGATGAGCTTAGTCCTGTTTGGGAAGAAAACAGGGACATGGTCTGCCCAGCATCCAACGTTCAAAGGCCACTTTTGGCCTCCCAAAATGGAGGGGAAGACCAGGAATTGAATTGAATACTTTATTGACACTGCACCTCGTACAATGAAATTAAACACCATCTTCAGTGTACACTTCACTGTCAGCTTCCAATAAGTCAATGAGGAAACCAGCCACTACCTGATGTTGTGCTTAATGACTGCACATGATTCCTTAACAACCACAACCTGAATTGTCATTGTACATGGAAGATCGCATTTAATTTTGTTGTACAAAGTGCAATGACAATAAAGTAAATTAAACTAAACTAATTATAGATTAAAAAAGACTATAAAATAAAACAAAAGCATACATCCTTCACATTCACTCAATACGATGCTATAGGGCACTGCACACCAGAACAACTAGACACAAGGACAGTTTCCCCCCAAATGTCATCACTCTGCTAAACAACTAATCCCCACAACACTGTCAAATTACCTACTAAGACTGTATTACTATTCTTCTTATCTTCCTTCCTGGTATCTCCCTCTTCCCACATGACTATAACCATGTTTCTTGTATCTTTAAAATTTATATTGTTTTATTTGTTCCCAAGTATAATTTGATTGCTTATTAGTAACCTATGACTATTACTAAGTGTTGTATCCTATGATTCTTGATGAATGTATTCTGTTTCATTTTTCTTTATGTACACTGAGAGCAAGACAAATTCCTTTTGTGTCCAATCACATTTGGCCAATAAAGAATTCTCTTTTCTTTTCTTCTCTTCCATATTCTATATTCTATATCCTATTCTGTTTTTCAGCATATTTGTCCTTGTTTTGTATGGTCCTGTACCGTATGCCAGTTCAAAAAAAGGGTGCCCAGGATGAGATGGATCTTTAAGAATGTTTTAAACTTTCTTAAGGCGGCGGGAGCTATAAAGCTCTTCCAAGGAGGGGAGAGAGTAACCAATGATCCTCTGGGCAATGACATTAACTCTCTGGAGTGCTGTCCTATCTGCCACTGTGCAATTGGCAAACCATACACAGGTGCAGTAAGGTAAAATACAGCAGGGTTTGAGAGCAGCTTGAGGTGACAAACCTGGAGCAAGAAAACAGGCTTATTATTCTAGGGCCCGGCATGGTAACCCATCCCTGGTTTGCAACTGCAGAGTTAGTTGCAGGAAATCAAAAAGGATTATATGCATGGAAGCCATGTTAAGAAGTATTTTCTGCATCAAACAGCAAAGGATAAGGAATGTCTTTGGAGATTCTCAGTCATCTACACTTGCCTCAAAGATACTTTTTCAAAGGGTAACTGGACTATTTTTTTTTCTTTTTTCCTCAGAAACAAAGCCCGCCTCCTTATTTTCCCCCAGGGAAAAAACAGTTCAATTGCTTTTTGAAAAAGCACCTTTGAGGCAAAAGGATGGGAAATTTATGGATGCCAATCGTAGGACGGGACTGAACGGTGTTCCAAAGGATGAAAGTTAGACCCCTTTGAAGCTAGAAAAAAAAATAGCAGCCTGGTGACTTAGCGGTGAAGACGCTCGCCTTCCACTTGGAAAGTTGAGAGTTCAATCCTAAGTAGGGGCACATATTTCTCTCCTAGGATGCAGAGAAATATACTGTATTTTTCGGACTATAAGACTAGGTTTTGCCCTCCCCGGCCCCCAGGAGCACTCTGCAGGCCTCCCAAACCCTCTGCGCATCCCATTTTTGTGAAAAACGCCCCAATTTTTCGCAAAAACTGGATGAACGGGGCGGGGTGTCATGAGGCAAAAAATGACATAAGACGTACCGACATTTCCTCCCTCTTTTAGGGGCAGGGGAAAGTGCATCTTATACTCTGAAAAGTACAGTATATCTACTGTGAACTATTCCGCTTAGGTGTCTGAGAAAGGCATCTGGCCTGTAAATAGTCAGTATAAACTCAGTAATATCCAGTCACCCTGACTCTATCCCAAATAGGGAATGGAATAGAATACAGAATAGAATAGAATAGAATAGAACAGAACAGAATAACAGAGTTGGAAGGAACCTTGGACGTCTTGTAGTCCAACCCCCTGCTCAAGGCTACAAGGTTCTAAAAAGAATTTTGAAGAAAGAAAAAGTTATCTCAACAAGAAAGATGTGATAGCTGTCTTCCTGACACACTGCACTGCTAAGGCACGAATCCCAAGATGCGTGATTAAAAATGAAGCGTTCAGCCATGCAAACCATCCCAAAACGAATTCTCAAATGGTGCAGTGCAAGGATGGTTTTTGCCACAGGTCAGCTCTTTGCATAGCCCAGACACATCAGTGCCTTGTATGACGAGATATTTTGGAATTCTATGCTTTCAGATTACGCATCCCATGTGAGTGGGGAGTACAGGCAGTCCTCGACTTATGACCAGTCGCTTAGTGGCCATTTGAAGCTTCGACAGACTTACCTGTGGGGTACCTACGACCCAGATTTGAAATTCTGACAGTTGCCCATTGCCACCCCCTACAGCAGTGCTTCTCAATTATTTTCTGTCATGCCCCCCCTAGGAAGAAGAAAACATTTCGCGCCCCCCCCCGCACGACTGTAAATAGTATAATTTGTCTATAAAATTGTTATAAGTACACCTCTGCATAACATAGCACACCGGTCTTTCCTCGTCTCCCACCGTAGTCACATGCTTTCTTTCCTCTTTCCCTCTTACTTGTCTATCCTTCCTTCCACCCTCCCTTCCTCCTTCCCTTCCTTCCTGCCTCCCTTCCAGTTCCCTCCTTCCTCTCTCCCCCTGCCTGCCTGCCTTCTTTCCTCTTTCCCTATCCTCCTATCCTTCCTTTCTCCCTCCCTCCTTCCCTGCCTCCCTTCCAGTTCCATTCTTCCCTCCTTCCTTCTGCCTCCTTCCTGCCTGCTTGCCTTCTTTCCTCTTTCCCTCTTACTTGTCTATCCTTCCTTCCACCCTCCCTTCCTCCTTCCCTTCCTTCCTGCCTCCCTTCCAGTTCCCTCCTTCCTCTTTCCCCCTGCCTGCCTCCCTTCTTTCCTCTTTCCCTATCCTCCTATCCTTCCTTTCTCCCTCCCTCCTTCCCTGCCTCCCTTCCAGTTCCATTCTTCCCTCCTTCCTTCTGCCTCCTTCCTGCCTGCTTGCCTTCTTTCCTCTTTCCCTCTTACTTGTCTATCCTTCCTTCCACCCTCCCTTCCTCCTTCCCTTCCTTCCTGCCCCCCTTCCAGTTCCCTCCTTCCTCTCTCCCCCTGCCTGCCTCCCTTCTTTCCTCTTTCCCTATCCTCCTATCCTTCCTTTCTCCCTCCCTCCTTCCCTGCCTCCCTTCCAGTTCCATTCTTCCCTCCTTCCTTCTGCCTCCTTCCTGCCTGCTTGCCTTCTTTCCTCTTTCCCTCTTGCTTGTCTATCCTTACTCCCTCCTCCCCTCCCTCCCTGCCAGCAGCTCCTCCAGCATCCCAGCTGGAAGCAGCAGCACAACGGTCGCCGTTACCAGGGGCGAAGGGGTGGCGGTGGCAAGATCGGGCGACCGCCGCCCCTTTGTCCCTTCCCCAACAGCGGCTGTTGCGCTTCCGCTTCCAGACGGAATGCTGGCGGTGGAGCTGCTGGTGGGGAGGCGAGCTACCTGCATAAAGACGCCGCCGAGGGCATGGCAGAATATATCCCAGCTTGAAGTGGCAGCGCTGGGGACTGCTCAGAGACTCATCAGAGCCGCGGGCTGGAGCTGTGCAAAAAGTCTGCTTGGGCTGGGGGGGGGGGAAGGGAGGGAAGCCTGGGACAGCCATGCTTCCCTCCCTCCCACCCCCGCCCGAGCAGGCTTCTTGCACAGCTCCAGCCCGCAGCTCCAATGAAAATCCACAGTCCGAAGTGCTGCCACTTCCAGGCGGGATATATTTATTATGCCTCGCCCACGCCGCCACCGCCGTTGCACCCAGATGGAAAGGGAGCCTTTGCGCCCCCCTTTACGGAGCCTCGCGCC
This sequence comes from Natrix helvetica, assembly GCF_964273705.1. Classification (NCBI taxonomy): domain Eukaryota; kingdom Metazoa; phylum Chordata; class Lepidosauria; order Squamata; family Natricidae; genus Natrix; species Natrix helvetica. The sequence goes on from NC_138548.1 coordinate 346,611,627, forward strand.
CCCCCAGGGGGGCGCGCCCCACTATTTGAGAACCGCTGCCCTACAGTTACGTGACTGGCATGTAGCGTTCAAGTCACATTTATAGCAGTTTGCAATGTCCTGTGGTCACCTGACTGCATTATACCAGTTTTGCCCCAAACATTGGAATTTACTTGGGTTTTTGGCAAAATCAGCCCCCTGTTGCAAACCACTGGTTTGCTTAATGACCAGACAGGTTCCATTATGGTCATAACTCAAGGATCATCTGTATTATTTTTGTGGAGATTCATTCCATTATTTGACCCTTCGCTTTAGAGGTAGTCCTCGACTTACACCAGTTCACTTAGGGACCGTTCAATGTAGTGGTTATACAAAGGTTACGTACAGGCATGCGCAGCAAACTGCCATATCTTAGTAACCGATTACCTCAACTGTCTATGAGCTCACCTAATTAGTAGAACCAGGCACTACCAGGGAGTTACGTGAGATTCAACCCTGGCTGGGATGGTCTTAGAGATTGACAAGGACGTACCAATAAGATGCTGTTGCTACCTATGCTCTTGCTTTGCTTGTATAAAAAGAATAAACTCTGCATAAGGCAGACAGACATTTTGGATACCTGCTATAATGGATTTCTGAGTCTTACAGTTCCAGGTTACAAGAGCACTGAAAAAAGTGACTTACGACCATTTTCCCACACTTACAACGGTGGCAGCATCCCCGTGATCAAAATTCAGATGTTTGGCAAATGACTCATATTTAGGATGTTTGCAGCGCCTTGGGAATGATTAGCTTCTGCAACCTTCTGATAAGCAAAGTCAATGGGAGAACCAGATAGACCGAACAACCGTGTGACTCACTTAACAACTGTAGTGGTTCACTAAACAACTGTGGCAAGAAAGGTCGCAAAATTCACTTAGCAAATGTTTCACTTAGCAACCAAAATTTTGGTCTCAATTTTTGTGGCCATAAGTCGAGGACTACCTGTACTCTAAAGAGGTATAGCCAAGAAAATGTACCATATTTTTCAGAGTATAAGACGCACCTTTTCTCTCAAAAAAGAGGGTGAAAATCTGGGTGCGTCTTATACACTGAATACAGCATTTTTGGCCTCTCGAAACCCCGCCCCCTTTGAAAAAATGGCCATGCATAGCCTTTAGGAGACTTCCAGAGTGCTCCTGGGGGCTGGAGAGGGCAAAAATGAGCAAACATTGGGCTGTTTTTTTGCTCGTTTCCCCCTCCCCAGCCGCAGGAGCACTCTACAAGCCTTCTAAAGGCTATGCATGCCCTTTTTTTTGACAAAAAACGGGCCCATTTGTGTGAAAAATTGGAGGTTTTTGGGAGGTCTGCAGAGTGCAAAAACTTTTTTTTAAATTTGCATCTTCAAAACCTTGGTGCGTCTTATACTCCGGTGCATTTTATATTCTGAAAAATATGGTATATCTGATTATCCATGTAATAACAGTAGCTAGGATTATATTTGCACAACACTGGAAAAATGAAGAAATTCCTATGGATGAGAAGGTGATTAGGAAAATATTAGAAAGTGCAGAAATGAATAGGTTAACACTTGGAATTAAAGAGAAGGAGAAAACTGAATATTATATCATATGGGAACTATTCCACCGATGGTTAGAGAACAACTATGAAAGTTAGAAATGAAAGTAGATTAGTGAAATATAGAAAATATATTAATAGAATTAAATAAGTTAAGAAGAGGATCGTTATAGATTCAGATATGTATATCAGTATTAAGTCAGATAAATAATGAATATGGTTGTAAATTCTAATTGCACAAGATATTTGTACCCAGACGACACCCTGTTTAATGGAAGATGGATTTTGTTTGTATTAAAATAAAATAATTTTCTAAAAAAAAAAAAAAAGAGTATAGCCAGCATCAGTTCACTCATTAAAAAGTGTTCTTCTGTGGTGAGTAATAGCAGATTCTGGATAGGAAGGAAAAAAGAGGGGAATAGGAGCAGATTCTGGACAGGAAAGAAAAAGAAGGGGCTAGGAGAAAATTCTGGACAGGAAGGAAAAAGAGCGAAATAGGGGAGTCTAATGCTCGTACCGTTCAGCCTCGGCTAATTTCTCCAACCGGAAACGTTCTGCTTCGGCTGGTTTCTTGACCTGGGCCTCCAGCTCCCGTTCTTTACGGATCATCTCCTGCTCCTGGATCTGAATCTGCTGAGTTCGCTCCACCACCAAGACCTGCATCTTCTCCTCTTCAATTTTCTGCTTGGTCATCGCCACCTGCGTGAAGGAGACAAAAAAACACCCCAAAGGGTTCAGAAACTCCCTGGTGGAGCCTCATTCATGGCTCAATATGACAACATCCGGCAAATTTAAAGCGGCGGATTATGCTCTAGATCAGGCTGTCCAACCGTGGTAACTTTAAGACTTGTGGACCTCAACTCCCAGAGTTCCCCAGCCAGCCATGCTGGCTGGGGAATTCTGGGAGTTGAAGTCCACAGGTCTAGGGCATAATAATCAGCTCTAAGTCTTCCCCATCACAAGTCTTCCCTGTGCTGGCTGGGGAATTCTGGGAATTGAAGTCCACAAATCTTAAAATTGCCAAGGTTGGACAGGCTTGCTCTAAACGAAGGATGTGACCAGGTCCAGGGGCAGGAATCACAAACGGTTTTCCCGCACGTTTCATTTGAGAACAAAATAGGCTACAACTTATTCCGCCTCTGCCATCTGCCGATCCCTCTTGACTGGCTGCGTGGTGGGTGGCTCACCTGGAGCTGATAGGCCAACTCCGATTCTGCTTTCCGCGTGTTCACCTCGATGTCGTAAGTAGCCTTCTTCAGCTCGAAATCTCGGTGGGCTTTGGCCATCTCAATGTCGTTCATAAACTGGGCCGACAATTTCTCTTGCTTGGCCTTGGCTTCCTAGAGGGGGAAAGATGGGAGAACTCAGGGGCAGAGCCCAACGGGAGAAGAGAGAGAAGAGCTCAGCGGTAATGCAAAAGCCATGAGCACCAAAGAGGTTTTGATTTAAAAAGATTCTCAAGTTTTCGTTTGACTTCTGGTGATTTTATGGGAAAGTCTATTTGGGTGGTTGATACGATTGGGAAATCGTTGGGCAGTCACGGCCTTCCTTTCCACAGCTTTGGGGTTTCCAAGTGGTCTCCCATCCAATTAATATCCAGATCTGAACGTGCTTAGAATCATAGCATGATTGGAGGTCTTCTAGTCCAGTGATGGCTAGCTTTTTTGCCATCGCATGCTGAAAGCGCTCCTGCAACAGCGTGTGCGCCTGCACCCATAATCCAATGCACGTGTGACATGTCCCCTGTGCACTATCCCCTGTGCATGCACATGCAACACCCCCGCACCCTTGCATGCGCGCACGACACCCCCCCCCCCATGCCCCTTTTGGGCCTAGTAGGCCTCCCTGCAGCCTCCTGGGACCAAAAACGGGACGCAGGTGTGGGGTGTACCCAGGGGGGGGTGGTTCCTGCCAGTTCTAACCTCTTCTATAGAAGAGGATCCACAAATCTACAGTGCCGTTTAGAACCGGTTCCAGCTCCCTCCCCCCGCCTGTCCGCACATCATCAAGATGAAGAGCGAGAGGAGGAATTCTAGGAGCTGAAGTCCACAAGTCTTAAAACTGTCAAGTTTGAACACCCCTGGGGTTTTCTTTCTAAAGGGTTAGGGGTGCAAGGGTCTTGTAACTTGACAGCTTTAAGACTTGCACACTTCAATGCCAGAGTTCCTGAGCCAATATGACTGCAGGAGGAATTCTGGGAGTTGAAGTCCACAAGTCTTAAAACTGTCAAGTTTGAACACCCCTGGGGTTTTCTTTCTAAAGGATTAGGGGTGCACCGGTCTTGTAACTTGACAGCTTTAAGACTTGTGTCTTTCAAATGCCAGAGTTTCTGAGCCAACATTTCGGTTGCTAAGCAACAGCGCTGTTAAGTGAGTTCCACCACATTTTACAAGTTGGCCACGCCCACCCAGTCACATGGCTGGCAAGCCACTCCCACAAAGCAGGCAAAACCCACAGAAGAGGTTCTAAAAAAATTTGAAACCCACCACTGGGTGTACCACACTCCCGCGCTCCCTCCTTCCCCCACGCATGCGTGCATGACCCCCTTGCCCATGCACACATTCCCCCGCCGTTTCCCACATGTGCATGTGCAGCAGACCCCAAAATCAGGTGGCTGGTGGGAGGCGCATGCACATGTACGGTGGAGCTGAGCTGGGGTGACGCCTCGTGTGCCCGGATGTGCCCCCTGTGGCACACATGCCATAGATTCGTCATCACGGTTCTAGTCCAGCCCAAGGCAGGAGACCTCCATGCCAGAAAAATGGCTGCCCAATCTTTCCTTAAAAGCCTCCAGCAATCTCTCAAACCAGGTAGATAGTCACATAGGTAAAGCCCATCTCAATTCCACCATTGCCCAGGAGCTCACCCTGATGCCAGCATCCCTCTTGGCTTCGGCTTCTCCAATCCTGGCATCCTTTTGTACCTGAGCAGTTCGGGCTTTCCCCAGAGAATGAAGATAATCCTACAATTGACCAGAGGGGAAGGTGATGGTCAGGAAAAGCAATCCAGGAAATACTCACTGTGCAAACAAAATCTGGTAATGTCTGAATTCTGGTTTGTTTTTTTCCTTGGGTGACTGAACAGTTGCAGAATGGACAGGCTCTAATCCTGTCCCAGGTGAGGAAACCCAGGTTCCCCTAAAGCACTTTGAATTAATCATTCTCTGTCTCAGCTCAATCTATCTCATAAGGTTGATGCGGAGAAAAATAGGGAGAGAGTCATAGGTATGCTACCTTAAAATATCCTTGGAGAAACAATGTGCAAGATGGTTGCAACAACAAAACACGTGTTAAGCCCAGGAAACTAAGAAAACAACTCATTTTGGCTCCATCTTAATTCTCTATAGGAAGGGAAAACTTACAAGATTTTGTTACTATAAGTTCTGGTCAAACTTAATATAATTCTTTTTTGACTTGGCCAATGTTGAAGGACTGACAGATATAAATCCTATATGTGTGAGTGTGTGTGTGTGTGTGTGTGTGCGCGCGCAAGCAATTTCAACCAAACTTGATAGACAGATGACTTACTCTCTGGAGACAAATACTGTGGGGGTAAGACACCCCTAACACCCCTCAGGATGCGCGTTCTGTTACGATACAGCCTGTTGTACCTTAAAATGGCTTCTGCTGTACTGCCTTAAAATGGCCTCACAGTGGAGTTGTCATGGTAACAGCTTCACAGTACTCCATAAGGGAGTTCCCTCTGGTAAGGGGGAAAATCCAACATTAGCAATTACGTTTGGTCCAGACATTTCCCCCCTATAAATAAATACCCGGGCAACGCCGGGTTATCAGCCAGTCAGTCAATAAATATGTTCAGCCCAAAACTTGATCGTCAGTATGAAAAAGAACCCTGTATCATTTTTCCATTAGCAAGAAAAAAACCAATCAAGCAATTCTACTTGGTGTTGAGACAGGTTGATGCTGATTTTCCATTTCTATTGCTGAAAGATTTTGGATAAGGAATCCTTGGTAATCTTTTGCCTTAGATATCTCTATGGTTGAACATTCTCAGTGACAATGGTTTGCATTAATACAAAACAGCGCATATGTGCACCTGGTCATCGTGAATATCCTTGAGGGTGTAACTGACCACACTGATCCCCATGTTGACCAGGTCAGATGAGGCCACTTTGAAGACCTGCTCAGAAAACTTCTGACGGTCCTTGTAGATTTCCTGTTTAACAAGGAGAAAGGTCAGTACCAAGCACAGATTCTGTTCACAATATTTTTGCAGGGGATTTTACCAGTAAAGCAAATGTATATTTGATTATTCATGCAATAACAGCTGCCAGGATTGTATTTGCACAACATTGGGAAAGTGAAGAGATTCCTACGGATGAGAATGTGCTTAGGAAAATATTAGAATGTGCAGAAATGAATAGGTTAACACTTGCAATTAAAGGGAAAGAGCAAACTGAATATTATAGTATATGGGAACTACTCTACCGATGGTTAGAGTACAAATATGAAAGTTAGAAATGAAAGTAGATTAGTGAAATATAGAAAACATACTAATAGAATTAAATAATTTAAGAAGAGGATTGTTATAGAATCAGATGTGTTATGTATATCAGTATTAGGTCATGAACAGATAAATAATGAGTATAGCTGTAAATTTTAATTGTTATTACACAAGATTTTGTACCCAGACGACACACTGTTTAAGGGAAGATGGATGGTTTGTATTAAAATAAAATAAATTATATATAAAAAAGAATCTGTTCACCAGTTTTTAAGCCCATACAGCAGTGCTTCTCAATTATTTTCTGTTATGCCCCCCCTAGGAAGAAGAAAACATTTCGCGCCTCCCCGCGCGACTGTAAATAGTATCATTTGTCTATAAAATTGTTATAAGTACACCTCTGCATAACATAGCACACCGGTCTTTCCTCGTCTCCCACCGTAGTCCCATGCTTTCTTTCCTCTTTCCCTCTTACTTGTCTATCCTTCCTTCCGCCCTCCCTCCCTTCTGCCTGCCTGCCTTCTTTCCTCTTTCCCTATCCTCCTATCCTTCCTTTCTCCCTCCCTCCTTCCCTGCCTCCCTTCCAGCTCCCTCCTTCCTCTTTCCTCCTGCCTGCCTGCCTTCTTTCCCTCCTGCTTATCTATGCTTTCTTCCTTCCTTGCACCTCCCTCCCTTCTGCCTGCCTGCCTTCTTTCCTCTTTCCCTATCCTCCTATCCTTCCTTTCTCCCTCCCTCCTTCCCTGCCTCCCTTCCAGTTCCCTCCTTCCTCTTTCCTCCTGCCTGCCTGCCTTCTTTCCCTCCTGCTTATCTATGCTTCCTTCCTTCCTTGCACCTCCCTCCCTTCTGCCTGCCTGCCTTCTTTCCTCTTTCCCTATCCTCCTATCCTTCCTTTCTCCCTCCCTCCTTCCCTGCCTCCCTTCCAGTTCCCTCCTTCCTCTTTCCTCCTGCCTGCCTGTCTTCTTTCCCTCCTGCTTATCTATGCTTCCTTCCTTCCTTGCACCTCCCTCCCTTCTGCCTGCCTGCCTTCTTTCCTCTTTCCCTATCCTCCTATCCTTCCTTTCTCCCTCCCTCCTTCCCTGCCTCCCTTCCAGTTCCCTCCTTCCTCTTTCCTCCTGCCTGCCTGCCTTCTTTCCCTCCTGCTTATCTATGCTTCCTTCCTTCCTTGCACCTCCCTCCCTTCTGCCTGCCTGCCTTTTTTCCTCTTTCCCTATCCTCCTATCCTTCCTTTCTCCCTCCCTCCTTCCCTGCCTCCCTTCCAGTTCCCTCCTTCCTCTTTCCTCCTGCCTGCCTGCCTTCTTTCCCTCCTGCTTATCTATGCTTTCTTCCTTCCTTGCACCTCCCTCCCTTCTGCCTGCCTGCCTTCTTTCCTCTTTCCCTATCCTCCTATCCTTCCTTTCTCCCTCCCTCCTTCCCTGCCTCCCTTCCAGTTCCCTCCTTCCTCTTTCCTTCTGCCTGCCTGCCTTCTTTCCTCTTTCCCTATCCTCCTATCCTTCCTTTCTCCCTCCCTCCTTCCCTGCCTCCCTTCCAGTTCCATTCTTCCCTCCTTCCTTCTGCCTCCTTCCTGCCTGCTTGCCTTCTTTCCTCTTTCCCTCCGGCGTGTCTGCTTTTCTTTCCTTCTTTCCACCTCCCTTCTGCCCTTCTTCCCTCCCTCCCTGCCAGCAGCTCCTCCAGCATCCCAGCTGGAAGCAGCAGCACAACAGTCGCCGTTACCAGGGGCGAAGGGGTGGCGGTGGCAAGATCGGGCGACCGCCGCCTCTTTGTCCCTTCCCCAACAGCGGCTGTTGCGCTTCCGCTTCCAGACGGAATGCTGGCGGTGGAGCTGCTGGCGGGGAGGCGAGCTACGCGGTGGCGAAGACGGGCGGTCCCATGCTTCCCTCCCTCCCACCCCCGCCCGAGCAGGCTTCTTGCACAGCTCCAGCCCGCGGGTCCAATGAAAATCCACAGTCCGAAGTGCTGCCACTTCCAGGCGGGATATATTATGCCTCGCCCACGCCTTCGCCGCCGTTGCACCCAGATGGAAAGGGAGCCTTTGCGCCCCCTTTACGGAGCCTCGTGCCCCCCCAGGGGGGCGCGCCCCACTATTTGAGAACCGCTGCCATACAGAAACAGCATCAGCTCGAGTGGTGGGGTGGCCAGAGGGTGGAGCTCTCACCTCATAATCAGGAGTTCGAGCCTAGGTAGAGGCAGATATTTCTCTCTCTGGGCACAGTGAGAATATATCTGCTGAACAAACCTCTGCGTTGGGGACAGGAAGGGCATCCGGCCAGTAAGCACTCAGCTCTATTCAGTTACCCAGACTCCACCCCACAAGGGATTATGGGGTCATTAAAAGATGATGATGATAGAAGCAGCATACACTCTTCTTTTTATCCTAGAGCTTCTTTGTTTGTGAACTCTCAAAACAGACCTTCTTCACTAAATCCTCTCCACAGGGATTGGACTCCAAGGCCTCACTGTCCCATGGCTAATGAAATCATAATTGAGTGCTGGATTGTCTTTAGGGAGCAGATAAAAATAGACAACCTGTCAGGCCTGGCAGCCATCTTTTTACATGTAAGTGTCCTCAGACAAAGTTGGTTCCCTTGACTTAAGAAACAGATGGTTAGGCCTGGAAGCCATCTTTTGCATTGGGCCTTCAGGCCTGCCTCATTTTCTGCTGTGGGAAAATGGGAGGGGGGATTATATGGAGTATGGGAGATATATAGTCAAAATAACATTCCTTTCTCAGAGAATCAAGGACATCTTGCCCTGCCCCTGGAGTGGTGTGACTGGGAGACATCTCCAATTTGGACGGTGCCTGATTGGACCATGTGATGGACATGTGGGTGATGGGCAGGGACTTGGAACTTTCATTTAGGTGGGGGAAACCTGGAAGCTTTCAGATTCGGGTTTTCCCAGAGGTGCCAATTTGACACCAAATGGAACTTTGAAGAATTTCAAGCCTTGGAGTTTCTTTTTGTTGAGGGTGTTATTCCTGACACAAGCATACGGTCACAACCACGGCATCCAAAGCCCATCCCTTGTCAATGTGTCTTGTGAAAAAAAGGGGTCACACGGTTGTGGCTGCCAAAACTTTTTTGACCCCCTCTATCAGATACCCCCGATTCAATTCAATTGGATACCAAACTGGTGAAAAGCTAGCTTAAAGTAACAGCCTGTACGATAGCTTTTCACCAGTTTGGTATCCAATTTGGCACACAACGGAAGAGAAAACATCTAAGCTTTTAAGGATAACAGAATAACAGAGTTGGAAGGGACCTTGGAGGTCTTCTAGTCTCGCCCCGTTCTAGCAGGAGACCCTATAGTACCTTTTTAAATCAAATGCCTGCCCAATCTCTTCTTAAAAACCTCCAGTGATGGAGCACACCCAACTTCTGAGACAAGCTGTTCCACTGATTAATTGTTCTTACTTTCCAGAAATTTCTCTTTACTTCTAGGTTGCTTTTCTCCTTCGTTGGTTTCCACCACACCTCACCCGTTCTTCAACCAGAGATAATATCTTGCATGCACACATACATTTCCACAAGCAGCCTTACCTCTACTGTCATATGGGCCATGATGGCTCTCTGATGCCCTTCCAGGGTCTCCAGAGCAATGTGTGTGATTTCTGCTTCAGACTTGCCCAGGAACATTTGACAAGCAGCTGCCAGCATCTCTTTGTTCTGGCCCTGGATCTTCACCTAGGTGGGAAAGATGGTGTAGATTAAAGTGAAAGAAGAAAGGGTGGGAAGCACTTCCTGCTCATATCTGATCTCCCTCCCCTCCCCATATGGGGTTTGTCAGACTAAGGAGGTTTCTTCAGTAAGCAACTAGTGATTGTCCTCTCTGTCCCCAAAGAGAGTTCCACCAAATCAAATCAAGAATTATGAGAATTCTGCCATGGGTTGAAGGTTAAAAACCTCTTAAGGTCCCCCCAACATTAAACAGGTAGTGGTTGACTTACTAGTCACTTAGCAACCATTCAAAGTTCTGACAGATCTGTCTTGGGGTTACAGATAATCCTTAACTTAGAAGACTTAGAATAACTTTAGAGTTAGAATAACTTTATCGTCACTTTGAATGTACACTAGGCATATATTAAAATGAAATGTCATTGCATCCAGCTCTCAAAGGGTCACCATCTCCAATATACACTACATAAACATGACACAATAAATAAATAAATACAAAATTATGCATATACCCAAATATATTATGTGACATAGAGCAGTGATGGCTAACCTTTTTATCATTGAGTGCCAACACCCATAATGCAAAATGCGCGCAACACCCCCCTATGCACACCGCCCCTGTGCATGCGTGTGACTCCTCCACACTTCCTCTGCTTCCCCGTGCATCCACGTGCCATCCCCCCCCATTCTCCATTTTGGGTGTAACAGGTCTCCCTGAAGCCTCCTAAGACCAAAAACAGGACGCGGGGACCCCTCCCCCCATGCATGCGCACACGTCTCCCGCTTATGTGGCAGAGACCCAGTGGTGGGTTCCGGATCCCGTTGCAACCGGTACGATTGCAACGGGGCCGGGTGTCCACCACATGAATGAGTGCAGCATGCACACAGCCCATGCATGCGTGTTTACTGGCCGTGATGCCTCTGCAACACCCCAGTTGCTCAGCGGAGCGTTGCGCAGGCGCTGTAGGTAATGTGCCCGCGTGCGGAAGCACCAAAAACTTCAAATACCAGTAAGGAGTGAGGGCGGGCAGGCGGGCCCTCCGGAGCACCATACCGGAACGGTACCTGGTGCTCCCAGCAGGAACTGGTACGCCCGTATAGGGGCGTACTGCCTGCAACCCACCACTGCAGAGAGCTGAAAATCAGAGTTGGAAGGGACCCTGGAGGTCTTCTAGTTCAACCCCTTGTTCAAGCAGGAAACCCTATACCATTCTAGACAAATGGCTCTCCAGTCTTTTCTTTTTAATATTTTTTATTTTCAAAACAAACACAACACAAAGAATCCTCCTTCTTTACATACTGTAAAAGTGTATCAGTTGGTTACAAAAGACTTTCGTGCATCTCTTCCACAGTCATCAACCATAATTCATATTAACTCGTATTTTAACTCAGATATTTATACATGTTACCATCATCATATCTCCATTTTCATTTGACTATAATTGTTTAAACGTCCTTCATCATAAAATATACCAAGATTTAAAACATAACCATATACTGGCATTTCATTTGCTATTTCTAAAATCCTCCAATAACACTGAATCCTTATGTCCTATTCTAGCTAAACATCCATAATATTTAGTAACAAAATTTTCTAACCTTCCTTTCCAAATCACTGTTTATAATTTACATCCAGTTTCCTTATGTTGTACCCATACATATATGTTGTTATCATTATCCCTTCTTTATTTGACTATATCATGTATCATAACATTTCCCCCCCTAATAATCAAGACTTAACTGAATCTAACTTAGCTCTTTTTTATTAACCTTTATATATAATCAAAAAGATTTCTAATCTTCCTTTCAGGAGTACCATTCAATATTCATATCCAATTATTACTTATCATACCACTACACATGTATAATTATCATTATCAATTATTTATTTGACTATATCTATTGTCACTAAATTTCACTAAGTTTAACTAGTTTTAAATTATACACTTCCATCTATCAACCTATATCTTTCCAGTAACAAAACAGTCTCATGTCTTCTGCCATTTGTGGTATCAGTCCTCTAATCATCTCCTTAATCAAATTTGTATGGACTCCTCTTAGCAACTCATTGCTTATAAAATCTCTCATGTAATTTTGATGCCCTTCTTCTGTTTCCTTAATCAGCTTATCTTTAATTGTCAGTAGTGTTATCAATGATGTTGCTAATAACATTTCTCTCTTTAAATCCATACATTCTTTTGTTTTTTCTTCTTCTGTGTCTTGCCATCTGGGGTAAAGTTCCCCTCCATTTAATTCCTCTTTCAGTATTCCACTTTTTCCATTTCCAGACACAAACCAATCACCATAAACATCAGCAGATTTAATTTCTTTATGGTCATTTTCCTCTTCGGTTTTTAGGATTCTAACCTCCACTATTTCCACTTGATAAACATCTCCAACTTCTTAATCATATTTTACTGTTAGATGCTCTAAGTCTTCCAACTTCTTCTCCGTCCTCTCAAATGTGTTTGATAATTTCTGAATTTCTAAGAGTATCTTTTGCAGGCTTAAAGTTTCTTTCTGCTGTTGAAGTTGTGCCATTATCTCCAGCTAACAAACACTGCTGCTCTGGCTTAGAAGGTTTTTACATGAGTAAGCATAAATTCACAATAAAGTTTTATTTTCACTTTTCTCTGGTTAAAGATATACTTCAAAGGGACATCTGTATGCTTTTCTTCTTATCACTCTCTATAAACAAGCAGTGAGACCTTGGAGTGCTAAGCCAGGATAATCAGTAAAGAAAGTAAGTGTGTTTCGTTTCCAATACACAAACCTCCAGCCTCCGAGTAGCAGTGTTATTGTTACAATTTTCTTTGTTTCTTTTTGTATCTTTTTTATATTCTAAGTTTTAAAAACGTTCGATTCTTGAATGAGTTAGAACAGTAATGAAAGGAGAATTTTAGTCCATAGGTTACAAAGAATAATAAAAGAAAAACATAGAAGAAAACTTAATCCATTTGTTTTAAAAGGCTTGCATAAATTCCATCCATGAACATAGCATTTAAAAAGTAAGATAACCCACTGTCCAAAACCATTCAAAGCTTAATTCCGCCACTTATTTCTTCTGTTCTCCAATTTAAATTAATTTTAAGTTTTTTATAGGCAGTCTCTTTTAAAAAGGTAAAAATTCCTCACCAGCTGGAAACACTTTCTCTTTCCGTATCCTTCCGTTTTGGAGCCGCCCCGACTTCACCAGCCTTGGCTGGATTTTTTGTTGCCGGCTTGAAGAACTTCTCTTGCATCGATCAGGGACTTTGCGATGTCCCTGAGATCAGCAAGACGTATTCTTCCTGTTCACCGTCTCTGCGGGACGGTTTAGGTCCGATTGGACCACCCAGCGGTAAAAGTATTGGCTGCGGTCTCGGAGCATCGAGACCGCACGTCTGTATCGTTGCAATGTTGGCTCTTCCTCCTCCAGTCTTTTCTTAAAAGCCTCCAGTGATGGAGCACCTACAATTTCTGGAAGCAAACTGTTCCACCGGCTGATTGTTCTGTCAGGAAATTTCTCCTTAGTTCTAGGCTGCTTCTCTCCTTGATTAGTTTCCATCCATTGTTTCTTGTCCTGCCTTCAGGGGTTTTGATATTCACACAATAGCCTTCAGAGTACTGCTGAATAAAAATATTACCTGTGCGATGCCAGTGACTGAAATGGGGACTCCATGCCGGGTGTAAACTTTCTCACTCTTCACATTCAGGGTCAGTGTGTTAAGTGAGATCCTGTCAGAGTGGAAAGAAAAGGATTACATATATACGCAAAAACATATACACATCCATGAAGTTTCAGATCTAACAAACGTGTCACCCTGGGTTTGTATCAATTAACATGATGAGGGCAAATAGGGCAAACTTGTATTCCACTTGTAATCCACAGCACCATATAAGGTTAATGTTTGAAGGACACCAATGTGGTTGAATGCCTCAGCATCCTACGAACCCTGGCTGATCTCGGAAGCTAAGCAGGGTCCACCCTGGTTAGTACTTGGATGGGCAACTGAAATGAAACCAACAGGATACTATTGCTCAGTTACAAGACTGGCCCAACCTTAGTGAGATCCTGGGTAACTTTAAATAGAACCTCCACAGAAAGACTTACCTCTGGATCTGTTGTACACACGGTACCACAAACACCCGGCCCCCAGCAATCATCACTGGGGGGCTGCGGCAGAAACCTGGGGAAAGAGATAAAACAATGCAGAATCTGCCCAGGCCAATCAGATCTCTCGATCAGTCCAGTCAATCAGATCTCTCGGTCAATTGTTCATATATTTTTTTTGGACAACTGATAATAAAAAGCAAAAAGACCTCAACAGAAAACTGTTTAGCAGCCACAGAAGCTGATCATTCCTTTGGGAAAATGAAGAAAAATGGCAAATTAATGAAGGGGTGTCCAAACTTGGGAACTTTTTAAGATTTAGAATAGAATAACTTTATTGCCATTTTGAATGTCTGCTAATTGGCATGCATTAAAAATGAAATTTCGTTGCATATAGCTCTCTCTTAAAAGGGTCACCACCTCCAAATTTACACTACATAAAGGTAAAGGTTCCCCTCACACATATGTGCTAGTCATTCCCGACTCTAGGGGGCAGTGCTCATCTCCGTTACAAAGCCGAAGAGCCAGCGCTGTCCGAAGATGTCTCCCTGGTCATGTGGCCAGCATGACTAAATGCTGAAGGCACATGGAACGCTGTTACCTTCCCACCAAAGGTGATCCCTATTTTTCTACTTGCATTTTTACGTGCTTTTGAACTGCTAGGTTGGCAGAAGCTGGGACAAGTAACGGGAGCTCACTCCGTTATGTGGCACTAGGGATTCGAATTCGTCAAATTGCCAACCTTCCTGATCAACAAGCTCAGCTTCTTAGCCACTGAGCCACTGTGTCACTTTACACTACATAAACATGACAAATAAATAAATACAAAATTATGTATATGCCAACATGTATTATATGACACAGAGAAACAAGATTACAAGAAAAACAACGCAGTCTAGTTGTACATGTTTAGGCTCAAAATTCTCAGTTTGGGTAACAGAACTGCATCGCATGCGGTCAGATCTAGGTATTACATACAAAATTATACGTAGTAATGTTTTACCTATAAATAACTTTTTTTAAAAATCACAATAATATGCGCACTAACAACCGCCTTAAACTCTATGTAAATCCTTCTAAACCTGACTGGAAAAAATATGATTTCTGTAATAGAGTTGTCAAAATCTGGAATGCTCTCCCCGATTCAGTTGTTTCAGCTACAAATTTTCACAGTTTCAGTCACAAATTGACTTCATACATCATACTTAAGTGGTCAGTAGAGGGAGCATGCATAAGTGCACTAACCTGCCTATCATCCCTGTCATTGTATTCTTATTCTCTTATTTTTGTTCTTGTTTTTGTTTGACAAATTCCAATAAATAAATAAAATAAAAGCACTGAATAGTTAAAAAAAAAGAGAAAACGGTGTATCCAAATGAAATCCTGAAGCGCCAAGTACGTCTGAACAGCCGAAAGACAGTTGAATGTGAAATGTGATCCATGCATTCTGGATCAATCTGAAAGAAATCATAGCTAGCTTGAGCAAAGGCTTACTGCCAAATTTTGTGCCCGCCCTGAAGGCTGATCTGATCAGATAAGAAAGCTAAGAAAAAGGAACAGGAAATGGAGCACTTACCCGAGACAACCATGGCTTCATTGGGGCCACAAGTAAAGAACATCTTCACGCCTAGAGAGTCTGGAAAAGAACAGGAAACTGAGATTTCAGAATAGCAGGACTAGAAGGGACCTTGGAGGTCTTCTAGTCCAGCCTGCTGCTAATCAGGAGACCTTATACCATTTCAGACAAATGAGTGTCCAATCTCTTCTTAAAAATCTCCAGTGTAGGAGCACCTGTAACTTCTGAAGACAAGCTGTTCGACTGATTCATTGTTCTGACTGTCAGGATATTTCTCTTTATTTCTAGATTGGTTCTCTCCTTGATTACTGTATTTTTCGGACTATAAGATGCACTGGAGTATAAGGCGCACCAAGATTTTGAAGAGGTAAATTAAAAAAAAAAGTTTTTGCTCTCCCCGGCCCCCAGGAGCACTCTGCAGGCCTCCCAAACCCTCTGCACACCCCATTTTTTGTGAAAAAGGGCATGCAGAGCGTCTGAGAGGCTTGTAGAGTGCTCCTGGGGCCTGGGTAGGGCAAAAAATTAGCCAAAACCAGGCCATTTTTTGCAAAAAAAGGGGCATGAAAAGTTTGGAAAGCCTGCACAGTGCTCCTGGGGGCTTGAGAGGGCAAAAACAGTCCTGTTTTTGTTAAAAATTGACCCATTTTTTGCTTTTTCTACCCTCCCGAGTCCCCAGGAGCACTTTGCAGGCTTCCCAAATCCTCTGCTGTCCATTTTTGCAAAAAAACTTGATACGTGGGGCAGCGTTTCGGGAGGCCAAAAATGCTGTATTCAAGTGTATAAGACGCACCCAAATTTTCACTCTTTTTTTTGGGGGGGGGGTGAGGTGTGTCTTATACTCTGAAAAAAATGGTAGTTTCCATCCATTGCTTCTTGCCTTGCCTTCAAGTGCCTTGGAGAATAGGTTGACCCCCCCCCAGCCCCTGAGATATCAGAACACTGCTATCATGTCTCCCCTAGTCCTTCTTTTCATTACATTAGACATAACCAATTTCTGCAACTGCTCTTCATATGTGTTTTAGCCTCCAGTCCTCAAATTATCTTTGCTGCTCTTGCTTCATATCTTATTTCATATCAGGCCTTTCCATTTCCCGTATTGTGGTACATCCTGCTTGCATTAGGGTGGGGCAATGTGAAGCCCTCCAGATGTTGCTGGATAGGGGGAGATGGCCAATACTTCATTCCAGAACTAGAAGTTTTTTCATCCTCACCCAGAATTAAAATACGCTACACCCCTTTGCAACTAATCTTCCCCCCATTCAAATTAAACCGCTTCAGACCTAGGAATCTATTCAATGAACTACCTGATTAAATCCACAGCCAAGCTGGCAATGCAAACAGATTCCTTAAAATCAATCCAACGTTGGACCCAGCACCAGCAAGAACAGGGAACAACTGTGACTTGATGATAGAACACCCATTCTGCATGCAGAAAATCTCACATTCATTCCCAATATCACCAATTAATTTATGAAAAGATCCACGCTGGAAATACCAAATACCGTATTTTTTGGACTATAAGATGCACTGGTGTAGAAGACGCACCCCGTTTTCAAAGAGGTAAGTAAAAAAAAAGTTTTTATCCTCCACGGCCCCCAGCAGCACTCTACAGGCTTCAGCAGCGCTGGGGGAAGGCAAAGATGCCATTTTTGCAAAAAACGGGCCATTTCTTTGCAAAAACGGAGTGCGTTTTTGCCTTCCCCCAGCCCTGCTGAAGCCTATAGAGTGCTGCTGGGGGCTGAGGGAAGGCAAAAATGCCTCCGTTTTTGCGAAAAACAGCCTGTTTTTTGCAAAAATGGGATGCAGGGGCTGGGCTTCGGGAGGCCAAAAATGGCTGTATTCAATGTATAAGACGCACCAACATTTCTACGCTCTTTTAGGGGGGGGGGGAGGTGTGTGTTATAATCTGAAAAATACGGTAGTTCTTATGGATGAAGAATTCTTGATGAATCTACTGAAGCCACCAATGACAACTAAATTGGTCACTGAGCTTGCTCCAACCCAGAGATTTTGGCAACTTCCAAATATATGGGTTCTATCTCCTGGAATGTCACACAGTCGACACATCTGGAAGTTGTCAAGATTGGGAAATCCCTGGTGTAGCTGAAGCTGCTTGTTTCTATGAACACAGCACCTTCCTTAACCTGGTGCTCCCCAGATGGGCTAGGTCCACTCCTACAGTTTCTACACGAACTGGAGATGGAGGTCAAAAGATGAGAGGTCACAAACTCCAACACACCTGAAAGGCACCTAATCCAGAGAATCTCCTTATAGATCACAAACCTGGCAACTTTTGGGTTCTGCTACTTAGGCATGTCTCTGGAATCCTCACAGCTGAAATAACCAATTTTTAAAAACAAAAAAACCAAGCAAACGAAACAACTATTCATTTAGTGACTGTTCAAAGTTACAGCAGCAATGAAAAAAATCATTTATGACCAGTTTTCACACTTACAACCCTTGGAATATCTTTATCATGTAATAAAATTTGGGTGCTTGGCAACTGGTGTGTATTTCTGACAGTTGCATGTCTCCAGGTCATGTGATCAGCACATCACCTTCCCACCTGGCTTTTGACGAAGACAATGGGGGAAGCCAGATTCGCTTAATGACAGCGGGATTCACTTAGCAACTGCAGTAATTTGCTTAACAACAGGGCAAAAAGGTCACGAAATGTAGCACAGCTCACTTATGCCTTACTTAGTAACCAAAATCTTAAGAGTCCATTGAGGTCATAAGTTGAGGACTACCTGCAATGTACATTGCCTGGAGCTTTTGCAGTGGGTGACATGCCTTTATACATAAAAATGGAAGGGATCGAAGAAGTCATCTAGTTCAACCCCTTCTCAGGACAGCATTCTGTATAAGGAATACATCCATCACTTAGATTATTCTAAGCAGAGCATTTCAATGCTCAATAGTGCTAATTCCTCCTAATTACCCTGATATTCATCCCTTTTAATTGCCACCCACTGCTCCCCATCAAGTCTTGCCTCTGGCTGAAAATTTCTTCTAAGCACGTCAATCAATGGCAGAGACTATATCCTCCCTCCCCTCTGGCAAAGCCCAATCCAAAAAACCGGGAGCCTTTTTCCACAGGAAGATGTAATTATTTAAGCAGCGCATTTAGCCACAAAAGCAGAACTGTGAGCTTTTCTAAGGGGGGGGGCAGATCATGAGGACTAGTGAGTTAATTCGAAATAAACACACATACACACCCCACCCCAAAGAGGAAGATGATCTAGGGAATTTCCACACTACAGGACGACAGCCACATCCCGTAGCGTGGAAATTTCCTACGGCCACATGAAGCTTTTCATTCCTAGGGATTTTATTGGCGCCACCACGGCTTAATTACTTCGCAGAGGACAAACCGCCAGAGAAAAGCCAGCGCTCTCTGGAAAAGGCAGCAGCAGGCCTGTTTATTATTCGCGTGTATTTTGCAAAACGCGCAAGGGGAAAGGGTGGGATCCCCGACGGAGTTGCGTGCAATCTGGAAACTGCCCGCTTCTCCTCTGCCCGTTGCGCGTTGGCGCAAGAACCTCCCACCCCTCCCGGGTCCCCGGCGCCAGGGCCCTACCTGCTTTCCCAGGACCTGCTGCCTGCCTTCTGCTCCAAATAGACACCCACCCTTCCTGCCGACGCCGCGCCTTTCCCGGCAGCCTTCGCTGGCTGCTCACTTTCGCTTTTCCACAAGCGCAGCCCCTGCTGGAGGCGGCCGGGCGGCGCAGGGGCGGCTGATGGCGGGTCGGGAGCAACGCCGCCGCCGCCGCCTCGTCCGCCCGCCCGCGCCGGCCTTGCGCTGGCCGGCAGAGTGGCTGCGTTTTCCGCCGGGCGAAGCGGCCGAGGTCCTCACCTGGAGATCCATCTGGTGGCCGCCAAGAATAGAGGAGGTTGAGGCTGAAAGTGGGATGGGAATGGGATGTAGAGGAGAGGAGGAAGGGAGGAAGGAAAGAAGGAAGGCAGAAGGGGAAGAAAAGAAGGGAGGAGGGAGGGAGTAAAGAAGGAAGGGAGGCAGAAGGGGAAGGAAAGAAGAGGGTGGGAGGAAAGAAGGAAGGGAGGGCAGAAGACAGGCAGAAGGGGAAGGAAATAAGGGAGGGAGGGGGTAAAGAAGGGAGGGAGGAAGGCAGAAGGGGAAGGAAAGGAGGGAGGGAGGAAGAAAGACAGAAGGGGAAGGAAAGAAGGGAGGGAGGGAGGGAGGGAGGAAGACAGAAATGGAAGGAAAGAAGGGAGGGAGGGAGGGAGGCAGAAGGAGAAGGAAGGGAGGGAGGGAATAAAGAAGGAAGGAAGGGAGGGAGGGAGGAAGGCAGAAGGGGAAGGAAAGAAGGGAGGGAAGGAGGAAGAAAGGAAGGAAAGAAAGAAGAATGCAAATGACCAGCTGTCTGCAAGGAATATAAATCCTTCCATTCACCACCATCAAGTCAGAGGTGAAGAAGCTTCTTGGATGAGAAGCAAAATGTCTTCAAAATAAGAAAAACCAAAAAGTCCAGTTGCCTCTTGAAAAAGCACCTTTGGGACACAATGTGAATCTCCATCTCCATCATCCCCAGTGCATGCCCTCTCCAACCCACGAATTGTATATTTTGGTCCTTGATAGCTGCAAGGTAAAAATGTAAAAATTCTCTCTCCCCTCCCCCCCCCCCCCCCCCCGACCCCTTACTGCACTGCTGAAGATGTTTTCAATCTCTGGGGCTTTGAATGACTGGAGAATTCTTGAAAAAGACTATAACAATATAACAGACTGGAAGGGACCTTAGAGGCCTTGTAGTCCAACCCCCTGTTCAAGCTGGAGACCCAGCCTATACCATTTCAGACAAATGGCTTGTCCACTCTCTTGATAAAAAACCCCCAGTGTTGGAGCACACACAACTTCTGAAGGGAAAGTGTTCCACCGATTAATTGTTAAAAAGACCAAAGAGCTGTTTCTGCCTGGTTTCGAACCAGGGACCTTTCGCGTGTTAGGCGAACGTGATAACCACTACACTACAGAAACTCCTTAAAGAAAGGTAAAGTCATTCCCTGGCCAGGAATCGAATCCAGCTGTGTCAGGGTGAACACTCAATCCTTAACCCCTAGACCATCAGGGAACCCTACGTTAGACCAATTGCCATAATTTCCAGCAGGGATGAGGAATTGCTGAGATTGAGTTTCAGTGCAATCTAGGAAATGCTACTTTGAACATGTTCAAAATGCTTTGCAAATAGCGTTTCTTTTTAAAATCCAGAGGCAGATGACAATGCACTTTGCAGCCAGTAGATGGCACGCACAGACCAGCTAAGGCCAATCAGAGCACATTTAATTGTATGCCACCTGGTGATTGTAAAGTATATGGTGACCTATCAATCAATGGCATCAGACCCTCTCAATTCCTGGCAAATAGATGGGGAAGAAATGGAGGTAGTGACCGATTTTATTTTCCAAGATCACAGCAGATGGGGACTGCAGCCAAGAAATTAAAAGACACTTGCTCCTGGGGAGGAAAGCTATGGCAAATCTAGACAGCATACTAAAAAGCAGAGACATCACTCTCCCAACAAAAGTGCATATAATCAAGGCTATAGTTTTCCCAGTTGCAACGTATGGCTATGAAAGTTGGACCGTAAGAAAGGCTGAGCGCCAAAGAATGGAGGCCTTTGAACTCTGGTGCTGGAGAAGATTACTGCGAGTCCCTTGAACTGCAAGGTGATCAAACCGGTCAGTCCTAGAGGAGATCAACCCTGACTGCTCTTTAGAAGGCCAGATCCTGAAGATGAAACTCAAATACTTTGGCCACCTAATGAGAAGGAAGGACTCACTGGAGAAGAGCCTAATGCTGGGAAAGATTGAGGGCAAAAGAAGGGGACGACAGAGTGGATGGCGTCACCGAAGCAGTCGGCGTGAGGCTTAAATGGACTCCAGAGGATGGTAGAGGACAGGAAGGTCTGGAGAAACGTTATCCATGGGGTCACCATGGGTCAGACACAACTTTGCAACTAACAACAACAACAATCAATCAATCAGAATAGAGCTGAAAGGAACCTTGGAAGTCTTCTAGTCCAAAAGTGGGATAGAATCAAGATCCCCTGTAGTGTTAATTCCAGACTCTTCTCATGGGCCCCTGGATTTGATTTATGGAGTTTTTAGATATTTAGTTAAAAATAAATAAATACGTGAGAAGGTAGCAGATTGCAAAGGAAATATAATGTTCACTTCCGAGAAAGTTCAGATTCTGCAAAACCCTGGAAGCAGTCTTACAAAATGAAAATGACAGATGTACTCCAATACTTTGGTCTGGAAAAGTTGTCCATCTAACCACCCCCCCTCCAAAAAAAAGAAGGAATGAAAGAAGGAAGGAAGGAAGGAAGGAACATAACAGAAGAAAGAAAGAAGTCCAGACAGTCACTCCTGTTGGCTGTCTGAACAAATACAGTTTTCTTGGCAAGATTTTAGAAGTGGTTTGTCATTGCCACTTTTCTGGCAGTGAGAGAATGATTGGTTGAAGGGCCTAAGATGGGACTAGAACTTATGGTCTCCCAGTTTCTATCCTCATATCTTAACCACTAAGCCACTAAAACCAAACTGGCTCACTTTCAAGACAGCTAGTTTCAACAAATTTGGAGACCTCAACTTACATGTTGTGAAGTATAGAATAGATGCTACCTGGCTCAACAGTAGTAAATGCAAGAGGGATCTTGGAGTCCTAATGGACGATCACTTGAATAGGAGCCAGCAGAGTGCTGCAGCTGCCAAAAAAGCCAATGCAATCCTTGGCTGCGTTAACAGAGGAATAGAATCAAGTTCACATGAAGTGTTAATACCAATTTATAATGCTTTGGTAAGGCCAAACTTGGAATACTGCATTCAGTTTTGATCACCACAATGTAGAAAAGATGTGGAGACTCTAGAAAGAGTGCAGAGAAGAGCAACAAAGATGATTAGGAGACTAAAACTAAAGGCTAAAACATATGAACAACGGTTGCAGGAAGTGGGTGTGTCTAGTTTAATAGAAAGAAGGACTAGGGGAGACATGATAGCAGTGTTCCAATATCTCAGGGGTTGCCACAAAGAAGAGGGAGTCAAGCTATTCTCCAAAGCACCTGAGGGTAGAACAAGAAGCAATGGGTGGAAACTAATCAAGGAGAGAAGCAACCTAGAACTAAGGAAAAATTTCCTGACAGTGAGAACTATTAACCAGTGGAACAGTCTGCTTCCAGAAGTTGTGAATGCTCCAACACTGGAGGTTTTAAAGAAGAGATTTGTCTGAAATGGTATAGGGTTTCCTGCCTGATGGAACCAGATAGGTTCCAGACGGAGCTTGGGCCACCTCCTGTAGACCTGACCCGCCCCCGAGTAGAGGACCTGGTAGACGCATGGAATAGTGCGACTGCCGGGGCCCTAGACCGGGTGGCGCCTTTGCGGCCTCTCCTGCGGCGACGAACCACCCTGGCCCCTTGGTTCACCGAGGAGCTAAGGGTGATGAAACGCCACAAGAGACGCCTAGAGAGTCGTTGGAGATCCTCCCGTTCCGAATTCGACCGAGCACAGGCACGAGCCTATTTGAGGACGTACCTTGTGGCATTAAGAGCGGCCAAACGTCAATATTGCGCCGCTCTTATTGCGTCCGCAGATAACCGCCCTGCCGCCCTGTTTCGGGTGACTCGCTCCCTCTTATTTGAGAGACCGCGGGAAGCCCCTTTACAGGGCAGAGCAGAGGAGTTTGGGAAATATCTACAGGACAAAGTCGCTCAAATCCGGATGGGATGGGCCCCTTTCAGTGGTCCAGTAGAGACGCCCGTGGCGAGTCTTGAGGGACCGCTTTGGGAGGAGTTTGACTCGGTTGCCATCGAGGATTTGGACAGGTTGCGTGGACGTCTGCGACCCACCACATGTTTATTGGACCCGTGTCCCTCCTGGCTTGTACTGGCATCCTGGGAGGTTACGCGCGACTGGCTCCTGGGCCTAGTGAACGCCTCGTTGGGTGAGGGGTCTCTACCGGCCGCCTTGAAAGAGGCGGTGGTGAGGCCCCTGCTCAAGAAGCCTTCCCTGGACCCAACGGACCTAGTCAATTATCGTCCTGTCTCCAACCTTCCTTTTTTAGCGAAGGTTGTAGAGAGTGTGGTGGCACAGCAGTTCCCACGCCACCTGGAGGAAAATGATTATCTAGACCCGCGCCAGTCCGGCTTCCGACCCGGGCACAGCACGGAGACGGCCTTGGTCGCATTGGTCGATGATCTCTGGAGGGCCAGAGATAGGGGTTGTTCCTCTATCCTGGTCCTATTAGACCTCTCGGCGGCGTTCGATACCATCGACCATGGTATCCTGTTGCACCGGCTAGAGGGGCTGGGAGTCAGGGGCACCGTTTTACGGTGGTTTGGCTCCTACCTCTCTGACCGGACGCAACGTGTGTTGGCAGGGGAGCAGAGTTCGACCCGGAGGTCACTCACATGTGGAGTGCCACAGGGATCGGTGCTCTCGCCTCTCCTGTTCAACACATATATGAAACCGCTGGGTGAGATCATCCGTGGTTTTGGGGTGGGATATCATCTGTATGCTGATGATACTCAGCTATACATTTCCACCCCGAACCACCCCAATGAGGCCGCCGAAATGATGTCCCGGTGTTTGGAGGCCGTACGGGTCTGGATGGATGGCAACCGACTAAAACTCAACCCTTCCAAGACGGAGTGGCTGTGGCTTCCGGCCCCCCGGTTCAACCAGGTGCTTCCATCTCTGGCCATTGGGGGCGTGCAACTAGCCCCCATGGAACAGGTGCGCAATTTGGGCGTCCTCCTAGATGCCCGGCTGTCCATGGATCACCATGTAACAGCCGTGGCGAGGGGGGCGTTCCATCAGGTCCGCCTGATGCGCCAATTGCGCCCCTTATTGGACCGGGATGCCCTACGCACAGTCACCCATGCGCTAGTGACGTCTCGCCTGGACTACTGCAATGCTCTCTACATGGGGCTTCCCTTGAGATGCACTCGGAGACTGCAGTTGGTCCAGAACGCGGCCGCGCGGGTGATTATGGGGAGGACTAGATACTCCCCTGTAACACCTCTCCTGCGCGAGCTGCACTGGCTTCCTGTAGTCTACCGAGTGCGTTTCAAGGTTTTGATTATGATCTTTAAAGCGCTTCATGGCACAGGGCCTAGTTACATGCAGGATCGCATCCTGCCCCATACATCCCTACGACCAATCCGCTCACACAGAGAGGGACTTCTTCGGGTGCCGTCCGCCAAACAGTGCCGGGGGGCGACACCCAGGAGCAGAGCCTTCTCTGTGATGGGCCCAGCCCTGTGGAATGACCTCCCCCGTGACATCAGGACTACTTCCGATCTCCGCTCCTTCCGTGTACAGCTGAAGACCCACCTCTTTCAATTATCTGGCCTGGCTCAACCGTAAACTTCTCTTACTCCTCCTGACAGTTCTTTTAAATTTTAAAAACCTTAAATTTTAAATTGTGCTTTACAATTGGGGTATTTTTAATGGTGACTTTTAATTGTCCAATGTGATGTAATTTGGTACCTCCTCCGTGTATGTATGTCCTGTATATATGTATGTTTATGTGTTGTATATGTTTTTATATGCCCCACTGTACGCCGCCCCGAGTCCTGTCTGGAAAGGGAGCGGCTAATAAATTTAAGTTTATTATTTATTATTATTATTATTTATTATTGCCTGAGCAGGGGGTGGAAGTCCTCCAAGATCCCTTCCAACTCTGTTATTCTGTTATTCTAACTCCCTGCTCAAGCATTAGACCCTATAACTGTGATGGCGAACCTATGGCACGCGTGCCACAAGTGGCACGCGGAGCCATTTGTCAGGGCACGCGAGACGCTGCCCTGTCAGCTGGCAAGCACGCATGCGCGCGCTGGCCAGCTGAGTTCACCATTTTAAAAGCTATTTTTCGCCTTCCCCAAGCTCCAGAGTCTTTATAGGAGCCTGGGGAGGGCGAAAAGCGCCTCCCCCGCCCCCCGGAGGCTTCAGGGACCATCCCTGAAGCCTTCGGAACGCTTAAAACCACCCTCCGAGCAAACCGGAAGTGACTTCC
This sequence comes from Natrix helvetica, assembly GCF_964273705.1. NCBI lineage: Eukaryota > Metazoa > Chordata > Lepidosauria > Squamata > Natricidae > Natrix > Natrix helvetica. Next base: position 346,636,997 of record NC_138548.1, read on the forward strand.
GGGTTGCTCGGAGGGTCGTTTTAAGCGTTCCGAAGGCTTCAGGGACCGTCCGAGGCTTCCCTGATGCCTTCGGAGCGCTTAAAACGACCCTCCGAGCAACCCTGAAGTCACTTCCGGTTTGCTCGGAGGGTCGTTTTAAGCGCTCCGAAGGCTTCAGGGAAGCCTCCGGACAGTCCCTAAAGCCTCCGGAGGGCCTCCGGGGGGTCGGGGGAGGCTCTTTTCACCCTCCCCAGGCTCCTATGAAACCCCTGGAGCCTGGGGAGGGCAAAAAAAATGTAAAAATGGGGGGGTGGCACGTTGTGCACGCATGCGCACTGGGGGGGTCGCGCGTTGCATTATGGGTGCGGCACCCCGCATTCGACCCCCCCTGCGCTCCCCCCACTTGTGGCACGCGAGCCAAAAAAGGTTCGCCATCACTGCCCTATAACATTTCAGACAAGTGACTCTCCAGTCTCTTCTTAAAAACTTCCAGTGTTGGACCAACCACAACTTCTGGAGGCAAGTTGTTCCACTGGTTAATTGTCCTCACTGTTGGGAAGTTTCTGCTCAGTTCCAGGTTGCTTCCCTCCTTGATTTGTTTCCATCCATTGTTTCTTGTCCTGCTCTTTGGTGCTTTGGAAAATAAATTGACCCCTCCTCTCAAATACTGGAACAGGGCTATCATATCCAGCCCTAGTCTTTCTTTTCTCTAGATTCACTATACCCAATTCCTGCAACTGTTCTTCATATGTTTTAGCTTCCGGATTACAAACGTCGTCCATTATGTACTGTGAGTGGCAAAAAGTCAACCTTCTCAGAATCTCAAGTTACTCTGACTACAGTATTTGGATTTCTTGACAGAAGTGCAGTGGGATTTGCTGTGGACTTCTTCAAAATATTAGTTTGCTTCCCTAGCCTGTTCTGTAATCCTGGGATTTCCTTTGTGATCTCCCAGTCACATGCTAACAACCACAAGTAGGAACTGTGGAAGCAGATGAACAGACCCTCCTGCTAGAGATTTAAAAAGAAGTCATTGCAATACATCAGGAAGATATTATTCTAAAGAAGGCTCAGCTATTAGTCATATTTCCTTGTTTCACAGAAAAGTGCAGGCAAGATGCGAGCATGTTAGTGCCACATCATATTCGTCAACTTGGCACCACCTAAATTTTGGATGATCTCAAAATTCCAGCGTAACAAACCAGGATTTAATAATAATAATGATGATAATTTATTAAATTTCTAGACCACCCCCTCTCCCCGGAGGGACTCGGGGCGGTGTACAGGAATAAATTTAAAAACATACAAACAATCATATACATGGCTAAAAATCAAATTAAACAACCCCTGTACGAATTTATAAAAATTAAAAACATTGAAAACAGACCCTAAAACCAATCCTAAAAATTTAGAAATAAAACTGAGGTGGGAAAGATGGAATTAGGCCAAGCCGGCTAGCTGGAATAGGTGGGTTTTAAGTTTCTGACGGAAGGAGCAGAGATCCATAGTCATTCTAATGTCGGGGGGAAGGTCATTCCAGAGGGTCGGGCCCATCACAGAGAAGGCCCTTCCCCTAGGCGTCGCCCGCTGGCACAGCCTAGTGGACGGCACCCGGAGGAGTCCCTCTCTGTGTGAGCGAATCAGCCGAAGGGATGTATGGGGCAGGATACGATCCCGCAAATAACTAGGTCCTGTGCCATGGAGCGCCTTAAAGATGATGGTCAACACCTTGAAACGCACCCGAAAAGCCACAGGCAGCCAGTGTAGCCCATGCAGGAGAGGTGTTACGTGGGAGTAGCCAGAGACTCCCGAGACTGCCCGCGCAGACGCATTCTGAACCAGCTGCAGCCTTTGGGTGCATCTCAAGGGGAGCCCCATGTAGAGAGCGCTACAGTAGTCTAGCCGGGACGTCACAAGCGCATGAGTGACTGTGCGAAGGGTGCTCCGGTCCAATAGGGGACGCAATTGGCGCACCAGGCGAACCTGGTGGAACGCCCCCCTGGCCACGGCTGTCACATGGTCACATTTGGGAAACCCCAACACTTGGCTTCATGTTGGTGTTGGAAAATTGAGAATTACAGAACTGCATATGGCTGAGAAATGATACCTTAATTAATTAATTTATTAAACTTCTAGACCGCCCTCTCTCCCCGAAGGGACTCGACTTGATGGAATTCTTCATTCCTTTATATCTGTCTGAAGCTTGACACCATCACTGAGAGAACAGCCACTAAGAACTAATGGATCTACAAAAGTGTTCTGTCTTAAGAACAATGGGCGAATGAATGGAGGCGACATGGAAAGCTAAGGGCTAACAAGTATTTATTGCTAACAATCATTGCCCACGAGGCAGCTAACACCGTGTTCTCTCAGCTGTCGGCAACAGCTGAACCGCTGTCTGTCAGCTCCTTTTATACCGAGCTGTCAGACGAGTTAGCCAATCAGGGAACAGTGCGGCGACGGACTGGAGTGAAGACGAAGTACACAACAAAAAGTGTGTAGAAGCGTTTTATCTACTGATTCTTGGACTACCTGGGTTCCCCTCGTACGAAGAATATTGCAATTGGTCCTTCTGGTGGCATAATGAAATAAACCTCTATTAATATCCGTCTCCTTTCTTTCCATTTGGTTTCTTTTCCTGATTTTCTCCCATTCTCAAAAATAAAGAATTTGTGATCAGTTCTTTATATTGATGAGTCCTCACTGGCATCCTTCAGTCTCAAAACACTATGGTATCATACTCTGGAAAGAGATCCTAATGCAGCATCCGGTGTGGCTAATAAGGCCAATTCGGGAGTGGCAATCCTTTCCACACTTGGGGCAGATACATTCTGTCCCCTGCCCAGCCCCCAGATTTCACTGGTTCTGGGACTGCCTCTTTGCCTCGGCCTGCCGAACAATTGTCTCTTCGAATGGGAGAAGGCCATGCTGCGTCTTTAGCCTCCAAGCTGAACGATCAGAGGTCATCCATTCTCAAGGTCTTTAGATGATTGATGAGTGATCAGCTCAGATATTACTAAAACTACCTGGAACCTGGAAACCATAAACAGCCTGGCCAGCTGTGAGGGTTGCTGGGTGTTGTAGTTGAAAAACATCCGAGAGGATTACATTTGGGATAAGGGTTGATCTCGGCTGCATGGCTCAGACTTAGGGGGCAGTACAGGGGTGGGTTCCTGCCAGTTCTAACCTCGTCTATAGAAGAGGTTCCATAAATCTACAGTGCCGTTTAGAACCGGTTCCAGCTCCCTCCCCCCGCCCGTCCGCACATCATCAAGATGAAGAGCGAGAGGAGGAATTCTGGGATTTGAAGTCCACAAGTCTTAAAGCTGTCAAGTTTGAACACCCCTGGGAATTTTTTTTTCCTAAAGGGTTAGGGGTGCAAGGGTCTTGTAACGTGACAGCTTTAAGACTTGCGTGCTTCAAATGCCAGAGTTCCTGAGCCAACATTTTGGGGCAGTATTAGCTGGGCTGCAAATCCCTCATCACTCAGACATTTTAGACTAAAAATGATCATTCTTTTCAGAATAATGTGAGAGGTTTTACTTAAACTGTTACAAAGGTAAAGCGGGGAGGAAAGGACTGCAGATTTTCCAGGCATGTGGGTAAGGGGACAGGATTCTATGCGGTTTCCTGTTGATTACATACAGTACTTAAAGGAAACTCTGGGTTTTCCCTGAGTAATGTTACACTATGTTGCAGTGGCACTAAAATTATGCTAAGCCTAAGCAAAATTCGGGAGGGCAATCATGCCCAGAATGAGTGGTCCTATAGACTGACTCAGGATGCTATCTGTATATGTTCCTTGAGTTATGATGACCATAATGGAGCCTGCCCCTCTCAGTTGTAATTTTATGGCCTTTTACAATTTATGCAAATTTTTACAATTTTACAGACTTTTTTGCAGGGGTCGTTAAGCGAACACTGGTCATTAAACAAAGCAATGGGGCTGAATGCCAGTTTCCAGCAAAAACGGAAAACATGGTCACATGACCACAGAATGCTGCAAACGGCCATAAGTGAGAGCTGGTTGCCTGAAGCGCAGTCACATGACAGCGGGGGAGGGGCTGACTGTCAGAATTTGGAATCTGGGTTGCAAAGTATTCCCCAAGCAGGTCTCTCAGAACTTTAATTGGTCACTAAACAACCCATCGTAGGTTAAGGACAGCCTATAAATGAAATCGATCAATGGGTTCCTGCCAGTTCTAACCTCTTCTATAGAAGAGGTTCCACAAATCTACAGTGCCATTTAGAACTGGTTCCAGCTCCATCACATCATCAAGATGAAGAGTGAGAGGAGGAATTCTGGGAGTTGAAGTCTTAAAGCTGTCAAGTTTGAACACCCCTGGGTTTTTTTTCTAAAGGGTTAGGGGTGCAAGGGTCTTGTAACTTGACAGCTTTAAGACTTGCGTGCTTCAAATGCCAGAGTTTCTGAGCCAACATTTTGGTTGCTAAGCAAGAGCGTTGTTAAGTGAGTTTCACCATATTTTACAAGTTGGCCACGTCCACCCAGTCACATGGCTGGCAAGCCACTCCCACCCGGTCACATGGCCAGCAAGTCACTCCCACAAAGGCCACACCTACAGAAGAGGTTTTTAAAAAAATTGAAACCCACCACTGGATCAATCAGTCTGGAATTGTGCACATCAGCTTTCAAAGTGCCCCCGTTTCTTTGCGGCACAGAATGATATGCAATGATTTAATATTTATTTATTAATGAAATCCATTCGGCTGCCCACCTCCTAGAAACTGACTTTGGGTGGCATACAGCGATCCAATCAAAAGAGTAAATATATAAATAATCATTGCCTCAAACCATTATAATATATGTCTGTGGAGATTCTTGGTCAACTAGGTTATGCTTGTCCCAAAGATGCTTTTTCAAGGGGCAAATGGACTTTTGGGTTCTCCTTTGAAGACGTTTTGCTTCTCATCCAAGAAGCTTCTTCAATTCTGTCAGAACAGAGGAAGCTCCTTGGATGAAAAATGAAACATCTTCAAGGAAAAACAAAGAAAGTCCAGTTGCCTCATGAAAAAGCATCCTTGGGAACAACCGTTATATAATTTTTTTTAAAAAAAAAAAGCATTAAAAAGCAGAACTGAAACAGGAGAAGAAAATCATAGATGTTAATAATGGATCCTCCACATAAGTTAACTGCTCCTTTATTTCCCCAACTCATTGTTTTAGGTGTTAATAGACACAAACCATCTCTGTATGAAATGTAAATTCTAGCTGGGTACAGTGGTATTTATGCAATTTAAATTAGTAACTGTTAACACTATGCTGGTTGAGATCTTAAAAGCTTTGAAAGAAAATTTGAACAAGTTGATATTAATGTTAACTATAGTTTATAAAAATGTTAATAAACATAAGGCTGCTTGAATTGTACAATTAAAAGCTAAGTGCAGCAGTGTTAGACAACTGCAAAGTGCATTCAATTATTTTATAATATAAAAAGGTTCCTGTCTCTCAGCTTTGTACTGAAGTCTCCATATTTATTGTTATTTAGCTGACCAGAGACACCTTGCAACAAGATGGGTGGCAAACAAATTTAATATATGAATACAAGTAAATACATATTTATGAATACTATAAATAAGGCACTTTCCAAGGCACCTGAGGGTAGAACAAGAAGCAATGGGTGGAAACTAATCAAGGAGAGAAGCAACTTAGAACTGAGGAGAAATTTCCTGACAGTTAGAACAATTAATCAGTGGAACAGCTTGCCTCCAGAAGTTGTGAATGCCCCAACACTGGAAGTCTTTAAGAAGATGTTGGATAGCCATTTGTCTGGAACGGTATAGGGTTTCCTGCCTAGGCAGGGGGTTGGACTAGAAGACCTCCAAGGTCCCTTCCAACTCTGCTATTGTATTGTACTGTATTGTAAGGGAAAAAAGAAAAAAAAGCAGCTGCTTGGAAAAAAAAAAAGGTACTGTAGTTAATCACTGACTTTTTCTTTACATTCTGACGGATTTGTAATACACAGGTAGTCCTCAACTTACAAGAGTTTGTTTAATGACCATTCAAGTTACAAAGACACGGAAAAAAGTGACTTATGAACGTTTTTCACAGTTATGACCATTGCAGCATCCCTGTGATCAAAATTCAGACTGCTGGCAACCGACTCATATGTATGACGATCTCAGTGTCTCGGGGCCGTATGATCATTTTTTGCAATCCTCTGACAAGCAAAGTCCACGGGGGAGTGATATCCGCACAACAACACATGTTCCTAACATAATAGCTGCAGAGATTCACTTACAACACTGTCAAGAAAGGTCATTACAAGGAGTAAAACTCGCTTAACAAATGTTTTGCTTAGCAACAGAAATTTTGGGTTTAATAGTGGTTGTAAGTCAAGGGTACCTATATATAGTTACATGTAATCCTCAATTTATGAATGATCACTTAACAACCATTTGAAGTCATGGATTACCTTGCCAGAGCTACTTATGACCTGTTTGCGGAGTTACAGTGAATGTGCATGGGTACATACAGACACCTATGGTTACCTATCATCAATCTCTCTCTCTCTCTTTCCATCCATCCATCCATCCATCATCCATCCATCCATCCATCCATCCATCCATCATCCATCCATCCATCCTCTATCCATCCATCCATCCATCCATCCATCCATCCATCCATCCATCATCCATCCATCCATCCATCCATCCATCATCCATCCATCCTCTATCCATCCATCCATCCATCCATCCATCCATCCATCCATCATCTGTCTGTCTGTCTGTCTGTCTGTCTGTCTGGTCACACTCTCTCTCCCCCTACCTACTAACTTACTTACCTACCTACCTACCTACCTACCTACCTACCTACCTACCTATCATCTACACTATATTGCCAAAAGTATTCGCTCACCTGCCTTTCCCTGCATATGAATGTATTGTAAGTGACATCCCATTCCTAATCCATAGGGTTCAATGTGATGTCAGTCCACCCTTTGCAGCTATAACAGCTTCAACTCTTCTGGGAAGGCTGTCCACGAGGTTTAGGAGTGTGTTTATGGGATTTTTGACCATTCTTCAAGAAGCGCATTTGTGAGGTCACACACTGATGTTGGGTGGGTTTACGTGGCCTACCACTTCGTGGCTAAGTTGCTGTCGTTCCCAAACACTTCCACATTCTTATAATACAGCTGACAGTTGACTGTGGAATATTTAGGAGCGAGGAAATTTCACGACTGGATTTGTTGCACAGGTGGCATCCTATCACACTTCCACGCTGGAATTCCCTGAGCTCCTGAGAGCGACCCATTCTTTCACAAATATTTGTAAAAACAGTCTGCATGCCTAGGTACTTGATTTTATACACCTGTGGCCATGGAAGTGATTGGAACACCTGATTCTGATTATTTGGATGGGTGAGCGAATACTTTTGGCAATATAGTGTATCTCTATCTACCTATCTCTATCTATCTCTATCTGTCTGTCTGTTTATCCATCTCTCTCTTTCCACCCATCCATCCAATCTCCGCACACAGAACGAGGAAGAATTTTTTAAAATGACTTGGCATAGGCTATGAGATAATGTCAGCATGCTTCTACATTCATTCTTCTCTGAAAAAGCTGAATTGTAGGTGGCTGGTGACAAGTCACATATTCTTTCCCTTACTTCTCTCTGTGTTGCCTTTTTGAGTTCTGCTTCCTTAGATTGAATGCCTGCTCTGTGGTCAGAAGACAGATGTCACTTTAGAGGCCTCTTCCCTTTCGTGCTAAGATGGTTCTCCTTTTCCTGCAATTCTTAGTTCATGTAAGAGTGACGCACACCCAGGAAGTTGACAAATGGAAAAACAACAAACCCTTAATACAGTAAAGCCAACAATAACAATCTTTGTAGGCCGTCTTTGGTAAATCTTAGTAATTTTTCAACTTTCTCCTGCTTTTTCACTTTCTCACTCTCCACCTCTGCCTTGTATATTATCCTTGAGGCATCAGGATAACCAGTGGCTCATCCCTTCTGCAATGGGTCTTCTCTCTTCTCCATCCCAATGAAAATCAAAAGTTTGCTTTCCAAGCTGGGACAGCATCAATGCTTCCTCTCTTTTGGACGGTGCACAACTTGTTCTTAAATGCAGCACCTTTGCGCATACCTGAGTAGGTAATACAGACAGGGGCTTATAACTGGAAGTCTATCTATCTATCTATCTATCTATCTATCTATCTATCTATCTATCTATCTATCTATCTATCTATCTATCATCTATCTATCTATCTATCTATCTATCTATCTATCTATCTATCTATCTATCTATCTATCATCTATCTATCTATCTATCTATCTATCTATCTATCTATCTATCTATCTATCTATCTATCCATAAATTTGGAAAAATGGATTTGACAGCCTCCTTAAGTCACATGAGAGTGTCTGTGTATGTGTGAGGGGAAGGTTTCCCTGTGAGTGTCCTGTACAAATGTGACCAAAAAGTTTGTGGCAAGAGGAAACATCATCTCTTTTGCAAATAACATGCAGAGGGGTGGGGAAATCCAGCCTCAGGAGGGTATTAGGGCTCTGAGTCTAAGCCCATTTCCTCTTACCTCATCGTGCTTGGCCAATGTAACCACTCTACCTATTGAATTTTTCTTTTTAAAGAGAAACTATGATTCGATTTACATCCTGAGCTACGATTTCTTTTAATACTAAATTCTGAGAAAAGTTTCACACATTACCCAGGTTGATAATGGGTTGCACTTGTCGTGATTTCTTGGAGAAGCCACAATAGCCTAATTCAACCAATTAGCAGCTCCCCACCGCTCTGGTTTTTTCCTCAATAGTTTCTTTTACAGTTGGCAAGGCTAGTTCAACAGGCACCCCAAAATGCAGTTTTATCCCAGAAAACCTTTTGTTATTGAATCCCTCAACCCTGTTTGAAAAGAGTAATGAGGCCCAAAAGCTAGTCAGTCAGTCAGTCAGTCAGTCAGTCAGTCAGTCAGTCAGTCAGTCAGTCAGTCAGTCAGTCAGTCAGTCTGTCTGTCTGTCTGTCTGTCTGTCTGTCTGTCTGTCTGTCTGTCTGTCTGTCTGTCTGTCTGTCTGTCTGTCTGTCTGTCTGTCTGTCTGTCTGTCTATCTATCTATCTATCTATCTATCTATCTATCTATCTATCTATCTATCTATCTATCTATCATCTCTCTCTTCCTCTCTCCCTATCATCTCTCTTTATATCTACCTACCTACCTACCTACCTACCTACCTACCTACCTACCTACCTACCTATCTATCTACTCTATCTATCTATCTATCTATCTATCTATCTATCTATCTATCTATCTATCTATCTATCTATCTATCTATCTATCTATCTATCTATCTATCTATCTATCATCTATCATCTATCTATCTATCTATCTATCTATCTATCTATCTATCTATCATCTATCATCTATCTATCTATCTATCTATCTATCTATCTATCTATCTATCTATCTATCTATCTATCTATCTCCCTCTCTCTATAAATATAATCTATCTATCTATCTATCTATCTATCTATCTATCTATCTATCTATCTATCTATCTATCTATCTATCTCTATATATAATCTACCTATCTACCTATATCTATCTATCTATCTATCTATCTATCTATCTATCTATCTATCTATCTATCTATCTATCTATCTATCTATCTATCTATCTATCTATCTCTATATATAATCTATCTATCTATCTATCTATCTATCTATCTATCTATCTATCTATCTATCTATCTATCTATCTATCTATCTATCTATCTATCTATCTATCTATCTCTATATATAATCTATCTATCTATCTATCTATCTATCTATCTATCTATCTATCTATCTATCTATCTATCTATCTATCATCTATCTATCTATCTATCTATCTATCTATCTATCTATCTATCTATCTATCTATCTATCATCTCTCTCTTCCTCTCTCCCTATCATCTCTCTTTATATCTACCTACCTACCTACCTACCTACCTACCTACCTACCTACCTACCTACCTATCTACTCTATCTATCTATCTATCTATCTATCTATCTATCTATCTATCTATCTATCTATCTATCTATCATCTATCTATCTATCTATCTATCTATCTATCTATCTATCTATCTATCTATCTATCTATCTATCTATCTATCTATCTATCTATCTCTATATATAATCTATCTATCTATCTATCTATCTATCTATCTATCTATCTATCTATCTATCTATCTATCTATCTATCTATCTCTATATATAATCTATCTATCTATCTATCTATCTATCTATCTATCTATCTATCTATCTATCTATCTATCGATCGATCGATCGATCGATCGATCGATCTATCTATCTATCTATCTATCTATCTATCTATCTATCTATCTATCTATCTATCTATCTATCTTTTATTTTTTCCTGCCTTTATTAGTTTTATAAATAACTCAAGGCCGAAGTCATATCTAGTTCTCCTTCCTCCTCCTATTTACCTCACAACAAAAATCCCTGTGAAGTGGGTTGAGCCGAGAGAGGGAGCAACTGGCCCGAACTCACCCAGCTAACTTTCATGCCTAAAACGGGACTAGAACTCCTGGTCTCCTGGTTTCTGGCCAGATGTCTTAATCATTAGACCGAACTCTCTCTCTCTCTCTCTCTTTTCTTCTGGAAATATCATATAACCATGATATCCTCTGAGATGTATGAGAGTGCACAACTCACATGGAGTCTTATCAGCTGCTCTTGATGTCCATTAATCTGGGAGAGTTTAACCAGACGAAAGCTTGTCTCATTGGATTCTGCCACTACAGTTGGTCTGTGACTTATGACCGCAACTGGGATCCGAAATTCCATTGCTAAGCAAGGAACTGAGTCACATCCAAGTTAACTGAGTCACATCCAATTTTACAACCTTTTTTTGTCATGGTTGTTCAGCGAATCACTGTAGTGGTTAAGCGAATCACATGGTTGTTAAGGGAATCCAATTTTCCCCATTGACTTTGGTTGTTGGAAGTCACCTGGGAAGGTCGGAAATGACCCTTTGACCCTGGGACACTGCAACCATACATGCTGGTTAACAAAGGCCCAAATTTTGATTATGCGACCATGGGGACGCTGGAACAGTGATAAGTGCGAGAACTGGTCATAAGACACTTTTTTTCAGTGCCATTGCAGTTTCAAACAGTTACTAAGTGAATCGTTTTAAGTTGTATGGACTACCTGTAATTGTGAGAAGGAATAAGCTGATGGAAATTACAGAAAGTGTGGATTTTCTAGAGGAAACAGAATGATCTATCTATCTATCTATCTATCTATCTATCTATCTATCTATCTATCTATCATCTATCCATCTATCTTCTCTCTCTGTTTATCTCTTTCTCTCTCTCTCTCTCTGTCATCTATCCATCTATCCATCTATCCATCCATCCATCCATCCATCCATCCATCCATCCATCCATCCATCTATCTATCTATCTATCTATCTATCTATCATCTCTATGTCTTTCTCTCTCTCTCTATCTGTCATCTACCTACCTACCTACCTACCTACCCACCCACCCACCCACCCACCCACCCACCCACCCACCCGCCCACCTACCTACCTACCTACCTACCTACCTACCTACCTACCTACATCTATCTTATCTATCTATCTATCTATCTATCTATCTATCTATCTATCTATCTATCTATCTATCATCTATCTATCTCTATATATAATCTATCTACCTATCTACCTATCTACCTACCAACCTATCATTATCTATCTATCCATCTATCTATCATCTATCAACTTTATATTGCAGCCTACTCACCCACAGTGACCCAAGGCCGCTTACAGGAAATGATTAAGGCAATACAATCAAGAAAGGAAATGAAAGGGAAGCCTCTCCGATTCTTGCCTCTGCTCATATTCTGGGACAGGGAACGTCCATGGGAATGTCCAGAAGGTCATGTCTTTTTTGCCTCTATCCCAGGTGATGAAATTTAAATCTCACTGCAGTTTATCCTCCAAAAAGGTTCAGGATGGTCTTTTAAAAAGATTTCTATCTAAGAAGTGAAAAATGATTTAGAACAGGTGTGTCCAACCCGCGGCTCACACATGGCCCTGGATAGCTAGCAATGTGGCCCTACAAGATCCTAAACTTTTAACATTATTATGTGCATTTATATACATGAACTATTGTATGTGTTTTATATGGGGCCCGAGACCATTCCTTCTTCACTCAATGCAGCCTAGCTGAGCCAAGAGGTTGGACACGCCTGATGTAGATGGTATTAACATTTTTAGGCACCAGGCATCAAAAGCAATTTTGAAAAAGGGTAAACTCACAGGATTGTGAAATCTTTGCCACTCTTTGCCAGCTCATCCACCGGATCTTATAAGTCGCTAGCATTCTTGCACAACAAACGTTTTGTGCAGAATCAGAAGAAACATCAGCATTTCATGAGGGTTTTCCCCCCCTTAAGAACTTTGCAGAAAATCAACCCTTGAACACATTTTGGAGTTCTGTACAAGCCGCCTGGGATAGTTGAGGACGTTACACTATGGTCGCAAAGCAGTTGCAATTGCCCGCGGAAATTTCTGTTGTAACCCTTCCACACAATGACATTGTTGAATGAAGATGGGATATGGGATAAAGAGAAAAACGATTGTCGCTTTAGAGATGGTGAAAAGTCACTAAATTTGTTTATGCTTGTCATGAACGATGGAGGCCATTTCTTCATATATTCTCTTTGTTATGTTGTTCTTTTCCTTCCTTCTCTCTGTTTTTCTTGCATTTTTACTCCTTCTTTCTTTTATGTTTTCTTTGTGTTTAGGCTTTGCATTAGATTTTATTATTATAATCCAAGAGCCAATTTGGTGCAATGGTTATGGCAGGCTAGAAACCAGTTAATTCAACTGGGTGAACTTTAGCCTGTCATTCTGTCTCAGCCCTAGGAAGCAAGTAATGCAAGCTGCTTTGAAAAACCTTGCCAAGAAAATTGCAGAGACTGGTCCAGGCAGTCTCTGAGAATTGGAAACTATTGAACAGAAGGAAAAACGAATAGAACAGAACAGAATGGGATCGGATGGGATGGGATGGAAAAAATTGCAGATTACAGGAACCAGGAGCACCGCTTAGGTGACTTTAAGGACACAGATAAACCTCCAAGTGCTTCAAAGACCCTCTAAAAGGATGCAAATGACCAGCTGTCTGCAAGGCGTATAAATCCTTCCATTCTCCTCCATTCAGTCAGAGCTGAAGAAGCTTCTTGAATGAGAAGCGAAATGTCTTCAAAGAAAAATCAAGAAAGTCCAGTTGCCTCCTTAAAAAACACCTTTGGGATGATGGCAGGGAATCAGGGGTAGGATTCAACCAGTTCGGATCGGTTCGGGCAAAACGGATGTTAACTTTTTTCTGGTTTGCCAAACTGGTAGTTACAAGGACTGGATGACCCCACCCATCCTTCCCCTCCCAGGAGACTCCATACAGCCCGTTCATCATGTCAGGTAAGTGCAGAGCCCGCACGGAGACTCTGAGAGGGTGAAAAACGGGCCTACTTGAAACACTGGAAGTCCAGAAATGGACCCGTTTCCGACCTCCCGAGGGCCTCCAGTGCTCAGGTGAAGTCTTTTTCACCCTCCTGGAGGCTCAAGGAAAGCCTCCGGAGCCTGGGGAGGGTGAAAATGCTCCCCGTCATTGTGAATATTCTTGGCAGCTTCCTTAGACGCAACTGAAAAAGCTCATAATTTAAAACTCTACCAATATCCTCTTCCTTTTCTCTTTTTTGAGAGCACCAAATTGGCTCTTGGATCTGCCTGTTGGAAGAAATGTCCTTCTGGGTTCAGTTCCAAGTGGGAAGAAAGACACTGGAAACACGGAGACTGCTTGGAAAGATGGTTTAATGGTGGACAGGACCACGTGGTTGGAGGTCCTGGGCAATCCAGCATATGCATGAGAGAGACAGAGAGATTCATACCCTCTCTTGGGCCCCGCCTTGGAGCTTCCTGTTCCTGTGTAAGAAATGTACTCTGATTAGTTATCAGACTCCCAAGGGGCCATGCAGGGGTAACTTTGTAGGTTGTCTTGAGTCCCAGGCTTGGTTGAATCTTGCTGGGTGATGTAATGAAGGGGCATTGGGCAATTCCTATTATGGCTTAATGACTTTCTCCTGGTTTGGATCTAATCCTATCACCCTGGAGCTAAATGCCTTTTGTAGATAAGATGGCCCAGTCTTTTGTCTTGTAGATAGGTTGGCACCAGTCTTTCTGGGACTATTAACAAAGGTGGGGGCTGCTTTCCAAGAGCATTTCTTCTTTTCTCATCCAGGGAAATATAATACTCTGCCTTTTTAATGTTTCCTAGAATATTTCATTCTTCTAGGAGAAGCGTGGGTGCTAACTTCCTACATGCCCAAGGACAATTTGTACTCTGTCTGCAACTTTGTTTTCGATGAGATTCGTGCTCTACGATCAGAACCAATTAACCAATCGATGTAAAGTTGCACCAATAGAATTTCTCCCCCTAAATGTCTTCATAGTTGTCCTTATTGTGGTTGGGAAATGAAGCGTTAAATATCCCCTTCTTGCACATCGCTTGCCAGTTAGAGCCAAACCCAGAACTAGTAATTCATTTTTTTTAAAAGCTACACTTGCATATTTCACATTACCATATTTTTTGGACTATAAGATGCACTGAAGTATAAGACGCACCATGATTTTGAAGAGGTAAATTAAAAAAAAAGTTTTTGCACTCTGCAGGCCTCCCAAACCCTCTGCACGTCTCGTTTTTTGCAACAACAAAAAAATGGGCGGCATGCAGAGGGTTTGGGAGGCTTGTAGAGTGCTCCTGGGGGCTGGGGGACACACACAAATGAGCAATAACGGCCCATTTTTTGCTCGCTTTTGCCCTTCCCAGACCCCAGGAACACTTTGCAAGCCTCCCAAACCCTCTGCATGTCCATTTTTGCAAAGGGAGCGGGGTTTTGTGGGCCAAAAATGCTGTATTCAGTGTATAAGACGCACCCAGATTTTCACTCTCTTTTTGGGGGGGGAAATGTGCATCTTATACTCCCCAAAGTACGGTAACTGTCACTTATAGTCTGCTTTAAAGGAACTAAATTTAACTATTGTTCCCAGAAACAGCTCATGTCTTTCCAAGAAACAGATTCCACAGACTCCTAAAAGAGAAAGGTATTTACACATTCCTGAAGAACAAAAGTTCCCCTTTGTCCACCAGATTTTATTGAAGGATTTCGGGAAGCATTTCGTGCAGGTGTGACCTTTTGTACTTCTGTAATTGCCTTTGCATGTATTTCTTCTCTATCTCCTTTGAGGTGTCGGGTATGGTGAGATCATTTCCCTCCTTAATCTCCGAGCCAAATAATTTCACTTCCTTGCTTCTCTTGTCCTCTGATTTGTCACAAAACAATTCGGGACCGAGGTGTGAAGATCAAAAGGCCCGTTTTCCATATTGTAGCAGAATAACAGAATAATAGGGACCTTGGAAGGGACCTTGGAGGTCTTCTAGTACAATGTCCCCTGACGTTTTGGGCGCCAGGGACCAGTTCCGTGAAGAGAAGTTCTTATGCGGATCGGAAGGGTGGTGGTTTTGTGTGCTGCTTGCATCCCACGGATGGAGCTTCACTTGTTTGCGTGGCCCAGTTTCTGCCATGCCATGTCCATGAACGGAGACAGGGGTGGGATTGAAAAATGTTAGCAATGGGTTCTCTGCCCGGTTGCTGGGTAGGCGCAGCCATGGTGGGCATGGCCTACTCAGCCTCATGTACCATGGTGGTGGGAGGGGTTGCCCTCCCCAGGCTCTGGAGGTTTTCGTCAAGCCTCCAGGTGGGCAAAAATGGCCTCCCTGGGCTCCGTAGGCTGAAAACAGGTCTGTTTCCGGATTTCCAGGTGGTTCCATTTTTCCCCCTCCCAGAGCCACTGCATGAGCCCTGTACTTACCTGGCATGATGGGTATGTCTACTTTAATGAACTGGGTATGTCTAATTTAATGAAAAGAAGGACTAGAGGAGACATGATAGCAGTCTTCCAATATCTCAGGGGTTGCCACAAAGAAGAGGGAGTCAAACTATTCTCCAAGGCACCTGGGTAGAACAAGAAGCAATGGGTGGAAACTAATCAAGGAGAGAAGCAGCTTAGAACTGAGGAGAAATTTCCTGACAGTGAGAACAATTAATCAGTGGAACAGCTTGCCTCCAGAAGTTGTGAAAGCCCCAACACTGGAAGTCTTTAAGAAGATGTTGGATAGCCATCTGTCTGAAACAGTATAGGGTTTCCTGCCTAGGCAAGGGGGTGGACTAGGAGACCTCCAAGGTCCCTTCCAACTCTGCTATTGTATTGTATTGAATGATGAACAGGCCGCTTGGAGACTCCTGGGAGGGGTGGGAGGAGGCAGCCAGTCGTTGCAACTACCGGTTCGCCCGAACCGGTGCAAACCGGCTGAATCTCACACCTGCACAAGGATCCCTGTTCTAGTCCAACATGCTGCTCAAGCAGGAGACCCTATACCATTGCAGACAACTCGGTCCCTTTCTGAAGTCCAAGGATTTCCTTGCAATCTTTATATCTCTTCCTGGTGCAAAGGCTTGAACACGAGAGAGGTGCATAGACAATCTTTGAAACCCATTGAATGCCCCCTTCCCCACATATAAATACAAACTTTTGTGGCATCATGTCCAACTTCATCCAGTGAAACCTTAAGCCACAGCTAGAATGACTTGTCCAGATCTGCTATTAGCAATACCTATAGCAATGGCACATATATGTTTTACAAGCCTCTCTAAGCGGTTTACAGAGTCAGCATATTGCGCCTAACAATCTGGGTCCTCATTTTACCCACCTCTGAAGGATGGAAAGCTGAGTCAACCTTGAGCCTGGTGAGATTTGAACTGCCAAATTGCAGTCAGCTGGCAGTCAGCAGAAGTAGCCTGCAGTACTGCACTCTCACCACTGCGCCACCATGGCTCATATTGCCCTTAGCTGCAGCATAACGAATTAATTTTAACAGAATAACAGAGTTGGAAGGGATCCAGTCCAACCCCCTGCTCAGGCAGGAGACTCTATACCATTTCAGACAAATGGTTATCCAATCTCTTCTTTAAACCCTCCAACATTGGAGCATTCTGGAGGCAAGTAGTTGCACTGATTAATTGTTCTCACTGTCAGAAAATATCTCCTTAATTCTAGGTTGCTTCAGCCCTTGATTATTGTCCATCCATTGCTTCTTGTCCTGCCTTCAAGTGTTTTAGAGAATAGGTTGATTCCCTCTTCTGTGTGGCAGCCCCTGAGATACTGGAAGACGGCTATCACATCTTCCCTGGCCTTTGTTTCCGCTTCAATCACATCTGTGAACTTGCCTCACAGTTCAAAAAAACCCCAAGACTCCCACCATCATGAGATCATCCTCTGAAATGAAATCAAATGTCCTCCTATAAAAACATCATGATATTTACTTAGGCTGTAAAACTCCCTAGTTCACACAGAGGACACCATCTTTCTTTCTTTACTTGAAGAAGAAAATACTTGTGAGAAGAACTGGGCCGACTTTGGTTACCTATTTAAGAAGATATAGGAGCATGTTTTCAGAGAGAGATTTTACTGGCCTTCAATTAAACAGTGGTTTTTTTCCGCTACATAAACATTGGCAGAAGCATCCAAAGGGAAGTCAAGATGGTATCTATGCAATTAAAGTTGCACCTCCACATAAGGGTGGGCTTCAAAAATTACAGCAACGGGTTCTCTGCCCAGTTGCTGGGTGGGCGTGGCCATGGTGGGCATAACCTAGTTAGCCTCCTGCACCACGGTGGGGGGGGGCGTTTTCACCTCCCCCGGGCTTTGGAAGCGCTCCAGAGGCGCTCCGGAGGTCGGAAATGGGCCAGGAGACCCATTTTCTCCATCCCCAAGCCTTCAGATGGGCCCTGCACTTATCTGGCATCCAAAACGGGCTGCGTGGAGACTCCTGGGAGGGGAGGGGCAGGGTGTGCAGGGCCATTCAGGGAAGGGATTTGGAGGTTTTCTGAACAGGCCATAACATTAGCTATGGGTTCTCCCATACCCGGGCGAACTTGTAGCAGCCCACCCCTGACCCCACCACCTTTTTCCACATGCAGGAGCTTTGATGACACAGCCATGGAGCTATCTTGACTGTTTTGCCCCCCCCCCCCACTTGGTCATTGTGAAAACATGGAGGAGACCCAAGGCTGCCTGCAGTTGTCCACAGCTTGTTGTTGACCCTGAAACTCCAGAGTTCACTGCAGGATGCAAGAGCCATCTGGTTTATGACCTCAAAGAGGCACAGCGACCAAGGGTGTGAGTTGTGAGTTGATAATGTCGGAAGTGACCCTTGAGGGGCAGCCTTGTCAAGAGAGGTGGTATTGTGTGCTTGAGGTGGAAGCTTTATCACCAGATTATTCCACACAATGCACAAACAAATATCAGTTGTTTCATATGATATCATGAGTCTTTTTTTCCATCACAAACAGCCTAGAAACATGAGATCATCATCTTCTCCTACTTTCTACTCAATGCTCAAGAATGAAGGCAACGGCCTTGTCCTGTGCAGGGATGGGGAGGTTAATAGGATTTCATTTTTTAAATATATTAGATTTAAATCTATCTATCTATCTATCTATCTATCTATCTATCTATCTATCTATCTATCTATCTATCTATCTATCTATCTATCTATCTATCTATCTATCTCTGTCTATCTATCTATCATCTATCTATCTATCTATCTATCTATCTATCTATCTATCTATCTATCTATCTATCTATCTATCTATCATCTATCTATCTATCTATCTATCTATTTATCTATCTATCTATCTATCTATCTATCTATCTAAATGGTTGTGTGTCAGTGGTGGGTTGTACTTACCTTCACTACCAGTTTGCTGATCGTGCGCACACTCATTCCATTCGTGTGTGCGCGTGCACAATCCACCTGATTATGCTGATTGTCAGGGCCCATGCAGGCATCGCACACTGTGTGTACATGCGCAATTTGTCTTTTGCCATAAAAATAGGTATAGAGCATGGGCGGGTGGGCCAAAAGAGCTATCATGGTATCAGTTCGCTCTCAGCTGTTCCAGGCCACTACCTGGCCGAACTGGCAGCAACCTACCTCTGGGGTGTGTTTGTGTGTGTGTGTGTGTGTGTGTGTGTGTGTGTTTTCCAGCATAACTCTGGAATGCCTCGAGCAATTTCAGCCAAACTTGGTACACAGATGACTTACTCTCTGGAAAAAAAATTCTGTGGGGTAAGACATCCCTAACACCCCTCGGGGTGTGTGTTCTGTTAAGATACAGCCTGTTGTATCTTATAATGGCTTCTACTGTACTGCCGTACGGTACTAAATTGTACTGCAATTTAAAGCTAGAACAGCTAAGAAGGGTTTTAAGCTGCCTCAAGGGGAATGTGTTGAGGACAGTGTCACAAAGGCATGGCATAATCAAGAGACTGCTATGGTATATTCGAGGCTAAATGAGGGGGGGAAAACCCTCTGTAAATTTCTCTAGTGTTCTGGCAGATGACATCACTGAGGCTTCTTTGAAGGAACCTCCAGCTTTACATGCTCTCTTGCTGAGAATGGGATTAAATTAGGGCTCTCCAACCTTGGCAACTTTAAGACTTGAGGACTTCAATTCCCAGAATTCTTCAGGCTGGCTGAACAGTTTTCCCTCTTCTTTGGCAGGAGACAAATAGTCAGCCATCAGGGTATCAAAGGAGAAGTATCTAAGCCTTTCCTTGCCAGAATGGCTGGTGGATCTGATGTGGTGAACGGCTGAATGCAGGGGGATCTCCAAACCTGGCAACTTTAAGATTTGTGGACTTCAACTCCCAGAATTCCTCAGGTTGGCTGAGGAATTCTGGGAGTTGAAGTCCAGAAATCTTTAAGGTTGCCAGATTTGCAGTCCTGGGGCTTAACGTCAACAGGACTAAGAAGACCAAGGCTTCATGAGATTTGCAGGATGTCCTGGAATTACTCCCTATTTCTCACGCTAATCTAATCGATTGAATCATGAACATCAAAATATTGACTGAATGGGGGAAAACCATAGATGCTTCCCCATCCACTTTAGTTCTCGGGTGTCATGTCATATACCAAACAGAATTCCAGAAGCACCTTTGTGCCTTTACAATGTGGAGGGCATTTTCAATTTACACAATAGCAGAGTTGGAAGGGACCTTGGAGGTCTTCTAGTCCAACCCCCTGCCTAGGCAGGAAACCCTATACCGTTTCAGACAGATGGCTATCCAACATCTTCTTAAAGACTTCCAGTGTTGGGGCATTCACAACTTCCGGAGGCAACTTCTATTCCACTGATTAATTGTTCTAACTGTCAGGAGGTTTCTCCTCAGTTCTAAGTTGCTTCTCTCCTTGATTAGTTTCCACCCATTGCTTCTTGTTCTATCCTCAGGTGCCTTGGAAAATAGTTTGACTCCCTCTTCTTTGTGTCAGCTCCTGAGATATTGGAACACTGCTATCATGTCTCCCCTAGTCCTTCTTTCTATTAAACTAGACATGCCTAGTTCCTGCAACCGTTCTTCATATGTTTTAGTCTCCACTCCCCTAATCATCTTTATTGCTCTTCTCTGCACTCTTTCTAGAGTCTCCACATCTTTTCTACATCGTGGCGACCAGAACTGAATGCAGTATTCCAAGTGTGGCCTTACCAAGGCATTATAAAGTGGTATTAACACTTCACGTGATCTTGATTCTATCCCTCTGTTGATGCAGCCTAGAATTGTGTTGGCTTTTTTGGCAGCTGCTGCACACTGCTGGCTCATATTTAAATGGTTGTCCACTAGGACTCCAAGATCCCTTTCACAGTTACTACTGTTGAGCAAGGTACCACCTATACTGTACCTGTGCATTTCGTTTTTCTTGCCTAAATGTAGAACCTTACTCTTTTCACCATTGAATTTCCTAAGATTCCTCCCCCCCCTCTTTTCTTCTTCCTATGAGTAATTCCAAATGCGCTTAGTTGAAACTTGAAAGTCAAACTGGGAGTAACCTTGGAGCAGGCATCCAAGGCCCGATAATTTTGGGCATAACCTATCTTCTTTGCTTCTGATTATGACACAGTGTTGTGGGTGATTAGGGAGGTTAATCTGTAATGTTTGTTGATTGTTGCATTCCACAGCTGTTCACAGGAGTGGTATGGCTGTTGGGGTGTGATTTTTGAAGGTGAAAATGCTTTCAAATCCACCCACAGCGCAGATAATGTCATTCGTATGCGAAGAAGGGGATTGTGTAGACACAACTAAAAGGCAGGGGTGGGAACATTTAGTTTTAAAGATTACAGGTAATCCTCGATTTACGACTAGAATTGACCCTATAATTTCTATTGCTACGTGAGAAATTTGATAGGCGAGTTTTGCCTCATTTTAGGAGTTTTCTTGCCATGGCTGTTAAGTGAATCACTGCAGCTGTTAAGTTAGTAGTCCGGTTGTTAAGTGAATCTGGCTTCCCCATTGACTTTGCTTGTCAGAAGTTCGCAAAAACTTATCACATAACCCCAGGACACTGCAACCATCATAAATATGAACCAGTTGCAAATCATCCAAATTTTGATCACATGACCATGGGGATACTGCAAAAATCTTAAGTGTGAAAAATGCTCATAAGTCACTTTTTTCCAGTGCTGTTGTAACTTCAAACGAACACCAAATGAACTGTTATAAGTCGAGGACTACCTGTATAGCAGAGATGGTATTCAGCAGGTTCTGACCAGTTCCGGAGAACGGGTAGTGGAAATTTTGAGTAGTTTGGAGAAACGGTAAATAGCAACTCTGGCTGGCCCCGCCCCCATCTATTCTCTGCCTCCCGGGTCCCAGCTGATCGGAAGGGAATGGGGATTTTGCAGGATCTTTCCTCTGCCACGCCCACCAAACCATGCCCACCAAGCCATGGCACAACTACCAAGCCACACCCACACAACCGGTAGTAAAAAAAATCGAATCCCACCACTGATGTATAGTTATAACAATATGGAGACTGTGGAATGGAAAGAATTGGAGTTTTCTGTATCTTGCATTTGAACTTTACTGTGATCAAACATAGGACTGCAACCACTGAAGTTTCTGGCTACCAGAAAAAAACAGAATCCTCCTTTACTGCAGCCTGTCTCCATTTTATTTCAGCTTCTTTCCCCCCGGCTTTGAACAAGATCTGGTTTTTCTTCCAACATCATAATAACAATGAAATGCATAAAATGAAGAAATCACATGAAATGTATAACGCCTTGATAAGACCACACTTGAATATTGCATCCAGTTTTGGTTGCCACGATATAAGAAAGATGTTGAGACCAGTGGTGGGATTCAATTTTTTTTACTACCGGTTCTGTGGGTGTGGCTTAGTGGGCGTGGCATGGTTTGATGGGCATAGCAGGGGAAGGATACTGTAAAACTTCCATTCCCTCGGAGTGGAAGCAAAACTTCCATTCCCTCATCGGAGTTCCTTTCAGTTTATTTATTGAGAGTGATAGTGGAAAGAGCACGGTTTGTTTATACAGCTGCTGTTTCGGAGTTTTTGCAGTGAAGGCAAAGTTTTGACTTGAAAGATTATAATGAACTTGTTTGGAATACAATAAAAGCCCCGAATACTATAGTGGCAGTGTTTATAAGTTGGAAGGATGGCGCAACATGAAAAAGAAACATTAATATTGCAAATGATTATGTTTAAAATTCAAACGATATTAATAATAACAGAGAAAATTGAGTTGAGAATGGATGATACAGAACAAAGAACAAAAAGAGATGGAAAAATTGAGAATATTTATCAAAAGAAGAAAGTTGACAGAGTTCGGGTGCGTTTCAAGGTTTTGATAACAATCTTTAAAGCGCTCCATGGCTCAGGACCTAGTTACTTGCGGGATCGTATTCTGCCCCATACATCCCTGCGACCAATCCGCTCGCACAGAGAGGGCCTCCTCCAGGTGCCGTCCACCAGACAGTGTCGAGGGGCGGCGCCTAGGAGTAGAGCCTTCTCTGTGGCGGGCCCAGCCCTGTGGAATGACCTCCCTCCGGATATTAGGAATACCTCTGACCTCCGCTCCTTTCGTGTAAAGCTCAAGACCCACCTTTTTCAAGTTGCTGGCCTGGCTCAACTTTGATCCAACTATATCGCTCCTGACGGTTTTTTTTATGTGGGGTATTTTAATTGCATTCAATTTATTTAGGGGTTTTTAAACATTGTGTTTTTACTTGTTTTTATCTATCACTTCACCTCCTCCTTGTATATGTCGTGTATATGTCTTGGTATATGTTTTGTTATATGTATGTCGATATATTTATTTCCTATGTTTGTTGTACGCCGCCCTGAGTCCTTCGGGAGAGGGTGCGGCTAAGAAATAAATATTTATTATTATTATTATTATTATTCCAAAAATTGAAGGAAAAAAGGAACAAAGAGAAAAGAAAATTGTGGATACTGACAGCATACTGAGAGTGGTTGGAAATAGTAAGAGTGGACTAAGGAAAGGGGAGATAGGTGGACTGGAACTCTACCTCAGACCTCAAAATACAGAAGAAGAAAAAAGAGAAAATTTGATGGAAGTAAGGAGAAAAATCTTGACTGAAACATCAGTGATAACCAAAGATAAGTTGATGAAAGGAACAGATGGAGGGTTTCAAGTGCTCATAAGCTATACAATGAGCAACAAGCTGCGAAAAGAAGTACATAAAAGACCCACTAACAAAACAACCAGAATATTAATTCCACAAATGATACGAGATATAAAACTGCACTACTACTGGAAAGATGCAGGTTGTTGTAGTGAAAGTTTATAATAAAAATTAAGTCAAACTTAGTTAAATTTAGAGTATTATATATATAGTCATATAAATGAGTAATATTGATAATAATACATATATTGGTATTAATTTGAGGATATGAAATTTTATACAAACTGCAAATGAGGACTACTAGAGGAGACTTAAAAGTATTTGTTATTAAATATAATCAATTTTTATTTAGAATATGTTAGAAAGATGAAATGTTATTGAATGGAATGCTATTATATAGTTTTACCTCAAATTTAGGATATTTCTTACAAAAGGATCTAAAAGCAATTTATAGTCAAATGAATGTTTAATAATTATAATAATTTTTTATATAATATACTGGATTGATGATATGAGAATTTGTTTGAAATGAGTTGATAATTTATGATCTTACATACATTTGAAAGTGAGGACTATGGAAGTGATGCACAAAAACTTTACAACCAAACGACATGCTGTACGTGATTGAAGAAGGTTCTATCTGTTATTTATCTGTTTTTGTCTGACCAAAAAAGAAAAATATTCTTTAAAAAAAAAACAAGAAATGATATACAAAGATTTTTGGGTTTGCGGAAATACCACCCCAAGAAAATAGAAATTAAGAGCTGGAAGAGACACCTGCAGCAATAGAAAAAGAAAGGAAGAGAGGAAGAGAGGAAAAGGAGGGAAGGAAGAGAGAACGTGAGGAGAGGAAGATGGAAGGGGGAAGCAGAGAAGGAGAGAGGGGAAGAAGGGGAAGAGGTAGAGAGAAGTAGGGGAGAGGTAAGGGAAGAAAGAAGGGAAAGGAGAGGAAGAAAGAAGAAAGTAGAGAAGGGAGAGAGGGAGAGAAAGGAAGAGAGGAGAGGAGATGAGAAGAAGAGGAGGGAAGGAAGATAGTGAGGAGGAGAGGAAGATGGAAGGGAGAAGAAGAGAAAGAGAGAAGGATAGAGAATAGGAAGGGGAAGAGGAAGAGAGGAGAAGGGGATAGGTAAGGGAAGAAGGAAGGGAAAAGAGGAAGGAAGGAAGTAGAGAAGGGAGGGAGGGAGAAAAGGAAAGGAGAAGAAGGTGGTGTCAAAATAGGTGAGGGATAGTAAACAAAACAACCTGAATGGAATATTACAATTCTATAAATGGAATGACAAATGTATTAGAATTATGAGTGTAAAAAAAGAATAATAATTATGTGAATGTATATATAGAGAAAAATAAAAAAAAACTATATTAAAAAAAAGAAGAAGAGGGAGTCAAGCTATTCTCCAAAGCACCTGAAGGCAGAACAAGAAGCAATGGATGGAAACTAAGATGTGACCTAGAACTAAGGAGAAATTTCCTGATAGTTAGCATAATTAACGAGTGGAACAATTTGCCTACAGAAATGTTGGATGCTCCAGCACTGGAGGTTTTTAAGAACAGATTGGACAATGATTTGTCTGAAATGCCATAGGATCTCCTGCTTGAGCAGTGTGTTGGACTAGAAGATCTCCGAGGTCCCTTCCAACTCTGTTAATTGTGTACTCTTATGTCAAATGCTCCTCTCGAATGGATGTGGCCTGGTAGATAATACCCCACTAAACTCAGGCAATTAGGAAAATAGTGAACAAAGCATTACAAAGATGCTATTAGGGAAAATGGAAGCTTTATCTAGCCAGTGGATCATGTTCAAAAAGTCAATTCATCAGACGTTTTGGTTCTTGCATCACTTCTGCATGGTAACTTTCCGGGAAAGAGAAGGCTGGAGGCAGGTTATCTTTGTGAATTACTCACAACTCCTGGGCTGGTTGCCGATGACAAATTCTTAATGGGCCACGCCTTATCCTTAGATAGCCAATATTGTACACACACAGATAGCAAACACAGAAGGCCTAGAAGGGTAAACCAGGCTCAAACAAGACTCCTGTTGTAAATGTTGGCAAAGACCTTCAACGCGCTTTTCACCGATATCTCTTCATGCAGACATAATGGGTGGTGGGGTGGTGGTGGTACACCAGCTATCAATTCCCTTAAGCACATGTGTCAGAAGAAAAACAAAACACCTCCTTGCCAGCAATCAACAGGCAGATAAACGGGGATTAACACTAGACCAACAAACAAGAGGTCAAAAAATAATAATAATACCCCAATCACAGAACCACCAACTCAGATGAATAGTCAAACTGTAAACAACATCTAATCGTGGAACTAGCAAGAAGAAAACAACACTCCCACCAACAATGACAGGGCAAACCACTATATATAAACAGAGACCAAACCCTACTCGCTTCCAGCACTGATGATGTTCCCTAGTTGGGTAATGAAATATCTGCAAGAAAACCACCAAGCTCAGAGAGCGCCAAGGACCCCACAAAACAGTGAACAGAAAGAATCAAACACAATACAAACGTAACTTTTTCTTCAATCTATTTCCCCCCACACCATCTGTGCTCTAAATAAGGCTGGCATATATTGGTGTGGGGTTAGAGGTAGTCCTTGACATGACTAAAATTGAGTCCAAAATTTCTGTTGTTAAGTGGGACATTTGTTACGTGAGTTTTGCCCTATGTTACGACTTTTCTTGCCACAGTTGTTAAGTGAATCATTGCCATTGAGAAGTTAGTAACATGGTTGTTAAGTGAATCTGGCTTCCCTATTGATTTATGACCTCGGGATACAGCAACGGTCATAAGTCTGAATCAGTTGCCAAGCGTCTGAATTTTGATCCCATGACCCTGGAGATGCTACAAAGGTGCTGAGTGTGAGAAAGGGTCATAAGTCACTTTTATCAGTGCCGTTGTAACTTTGGTCATTAAATGAACTGAGGTAAGTCGAGGACTACCTGTATATTGAAATTTAAGTCTTAGAACTGGGAAATGGATGGGTGGTATCCAAAAGCTTGCTATTTGCTTTATTGTGCATTATTTCCTTACATTGCTTCCTTGGAATATTTATGATTCTTTTTGTAAAGTGCTCCCCAAAAGAGAAACACATTTATTTCTGCTTGTCTCATGAAGCCAGGATGAGCTTCAGCCTGAATGGCTATGAAGTAGTTTTCTGGTGTCCTTATGTTGTTTCAGAAGTTGTGGTTGGAAATTTCCAAGGCTGGAAATTGAGCTGCTTTGTAGTGAATTTATTGCCACGGGTAACTGAAGCAGAGATGGCCAGACTCTTGTAACTTATCCCTGATTGGCCCATGTCATGGGAATCTAAGACATCTGGTTCCTCGTGGGTTCTTCATCTAGGTCAGCTTCTGATTGGTCTGTTTTGAAGAACCTCCAAGAGAATGTGTCAATGAAGACTCAATCATCCAGGCCAAAGGCATCTAAAGGTTGAATCATGGCAACTGGACCAAACTTTGTTAATCTGAAATGTTTCATCCAAGCAGTTTCATCACTCAGAGCAAAACATCAGCAAGAGTCAGAAAGTCATTGGAATGTACCAACTTCAGGGGTCAGAGTCAGAAAGTCATTGGAATGTACCAACTTCAGGGGTTCCCCCCCAAAATGGCTTGCAAGTTAATTCATTTGTCACTGATTGACTGATGCTGCCATCACCACTCTTATACATTCAAGCCAAATTTGTGCAAAGGATGACTAAACAGGGGGGGAAATCACACTGTATTAAAGAAAGGTCCCTTTTTTTAAAAAAAGAAGAAAAACCAATGTATTTTGAAATTTAATGGACAACCTGCATGTATATAAAGTTTACTGAAGTTTATTAATGTTCTTTTTTAAGTGATAATCCTCATCAAAGATTGCCAAACCATATTATTAGTCATGAAATAATAAGAAAAGACAGGAGAAGTTCAGGGGGAAAAGAGCTAAAAACATGGGGGTGATTCAGAAAATGTGATATTGGAAGGGCAATTGCAAATAGCTGCAATAAGGCAAAAATGGAGAAGGAAACAAGTGGGGAGCAAGAGGCTTAGTGAGAGTCTAATAAGGGAAAAGGATACATGTAAGAACAAAGAGCCACAGACCTCTATTCTTATTCATTTATTCATAGAACACCAACCTAAAACAAAACAGAAATTTCCCGATAGTTTGAATGATTAATCAATGGAACAATTTGCCTTCAGAAACTGTAGTTGCTCCCCCACTGGAGGTTTTTAAGAAGAGATTAGACAGCCATTTGTCCAGAATGTATAAGGTACCTTGCTTGAGCAGAGGGTTGGACTAGAACAGTGATGGCGAACCTATGGCACGCGTGCCACAGGTGGCATGCGGAGCCATTTGTCAGGGCATGCGAGGTGCTGCCCTGTCAGCTGGCCAGTGCGCATGCACGCACTGGCCAGCTAAGTTTACCCTTTTTTAAAGCCATTTTTCGCCCTCCCCAGGCTCCAGAGGCTTTATAGGAGCCTGGGGAGGGTGAAAAGAGCCCCCCAGAGGCCCTCCAGAGGCTTCATGAGCTTCCCTGAAGCCTCTGGAGCGCAAAAAAACGGCCCTACGGGCAAACCGGAAATTCAGGAACCGACTTCCTGTTTGCTCAGAGGGTTGTTTTGAGGGCTCCGGAGGCTTCGGGGAAGCCAGAGGGTCATTTTGACTGCTTCGGAGGCTTCAGGGAAGTCGCCTGAAGGTCCCTGAAGCCTCCAGAGGGCTTCCGGGGGGACGGGGGAGGCTTTTTTCACCCTCCCCATACTCCTATAAAGGCTCTGGAGCCTGGGGAGGGCGAAAAAAGCATGCAAAAATGGGGGGGGTTTTCGCACCTGAAGTGCGTGCATGCGCACTGGGGTGATAGCGCATTGCATTATGGGTGTGGCATGCCTGCACATGACCTCCCTGCGCTACCCCCACTTATGGCACGCGAGCCAAAAAAGGTTCGCCATCGCTGGACTAGAAGATCTCCAAAGTCCCATCCAACTCTGTTATTTTGTTATAGTATTTTTCAAGAATTCCCCAGTCATTCAAAGCCCCAGAGATTGAAAACATCTGGGCACTGTCCTTCAGCAGTGCAGGAGTAAGGGATGGGGGGAGATTATTTTTACATTTTTATCTTTCAGCTATCAATGACCAAAAGATACCATACTCGTGGATTGGAGTGGACATATACTGGGAAAGTTGGAGAACATGGACAAAAGGATCAATTGACAAGGAAGAGTAGACAAAACTAACAAGGAACTGCAAAGTCCACATCAGGAAAACTTAAAATCAAGAAGGAAGTGGCGTAGGTGGAAAAAGCAAAAGAAGAAGAAGAAAAAGTGTTTGTTTGTTTGTTTGTTTGTTTTATCATTACTATATGTGAACAAGGGAAACCGCAATAAAGAAAAGGCAGAACTATTCAGTTTTTAATTTGGTTCAGTTCAAACGTTTGCCCTATGAGGTGGTTGTGAAAAGAGAAAGAAGATGTAGGATTGAATGAATAGAGAGTCAGGGAATCCCTGGTTTGATTTATAGGGAAATTCTACATTTAAATTCTGTTCTGAGGAACCATTGTGGCTAATTCAGAAATACATGACATTGAGGAGAATAAAAACACATTTATTGCACTGATAGTTGAGAGGAACTCAACTATAGTTGAGTTATAGTTGAAGACCTCAGGGTGAGAAATCCTAGGGTTTGCTGGCCAGTTTTGGGGAAGCTGAGCAGGTCATTATCAGTGTAAGGTAAAGGTAAAGGTTCCCCTCGCACATATGTGCTAGTCGTTCCCGACTCTAGGGGACAGTGCTCAACACTGTCCGAAGATGTCTCGGTGGTCATGTGGCTGGCATGACTAAACACCAAAGGCGCACAGAACACTGTTACCTTCCCACCAAAGGTGGTCCCTATTTTTCTACTTGCATTTTTTACTTTGCTTTCGAACTGCTAGGTTGGCAGAAGCTGGGACAAGTAATGGGAGTTACATTACATGGCACTAGGGATTCGAACTGCCAACCTTTCTGATCGACAAGCTCAGCTTTTAGCCACTGAGCCACTGTGTCCCCTTTATCAGTGTACCTATGGTTATTTCCATTGTTAGACAAAATGGCCCTTTCGTAGGACAGAATAGCAGTTTCCTCACTCCTCACTCAGTTCAGTCCAAGGGAATTGCAACTTTACAAGGGAATTGCAACCTAGAGGAAACCCAGCCTTCCATCCTCAGTCAGTCTGATTGCCTCAACGTTCCATCTCCTTTAACAACGGTCATAAGAGTGAAAAATGGTCACGAGTCACTTTTTTCAGTGCTGTTGTAACTTTGAACCATCGCTAAATGAACTAAATAAGTCAAGGACTACCTGTATGCAATATCTTGGGGAAATCCTGACAAAGTGGTGAAGTGTCATAGTAATTTCAAAATAGGATGGCTGGCAAATACATTTAATAATAAATAAATGAAAGCATGGGAGAACCAGTGCCTAAGAAGTGGAAAAGGGAAACCCTTGGCCAGTTTGTCAGATATCCATACCTGGGAAGTTCCAGAGCAGATCATGAATCAGTTGATCCCTAAGTATCTTAATTATAACACAGTAACTAATAAAAATCATGCAGAGTTTATCAAGAGCAAATCCTGTCAGACTAACCTCATCTGTATTTTTGACAGGAAACCTCCTTAATAGAGTGTGGGAATGCTGCAGTCATCATATATCTTGGTTTCCTTAAAGCATTTGAGAACCGTAATTCATTTGGATTAGCAGGGTAGTTAGATGTGGGCTTGAAAACTAAGGGGATACAAGGTGCCTTGAAAATCATACTCGAAAGTGCTCATGTATGGTTGGAGAGGTTATTGAGATGGGGGAGGCCTCAATAAATGGTTTGAGTCTTCTATTCTTCAGTAGTTTATCATGAAGTAAAGGGAATGCTTACCAGATCTGCAGAAAATATGACATTGGGTGGGGTAGCTAGAACTGCAATAATCAACCAGTACCTGGAGTTGTGAGGAAAGGAAAGGACAAAAAAAACTCGGATTAAATATAGCCAGGCAAAACTCCTGTTCTTCCAAAAACACCAGGGCTATAGAATAGAATAGAATAGAATAGAATAGAATAGAATAGAATAGAATAGAATAGAATAGAATAGAATAGAATTCTTTATTGGCCAAGTGTGATTGGACTCACAGGAATTTGTCTTTGGTGCATAGGCTCTTAGTGTACATAAAGAAAAATAAAATACAATCATCAAGAGTAAAAAGATACAACACTTAGTGATAGTCAAGGTTACTAATAAGCTATCAAATCGTACTAGGAATCAAATAGAAACAATATTAATTGAAAGATACAAGCAACATGGTTATAGTAATAAGTGGAGAGAGAGAGATACTACGAAGGAAGAATAATAGTAATACATTCTTAATAAATTATTGACAGTGTTGTGTGAATTATTTGTTTAGCAGAGTGATGGCATTTGGGGAAAAAATGCTCATGTGTCAAGTTGTTCTGGTGTGCAGTGCTCTATAGCGTTGTTTTGAGGGTAGAAGTTGAAACAATTTAAGTGCAGGATGTGAGGGGTCTGTAGATATTTTCACAGCCCTCTTTTTGACTCGTGCAGTATACAGGTCCTCAATGGAAGGCAGGTTGGCAGTAATTGTTTTTTCTGCAGTTCTGATTATCCTCTGAAGTCTGTGTCTGTCTTGTTGGGTTGCAGAACCAAACCAGACAGTTATAGAGGTGCAGATGATGTCAGACTCAATAATTCCTCTGTAGAACTGAATCAACTAGG
Source organism: Natrix helvetica (assembly GCF_964273705.1). Taxonomy (NCBI): domain Eukaryota; kingdom Metazoa; phylum Chordata; class Lepidosauria; order Squamata; family Natricidae; genus Natrix; species Natrix helvetica. Next base: position 346,668,326 of record NC_138548.1, read on the forward strand.
AACATTGGTTCTAGTGATGAAATCAGAGGGCCTTACAAGTTCCCTGAACGAGCAAGGGTGCTCCTCAATTCATGAGTTTCTACTAGCACAGCTGATGTAATCCTGTCAGGAGTGCAATTGAGCGGATGTGGCCCTCTATGGACAAGGAAACCCAAATGCTGGGGCAACCCATATTCATTATCCGGTGGGTCAATTATTGCAGCACATTCTGGGTGGGGCAACATTTGAAGCTGACTCAGAAGCTACAACTGAAACAGAATGCACTGGCCATGGATTACTAGTAGAATCGTTCTTCTTGTTGGTCCAAATTGTAAGAAAATAAATGCAATTCTGGGTTAAAAAATTGCGTTCTTGATCTTCTCTGAGCTTGGCTTAATGGTAACCAAGCTGCCACTGTTTGTTCTTTCATGTGTGATGGGATTTTGTGAATTTAGAATGCAGGACCAAGGTGTACTGTATGTGTGTTAGTTGACTTTTTTGTGGCCTGCCAGTGGCCAGTGGAGCTGGCAGCAGATTCGGACAGTGAGGAGGTTGGGGAGGAACATGGGCTGGTCCTGGAGTCTCGGGAAGGCTCTGATGAGGGCTCTGTGTCAGAGGCAGAGAGGGGGCCAGAGCCGTATGCCATTTATCAGCTGCCTTCAGAGTCAGGCATCAGTGAGGCAGACAAACAGCAGGAGCCTGTTCCGTGTGCGCATGCGCAGAGTTGCCAGATGAAAGGAACAGCTAAAGAACAGGGGTTGACTTGGGGGTAAGGCCACAGTGGACAATGAATGGCCGTCCCAGAGGAAATAAAAGAGGGGCAAAAGGGGAGTGGAGTTTGCAGGAGACAGTTTGCTTGGTTCGTGACTCTCTCCAAGCCAGATAAGGTCAGTGACTGTAAATCCTCCCTTGAAAGACTTTGCTGTATGTGAATGAGCAGAAATGACAGTAAATTAATAAAAGGGGGTTTTGTCGGGACCAGGAGTTTGCTTCATGCTCTTGGAAAGCCTAGGTCAGAACACATTCCTGAAAAATGTTCTTAAAGATTTATGACCAATTCAAGACACAGCTTTCAAAAATCCCAGCCAGGCAAAGATTAAAACATCTTTTTTTTTTATTTTTTCTATGATTGTTCACAGAACATACATAATTGAGCCAGTTCATCTGAAATAGTGTTGACATTTAAAGTGCAATTCACAAAAAGTGAGTTACTAAAGTTTTGGAAATGTTAGTACGGCTGCATCAACCCTTACAAACAACTCATTGTTACACAGCAATCAAAGACTAACAAAAAATGTTCTGGCTAACATACAAAGCAGGAATAAAAAAAAATCAGTTGTTTTTACAATAAATAAAAAGGAGCATATTTAACTTTTATGGTGCCAGTTCTCACAAAGCTGAAAAGTCTTGTCCATCAGCTTCAATAACAATTTTTTTTACTTGTCAGTTTTTTTATTTTTTTTCCCTCTGTCACACAACTTTCCCCCCATTATTGAAGTATCACAACACTATTTGCAAAATTCAGATCATAATTCAATATTCATTGAAACCTTGCTCCTTCGCCAAAGTACAAATCATAAAAAGATTCTTGATTTCCAAAATCTAGCCCTCTTCCTAGGAGAGATTTATCACCCACAAAAAACCCCTTAGCATTAATTCTACCTTGCTAGAGAAACATAAAACATAAGAATTCTTTCCAAGTGCGTAGTGCAGCACAAGAGCAGCAATTCCCCACCCTACCTCCCAGTTTCACACATAAATAAAAGTCAGTTTAAATTACACAGATATTATTAATTATTATTATTATTATTAATAAATATTAAATATCCCCTTTCCCCCCTCCTTCAATTGCAGCAACAAGGAATTGTCCCCTTTCCTGTTGCATAATGCCATGTCAGTCAAGTTTTTGTAACGTCAGCCTTGCTTGGCAACCTCCGGGCGGGGATCGCACAGGCTAGGCTCCAAAACCTCCTTGTCTCTTTTTCTGCATCTTTACTTCTGCTTTACAAAGAGATTTTTTTTCTTAAAGGCCTACGATCAGCATGGTAGTCCCTCCGTCCGACTTCCCAGTTTAGACTCTGGTTCCGTTTCTCCCTCCGGTGAGATGAGGGAGGTCGTTCGATCTTCAGAAAGCAGCTGGATTCTGCTGCAAAAAATGGGTAATGTCAACAGCGGATTCGGAAGATCTCTCCTCTCCCCAGGGCCACTCAGAAACATTGGCCACTGTGACGATTTCCAAGGAGGATGTTGTTGATACAATGGCTTGCTCTGTGATTATGGGCTGTTCGGAAGGGACAGGCGGGACCTGAGACTCCCAGCCCTGCAGAGAGCAGCTAGATGTGTTGTCTTCCAGAGTGGCTCCAGCCAGGAGGAGGTCATCTTCTGCATTATAGATTTGGAAGAAGACAACGGCGAGGAGGATGAAGAGGAGGGTCTTGACATAGCTACGCTCCTGCGTGGGATAGTAACGCTTTACCTGGGAAAGAGAAGAACCAAGAGAGGGAATTAGTGACACAGCTCCCTAGGATGATCCCTGCCTTTAGTTCAATACCTTTGCAACCAAATGATGTAGGGTCTCCTGTTTGGGTGTGTGTTGCAGGGGGGTTGGACTAGATGACCTACAAGGTCCCTTCTAATTCTGTTATTCTGTACTGAAATAATGCCCTTTTCCTTGCCATGTACTGGGGCATAGGGACACAACCCTGCACTTCCAAGAATGATTCTAAAATTTGCATAATTTGCAAAAAACAATGCACCATGTCCTTGCTGGCTAGGGAATTCTGGGAATGGAAGGCCACAGATCTTAAATTTGCCAAGTTCAAAAAAAAAAAAAAACAGCATTAGAAGGGCCTTTGCTTGCTGTCCCCTGCTGGTATTAATCAGGGATGATGCTGTCCCATAAAGCAGACAATTGGCCTCCAGAAATTATGAAGGATCCAACCTGAGAAGTTTTTAATAGAAGAAATTGGATAACCATATGCCAAAATGGTATACGCTTTCCTGCCTGAACAGGGGGTTGGACTAGAGGACCTCCAAGGTCCCTTCCAACTCTGCTATTGTAGATTGAAGATAGCTACTCAGAGCAGTATTTTTCATCCATGGTGGATTTAAGAGATGTGGACTTCAATTCCCAGAATTCCCAAGCCAGAATTCTGGGAGTTGGAAGCCCACACCTCTTAAAGCTGCCGAGGTGAGAAACACGGAGTTAGAGACACCCCCCCCTAAGCCTTGCACAATTCCTGGAAAATAATCCCTAACTAATATGTTAGGCTGCTCATATGGAAGCAGCACACCTGAATTTGCAGGGTGCTAAGACCTAGAATGCTTTCCTCCACTGCTCCAATCCCCCTCCTTGTCAGCCCAGCATAAGAAGCAATGGGTGGAAACTAACCAAGGAGAGAAGCAACCTAGAACTAAGGAGAAACTTCCTGACAGTTAGAACAATTAATCAGTGGAACATCTTGCCTCCAGAAGTTGTGAATGCTCCAACACTGGAAGTCTTTAAGAAGATGTTGGATAGCCATTTGTCTGAAATGGTGTAGGGTTTCCTGCCTGAGCAGGGGGTTGGACTAGAAGATCTCCAAGGTTCCTTCCAACTCTGCCATTCTGTTATTCTTGGACCAGAGGACGTGGGGACTTCAACCCCCAGAGTTCCCCAGCCAGCAAACATCTTAAAGAAAAGTCTTGGATCAATCAATCAAAATAGAGCTGGAAGGGACCTTGGAGGTCTTCTAGTCCAACCCCCTGCTCAAGCAGGAGCCCCAATACCATTTCAAACAAATGGCTGTTCAATCTCTTCTTAAAAAGCTCCCGTGACGGAGCACCCACAACTTCTGACAGCAAGCTGTTGCGCTGGTTAATTGTTCTCACTGTAAGTAAGTTTCTAGCCAAACCCCAGTTATTCTCCCGCTGCAGACCGTCCCCCACTGGACTTACCACTGGAGGGTAGAGGACTTTCCTGGAACGCTTCTTGGGCTTGCTGGTTTTGGCGTAGCTCCGGTGAGCGGTAGGACTCTTCTCGTCCTCCGGCAGAAGATCAAACGTGAAGTATTGGGGCCCGGTAGGCGCGGCCCTGGCGGAGAGTTGGGGCATGCTGAGCGGTGACATGCTGAACGGCGGCAAGGTCTGCTTGCAGGCGTAGCACATAGTCGTCCGGCAGAGGAGAAAGCGAGAAGCAGTTGAAAGCGCTCAGACTGAAGAGCCGTTCGGCCGGATCCGAATTTATGAACGGCAGAGGCCACGCCTCCCGCGCCACCCCATTGGCTAAGCAGTGGTTAGCAGGGAGACAGCTCAGACGGGAAACTCCGAACTTTTAAGAGTTTTAATTCCTTCAGGTGTAGGAATGTCACGCATAAGCAAGCCCGCGAGGGGGAGGGGGTGTGTGGAGGGGGAAGGGAAGGAGATTGGTGCCAGCGAAAGCGGAGAAAGGGCATTGTTTGCAAAACACGCGTCCCCCACGCCCTTTTCTGTCCTGGTACACCGCGGCCACTAAACAAAACACATACACGCACTGAAAGCTCGGTCCCTTTCCCCAGCTCCAAGGGATTCCCTTGCAATCTTTGCAATCTCTTCCTGCTGCAAAGAGTTTTATTTAAACCCTTTTAAATTATTTTTGTCAAATATATTAATGTATATAATATGTACATTAAATATATTTGTCAAACGTGTACGAGGCAACAGGTAGAAGTATATACCTGCTACTATTGAAGGGTGGGAGAGGGTAGGTTTGAATATACTTGTTTTTAATATGTCTGTTTCAGTGCTCTGGTCAAATACTGTAAACCACTGGGAGTCTGCAAGGAACACGGTGGTCTATCACAGGGGTGTCCAAACTTTTTGCGAGGAGGGCCAGATTTGGTGAGGTGAAAATGTGTGGGGCCGATCATTCAGCCTGACATTCTTTGAACCCTTAACATTAAATGCGAATTAATTACCGTATTTTTCGGAGTATAAGACGCACCAAGATTTTGAAGAGGCAAATTAAAAAAAAAGTTTTTGCACTCTCCCACGAAAATAGGCCTTTTTTTTAAAAGAGCATGAATAGCCTTTAAGAGGCTTCTAGAGTGCTCCTGGGGGGGGGGGCAAAGTTGAGCAAAAAATGGCCCGTTATTTGCTCATTTATGCCCTCCACAGCCCCCAGGAGCACTCTGAAAACCTCCTAAAGGCTATGCACAGCCATTTTGGTGAAGGGGGCAGAGTTTTGGGAGGCAAAAAATGCTGTATTCAGTGTATAAGATGCACCCAGATTTTTAGCCTCTTTTTTGAGGGGAAAAAGATGCATCTTTATACTTCGAAAAATACGGTATTTTATGAAAGACTAAACAAATAACTCCAGTGGGGAGAAGAGGCTGCAGGCCGCTTGAAATTTGAAAAAGGGCCACATTTGGCCCCCGGGCCGCACTTTGGACATGCCTGGTCTATCAGAATAGTAAAGTAAATGATTGGATGAGTGAGTGTCTCAAGGTCGCTTTTTCTGAAAGGCAACTCGATTTTCTTGGGTTCACTCTCCCTCCCCTCCCCTTTGAAAACGTTTCGCTTCTCATCCCAGAAGCTTCTTCAGGTCTTCTTCAGAACTGTTCAGGACAGTTATCCAGAACTGAAGAAGCTTCTGGGATGAGAAGCGAAACGTTTTCCAAGAAAAAACTGAGAATGTCCAGTTGCCTTTTGGAAAAGCACCTTTGGGGCAACCATTTTATTTATTTTACTTTATTTATTTAATTTGTCAAACATGTATGAGATAACCGGTATCAATATAAACATGAACATGAACACAGGAAATGGGTATGAATAAATGGGGACAGTAGGACACAGTAGGACGGTAGGTATGCCCCCTTTACAGACCTCTTAGGAAAGGGGTGAGATCCACGGTAGAAGTTTAAGGTAAAAGTCATAGGGGTTTGGTGATGTAACAACAGAATCAGGTAGAGCATTCCAGGCGTTGACCACTCTGTTGCTGAAGTCGTATTTTTTTCAATCGAGTTTGGAGCGGTTTACCTTGAGTTTGTATCGATTGTTTGCCCAAGTATTATTGGGGTTGAAGCTGAAGTAGTCGCTGACAGGTAGGATGTGGTAGCAGACAATTTTGTGTACTTAGGTCAGACCTTAATTTGAGTAGTTCTAGGTTGTCCAAGGCCAAAATTTCAAGCTTGGTAGCATAAGGGATTCTATTGTGATTTGAATGCGAGAGAGATGGGTAGGCAATCTTTGAACCCCGTGGACAGTCTTCCCCCCGTACAAATAAATTTCAGTCTCTCCCCCTACATAAATTTAATTTTTGTGGCGTGGTGCCCAGCTGCATCCAATGCAACCTTAAGCCATAGCCAGGAGGACTTGCCTTTGCAAAAGTGTCCAAGATCTGCTTTTGCGCTTAGCTGCAGTATAATTAATTTATTTGTAGCCCATCTTTATTCTTTTTTATAAATAACTCAGGGCAGGGAGCATACCCAAATACCCCTTCCTCCTATTTTCCCCCAAAACAACCCTGTGAAGGGTTGGGATAAGGGAGAGTAACTGCCTCAATGTCACCCAGCTGGCTTTCCTGGCTAAGGCAGAACTAGAACTCACACTCTCCTGGTTCCTAGCCCTGGTGCATTACCCATTAGAACAGACTGGCTTTAAAAGAGTTACTCAATTTGGCTGTGGTCTAAAGATTGCAAGGGGGCCAAATTAATGCAAGAATCTCTCTGTTGTTATTTGCAAAGTTGTTTCTGACCCATCGCAATCCCATGGACAATGTTCCTCCAGACCTTCCTGTCCTCTACCATCCCCTGGAATCCATTTAAGCTCATGCCGACTGCTTCAGTGACTATCTATGCAAGTCTTATTGTCATCAGTAACAAGGAGGGGGTCACAAGTAGCTTTTTCATTTATTTTATTTATTTCTCAATGTCAGCTTTCCGAGTAACATACTCATTGAAAGCAGAACTTCGAGACAGATAGATTCCTCAAAGAACATGTTTACTGGATACATCATATTGGCACAGCTGGTGAAAACCGACTGTAACAGTTCCTGCGGTTTTCACCGAATTAAAAGAGCAACAATCCCCCCTCCCAGATGTCACTGGTCACATTATCCAATGAAAGTAGCTGGCAGGCTGCTTGGTCACTCCTCTCCTCCTTCAACATCCACCTGTTATGATGACCTTGGTTCCCACAGGAAAACTTTTTGTTTTGACTAGTAGCCGGGCTATCAACTTTCCCCCCTCCTTTCCCCCTCTCAGGCTTCGTGGCAACTATGAGGCAGTGCAAGATGGCTTCAGCCAGGTTAACTTCAGAATTGACACTCAGATTTAGACACTGCCTATGTCGCTTTTATTTTCCTGGGTTCCAAGATCACCGCAGATGTGGACTGCATCCAAGAAATTAAAAGACACTTGCTCCTGAGGAGGAAAGTTATTGCAAATCTAAGTAGCATACTAAAAAGCAGAGACATCACCCTGCCAACAAAAATGTGTATAGTCAATTTTGACTATGGTTTTCCTGGTTGCAATGTATGGCTGTGAAAGTTGGACCATAAGAAAGGTTGAGCACCCAAAAATTGAGGCCTTTGAACTATGGTGCTGGAGAAGATGCGTGCGAGTCCCTTGGACTGCAAGGTGATCAAAGCGGTCAGTCCTAGAGAAGATCAACCCTGACTGTTTTTAGAAGGCCAGATCCTGAAGATGAAACCTCAAGTACTTTGGCCACCTAATGAGAAGGAAGGACTCACGGGAGAAGAGCCTAATGCTGGGAACTACTGAGGGCAAAAGAAGAAGGGGACGTCAGAGAATGAAGTGGCTGGATGGAGTCACTGAAGCAGTGGGCATGAGCTTAAATGGACTCCAGGGACGATAGAGGACAGGAAGGCCTGGAGGAACGTTGTCCATGGGGTTGCAATGGGTCGGATATGACTTCGCAACTAATCACAACAGCAACAATTTTGCTCAGTGATAACCTTGGAAGTCTGTCGTAACTTTGAATGGTTGCTAAGCCCCCACCACCAACCCGGTCTTAAGTTGAGGGCTACCTGACTGTCATCCGCAGATGTCCTGTTCTCCTTTGCCTTAAAAGAACCTGGAAGCGTCTCTCCATTTTGGCTGCACAAAGAACATTTGCTAATGAGCTGGCACTCTCGTTGATGTCCTTGTTCCCGTTCTGAAGAATATCAGATTCAGAGATACTCTCACACGCTCACTGCTGATCTGCTCTATTTCTAAATGCGTCTTGGTTAATAGGTGGGGAGGACATACTCTACTGTTGTTGTTTTTTAATGTATATTATTACTGCGGAGCAGAACATTCTCTTGCATCGTTCCCTGTTCCACTCCTCTCCTCAATCCTTTCCTCTCCCTCCATCCTTTGTCTTCCAGATTCGGGAAAGAGAGTTTGTTGCTGAAGTTTCTGCCAAAGTTAAATGCACTTTTGCATCCATTTATTTGATTGCAAAGGGATCAAGGTTTATTTTTGGTTGTATATCTTGCTTTCAGGACACCACTCTGGGGCATTGCAGACCAAAACAACTAGACACAAAGACAGTTTTTTTCACCCATGCCATCACTCTGCTAAGCATCTAATTCCCACAGCACTGTCTTACACCTAAGGATATTTACCCATATAGTAGGGATGTATTACTATTAACTTTCTCATCTTTCCTATTTCCTTCTTGTTGTTTGTACGAACAGGTAATCCTCAACTTATGTCCACAATTGAGCCCAAACTTTCTGTTGCTAAGTGAGAAATGTGTTAAGTGAGTTTTGCCCCATTCTATGACTTTTCTTACCACATTTGTTAAGCGAATCACTGCAGTTGAGTAAGACGGTTGTTAAGTGAATCTGGTTTCCCCATTGACTTTGCTTGTCAGAAGGTCACAAAAGGGGATCGCGTGGTCCCCAGGACACTGCAACCATCATAAATGTCAGTCAGTTGCCAAGCATCCAAATGTAAATCACGTGACCAACGGTCATAAGTATGGGATATGGTCACAAGTCACTATTTTTAGTGCCATTGTAACTTTGAATGGTCACCAAGCCAACTGTTGTAGGCCGAGTCCAAGAGCTTATGCACCAGAGACAAATTCCTTGTGTGTCCAATTGCACTTGGCCAATAAAGAATATTTTATTATTCTGTTACATTCATTTGTCCAGAGATATTTCAACCGGCAGAGACATGGTAACAAGGTCAGCCAATGTATAGGCAAGGCAACTGGGTCAGCCAATGGGAACTATTTGGTGACTGAGAGCCATGCCAGGCGGCTCGGAGCCTGGGCGTGGCTTAGCTATGTAGCGCTGAGTCTGTGCAAGAGAACTAATCTAGTCTGCTCTCTGAATTGAAACTGGAAACCAATATCTCCTTTGCCTGTGTTTTGCCTGTAACTGCTACCATGTTGGAGAATCCACTATTGGTATTGTACATTTATTCATGTGTTATTGTGTATATAAAGAAGTTAATGAATCCTGCTGAATCAGTTATCTGTGTGCGCTTTGTGGTTTGATTTTTCTGCAACCAACTCTGACAGTAATACAGCATAATAACAGGATCTTCAAAGTCAGTCAGATTCTGCTATGCCAACAGAATCAAGAAGGGCTTAGTCTGAATTTCTTCTTCATATTTTCCATTTTTCCAAGACTTAATCGCTGTTTCACTTCTCTTACTGGTTCTTCCTTTCTAAGGTCATTTTCACTATTGTTTACAAGGAACTACGTATTTGAATGAATATCTTCTAGTGACGTTTTTGTAGTCTGAGAAAAAAAACAGACCAGTTTGAGGTGTGGGTAGAAGGATTTCTCGTTTGCCCTGAGGAACTCTAGGGGAAAAAATTGACACCCTGTATCTCTTTCCTTGAATTTAGGGGGAGAATTTGCAGCCAAAGTGACTTCCACCGAAGAAAATGACATCAGAGTGATAACAGTGAGAAGCAAGAGAAAGTATAGGGGATACATAATATTTCAATTATTCCCACTTTAATTAAAATAGAGTTGGCTTTGGTTAATCTTGAAAAGCTAAGCAGAATTGGATTCAGTTAGTATTTGGATGGGAGACCACAAGAAGACCTCCTGACTAATGGGAGGAGAAAGAGGAAGGGCATCAGGCATGAAATGCTATCATCTTTGCTACTGGTTTGGAACCAGAAGCACGCAGGTGCAGTGCTTCTGTGCATGCGCAGACCCTTCTGTGCATGCACAGAGCATCCGTGATGATGTCTGGGTGGGTGGGCGGAACCTCCCTCTGCAACCACTACCGGTTTGCCCCGGGTTTGCCCACCTCTGAAGGGCATCCTGTCTTTGAAGGAGAAAAATCACCCCGTCAGGGAAACCTAGGAAGGAGAATCAGATATAGGCAGTCCTTGACGTACGACCACAATTGACCCCCAAAACTTTTGTGGCTAAATAAGACAATTGTTAAGTGAGTTTTGCCCCCATTTTATGGTCTTTCTTGCCACAGTTGTGGCACAGTTGTGTATACTAGAAAATGAATGGTTGCCTGTGAAAACCCTACTATTTATTTTCCAGCCAGGGAGAGGCTGGCTAGCATCTATGTCTGCGTTTCCCTAAGAGCCGGCTTATTGTTTTCCTTTGCTCTCCTCTCTTTTCCTCTTTACTAAGCAGCTGCCTCTAATTAGGGGAGGATGGAATCACTGCAATTCTTACATTAGTAATACGGTTGTTAAGTGAGTCCCGGCTTCCCCACTGATTTTTCTCATCAGAAAGGGGATGACATGACCCCAGGACACCGCAACCGTCATAAATATGAACCCGTTCCCAAGCTCCAAATTTTCATTGTGTGATCTACGGGAATGCGGCAACGGTCGCACGTGTGCAAAAAAAAGGCGTGTGGCAACGGTCGCACGTGTGCAAAAAAAAAAGGCGATAAGCCACGTTTTCCAGTGCTGTTGTAATGTCGAATAGTCACTACACGAATGGTTGTAAACTGAGGACTACCTTAGAGAGAGGGGGAAACTGCCTGTCCATTGCACTGTTTAAGTCTGCCAAAGTTTGATAAGTTTGCTGACAACAATCATTTTACCAAAAGGACCTTGGGACCAGATATAGGTCGGGTGTCACCTTGTGCCCTTCGCCGTTGTTTTTGCGAGATGCAAAATCTCACTGACACACTTGCTCCAAAAGCTTGCAATCCCATTGTAAACATCCTTCCACTCACTAGTGATCTTTGAACTTTGAAGCAGATAAATAGTCCATGCAATCTCCCAAGCAGATGGTCTAAATACAGATGTGGACACTTTAATTCTTCCATTTCCAAACAAAATAGGGACGGGGGGAAGTGGTACTTCAAGCCAAGGTTACATTATGCAATTGCGTGTGACTCACAAATGGGATTTTACCAAGCATCCCAAAAACTGCATTTATCTTCTCATATCTTCCCATCATTTAAAAAAAAATCTATCCCTGCCCCATCACCACAAAAACATTGGTAACAAAAAACTAACAGGGGCATAGTTGTGCAATGTCATTTGACTAATGGCCCTAGGAGCTATCAGTCTGGAAAGTTTCTTTGTGAGTAAAACAGAGCTACCAAATTGGAACGAATCGGCAGCCTGCTTGTTAATTCGTCTTTCCGTTTGCGGCCCTACGTTCTGGTCTGCGTCTTGCAACTTCGGGACAGACAGATCCAAATGGGGGATCCTGCAAACGTGGGCTCCCGTAGCTGAAACTACGCGCCCCACATTCCTCGCCGCTAAGTATGCTGGCTGGGTCCTCCACTTACAACCATTTGTTTAAAGTTCAAAGTTGCAATGGCACTGAAAGAAGTGAGTAATGACTGTTTCTCTCGCCAGGTACATGTATACATCTGAACTAGATAGTGTTCTAGTTCTGTGTCATATATGTGGGTACATGCATAACTTTTATTTATTTATCTGTCTGTCTGTCTGTCTATCATCTATCTATCTATCTATCTATCTATCTATCTATCTATCTATCTACCTACCTACCTACCTACCTACCTACCTACCTACCTACCTATCATCTATCTATCATCTATCTATCTATTTATCTATCTATCTATCTATCTATCTATCTATCTATCTATCTATCATCTATCTATCATCTATCTATCTATCTATCTATCTATCTATCTATCTATCTATCTACCTACCTACCTACCTACCTATCATCTATCTATCTATCTATCTATCTATCTATCTATCTATCTATCTATCTATCTATCTATCTACCTACCTACCTACCTACCTACCTACCTACCTACCTACCTATCATCTATCTATCTATCTATCTATCTATCTATCTATCTATCTATCTATCATCTATCTATCTACCTACCTACCTACCTACCTACCTACCTATCATCCATCCATCCATCCATCCACCCACCCACCCACCTACCTACCTACCTATCTTGTCATGTTTATGCTTATATTAGAGCTGGAGAGCTGTATGCAACACAATTTCATTTTAATGTATGCTGATTAGTGTACATAAAAAGTGACAATAAAGTTGTTCTAAGTCTACGTTTTTCACACTAAGACTGCTTCAACATGGTATTCAATTGCATTATTGCATAATATAAGGAAAGAGGGGTGGAAAAAACCCAAATTTCTAGACCATGCAATGGCAAATAACAGAATAACGGAGTTGGAAGGGACCTTGGAAGTCTTCTACTCCAACCCCCTGCTCAAGCAGGAAACCCTATCACCATTCCCGACAAATGGTCATCCAATCTCTTTTTTAAAAACTCCATAACTTGCCTCCATAACTTCTGGAGGCAAGTTGTTTCACTGATTTATTATTCTCACTGTCAGGAAATTTCCCCTCAGTTCTAAAATGCTTCTCTCCTTGATTAGTTTCCACCCATTGCTTCTTGTTCTACCCTCAGGTGCCTTGGAGAATAGTTTGACTCCCTCTTCTTTGTGGCAACCCCTGAGATATTGGAACACTGCTATCATGTCTCCCCTAGTCCTTCTTTCTCTTAAGCTAAACATACCCAGTTCCTGCAACCGTTCTTCATATGTTTTAGTCTCCAGTCCCCTAATCATCTTTGTTGCTCTTCTCTGCACTCTTTCTAGAGTTTCCACATCTTTTCTACATCATGGTGACCAAAACAGGATGCAGTATTCCAAGTGTGTTTGCAAGTCAAGGATTACCTGTATTAATGAGAAGGAAATATTAATTTGACTAATAAAGAATATGTCTGTGTGTGTTGTGTTTGTGCTGATAAATAAATAAAGGGAGACTAGTATAGGTCTATTTCAAGCTATTTAGCTCTCATCAACTAGCCATACCCTTACTGGGATTTGAACCTGGGATGTGTTACATATTAGGCAGATGTATTAGCCACTAAGCCACAGGCTCTCCTCCTTTATCAGCTAAACCAGGGAAATAGGTATGTATTGACACAATACACACATGTATGTATGTATGTATGTATGTATGTATGTATGTATGTATATTCTATTGGAGTTCAGCAATGGAAAGCAAAACAGAATAGCAGGGCTGAGCATCACGTACGCTTTCTGAATTTACGAGGCTCAATTCAACAGAAGCAACCACAATTCCAGACGCCTTTGCATTGCAAAGACACAACCAGCTATTTCCTGGAATAAAAAGGAGAAGTCCCCAGCCAAGCCACCCACAGGGATCCCGTATGCTTTCTTGAAAGAGGAATGAAATGCTATACGTTGCATGCTTAGTTGCCTATTAAACATTTTGACAATGATTTGAAATGATTTTACTAGTCACACTGGGCACTGCTGACCTTTTAAGAGCAGATGTGATGCATCTAGCCAGGTTCAAAAGAAAATCATGGAAATTCAAGAGAAATTCTATGATTTGTCGAGTACAACAAAGAGTCTCTAAAATAATGGAGATGTCAAGTGGAATTAGCTACCTCTTAATTGTGCTTCCAGACACTTCTCGTGGGCCCCTGGATATGATTTCTGGAGTTTTTAGATATTTTAGTTAAAAATAAATAAATAAGTGAGAAGGTAGTAGATTGCAAAGCAAATATAACACTCACTTTCTGATTCTGCAAAGCCCTGGGAGGAGTCTTACAAAATGAAAATGACAGATGATCCCCAATACTTTGGTCTGGAAAAGTTGTCCATTTAACCACCACCCCTCAAAAAAAAAAAGGAAGGAAGGAAGGAAACAGAAGAAAGAAAGAAGTCCAGACAGTCACTCCTGTTGGCTGCCTGAACAAATATGGTTTTCTTGGCAAGATTTCAGAAGCGGTTTGTCATTGCCACTTTTCTGGCAGTGAGAGTGATTGGTTGAAAGTGCCTAAGATGGGACTAGAGCTTATGGTCTCTCAGTTTCTATCCTCAGATCTTAACCACTAAGCCACTAAAACCAAATTGGCTCACTTTCAAGACAGCTAGTTTCAACAAATTTGGAGACCTCAACTTACATGTTGTGAAGTATAGAATAGGTGCTACTTGGCTCAACAGTAGTAACTGTGAGAGGGATCTTGGAGTCCTAATGGACGATCACTTGAATAGGAGCCAGCAGAGTGCTGCAGCTGCCAAAAAAGCCAATGCAATCCTTGGCAGCATTAACAGAGGGATAGAATCAAAATCACATGAAGTGTTAATACCACTTTATAATGCCTTGGTAAGGCCACACTTGGAATACTGCATTCACTTCTGGTCGCCACGATGTAGAAAAGATGTGGAGACTCTAGAAAGAGTGCAGAGAAGAGCAACAAAGAGGATTAGGGAACTGGAGACTAAAACATATGAAGAACGGTTGCAGGAACTGGGTATGTTTAGCTTAAGAGAAAGAAGGACTAGGGGAGACATAATATCAGTGTTCCAATATCTCAGGAGTTGCCACAAAGAAGAGAGGGTCAAACTATTCTCCAAGGCACCTGAGGGTAGAACAAGAAGCAATGGGTGGAAACTAATCAAGGAGAGATGCAGCTTAGAACTGAGGAGAAATTTCCTGACAGTGAGAATAATAAACCAGTGAAACAACTTGCCTCCAGAAGTTATGGAGGCAAGTTATGGAGTTTTTAAAGAAGAGATTGGATGACCATTTGTCCAAAATGGTTGTAGGCTTTCCTGCTTGAGGAGGGGGTTGGACTAGAAAACCTCCAAGTCTGTTATTCTGTTACTTCCCATTGCAGGGTCTAGAAACTTGTTTTTTTCCTCCTTCCTTATTTTATGCAATAATGCAATTGAGTATTAACGTTGAAATTGTGAAACAGCAGAGTTTAAAGTGCTTTTTTCCAGTGACGATGACAACTACTTGCAGATTTCTTTAATGATAACTACAAGTTGTTAGTGCATACTGAAAAGTTTGGTTTATATATTGCATCAAGTCCTAAGTGGATTGTTTGTGTTTTGCTTAGCATGTTGTGCAAACTCATCCAGTTTGCAGTTTCTAAGCCATGAGCACTTCTGCAGCAGACTGTCTCCACTTCTCAATCCTGTCCAAATTAGTTAAGGGAAGACCATTTGACTTGAAGCTTTGCAAAACAAGAAATAAAATTCTTTGGCACGAGACGTCCAGAGTTAAGAAATGGATCCATATCCCCCGTAAGGGAAGGAGGAAGCAAAGGAAAGCAGGTTGAAATTCTGGGACTGATAAAAACAATAGGATTAGATTCTGCAGTTGTTTTATCATTCTTACAAATGCTTGTTTTGCATCTGTAAGAAAAATAATTTCTCTATCTGAGCTGCGTCCTTGAATCTGTCCAGCTAAGCTTATGAGAGCATGTTTTGTGGCTCCACACAAACTTTTGTGGCTCTACAGAGAAATTCATCATCATGCCTAGAATGAAATTCTGAGTATCATTGTTCCCTTATCAGTAGGATACATTAAAAAAACCTCCCCACCAGCTGAGCACAGATTAACATCAGACCAATAGTCAAGAAGTAAACTAGTCCTTGATTTACAGCAGTTTGTTTAGTGACCATTTACAGTTACAATGGTACTGAAAAAAGTGACTTACTATAGGACCATTTCTCACACTTATGACCATTACAGCAGAGATTTATTTACATTTGGATGCTTGGCATTGTCCTGACCTAGGCTTCCTTAACAAGCATGAAGCAGAGCCTGGCAAAACCCCTTTTATTTACACGTCTGTGAATTCCTGTCATCCACAGTCTGCAAGGCTTAGCAAACAGTCTTTCAGAGGAATGTGTGTCAACACGAACCTTATCTCATTTATCCCAAGCTGCCAAAAACTAGTTCCAAATGCAGGGCAAGGCAAAACGTGGCACAGAATCTCTTAGAATCACAGACTTTTTCTCTCTTGACATGACCGAATGAAGTTATTGTTTCCTGCAAAAGCTCCCTCCCCGTTCATTCCTCTTTTGTTTCCTATGGGGGGGGGGAATCACCTCCAAGGTGTGGCTTAACGCTTGAGTCGACCCTGCTTTCTTCGTTGTTCTTGTCTTTTGACAGCTCTGTGGATGCGCACACTGGGAACAGGCTCCAGCTGTTCCTCTGCCTCACTGCTGTCTAACTCCCTCTCTGCCTCGGATGCAGAGCCCTCGTTTGAGCTTTCCTCAGTCCCCAGGACTGGCCCATGTTCCTCCCCAACCTCATCGCTGTCTGACTCTGTTGTCAGCTCCGCAGGTTGGCAGTGGGCCACAACAGTTTTCTGATGCATATTTATGGTCGTTGCAGTGTCCCGGAATCCCCTTTTGCGACCTTCTGACAAGCAGAGTCAATAAGGAAGCCAGATTCTCTTAACCACCATTTAACTTAACAACGGCAGTGATTCACTTAACAAATCTGGCAGGGAAAGTTGCAAAATGGGGCAAAACTCATTTTCTCATTTAGCAACATAAATTTTGGGCTAAATTATGGTCATACGTCGAGGACTACCCATATACCCCAATCAAGAAACTGCCAAACAAGCCAACAGTAAACAGTCTAGCCAAATAACCTCTAAGACAGGGGTGTCCAAACTTGGGAACTGTAAGACTTGTGGACTTCAACTCCCAGAATTCCCCAGCCAGCCATGCTGGCTGGGGAATTCTGGGAGTTGAAGTCCACAAGTCTTAAAGTTCCCAAGTTTGGACACCCCTGCTCTAAGATCACCCCCATCAACACTGACAGGACGAGACACTAGAATATAAACTGAGAGCAAATCCCACTCCTTCCTAGCACTGGTGGTGTTACCTAATTTGGTAATGAAGCATCTTCAAGAAAACAACCAAGCTCAGAAAGCAAGTTGTAATGTCCCAGGGTCATGTGATCCCCTTTTGCAATCTTTTGGCAAGCAAAGTCGATGGGGAAATCAGATTCACTTAACAACTTATGTTATTAATTTAATAGCTGCAATGATTCACCTAACAAATGTGGCAAGAAAAGTAATAAAATGGGGCAAAACTCACTTCAAAAATTTATCACTTAGCAGTATAAAGTTTGAGCCCAACGATGGGCAAAAAATGCCCAGAAACAGCTCAAAAATGCTTCCAAAGTGGCCCACAAATTCCCCCCAAAATGCCCCCCAAAGTACTGAAAACAGCTGAAAAAGGGCCCGAAAATGGGGGAGGGGGCCAGCCAGTGGTAGGATTAGCCGGTTCGCCAAAAAGGGCAGAATTTTAACAACCGGTTCGCTTGAACCAGTCCAAACCAGCTGAATCCCACCTCTGCCTAAAGGTCATGTCTTGTTCTTAGAATTTGGGTGGGAGGTTGTAAATTCTTAATCCCAGCCTGGGGAAAGCTGTGGCTGAAGGTCTTGTTAGTTTATGAATAGGATGGCCCAACCTTTCTGATTTGATACAAAATCTGTGTTCCTAAAGAGCAGCCTCTTCTGAGTGAGGCTGTTTCACTATGCAGGAAGATTGGGGGGGGGGGGGGGCAGCTTTCTGCCTTTAAGAACATGTTTCTCTTTTTCTCCTTTGGGAAAATATAATATTCTGCCTCTTTTAATATCCTCCCAAATATTTTATTCTCTGGAGGAGGGGCTTCCTACAGCACATTTCGGAAATCCATCCTGTTCTCCTTTATTCAATAAAACAAACCAAAGCTTAGTGCAATGGCTGAATCCAGCCAATATATATCTTACGCTGGAGCTACTGGATATATTATGGCTGGTAATCATAACTCCAAGAGCGCATAGGTTTTAGAGATTTAGGTGCATGCCCTTTCTGTTACTGCTCCAAATGTGAAGTTTTCTACGTGCACAGCCATGCCCTGGGCTCACCCTGCCATTAAGAAGGGCGAGGCCGTCCCCCCTCCCCTCCCCACGGCCATATGATGAAAGGGCAGCAAAGGGCTGATGTCAGGTTCTGAGAATTTGGGCATCCTGGGTGGGGCAAGAGGAACCGCCAGTGGAAAACGCTGACCGAGCAAAGGAAATGGCGAGGATCTCCCAAGTTTAGAAATGAAGTGGGAAGGTTCAATTTGTTTAAAAAGTCAGTTGAAAGGATGGGCATGTTTATGGTGTATACTCCCATGTCTGCACAGGCAACCCTTTGGGGGGAATTGAAATTGAACAGATAATGTGATTTCTCCTTTTCAGTGACATTACTAGACCAACACGTTAAAGTAAAGAATTATAGAAAAGAATTGCCAGTGACTGGCTATCTAGAGTTTGGTATCCAGATGTGATCATCCTAACTTTCAGAATTTTCCTTCCTTCCTTCCTTCCTTCCTTCCTTCCTTCCTTCCTTCCTTCCTTCCTTCCTTCCTTCCTTCCTTCCTTTCTCCCTCCCTCCCTCCCTCCCTCCTTTTCTCTACCCCAGGGGTGTCAAACTTGATCTCATTGAGGGCCGCAGCAGGGCTATGCTTGACCTCAGAGGGCTCAGGGGTGTGTGGGTGTGTGTGTGACCAGGGTGGGTATTGCCATGGTGGCCATGGCCATGGTGGCCATGGCATAGAACTACACCTCCGTACCAGAGGTGGGTTGCTCCCTGTTACTTACTGACATCTACATGGTAGGTTCCACCAAGGTCCTCCAATCCGGTGGAAAAATATTAAAAGCCGATTGGCTGAACTGTTTGACAGCGCCCTATAAAAGGGCTAGCTGTCAAATGGGCCGGTGCTGGATGGGTAAATCGTTGTCTAATAAAGAGCTTTTGTTTGTCACTGAAGTCTGAGTCTGTCTCGTCTGTTCACCCGATCCAACATTCCCGGTTCAGCCCAGTTCGGCGGAACCAGCAGTAGTATTTTGGCCTGGGTCGCAGAACTGGCAGTGACTCAGGCTGGCCATGCCCCTGAGCCGGTTCCCCGGTTGCCACTGCAGTTGCTGGCATGTAATTTAGTAGTGCGTGCACATGTGCAGTTCACTGTAAATTGTTCTGTGCATGCGTGAAGAACAATTGACATTAAACTGCACATGCATGTGTAGTGCACGTCTGGCATGTGTGCAAAGTGAACCGGGAGCAACCCACCTCTGCTCCGCACACATGGTTTCATACACTTATAAAAATAGAGAGGCATACATTTCTGTGATTTTGTTTTTTTAATACTGACTCCATAGGAAGACCAGAACTATTAGCCTAGGCCAGGGGTGTCCAAACTTGGGAACTTTAAGACTTGTGGACTTCAACTCCCAGAATTCCCCAGCTAGGCTGGCTGGGGAATTCTGGGAGTTGAAGTCCACAAGTCTTAAAGTTCCCAAGTTTGGACACCCCTGGCATAGGCTATGGTAGCAGAATCCTGCAAGCCTAAAAGGTAAAATATTTTACATTTCCTCCCTTTTATAACTTTCTGAGTCAAGGATGGTCTGCTGCAGCACTCTGACAGTCCCCGCACGCACCCCCCTCCCCTTTTGGCTGCCAGAGTGCTGCAGGAGGCCGTCCAGGCCCTGAATGGAGCACGGCTCCCCATGCCCCATTTTTGCTAGCAGAGGCACCGCAAATTAGCAAATTACCAAAGAAAATGGACAGTATTTCTAAAAAGAAACCAGATTTTTCATGCCAACATAAGATTCCCTGAAGATCACAGGAGGAAATATAACAAGAAATGTGGACTAAGCAAAGCCAGAGCCAATGCTTTCCTACACCGTAAAGTTAGCCTCAGCAGCCAAACATTAAATCCTCATTGTTAAGATGGAGCTGAACATGTTGTAAAGGAGGCTTCATATTGATTTTAAATATTTTTGTTCAGTCTAGGGATCAAATTCAATTTTTTTTACCACCAGTTCTGTGGGCGTGGCTTGGTGGGCGTGGTGTGGCTTGGTGAGCGTGGCTTGGTGGGCGTGGCTTGGTGGGCGTGGCTTGGTGGGCATGGCAGGGGAAGGATACTGCAAAATCTCCATTCCCACCCCACTCTGGGGCCAGTCAGAGGTAGCATTTGCCGGTTCTCCAAACTACTCAAAATTTCCGCTACCAGTTCTCCAAAATCTGTCAGAACCTGCTGGATTTCACCCCTGGTTCAGTGCCAAAATTCACACCCCAAGGAACAGTAGCCCCGAGGGAAGAAATGAGAAATATTTACTGTAAGATAGTCAAGCCAACCATCTGTAATGTTATGAGCACATGGATGCAAATACCTTGGCAGCAATACAGAGAAGAGTTGTCATTCCTTTTCTTTAGGGAATGTTGAGGGTTTTTTCCCAGTCTAGCCTAAAGCTCTGAGATTTTCTGGTGCTCTCCTACGTACTGTTCCTTATAACCGATCTCACTTAGCTGTCAGGCCGACGTGAGCTGGTAGATGTCGTCATCCACTAAGAGGTTCCTTGCTCTGCTCTCTCCTTAGTTCTTTTCTCACCAGGTTAAGAGGCAGAGAGCAGACTTGGGCTCCTTACTCGGGGACAGGAGAACTGAATTGAATGGATGCTACTATTATGTAGGTATCCACTAGGTCCATGATAGCAAACTTATGGCATGTATGCCTGAAGTGGCATGCAGAGCCATGTCGCCTGGCACACGAGGCTTCACCCGTTCTTCTTCCGGGTTTCTGGCGCGCATGCGTGCACGACAATCAGCTGGACTTCACGCATGTGGCAGTACCGGAAACCGAAGAGCTGGTCTTCCATTTTCTAGAATGCGCATAAGTGCCGCTCAGCTGATCATCGTGTGTGCGTGCCTGCCAGAAGCCGGAAGTGCGTGCCAGGAAACCGGAAGTGCGTGCGCCGGAAACCGGAAGTTCATATCCCTTTTCAGCATTTGGTGCCAAAAAGGTTCGCCATCACTGAGCTAGGTCATGTTTTACTACAGGACTGGTCAGAAAGTTGATCTACTTTCTGATGGGGCCTTTCTCAAAGATTCCCCAGGAGAGAATTGCACAGGAGAGAATTGTGACTTAGAAGAGTTCATTCAGTCACCGTTCAAAGTTACAGCATCATGGAAAAAAAGTGACCATTTTTCACACTTACGAACATTGCAGCACAGGGGTGAAACCCTCCTGGTTTGGTTGAACCGGTAGGGACGATTGTCCCTGGTTCTGTGAACTGGTAGTTTAAAAAAAGCTTCCGAGGATCGTGCAGCTTAGCTGTGAGCTGCGCAATTGTGGGAAGCTTTTCCTCTGATTTTTAAAGCATTTTTTCCCTGCCTGGCAAATAGGCAGAGAAAAAAATGCTTTAAAAAGTGTGTGTGTGTGTGTGTGTGTGTGTGTGTGTAGGGAAGCTTCCAACAATCACACGGGTCACAGCTGATCCGCACAATTGTTGCAAGCTTTCCCCCCCCCCCACTTTTTAAAGCATTTTTTCTCCTGCCTATTCGCCTGAACCGGCAGGAAAAATATGCTTTAAAAAGCAGGGGAAAAGTTGGCCACGGCCACCCAGTCACATGACCCCCACCAAGCCACATCCTCAGAACTGTTGGGCAAAAAAATTAGATTTGGCCACTGTTGCAGATTGTAAAGCAGGGCGAAAATTCACGTAACAACCATCTCGCTTAGCAACACACATTTTGGGCTCAATTGTGGTCGTAAGTCGAGGACTACTTGTAAAACGATGAGATCCCTTTCCCAGTCAAATCATCCCAGATGTCCCGTTTCTAGTTATAATCTAAGCAGGGAGAAGACTGTGAGGTTGTACAGTGGCCTGACTGAGATGCAAATTTTACACATGCTGAAGAAATGTTGTTGTTTTTTTAACTCAGAGCATGCAAGCAGACTGGGCATTTCCTTAAAAAATGTACTCAGCTTCCCTTTTTCTCGTTCAGCTGTGAGACATATCCTTCTTGGCTCCCAACGATTAGATAATATTGTCTTTGACTTCATGCGTAGGGAATTTGAAGACCAAAGCCAAGCCGGGAAGATGGAAAAACAGTACTGTAAAAGAAATGTCAGATTCCATTCTCAGTGAAAACTGAACTACTTAGGCTTAGATGTAGCAGTCTGGTAAATATGCACAACAGTCAACAAAATGCAGCGATTCACTTAACAACTGTGGCAGGGAAGGTCATTAAGTGTGTGTGGGGGAATTCACTTAACAAATGTCTTAGAAATTTTGGGCTCAATTGTGGTTGTAACGACGACTCCCTTTAATCTGACAGAAATAATTCTTATTTTTCTGTCCTGCACATCAGAGCTCTACAGAGCTCTACAGTCTATTTTAGCTCCATAAACAAACAAACAAAAAAGATCTTATCCTAAATTAATTTTCCAGTTTTATTTTTTGTGACGTGTCTCAGAGTTAAGGGCCATCATCGCAACTCATGACGATGAATGGTGTAAGGATGTGTGTAAGAGTGGATACAGATGTATACAGAAAACTCATTTTTAATGAAAGAGAATCCTGCCTGCCAGATTTACATCAACTCTTCACATGTCTCCTTGGCTGAATCATCTCCGCCCTTCACCATAAGCAGTTGGATCTGTTCCACCTCCTTCCCTGCCCTGCACTCCAACTGTCTCTTCCCGAAGTTCAAATAATTAGGCATTGTCTCTTCCCGAAGTTCAAATAATTAGGCATATCTTGCTCATCAATTTAAAAAACCCAGACGTCATAAGGAATTATCTGATTATATTTTCCCAAACTTTAGCTTTGTTCTGAGGGAAATCTACAATCTGGAGGAAAAATAGAAAGATGAGCAACAATCAATCATTGGTCCATATAGTCCACTCTACAGCCAAGTGGTGATTCTCAAATGCTTCAGAAAAGAATAATACCTTTCTCTCTCTCTTTCTTTTTGTTTCTTTCTTTCTCTCTCTCTTTCTTTGTCTATCTCTTTCTTTCTGTGTTCTGTCCATCCATCATTCTTTTTTTATATTTATTTATCCTTCCTTCCTTCCTTCCTTCCTTCCTTCCTTCCTTCCTTCCTTCCTTCCTTCCTTCCTTCCTTCCTTCCTGTGTCTGACTGCCTGTCTTTCCTCCCTTTCTCCCTCCCTTCCTCTCCTTTTCTCCTTCCTTTTTTATAATCACACTTCTTGGGTTGTTTTCCCCTTGCGGATTCTCATCCATGGAATCCTTCCCAAGATCTTTCTAATTTGCTCTCTTAAAGTCCAAGAGCCTAAGACTCAAGACTCTAAGACTTTATTTTATTGCTCGAGTTTCCATAATGCTGAATTCCAATATTGCATGATCACCCCCTCCCACCCCCAGGTTCTCGTAGCTTAAACAGCTTCTATCACTTCATCTCTGTTAGTGAGAATTAAGTTAGAATTAAATCCAATAAGGCTGATCCCCTTGTTCCCTTCTCTACTTTTTAGGACATAGGTTTGTCTGGAACCTGTTTGACACAGAGCTTATCTCCGTTGGGGTAGTTAAGAGTTGCCCATTACCGAAATAAATAGCAATTCGTGATACCCTAGAAAGTTACAAAGGAAAATGAATGAACACATGGTTAACATTACAGAATAAGATCTTGTTTTCTGCTTATCTTTTGTATTTTGTCTTTAAGATTGTAAAAACTGTGAGTGCTGGATGGGTTACTAACACCAATGTGGGAGCTGCCAAAATTTTTTGCATACCTATTTACCCTTCCCCATATATGTGTAAAAACCAATAAATTTTTTTTGGAAAGAAAAAAGAGTCGCCCATTACTATGATGATGTGCTTCCTACATACCTTAGTTAATGGCATACCAAAAAGTTAATCTATTTCGTTTGTTTATTTGGACTTCCTTCCTTCCTTCCTCTCCATATTCAAGAAGACCCCACATGGAGCATCTCCAATTTCATCTTCATAATAATGGCGTGAGATAGGTTGGGCTGAAAAATAGTGACTGGCTCTACCAAAGTCACCCAGGATAACTCTGTGTGACTGAAGGCTTAAGCTGGGATCCCAAAATCTTGGCCAGAGTATCACCAATATCTGCTCAGTATCCAAGGTTATTTATTTATAAGGCTCATCATCAGAGGAAGTGCAGGTACAGGAAAGTTTCGCCTTTCAAGCTTCAATTCAAAACAGATTAGAATAACAGAGTTGGAAGGGGCCTTGGAGGTCTTCTAGTCCAACCCCCTGCTCAGGCATCCATATCTGCCCAGGATTTGCTAATATTCCCGATAAGGAAGGCATACAAGTATCTATGGAGATTCTTAGTCATTCAAATCATGGTTCTCTCAAAGCTGCTTTTCGAAAAGGCAACTGGACTTTTCTTAGTTTTTTTCTTTGAAAATGTTTTGCTTCTCATCAGAACTGAAGAAGCTTTTTGGATGAGAAGAGAAACATTTTCAAAGAAAACAACAACCAAGAAAGCCCTGTTGCCTTTTCCAAAAGCACTTTTGGGACAAGGCATACAGTATAAACCCTAAACGGACAACTCTGAGGAGATTAGATTACATGGGGAGATTGCTAAATTTGAACATCTTCTAATATCTCCCAGGTTCATACAATACAATACAATACAATAGCAGAGTTGGAAGGGACCTTGGAGGTCTTCTAGTCCAACCCCCTGCCTAGGCAAGAAACACTATACCAGCGATGGCGAACCTTTTTTGGCTCGTGTGCCATAAGTGGGGGGAGCGCAGGGGGGTCGTTTACAGGCGTGCCACACCCATAATGCAATGCGCTACCACCCCAGTGAGCATGCACGCACTTCAGGCGCGACCCCCAATTTTTGCATGCTTTTTTTGCCCTCCTCAGGCTCCAGAGGCTTTATAGGAGCATGGGGAGGGCGAAAACAGCCTCCCCCATCCCCCCGGAAGCCCTCTGGAGGCTTCAAGGACCTTCAGGCAGCTTCCCTGAAGCCTCCGAAGCAGTCAAAACGACCCTCCGGCTTCCCTCAAGCCTTCGGAGCGCTCAAAACAACCCTCTGAGCAAACAGGAAGTTGGTTCCTGAAGTTCCGGTTTGCCTGTAGGGCCAGTTTTTTGCGCTCCGGAGGCTTCAGGGAAACTCATGAAGCCTCCGGAGGGCCTCCGGGGGGGCTCTTTTCACCCTCCCCATGCTCCTATAAAGCCTCTGGAGCCCAGGGAGGGCGAAAAATGGCTTTAAAAAAGGGTGAACTTAGCTGGCCAGTGCGTGCATGCACACTGGCCAGCTGACAGGGCAGCACCATGCATGCCCTGACAAATGGCTCCGCGTGCCACCTGTGGCACGCGTGCCATAGGTTTGCCATCACTGCCCTATACCGTTTCAGACAAATGGCTATCCAACATCTTCTTAAAGACTTCCAGTGTTGGGGCATTCACAACTTCTGGAGGCAAGCAGTTCCACTGATTAATTGTTCTAACTGTCAGGAAATTTCTCCTCAGTCCTAAGTTGCTTCTCTCCTTGATTAGTTTCCACCCATTGCTTCTTGTTCTACCCTCAGGTGCCTTGGAGAATAGTTTGACTCCCTCTTCTTCATGGCAACCCCTGAGATATTGGAACAATGCTATCATGTCTCCCCTAGTCCTTCTTTTCATCAAACTAGACGTATCCGGTTCCTGCAACTGTTCTTCATATGTTTCAGCCTCCAGTCCCCTAATCCTCTGTATTGCTCTTCTCTGCACTCTTTCTAGAGTCTCCACATATTTTCTACATCGTGGCGACCAAAACTGAATGCAGTATTCCAAGTCAGAGCTGAAGAAGCTTCTTAGATGAGAAGCGAAATGTCTTCAAAGAAAAACCAGAAAGTCCAGTTGCCTCTTGAAAAAAAGCCACCTTTGGGACATTGTGACAGGCACTTTTCATCTACCACACTGGAAAGCAGCAGGCTTGCACCTGATCCTTTCCCTCAGCTTCTTGCTGCTTCTCTTGCTGTCAGTCTGAGCTCCTGGAGGCCACCATCTTGGCTTTAGTGCTTTAGTCGCTTCTGCAGGTTCTACCTTTGAGGCACAATCCTTCCTATCCCTCTCATCGTAAGTCCAGGAGACTCCTCACGCTATGCTGTTTTTAAAGAAAGTTTTCCATTCCATCTTGACCTTCATGAAATGGACCTGTTTATATTTTGACTTCAAATCTGTGGGTTTGGGAATCCCGGGCTGGAATGCAGCTCTGTGGGCGGTTTAGTGGTTTAGCATCAACAAAGCTAATCCCCACGCCCACCCCTGACTCATCCCTGGTGCTGGAGCAGCTCACGAAAAGCCTGAAGCAAAGAATTGCATCAAAGGGCTAGAGGCAGGGAGAAAAACCGGTTGGCTGATGATCCATTTAATGAATGGAAGGATCAAATTAAGAGCCTAAACCGGGATCCCCCCCATCTTGGTTCACTGAACTCCTAACACCCCGTTCTGTCCTACTTGTGGTTTCAAGGAATGTCCCGTGTATTATGGAGACCTTATGCAGACCTCCCGTCCCCTTTCCGTAGGATTCCCTGCTTGTTTCCAACCTCTTGTGCTCCTATGCCATCACCTGCTGAGTCATGCTGAGATAGCCCAGGGACCTTCTGGAGTGATAGTTGCGTGATCACACAAGAGATATAATGATCGTTGTCAGAGTGGAAGAGGAAGTCTCATTCTCCTATCCCGATATGGACAATGGTGTAAAAATCAGACATATCAGCTCTCCCATCTCACTGCTTAAGAGTAGAATAAGGGAGTTGGAAGGAACCGTAGAGGTCTTTTTCTTAAAAACTAGCATATGGTTGGCATATAAACTAAGAAAGGAAAGGGAAAAGGGACTGATGGAGACAAATTTTTAAAGGCAGCAACAGAAAATAAATCGTATGTGTGTGTGTGTATGGACACATGAGCACATGCACACATACATACAATGAGTACACCCCCTCACATTTTGTAAATATGTAAGTATATCTTGCCAGCAGTTTAGACATTAATGGCTGTGCGTTGTGTGAGGGAGTACATGTACTACTGTGATATTTTACACACACACACACACACACACACACACACACACACACACACACACGACTGTACAGTCAGTCCTTGACTTACTCCAACAATTGAACCCAAAATTAGATAGATAGGTAGGTAGATAGGCAAGCAGGCAGATATATAGGTAGGTAGGTACGTAGATAGGTAGGTAGGTAGGTACATAAATAGATAGACAGGTAGGCAGGCAGGCAGGCAGGCAGATAAATAGATAGGTAGGTAGATAGATAGGTAGGTAGATAGGTAGATAGGTAGGTAGATAGGCAGGCAGGCAGGCAGACAGATATATAGGTAGGTAGGTAGGTAGGTAGGTAGGTAGATAAATAGATAGGCAGGCAGGCAGGCAGATAAATAGATAGGCAGGCAGGCAGGCAGGCAGGCAGGCAGGCAGACAGACAGATAGATAGGCAGGCAGGCAGGCAGGCAGGCAGGCAGATAAATAGGTAGGTAGGTAGGTAGATAGATAGATAGATAGATAGATAGATAGATAGATAGATAGATAGATGTATTTGTGTGTGTGCGTGTGTGTTTGTATAGGGAGCTGAGGTGTTCATGGGGGTGAAGAGGGGTCAATAAAACTGTGACAAGAATTATGTCGATGATATTGAAGTGCCACCATTTTCCTGTGTGACAGCAGGCATGAAAAGCAAGCAATGTTGCCTTTTTTTGATACCATTGCCATCCCCATGTGTCTCAGAGGGAGGGAGGATGGATGAACCCTACTAGGCTGAACAGACTAGAAAGTCACAGAAACACCCAAACTATTTTTAATTAGATTAGCTGTAGGAAACGACAGCCTGAGGGAGAGATGAAACACACCGTCCATCTCAAATCCCTTCATGCCTGAAAAAAAATCCAGATTCAGCCCACCTTCAATTCCAATGATTGTTATCTACCGCCAATTTGACCATTGGCAGTTCAGATTTTTGTGTTAACATGCAATAAACTTGCAATCCTTTCAACCAATTTGCTCAACAATTGTCTCGCTTAGCAACAAAAATATGGGCCTCAATTGCGGTCCTAAGGTGAGGACTACCCATACAAGCCCCGTCATTCACAATCCATAGGGACAATGGCACCGTTGGAGGCATGGGATTCAGGGAGCAGATTTTTGTGCACCAGCAACGTCCAAAGTTATTTTCTCTTCAATGCTGGAAAAGATGCAGAGGACTTTTTCATGCACTTTAGAGGAACACGAAGGTTAATACCCCAGGAGTTGCTGAAGGGCGGGACCTATAATGCTGGGCAGTTTGCCAAGTTTAGAAGTTAGGATTTTGTGCAGCGGCTTTGCCCTAGGCAAAGATCAATTATGTTGCATAAGCAGTTTTTCTTTAGCGCAAAAGAGTGAGTTGGAAAAGACTGAACAGGAAAGAATCAATGACCCCTGAGATGCCCAGAGGCCTCAGTCGCAACCTTAGTTAATGCCTACCAGGGCTGTATTTCAGGAAGGAGATAGAGTTCTTGTTTTCTATGGGGCTCCGGCCCTATACCAGGAATTGGTCATGGATCACTGCACTTTAGTGCGTTTTACATATATATGTGTAACACACACACACACACACACACACACACACACACACACACACTGCATATGTGGCATTAACTTTAACAGCTATCCAGATCCTGCTGCTCAGTGATTGCAGGAAGGCATATATTATCGATGCTCCCTGAACTATATACTGTATATATAGTCACCTCATATGCTTCCTGTATATGGACAAAATATTTATCTCCCACCTGAGAGACAGAGAGGGAGAGAGGGAGAGAGAGAGGGAGAGAGACAGAGAGAGAGAGACATAGAGAGAGAGTGAGAGGGGGGGGGGAGAAAGACAGAGAGGGAGAGAGACATAAAGAGAGAGAGACAGTGTGTGTGTGTGTGTGAGTGAGAGAGAGAGAGAGAGGGAGAAAGACAGAGAGACAGAGAGAGACACACAGAGAGAGAGACAGAGAGAGAGAGACAGAGTGAGACACAGAGAGAGAGAGTGAATGAGTGAGAGAGAGACAGACAGAGAGAGACAGAATGAGTGAGAGAGAGAGACAGAGTGAGTGAGAGACAGTGAGCGAGAGAGACAGAGTGAGAGAGACAGAGACAGAAACACACACACACACAGACAGAGTGAGTGAGTGAGAGAGAGAGAGACAAAGAGACAGACAGACAGACACACACACAGAGACAGACAGACAGAAAGATTACAATAGAGAGATATGGTTGCTAACACAGAATATAGAATAATAGAATTGGAAGGGACCTGGAGGTCTTCTAGTCCAGGGGTCCCCAACTCTTGGTCCATGAACCATCATGCCAGAAGACTCATCCACGGGATGCATGCAGCATATAAAACCACGCCCCATCTAGTCCACGGAAAAACCTCTCTTTTCCAGCCATGCCCAATTCTTGGAATCGTTCTTCATACGTTTTAGTCTCCAATCACATCTCTGTTGCTCTTCTCTGCACTCTTTCCAATGTTTCAAAGTCCTTTTTGTAATCAGACGACCAAAACTAAATACAGTATTCCAGGTGTGGTCTTACTAAGGTTTTATAAAGCAGTACTAATACTTCACATGTGATGTTGATTCCTTCCCTCTGATAATGCAATCTTGGATTGCATTGGCTTTTTTGGCTGCTGCCAAAAACATTGTGTTAATGCTGCCATTAACATAGTGATAATGGAATTACACTGCATTACAAAATAGAAAAATGCAAAAAACACTATGCAGGATATCCACTACATAAAAACAGAGATACAAATTAAAAAGGAAAAGAAAACCTTGTATTTTACACGTAATTGTCACTGATATACCAAAAGTTTCACTGTGATAATATAACCAATGCAATATATTGTTGTAACACATCACAAAATCTCTGCCATAATAACACAAGGATCAGCAATTAAAACATGTTGCTAATCCTTGAAACAAACAGCTAAGTGGCTTAGCTGACCGTCTGCTTTAAGACCCAAGTAACATAATGTGCAAAATCTTTTGCAACAAAAATAATAAAATAAAATAAAATAAACTACCCAGACCCCACGTAGACTGGAAACTTTCCTAAACTTGTCAAATGCATAACAGTGACTACCCTTTTTGTGTGTCAAGACTGAAGCTAAAGAATTCCCAACTTGTGGAAAATGGAGGCATAGTTGTGAAGGTCTTGAAATCCATCAGTAGGATTACTACTAGTAATTATTTCCATAATGTAACTTTTGAAATATATATGTGTGTGTGTGTATGTGTGTGTGTGTGTGTGTGTTATTTACATTATATATTGAATACAGTGTTAATTGTCCTGGCGTTCCACTTGCCATGAAAAAGATAAAAACAATATAGCATATATATTATTATGAACATTGCTAGTGTTGTATAGAAGTTTCTGATCATCATATTCTAGAATGTCAATTTATCTATCATTCTAATACCTACATTCTAATACCTATATAGTATCTCTTCCCATGTCCACCTAACTTGATTCTTCCGCATTCCACCTTCTACCTCATGTTTCTAACCATTGATAGAAACTATCCCGTGTAGCATAGTATTCTGTATCTCCTTTATCTTTTATTTTTTGCATTACTCTGTCCACAGACTAGTATCTTTCTTATCGTCTCCTCTGAAGAGGTGTTTTCACTCTTCCACTGCTGCGCATACACAATTCTTGCTGCGGTCAAGATGTGTAATATTAGGTATATTGTCCCTTTATCATAACCATCTGATATAATACCTAGTAACAATAATTCTGGCTTAAACAACTGCGGTCATGAAATCAGGCGTGATTAATTTAACAACCACCTTGCTTAGCAACGTAATTTCTCTTATTTACCTCTATACATTTTTGAAAGTCTGTTTCTTTTGTTAAGGTGACAGGCCCAACCTATGATAGAGCCCTGGTGCAGTATCGCAGGCTAACTCTGCCCACAGTCTGAAGTTCGATCCTCAACCGGCTCAAGATTGACTCAGCCTTCCATCCTTCTGAGGTCAGTAAAAGGAGGAGCCAGATTGTTGGGGGCAATATGCTGACTCTGTAAAACCGCTTAGAGAGGGCTGTAAAGCATCGTGAAATGGTATATAAGTCTAAGGGCTATTGTTATTGCTATGAAGTTATGGACTTCGGGATGACTAGTCTTGTTTTTAACTTTGATGAATCAAAGGCAAAGTATTAACTGGTATAATACTAGTGAGAACCAGCTCTCTGTACTTTTCAAGTTGCGTCTCTGTCTGTTCTAATAATTCCTGCCTGAACAAACTTTACACAAATACTTTGGAGTTCATTAGCAAGGAAAGAAAGGCCCTCTGGCATGTTTACTAAAAAAGAACACCTTAGCAGCTCTTATTTCTATAATCTTGACCATATGGGCTTCTAGTTTTCAGAAAAACATGGACCATGGCAATACAGGCAGCCCTCAATCTACAATCACAAGTGAGACCAGAATTGCCACTGCTAAGCAAGGCGATGGTTAAGTGAATCATGCTTGATTTTATGACTTTTTGGTCCCATTGTTAAGCAAATGGTTGCGGTTGTTAAGTAAATCATACAGTTGTTCAACGAATCAAGCTTCCCAATCTCATTGTACATATGTTGTACACTGAAAATGAATAACAACAACAACAACAACAACAACAACAACAACAACAATTAATTATTATTCCCCCATTGATTCTGCTTGTTGGAAGCCGCCTGGGAAGAAAGACACAACTAGTAATCACATGACCCCAAGATGCTACAATTGTTGTAAATGAGTGCAAGTTATCAAGCACCTACATTCTCATCCCATGACCAGGGGGGATGCTGCAATGCTCATAAATGTGAGGACCAGTCATAAGTCACTCTTTTAAAGCCATTGTAACTCTGAACGGTCACTAAATGAATGGCTGTAAGTCAAGGACTACAGGTACCTATACAAAGAATTTAAAAGAGAGGAGTATAACCAGGGATGGGCTTCAATAATTTCAGCAATGGGTTCTTTGCCTGATTGCTGGGTAGGCGTGGCCATGATGGGGGTGGCCTAGTTGGCATTCTGCACCGTGGCGGGGGAGGGACATTTTCGTCTTCCCCAGGCTCCACAGGCTTTCCTCGAGCCTCTGGGAGGGCGAAAACCTCTTGCCCTGGGCTTTGGAGGCCCTCTGGAGGACGGAAATGGGCCTGTTTTGGGCCTTCTGGAAGCTCCATTTCCCCCCCTCCTCAAGCCTCTGCGTGGGCCCTGGACTTACCTCGCATCCAAAACAGGCTGCGTGGAGACTCCTGGGAGCGGTGGCATGGGCTGGGAAGAGGGGGTGGGCGTGGCCATCCAGGGGTGGAATTTGGAGGTTCTCCGAACCAGCCATAATGTTAGCTGTGGGTTCTCCCAAATCCGGGTGAACCCATAACAGCCCACCCCTGAGTATAACCATCGAGGAACCCTCATGGCCACAAGAACCTGACAACTGGCATGTATTTACAATGGTTGTGGCATCCTGGGATTGTGTGATCATTATTTGTGATCTTCCCAGACTTCATTCAACAAGCCAATTCAATGAGGGAATGCAAATTTGTTTAGGATTAGTTTGACTACCATGACAAAAAAGGTTATAAAATCAGGCACCGCTTACTTAACAACGCCTTGTTAAACAACGGGAATTCTGTTTCCAAGGTGAGGATTACTTATATACTTAAGAGTAATTTGTCACACAAATTACTTATATGGGAAGAATGCAGAGGTATTCCTGCCAGATCTTTCTTACAATCCATAGGTATTAGTTAAGCATGTTACTAGGATCATAGAAACTCAAGTGGTTCCTTATTATACTTTAAAACTATTTCACGACTGTGGTGTTCCAAAAGGAATAGAAAGAGATTAAGAAAGTAGGAGCAATGGCTGAAAAACCTTGTAATACAATATTACGACTAGCTACTTCTGGACTTTCTGGTTTTCCTTTGAAAAACAATCGCTTTTCATCCAAGAAGCTTCTTCAGCTCTGACTGGATGAGGGGAATTCATCCTCTCCATCCAGTCAGAGCTGAAGAAGCTTCTTGGATGAGAAGCGAAATGTCTTCAACGAAAAAACCAGAAAGTCAACAATGCCGTAAGAGCAATACAATACAATACAATACAATACAATACAATACAATAGTAGAGTTGGAAGGGACCTTGGAGGTCTTCTAGTCCAACCCCCCGCCTAGGCAGGAAACCCTATACCGTTTCAGACAAATGGCTATCCAGCATCTTCTTAAAGACTTCCAGTGTTGGGGCATTCACAACTTCTGGAGGCAAGCTGTTCCACTGATTAATTGTTCTAACTGTCAGGAAGTTTCTCCTCAGTTCCAAGTTGCTCCTCTCCTTGATTAGTTTCCACCCATTGCTTCTTGTTCTACCCTCAGGTGCCTTGGAGAATAGTTTGACTCCCTCTTCTTTGTGGCAACCCCTGAGATACTGGAACACAGCTATCATGTCTCCCCTAGTCCTTCTTTCTCTTAAGCTAAACATACCCAGTTCCTGCACATAGTCAATGAATCAACCATAATCCACTAAAATAATTACAGTAGTCAAGGGTCAGGAAATCAGTTGGATTCCTGATGACCACAGGTGGTCCTCGACTTACGAACACAATTGAGCCCACATTTTCTCTTGCTAAGGGACACGTACGTCAAGAGAATTTTGCCCCATTTCACAACCTCTCTTGCCACCGTTGTTAAGTGAAACCTGGCACTTGATAAGTTAGTAACCCAGTTGTTAAGTGAATCTGATGTCCCCATTGACTTTGCTTGTCAGAAGGTCGCAAAAGGGGACCGCATGATTGTGGGACACAGCAGCGAACCAGTTGCCAACCATCTGAATCTTGACCACATCATCATGGGGATGCTACCAAGGTTGTAAGTGTGAAAAATGACCATAGGTCACTCTTTGCAGTGCCATTGTAACTTTGAGCAATCATTAAATGAAGTGTTGTAAGTCGAGGACTATCTGCAATTACATAAATAAGAATGAAGGATCTGTAGGATCTGGCTCAATTCAGATGCAACGTCTGCCTTCAATCGCCCATTGTTTATGCTGTATTGAACCAAGAACAGACAGTGTGTTTGTGTGTCTACGGGCGTACCTGCCTTTTCCTTCAACAAATCCCCCATGTAACGTTTAACTAATAGTTCCTTGTGTTCCCGAATCACTAGAGTGTGGTTTATGTTTTGATTACAAAACAGGAAGCCAAACCATGAATCAAAGTATGGTTAATTATCCTGAGGTCTCAGATTTTCTTGTTTAAACGAAATGGGAATCCAGGATATAACTATTGCCTGGAACTATTTGCAGATGGGGACTTCCCTAATCTTAACAGCCCATGATTACATTGGGACTACATGTCCAAGGTTCCCAGCCACACCGGGGCTTATGATTATAATGCATTAGGAGAGGCAGCTGAAGTTTAACATTCGAGACACCGGCACCGTGATGGTGAATTTATGGCACATGTGCCACAGGTGGCACACAGAGCCCTCTCTGTGGGCGTGCAAGCTGTCACCCCAGCTTAGCTCTACTGCACATGCATGTGCACCTCCCATCTGCTAGCTGATTTTCGGGTCTCCGCCATCCATGTGAGGGGGCCGGGCGCATGCGGAAGATGCACAGGGAGCAGGGGGGCTCGTGCGCACATGGGCGTGTGTGACATTCCCCCCATGGCCCGTTTTTGCTCCCAGTAGGATGCAGGGAGGCCTACTAGGCCCAAAATGGGGCGGGGGAGAGGCGCATACGCATACACGGTGTGGGGGAAGCGCGGGGGCCTCACATTGCACATGGCCAAGTATCACGTGACCATGGGGATGCTGCAAAGGTTGTAAGTGTGAACAATGGTCACAAGTCACTTTTTGACATCGTAACTTCAAACGGTCACTAAATGGAGTGTTATAAGTCGAGGACTATATGTGAGGAGAGAGTTTTGTTTTTTTAAGTTTTGTAAAGGGAAAAAAAAAAGAAGGATCCAATCTTTTTATACGTGTCCGAACCCGACTTCCAACTTATGTCAAGTAGATGAAATGATGGGAATTGAGGAGACATGAGCTCAGGAAAAGAAGAACGGGGCCTACAATTAAGGAAAAGCCTGGGACAAATTTTGTTAGGCTGCTTCCCCCCACCCCGCCTCCTTCTTGCAGTCAGCTGGATCTTTTAACAGTTAATTTCTCTGTAACTTGAAATTTCAGGATTTCCCACAAGATTGACTAATCTCAAGGCTGTCAGCCTTTAAAGAGGTGGGGGCAAAGATATGGTTTTCCCAGCAGGAGATGGGGCCAGATGTTGATGTTTTTTTTCTTTGGAACAACTATGATCTATCTAACAACAATGGTCTTGATCATGTGTTTTGTTGTTATAGATTTTTTTTTAGAATAGAATATAGCAGTGATGGCTAGTCATCGGGTGCTGAAAGCATCCACACCCATAATGCAATGCACCCCCCATGCTCCCCCCCCCCCCACATGCACGTGTGACATCCCCACCCTGCACTCCATTTTGGGCCTAGTAGGTCTTCCTGCAGCCTCCTGGGATCGAAAACGGGCTGTGGGGGGCATTTTTTATCCCAGGAAGCTGCAGGGAGCTCTCCTGCCTCCTGCGCATGTGACTCCCTTCCCACACGCAGGCATGTATGATCTGCCCCATGCATGCATGCACACCTCCACCCTCACACATGTGCGCATGACCCCCACACATGTACACGTGAACAGCTGCCCATGCATGCGCGCCCTCGACCCAAAACTCAGCTGGCTGGCAGGAGGCATGCGCACATGCGCATGGAGCTGAGCTGGGGTGATGACTCGCATGCCTGCAGATAGTGATCTGCCTGACACCTGTGGCATATGTACCATAGGTTCGCCATCACAAGAATATAGAACAGAATATTCTTTATTGGCCAAATGTGATTGGGCCCACGAGGGATTTGTCACCAGTTCATAAACTCTTGGTGTGCATACGAATAACGAAGTAGCATAATCATAGGATATCAATAGTGGAAGTTAATAGGAAAGATGTGAAGGATAATAGTAACAGAGCTCTACTACATGAGTACAAACCCTAGACATAAGATAGTGCTATGGAAATTACTGTGTTTCCCCCAAAATAAGACAGGGTCTTATTGTCTTTTGACCCCCGAAATAAGCGCTTGGCCTTATTTTCGGGGAGGTCTTATTATTTTTGAGGTGCAGGAGGCGGCGAGCGTGGTCACCTCATGGCTGCTGCTGTGTTGCAATATTTTCAGGGCTTATTTTGGGGGGAGGGCTTATTTTAGCACATGCGCTCAAAAGCCCGATTGGGCTTATTATCCGGGGAGGTCTTCTTTCAGGGAAACAGGGTAGGTGTTAAGCAGAGTGATGGCACGAGGGAAAAAACTGTCCCTGTGTCCAGTTGTTCTGGCATGCAATGTCCTATAGCAGTGTCCCGAGGGAAGGCTGTTTTTGGCTGATGTTTATTATACTTTTTATTGTTGTACTCTGCCCAAATTTGCAGAGGAGAGAGACAGAGAGAGAGGCCTGACATGCCATGATTGTGCATCATTCAGGACCATCATGGCATCCTAAAGGGAATGAGTTGCCATGAGATAAGATGGATGGCCAATATATTTAATAAACAAACAAACAAATAAATTGAATGGAAAAAACAAACAAACAAATAAATATTAACCAAAGTGAAAAACTAAGACTGGAAATTTTGCAGCTTGGTAAACTAGGGGCTACACTGAGAAATATTATTGATGTAAAATACTGTAGCAAAAATGAAAGTAGGTGGAAGGGATCTTGCAGGGCCTTTCCAACCTGGTTATTCTGTTATCTATTTAATCATCTCTCTCGTTTCATCTCTTTCTTTCATCCTATCTCTGTCTCCTTTCTTCTTTATCATTCTCTATCTATCATCTAAGTTCATCAACATCTATCATCTTATCTTTGATCCTCTCTTTCTCATGTATCTTTTTTGTTTTATCTCTCCCTCTCCGTCTGTCCATCCATCCATCCATCCATCCATATCATCTCTTTTTTTTAATCCTCTTTCTCATGTATCTTTATCTCTCTCTCCATCCATCCATCTCTCTCTCTTTTTTATTTTTCTTTCTTTCATCTATCTTCATCATCATCTTATCTTATCTTTTATCCTCTCTTTCTCATGTATATTTTATTTATTTTAATCTCTCTTTCCATCCATCCATATATCTCTCTATTTTTCTTTCTTTCATCTATCTTCATCATCATCTATCATCTTATCTTTTATCCTCTTTCTCGTGTATCTTTTGTTTTACCTCTCCATCCATCTTTTTCTTTCTTTCCTCTATCTTCATCATCATCTATTATCTTATATTTTATCCTCTCTTTCTCGTGTATCTTTTATTTGTTTTATTTTTCTCTATCCATTCATCCATCCCCCTATCTACCTATCTATCATATCCATCCAATCTGTCTAATTTATAGAGCCGCGCATCTCCCGGAAAGTGTCTCTTTGCGGTCCTCAAGCGAGGCTCAGATTCACCGCTATCCGCGAACCCATGTCCATAGGACAGTCGGACAAAACGGCCCTTGCAGACACGTGATCCCCACCCCCACCCCGGACTGACACGGATCTCCTCCTCCTCCAGTGTGCAAAAAGAAACGTAGCCGGGGCGATGCGGCCCTATGGGCGCAACGGAGCGTCATTCCCTGCCCTCTTTTCCTCGCCCCCTTCCCCGCCTCCACGTCCCCTTCGCTAAGGGTTCATCCGAGCCACAGCGCGATTCCCGCCTTTTAGCAGGGAAAGGTGGACCTGAATCGGCCAGCCGGGTCCTGTTCGCTACGTGGGAAACGGGACCGCCTGGGCGAGGCTTCCCGCTGATGTCAGAAGCTGCCGGCGCCTTGGCTGATCGCAGAAGTCCGGCCCGACGGCAGCGGTTGCGCAACCAGGCAGGGTGATGCGACTGGTCAGGTCCCGGCCAGGTCAGCGGGTGTGCATTCCTGCGGCCGTTTGTTACTTCATCAGCCGGGGTAGCCAGAATCCCGCCTGTCCCTCGCCCGGATTCACCCGGCGATGTGTTAGGGGGAGTCAAAAGGGTGTGTGTGTGTGTTACAGGCGGGAGAAGAAGGCATTTTGCAAAATGAGGGGACATCCAGCAGGTCTTAACTGGCCAACCAGTGTTTCTCAAACTCTGCAACTTTAAGATGGGTGGACTTCAACTCCCAGAATTCCCCAGCCCTCTCCCGGAATTCTGGGAGTTGAAGTCCACCCATCTTCAAGCTGCCAAGACTGGGAACCATTGGGCGAAGCAGATGCCCCTGCAGCAAGCAGAGAAGGGACCATGGAAACTGTGGGCAGAGGCATACTGGGCAGATTACAATGGGAAAGGCTGATAACCCTAACCCTTGCTCCTCAGTTTTAAGCAGGCAGAAAGTAAGGCCATTCATTCATTCATTCATTCATTCAAAACATACAGCAGTCCATCTCAAACCAAACTCCCGGCAGTTCACAACCCCAAAACAAAGCAATACAAGTAGTCCTCAACTTTACAACCATTCATTTAGTGACCAAATGGCACTGAAAAAAAATGGCTTGCTACCATCATTCACACTTACAACCATTGCAGCATCCCGATGGTCACATGAACCAAATTTGGATGTATTTAGGATGGCTGCAGTGTCCCCGGGTTTTGTGATCCCCTTTTGCAACCTACTGACAAGCAAAGTCAATGGGGAAAGCCAGATTCACTTAACAACTGTGTTACTAGCAGTGGTTAACTGTTCATTGTAACTTCAAACATTTACTAAGCAGCTAGTCATAAGAGAAGAACTACCGGTACATTTATATATTTAATTAGGTGCAATTAAAAAAAACATGACACTTAAGAACCATGCAAGCTTTGGATTTGTCAACTACTCTGCGCATACGTTTGCCCTCCAAAAAATTATGAAGTGCTCATAAGCTTGCAATGCTTGGGATTGCTTTACTTGACAGTCCTAAAATCCCATCCCTGTATGGATTTCAGGTGTACTGAGGAATCTTGTGTTCTGTACACAGTCGGCCCCTATAAATGAGACGAGCTGATTTTTGCTTTGCCTGCTTGCGTCCTTCAGCTTTTTGTATTTTTGAAGAGGAAAGACTGTTCCAGTAATTTGCTAACCTTGGTTACATCTCTCGGAAATCTACCGCATGCCTAAATGTAAGTCGTCACTGATTCAGTGATGCACTTTCGGGGGGGAAAAAAACCACTGTCCTACCTTAAAAGGCAGGTTGCTACACTCTCCCCCTTTCTCTTGCCTGACCTTTAAAAGGCATTTGGGGTTGCAGAAGTGTAGCACGCAAGAAAAGCTATTTCTGGCATGCGAATGCAAACAATAATGCGGAAAATTTTTCTCCTGCCAAGTTTCTTTTCATCGGGCTATTGTTAGAAGGTTCAGAAGTACAACCAGAATCAGAAAGGTGTGTGAATGTTTGTGGTGGATGATGGCATCCTTAGTCATGTCATTGTTTTGAGAGGCAAAACCAGCAGAAATACAATAAGTTAAATTGCAAAAGCCCCGAACCAGCACAACGAAAAAGGTTCCGCAAAGGAAAACCGATGTGCGAGAACAACTGGAATGGTTGTGCCAGGGTTGGCTCAGGCCACCAGGTCTTCCAAGGAAAAAAAAAATATTTCATCTCTCTGATACTAGGAGGGGTTGGTTTGTTTTCTGGTTTTGTTTTGTTTGTCTTAGTAACTTTTGGGAACAGTTACAAGACTATAGAAGTGAGTATGTAGTAAGCCATGAATCAGCAGACTCTGAAGAGGCGCCTGTGGAGAGAAGGATGGCAGGAAAAATCTCTGGAAAAATTTCCGCTTCATGAGAAAATGCATCTGATCTTCAGAAGCAGCCATTTTGGCACCAGCCACACATAAATCAGTTGTATCCAGATTCCGAAGCTATGAAAAACCAACTTGGTTAGTGCTTTGCTGAGAAATCCCGAGGAAATTCCATCTATCCATCTATCCATCTACCTACCTACCTACCTACCTTCCAGTGGTGGGTTCTGGCGTCCTCCACATGAACGTACGCTGCGCACGCATGTGTCGTACCTTTCAGCGATGCCTCCGCAAGCCTCTGCGACGCTCTAGCTGCTCAGCAGAGTGTCGCATAGCCGCTGTATGGGCCATCCACGTGTGCGGAAGTGCCAAAGGCTTTAAAGGACAGGTAAGGAGCTTGGGCGGGCCCTCCGAAGCACCGTACCGGAACGGTACCTAGTGCTCCGGGCAGGCTCCAGTATGACCGTACCAGCGTGTACTGCCTGCAACCCACCACTGCTACCTACGGTAGCTCTATCTATCCATCCATCTGTCTACCTACCCACCTACCTACCTATGATAGCTATATCTATCCATCCATCCATCCACCCATGCACCCACCCACCTACCTGCCTATCTACCTAACCACCATAGCTATATCCATCCATCCATCTACCTACCTACCTACCGTAGCTATATCTATCCATCCATCTGTCCGTCCAACTATCTACCTACCCACCTACCTACCTACCCTAGCTATATCCGTCCATCCATCCATCTACCTACTTACCTACCGTAACTATATGCATCCATCCAGCCATCTGTCTACCTACCTACCTACCGTAGCTATATCTATCCATCCACCCATCCATTCAGCTATCTACGTATCTACCTACCTACTGTAATTATATCCATCCATCCATCCATCTATCTACCTACCTACCGTAGCTATATCTATCCATCCATCTGTCCGTCCACCTATCTACCTACCTACGTACCTACTGTAATTATATCCATCCATCCATCCATCCATCCATCTACCTACCTACCTACTGTAGCTATATCATCCATCCATTTATCCATCTACCTACCTACCTACCGTAACTATATCCATCCATCTAGCAATCTACCTACCTACCTACCTACCTACCTACCTACCTACCTACCGTAGCTATATCTATCCATCCACCCATACATTCAGCTACCTACCTACCTACCTACTGTAATTATATCCATCCATCCATCTACCTACCTACCTACCTACCTACCTACCTATCGTATCTGTATCTATCCATCCATCCACCTACCTACCTACCTACCTACCTACCTACCTACCTACCTACCTATGATAGCTACATCCATCCTCCCACCTACCTATCTATGGTAGCTATATCTATCCATCCATCCACCTACCCATCCATCTACCTACCTACCTACCGTAGTTATATCTATCCATCCATCCGTCCATCTGTCCACCTATCTACCTACCTACCTACCTACCGTAGCTATACCCATCCATCCATCCTCCTACCTAGTTACCTACCATAACTATATGCATCCATCCAGCAATCTATCTACCTACCTATGGTATCTATATCTATCCATCCATCCATCCATCTACCTACTTACCTACCTACCTACCTACCTACCTACCTACCTACCGTAACTATATCTATCTACCCACCCTCTATCTATCTATCTATCTATCTATCTATCTATCTATCTATCTATCTATCTATCTATCTATCTATCTATCATCTATCTATCATCGTATTGGTTGCCCATCTTACCACAGGGTAATTCTGGGCAACTCACAATCATAAACATATATTTATACATATACAACTAAAACGTAAACTGAAAACAAGCATTAAAATCTGATTGCATGTGGGGAGGGAAAGGACAGAGTGGGCGGGGGGAAGTGGGATCTGTTGTTAATCAATCAGCCACCTCCACTGGGCTGTTTTCCCACTGGGGCCCCAAGCCAACTGGCAGAGTCAGGTGTTGAGGGGAAAAGATGTTCCAGGAGCAACAGCTGGAATAATCGGGCTGACGGGACCCATAGCATCCCTCCTCTTCTGGCACGAGTGGGACGGGACAATCCCAGTGGGGTGAGACGGTCCCTCAAGTAACCTGGACCCACATGACCTATGACCCCAACCGGGATTGGAATTTTCCACTGCTAAGCAAGCTGGTTATGAAATGAGGCCTGACTGTGGGGATGTTGCAAAGGTCGTAAGTATGAGGACTAGACCCAAGTTACATTTTTCAACATATTGAACGTTTGCTAAATAAATGGTTTCAAGTCAAGGACTATCTTTTATTGGAATGAGAAATAAAATGCATTTTAGCAGAAGGCAAAGCATTTCTGCTCAGCTACCCAAAAATTGTATGGGTGGTACCATGGAGTCCCCAGGCTGATTTTTCGAGAGACTTGGAATGAAGCATAATAAATCTGGTAGCTGCTAAAATAGGCAAACAAGAAAGAGAAGTGGATTCCGTTGTTATTGTTAGAGGCCTCTACGCATGTTCCGCTTTAAATTAAAAACAAACCACATTCCCTAGAGTCTAGAATCACCCTTAGATTAATTTATTATTGCACTTTCTTGCGCAGATCTCAGTTTAGTTTATTAGAGGCACAGGGAAGTTATTCATTTATTTATACGATTTAGTTGGCTGTCAAACTTCTAGTAACTCAAGCCGACTTGGAATTAAACACCTTCCTGAAAAGGAAATATCATATATTCACAGCTGGACATTGGCGCACAAAATAGGTTCAGTGACACCTGAAGTTGTTTTTAAGATGCCTGAGGAGCCTGTTTCTGTTGTAAAAAGTTGTCCCAAAGGTGCTTTTTCAAGAGGCAGCTGGACTTTCCGGTTTTTGTTTGAAGGCGTTTTGCTTCTTCAGCTCTGACTGGATGGTGAGGAAGAGAAGAGCTGTCCATTCCAGGTGCTGGCTTGATTGCTTGGTTACTTGCTCCTCCTCTGGCCAGCCACCTGTGAGAATGCCCTTGGTTCCCATGGAAAACTTTATTACTTTGCCTACAAAATCCCATCTAACTATTCCCCCACCACCACCACTATGTGGCAACTCTGAAGCCTCCAAAATGGCGTCATCCAGGTTCGCTTCAGGGATGACAGTGTAGGGATAAAAGGCAGGGAGATCCCTCTTCCTCTCATCCACCATTTTCAATTGCCGCAATCACAATATATGCACAGTGCCATCCCCTGCTGAGCTATAAATAATGTTTCAGGGGGAAGAAGAAATAGAAACAGACTGCGGTGAAGTGGTTGGAACAGATGTGAACGTGCCAGGAGGAACCAGGCTTCCCTGAGTGCCTCTCCTGATCCTAGTTCCTTTTGCTCTTAGGAAAGCTCCAGGAAGTTCCAGTTTTCCCCCTCAAGCCTTTGCCAGTCAAATCTGGACAGCATTTGCTTGTCGTTCCAAAGTGTGTTAGTTTCCTTTGGGGAAACTTTTTGAGCTTTTATTGGCTTCTTGTTTTATGGAATGTGATGGAAACAGCCTGTTTTGCTCGCCTTTGTTCCCACAGGGAGCTAACCCAAAACAGTGGTTTGCTTTCGGTCACTGGCCTGGTCCCTCGTAGTAGATTTAGCAGGTCCTTCAAAGAAAGGTTTGGGGCAGTGCTGAGCTTGCAAAGGGACCTGGGAAGATAGGGAGAGGTCCGTGGGTGCAATAAAAGAGGAATACGGTCAGTGGTGAAATTCAAATTTTTTTTACTACCGGTTCTGTGGGCGTGGCTTGGTAGGCATGGTCAGGGAGGGATACTGCAAAATCCCCATTTCCTCCCAATCACTTGGGACTCGGGAGGCAGAGAATAGATGGGGGCGTGGCCAGTCAGAAGTGCTATTTACCGGTTCTCTGAACTACTCAAAATTTCCGCTACTGGTTCTCCAGAAGTGGTCAGAACCTGCTAAATACCATCTCTGATGGAGGGGAAGAGAAGGATCCGCCATCCAGTCAGAGCTGAAGAAGCTTGTTGGATGAGAAGTGAAATGTCTTCAAAGAAAATCCAGAAAGTCCAGTTGCCTCTTGAAAAAGCACCTTTGGGACAACCATGATCTGGATGACTGAGAATCTCCATAGATAGCTTCTCTCTTTCCCCCCTCTCTCTATATGTATGTGTGTGTGTGTGTGTGTGTGTTCTGTAAGTATCCTTTTTAAGCCAGCCATGCTTAGTTGAATCTATCGTATAGTGTTTGTCAGTGTTCCAAGTAATGTACCCATATAAAACCAACTTGGAGGCATTCGAGCTCCTCAAAGAACAGTTTATTGCATACATCATCTTGGCCAAAACTGGTAAAAGCCGACTGGGATTTCCTGTGGCTTTCGCCTAATTAAAAGTTAAAGTTCTCCATTTCCCACCGTCACTGGTCACGCTACCCAATCCTCAAATAACCTCATCTAATTTACCCAAATAATTCAAGGTTTTAGCCCTATTCTCTCATGCTGGCTGGTTGCTTGGTTACTTGCTCCTCCTCGGGTAGCTACCTGTGAGAATGCCCTTGGTTCCCACAAGAAAACTTTATTGCTTTGGCTACAAAACCCCATCTAACTATTCCCCCACCCCACCCCTTTGTGGTAACCCTGAAGCCTCCCAAATGGCTTCAGCCAGGTTCGCTTCAGGGCTGACAGCATAGGAATAAAATGTAGGGAAAACCCTCTTCCTCCCGTCTACCATTTTCAATTGCCGCAATCACAATACGTGCACAGTGCCATCCCCTGCTGAGCTATAAATAATGTTTCAGGAGGAAGAAAGAAATAGAAACAGACTGCGGTGAAGTGGTTGGAACAGATGTGAACGTGCCAGGAGGAACCAGGCTTCCCTGAGTGCCTCTCCTGATCCTAGTTCCTTTTGCTCTTAGGAAAGCTCCAGGAAGTTCCAGTTTTCCTCCTCAGGCCTTTGCCAGTCAAATCAGGATAGCATTTGCTTGTCATTCCAAAGCGTGTTAGTTTCCTTTGGGGAACCTCTTTGAGGTTTTATTGGCTTCTTGTTTTATGGAATGTGATGGAAACAGCCTGTTTTGATCGCCTTTGTTCCCACAGGGAGCTAACCCAAAACAGTGGGTTGCTTTCGGTCACTAGCCCGGTCCCTCGTAGTAGATTTAGCAGGTCCTTCAAAGAAGGCCTTGGGGCAGTGCTGAGCTTGCAAAGGGACCTGGGAAG
The DNA here is from genome assembly GCF_964273705.1 of Natrix helvetica. Classification (NCBI taxonomy): domain Eukaryota; kingdom Metazoa; phylum Chordata; class Lepidosauria; order Squamata; family Natricidae; genus Natrix; species Natrix helvetica. The sequence continues at coordinate 346,713,272 of NC_138548.1, forward strand.
ATAGGGAGAGAAGGGGAAATATGGGGAGAGGTCCTTGGGTGCAATAAAAGAGGAATATGGTCAGTGGTGAAATTCAATTTTTTTTACTACCGGTTCTGTGGGTGCGGCTTTGTGGGCATGGCCGGGGAAGGATACTGCAAAATCCCCATTCCCACCCGGCTTTGGGGCCAGCCAAAGGTGGTATTTGCCGTTTCTCCAAACTACTCAAAATTTCTGCTACTGGTTCTCCACAACTTGCTGAATTTCACCCCTGAATACCATCCATGTTTTCCCTCTGCCTGCCTATTCCCACAGTTCGCGTCCTTCTATTTGAGGGGCTGCCACAGAGAGGAAGCGGTCAAGCTATTTTCCAAGACCCGCCAGACAAGGAATAATGGATGGCAACTGATCAAGGAGAATTTCAACCTAGAAATAAGGAGAAACTTTCTGACAGTGAGAGCAATCAACCAATGGAACAGCTTTGCCTTCGGAAATTGTGGGAGCCTCGTCACTGGAGGCTTTCAAGAAGAGGTTGGACTGCCATTGGTCAGAAACAGTGTAGGGTCTCTTGCTTGGGTGGGTGGGGGTTTGGGCTAGATGACCTACAAGTTCCCTTCCAACTCTGTTAATCTGTTAAATCCTAACTCCATGCAGTTTAAGGTCAGGTTCTGATGACGCAGCCTTTCCCTTCCTCCCCGCCTCTGCCCCCAATCTGCTTCATTCTGGATTTTTCTGATGCGGAGGGGAAGGGGGCCTTTTTAACCTCTGGTGACACAGCCCTGACCAGATGCACTCTGGGCGTGTATGTATTTCAGTGGCAATTGTGCAGAATTTGCATCGGGCCTGGTAATCAACCCCGTTCTTGTTTGCTGTTTTGGTGAAAGGGTTACCTAGCAACTGCAAGGCCCCAAACAAGCAGGGACATTGTTCTACCTGGGTCAACACATGTAGGAAAGAAACACCTCTCTGAAGGAAAAGCCTAGTGTGGTTTTGCTATCCACGTGATCAGTCACCAGCGCAAGTGCTCTGATGAGTGAGATGCCCGTCAATTGCTTTCCACCCAATGGAACCCCTGCAGCAATTCCAATGTCCCGCCTTATAATGGTATGTGGGAAAGGCCTTGGGAGACAGGAGGGAAAGTCACAGCAGGGTGTGTAAAAGATGCCTTAAGTCCACAGAAGGGTGGAGGGATGGTGCAGGGAGTGTTTCAGAAAGAACCCTCCCTAGTTTTCTGAGGAGTACAGAACTTATGACCAGTTGTTTAACAAGTTAGTCATAATTTCAAAGTTACGGTGGATCCCCAAAAGGTAATGGGGTTGTGGTGGCTCAGTAGTAAGAATGAAGTATTGCAGGCTAATTCTGCCGAATGCCAGCAGTTCGACTGGCTCAAGATTGACTCAGCCTTCCATCCTTCTGAGATGGGTAAAATGAGGACCCAAATTGTTGGGAGAAATATGCTGATTCTGTAAACCGCTTAGAGAGGGCTGTAAAGCACTGTAAAGCGGTATATAAGTCTAAATGCTATTTCTACTGAAGTTCTGACAGCTGCCCCCTGGTTACGTGACTGCATTTTAAGGCACTTGGCAACCGGTCCACGTTTAAAACCACTTGTCTGTGATTTACTACATTTTCGCCCCAAAACAACATTTTACAGTAAGTTTCCAGCAGTTTTCCCTGAGCCATTGAAATGCCAAAGAGTGAGACTCGGGACGAGGCTTGCAAAAAGTATCAGCTTTTATTTATGGCCATAGCAAAAGCTGGGTGACAAAACTATATCCAAAACATACAAACAAATGCATGTAAGGAATAGCCACCCCCTGGCAAGAGTGGCTCAGAGTATTATATACATTTTAGGCAGATAGAAACAAAGTTTATCCAATCAGAGACAAAAAGTCGTTACCAATGTGATCTTTAAAGCGTTTTTTTGTTCAAGCTCCTGTCTCAGATGTGGAGTATTCCTATAGCCTTGTGTAGGGGGTGGCTGCTCCCCTTTGCCAAGTTTTTCGGCAGAATGCTTTAAGGATTTTATGAGCCAGGAAAACTCCCTAGTTTGGTTCCTTTCTCTATGCAGCCCGTGTAACAGTTTCTTGTATGTTTTCAAGAATGTCCCTAGCTTTGAAGCCAAGATAGAAGCCAGACGCAACAATGAGAGAACATTTACAGTCCAGTATTAAGGTTCCAATTTTCTAGGCTAGAAAACAACTAATTTCGGACAGTACACAATTATATAAGCAGAAGCCAATATTGATTCATATGCTCCTTCATTACTTGATAAAGACTAGCTAACAATGTCTTTGCTTAACAGCTGGAGATCCACTTAATGACTATGGGGATTCACTTAATGACTGCTGTCAAAGTTGTAAAACCGTGTTGATCACGTCATGACTTGCTTTACAAGCACCGCAGCTTACAACTGCAGTAGCTAAATTCCCTTAAAGGGGCAAGTCCAGGATTACGTGTCATAGTAAAGAATGGGAGAAGTGGTTTCAGTCTCGCAAGATTTGGTCAATGTAACCTTGCAATAAAGAGGGAAGGGATGCTTCTTGTCCTTGATGGCTAACTGGGGGTGGGCTTCAAGATTTTTAGCAAGGGGTTCTCTGCCCGGTTGCTGAATGGGTGTGGCCACGGTGGGTGTGGCTAGTCGGCCTCCTGTACCATGGCGGGGTGTGTGTGTTGCTCTCCTAGGGTTCTGGAGGCTTTCCTTGAGCCTCCAGGAGGACAAAAACATCCCTCCTGGATGGGGGCGGGGCCAGCCAGAGGTGATATTTGCCGGTTCTCTGAACTACTCAAAATTCCGGCTACCAGTTCATAATACAGGTAGTCCTCGACTTAAAACAGTTTGTTTAGTGATGGCTCAAAATTAGAACAACACTGAAAAAGTTTGACTTATGGCCATTATTCACAGTCACAACCTTTGCAGCATCCCCATGGTCACATGATCAAAACTGAGATGCTTGGTAACTGGTTCATATTTATGACTGTTGCTGTGTCCCGAGGTCCCGTGACCCCCTCTTTGCCACCTTCTCACAAGCAAAGCCAATGGGGAAACCAGTTTCCCTTAACAACCGGGTTACTTACTAATTTACCAATTGCACTTAACAGCGGTGGCAAGAAAAGTCATAAAATGGGGCAAAACCTCACTTAACAAATGTATTGCTTAATAACAGAAATGTCGGGCTCAATTGTGGTGGTAAGTCGAGGACTACCTGTAGTTGAATATTCGACTGAAAAGAAGAAGCAGGTTCAAATCCCCACTCAACCAAAAAGCTCTCTAAGTGTCCTCTTCAAGCCAGCCATGCTTAGTTGAATCCATCTTAAAGCATTTGTCAGTGTTCCAAGTAATGCACCCATACAATACAATACAATAGTAGAGTTGGAAGGGACCTTGGAGGTCTTCTAGTCCAACCCCCTGCTTAGGCAGGAAACCCTATACCGTTTCAGACAAATGGCTATCCAACATCTTCTTAAAGACTTCCAGTGTTGGGGCATTCACAACTTCTGGAGGAAAGTTGTTCCACTGATTAATTGTTCTAACTGTCAGGAAATTTCTCCTCAGTTCTAAGTTGCTTCTCTCCTTGATTAGTTTCCACCCATTGCTTCTTGTTCTACCCTCAGGTGCCTTGGAGAATAGTTTGACTCCCTCTTCTTTGTGGCAACCCCTGAGATATTGGGACACTGCTATCATGTCTCCCCTAGTCCTTATTTCTATTAAACTACAAAACAAACTCAAGGGCATTTTTCTTGCAGGGGAACAAACGAAGACCCAGCCGATCAGCTGGGACTCCGGAGGCAGAGAATAGATAGGGGTCGGAGCCAGCCAGAGGTGGTATTTGCCGGTTCTCTGAACTACTCGAAATTTCTGCTACTGTTTCGCCAGAATCGGTCAGAACCAACTAAATACCACCTCTGGCTCTATGGAAATTCCCAATCATCCATGTCCTCGTTGTCCCAATGGTGATTTTCCACAAGGCAAGTGGCTTTTCTTGAAACTCTTTTTTCCCCTCTTTCTTGAAACATTTTACTGCTCATTCAAGAAACCTCTTCATTTTTTTAAAAAAAGACTTTATTTCTATATTTTCTCTTTACATACAGAAGTGGTTTGTGAACAGCGTATTGTCTGGCTCATTTTGCTTACGTAATAATACTTTCCCAGTTCCTAATTTCCACCTCTATTATCCAACCATTGGCAAAATAAGTACCACGTTTGAAAGTATTCTTCTATCCTCTTTTTGTTTTCTTTTTAATGTCGATCTGTCCATTTTTGCACAATCTACTATTATTTTTTAATCACATCTCCTTCTGTGGGTGTTTCTTCATTTTTCCAATGCTGTGCAAATACAATTCTTGCTGCTGTCAAAACGTGTAATATTAAATATATTTTCCCTTTATCACACTTATCTGGTTCTATAGGTAACAAAAATATTTCTGTCTTATAATCTACATGCTGCTTTAACATTTTTCCTCACCACGTATGTATTTTTGTCCATTTTTTTTTGCTTTTGCACATGTCCACCACATCTGGCCGTGATGGCGAACCTATAGCATGCGTGCCAGAGGTGGCATGCAGAGCCCTCTCTGTGGGCATGTGCACCATCACCAGCTGCTTTTCCAGGTTCCATGGCACGCATGTGTGCCAGACAGCTGATGTGGCATACATGGGCACCGGCCAGCTGCTCTCTTGTGGCTTCATGTGAGCAGGCCACCTAGTCTTCATGAAGACTGGCTATTGTGCATGCGTGTGCCGGAACTGAGAAGAGAGCAACTGTCTGGAGCGCATGCACATCACAGACCCCAGAAGAGTCATGCGCATGTGCCCCAGCCAGCTGCTCTCTTCTGGGTTCCAGCGCTGTGGCATGCATGCTTCAGTTTTGGCACTTGGTGCCGAAAAGGTTAGCCATCACTGACATATGGTAATACGTGTCCGGTATCTGATTACATTTCCAACTCTTGCCGGACATGTTTTTAAACATCTTTGCTAATCTTCTGCCAATGGTAGAAACCTCTTCATTTTTGAATTGAACTGAAGAAGCTTCTTGGATGAGAAGTGAAATGTTTTCAAGGGAAAAAAAGCCAGAAAGTCCGGTTGCCTTTTGGAAAAAGCACCCTTGGGACGACTTCATAGGAAGGCGGTTCTTTCAGCTTCCTTGTTGAACAGATAACCCTGGTTCAGCACACCTCCCTCTTCTGGGGGTATTTCCCTTCCTTCTTCCTCTTGGCCGAGTATAACCTGGATGGTCAAAAGCTGGGTTATTCCATCAACTGACTCACCTGTTAGGAATGCATTCAGGTATGCAAAGGTTCACTTCCCTCCCTAGTGGCTTATCTCTTGCTACATCAACCACTGAAATTTGTCACTCTTGTTTGGCAGTAAAATTTACCCATAGTTTACTCCGTCACCAGACAGCTACCTTGATGTCCTATTGTTCGACAGATGCTTGCCCAACACCTGTGGTGTCTCAATTCCTTAATTACGGACTTTATGACTGTGAAATCTGGGGAAATTTATTTTGTTTCCTTTTATTCCCTGAAGTATTTATAACCCGCCAGTGGGTTTCAAGCCCAGCTAAGACTGAGCCAGATGCTGTCATTTAGTGAAAGTACGTCTAAAACAGGCCGTGGTGAGATTCAAATAATTTAACAACCGGTTCTCTGCCCTAATGGCTGGCTGGGTGGGTATAGCCATGGTGGGCGTGGCCAAGTGGTGTGACAGGCAGCACGCAACCTCCTGCACTCCCTGGGAGCAAAAACGGACCGCAGGGTGTGTGTGCTCCCCCCTCCCATTTTGGGCCTAGTAGTCCTCGCTGCAGCATCCTGGGAGCAAAAATGAGGTGCAGGGTGACTTCTGGAATAGGCGGGGCCAGCCAGCAATTTAACAACCAGCCCGAACTGGCTGAATCCCACCACTGAAAACAGGGTGTCTTAACCTTGGCAACCTGAAAATGTGTGGACTTCAACTCCCAGAATCCCCAGCTCTTCATTCTTCTGAAGCATATGTGAATGGAATTTCTATCCCATGGAAGAATATGTCTAAAAACAGCCTTTCTTTCTTATTCTGCTCTTTGATGCAAGGTTTCTGGATGGTCACCCGATGATGGAAGGATGAATCATGGTGTATAGGGTGAACAAGTAGCCATATAGGGTGGGTACCACACAAATGCAAAAATGTGGACAGAGCCAGTTCCCTTCCATCTTTCTCTGACCGGTAGACTAACCACCTAAGATGGTGATGACTCAGGACAACCCACAGAGGTCTATTGACGTGACTCGGGAGGACACAGGGAGAGATCTTCCTATCAAGGGGAAGGAAATGTTTTGCACCATCTCAAAAGTGATGCTGTAATAAAGGCTACCTGGCCCACAAGAAGGGTCGTTTTACTGTATCGTGTTTGGTGAATATGTGAAACAGTTAGAAAGTTCTGGATCACATACGTGTGAGAGTGCAGAGGATTTTTAAGGTGAACATACAATTGAAATTGGAGGCTTTTCTGTGGGGACTAATAAATGATTTGGAAAAAAACGGAGCTTTGTTTCTGTAGCTGGTAGCTTCTTCTTCTGCCATATCCATCATCAGATGTTGGCAATCATGTTGGTGATCCTATTTTTATCAACAGCCGCACGAAAAAAAAGCTGTTGAGTTTTATCCAAACCATTCCCTTAGATTTTGAAGCCATGAGGATCTTCTTCTGCCTGGACCTCGTTTGCCTTCAAGCTTAATCCCTGGAGGATTAAGTGAAGGATGCTGTATTTTTTCCGGGTCTTGCATCGTATGTCCAAAATATTCTAACTTTTGTTTTTTAATGCTTTTGGTGATTTCCCTTGGCTTTCCCAGGCAGCTTATCACCTCCTCCTTTCTGATTTCGTCAACCCAATGTATACATATCAGCCACTTGTAAGCTGATAACTGCAGTGAGATCATTATTTGTGCAAAGATGGAAAGCCTCCCATATTAAGGAGCCAGGTTGGTCTAATGCAGTGATGGTGAACCTTTGTCGCCTCGGATGCCAAAAGCAGGTGCACTTGCGCTGTTGCGCGTGCTCATGTGCACACTATTCTATCCTCGACCTACGACCGGTCTGCCCTGCCTGACAGCTAGCAACAGCCAAGTCGCATCTGATTGGCTAAGACGCGGCTTGGCTGAGCGCGGGCTGTTTGGTTCGTTCCCATTGGCTGCCCTGCTTGACAGCTCTGTATAAATAGCTGTCAAGCAGGGAAGGTGCTGAATCTCTCCTGTAAATAGTTCGTTTGTGCCTGTTGCTAATAAACCGCTCTAATTCACCTCAGTCGTGTCAAGCCTCGTTCCTATGCTCAGTCTACAACACACACACCAATAATTTAATCCCCCCTGCATTGTGACCCCTGCATATGCATGTGTGACCCCCCCCCCTGCTGTCCTGTGCATGCACACACAGCTTTTGGGGAGCCTGGGGAGGGCAAAAACAGCCTCCCCTGCACCCCTGGAGGCCCTCAAGGACTGGAAATTGCCCATTTCTGACTTCCCGTGGGCCTGTTTTTCACCCTCCCCAGGCTCCAGAGGCTTTCCTGGAGCCTGGGGAGGGCAAAAATGGCCTCCCCCGTCCTCCCAGAGGCCCTCCAGAGGCTGAAAATGCCCTCCTAGAGCCTCTGCGCGAGCCCTGTGCTTATCTGGCGTTGCGTAGAGCAGTGGTTCTCAACCTGTGGGTCGGGACCCCTTTGGGGGTCGAATGACCCTTTCATAAGGGTCGCCTATGACCATCGGAAAACACATATTTTCAAAAAAAATTCAGAAAACATACAATAATTTTATGGTTGGGGGTCACCACAACATGAGGAACTGTATGAAAGGGTCGCGGCATTAGGAAGGTTGAGACCCACTGGCGTAGAGACTCCCGGGAAGAGAAGGGCAGGGTGGGCAGGCCAGCCAAAAATCAGCTCGCCAGCACACACATGCGTGCTAGAGCCAAGCTAGGCCACCGAGTTTGAGTCCCACCTTAGCCATGAAAGCCAAGTTGGGTGACTTTGGGCCAGTCACTCTCTCTCGGCCCAACTGACCTCCCAGGATTGTTGTGGAGAAAATTGGAGAAATGGATATGTCTGCCGCCTTGAGTTTTTGTAAAATAATAAGCGTGGGATACAAATAAATGAATAAACATAAAAAAATTGCCCACAATAGAAGCTGCTGAAATGGCCAAATTGACATCCTTAATCAGAGAAAACATCTAGGTTTATTGCTGACCGAAAACGTGTAGACTTTTTGTGGGAAACAGGAAAAAAAAAAGAACTTGTGATTTATGGTTTTGACAATAAGAAAGAATAAATTGTAGGAAAAAAAACAAAGACATGTACTGTAATAAGAAATAAAGTTACAATAGCATTTATAACTGCTGTTAAGAAAACTGGAAAGCTACTACTTCCTTCTATTTTTTTCCCTTTGTTTTGTTCTTTCTTTGATCTTCCTCTTTTTTAAAACTTTACATGAGTTTCTATTAGTCTTCTGTTTTCTTTCTAATATTTTTATTTACAATAGAATTATATTTTTTTAAAAGCACTGTTACAGTAAAAAGTAATTTTCAGTATGCGTCAGCTCTTTTAATCTTCAAACTGGGCTCCCCCCACCAGTCCCTGCCAGCAAATAAAACCAGCCTCAGATTCCAGATGTTGGGAGTCTGCTGGGATAAGCCCATCCTCTCCCCGACTCAAGACAGGGCCCCTAGCGGGAAGAGGGTGGGTAGGTGGGTTTCAGAGATATGATTGGAAAACCTGAAATTTCCTCATAGCCCGTAATGATTTCTGGTGCAGTCACCAGATCCAAATTCAGGCTACATCGTTTAGTGGGTATGAATCATTTTGCAAAAATGCAAAGTTGCATAAGAAGTTATTTTTACCTCAGAAGTATTAACCTACTTATCTTCAACATCCTTTTTGAAGTCCCTTCTGTTTTCTCTTTTCTCTCCTCTCCTTTCTTCTTTCTTTCCCCCCTTCTTGCAGCCCTCCCTTGCTCTTTCCAGTAACAGAGTTGGAAGGGACCTCTCCTCCCCCTCCCCTCTCTTCTCCTCTCCCTTCCCCTCCCCTCCTTTCTCCCCCTCCCCTCCCGCCTCCTTCCCTCTCTTCTCCCCTCCTCCTCCCCACCCTTCCCCTCCTTTCTCCTCCCCTCCTCACATCCCCTCTCTTTTCCCTTCCCCTCCCTTCCCCTCCCCTCCCCTCCCGTCTCCTTCCCTCTCTTCTCCCCTCCTCCTCCCCACCCTTCCCCTCCTTTCTCCTCCCCTCCTCACATCCCCTCTCTTTTCCCCTTCCCCTCCCTTCCTGTCTCCTTCCCTCTCTTCTCCCCTCCTCCTCCCCACCCTTCCCCTCCTTTCTCCTCCCCTCCTCACATCCCCTCTCTTTTCCCTTCCCCTCCCTTCCCCTCCCCTCCCGTCTCCTTCCCTCTCTTCTCCCCTCCTCCTCCCCACCCTTCCCCTCCTTTCTCCTCCCCTCCTCACATCCCCTCTCTTTTCCCTTCCCCTCCCTTCCCCTCCCCTCCCGTCTCCTTCCCTCTCTTCTCCCCTCCTCCTCCCCACCCTTCCCCTCCTTTCTCCTCCCCTCCTCACATCCCCTCTCTTTTCCCCTTCCCCTCCCTTCCTGTCTCCTTCCCTCTCTTCTCCCCTCCTCCTCCCCACCCTTCCCCTCCTTTCTCCTCCCCTCCTCACATCCCCTCTCTTTTCCCCTTCCCCTCCCTTCCTGTCTCCTTCCCTCTCTTCTCCCCTCCTCCTCCCCACCCTTCCCCTCCTTTCTCCTCCCCTCCTCACATCCCCTCTCTTTTCCCCTTCCCCTCCCTTCCCGTCTCCTTCCCTCTCTTCTCCCCTCCTCCTCCCCACCCTTCCCCTCCTTTCTCCTCCCCTCCTCACATCCCCTCTCTTTTCCCTTCCCCTCCCTTCCCCTCCCCTCCCGTCTCCTTCCCTCTCTTCTCCCCTCCTCCTCCCCACCCTTCCCCTCCTTTCTCCTCCCCTCCTCACATCCCCTCTCTTTTCCCTTCCCCTCCCTTCCCCTCCCCTCCCGTCTCCTTCCCTCTCTTCTCCCCTCCTCCTCCCCACCCTTCCCCTCCTTTCTCCTCCCCTCCTCACATCCCCTCTCTTTTCCCCTTCCCCTCCCTTCCTGTCTCCTTCCCTCTCTTCTCCCCTCCTCCTCCCCACCCTTCCCCTCCTTTCTCCTCCCCTCCTCACATCCCCTCTCTTTTCCCCTTCCCCTCCCTTCCTGTCTCCTTCCCTCTCTTCTCCCCTCCTCCTCCCCACCCTTCCCCTCCTTTCTCCTCCCCTCCTCACATCCCCTCTCTTTTCCCCTTCCCCTCCCTTCCCGTCTCCTTCCCTCTCTTCTCCCTTCCTCCTCCCCACCCTTCCCCTCCTTTCTCCTCCCCTCCTCACATCCCCTCTCTTTTCCCTTCCCCTCCCTTCCCCTCCCCTCCCGTCTCCTTCCCTCTCTTCTCCCCTCCTCCTCCCCACCCTTCCCCTCCTTTCTCCTCCCCTCCTCACATCCCCTCTCTTTTCCCCTTCCCCTCCCTTCCCGTCTCCTTCCCTCTCTTCTCCCCTCCTCCTCCCCACCCTTCCCCTCCTTTCTCCTCCCCTCCTCACATCCCCTCTCTTTTCCCTTCCCCTCCCTTCCCGTCTCCTTCCCTCTCTTCTCCCCTCCTCCTCCCCACCCTTCCCCTCCTTTCTCCTCCCCTCCTCACATCCCCTCTCTTTTCCCCTTCCCCTCCCTTCCCGTCTCCTTCCCTCTCTTCTCCCCTCCTCCTCCCCACCCTTCCCCTCCTTTCTCCTCCCCTCCTCACATCCCCTCTCTTTTCCCCTTCCCCTCCCTTCCTGTCTCCTTCCCTCTCTTCTCCCCTCCTCCTCCCCACCCTTCCCCTCCTTTCTCCTCCCCTCCTCACATCCCCTCCCTCTTTCCCCTTCCCCTCCCTTCCTGTCTCCTTCCCTCTCTTCTCCCTCCCCTCTCCTCCCCTCCCTTCCTCCTCCTCTCTCCTCCTCCCTCCTCACATCCCTCCTCTCTTTCCCCTTCCCCTCCCTTCCCGTCTCCTTCCCTCTCTTTTCCCCTCCTCCTCCCCACCCTTCCCTCCTTTCTCCTCCCCTCCTCACATCCCCTCTCTTTTCCCCTTCCCCTCCCTCCTTCCCCTCCCGTCTCCTACCTTCTTCTCTCTCTCCTCCTCCCCACCCTTCCCCTCCTTTCTCCTCCCTCCTCACATCCCCTCTCTTTTCCCTTCCCCTCCCTTCCCATCTCCTTCCTTCTCTTCTCCCTCCTCCTCCCACCCTTCCCCTCCTTTCTCCTCCCCTCCTCACATCCCCTCTTTTCCCCTTCCCCTCCCTTCCCATCTCCCTCCTTCTCTTCTCCCCTCCTCCTCCCCACCCGTCCCCTCCTTTCTCCTCCCCTCCTCACATCCCCTCTCTTTTCCCCTTCCCCTCCCTTCCTGTCTCCTTCCCTCTCTTCTCCCCTCCTCCTCCCCACCCTTCCCCTCCTTTCTCCTCCCCTCCTCACATCCCCTCTCTTTTCCCCTTCCCCTCCCTTCCCCTCCCCTCTCCTCTACTCTCCACATTTCAATCTACACTTCAGATCAACATTTCAGTTTCTACACTACCCCTTTTTTCTAATTTATCGATTAGTCTCACCAAATTTCATGTTTGGTCATTCTGGATTCTTACTGAAATGACAATCGATCAGTAGATACACTTAAGGTAAACTGCTCCAAACTTGATTGCAGAAAATATGACTTCAGCAACAGAGTGGTCAACGCCTGGAATGCTCTACCCGGCTCCGTTGTTACATCCCCAAACCCCCCGTAGATTTAACCTTAAACTGTCTACTGTTGAACTCACCCCATTCCTAAGAAGTCCGTAAAGGGGGCATGCATAAGCGCACCAATGTGCCTACCGTCCCCGTCCTATTGTCCCCATTTATTCGGACCCATTTCCTGTGTTCATGTCCATGTTTATACTTATACCTGTTGTCTCGTACACGTTTGACAAACTAAATAAATAAAATAAAATATAAAATGAATAAAATAATAAAATAATAAATAAATAAAATAATTACATAAAATTAATTAATTAAATAAACACATACATAAAATAAATAAATAAAACAAACAAACAAATATGCTATGATACATTGCATGCCTTTGAATAAGCCCTGGTGGCCTTGTGTGTTGTTTTCCTTTGCTTCTCATTGCTTCTATTTTTATTTTTTTTTACTTTTTTTGAGTGCTCTGTAGTAGAAAATCAGATCATAAATAAATGGATAAATCCTGCACTGCTGTTTGTAGACAATGGCTAGCAATTTTGGGTAGGAAGAATATCACTTTGCAGACCTTGCTTTGCAACGCAAGGTCTGTCACCAACAAGGCCCCCCTCATTAATGAGTTGATCTCAGAGGGGGAGCTAGACCTTGCAGGGATAACAGAGACCTGGTTGGGCCACGAGGGTGGTTTACCCCTCGTGGAAATGTGCCCACCGGGTTTCCGTGCATTCCATCAGCCTCGGGCCCTGGGTAAGGGTGGAGGGGTGGCGGTGGTTATGCGGGAATGTTTAGAGCCGAGGGAGTTCACTGTCCCTCAGATACCCGGGTGTGAGTCCCTTGGTGTGAACTGGGGCCCAGGGAGGCAGTGGGGCTTGCTGATTGTATACTTGGCTCCTCGCTATGCATCAGCAGCCCTGCCCGAGCTCCTCGAGCTAATCTCAGCGACGGCAGTTGAGACTCCCAGACTTTTGGTCATGGGGGACTTCAACTTGCCGTCAACGGGAGCGGCTTCCGAGGTGGCTCGGGAGTTCATGGCTTCCATGACGGCCATGGACCTGACCCAATTAGTGCAGGGCCCCACTCACGAAGGGGGCCACACACTGGACCTCATTTTTGTATCTGAACAGTGGACGAGTGACCTGGGAATAGGGGATTTAGTCATCACGCCCCTGTCATGGTCAGACCACTCATCCCTCCGGCTGGACTTCCCTGGCGCTATCCCCCACCGCGAGGAGGCGGAACCAGACTCTATAAACTGGTACCGCCCCAGGCACCTGATGGAATCTGACAGATTCCAGACGGAGCTTGGGCCAATTCCTGTAGCCTTGTCCCGCTCCCGCTCCGAGGACCTAGTGACTGCCTGGAATAGGGCGACGACTGGGGCCTTGGACCGGGTTGCGCCTTTGCGACCTCTCCTGCGGCATCGACCCACCCGGGCTCCTTGGTTTACTGAGGAGCTTAGGGTGATGAAGCGCCACAGGAGACGTCTAGAGAGCAGGTGGAGGTCCTCACGCTCCGAATCTGACCGAACACAGGTAAGAGCCTATTTGCGGACTTACCTTGTGGCAATAAGAGCGGCCAAACGTAGACACTGTGCTGCTCTTATTGCGTCCGCGGATAACCGCCCTGCCGCCCTGTTTAGGGTGACTCGCTCCCTTTTATCGCAGGGGGCGCGGGAGACACCCTTACAGGGTAGAGCAGAGGAGTTTGGGGAATATCTTCAGGACAAAATCGATCAGATCCGGAGCGGGTGGACCTCCGTCAGTGGACCAGACGAGCCGCCAACAGCGAGTCTTGAGAGACCATTCTGGGAGGAGTTTGACTCTGTTGCCCCCGAGGATTTGGACAGGTTGCGTGGACGGCTGCGACCCACCACTTGTTTAACGGACCCGTGCCCCTCCTGGCTGGTACTGGCAGCCTGGGAGGTGACACGAGGCTGGCTCCTGGGCCTGGTGAGCGCCTCACTGGGTGAGGGATACTTACCAACCGCCTTGAAAGAGGCGGTGGTGAGACCCTTGCTCAAGAGGCCTTCGCTCGACCCAATGGAGCTAGCTAACTATCGTCCAGTCTCCAACCTCCCCTTCTTGGCGAAGGTTGTTGAGAATGTGGTGGCGCAGCAATTTCCACGACACCTAGACGAATCCGATTATCTAGACCCACGCCAGTCCGGCTTCCGACCCGGGCACAGCACTGAGACAGCCTTGGTCGCGTTGGTGGATGATCTCTGGAGGGCCAGAGATAGGGGTTGTTCCTCTATCCTGGTCCTATTAGACCTCTCGGCGGCTTTTGATACCATCGACCATGGTATCCTATTGCGCCGGTTGGAGGGGATGGGAGTCGGAGGCACCGTTTTGCGGTGGTTCGGCTCCTACCTCTCCGACCGGAAGCAATGTGTGTTGACAGGGGGGCAGAGGTCGTCCCTGAGGCCACTCACTTGTGGGGTGCCACAGGGGTCGGTCCTCTCGCCTCTTCTGTTCAACGCATATGTGAAGCCGCTGGGTGAGATCATCCGTGGTTTTGGGGTTGAGTACCATCTTTACGCTGATGATACTCAGCTGTATATTTCAACCCCAAACCACCCCAACGAGGCTGTCGAAGTGATGTCCCGGTGTTTGGAAGCCGTCGGGGTCTGGATGGGGGACAACAGACTCAAACTCAACCCCTCCAAGACCGAGTGGCTGTGGGTACCGGCACCTCGGTTCAGCCAGCTGACTCCATCGCTGGCCATAGGGGGCGAACAACTGTCCCCCGTGGAGCGGGCGCGCAATTTGGGCGTCCTCCTCGATGCCCGGCTGTCAATGGAGGACCATGTGGCAGCCGTGGCAAGGGGGGCGTTCCACCAGGTTCGCCTGGTGCGCCAATTGCGCCCCCTACTGGACCGGAGTGCCCTGCGCACGGTCACTCATGCGCTGGTGACGTCTCGCCTGGACTACTGCAATGCCCTCTACATGGGGCTTCCCTTGGGACGCATCCGGAGACTGCAGCTAGTTCAGAACGCAGCCGCGCGGGTTATTATGGGACGTACACGTTACTCCCACGTAACACCTCTCCTGCGCGAGCTGCACTGGCTACCTGTGGCCTTTCGGGTGCGTTTCAAGGTATTGATCACCATCTTTAAAGCGCTCCATGGCAGAGGACCTAGTTATCTGCAGGATCGCATCCTACCACATACGTCCCTGCGACCTATCCGCTCACACAGGGAGGGGCTCCTCCTGGTGCCGTCTGCTAGGCAATGCCAGCGGGCGACACCTAGGAGTAGATCCTTCTCTGTGATGGGCCCAACCCTCTGGAATGACCTCCCCCCAGACATTCGAACTACCACCGACCTCCGTTCCTTCCGGCAAAAGTTAAAGACTCACCTATTTCAATCAGCTGGCCTGGCACTTTCTTAGTTTTACCTCCCAGGGATTTATTTTATTTTAGGGTTTGGGGTTTTAATTGTGATGTTTTTAGGTATTTATTTCTTAGTACAGCCTATCTCCCCCTCCAAATGTATTTTAAATGTAGCTTAAATGTATTTAATTATTATGACTGGTTTTATTGTATTGACTGTACACCGCCCCGAGTCCCTTTTTGGGAGAGGGGCGGTCTAAAAATCTAATCTAAGAAACTTTGGCTTGCATAGAAAATCACGGCAAAAGAAACCTCATTCCTAGCACGGTATGTAAATCTCCTTTGTTAATACCAGCATGGAAGTAAATAGATATTGACTCTGGATTTAGGATTTCCAGCGTTTTAAGCCTGTCACCATGAACAAGTCCAGCTCTAGCATTCTGATTGTTAAAAACAACCAAGTTTCCACAGTGTAAAAGCTTGGTCAGCTGATCTGTTTTTCATACCATATTTTGGATTATAAATCAAAGCCTTCCCTCCCTACTTCCATATACATTGGCTAGATTAATTGAACATAAAAGAATTGGCTGCTGTACCTTATTAAGTAATTTTTCCTTTTTTGCAATGATTGCATCTTCTATCACTTTAATTCTCAGCAGTTGGAATCTGTGGCCCTGTTTCTCAACCTTGTCACTTTTGTGATATGTGGACTTCAACTCCCAGAATTCCTCAGCCAGGTGCCAAGGAATGGGATATGTTGATCTGCGGGCCCTTCTGTGACATCATGGCATCTCAGCCAATGGCTGAGAAGGTTTCACAGAAATCTTGCAGCCAGTTTTTAAGCCCTCACCTTCATTAAGTTTGTAGTTTATAATTGAATCCCAATATGAAGGGGCTTTTAAGGGAGATTGCCCCATTACTCACCAATTCTTCCCTCTCAGCCATTTGTCTCTGTCATATCCCATTATGAGTTGGTTGCACCTCATTAATCCTCAAGGAAACTTTTGAACTAAGTTACTTATTAACTGTTTCTGGGCTCCAATATCCTTTTCCACCGGAAAAGTGGGAGAAGTGCTGGAAATAAAATCCAAGAGGAAGCTTAGAATATCTTAGGCTTCATTTCATTCCGCCATTATAGCTGGAAACACGTCGTTTTTTCTTGACTGAGGCTCTGGGGCAAACACTGTTATTGTTAATTGCCCTCGCTTTTTACTAAAAGAGCAATCCAGTCATAAATCTCAAATACAAAGAATAATTTTCCAGCTACTTCTTTCCCCAACCAATTTTGTACAGGTGATCCTTGTTTGTCCAACCGTTCGTTTAGTGACCCATTCAAAGTTACGACAGGGCTGAAAAAGAGTGATTTATGACCATTTTTAACATGTACAGCTGTTGCGTGATAAAAAAATCGGCATGTGTTTATGACAATCACACTTATGACCCTTGTAGCATCCCCAAGGTCATGCGATAAAAATTCAAATGCTTGAAGACTGGTTCATATTTATGATGGTTGCAGTGTCCCAGGGTCATGTGATCCCCTTTTCTGACCTTCTGACAGGCTGTTCAATTAGATTTAATGCAGTGAGCCAGTGGTGGGTTTCAAAATTTTTTAGAACCTTTTCCGTAGGTGTGGCCTGCTTTGTGGGCATGGCTTGCCAGCCATGTGACCGGGTGTAAACTTGTAAAATGTGGTGAAACTCACTTAACAACGCTCTTGCTTAGCAACCAAAATGTTGGCTCAGAAACTCTGGCATTTGAAGCATGCAAGTCTTAAAAATGTCAAGTTACAAGACCCTTACACCCCTAACCCTTTAGAAAAAAATACCCCAGGGGTGTTCAAACCTGACAGCTTTAAGACTTGTGGACTTCAACTCCCAGAATTCCTCCTCTCGCTCTTCATCTTGATGATGGGTGGGAGGAGGGAGCTGGAACCGGTTCTAAACGGCACTGTAGATTTGTGGAACCTCTTCTGTAGAAGAGGTTAGAACTGGCAGGACCCCACCCCTGCAGTGAGCCCTGTACAGATCTTACATTGGGGAAACAAAACAGCCACTTCATAAACGCATGGCACAACATAGGAGAACATCAGGGCTAGATTCAGCAGTCCGTCTGCATTTAAAAGACAAAGACCACTCTTTTGAAGACAACAAAGTCTATATTTTGGACAGAGAGGACCGCTGGTTTGAAAGAGGGGTCAAAGAGGCCATCTATGTCAAAATTGAACAGCCCTCTCTCAACAGAGGGGGAGGGATATGACATCATCTCTCTCCAGTCTACAACACAGTCCTTTCAACAGTTTAAAGAAGGCTTTACAGCACCACTCAGGTGACCTGATGACCCAGATAAACCTCTGGGTGACCTTAACAACCAACTGGCTAAAAGAATGCAAATGACCCACTGTCTGAAAGAATCCTTCCATTCCCCACCATCCAGTCAGAGCTGAAGAAGCTTCTTGGACGAAAAGTGAAACATCTTCAAAGAAAAACCTGAAAGTCCAGTTGCCTCTTGAAAAAGCACCTTTGGTATAACACTGTTAGACATATTTTTTTTGGGCTGGACATGCTGTTGAACTGCACTTCACAATGGTTTGTGGCTTAGTCTATTGTGCAAAGCCATCTAGTTGTTGCTTCGGGCAAGCAGGTTTGAAAAAGTCATAGTTTAGAGGTTTCATAAGCTTACGTTGATACGAACGTAGTGTCAAGCCCTCAGCAACCAAGAAAGAAACCGCTTAACTCCATTTTGCAGAATTAAGAGTACTTTTACTGGTTATGAAAAGATAGCAGCTAAGCAAAGCAAGATCTGAGGCAAAAGCGCACGAAATCATATATATCAATACGTAACCAAACCCCCTCCCCCTGGTAACCCTCATCCCACTGTCCAATCTGCAAATCCCTTAGGTGTCATGCGAGTTCCATCTTCAAGGAGCATCATCAGGTTGGTATGCAGGACGGTTGGCCTTGACCGATACCAAGCACTAGTCTCCAGCATACGCAGTAGACGGTGAGACCAAAATTTCCTTTTTACAATCTTTCCTGTACTCAAAATTTCCCCTCCCAAATACCAGGCCCCCCCTCCCCGTTTCAATGGCAGCCGAAAGCAAATAGCGAAACAGAAGCTGACACGTAGATTATATTGTGTGATAAACCAAAACAAAGACCTTTCATTGTATTTCAACCGGGTGTAAAAGAGAAATGTGATCTCTTTGGTCAGCCTTCTCTAATTTGGAACCTCCAGAGCCATTGGGCTGCAAAGCCGGTTATCCCCAGCTTTTCCTAGTAATCTTGTAATTCATTTCTAAAGATGAATCACAATTTCACTTCATATTTGTACATCAGTGCCCCCTAGTGGAGTACAATTGCATGTGTCTCGTTGATTTAGGACTACAATTGAACCCAAATATTCCATTGTTAAGCAAAGACAGTTGTTAGCTTTGCCCCATTTTATGATAAAATACAATGCAATGCAATGCAATGCAATGCAATGCAATGCAATGCAATGCAGTGCAGTGCAGTGCAATGCAATACAATACAATGCAATGCAATACAATACAATACAATACTAGAGTTGGGAGGGACCTTGGAGGTCGTCTAGTCCAACCCCCTGCCTAGGCAGGAAACCCTATACCGTTTCAGACAAATGGCTATCCAACATCTTCTTAAAGACTTCCAGCGTTGGGGCATTCACAACTTCTG
This sequence comes from Natrix helvetica, assembly GCF_964273705.1. Lineage (NCBI taxonomy): Eukaryota > Metazoa > Chordata > Lepidosauria > Squamata > Natricidae > Natrix > Natrix helvetica. The sequence goes on from NC_138548.1 coordinate 346,732,012, forward strand.
GAGGCAAGCTGTTCCACTGATTAATTGTTCTCACTGTCAGGAAGTTTCTCCTCAGTTCTAAGTTGCTTCTCTCCTTGATTAGTTTCCACCCATTGCTTCTTGTTCTTGGAGAATAGTTTGACTCCCTCTTCTTTGTGGCAACCCCTGAGATATTGGAACACTGCTATTATGTCTCCCCTAGTCCTTCTTTCTCTTAAACTAGACATACCCAGTTCCTGCAACCGTTCTTCATATGTTTTAGTCTCCAGTCCCCTAATCATCTTTGTTGCTCTTCTCTGCACTCTCTCCAGAGTCTCCACATCTTTTCTACATCGTGGCGACCAGAACTGAATACAGTATTCCAAGTGTGGCCTTACCAAGGCACTATAAAGTGGTATTAACACTTCACGTGATCTTGATTCTATCCCTCTGTTGATGCAGCCTAGAACTGTGTTGGCTTTTTTGGCAGCTGCTGCACACTGCTGGCTCATATTTAAATGGTTGTCCACTAGGACTCCAAGATCCCTTTCACAGTTACTACTGTTGAGCAAGGTACCATCTATACTGTACCTGTGCATTCCATTTTTTTTGCCTAAATGTAGAACCTTACTCTTTTCACCATTGAATTTCATTTTATTGGATAGTGCCCAATGGTCAAGTTTGTCAAGATCCTTCTGTATCTTAAGCCTATCTTCTGGAGTGTTGGCTATTCCTGCCAGCTTGGTGTCATCTGCAAATTTGATGAGTTCCCCATTTATTCCCTCATCCAAATCATTGATGAAGATGTTGAAGAGTACTGGGCCTAAAACAGAGCCTTGGGGTACTCCACTGCATACTTCCCTCCATGTAGATGCAGTTCCATTGAGGACTACACGTTGAGTGCGGTTGGTCAGCCAGTTACGAATCCATCTGGTGGTGATGCTGTCTAACCCACATTCTTCTACTTTATCTAGTAGTAGGTTATGGTCTACCTTATCAAAAGCCTTACTGAAGTCCAAGTAAACTATATCAACGGCATTCTTCTGGTCCACTAGTTTTGTCACATTATCAAAGAATGCAATAAGATTAGTCTGGCATGATTTGTTTTTGACAAACCCATGTTGGCTTTTGGCTATTACTTTGTTTGCTTCTAGGTGTTCACAAATTCGTTGCTTGATTATTTTTTCCAGAATCTTTCCTGGTATTGAGGTCAGGCTGATAGGTCTGTAGTTTCCTGGATCTGTTTTTTTCCCTTTTTTGAAGATGGGAACCACATCAGCTCTTTTCCAGTCCTCTGGCAGTTCCCCGGTGTTCCAGGATCTCTGAAAGATACAATTCAGTGGTTCTGAGATCTTGTCTGCTAGTTCCTGGGGTGTAATTCATCCAGTCCTGGTGATTTGAACTCATCCAGGGTAGACAGGTGCTCACTTACCATTTTCTTCCCTATTTCGATTTGTGTTCCTAATCTGATTTTTATGGTGCTGCTTTTGATAGGTTAGACTGTTTTATCCCTTTGTGTAAAGACAGATGCAAAACATGAGTTAAATAGTTCTGCTTTCTCCCTGTTGCTTGTCACCTTCTTGCCACTTTCTCCCAGCAATGGACCAATTGTTTCCTTAACATTTTTCTTGTTTTTAACACGTTGGAAGAAGCTTTTTTTGTTATTTTTTACTTTTGTGACAAGCCTTTCTTCATTGTGAGCCTTAGCTTTCCTCACTTCATCTTTACAGGCTCGGGCTATTTGCTGATATTCTGCCTTCTTCCTTGCTTGATCTTCCTTGCCACCCGTTGCTAAGTGCATCACTGCAGTTGTTAAGATAATAACATGGTTGTAAAGTGAATCTGGCTTCCCCCATTGACTTTGCTTGTCAGGAGTTTGCAAAAGCTGATCACGTCATCCCGGGGACCGTCATAAATACGAGCCAGTTGCCAGGTGTCCACATTTCTCTTCATCATGTGACCATGGGAAGGCTACAGTGGTCGTAAGTATGAAAAACAGTCATAAGTCACTTTTTCTGATGCCAGTTGTAACCTTGAAGGTCACTAAACAATACAATACAATAATACAATACAATACAATACAATACAATAGCAGAGTTGGAAGGGACCTTGGAGGTCTTCTAGTCCAACCCCCTGCCTAGGCAGGAAACCCTATACCGTTTCAGACAAATGGCTATCCAACATCTTCTTAAAGACTTCCAGTGTTGGGGCATTCACAACTTCTGGAGGCAACTTCTGTTCCACTGATTAATTGTTCTCACTGTCAGGAAATTTCTCCTCAGTTCTAAGTTGCTTCTCTGCTTGATTAGTTTCCACCCATTGCTTCTTGTTCTACACTCAGATGCCTTGGAGAATAGTTTGACTCCCTCTTCTTTGTGGCAACCTCTGAGATATTGGAACACTGCCATCATGTCTCCCCTAGTCCTTCTTTCTATTAAACTAGACATACCTAGTTCCTGCAACCGTTCTTCATATGTTTTAGTCTCCAGTCCCCTAATCCTCTTTGTTGCTCTTTTGTAAGTCAAGGACTACCTACATCTTGACCAGGGGTGAGATTCATCCCACTTGCACCACTTTGGGAGAACCGGTTGTTAACTTTTTGAGCAGTTTGGTGAACTGGTTGTTGGAAGAAATCATTAGGGCAGAGAACCGATTGTTAAATTATTTAAATCCCACCACTGAGTAGAATCTAACAATTTCATTTTGAAATTGGAGCTGATTGCTAATGTTATCAGAATAAGAGTTGGAAGGGACCTTGGAGGTCTTCTAGTCCAACCCCCTGCTCAAGCAGGAGACCCTATACTCTTGAAGGCAAACCTATGACACGCGTGCCACAGGTGGCACACGGAGCCATTTGTTAGAGCACGTGAGGCGTTGCCCTGTCAGCTCCCTGGCCAGCTGATTTCGGCCTTCATTTTCGGCCGTTTTACGCCCTCAGGAGGCTTCCTGAAGCCTCCGGAGAGCAAAAAACAACCCAATGTGCCGGGAAGTTTGGGAAGTGCAACCCAAGTTCGGGAAGCCTCCGGAGGGCCTCCGGTGGGGTGGGTGGGAGGGAGGCCATTTTTGCCCTCCCCAGGCTCCTCGAAAGCCTCTGGAGCCTGGGGAGGGTGAAAAATGGGTCCATCGTGTACCAAAAGCAATGGGAGGGTGGGGCTCGCACACACATGCAGGGGGGGGGTCTTGCACACATGCGCGCAGGGGGTCGCACACATAGTATTATGGGTGTGGGCACACCCGCACATGACACCCCCCCCTGCGCTCCCTCTGCTTTTGGCACACAATGGGAAAAAGATTAGTGATCTCTGCTTTACCACCCAGACAAGTGTTAGTCCAATCTCTTAGGACAGGGGTGTCCAAACTTGGGAACTTTAAGACTTGTGGACTTCAACTCCCAGAATATTATAATATATAATTATATTATATTATATTATATTATATTATATTATATTATATTATAATATAATATATTATATTATAATACAATACAATACAATACAACACAATACAATACAATACAATACTATACTATACTATACTATACTATACTATACTATACTATATTATATTATATTATATTATATTATATTATTATCTGGCCAATTCACAACCAGCAATATCTCAACATTAGCACATGCTGCAACCTGGTGGCCAAATGTAGGTATGACAGCTCCCCTCTGCTCTTTCGAACAGCAATACATTCTCAATTTGACAGATTTGATATTTCGGTTCCTGCAAACTCAGTAGCTGCCTTGCTGCGTTTCCTGGATCACAGATGAGTTTGGAGACCTTCATCTCACCCACCCATTTTTGGTCTTGGCAGAGGAGAAAGAGGACTTGCTTTAGGAACTGCCTCCTACCTAAAATGTCGGCATCCAACTAAATGTCAGGTTTGTCCATTTCAATACACATTATCCACAGGGTGCACAAATAGGTCCAAGAGAGACGCCCAAATGTGGCAAGTACGAATCATTCCCATGACCTTGGTTGAGACATAACAAGTGGCTGTGATTTGGAAAGCCTCAAAAAGAGATACAGAGACGTCTCAAGGCTACGCTGTCCCCAAGCTTCACACCACATTCAGCCAAACATGCCCTCATATCCACCAGTGTCTTTCAAAATAGTGCTTCATTTCCCACAAACCCTTCACAGAGATACAGAGAAGACTTAAGGCATTGCTATCTTCATTACAATGGCTGGTTTAGAGGCGGCCTTCAAATGCAGGTGATTTGTAACCTAGAATAAACCACATTCAGCCAAAACATGCCCTGATTATTCCACTATGGATTATTATTCCACCAAAGGCAACAGAACCCCCCAAAAAAGGCAATACAGTATTAGGTTGCATTAGGGAAAAGGTAAAGATTCCCCTCGCACATATCTGCTAGTCTTTTCCGACTCTAGGGGGCGGTGCTCATCTCTGTTTCAAAGCCGAAGGGCCAGTGCTGTCCGAAGACGTCTCCGTGGTCATGTGGCCGGCATGACTAAACGCCGAAAGCGCACGGAACGCTGTTACCTTCCCACCAAAGTGGTCCCTATTTTTCTACTGGCATTTTTACATACTTTCGAACTGCTAGGTTGGCAGAAGCTGGGACAAGTAACGGGAGCTCACTGTTACGCGGTGCTAGGGATTCGAACCATCGAATTGCAGAAATTTCCTTTCTGACCGACAACCTCAGCGTCTTAGCCATCGAGCCACCACGTCCCTTTTAGGTTGCATTAACGCAGGGATAAAATCAAGATCACGAGAAGTAATAGTACTGCTTTATGAAGCCTTAGTAAGATCACAGCTGGAATACTGCGCCAAATGTTTGGTCACCACATTATAAAAATGATATAGAAACTTTGGAAAGAGTGCAGAGAAGAACAAAAAGATGATTAGGGAGGCTGGAGGCTAAAATATATGAAGAACGGTTGCAGGAATTGGGTATGGCTAGTCTAGAGAAAAGAAGGACCGGGGTGACATGATAGCAGTGTTCCAGTATTTCTGGGGCTGCCACAAAGAAGAGGGAGGATCAACTGATTTTCCAAGGTGCATGAAGGCAAGCCAAGAAACAATGGATGGAAACTAATCAAGGAGAGAAGCAATCTAGAATTAAGAAGAAATTTCCTAACAGTGAGAACAATACACCAGTGGAATTATTTGCCTTCAGAAGTTGTTGATACTCCATCACTGGAGCCTTTTAAGAAAAAGATTGGAAAGTCACTTGTCTGAAATGGTATAAGGTCTCCTGTTTGAGCAGGGAGTTGGACTGGACGACCTCCAACATCCCTTCCAACTCTGTTATTCTGTTTTGTTCTGCTAATTAAAGTCTCTATTTGTTTGGTCTGTAGCTTAACAGGTATTACAAATCTAGCCCTTGTAAAGCATAAATCATGGTTTTTCTGTTGGTATACCGTATTTTTCAGAGTATAAGACGCTCCCGGGTATAAGACGCACCAAGGTTTTGAAGAGGCAATTTTTTTTAAAAAAAGTAGGTAGGTAGATAGAGGGCTAGAGAGGGAGAGAAAGAGAGAAACACAGTAGGTAGGTAGGGAGAGAGAGAGAGTAGTTAGTTAGTTAGTTAGTTAGTTAGGTAGGTAGGTAGGTAGATAAAAGGATAGAGAGAGAGAGAAATAGAGAGAGAGAGAGAGAGAGAGAGAGAGAGAAATACAGTAGGTAGGTAGGGAGAGTGAGAGAGTAGCTAGGTAGGTAGATAGAGGGATAGAGAGAGATAAAGAAGTACAGTAAGTAGGTAGGGAGAGAGAGTGAGTGTGTAGATAGGGAGGTAGGAAGGAAGGTAGGCAGGTAGAGGGAGAGAGAGAGAGAGAAATAGAGAGAGAGAGAGAGAGAGAGAGAGAGAGAGAGAGAGAGAGAGAGAGAGAGAGAGAGAGAGAGAAATAGAGTAGGTAGGTAGGGAGAGAGAGAGTGTGTGTAGGTAGGTATGTAGGTAGAGGGATAGAGAGAGAGAGAGAGAGAGAAATACAGTAGGTAGGTAGGGGGAGAGAGAGAGTAGGTAAGTAGGTAGATGTTTCCAGGTGTATTTATCCATGTGCTGGAGAAGGAAATCGCTGTCAATCTGCAGCATCTAAGACTTTGTTTCTGCTGGCACAGCACTTGATCAATCTAATTCTCATCAATCTATTAAAGAGCTTTCCAAAAAGAAAAAAAAAGTTTTTGCACTCTGCAAACCTCCCAGAAATGGCCCGTTTTTCATGAAAACGGGCCCGTTTTTTTAAAAAAAGGCATGAATAGCCTTGGGGGGCTTGCAGAGTGCTCTTGAGGGGGGGGTCAAAAACAAGCAAAAAATGGCCTGTTTGTCACAAAAACGGGTCCGTTTTTTGTCAAATAAATTGCATGCATAGCCTTATGGAGGCTTATAGAGCGCTGCTGGAGGCTGGGTGGGGGGCAAAAAACGGCCTGTTTTTTGCTCATTTCTGCCCTCCCCAGCCCCCAGGAGCTCTCTGAAAGCCTCCATAAGGGTATGCACGGCCATTTTGGTGAAGGGGGCCGGGGTTTAGGTGGCAAAAAATGCTGTATTCTATGTATAAGACGCACCCAGATTTTCAGCCTCTTTTTTGAGGAAAAAAGGTGCGACTTATACTCCGAAAAATACAGGTATGTGAAGCCCTCAATAGATCACAGTTCCACCACCTGTAGCTTAGCATGTGTAAAATACCCCTCTCATGTCAATGGCTAGCTTGATACATTAATCCCGGCTTAACATTTTGTAAGCTCAGGTGCTTGTGGTCTTATTAAATAGAATATTACTAAACTGATTAAAACGCACTTAGTTGGTTTTCCAGGATAAGTCCTGAATCATGGCTGATAAACCAAATGGCTGGATTCAGAGACCGTACTAAGCAGTGGTGAAAGCAGTGGTGTGAGCGCAGCTTGGTGGGCGTGGTGTGGCTGGTGGGCGTGGCTTGGTGGGCGTGGCAGGGGAAGGATACTGTGAAATCTCCATTCCTTCCCTATCAGCTGGGACTCGAGAGACAGAGAATAGATGGGGGCGGGGCCAGCCAGAGGTGGCATTTGCCGGCTCTCCGAACTACTCACAATTTCCGCTACCGGTTCTCCAGAACCTGTCAGAACCTGCTGGATTTCACTCCAAGTCAAAATCAAGCAAACTGTTGAGCGTTCATATCTGGGCAAAATCTATTCTGTGGTCATCTGAGTTTGGCAGCCCAGCTATGACAGTTGTAAAGGTGCAAATCTAATTCATCAAACAATTCATCTAAGCTTCCACGCCTGTGGCATAAACCAAAATATTCTTCTAAAGATTTTCTACAAGTTTCCCCATTTGCATGATGATCATTTCAAGATACACCCTCTAAAAAGTTGCGATGGGATTTCTTTTGAGTGACCAAAGGGTGTCCCGTCTCTTACATTACCCCCCCCCCCAAAAGCAGCACTTACCGTATTTTTGGGAGTATAAGACACACCAATATTTTGAAGAGGCAAATTAAAAAATATATTTTTCCACTCTGCAGACCTCCCAAAAATGGCCTGTTTTTTGGCAAAAGTGGGCCCATTTTTTGTCAAAAAAGGGCATGCATAGCCTTTAGGAGCCTTACAGAGTACTCCTGGGGGTTGGGGGGGGGGAGTCAAAAACGAGCTAAAATCGGCCCATTTTTCACTCATATTTGCCCTCCCCAGCCCCCAGGAGCACTCTGGAAGCCTCCTGAAGGCTATGCATGGCCATTTTTGCAAAGGGGGCGGGGTTTCCAGAAGCAAAAATGCTGTATTCCGTGTATAAGATGCACCCAGATTTTCACCCTCTTTTTTGAGGGAAAAAGGTGCACCTTATACTCTGAAAAATATAGTAGCGTGAACAATGAGAATTAAAACAAGGTGTACCTTTAACAGTTTTTTTTTAAAAAATCCCATACAATACATTCATTTACTCCTTCCTGAATAGAGGTAATCCTCAAATTACAACCACAATTAAGCCCCAAATTTCTGTTGCTAAATGAGACAATTGCTAAGTAAGTTTTGCCCCATTTTACGACCCTTCTTGCCAGTTGTTAAGTGAATCACTGCAGTTGGTAACACATTTGTAAAGTGAATCTGGTTTCCCCATTGACTTTGCTTGTCCATCACAAAAGATGATCACAGGACCCCGGGACACTTCAGCGGTCATAAATACAATGCCAGTTGCCAAGCACCTAACGTGACCATGTCGGGATGCTGCAATGGCCATTATGTGCGAAAAACGGTCATAAGTCACTTGTCTCACTGCTGTTGTAACTTTGAACGATTCCTAAATGAACGGTTGTAAGTTGAGGACTGCCTGTAAAGATTTGTGATATGTCCTTTATCTTTTTAAAACCTAAAAAAACCCAAAATACCTTTGTACATTTAGCTAGCTTTTTTCCAAATGTTTTTTTAACAAGGTTGGGTCAATGGTTTTTCTACCAAGTATCGTTTTTTTCATCAGAGGCAATCTGGTATCCGTGTTTTTGTCTGTGTATGGAGATTCTTGGTCAACCAGGTTATGCTTGTCCCAAAGGTGCTTTTTCAAGAGACAACTGGATGAACTTTCTGGTTTTTCTTTGAAGGCGCTTCGCTTCTCATCCAAGAAGCAATCCAAGAAACATCCAGAGCTGAAGAAGCTTCTCGGATGAGAAGCAAAACCTCTTCAAAGAAAAATCAGCAAAACTAGTTCAGAGGTGGTATTCAGCAGGTTCTGACCAGTTCTGAAGAACCATTAGCAGAAATTTTGAGTAGTTCGGAGAACCGATAATATTTCTTCTGACTGGCCCTGCCCCCACTTGTTCTCTGCCTCCCAAGCCCCAGCTAATCGGGAGAAAATGGGGACTTTGCAGCAACCTTCCCTTGGATTGGGATGGGAATGGGGATTTTACAGTATTTTTCCCCTGCCACGCCCACCAAAGCCACGCCCACCAAGCCATGCCCACAGAACCGGAAGTAAAAACATTTGAATCCCACGACTGGTCCAGTTGCCTCTTGAAAAAACACACCTTTGGGTATATGTGTGTGCACGCGACAGTATGTGGTCTGTGGGCTTCAAGCAAAAGGGAGAAAAAGGTCAGAGCCAAACATAAGTAGGATTCACTGGGGAATTCTGGAAGTTGAAGTCCATACATCTTCAAGACACCAAGGTTGAGTAATACCGTATTAGGCCAACATATTCAAAGGTGATCCATCTTCCCTCCTGCCTTGACTCCATTTCTCTTTTGTGAGCTACAAAGATGAGGTACGCTCACCTGACGTCCACACCCTCTCCGTGCCACATATTTTCCTATTCAATAAGGCCCACAGGCTATCCTAAAACTGGAGTTGCTCCTTCCTGCTTAATGGGCAACCAACTTCTTCTGAAGAAAGATTGAGGCTGACTTGGTAGGGAGGCCATTATCAGCTCTCTTCTCCTTGGCAACGTTTGCATGTTGAATCATCTTGGGGTACCCGTATTTGCCAGAGTAACTGATACCCTCCCTATTGCAACTATGCGCTCAATGTCCGAATATGAGACAGGAACACCGCCTGCCAGACTGGCTTAAGCTTCTAGGAAATGTTCCCTCTGCTAGACTCAAAGGTTACTGAGCGAGAACACCGTCTGGTGCTCCGTTACCACTTCTCCGGCATTGCGAAACTGTTGTTCGCTTCGGCTGCTGCATTCTTACCATAGATCACATAGATTTCCCTCCCCAAGGGATATCGGTGTCTAAAGTAATGGGTTGGCAGAAAAGAGAAAGAGTTTCAGTTTCTATGCTCTGAACATAGAACAAGCTTCTATGTTCAGAACAAGAAGCAACGGATGGAAAGTTTCGGTCACCCTGATGTAAAAAAGAGGTTGAGACTCTAGAAAAAGTGCAGAGAAGAGCAACAAAGAGGATTAGAGGACTGGAGACTAAAACATATGAAGAACGGTTGCAGGAACTGGATATGTCTAGTTTAATAGAAAGAAGGACTAGGGGAGACATGATAGCAGTGTTCCAATATCTCAGGGGTTGCCACAAAGAAGAGGGAGTCAAGCTATTCTCCAAGGCACCTGAGTGTAGAACAAGAAGCAATGGGTGGAAACTAATCAAGGAGAGAAGCAACTTAGAACTGAGGAGAAACTTCCTGACAGTTAGAACTATTAATCAGTGGAACAATTTTCCTCCAGAAGTTGTGAATGCCCCAACACTGGAAGTTTTTAAGGGATTATCTGAAATGGTATATGCTTTCCTGCCAGAACAGGGGGTTGGACTAGAAGACCTCCAAGGTCTCTTCCAACTCTGCTGTTCTGTTAATTCTGTTACTTATGAAGGAGAGAACCAACCTAGAATAAAGGAGAGATTTCCTGGCAATTAATCAGTGGAACGATTTGCCTCCAGAAGTTGTGGGTGCTTCATCACCGGAGGTTTTAAAAAGAGACAATTCGTCTGAAATGGTGTAGGGTTTCCTGCCAGAGTAGAGGGTTGGTTTAGAAGACCTCCAAGGTTCCTTCCAGTTCTGTTATTCTATGTTTGATACTCCTTTGTGGAGAAGGGCAAAAGTCTTCTCCCTGCATGGAGAAGCTTGACTTGATTACTTGATGATTTACAATTCTCTGTTGCTGAAACATGAGGTCACTTCTGACGTTGGGGGCCCAAGTTTGAAACATCAGGATCATGAGATTTTACAATTAAGTGATTTCATGGATTTAAAGATTTTGAGCCTGTGGATGGGGTCATCCAATGTATTAAATTCCAAACAAACACGCAGTTCTAGGGCTTGGTAATCTAGTTCACACCACATGCAATGCTAACAGCTGGGTGTCCTACAACACACTGAATTACAATCCTGTTTTAGCCTAATCTGGCCACACAATTAATCAAAATTGGCCACACATTTACTCAAAGTTGACCTAGTGTTTTAGTGTTTTTCTTCTCCAAATCTGAATTGTTTTTAACTAAAGGGAAAAAAAAGTGAGGTAGCAGAGCACTCTCAATCCAGCTAGAGTGCATATGTGCCAAAACACACAGCATGAATATAATCTTAAAATAGACTTCTAATTTACTTGGGAGTAAAATCCCTCTAAATTCAAGGGGGGGAGTTTGTTCTCCCCAGAAAAAATGTATTTAGGATCCATATCGGGTGAAAAAAAACACCCTTAAAATGTATTTAACATCTTTTCTTACATCACTTTGATTTTTTTCCCCAGTCTAGTCAGGTTTTGCAGTTATACCCTGTAAAAAAACCCTTTATCTCCTGCATGGAAGAAAAAGGAAGTCCACCCACAGAAATGTATGGTGGTGTGTACACGCCCACAGACACCCACGAGCAGTGGCAACGAAGGGCTTTGACTTCTTTTTTGCACGGCAGGAATTCTTCAGCGGTCATGTCGCCCTGCAGAGTTTGTGGTTCATTAACCCTTTCAGGATGCACAGTCCTTTCTTCCTGGTGGCACAATTGGCGCTGCTCGCAGCTCTGTTCTTCAGATAAGCGCAGTCCCCGTCTCCCTCCACTTCGAAGCTGCAAAGCAATAGAAAGTGGCTGGCATTTGTAATTTTCATTGATCGATGCAGGGCAAAACATGATGTTTTCCTCTAAGGGAGGAATTTTATCTCTTTGGAATGCATTCATGCCTTTTGAAAATTCAGAGGGCAAATTTTACTTTTAGCATGCCTCTCTTTTAGGAGGTAGTTTACAAGGGTCTGTTCTGTAGGGAAGGGGTCCCCAAGACCCAGTCCGTGGACCGGCATTGGGCCACAGCATGCCAGAAACCAGGCCACGCACAAAGGGGAAACCACATCTGTTGGATTCAGGAAGCATGCAAAACCACACCCGCTCTGGTCCATGGGGAAAACCTCTCTCTGCAGAACCGGTCCCTGGTTCCCAAAAGGTTTGGGGCAGGGGTGAAATCCAGCAGGTTCTGACAGGTTCTGGAGAACCGGTGGCAGAAATTTTGAGTAGGTCAGAGAACTTGCAAATATCACCTCTAGCTGGCCCCAGAGTGGGATGGGAATGGAGATTTTGCAGTATCTTTCCCCTGCCACGCCCACCATGCCATACCATGCCCACCAAGCCACACCACGCCCACTAAGCCATGCCCGCAGAACCGGTAGTAAAAAAAATTGAATTTCACCACTGGTTTGGGGGCAGGGCCACTGCTGTAGGGCATGGACAATAATTGCTACTATTGAAGGGTGGGAGAGGATAGGGTGTGCGTGGCCTGGTTTCTGGCATGCTGTGGCCCAGTGCCGGTCCACGGACTGGGTCTTTGGGACCTCTTCCCTACAGAACAGATCCTTGTAAACTACCTCCTAAAAGAGGGGCATGCTAAAAGTAAAATTTGAATGTACTTGTTTTAATATGTCTGTTTTAGTGTTCTGGTCAAATACTGTAAACCACTGGGAGCATGCAAGGAACACGATGGTCTATCAGAATAGTAAAGTAAATGATTGGATGAGTGAGTGTCTCAACGTCGCTTTTTCTAAAAGGCAACTGGATTTTCTTGGGTTCACTCGCCCTCCCCTCCCCTTTGAAAACGTTTTGCTTCTCATCCCAGAAGCTTCTTCAGGTCTTCTTCTGAACTGTTCAGAACAGTTATCCAGAACTGAAGAAGCTTGTGGGATGAGAAGCGAAATGTTTTCCAAGAAAAAAAACGAGAATGTCCAGTTGTCTTTTGGAAAAGCACCTTTGGGACAACCATTTTATTTATATTTACTTTATTTATTTAGTTTGTCAAACATGTATGAGATAACAGGTATCAATATAAACATGGACATGAACACAGGAAATGGGTACAAATAAATGGGGACAGTAGGACAGGGACGGTAGGCACATTGGTGCACTTATGCACACCCCCTTTACGGACTTCTTAGGAATGGGGTGAGGTCCATGGTAGACAGTTTGAGATTGAAGCTATGAGGGTTTGAGGCTGTAACAACGGAGTCGGGTAGAGCATTCCAGGCGTTGACCACTCTGTTGCTGAAATCGTATTTTCTTCAATTGAGTTTGGAGCAGTTTACCTTAAGTTTGTATCTATTGTTTGCCCATGTATTACTGCGGTTGAAGCTGAAATAGTCATTGACAAGTAGGACGCTGTAGCAGACAATTTTGTGCACTACGCTTAGATCAGTCTGCAGGCGGCATAGTTCTAAGTTGTCTAAGCCCAAAATTTCAAGCCTGGTGGCATAAGGTATTCTATTGTGATTTGGATATTGTGATTTGGATGATTGAAAATCTCCATAGAGATTGAATGAATGAGTGAGTGAATGAATGAATGAATTCATGCACGTGGTGGGAATGCATGAAAGCCAGGGCTTTTTGGCATCAGATAAGAAAGTATTTGGAAAAGATGCTAAAACAAAGGATGGAGTTTGAGGCCAGAATTATTTTTATTAGGGATCACAAAAGAAAAATATGGCAAAAGTGGACTATATTTAGTGCTGCATATTTTAACAGTGGCAAGACTGGTTTTTGCACAAAAATGTTAAAACAAAGAGACTCCCTCGGAACAAGAAATAATAAATAAGATACTGACGTACGCAGAAATGGACAGACTGATTCTAGAGCTCAAAGGGCGAGGCAGAATATCATGAAATCTGAGATGATTAGAAATGAGGGGAAAAGGCCGGGACAGAAAAAACCAGACAAATTAAGAATGGGAAAATATGGTATGAAGAAGGTGTGATAGGTAGGAATTGGGTATGTATTTGTATGGTTAGTAATTATATAAAAGAAAGGATCAATGGACAGATAACCTGACTGATTATACATACCTATGAAATGAATATAAAGTATAACCCTTGTAAGATCCAAACACTACATGGAAATGTTTATGCCAGAAATGTTGCACTATGTGCAATGTTTTAATGTTCATCTAATAAAAAACTTTTGTTTAAAAAAAGAATGAATGAATGAGGCAAACACAGTTGGACCCAATCTAAATTTCCATTTGTATCTTTGAAACTATTCCATTTTCTCCCTCCTTCCAGTTTACATGTCATTCCAATCCAGAGCCTCTGAACTGTTTGCAAAAGACCAGATGTTGGCTGAGACAGTTACAGATCTTTTATAACGTCTAACCGCATGTGTTTATGCTTGCTGGTTACTATGATCTTTCCTCTCCTCCCCCACTCCCCCAAACATCTGCCTAAAGAGCCATATTTATAATGATTTGTTTTTGAGACTTAATAGAAGCGATGGTCTTGAGCATCCAATGGAAGGAAGAACTTACAGGTTTTTGGATAGAGTCCCATCTGGCCATTTCCATCTGTCTTCAGAGCTTCTGTGGAGGCCAATCCAGTGGTTAATGGGCTCTCTGACATTCATGGCACCAATCTATTCGTTTTTTTAAGTTAAAAAGGAAAAGAAAAGAAAAAACCTATGGGTTTCAGAACATTTTGGAAATTGAGTTCTGCACTCCACAGAGGGACATAAGTGCCTCTAGCATCATCACTCTTCATACATGTGTGTGTACATACACATAACAGAATAACAGAGTTGGAAGGGATCTTGTTGGTCATCTAGTCCAACCCCCCACCCCCACTCAAACAGGAGACCCTGCCTATACCATTACTGACAGATGGCAGTCTAATCTCTTCTTGAAAGCTTCCAGTGTTGGAACATTCACAACTTCTGGAGGCCAGTTATTCCATTGATCAATTGTTCTGACTGTCAGGAAATTTCTCCTCAGTTCTAAGTTGCTTCTCTCCTTGATTAGTTTCCACCCATTGCTTCTTGTTCTACCCTCAGGTGCTTTGGAGAATAGTTTGACTCCCTCTTCTTTGTGGCAGCCCCTGAGCCTGAGATATCAGAACACTGCTATCATGTCACTTCTAGTCAGTGGTGAAATTCAATTTTTTTTTACTCCTGGGGTGGGTGGTGGCATGGCTTGGTGGGCGTGGCAGGGGAAGGATGCTGCAAAATCTCCATTCCCACCCCACTCTGGGGCCAGCCGGAGGTGGCATTTGCCGGTTCTCTGAACTATTCAAAATTTCCGCTATCAGTTTTACAAACAACTCAAAATTTCCGCTACCGGTTCTCCAGAACCTGTCAGAACCTGCTGGATTTCACCCCTGTCTCTAGTCCTTCTTTTCATCAAACTAGACATACCCAATTCCAGCAACTGTTCTTCATGTGTTTTAGCCTCTAGTCCCCTAATCATCTTTGTTGCTCTCCTCTGCACTTTTTCTAGAGTCTCCACATCTTTTCTATAGTGTGGTGACCAAAACTGAATGCAGTATTCCAAGTGTGGTCTTACTAAGGCATTATAGAGTGGTATTAGTACCTCACTTGACCTCGATTGAATCCCTCTATTCATACAGTTTAGGATTGCATTGGCTTTTTTGGCTGCCTAAGTGTAGGACTTTAATTTTCTCTGCATTGAATTTCATTCTGTTAGATAGGGCCCAGTGTTCAAGTCTGCCAAGATCCATCTGATCCTATCATCTAGGTAGGGTATTGGCTATTCCTTCCAACAAGTCTTATCACATGTTCACATTCTGCAGAAAATCCAGTATCTGGATTGCTTGAATTACACCCTCTGCTTCGGGCTACAGAGAATAAAGCCACATTTCAACACTGGAAAGAGATTTAAATCCCACAAGCATCCTGGAGATAGAATGCCAGGTTCTTATTGCATAAAACAGTGAAAGAGTAGGCACTGGGCAGGACTGCTTGAGTACAACGGCAGACAACAATTTTGACAAGACTCTTCTCTTACCAGTTTCTCTAGATCCTCCAAAACAGCCAAGGTGGCGCCAAGGGAGAGGCAGCGATTCTGAGTAGCATTCCATGTTTCTTGGCTTTCCAAAACATGGTAGCAGTTCCCTTGGGACATGTGCCAGCCCGGTGGGCAACAGGAAGTGGTGGCAGCAGCAGAAGGCAACTGAGGTTTAGCTTCTGTAAACACAAATTCACGTGATTTAACAGATTATTACCCTCAGTCCTTTATTTAGGAACAGAGGCGGGGAACTATATCACTTCTGGACTTCAACTCCCAGAATTCCTGAGCCAGCATGGAACTCAACTCCCAGAATTCCTCAGCACGGCTGGCTCAGGAATTCTGGGAGTTGAAGTCCACAAGACATAAAAGGGCCATCGTTTCCCACCCCTCATTTAGAAGGATGCTTCTCAACTGGGTGAATTTCTACGATAGGTGAATGAACTTCAGCTCCCAGAATTCCACATTCAACGTTGGCCACTGGTGAGAATTCTGGGAGTTGGTTCACATACCTGGTTCCTAAGCCTTTAGCAAAATTGCTAAATTTGGGAAACACTGATTTAGAAACACAGGATATAAAAGAGACAGTAGAAAAGGCTTCTGTTGTTTTGATGGTCTCCTTCACCTCTCCCCTAGGATGTTGAGCTCAATTTTTTCTGATTTGGTATCCTCCAAATGTTCTGGATCAAAATCTCCATAATTCCTAATCATGATTGGTGCTACAAGACATACGATCTTCCTGGGAATTTTAAAAAGTTGAAATATCTGGAGAAATATAATGCAATTGAAAAAAAGGATGTATTCATGGATTTTGATGTTGCCCTGATAACATTAATACGCAACAAGGTGGAAAGATGTCCTATCCTATGACATCATAGGATGCATTGTGATTGGCTGACGTGAGATACTCCATTTGCTGCCTCAACTGTCATTGAGTTTGTCTCCCCACCCACTTCGGGCCGTTTCCACCAATGAGCATTCAATCTAGTAATTATATCAAGCCTGTAGCAACTAAAAAGCATTTAATACTTTAATTACTAATTAAATTTAAATGTATTCAACACTAATTTAACTGTACATTAAAACACAGTAAAATGTCTAGTTGGAATATGTATTTATTTAATCAAAATTTGAGGCTGTCTGACTTTTGAATGACTCTAGATAACAAGTAATTAAAATAAAAATAAATAAAGACAATCCCTGTACATAGTCAGAAAGGGACAATTCTGAAAGCCTGAAATTTAAGAACCATATATATTTAGTCCTCAACTTACAACCACAACGGAGCCCAAAATTTCTGTTGCTAAGCGAAACAGTTGTTAATTGAATGTTGTCCCATTTTACGACCATTCTTGCCACAGTTGTTAAGTGAATCACTGCCATTGTTAAGTGAGTAATATGACTGTTAAGTGAACCTGGCTTCCCCATTGACTTTCCTTCTCAGAAGGTCACAAAAGGTGACCACATGACCCCGGGACACTGCAACTGTCATAAATATGAGACAGTGGCCAAGCCTCTGAATTTTGGTCATGTGACCATGTGGATAAATCATAAGTGTGAAAAACAATCACAAGTCACTTTTTTCAGTGCTGTTGTAATTTTGAACGGTCACTAAACAACGTCAAGGACTGCATGCATTTTCATTTCATTATTGCCTTACTATTTCCTTAAACAAATTTTTGATGGTTTGCAAACACATCAAGACAATTTTCCTTGCCTTGCCTTATCTGCATAATATATTTCCATTGTCCATCAGGCTGACTGTCCATTACACGAAACCCGTGATGGCGAACCTATGGCACGCGTGCCACAGGCGGCACACGGAGCCATATCGGTGGGCACGTGAGCTCAGCTCCGGCACACACCAGCTGATTTTCGGGTCTTCTGGGCCAAACAGAAGTCAGGAAACAGGCTGTTTTCAGCCTCCGGGGTGGTAGGGAACGCCATTTCCGCCCTCCCCGGGCTCCTAGAAAGGCTCTGGAGCCTGTGGAGAGCAAAAAACGACCTTCAGGACCAACCAAAAGTCAGCAAATGGGCCATTTCTGGCCTCCGGAGGGCCTCCAGGGGGTGGGGAGGTGTTTTCACCCTCCTCAGGCTCCTAGAAAGAGTCTGGAGCCTGTGGAGGGTGAAAAACCATGCCATTGCATGCCAAAAGTGGGGGTCGCATGCGGGGGAGTTGTGGCGCGCGCATACATGGGGGGCGGGCGCATAGAGTTATGGGTCCTTGAGAAAAAGCAACGGTCATAAGTATGAACCAGTTGCCACGGGCCTGAATTTTCATTACATGATGGTGGAGATGCTACAAAGGTTGTAAAACTGTGGAAAATAGGTCACTTTTTTCAGTGCCGTTGTAACTTTGAACGGTCACTAAGTGAACTGTTGTAAGTTGAGGACTACCTGTTTTTGAACACCAACATCTCTGTATATTTTGGAAGCGTGCAGCTATCTTTCCCCAAAACTGACCTCATGGGGGGGGGGCATACACCTTCAGAGCAAAAGACAAATAATTTTTTGCAGCAAATAAACAACCTGTCAGGCCTGCAGTCATATTCCTTTTAGGATCTTTGACCTGCCACACTTTCTATTATTTGTCTATGCTGTTTCATTAGTGGGGAATTGGGAGGGGGAATAGTAAGGAGCAGAATGTGTTGTTGTCATAATAAAACATTCCTTTCCAGAAGCCCAAGGTCATCTTTTGTCTCCGCACCTGACCGGAACTAGATGGATGGAAATGCCAGCGTGGCAGAGGAAGATTGGACCATGTGATGAACTTGTGGGTGAGGGGGCAAGATCATGAACTTTCAACTGGGTGGAAAACTCAGGAAGCTTTCAGATTCGGGTTTTCCACAGTTTGTACCAACATGTCTCTCTTATTAAATGGGAACTTTGCTGAAAGCTCTGCCTTGGACTCTGATTTAATTCTGGATGATATTTGGAACGCTGACCCAAACAAACAAACAAATATGTCAAATTAAGATCCTGGGAAGCTAGCAATAATAATTTGTATTTGGGACTCGATTTTACAAAAAAATAAATTAATCAGTTGCTGCAAAATTTTCATACCGGTAGTATGATTAAAGTGGATTTTAAGACCTCCTCCTTAGTAGTATAATTCTGGGCAGTTTTATTTTGATTAAACAGAGTCTTAGCCTCCCTTTCATGACCTTATGTTTGACATAGATGTCAGATAAAGAGACATGCCAGATAAATGGCTGCTGGAGCGAGCAATCTGCCTGGACAGGAATCATTACAGACGTCTTGCATTCTTTCCTTCCCAGTTATAAAAAATATTTATTTCAACGAGAATTTGCTGCCAAAAAAAAAAAAAAAAAGGCCGCATACACTCACTCTGATATTCCCCAAACTGTGTGCAGGGTTCAGGGATTCACTGTTACAGGAGGGAAGTCACCCCTCCTAGAAGCATGACATATTTTGAGAAACATTTTAAAAGGCAGAATATTATATTTCCCCTAAAAGAGAAATGGAATTCTTAAGGGAGACAGAAACTCAGGGCTTCCAAGAAAGCACACACAGAGAACTGATTCAGCCGGATTCATTAACTTCTGTATATACATAATAACAGCTGAATAAATGTACAACACCAGTTGTAGATTCTTTCAACATGGGAGAAGTTACAAGCAGAGCACAAGCAGGCGAGAACAATCTCATTTCAGAGTTCAGAGCAGACAAAGTACTTTCAGTTTCAATTCTCAGCACAGACTCAGATCAGTTTAAGCTCCCATTGGCTGATTTGGTAGCTATGCCTATTCATTGGCTGACCTTGTTACCATGTCTCTCCCAGTCATGAATATTCTAACAAGAGCCTCAGCTCCCTGCTCCCAGCAGATATTAGATGCCCATTGAGAAAGACTGGGCCAGCCTAGCTACAAAACAAAAGCTCCAGGGTGATGGGATTATCCTTCAGGCCAAAGCCACAATAGGAACTGCACAACAATTGCATCAGTCCAGCTTCAACCAAGCTTGACTCACAAAACCTATAAAAGGGGATCACATGACCCCAAGATGCCGCAATCGTCATAAATGTGAGTCAATTGCTAAGTATCTGAATTTTTATCCCAAAATGACCATGTGGGGGGGGGAATGCTGCAATGGTCGTAAGTGTGAAAAACGGTCATAAGCCACTTTTTCCAGCTACTGTAGGGCACTGTCCATAGGGTCTGAACCGAAGACATGGCTTCCTTGAACATTGGGCCTTCTTCTCATACTGATCTTGGATCCTTTTGTTAAGGGGCAGTGGATCCACGACTGGGGTGTTTACTTTCAAAGCCCTCAACTTACGATCGCTAAACAAATGGTTGTAAGTGGAGGACTACCTGTCTTAAATTATTCTAAAAAAGAATGAAACTTGGACAGATCAAGGTGGAACCCGAGCGTGTCACTCACTTGTAAAAACGAAGATGGTGGTTACCAAGCCCGCAATCTGAATGACAAATAGTATGAGGATAATCCAGATAATTGAGTTTTTGACCCTTGCGTTGGGTTGGGTGCCTACAAAGGGAAAGGTCAGGTGTCATTATAAGGTCATATGTCATTCTAATTTATTTTTATTGCATTTCTAAAAAGACCTTTCTTCCCAAAAAGCTTAGAAATGGTTTAGTGGATCCTGTTCTATCTTGGCAGCTGATAACACCCAGTTTCATGCCCCCTCAAAGCACCCATTACTGCAATTAAACATACCGTATTTTTCGGAGTATAAGACCTACAAAGATTTTGAAGACGAAAATTAAAAACAAGTTTTTGCACTCTGCAGACCTGCCAAAAACGATCCGTTTTTTGCGAAAACGGGCCCACGTTTTGTCAAAAAAAGAGGCATGTATAGCCTTTAGAAGGCTTGTAGAGTGCTCCTGGGGGCTTGGGGGGGGAGAAACGAGCAAAAAACACCCCTTTTGTTACTCATTTTTGCCCTCCCCAGCCCCCAGGAGCACTCTGGGTGCCTCCTAAAGGCTATGCACAACCATTTTTGCAAAGGGGGCAGGGTTTCGTATAAGATGCATCCAGATTTTCACCCTCTTTTTTGAGGGAAAAGGGTGCGTCTTATATTCCGAAAAATACAGTAGGTATAATCAGAAAGGTTTTCCTCCCTTTTTCTCCACTGTATTTAACAAACAGTTCTCAACAGCTCAAACGTTTGCGTTCTGCTTCATTAATCTAACCTGAGTTGGTTTAATGAAAAGGTTCTTCAAGGTGAGCTTTAGAATTGTATCTCTGCTAATTATTTCAGTAGGTCATCCTTGAGATCCAGACCACAAACCATAACTTCAAAGAGGCAGATAATTAAACAGAAGCTTCTAAATCACTGGGGAGGCTTGTTTTGCTCCAGATGTGGCTAAAGTAAGATTCCCAGCATGTCTCGCCATGGCCTGGCTATCTGTGGCTGCCCAGAGATAACGGTGAGCATCTGGAATCTGCTTGTAAAAGGTGCCCCAGTCGCCTCAGTGATGTGACACGCCCTGTCATCATCATCTTCTTATTTTAACCACCCCACAATCCCTTGCAGGGTGGAGTCTGGGCAACTGAATGGAACTGAGGGTTTACTGGCCGGATGCCCTTCCTGTTGCCAATGCGGAGCTTTGTTCAGCAGCTATATTCTCACTGTGCACAGAGAGAAATATCTGCCTCTACCTAGGATCGAACCCACAGCCTCCTGATTGTGAGGCGAGAGCTCCACCTCTAGGCCACCACGCTACTTGATGTGACACATCCTGTGCTCATAAAATATTATGTGTCTATGGAGATTTTCAAATCATCCAGGTCATGGTTGCCCCAAAGGTGCTTTTGCTAAAAGGCAAGTGGACTTTCCTTGGGTTTTTTTTTTTTTTGGTTTGAAAACATTTCACTTCCCACCCAAGAAGCTTCTTCGGTTCTAATTGACTGATGGGAATTGAAAAGATTTATATTGTTTGCAGACATCTGGTTGTTAACTCTCTGAGAGTCATTGACACCACTTGAGGGGGAGGGGTGTTATCTGTATCCTCAGAGTCACCTGAGTCAAAGTGTGTAAATGAGCGTGGAGCGTTCTTGTGACCCCTAAAAGGACATGGTTTCACACCACTTTACACTTCCGATTCGGCCTAGATTAGTTCCCTTTCAAAATATACAAGTTCCTCAAATGGCAAACAAATAAGGAAGAATATATTATGTGGAAAGAACTTCTCGAAGGGCTTCTGTTAGCACCCGCATGGAACTACAGCATATACAATAATGGCAAATAAGAGTAAAACAGGGGTCCCCAAGCCCCCTGGTCTGTGGACCAGCACTAGGCCATAGCATGCCAGAAACTGGGGTGCACAAACAAGTGAAGTCCCATCTGTGGGATATAGGCAGCATGCAAAACTACACTCCCTTTGGTCTGTGGAAAAATCTCTCTCCTCGGAACTGGTCCCCGGTGCCCCAAAGTTTGGGGGCCGTTGGCATAGAAATATCATTTCTCAATCTCAGCAGCTTCAAGATATCTGGACTTCAACTCCCAGAATTCCCCATAACTGCCTGGGGAATTCTGGGCGTTGAAGTTCACACATCTTCAACTTACTGAGGAAGAGCTCCAGCACCTTGGAGAGCTCCAGTTCAGAAAGCTTGTTCCATGGAATTTGTCACTCAATGGAGTCATTCAAGCTTCCATCAACAATCAATCATGCTGGGGGCACAGATTGTCTAAGTGTGTATTCAGAAGAAAAACTCTTAGTTCAGGGCCATCTTTCCTCTTGCCTGACTAGCCTCCCGGGATCCAAACAGAGAAATCGTCTCCTTGCAATTCAGAGGAATATCCCGTCATGCCAAAGTGCCCGTTTACCTGCTTCCTTCTTTTCTTCCAAGATGAAGTCCACACACTGCTCAAGAGCTGCATCCTTATTACCTTTGTTGTCATCTTCAATCCCATTGGTTGCTCCTCCTTGGAAAAATAAACCACAATTAGATACCAATTCTACCTAAGGCAGCGATGGCAAACCTTTTCGGCACCTAGTGCCAAAAAGGTCGTGCATAAATGTTGCTTGCGCACGTGCCCGTTCATTGAGGCTGCGCTCCAGAAAAGCCAAACATTTGGGTCCAAGCACGCATGTGTGCCTGACAATCAGCTGGCCAGCGCACATACCCAGGCCAGTTTTCGGTACTGACGCACGTGTGAAGGGATCGCTCTCCGTAAAAGTCAAACATCTGGGTTCTAGCGTGCATGCCCACCCAATGATCAGTTGGCCAGTGCGCATGCGCAGGCTGCTTTTTGGCACTTCCTCATTCATGAAGGGCAGCTGATCATCAGGCATACATGCACGCCAAAAACTCGGAAGACGAATAGGCAAGGCTGCACATGCCGGCCAACTTGGCTTCATGGACATAAGGCAACAGAAAGCTTCTCTCATCTTGACTCTTGCAAATTCTATCGCAGTGCCATAGGTAAGCAGGGAGAGACTAATTGGGAAGTGGGGAAATTCTTCTTACAGACAGTACTCAACTTATTTCTTTGAAACAGGTAGTCCTTGACTTATCACTATTTGGTTAGTGACCGCTCAAAGTTACCATGGCACCAGAAAAAAGTGACTTACAAACATTTTTCACCCTTACCTTTTTCTATGAAGTCTGCTGAGTCTATGTTTGAAAATTCTACAACGGAAGCCCCGGTTGGCTGGGATTTTGGAAAACCCTGTTTCCCTCTAGGGAGAGAGGAAATTCAGGAGATAAAGGATATATATGCAATGGAAGAAGATCAAAATAATAATAATTCTTTATTGTCAGTGCACAACGTATGTACAATGAGATTGGTTGAGCTCCCTCAACGCACTCCCCCAACACATTACAACTCACAGTGAAGACAAAGAGAAAAAAAATCCCTAACCCAATAAATCATATTAACAGACGCCCAGTCCCATTACACCAGTGTGAACATGTTACACGTTGCGCTGGCCCTGCAAGTCCATCATACTACGTAGTTATGATGTTACTTCACATTCAAGAGTCTGACAGCCCATGGATAGAAACTGTTCTTTAGCCTGTTTGTGCGGTTGCCTATGCTTCTATATCTCCTTCCCATTTGTCTGAAGTGGTGTAAGGTTTCCTGCCTGAGCAGGGGGTTGGGCCAGAAGACCTCCAAGGTCCCTTCCAACTCTGTTATTCTATATTCTATTCTATTCTATTCAGTAGGAGGGTAAAGAAATGCTGACCAGGGTGTGAGTCATCCCTGAGGATTTTCCTCACTCTTCTAAGGCAGCGAGCCCTACCAAACATTTGCCTTTGGCCATGATAGACTGTAGACTAGAACCAGGGGTGAGTTCCTGCCAGTTCTAACCTCTTCTATAGAAGAGGTTCCACAAATCTACAGTGCCGTTTAGAACCGGTTCCAGCTCCCTCCCTTCGCCCGTCCGCACATCATCAAGATGAAGAGCAAGAGGAGGAATTCTGGGAGTTGAAGTCCACAAGTCTTAAAGCTGTCAAGTTTGAACACTCCTGGGAGTTTTTTCTAAAGGGTTAGGGGTGCAAGGGTCTTGTAACTTGACAGCTTTAAGACTTCCACACTTCAATGCCAGAGTTTCTGAGCCAACATTTTGGTTGCTTAGCAAGAGCATTGTTAAGTGAGTTTCACCACATTTTACAAGTTATATGGCTGGCAAGCCACTCCCACCCGGTCACATGGCCAGCAAGCCACTCCCACAAAGCAGGCCACACCTACAGAAGAGGTTCTAAAAAATTTTGAAATCCACCACTGACTAGAACATAATGCAAGTTTTCGAATAAACTGTATTCACAAAAGGTAGCGTTAGAAATACAGGTGGTACTCGACTTACACCAGTTCACTTAGTGACCTTTCAAAATTACGATGGCTCTGAAAAATTTGACTTACGGCTATTTTTCACAAGTACGGCCTTTGTAACATCCCCAGTTGTCAAATTCAGATGCTTGGCAACTGGTTCATACATGACCCTTGCTGTGTTCCAAGGTCACCTGGTCCCCCTTTTGTGACCTTCTGACAGGCGAAATCAAAGAGGAAGCCAGATTCGCTTAACAACCGTGTGGCTAACTTATCAACTGCAGTGATTACTTAACAACAGTGGCAAGAAAAGTTGTAAAATGGGGCAAAACTCACTTAACAAACATCTCACTCAGAAACAGAAATGTTAAGCTCAATTGCAGTCATAAGTCAAGGACTATCTGCATTATCTAAAACATCCTGTCAGTAACATGGCAATCAGGGACTATAAGTAAATAATCTCCATGTTAATACAGCAGCATCAAGAAATTTTTTAAAAGTATCAAAATGGCTTTCTTGATTGAGTTTAGGTCCTGGTTATTTCAGACTTCAGTGTCCCAAAGGTGCTTTTTCAGGAGGCAACTGGACTTTCTTGTTTTTTCCTTGAAAACATTTCACTTCCCATCCAAGAAGCTTCTTCAGTTCTGACAGGCTAGTGTGGAATGGAAGGATTTATACTCCTTGCAGACAGCTGGGTCACCTGAATAATGCTCTGGTTCCAGGATGCAA
This sequence comes from Natrix helvetica, assembly GCF_964273705.1. Classification (NCBI taxonomy): domain Eukaryota; kingdom Metazoa; phylum Chordata; class Lepidosauria; order Squamata; family Natricidae; genus Natrix; species Natrix helvetica. Next base: position 346,757,095 of record NC_138548.1, read on the forward strand.
ATGTCCAGCTGTCTGCAAGGAATATAAATCCTTCCATTCCCCACCATCCAGTCAGAGCTGAAGAAGAGTGCAGAGAAGAGCAAGAAAGATGATTAGGGGACTGGAGGCTAAAACATATGAAGAACAATTGCAGGATCTGGGTATGTCTAGTTTAATGAAAAGAAGGAGTAGGGGAGACATGGTAGCAGTCTTCCAATATCTCAGGGATTGCCCCAAAGAAGAGGGAGTCAAGCTATTGTTCAAAGTATCTGAGGGCAGGACAAGAAGCAAAGGGTGAAAACTAATCAAGGAGAGAAGCAACCTAGAACTAAGGAGAAATTTCCTAAGACGATTAATCAGTGGAACAACTTGCTTCCAGAAGTTGTGAATGCTCCAACACTGGATTTTTAAAAGAAGATATTGGATAACCATTTGTCTGAAGTGGTGTAGGGTTTCCTGCCTAAGCAGGAAGTTGAACTAGAAGACCTCCAAGGTCCCTTCAAACTCTGTTATTCTAAGCTTCTTGGATAAGAAGCAAAATGTCTTCAAAGAAAAAAAAAAGAAAGTCCAGTTGCCTCCTGAAAAAGCACCTTTAGGACAACCATGACCTGGATGACTGAGAATCTCTACAGACTTTCAGACTTCAGATCCATATTGTTTCCTTGGTAACAACACAGAAGTGGATTGATTACTACCCTTCACCCTAAGAAGGATTTTTCTTCATCAACTTCCCAAACTAACTCAGACTTCTCATTTGGATACTAAGCAGATCTGACTCTATCTGGTTTCCCTGGTCAGAAGCAGTTGGCCAAAAATTGTCACAGGCTGGGAACTCTTAGCTCTAGAGATGGAAAGTGACACCATAAAAGAGGCAGGCTGGTTTTGTTGGACCTGGAGCGAGGTAAGATCTTCTATGAGCTACCATTGGCTGGAACCAATGAGATCCATCCATTTGCTGCAGGTCAAGATTTGACCGTCTCAAAGGGTGGAGCGAACTTCGAGATGAATGGCATACAAGTCAAACAAACATATTGGTTCATCAGCAGGAAACACTTACCCATTCAAGACATTTCCAGTAGCCTAGACAAAAAAGAAGGAGATAAAGTATTACAGGATGCCTTGAATTTTTCCTTTGCAAAAAAGTTCAATAGGAGGCAATTGTCACCATATTAATAGATATGTCAGCCAGTTTGATCTAGTGGTCACTAAGGCATCAAGGCCAGCCCTGCTTTAAGCATGGAAAACTAGTTGGATGATTTGAATATGAGCCAGCAGTGTGCAGCAGCTGCCAAAAAAGCCAACACAGTTCTAGGCTGCATCAACAGAGGGATAGAATCAAGATCACGTGAAGTGTTAATGCCACTTTATAAGGCCTTGGTAAGGCCACACTTGGAATACTGCATTCAGTTCTGGTCGCCACGATGTAGAAAAGATGTGGAGACTCTAGAAAGAGTGCAGAGTAGAGCAACAAAGATGATTAGGGGACTGGAGACTAAAACATATGAAGAACGGTTGCAGGAACTGGCTATGTCTAGTTTAATGAAAAGAAGGACTAGGGGAGACATGATAGCAGTCTTCCAATATCTCAGGGGTTGCCACAAAGAAGAGGGAGTCAAACTATTCTCCACGGCACCTGAGGGTAGAACAAGAAGCAATGGGTGGAAACTAATCAAGGAGAGAAGCCACTTAGAACTGAGGAGAAACTTCCTGACAGTTAGAACAATTAATCAGTGGAACAGCTTGCCTCCAGAAGTTGTGAATGCCTCAACACTGGAAGTCTTTAAGAAGATGTTGGGTAGCCATTTGTCTGAAGTGATGTAGGGTTTCCTGCCTAGGCAGGGGGTTGGACTAGAAGACCTCCAAGGTCCCTTCCAACTCTGCTATTGTATTGTATTGTATTGTTGGCTCACTCACTCTCTCAGCCCAGGCCCCTTCACAGAGGTGTTGTTGTGGGGAAAATAGAAGGAAAGTCGGGTATGTTCTCCATCTTGAGTTACTTATAAAATTAATAATGGTAGAATAGAAATTATATATATATATAATATAATAATTTAGATATTTTTAAATCCTGGACTTTGGATACAGAATGATACAATACTGTACCATATTACATATTATGTTAATGTATGGTATGATATGGTATGGTATAAAAAGGTAAAGGTTCCCCTTGCACATATCTGCTAGCCATTCCTGACTCTAGGGGGCGGTATTTATCTCTGTTTCAAAGCCAAAGAGCCAGCACTGTCCGAAGAGTCTCCGTGGTCATGTGGCTGGCATGACTAAATGCCAAAGAAGCATGCTGTTACCTTCCCACCAAAGGTGGTCCCTATTTTTCTACTTGCATCTTTACATGCTTTCGAACTGCTAGGTTGGCAGAAGCTGGGACAATTAACGGGAGCTCACTCTGTTATGCGGTGCTAGGGATTCGAACCACTGAACTGCCGACCTTTCGATCAACAAGCTTAGCTCCTTAGTCACTGAGCCACTGCATCCCTCAGATGGGATGGGATGGGATGACATTATTGTATTGTATTGTATTGTATTGTATTGTATTGTATTGTATTGTATTGTATTGCATTGCATTGCATTGCATTGCATTGCATTGCATTGCATTGCATTATTGCATTGCATTGCATTGCATTATTGCATTGCATTGCATTGCATTATTGCATTGCATTGCATTGCATTATTGCATTGCATTGCATTGCACTGCACTGCACTGCACTGTATTGTAACCATATTTGGGGGTGAGAAGAACTTTGGTGCAAAATTTCTTTGGTGCAGAAAATTTAAACTCCCTCATTTCCCATGCTAATTTTAAGTCAAATATTTCTGCAGTTGCTGTGGCTGGGAGGTACTTCATTTAATCTTTTGACATTTGATATCCATTTTTCCTATTTTTCAGTCCCAGATGAGAGTGATATCTTAACAGCCGGGGAGAAAAATAATTACAATTACCATGATGGGTACGTATGGTACTTTTGCTGCAGCAAATATTGTTTAATCAGAGTCAGTTTGTTATGACAAAGCAAGTGAAAGTGAACTGACTCATGGCTAGACTACTCTAATGAATGTCATGGGGTGCTGCCCTTGGAGACTGTTTGGAGGCTGGTGCAGATGACGATTTTCTATTAAACAGCCAAAGGTTTCAAGAGGGATGATTTTCTCTCGGAGTATTTGGGGGATGGCTCCCTATTGTCTTAGATACATTGTTTTGGAGGACTATGCTGGTTTACCTGATTTTCCAGTTGATTCCTGGAAATGATAGTGTGCCCTGCATGACCCCAGGATTTTCTGCAGAGTGGACAAAGGGGAATTCGATCCTCCAAACAGAAAAGACTTAAGTCTTCTTTATGTATCATGCACACATTTTGAGTTGCACACCAATTTGTTTCAACTACGGTTGCCGGTCGGATGGCTTCTTTCATTTTCCCCAGAAGTTCTGTGGACCCCCTGTTTGTTTTTCAATGAATCTCCTTTACAACTTGAACAAGGCGTTTTATCTTTTACTTCGTCCTCCAAGGATTGGCTGGGGAATGTTTGAGAAGATGGAGTGGTGGTTGGATGTTGGCAGTTGGTCAAAGCGATGAAACGAACTGTTTGCCCTGTAGAACAGCTTGAAGATGTGATCTCCTGGTTCCCTATGGAATAAAACAGAAGAAATGTGGACTCCCCCAAGAAAAGTTATAATGCATTCATAATATCGTGTAAAATTAGAATGCTTGTGGCTTAGGCCCTTTTTGTGTTCTTTTTCATGCGGTGTAGGTAACTATGGCAACTTTATGACCTGTGGACTTCCACTCCCAGAATTCCTGAGCCAGTATGGCTGCTCAGGAATTCTGGGGGTTGAAGTCCACACAGGTCGTAAATTTGCCATAGTGGCTCTCATCCCTGTTCTAATGTCATATTATCAGAGGTGGGTTGCTACCGGTTCAGCCCGGTTCGGCAGAACCAGTAGTGCCCCAGAGCAGCTGAGAGTGAACTGGTATGGTGGCTTTTTGGCCTGCCCAATTATACCTGTTTTTATGGCAAAAGGTGTGCAGCGCCTGCGCGAGGCCTGACAATCAGCTGGTTGTTGTAGGGGCAGTGGATTGCGCATGTGCGCGCAGCACAAGTCAGGCATGCACACAAATGGAACGCGCGCAAGCCAGTAGTGCAGGTAAGGGAAACCCACAACTGCATATTATAGATCTAACCAACATATGTTTTGTCTCAGAAGCCATCTGGAGTGATTTCTGCTGTTTAGGGTAACAATCGCACTGTAAAACAATTATTTCTTTGTTACCTTCTGAGAGGAGGATTCGCAGCATCCAAAGCACAACAACTAGATACTGTAATAGCTTTATACCATATAGTATCAACCTTGTTAAGACTCTTTTTTCAGCTATGTATTCAAAATGGACTGGTGTGTGTGTGTGTGTGTGTGTGTGTGCGTGTGCGTGTGTGTAGATAAATAGGTAGATAGATAGACAGATGTGTGTGCGTGTGTGCGTGTATACACACACATACATACATATGAACATACATACACATATAAATCATAGCCTATTTTGAATACATATGTCTGTCTGTCTGTCTGTCTAGCTATCATCTATCTATCTATCTATCTATCTATCTATCTATCTATCTATCTATCTATCTATCTATCTATCTATCTATCTATCTAGCCATCTAGAATAGAATAGAATAGAATAGAATAGAATAGAATAGAATAGAATAGAATAGAATGGTAGAGTTCTAGTCCAACCCCCTGCCTAGGCAGGAAACCCTATACTATTTCAGACAAATGGCTATCCAACATCTTCTTAAAGACTTCCAGTGTTGGGGCATTCACAACTTCTGGAGGCAACTTCTGTTCCACTGATTAATTGTTCTAACTGTCAGGAAGTTTCTCCTCAGTTCTAAGTTGCTTCTCTCCTTGATTAGTTTCCACCCATTGCTTCTTGTTCTACCCATAGGTGCCTTGGAGAATAGTTTGACTTCCTCTTCTTTGTGGCAACCCCTGAGTTATTGGAGTGCGCACGTGCACGCACACGCACACACTTTTGACACCACACATCAATATTTCATTTTTTAATCTGTGCCAGTGTGTTCACAAAAAAAGTGATAATAAAGGTCATCTTATCTCATTTCTTGTCAGAACTTTCATAATAATAGTTCTTCTTATTTCCTACTCAATTCAGTATGTATGTATGTATGTATGTACGTACGTACGTATGGAGAGAGAGAGAGAGAAACTGTGACAACAAGAATCACAAGCGCTCCATGAAAGTAAAATGGAGAGATAATATTTAAAATAGTGATTGGCATGTTCGAATACCACATGACAGTTTCCACCTTCTAATATCACACACTCTGCTAGAGAGAAGCTCCCTGAGGATGGGCTCCAGCACGAATCCAAAAGCTCGGAAGACAACATTATCCTGGGAACAGGCATATTTGCCTTCATTCCTTACGTTTATGTGTAAGGCGTAACCCTTAAAATACAATACAATCCACACCAAAAATCTTACCCGTATAGTCAACGATCTGAGATGAATAGTATAGTTCCAGTGTTAATTTTGTGGATGGGTGTATATGTATGTATTTTTTTAACTTTACTTGTGGTTACGTAGCTTTCTACTAGATGCTAAAAGGTCTGCAAAGAAAGATAAGCCACGAAAAGATCTACAAGAGATTTAACTGCAAGCCTGCCCCCAAACCTTTCAGTGGGTTTTGCACATAGAGCTTCTGGCTCAACTGTTAACAAGAATCACTCCCTGCTTATCTTTCAATAACCATATGCCTAAATTATGGTTATATTCTTAGCTATTAGTTATCGGCAAGGAGGTGCTGATAATATACAAGAATGTGTTCCAGCTAATTGCACTACCAGTCTCTCTTTCCTACAATGCTAGCATTTAATAATAGCTGACATAATTGTCTTCTGACAGAATATCCTAACAACTTAACTCCTCGCTTCTCAGAGTCCAGAAAGCAGCTGTTTGTGGTTTGCTTTGCTCTGATTTTGCTGCTTCTCCTAGGCCTCTCAGCTTTGCAAAAATGACCCCCCAAAAGTTTGAGAATTGTCTCTCTTTTCTGGATTCTACAAATGCCAGAGGATATGTGGATCCTTCTAAAACAAACAAACAAACAAAAAACGCCAGTTCAGCTCTCAAGAACATTTTCCCCAACATTAAGGCTCAGTTAAGAAAGACCATGAACTCATCCATATAGGTAATAGCACTTAGCAATAGCACTTAGACTTATATACCGCTTCACAGTGCTTCAAAGCCCTGTCTCAGCGTTTTACAGAGTCAGTATAATTGCCCTCAACAATCTGGGTCCTCGTTTTTACCGACCTTGGAAGAATGGAAGGCTGAGTGAACCTTGAGCCTTGGTGGGATTCGAACTGCCAAACTGCAGGCAACTGGCAGGCAGCAGAAGTAGCCTGCAGTACTGCCTTCTAACCGCTGCGCCACCTCTGCTTTTTAATTCTTGATTGATGACTGTAAGGAAGCTTGCCCATTACAGTCACAATTTGTAATGGTGGTCAAACAGGTCACTCAAGCGATTAACTCAAGTGGTTTTATTATCTTTTTTTGGGGAGGGGTGATGCTCATAGGATGAATGTCATGCTTGGAAAGAGAATCCATTGCTTGCTGTAGACCGGTTTTGCTGAAAACTGTTTCAGTAAATTGTTTCAACTTCTACCCTCAAAACGACGCTATTGGGTCCTGCACCCCAGAACAACTAAACACAAAGACAGTTTTTCCCTGAATGCCATCATTCTACTGAACAACTAATTCCCACAACACTGTCAAACTATCTATTAAGACTGTATTACTATTATTCTTCTCATCCTACCTCCTTTCTACTTATGACTATAACTTTGTTGCTTTTGCATTTATGATTTATATTGTTTTATTTAGTTTCCTAGTATGATTCGATTGCTTATTTAGTATCCTATGACTATCACTAAGTGTTGTATCTTATGTTTTTTTGATGAATGTATTTTTTATGTACACTGAGAGCTTATGCACCAAAGACAATTTCCTTGTGTGTCCAATCACACCTGGCCAATAAAGAATTCTATTCTATTCTATTCTATTCTATTCTATTCTAAATGCCCATTTTCGGTGAAACCATTGTAACATGGGATGATATGACTATTGGATGATGCAAACAGTTGTAAATGGGAGCCAGTTGCCCAGCTCCCTATATATGCAATCGTGTGACTGCGACGGTGGTAGTGGCAGCCATTGGAACTGCAAATCCAAGTCATGTAGCTTTCCCCAGGATCCGTCATAACTTTGAAGGTTTGCTAAGCAACTGGTCATAAGTGGAGGAATTACCTGTACTAAACAAATGGGAAGTAGGAGATAGCTGGCTAGTAACCATTATCAGCAGCCCCCTTCAAAATGAGGTCCTGGTTATAACAGGTACAGGTAAGTACAATAGATGGAAATGCAACCTCATAACACAAGCCCTGTCCTTTTTGCACATGTGTTTACTTCGTTGCATGCACAAAAGAGTGAGGCTTCTGTTGTGATGCCAGCCAGCCATCTTGTAGAATAGAATAACAGAGTTGGAAGTGACCTTGGAGGTCTTCTAGTCCTGCCTAGACAGGAAACCCTATATACCAGCGATGGCGAACCTTTTTTGGCTCGCGTGCCACAAGTGGGGGGAGCGCGGGGGGGTCGTGTGCGGGCGTGCCGCACCCATAATGCAACGCGCCCCCAGTGCGCATGCGCGCACAACGCGCCCATTTTTGCATGATTTTTTCGCCTTCCCCAGGCTCCAGAGGCTTTATAGGAGCCTGGGGAGGGCGAAAAGAGCCTCCCCCGCCCCCTGGAGGCCCTCTGGAGGATTCAGGGACCGTCTGGAGGCTTCCCTGAAGCCTTTGGAACACTTAAAACCTCCCTGCCCCCCCCGGAGGCTTCAGGGAACGTCCGGAGGCTTCCCTGAAGCCTTCGGAACACTTAAAACCTCCCCGCCCCCCCCTGGAGGCTTCAGGGAACGTCCGGAGGCTTCCCTGAAGCCTTCGGAACACTTAAACCCCCCCCGGAGGCTTCAGGGAACGTCCAGAGGCTTCCCTGAAGCCTTCGGAACACTTAAAACCTCCCCGCCCCCCCCGGAGGCTTCAGGGAATGTCCGGAGGCTTCCCTGAAGCCTTCGGAACACTTAAAACCAACCTCCGAGCAACCCGGACTTCCGGGTTGCTCGGATGGTCGTTTTAAGCGCTCTGAAGGCTTCAGGGAAGCCTCGGGACGGTCCCTGAACAGGCACGAGACGTGCATCTCCATCGCCCGGGCCCGGATCGCCTCCCCCGCCCCCCCGGAGGCTTCACGGAACGTCTGGAGGCTTCCCTTACTACATCGCAAGGATTAAGGCGAAAGGGGGGGGGACGGGGAAAGCGAAGGGGGCTTTATCGTCCTCCTTCTCCTCCTTTCCCCCTCCTCTAGCCGCGCCATCGCAGGCAGCGAACGAGTCGGGTCCTGTGAACGCGGCAGCAGCGGCGACAATAGTCGCAACTCGGCTGCCTGCCGCCTTTCCCCTCCTTTGTCTCCCAGCCGGGGCGGCCCGCCGGCAAGTTACGACTATTGTCGCCGCTGCTGCCGCCGTTCACAGGACCCGCCTCTCACCCTCTTCCTCCAGTCGGCAGGCTCCAACTCGTTCGCTGCCTGCCGGGCCCCGGCGCCGCGTTCGAGCCAGTGGGGGAAAGGAGGAGGAGAAGGAGGACAACAAAGCCCCCTTCGCTTTCCCCATCCCCCCCTTTCACCTTAATCCTTGCGATGGCGCGGCTAGAGGAGGAGGAGGCAAGGGCAGCGCGGCTGAAGCCTGACGGACTTCCCTTCGGCCGAGCCCATCCTAGCGGCGGTGGTGGCGGCGGCGGCAGCGATGTGAAGGCCGGGCGCAAGGACGCCGAGCCTGAGGCGCCGCGCAGTGGAGGCGATCCGGGCCCGGGCGATGGAGACGCACGTCTCGTGCCTGTTCAGGGACCGTCCCGAGGCTTCCCTGAAGCCTTCAGAGCGCTTAAAACGACCATCCGAGCAACCCGGAAGTCACTTCCGGGTTGCTCGGAGGTTGGTTTTAAGTGTTCCGAAGGCGGGACGTTCCCTGAAGCCTCCGGGGGGGGGGAGGCTCTTTTCGCCCTCCCCAGGCTCCTATAAAGCCTCTGGAGCCTGGGGAAGGCGAAAAATAGCTTTTAAAAAGGTGAACTCAGCTGGCCAGCGCGCGCATGCGCGCTGGCCAGCTGACAGGGCAGCGCCTCGCGTGCCCTGACAAATGGCTCCGCGTGCCACTTGTGGCACGCGTGCCATAGGTTCGCCATCACGGCTATATACCATTTCAGACAAACGGTTATCAACATCTTCTTTAAAACTTCCAGTGTTGGAGCACTCACAACTTCTGTATCTTAAGCCTATCTTCTGGAGTGTTGGCTATTCCTGCCAGCTTGGTATCATCTGAAAATTTGATGAGTTCCCCATTTATCCCCTCGTCCAAATCATTGATGAAGATGTTGAAGAGTACTGGGCCTAAAACTGTAAATGCTGACTTACATGGATACCTCTGAGTGGAAGAACAAGCAGGCCCATAAATCAAGAAATGCAATCTATGCATGGATTCAATTCATGCATTACATGATGTCACTGTTTTCTTAATCCTGATTTGTTCAATAAGCCACAAGAACTAAATCTGAACTGCACACAGAGTCAAAATCTAATGAACCGTATTATGATCCAGTGTCATGGGCAAACCCCCAGTCAGTGGTAACATAATACAAAGTCCTTTTCTCCTAATTGAGGCAAAAGGAAATTATTCTAGTAAGGGAGAATATTTGTAGCTCAGGGTTGAAATGAAAACTTCTTGGTGCTCTCTGAGCTTAGATGTTTTCTTGCAGATGTTTCCTTACCTAGTGAAACTAGTAATGGCCTAGTGAAACTAATAAGGAAACTACTAGATGTAGACCTAGTGATAAAACTTGCTAGATGATGTTACCTAGTTTGGGTAATGAAACATCTGCCAAAAGACAACCAAGCTCAGAAAACATCAAGAAAAAAATATTCTTTCCACGCTATCTTCTCTAGCTAAGCTTTTTATGAAGATCGTTTATGATTCCCCCTCCCAAACTACCTTTAACAAACACAAACAAAAATGGCACCAGCATCAGACCCCTTTGAGTTCTTCCAGCCCTTTTCTTGCCACTCAGAAAGAGAATTTTGGGGCTCCTCAAGCCAGCCTTTGGGCTCCTGAAAATATCTCTAAGAGTTTCAAGGAGAGGTTTCCTTGAAGGAATCTTTCTTTGTGACATGAGTGTGGCCTGAGTGAAGGAGAAAGGCCATTGCAGAGAGTTGGACTAGCTGGTTCTTGTGATAATCTCTAACCCCATAATTCTCAGTTCTATCATTCCATTAACCAAAGTTCACAGATTTCAACTTTTTTTTTTTTGGCAAACAATGCTCTAACGTAGCATTTGCATCTTTCTTTGTGACAGTGTGGCCTGAGTGAAGGAGAAAGGCCTCATTTCCAGGTAGGTGGACTTCAATTCCCAGAATTCTCAGCAATGGCCATGCTAGCTGCAGAATTCTGGGAGTTGAACTCAACCCACCTAGAAATTGCCACGGTTGAGAAATAGAGGTAGATCTCAACTTACAATTGATTTATTTAGTGACAGTTCGAGTGAAAAAAAAAAGGGATCTACAACTATTTTTCACATTTACGACCATTTCAGCATCCCCCATGGTCACATGACCAAGATTTGGCCACTTAGCAACTAGCATGTATTTCTGATGATTGCAGTGTCTCAGGGGTCATATGATCCCCTTTTGTGATTTTCTGACAAGCAAAATCAATGGGGAAGCCAGTTTCACTTAACAACCAGGTTGCTAATGTAGCAACTGCTGTGATTCAGCTAAGAATTGTGTCAAGCAAGGTCGCATAACAGGATAAAGTGCACTGAACAATTGTAATGTACTGAATGCACCAAACAACTGGCCTCCATAAGTCGTGAATGCTCCAACACTGGAAGTTTTTCAGAAGAGATCGGACAACCATTTGTCAGAAATGGTATAGGGTTTCCTGTCTAAGCAGGGGGTTAGACTAGAAGACCTCCAAGATCCCTTCCAACTCCGTTATTCTGTTTCTATTTATCATTGCTCTCTCTCATCTCTCATCTCATCTCTCTCATCCTATCTGTCTCCCTCCCTCATCTATCGTTATCTATCTATCTATCTATCTATCTATCTATCTATCTATCTATCTATCTATCTATCTACCTACCTACCTACCTACCTACCTACCTACCTACCTACCTACCTACCTATCTATCTATCTATCTATCTATCTATCTATCTATCTATCTATCATGTCATACTTAACAACAGAAATGTTGGGCTCAATGTTGCTTGTAATACAATACAATACAGTACAATAGTAGAGTTGGAAGGGACTTTGGAGGTCTTCTAGTCCAACCCCCTGCCTAGGCAGGAAACCCTATACCGTTTCAGTAAGTCAAGGAATTACTATATTGCCCTAAGACTCGTCTTTATCAGCTTATCTAAGGTCTTTTCTCCCTGTCTCAACTTCTGATTTCCATGCCACTCCTTGAGTTGCCTTGTGCTCAGTCCAGGAGTAGTATTCACTTACCTTCCTTACCAGTTCACCACATCCGTGCATGCCCACAGCTTTCCGTGCATGCGCTTTTGGTGAAAAAAGATGCCAAAATGGGATGATAAATGGAGCCGGGGCCGGTGGGCGGGGTCACCCGCGATTTCGACTACCGGTTCATGCGAACCGGTCTGAACCTGCAGAATGCCACCTCTGGCTCAGTCATAACAACACTGGAAATGTGTGTCTCACACAGGATGAGGCAGTGTTTTGTTTCCTTTCAAGAGCTGTACTCTATTGCACGATTTGTTTAATCATGATTTGCTAAACATAAATGCATACTAATTGAACCCGGGGCTTACAGACCACAACGGCTGTTTTTCTAGCATACCCTACATGAGAAAGAAGCAAATCAAAATTTGATTTTAAACTTTCTATAATCCCACCTGCTAAACTGTAGGAGTTCTTTGGCTTCTCTCAAGTGCTGTGAATTTAGCTGTAACCAAAGACAATTGTCCTGGCCTAAATGATCCTAAATGTAGGATCTGAAATGATCCTACAGCTGAGATCCCAGAGCTACACTTCCCTCTATATTGGAAAGAGAGAGACTAAAACAGAAAAGTTATATAATATCACAAAGGCAAAAATGTTGAGTGTGACATCATTATTTTGCTTGGGCCCATAGCCTACTGGAAAACCAATATCTCTATAATAAAGTAATAAAGGGGTGTTTGTAAAACTGAATTTTTGACCATAACTTTGTGCTCTGCAGTTCATTAATTGGAATCCAATGTATAGTATTACATAACCAATTAGCTCATTTTATAGAACAAACATTTTATAGATCTACACCCCCCCCCCCATGGAGTCAAATGCAATTTTTAAAAAAGAAACATTTCTTGGCTCTCCTCACCTCTGTTGGAGCAATATTCCAAAATATTCCTTTTGCGGTGTAACAAATTTATACAGACCTTTCAAATGTTCCAAATCTTTCAGGTACCTGTTATAGTGGCAACATCACTCCAACGTAAAATTGGGTAGACAACAGAATTGTCTCCTTTTTATGAAAGAAATGTATCTACAAGAGTTGGATTACTTAACCTCTCGTGACAGAGGAGATATTAGCACTAAGGGCGTCTGATTTCTTATTTTATCTCTTAGCCCCAACACCATCTCATCACCGTAAAACCCTTCTCTAATTATACATTTTTGACAAGAAAAAAGCTCATATCTCAAGAACCTCCAATGCAAATTCTTCCTGACATTCCTGACTTTAATCTCATTTTAGATCTCCTATTTGCCTGGGTTTCTTTGCTCTCCTTACCTCAGGCGTTCCTATTCTTCAAACCAAGGCAGCGTAGTCCGTTCTGATGCTCCCAAAGAAATTAAGCGACTAAATGAAATAGGAGCCGTTCAACTATTTTGGGGAGGGAGCCGAGAGCAAGAAGGTTCGTGACAGTTATTAAAATCTAAATGGGTCGTTTGGTCAAGACAGGAAGACATTAAATAACTGGGAGGGATGTCAACATGAAGAGGGCAAAGGGCTATTTGGAGTGACAGGAACAAGTGACATCAAAACCATCCAGAGATGCAAAAGGAGGATTATTTTAAAGGGAACAAGCTCAGGTCCCAGGTTATGAAAGCCTCATAAATTAACTTCAGTGCTTCTAAAATTATAAACTATATTATCGCTGTTAAGCAACACGGAGTTCCTCAGAGTAAGAAAAATCCCTCCAAATAGGGATACATCACAAAGTTCTGCTAATCAATACTATAGAATAGAATAAAATAGAATAGAATAACAGAGTTGGAAGGGACCTTGGAGGTCCTCTAGTCCAACCAACTGCTTAGGCAGGAAACCCTACACTACTTCAGACAAATGGTTGTCCATCCTCTTCTTTAAAACTTCCAGGAGTCACAATTTCTGGATGCAAATTGTTCTACTGATTAATTGTTCTGTCAGGAAATTTCTCAGTAGTTCTAGGTTGCTTCTCTCCTTGATTAGTTTCCATACATTGCTTCTTGTTCTACCTTCTGGTGCCTTGGAGAATAGCTTGACTCCCTCTTCTTTGTGGCAACCCTTGAGATATTGGAACATTGATATTGGAACACTGACCAACCACACTCAACGTGTAGTCCTCAAAGGAACTGCATCTACATGGAGGGAAGTATGCAGTGGAGTACCCCAAGGCTCTGTTTTAGGCCCAGTACTCTTCAACATCTTCATCAATGATTTGGATGAGGGAATAAATGGGGAACTCATCAAATTTGCAGATGACACCAAGCTGGCAGGAATAGCCAACACTCCAGAAGATAGGCTTAAGATACAGAAGGATCTTGACAAACATTGGGCACTATCTAATAAAATGAAATTCAATGGTGAAAAGAGTAAGGTTCTACATTTAGGCAACAAAAACGGAATGCACTAGTACAGTATAGATGGTACCTTGCTCAGTAGTAGTAACTGTGAAAGGGATCTTGGAGTCCTGGTGGACAACCATTTAAATATGAGCCAGCAGTGTGCAGCAGCTGCCAAAAAAGCCAACACAGTTCTAGGCTGCATAAATAGAGGGATAGAATCAAGATCACGTGAAGTGTTAATACCACTTTATAATGCCTTGGTAAGGCCACACTTGGAATACTGCATTCAGTTCTGGTCGCCACGATGTAGAAAAGATGTGGAGACTCTAGAAAGAGTGCAGAGAAGAGCAACAAAGATGATTAGGGGACTGGAGACTAAAACATATGAAGAACGGTTGCAGGAACTGGGTATGTTAGATCTGGGCAACGAGAGAACAGACTGCGGGCACGAAGTGACTTAACAGCTCTTTATTAGTAGTAGTAGTGATCCAGCTTGCTCTGTGGCCGGAGGGTTCCCCCTTTATAGTACTCGGGTACGCCTCTCGACCAATCAGAGCGACTCCTGTTTCCCGCTGTAGCAGCGGACCAGAGAGGAGACTTCCTCCGATATATGTTAATATCTAACACCCCTCCCCTCCTAGACGGAACGTTGCGGTTAGTAACATAGTCCTTTAGGTACGTTGGCGTTTGCCTTACTCGGGAGGAGCGTCTCAGTTCGGGTTGGTTAGAAGTGGTTGCAGGATCGGATGCTTTCTCTGCTTCACGTTCGGGGGGTTTCGTGCTTTCGTTGCTTGGGCGTTCCGGGGTCTGCTCACTTATGTTGCTTGGGGGTTGCTCTGCTTCGTGCTTGGTCTCTTGTTCTGACCTGGGCTCGCAGGTGTCGTAGTTCTCTGCGTTGGGGCTCTCGAGTGGCTGACTTTGCATTGGTAGGTAGCTCTCGTCCTCGATTCGTAGATCTGAGTGTGCTAGGCGACCCCGAAGTTGATCGATGTGCCTTTTCCAGTTCCGCCCATCTTCCAGTTCCAACAGATACGATTGTGGACCCGTGATGCCTATGACCCTTGCCGGCATCCACAATGTCCCCCCTGCATAGTTGTGGGCGTATACTGAATCCCCTATGCTAAAATTCCGAATTTTGCTTGTGGAGTCTGGGGGTGCTGTGGCAGAGTAATTTGGGTGAAGACGGTCCAGGTGAGACCGTAGACGGCGGCCCATGAGTAGCTCAGTGGGGCTCCTACCCGTCGTTGCGCTGGGGGTAATGTGTTGGATTAATAGGTAATGGTCAATGCGTGTTTGCCAATCACCTGGACCCATCCTAGCGAGGGCCTCTTTTGCGGATCGCACCATTCTCTCCGCCTGTCCGTTTGATGCCGGATGGAATGGCACGACGAGGGCATGCCGAATTCCCTGACCTGCTAAGTATGTTTCGAATTGCATGGCCGTGAACTGGGGCCCGTTATCGGATACCAGGAGGTCGGGCAGGCCATGAGTGGCGAAAAGTTGCCATAGAACCTTAATGACTGCCTCTGCCGTGGTTGAAGTCATTAGGACTACTTCTAGCCATTTGGAGTATGCATCCACAACTATAAGGAACGTCTGACCTTGAACTGGCCCTGCGAAGTCGATGTGTATTCTCGACCAGGGTGCTTTTGGCTTTTCCCATTCTGTGGCGGGCGCTTCCAGGGGTGCTGGTCTCGATTCTTGGCATGGATCGCAAGTGGCCACCCACTCCTCTATCTCTTTATCCATGTTTGGCCACCAAACGTAACTTCTCGCTAACGCCTTCATCCTAACAATCCCCGGGTGCCCAACATGTAATGCATCTAACACATTTCTACGTAATGCATAAGGAATAACAACTCGATCCCCCCATAATAAACAACCTTGTAACACTGAGAGTTCGTCCCGTTTTGACCAAAACACTTTGAATTCCGGGCCCACGTTTCCCTTCGCCCACCCCCTCCAAACCCAAGTTTGAACTTGCTTTATTAAATTGTCTTTAGAGGAGAACCTTGCAACGTCGCAGGAAGAAACCGGTCCAGAGTCCAAACAGTCAATGAGCAATACCGGTACTTCGGGAGTGGGGTCTGGCAGAAGGTCAGGTAATGGGCAACGGCTGAGTGCGTCTGCGTGTCCAAGAGTGGAGCCCGGTCGATGAATTAACTTGTAGGAGTACGCCGCCAGGAAAACAGTCCACCTGGTCATGCGTGGAGAAAGGGAGACCGAGTGGGGCGGTTTCCCGCCAAAAGTCCAAACAACGGTTTGTGATCTGTGATTAGTTCAAAATCGCGGCCGTAGAGGTATTCATGGAAACGTTTTACTCCAGCTACAGCAGCTAATGCTTCCCTGTCCATCTGGCTGTAGTTCCTTTCGGCCGATGAAAGAGTCCTAGAGTAGAATGCGATGGGTGCTTATTTTCCGTCTGGCATCCGGTGGCTAAGGACTGCGCCAACTCCAAAGGGTGATGCATCGCAGGTCAATACCAGCAGTAGGGTCTGGCTGTATGGACTAACAGCGAGTCAGTGGTGAGCAGGCGCTTTACCCCGGCAAAAGCTGCTGCTTCGGATCGTCCCCATTTCCATGGTGTGTTCCTCTGGAGTAGACGGTGTAGTGGCTCAGCAACGGTCGCCTTCTGTCTCAGAAAAACGCTGTAGAAGTTAAGTAGTCCGAGGAAGGCCTGCAACTCGGTCTGATTTCGTGGTGTGGGGGCGTCCTGGATCGCCTTAATTTTCTTTGAAGTGGGGTGTATTCCCTGACCATCGATTCTATAACCCAGGAATTCTACGCTAGGCACGTTAATTTGGCATTTTTCCTTTTTTAGGCGGAGACCCTTTTCTCTGATTCTGGCCAAAACAGTTCTGGCTCCTTTATTTAATTGCTCCTCGTTTGCAGCGGACACCAAGATGTCGTCAAAATAAGGGACGACTCCCGGTATCCCCTGCAAATGTCGTTCCATGACGCTCTGGAACAATCCTGGAGCAATACTCACACCGAATTGTAGCCGGTTGCATTTGAATGCTCCTCTATGCATCACTATAGTTTGGGCCTCCGCTGTGGCGCTATCTACGGGCAACTGCTGGTAAGCTTGAGCCATGTCTAATTTAGCAAATACCTTTCCTGGCCCCAACGAGTGCAATAAGTGCTGTACTACAGGCACAGGATATGCGCTTTGTTGTAGTGCGACATTAATTGTGCATTTATAGTCCGCGCAGATGCGGACTGACCCATCTGGCTTGACTGGGGTCACAATGGGAGTTCCCCAACGTGCGTGATCACCGGCTCAAGGACTCCTTGCTCTACTAATTTATCTATCTCCTTATCTATTTTTGGGCGGAGTGCAAAAGGCACTCGTCTCGGCTTAAGTCGGATTGGCGCCACTTTGGGGTCTAAATTAAATGAGATTGGTTTACCCACATACTTACCAAGACCGGGGCTGAACACATCCTCGAACTCCTTAAACATCTGCTCAGCGCTGCTGTTCTCTACGGCATTTATTCCGGTGACTTCTAACCCCAAGGCTTCAAACCAATCTAGTCCCAGAAGGTTCTGTAATGGCGCGCTGGCGATGGTCATGGGCAGCTGGGCTACGATGTCCTTGAAACGGATCTGGAAGGTGCCTTGGCCCACAATGGGGACTCGGTTCCCCTGGTAGTCTCGAAGCAGGATGTCTGGAACGCGTAGTTGGCTCTTTTTGAGGCTAGGGATAGCCTGTTTCATGGATGCCCATGAAATGATCGTCAGGGACGATCCTGTGTCAACTTCCAGCTCGCAAGGTGAGCCCTCCAAGAGGACTGTGACTTTCAGCTTTTTAGGCCGCTTGGTGCGGACCTGACTTATTGTGGTGAGATACGTTCGCAACTCCTCTCTCTGGGTCAACTCTATTTCAGCATCTGTATCCTGAAAATACTCTCATTGAGCGTCTTGATAGAACGCTCTTTCAGCTCTTTGTGTGTACTCTCTCTGGGGATACGCTCGCTCAGCTCTTTGGGAATTTTCTCTCTGGGTAAACACTTGTGGATTTCTCTCTGGGCGCCCTTTTTGATTTTGCCAAGCCCCTGGGTTGGGCTTCTGTTGGCGGTACATAGGTGGTTGCCGTGAGGCAGGGACTTCGCTCCGGCACACTCGTGTGATGTGCCCAAGTTTTTTGCAGTGCGAACAAACAACGTTCCTGAACCTACAGGTAGACCTGGGGTGATTCCCTCCACAGCTTGCGCAGGGCGGCAAACGGAATCCGGGTCTCCCCCCAGGCCTCAAGTGACTGCTCCGTATCAGGTGACTGTCCTCGAACTCGGGATCCTCGTAGTCGGGGCTTGTGTCCTCGTAGTGAACTCTGGTTTGCCTTGGTGCTGGCTGGTTTACGCTGAAACCGCGTTGTATGGTTACCGATGATTTCTCCGCTGACTCTGACGCTCTTGCTTCGTTTAGAGCTATCTGTAGGGTTAACTTTGGGTTTGCCAACAGCTTCTTTTGTAGTGAAATGTCTCTTAACCCACAGATAAGCTGTGCTAAGATATGCTCGTCCAGATCCCTGAACTCGCAGTGAGTTGCTGCTTTACGCAGGGCTGCAACATATTGGTTGATTGATTCTCCCGCTTTCTGGTTCCGCGTGTTGAATTCCTTGCGGCAAACGTGGCGGGAAGGTTTTGGCGCGTAATGAGTCTGTAGAGTCTGTTGCAACGCCGTCCATGATACTGCCTGTATCGGAGTAGGCGCGGTGAGGTCTCTGGCCGTGTTGAAGACTTCTTTCCCGCAGTAGCCGAGGAAGATGTTTTTCTTCCGGGCGTCGGTGATCCCCGTGTATTCGTTCGCTTCGAGAAAACACTCGAAACAAATCATGAAGGCTTCCCATTCGTCATTCGCTGGGTCGAATGGAGCGGGGGGAGTGTGCATCGCCATCTTCTCTCGTTCGAATTTGCCGCGCTGCGGTGACCTGAGATGGCTGCCGGAATTTCTGCCGAATTCCTAGGCTGGATCAAATCCAGAGATTCTGGAGTAGCGATCTTCGTCCTATCTGTCTCTCGATCCCACCTTCGTCGCCAATGTTAGATCTGGGCAACGAGAGAACAGACTGCGGACACGAAGTGACTTAACAGCTCTTTATTAGTAGTAGTAGTGATCCAGCTTGCTCTGTGGCCGGAGGGTTCCCCCTTTATAGTACTCGGGTACGCCTCTCGACCAATCAGAGCGACTCCTGTTTCCCGCTGTAGCAGCGGACCAGAGAGGAGACTTCCTCCGATATATGTTAATATCTAACAGGGTATGCTTAGCTTAAGAGAAAGAAGGACTAGGGGAGACATGATAGCAGTGTTCCAATATCTCAGGGGTTGCCACAAAGAAAAGGGAGTCAAACTATTCTCCAAGGCACCTGAGGGTAGAACAAGGAGCAATGGGTGGAAACTAATCAAGGAGAGATGCAGCTTAGAACTGAGGAGAAATTTCCTGACAGTTAGAACAATTAATCAGTGGAACAGCTTGCCTCCAGAAGTTGTGACTGCCCCAACACTGAAAGTCTTTAAGAAGATGTTGGATAGCCATCTGTCTGAAATGGTATAGGGCAGGGGTGGCGAACAAGTTCGACAAAAAGAGCCAAAATTTGAAACTGTGAGAGTCAGAGAGCCACACCACGCGCTCCCTTTCGGCGCTAAACCCGGAAGTACGGTCTTGCCCCGCCCCTGGCGACGCGACGACGCTTGCCTGCGCTCCACCAGCTCGGCTGGGAACGGAGACGTTTCCTCAGCGGAGCGGAGCGCCTGAAAGGGACGCAGGCTCAGCCTGCCAGGCTGCCACCACTCCACTGAAGACATTGCTGAGCAGAGAAACGTCTCTGTTCCCAGCCGAGCTGGTGGAGCGCAGGCAAGCGTCGTCGCGTCGACCGTACTTCCGGGTTTAGCGCCAAAAGGGAGCGCGCGATCCGAGCCACAGTATACAAAATAATGATAAGAAGCAAAGAGCCTCATTCATTTTGGCCGGGAGCCGCATGCGGCTCGAGAGCCGCGTGTTCGCCACCCCTGGTATAGGGTTTCCTGCCTCGGCAGTGGGTTGGACTAGAAGACCTCCAAGGTCCCTTCCAACTCTACTATTGTATTGTATTGTATTGCTGTCATGTCTCCCCTAGTCCTTCTTTTAATTAAACTAGACATACCCAGTTCCTGCAACCGTTCTTCATGTGTTTTAGCCTCCAGTCCCCTAATTCTCTTTATTGCTCTTCTCTGCCCTCTTTCTAGAGTCTCCACATCTTCTTTACATCATGGCAACCAAAACTGGATGCAGTATTCCAAGTGTGGCCTTACCAAGGCATTATAAAGTGGTATTAACACTTCACGTGATCTTGATTCTATCCCTCTGTCTATGCAGCCTATAGCTATGTTGGCATCTTTGTCAGCTGCTGCACACTGCTGGCTCATATTTAAATGGTTGTCCACTAGGACTCCAAGATCCCTTTCACAGTTACTATTACTACTATGTTCCTCTGGCTTTCTATTCAACTAGGATCTAGTCTTTATGATTTTATTCTGAGCAACAGATGACTCCAAAGTCCAAACCCAGAATTGGCGGGTGAAGGTTTATTGAAATTATCTGAAATCTGCAAGGTTACTGATATTCCTTCTTTATGCAGAACTCTCCAAGGTCATCAGTTGGAAAGTCAAACCCAGTTTGTATACTTGGTACTTTCTGTTGGAGAATGTCTTATGGCACAAATTGCAGGGTGCCTATTTTTAATGTTTGCTTTGTTGCACAGTCAGACAGATGTTCAAACTGGATTTAGGACTATCATTGCTCTAAAGAGTTGAAGAAGCTTCTTGGATGAGAAACAAAACATCTTCAAAGAAAAAACAAGGAAGTCCTGTTGCCTCCTGAGAAAGCACCTTTGGGATTCCAAACTAAGTTAACCAGAAGAGGTCCATTTCACAACTAGTCGTGGAATGTTAGCCTTGCAAGGAAGCCAGACCAAAAAAAAAAAACAAAAAAAAAAACCCCACAGCCAATGAGCTAATTCTATTTATTGCAAGGTTACATTAATAAATCTTACAAGTCTGAAAGAACTTTCAGAATGGAATGCAATAGAATCTTGTAAGTCTTAATGTACATTCGTTTCCTTGCACCCGTCGGCTTAACAGGTCAAAACCTGCGAGCTGCTTTCCCTGCATGCACCTGGCTGCTTTTTATCTGACGTTTCCTGAGTTGTGTCTCTTTTTCGGTGGTGAAATTCAATTTTTTAAACTAGCGGTTCTGTGGGCGTGGCTTGGTGGGCGTGGCAGAAGAAGGCCACTGCAAAATCTCCATTCCCACCCCATTCCATGGCAAGGATACTGCAAAATCTCCATTTCCACCCCACACTGGGGCCAGCCAGAGGTGGCATTTGCCGGTTCTCCAAACTACTCAAAATTTCCGCTACCGGTTCGCCAGAACCTGTCAGAACCTGTTGGATTTCACCCCTCCTCTTCTCCCTGCATCTCAAGGTCGTTCCCGCAAGCCATTACACCAAATAACATCAAGGCTTACGGATCAAAGGGATGAGAGGATTGTGTAATGGCTCCAGACTACTGTGGTTACCCAAGTTGGCAGTACTTGTCCTGACCCAGTTCATTTCTGACCCAGCTGTGATATTTCTGAAACTGTCGCCAAGCCAGGAATTCCTTTTGCTTTGGAATCCTGGGTTTGTGGTGTTCTTTCTTTTCCAAGATTACAAATCCTTGCCTCTTTTCCTGGCTTAGGAACTCAAGAACTTCATTCTCTCCTTTGGCCCAGATTTTTAATTGCTCAAACTTCCCAGCCGCAAACATCCACGGGTGGTTTTGATGCCAGCTGATCCCCGTCCAAGAGAAGGAGGGAAAAGACAGACCTCTCATCTCAACTATTTCATCCCTGCTGTTTTTGCCAGGGCTATTCTGTGTCTAGGAAGAGTTATGAGGGTCTATATGGAGAGTCCAAACAGGCTGGATCAACCTTATCTGAATTTTAAATTTAGCTACACCAAATATTAAAATCTTGCTCTGATTTATCTCAATGCAGAATATTGGGTTTTTCTTGTGAGTGTGGGGGGCATACACGGATATTAGTTAATAATAATAATAATAATAATAATAATAATAATAATAATAATAATAATAATAATATTATTATTATTATTAATGCAGAATATTGGGTTTTTCTTGTGAGTATACACGGATATTAGTTCTCCGTAGCAGAGGTACAGCCACAGAAATATGATTTGCAGTGTGAGTTTTTATTATTTTTTTATTAAAACAACCAACTTAAAAGTATTAAAATATATTTAAACAAGAACACAGGAAGTCTGAAAACAATAAAGCAGTAATATAGTAGACAAATGAAAAGTACTATGCACATTTAAGAACTAAGAATACCATGAGCTGGGATAAAACTGATGCAAGCAAGCTTAAGAATATTACTGTCATCAACTGTATATAAGTAGGAAGAATCCTAGAGAGATGCGTTGTCTTATATGTCCAAAGAAATATTTTAATTAAAAATAGTCAAGGATGTCTGGTTTTCTATACGCATCACCCACAAAAACACAGGTGATCAAACTCCTCTTTTAATGTGTGCAAAACACATAAATGGGATGGAGCTTAGGTGATTGTGGCCACCATATCAATCTTTTAACCTCCTTCCTTGCAGACATCCTTGTGATGGGTTGAGCAAGTGATAATCTCATTTCAAGTATAATTTCTAAAGCTGGAGAGAAATTGGAAAGGACTAATATCTAAAATAGTCACACATACTCAGTGATGGGATTCAAAAAAATTTTTATCACCAGTTCTGCGGGTGTGGCTTGGAGGGCATGGCTTGGTGGGCATTGCAGGGGAAAAATACTGTAAAATCTCCATTCCCTCCCCCCTCCAGGGGAAGGTTACTGCAAAATCCCCGTTCCCTCCTGATCAGCTGGGACTTGGGAGGCAGAGAATAGATTGTGGCCACCTGCCACCATATTAATTTTTAACTTCCTTCCCTGCAGACATCCTTGTGATGGATGGAACGAGTTATAATCTCATATTTAAAGTATAATTTCTAAAGCTGGAGAGAAATTGGGAAGGACTAATATCTAAAATACTCATTACATGCTGAATGTGGGAGAAGAGAACTGAAGAACCACTATGTCTTCCCACTGGGCTAAAAAAAGCAATGAGCAAGGCAGTTCTACATTTTAAAAAATGGTTACATTAGCCTAAGGCATAAGAAAATATGAAAGAACCATCCCATGAAAATTAATAGTACAGTACATAGTATAATTAATAGTACAGTACATAGTATAGTAATTTTCATCCCATGAAAATTAATAGTACAGTACATTGGTCTAAAAAAGGTAGGTATATATCGGTGATGGTGAACCTTTTCCTTATGGCGTGCCATAAATGTGCGCGCGCACCCACTCCAATTCAATCCTCCCTACCCACCTGCGCATGGGCGTGCGACACCTCCGCAGGTTCTGGAGGCTTTCCGGAAGCCTGGGGAGGGTGAAAATGGCCTCCACGGTCCCCCGGAGGCCCTCCGGAGGCCCTCCGGAAGCCAGAAATGTATTGTTTCCGAACTTCCGGTTGGCCTGTTGGGGCCGTTTTTCATCCTCTCCGGGCTTCGGGAAGGCCTCCGGAGGCTGGGGAGGGTGAAAAACAGGCCGAACGGGCCAACTGAAAGTTAGTTCCTGTTACACCTGTTTTTCGCCCTCCCCAGCCTCCGCAGGCCTTCCTGAAGCCTGGAGAGGGTGAAAACAGCCTCCCCCGACCCTCCGGAAGGCCGAAAATCAGCTGACTGGTGCACACAGACCTGATACCAGCAAATATGGTTCCACGTGTCACCTGTTGGCACAAGTGCCATAGGTTCACCGATAGATAGATAGATAGATAGATAGATAGATAGATAGATAGATAGATAGATAGATAGATGATAGATAGATAGATAGATGATGGATGGATGGATGGATGGATGGATAGATAGATAGATAGATAGATAGATAGATAGATGATAGATAGATAGATGATGGATGGATGGATGGATGGATGGATGGATGGATAGATAGGAATGATAGATTAGATAGATAGATAGATAGATAGATAGATAGATAGATAGATGATAGATAGATAGATGATGGATGGATGGATGGATAGATAGATAGATAGATAGATAGATAGATAGATAGATAGATAGATGATAGATAGATAGATGATGGATGGATGGATGGATGGATGGATGGATAGATAGGAATGATAGATTAGATAGATAGATAGATAGATAGATAGATAGATAGATAGATAGATAGATAGATAGATAGATAGATAGATAGATGATGGATGGATGGATGGATGGATGGATGGATGGATGGATAGATAGATAGATAGATAGATAGATAGATAGATAGATAGATAGATAGATGATAGATAGATAGATGATGGATGGATGGATGGATGGATGGATGGATGGATAGATAGGAATGATAGATTAGATAGATAGATAGATAGATAGATAGATAGATGATAGATAGATAGATAGATAGATAGATAGATAGATAGATAGATAGATAGATGATAGATGTATGTATGTATGTATGTATGTATGTATGTATGGATGGATGGATGGATGGATGGATAGATAGATAGATAGATAGATAGATAGATAGATAGATAGATAGATAGATAGATGATAGATGTATGTATGTATGTATGTATGTATGTATGGATGGATGGATAGATAGATAGATAGATAGATAGATAGATATCATCCTCTAGTGTTATGTAACCTAAAATATAGTCAGGGATTCTCACATACTAGTTGTTCAGTCAGGTTTCTGGGAAATCAATCATGGCCATCCAAATCTGAAGCTTCTACATTGAAGTTGGGCCTCCATGCCTCTAACCAGGGAATAAAACATCTGATTAAGAGGAACCAAGGAGAACGCATGGCAGGAGATGGCCAGTCTGCTTAGGACTTCACTCAGATTCATAAAAAAATTTCCAGGGGTCTCCATAAAGAGGCACTTCGCTATACCTCCCCCACACAAGGTCATCAGCCAGCTCTTCAAAGCCCGTATCTGGCAGATTGAGCCACCCTTCCTGAATCCAGAACCAAGGGTAGATATTTTCTCCAGAGAAGTTTGCAGGAGGGAAGGTAAAGATCCAACGGTTGGTCTCAGCATTGAAAAATGACACCTGCTCTGCAGTGTAATCTAGATTGACCTGGATTCTTTGGAGAGGCTCAGACAGATACAAAGGAACAACACCAGAATTGGTAAAAGCCACGTATTTTTTTCTCTCAACTAAGCCCAGTCCCCAAATGCCGTTTTCGGGAGCAAAATGTACCAGGTGCTTCCTCTCCACCGACTCTTTGGCCACCCCCACAGCCCAGATCTTCCCTTCTTCCACGTTTATTTCCCAGTAGATTCTCCCTGCAGTGAAGCCTTCGCTTCCGAGCACGCAGGAATCGTTTTCGAATCTCTTCCAGTGGTAGGGATGCACTTTTGCATTCCACTTGACAGTCATCTCGCAATCTGAAAGGTCCAGCATGGGACTCAGGGTGTCCCGATCAAAGAACACATTTGCTGGAAGAGAAAAGGATCGTGTTAGGCTGCACAGCTCAAAGTAACCTTCCCTTCACATTCTATGCCACCCTCCAGATGGGTTAGGGCAGCATCGCTCAGAATTGCCAGCTGGCACAATGCTGGCAATTCTGGATGATAGGAAAGCAGGCTAAAGGCTGGAGTAGATTTCTCCCTCACTGGACTGCATGGAACCCACACAACTGTCATTCAAAGACAGAATCGTAGCTGTTCCTTTTATACCTCAGTGGATTTTAATGTTCCAGCTCCAGAGAAGTTCCCTAGAATAGGTAGTTGGTTCTATCAACCAGCATGCAGGATGCACACCTCCCCAGAATGCACAATTGGGATTTGGGAAGTGTGTGTGTCAGTGGCGGGATTCAATTTTTTTTACTACCAGTTTGGTGGGCGTGGCTTGGTGGGGTGTGGCATGGCTTGGTGGGCATGGCAGGGGAAGGATACTGTAAAATCCCCATTTCCTCCCGATCAGCTGGGACTGGGGAGTCAGAGAATAGATGGGAGCGGGGCCAGTCAGAGGTGGCATTTACCGGTTCTCCGAACTACTCAAAATTTGCTACCGGTTCTCCAAAACTGGTCATAACCTGCTGAATACCACCTCTGGTGTGTGTGTGTGTGTGTGTGTGTGTGTGTGTGTGTGTGTGTGTGTGTGTGTGGTGTGTGTATTGTGTGTGTGTGTGTGTGTGTATTGGCAGCCATTTGCAGCCTTCTGGAACCTCTGCTTACTCATCAACCCCTTCTCAGCATAGGTATGTGGTGATGGCTACAGCAGGGATCTCCAACCTTGGTGACTTTAAGACTTGTGGACTTCAATTCCCAGAATCCCTCACTCAGCATGTCCACAAGTCTTAAATCCGCCAAGGTTAGAGACCCCTAGACTAGAGGCAGTTGAGGGCCGCTACCTAAGTCAACCTTCAGTCCATTTCAGGATTCCATTAGCGTTTACAGCAGTGCTTTCCAAATCTGGGAAAATACCCCAAATTGGGTAAAAATGTATTTTCCTTTGGGTAAACAACACACAAGCCGGTCACCCAATCGCAACAGGGGCATTTAAATTGAATTAAAGGTTGTCATGTGTACTAAAATATACTTGAAAAATCTGCCAAATATTCCTATTAAGAGGAAAATCAATGAAATTGCCAATGGGAATCTGTTGAAATGACATAAAGTTCATGAATGATATTGTTTTAACAAAACAGTTCTCACGTTAGAACCTCTCATTCAATGAAGTTATAACAGTGCTGGAGGAAAGGACTTATGATGGGTCTTTGAAGCTTGATAAGACTTTCTGATAAGTGGCTTTTGGGTCATGAAGGTAAAAATGGGCGAACAATAAATTTAATAAATAAATAAGTACGTTCACAAGTAAGTATGTCTGGGTATGTCTAGTTTAATAGAAAGAAGGACTAGGGGAGACATGATAGCAGCGTTCCAATATCTCAGGGGCTGCCACAAAGAAGAGGGAGTCAAACTATTCTCCAAAGGGGTAGAGGGTAGAACAAGAAGCAATGGGTGGAAACTAATCAAGGAGAGAAGCAACTTAGAACTGAGGAGAAATTTCCTGACAGATAGAACAATTAATCAGTGGAACAGCTTGCCTCCAGAAGTTGTGAAAGCCCCAACACTGGAAGTCTTTAAGAAGATGTTGGATAGCCATTTGTCTGGAAAGGTATAGGGTTTCCTGCCTAGGCAGGGGGTTGGACTAGAAGACCTCCAAGGTCCCTTCCAACTCTGCTATTGTATTGTATTGTATGTATGTAAATAAGTAAGTAAATAAATAAGGGAGGAAAAAAATAAGGACGCACTAATTTATGGAAATCATTCAAAATGAAGCCAAACAAAGGTATCCCAAAATTTGACTGTCTGCTGACAAATGAAAACAGCCACAGACTATTTATTCCATTTTTGTGTTGCCTTTCCACTAAATTGTATTTAAATAGCTTAGCAATGAATCAGTGAAATGAAAAGTTTTTACAAGGCACATCTATTAAATAACATATCAAAAAATAAGCACTGAACAATAGATGGCTTATTCACAATTTATAAAACATACACCATTGGCTGATTTTGTACAATACACTAAGCCACAAGGATTGTTTATAAATCTCAGTGGCTAACATCACAAGAGGAATGGAAACTGTGAAGCAATCAATTCTTCTGGACTTCTATGATTTCCCAGTTTGGATTGGTAAATTTACCTTTCTCATAAGGTTTCAGGCAGTTGTCCATGATTTTCATTAATTCGGTTTGCATCTTAGCTAGAAGGTAAAGGCAGAATAAAGGAAAATAAATAATAGTTGGCATTGTTTAAGTACTTCATTCAGCAACCAATCATAGTAATGCAAAGATGCCATGATTAAAGTCTATTTACATTATGGAATCCTGTCTCTAATAAACCCTAAGCTTTTTTCCTCATACATTTCTCAAAATAATTAATAATAATAGCAACAACAACAACAATAGTAATGGTCTGCACAGAGGAATCAAGGAGGAATTTCCTGACAGTGAGAATGATTATTCAATGGAACAGCTTGCCTCCTGGAGTTATTGCTGCTTTTCAAAAAACAGCAACACCCATTTATCTGGAATGGCATAAGACAGTGATGGCCAACTTTTTGCCATCGCATGCCAAAAGGGGAGCGCAGGGGGTGGGGTCATGCGTGGATGCGCCCACATCCATAATTGTATGTGCGCGACCCCCCCAGTATGCGCGTGTGACCCCCACTTTTTGCACGCAATGGACCCATTTTTCGCCCTCCCCAAGCTCCAAAGTCTTTCTAGGAGCCTGGAGAGGGCAAAAATGCTCCCTCCGCCCCCTGGATGCTTCAGGAGGCTTCCCTGACGCCTCCGGAGGGAGAAAAACAGCCTAACGCGCAAACTGGAAGTCCGTTCCCGAACTTCTGGTTTGCGTGTTGGGCTGTTTTCGCCCTCCGGAGGACGAAAAACGGCCCTATGGGCAACTCATCCATTCCTGAACATCCGGGTTGCCTGTTGAGCTGTTTTTCACCCTCCAGGGGGCGAAAAACGCCCCTACGGGCAACTCGGAAGTCCGTTCCTAAACTTCCAGATTGCACGTTGGGCCGTTTTTCGTCCTCCTGAGACTTCAGGAGGCTTCCCTCCTGTGGGCACGCCCGCGCACGACCCCCTCTGAGCTCCCCTTGCTTTTGGCACGCGATGGCAAAAAGGTTAGCCATCACTGTCTTATACCATTGTGCTTTGGAGAATAGCTTGACTCGCTCTTCTTTGTGGCAGCCCCTGAGATATCAGAACACTGCTATGATGTCCTTCTTTTCATCAAACTTGACATACCCAATTCCAGCAACAGTTCTTCATATGTTTTAGCCTCCAGTTCCCAAATCATCCTTGTTGCTCTTTTCTACACTAGAGTCTCAACATCTTTTTTTACATTGTGGCGACCAAAACTGGATGCAGTAGTCCAAGCGACTGACCGGGTGTTTCCTACCAATCTATGCCTTTAACATTTGTCAACATTCGTGAAGCATTGATAGCATCCATTTCATCAACATTTTCCTTGGATCCTACTTTACAGTATTCATTTCAATTCCACTCTTCAAAGTATCTCCTTAATTCCCATAACAAACCTCTGACTTCCTTCTTCCAGCCTTCAGTTTTCACCTGGAATTGTGTTCTGTGCTCACTCTGGTGTCTTTCACTCCCATTTCTTTTCAAGCATCATTTTTGGCATTCTCATATAATGGACTGTCTCATATTCGGGAACTCTCTTTTTGATCTGGTGGATCTAAATTAGTCTTTTGTGATAAGCAAAGAAACTCACTGTGTTTTTGGATTTACTACTTTTTCTGCGAATGTATAAGCCCATATCAACAGTGATGGGATGCTGCCGGTTTAACAACCGGTTCGGTGAGCACGCACTTTGCAGGCGCCTAAAGCGCTTGCACGCAACACTGAAAACTGAGAATTTAGAAGCTCAGCTGCTTTCCTTCCAATTCAGCAACGGTAAGTAGAACAGCGGGGGGGGGGGGGGGGGAATCAGCAGTGCTGTGCGATTGAGATGAGCTAGAAAGCAGGAAATAAAGGACAGGATAGGGCTGGGATGGCTGGGCGGGGCCAACTAACCATCGGAGCTACCAGTTCACCCGAACCAGTCCAAACCGGCTGAATACCACCTCTGCATATAAACCATACATTTGAAAGAATAAGGTTTTTTCTATGCATATCATCTCCACCCATCACTCGCAAGAGGGAGAAAGAACATGGAAGATTGTGAGAGAAGTAAAGCAGAGACAGATTTTTCTGGAAGCGAAAGCTATTGAGGACAATGGCCACAAGCACATGACCAAACCTGGAACAATGACAGAAAGAAATCCTTAAGCCTGTATCTACCGCCTTTCATTCTCCTCCTCCTTTTCCTCCTGATACCTTTCCATGCCTTCAGTGTCTTCTTCAGAACTTTATTTTGTTCAGTGATTTTGTCCAATCTCTGTTCCAGGTCACCAAGGTTGTTTTCCACATACTTTTCTTCCCCAAAGCTAAAGGAAAAAAGAAAGAAACCACAACAGTGGGCTATATAGGCACTTGAAAACAAAACAATAGTTATCTGTGAAAACACACACAAACTGGCATATTACACAAAGTAGCAAAAGATATAATGCGAGCACGGTCTTAAGCACATTCATGTTTTAAGAGGGCAGGGTGAGAGTGAGATGGGGGTACCTAAATTAGATGACGACGGAGATAGAGAGCTATGGATGAGTGGATTGATGGATGGATAAATGGATGAATACATAGAGATAGGTAGGTAGGTAGGTAGATAGGGACAGATGGATGGAGAGAGATAGAAAGAAAGAAAGATAGAAAGATAGGTAGGTAGCAGTGATGTGCGGTGAGGTTTATGACTGGTGAGGCACTGACACAGTGCTGGGTTTCAAATATTTTTAGACTTGTGGATTTCAACTCCCAGAATTCCACAGCTAGGCATGCTCAGTTCCAATTTAAAGCGACAGCATTTGTTTTTCTCCTTTGCTCCTTCTTTCTTTTTCTTTTTCTTCTCCTTCCCCTCCTTCCTCCCTCTCTCCCTTCCTCCCCCTCTCTCAAACACACACACACACACACACACACACACACACACAAGTTGGATTGGACTATCTCTTCTACCCCTTCCCTCTCTCACTCACTCTCAAACAAACCCCCACACACACAAAAGTTGGATTGGATATCTTTTCCAGTGGCTTGAAAGCAGCTCCTCTGCCATCCCCCCCCCCATTCCCCTGCTGCCTTTCCCAAACACCTCCACCATTGCAAATGCAGCCTGCTGTCTGGGTGGGAAATGCCTGGAACACAATAAAGCCCACCCACCACCTCCTGCTGGCAGGCTGGGGTGAGAGGAGAGGCAGAGAAGCCGGAGGGGAGCCTTCCAAAAGAAAGAGGCTGGGGGGAAGTGTGTGTACTACAGCATGGCTCTTTGCCTGGCTTCCTGCCTCCTCCTGTGGTCTCCTCAGTGCTCGCTTGTGCTCTCCCTCCCCAAGTGTAGTTTGATTGCAGGCGGAGCCACGTTGCCTTTTCAAACTTGTAATCAGTGAAGCTGGGCTAGATTTTTATATAGTTTTATCCAGCTGTGTGTGTGTGAGAGAGAAATGAATGGGGGCCTGGGGAGGAAGTCACTACACTTGGGGAGGGAGAGCACCAATAAGGAGACCACAGGAGGAGGCAGGAAGCCAGGCAAAGAGCCATGCTGTAGCACACACACTAGCCCCACAACGTGGCTCTGCTTGCAATCAAACTACTCTTGGGGAGGGAGAGCACAAGCGAGCCAGGGTCCTTCCCTCCAGCCTTTGCCCAAAGCCCTGCACAGCACCAGGAGGATGAAGTTTGAATTCCTCCCCCTCCCTCCAACCCACACGTACCTTTTCCAGCTTTTTTTAACAGTTAAGCAGAGTCATCCACGGTGAGGCAGTAACTAGCTCAGATTTTTCCTTTTACTTTTTTTTTCATGATGAGAGTGGTGAGGCTGTGCCTCACTTGCCTCACCTGACTGCACGTCACTGATAGGTAGGCAGGTAGGTAGATAGATAGAGATAGAGATAGAAAGATAGACAGACAGACAGACAAACATGATAGAGATATACAGTAAGATAAATAGACAGTAAGATAGATGATAGATGGATAATAGATAGATATAGATAGACAGTAAGATAAATAATAGATAAATAATAGAGATATAGACAATAAGAAAGAAAGAAAGAAAGAAAGAAAGAAAGAAAGAAAGAAAGAAAGAAAGAAAGAAAGAAAGAAAGAAAGAAAGATAGAAGATAGATAGATAGATGATAGACAGACAGACACACACTATAGATTGACAGACAGATGACAGGTAGATGATAGACAGATAGACCCCTGTAAGGCTGTACACAATGAAGTGCATGGATTAAAGAGGTCATGTTACAATACACTGGTCAGATTGCCAAAGATCGAAACAGTTTGTAGGCATTGCTTTGGCTACAATTATTTAAGACAACCTATCTGTATTCTTTTTCAAAGAAAGATTTCTATGAATCTTGTTGCGGGGGAGCAAAAAGGAGCTTGGGGAATGACAGCAACCGTTTCAGAAGCTCAAATGCAGGGGCTTTTCATCCCAAACTTCATCACCAGGCAGAAGGAAAATGCATAAGGA
Organism: Natrix helvetica; assembly: GCF_964273705.1. Classification (NCBI taxonomy): domain Eukaryota; kingdom Metazoa; phylum Chordata; class Lepidosauria; order Squamata; family Natricidae; genus Natrix; species Natrix helvetica. The sequence goes on from NC_138548.1 coordinate 346,789,239, forward strand.
AGAGGCACGTACCAGTTTGAAATAATTTCAAATTCCTAGAAGGAAGCAGAGAAAATTCTCATTTTGGTAAGGGTTGGGGTTAGCATTAGCATTCATGGAATTATCAGCATTAATGCAAATGTTTACCTTAGTCCCTGAAATATGCAGTATTTGTGAACTTAGTAAACTCTTAGCTGTAATTCACTTATAGCGCTTTTAAGATTCCCTTTCAACTTCATTGTTTATATACAAAAGTTTCAATCCTCTAAGCAAACTTGCAACTAAACTCTCAGTCTGAACAAACTCTCATGCCATAGAGGAATAAGTAATGCTTATTATACATGTCCTGACATGTCCTCCCGAGAGAATGAAGCAACTCCTTGTCCCGACAAAAAACCCTTTTATTAATTTACTGCTCATCTCGGAGAGTCTCAAATTAATTAAGCGAACTAATTGTCTCCTGCAAACTCCACTCCCCTTTCGCTCCTCTTTTATTTCCTCTGCGAGGGGCCATTCATCGTCCACCGGTTGCCTTACTCCCAAGTCAACCCCTGTTCTTTAGCTGTTCCCTTCGTCTGGTAACTCTGCGCATGCGCACACTGGGAACAGGGTCCAGCTGTTCATCTGCCTCACTGATGTCTGATTCTGAAGGCAGCCGATAACTGGCTTACGGCTCTGGCCCCCTCTCTGTCTCCGACACAGAGCCCTCATCAGAGCCTTCCCCAGACTCCAGGACTGGCCCATGTTCCTCCCCAACCTCTTCACTGTCCAAATCTGCTGCCAGCTCTACTGGCCTCTGGCAGGCCACAACAACACACATTATGCCCACAGATACATCTGCACAGACACAAACCAATGATCAAAAGCATTTCTAAGTTCTCACTTTGTGGCATTCTTCAGGAAGGTCCTTGCGTAGTTTCTCTAAGTTACTGACCAAGCTGTTGATCTGAGTCATTTGCTTCAAGAATTCAGCCTCTGGCTGATCACACATCCTCTCTATGTCTCCAATCAAGGCGTTCAGTTGGATTGTGTTGGCGATGTGCCTGGCATGGTTTTTTCCCCGATAGTCTGAGATGTCGGTTTTCAGTTCTTCCAGATGGGAAATCAAGAACTGCATTTGGTCCTTCGCAGTCTGGTGGAACTGTTCAAATTCATGCACCAACTTGCGATGTTCTTCTCCTGGTCTTTTCTGCAGATATATCATTATTGGGATTGTCAGAATGGTGGCGCAATTGGCAACTCCAAATCTCAACTATTTTGGGCTCAATCATTGGGAAATGTTGGACTCAATTGTGGACGTTAAGTCAAGTTATCTTTACCCACTGAAATGTGTCCTGCCATTTCCCGGGCCTCTTTTTGTTATAACTCTCTTCACTCGCATAGCGGGACATAGAAATAACCAACGAAACCAAATAAAACCAGAGATACCTACCCATAGTTTCTGAGTGCTCATTTCAACATGCTTCTCATACATCCTAGCAACTTCTCTTCCCTTTTTCACGTGATTCTGGATTTCAGCCTATTAAAATGTCACAGGGAGGAAGAGGCGAAGAAAATTAGATTTGAATGTCTCGATAGAAACCCCAGGGATACAAAAAAGCATTGTAGCTTCTTTGAATGTAGTTTACTCAATATAAATAATTTACTCAAGGTAAACCGCTCCAAACTCGATTGCAGAAAATATGACTTCAGCAACAGAGTGGTCAATGCCTGGAATGCACTACCTGACTCCATTGTTACATCCTCAAAACCTCACAGCTTCAATCTCAAACTGTCTTCTGTGGACCTCACCCCATTCCTAAGAGGTCCGTAAAGAGGACGTGCTTAAGCACACCAGCATGCCTTACGTCCCTGTCCTACTGTCCCCATTTATTTGTATTCATTTCCCTTGTTCATGTCTATGTTCATACTCATACCTGCTATCCTATACATGTTTGACAAACTAACAAATAAAATAAAATAAAATGTGTGTCTCTTCCCTATGCACCACTGAAGAGGTAGACCAGATGATTGGTTATTGTTTTGCATGGGAACGTATGCATAACAAAGATAGGATGATCTCCAGAATTCCCACTTCCCAGTCCTCCCACTACTGCAACTAAACTTGCACAGCATTTGCCAAGCCTGTCTATCGATCTTCCTCTTGCAGGTCTCTATGGTTGACTCAGCTTTCGGCCTATATGTGCCAAATCAATCAAATCACATCTCTTGCAATGGACAGGAGATGAGAAAGGGTTCTATGCAGCCATTTTGTAGCGGCGGATTGGGTTCTGAACCTCAATGCACGCCAAAGACAGGACGTGAGACCACGAAGGTGCAAGAGAAAACAGGTTTATTGATGCATCTGAGTTCACCGTGTTCATACACCAAACCTGAACTGCCCTGGCTTTGTTCAGGACAGGAGTTTTATACCCTCCTAAAGAGATATTCAGACAGATATTTGTTCATCAGTAAAAGAAGTATACATGGCATACCTGTAACAAAAGGAGAAGTAAGACCCCCATCTCCTTATAAGGCTTTTTCCTCAAGGTAACCAATAAGAAATGAGTAAAGTGTTTCCGTGTTAAACTGTCTTTGAGAATGTGTAAGAATACAGGCATCAATAATAAAGATTGTTCAGAATTTGCAATGTTAGCCATGGGCTAACGTTTCTGAACCTGGCTGCCAAATAAACTTTCCCTGTATCCTGGGAAGTCTAAAGCCTGTCATTTTCTGCAACAGCAACATCTTCCAGTAAAATTTGCAATAAGCCTGAAGTAAGAGATATCATTAGTCAATTCATATGCTGACTACAATTAATATGCCTACTTGCCTTTCTGATTAGTCTTCAACAGAAAGCAGGGGCCTACTATACTTAAAGGTTGACCGGCTAACATAGGTATGGTCTCTTCCTGCTGCCTCAATTTCCCTAGTTTATTGTGATTATCAATTGTGTGTGTGGGGGGGATAATAAAATACTGAAGTACATTAACGTTTGCAGCCTTACTTCATTTTTCAATAAGCTTCATCAGATCTGAGCAGTTGTTTGAGACAATAATACCTCTCTATCTTTCTCGAAGGTCAGAATGCTGAGTTTGCAATAGATTGTACATGTTAAAACATAACAATAAACCATAATGATTATACTCATGCCATAAACCAAGCTACAACCTTAGGGCTTAATCGGATAGCAGGATAAACACAAAAGAGTAAGATAGGCTGCGCTTAATATTACTTAAGTGTGGCCTTTGTGGACATTAAACCACTGATTCTGGTTTACAGATTGCGTAAACCTAGTTATGAACTTCATCATAGTTTACTAATCAGCCCCATCTTGTGCAGCTGCATGACCACAATCTGGCTGAAGCCCACATAGCCATTTTGAAGGATGAGGACTGCAAAACTGAAAAGCAGCTGCACATTGTCATCGTAACGAACTCCTAATTCCTAGGCTGCTTTACCTCCCCCTATGGCAGTGTTTCTCAACCTTAAATCCTGTGGATTTCAACTCCCAGAATCCCCCAGCCAGCTGGCTGGGGAATTCTGGGAGTTGAAGCTCACAGGACTTAAAGTCGCCAAGGTTGAGAAACACTGCCATATGGAATCAAACCCAGGACCCAAAGCAGGTAGTCTACAGGTAGAGACTACAGGTAGTCCTCGAGTTACAACCACAATTGAGCCCAAAATGTATGTTGCTAAGTGAAACATTAGTTACGTGAGTTCCCTTATACAACTTTTCTTGCCACAGTTCTTAAGTGAATCATGGCATTTGTTCAGCTAGTAACATGGTTGTTAAGTGAATCTGGCTTCCCCATGGATTTTGCTTGCCAGAAGGGCACAAAAGCTGATCACATGACCCCAAGACATTGCAACGGTCATAAATATGAACCTAGTCACCAGCTGACTTTTGATTATGTGACCGTGGGGATGCTGCAACCGTTGTAAGGGTGAAAAAGGTTAATACGTCACTTTTTTTCAGTGCTGTTGTAACTTGGAACAGTCCCTAAAGGAACTATTTTCCCAAAGGTGCTTTTTTTCAAGAGGCAACTGGAGTTTCTGGTTTTTCTTTGAAGATGTTTCGCTTTTCATCCAAGAAGCTTCCTCAGCTCTGAACAGAAGCAAAATGTCTTCAAAGGGAAACCAGAAAATCCAGTTGCCTCTTGAAAAAAAGCACCTTTGGGACAACCGTGACCTGGATGACTGAGAATCCCCATAGATATAAATGAACTGTTGTAAATCGAGAACTACCTGTTTCAATAGAATAGAAAATAGAATAGAATAGAATAGAAAATAGAATAGAATAGAATAGAATAGAATAGAATAGAATAGAATAGAATAGAATAGAATAGAATAGAATATAGAATAGAATAGAAAATAGAATAGAATATAGAATATAGAATAGAATAGAACAGAATATAGAATAGAATAGAATAGAATAGAATAGAATAGAATAGAATAGAATAGAATAGAATAGAATAGAATAGAATATAGAATAGAATAGAATGGAATAGAACAGAATAGAATGTAGAATAGAATATAGAATAGAACAGAATATAGAATAGAATAGAATATAGAACAGAATATAGAATAGAATAGAATAGAACAGAATATAGAATAGAACAGAATATAGAACAGAATATAGAACAGAATATAGAATAGAATAGAATAGAATAGAATAGAATAGAATAGAATAGAATAGAATAGAATAGAATAGAATAGAATAGAATAGCAGAGTTGGAAGGGACCTTGGAGGTCTTCTAGTCCAACCCCCTGTTTAGGCAGGAAACCCTATATGCTTTGAGACAAATGGTTGTCTAATCTCTTCTTAAAAACTTCCAGTGTTTGGAGGCAAGTTGTTCCACTGATTAATTGTTCTGTCAGGAAATTTCTCCTTCGTTCTAAGTTGCTTCTCTCCTTGATTAGTTTCCACCCATTGCTTCTTGTCTTGCCCTCAGGTACTTTGAAGAATAGCTTGACTCCCTCTTCTTTGTGGCAGCCCTTGAGATATTGGAACACTGCTATCATGTCACCCTGAGTCCTTCTTTTCATTAAACTAGTCATGCCCAGTCCCTGCAACCATTTTTTATTAGATAGCAATGTACTAGTGGGAGTCCCTCCTTTAAATATTGAGTTATAGCCCCTTGCAGCAAAAGGATACATTAAGAGCCAGTTTGGTCTAGTGGTTAAGACGCCAGGCTAGAAAGCCAGAGACCATGAGTTCAAATCCTGTCTTAACCATGAAAGCCAGTGGGGTGGCTTTATGTCAGACCTGCCATGACTTAAGCCCCTAAATAGAAACGATCCTTGGCTCCCTTTGTTGATAAAGGTATATACTTTTGTTAGAAGTCAAGTGCATTGTAGTATTAAATCCAGAACTGAAAATCGCATGCCAAAATCCCTAAGTTCTACTTTTCCCTCCCTTAACCGTCTCTCATTGCCTAACCCAGTGTGACCAATCCGGTTCAGGCAAGATGTTTTCCTAACGGCCAGTCTAAGCATAGTCTGGTATGCGGCCCCCTCCTTTTTCCAGCTGGGTGACCTTGAGGCAGCATCTGGAGGAGATACAATCCTTACTTTCGTTTTCCCCCAAGTCTTCCACCCCTCCCCACAGTTCATCGTAGTCTTTCACCCTCTAGCAGCAAAGCACAAACAAGCATAAGGAGGCAGCTGACACTTTGGGCCAGTCACCCACTCTTAGTCCAACCCACCTCACAGGGATGTTGTTATTCTGGGGACAATGGGAAGAGGAAGGTGTGTGGGATATGTAAGCTTTGAGTTATTTGTAAAAATAAGAAAGGCAGGAAACAGGCAGACAAACAAAGAAAAGTCTTTAGAGAGGCAGGCGAGACTAACACATAAACAACATATGATGGAAGCATACATATTCATAAGGAAAGGATTTCTTATATGCTATAGGTAAGGGAGCTCAGGTTATTTCCTGCGCCTGTTTTCTTTCAGAAACCAAAAAGAATGGATAAAGGCATTAAAACAATAAACAAAACAATAAAACAGGGAGGAAAACGTCTCCCATAAATCAAGAGCAGTTTGGGTGTGCCAGACATGGGAAAAGAAAAACATTCCCTATCGCAAATCTATGGGATTGTTCTAAAAGGATAACGAACTTTGGTCTTGTGTCTCTATATATCAACTTGATTTAACCGATTCCACTCATATAAGAACTGGTTTTCCCTGGACCCAGCTCCAGTCCTCTGCAGGGCAGCTGTATTTGTGTCGGTGGGACCTCATGGGAAGGGGAGGTGGAATGTTTTGCTCCTGTAATTCTCTCCTACCCCTGCAGCCCAACAGGATAACAAAGAAAAGGGAAACATCAGGGTTTCTTTTGCTCTGATGCTGGTGGATGCCTCTTGCTCAGGCTGAAGGAAGGGAGATTGACTGGAAGCTGAAACTCAACCTTCCTTGCAAGAAATTCGTCTGAATGGTGGGGGGGGGGAACTGAGGAGGAGGAGAACTCTATCCTGGGCTGGAACCTCAAGGGGGAGCTGGATTAAAGCCACAGCAGATGCAGTTCTCGTCTTCCTCTTAATAGGAAAATTAATACCTATTAATACTCTTTGGAAAATGATAGATGACATGGTGACTGGAAAACCCCATAGACGTTTTGCATGAAACGGGAAAAAAAATGAACTTACAATTTACCGTTTTGATAGTTAGCATAGGTTATACTATAACCATAGAGCAAGAGGTAAAATTGTATTTATAAATGCTATAAATATTAGATCTTTTTCTTTCTTTCTTTCTTTCTTTCTTTCTTTCTTTCTTTCTTTCTTTCTTTTTCTTTCTTTCTTTCTTTTGTTCTTTCCCTTCCTTCCTTCCTTCCTTCCTTCCTTCCTTCCTTCCTTCCTTCCTTCCTTCTTACTTTCCTTTTTCCCTTCCTTCCTTCCCTCTTTCTTTCTTTCCTTCTTTCTTTCCTTCCTTCTTTTCTTTTTTCTTTCTTTCTTTTGTTCTTTCCTTTTCTTCCTTCCTTTCTTCTTTCTTTCTTTCTTTCTTTCTTTCTTTCTTTCTTTCTTTCTTTCTTTTGTTCTTTCCTTTTCTTCCCTCCTTCCTTTCTTTTTTCTTATTTTCTCTTTCTTTCTTTCTTTCTTTCTTTCTTTCTTTCTTTCTTTCTTTCTTTCTTTTCTTTTCTTTCTTTGTCTCTTTTCCTTCCTCCCTCCCCTCCTACTTTCCTTCCCAGCTTTTCCCCCTCTTTTTCTTATTCTATATTAGTGTCTACTAATTTTTAATTATGTATGTCTAACATTTTATTTAAAAAAAACAGAGAGAGAGAGAGAGAGAGAGAGGGAGAGGGAGAGAGAGAGAGAGAGAGATGTGCTCTTGGGTGATTCTTGGGTGATTTCCTACCGATAGTTACAGTTTCTGACTTTTATAATCCATAGTAGAACTAGATTGATAATATGTTAAGAAAGTCTGGAAGAGCAATTTATAACGTTACTTGGAGATACCAAGAAGAGTTTTCTTCCAAGTCTTAAACATTACTAGACCTAGTAGGATGAAGGAATTCAAAGCAAAATATTTCATTTGTTCCGTTTCCCTGGTCCGTTTAGAAGTTTAGAAGCACATTCAAAATTTTCTATTGTATATATCCTGTACGTCCAGCAACGACGCCTGCCTGCGCTCCACCAGCTCGGCTGGGAACGGAGATGTTTCCTCAGCGGAGCAGAGCGCCTGAAAAGTCTTTTCAGGCAGGCGTCGTTGCTTCGCCAGGGCCGGGCAAAACTGTACTTCCGGTTTCAGCGCCGGAAGGGAGCGCGAGAGCCAGGTGGAGCGCTGAAAGGGAGCGCGCAAGCCAGGTGGAGCGCTGAAAGGGAGCGCGCAAGCCAGGTGGAGCGCTGAAAGGGAGCGCGCAAGCCAGGTGGAGCGCTGAAAGGGAGCGCGCAAGCCAGGTGGAGCGCTGAAAGGGAGCGCGCGCGATCCGGTGCGATCCGGGAGGAACCCACCACTGTGTACGTCCTGCCTCTTTTTCTAAATAAACCCTGGAGTAATTGCTACGATCTACAGTCAAGCTAGGATACTCAAAAAATCTTTTCAGGATGCTTTACAAAGAGTTACTTTTCTCGATTGGCTGCCTGCTGGACAGGTGACTTCATCTTCCAAGCTTCCCAGCCGGAATTCCAAGCTTGCAATTCTGGAAGAATCTCGCCTCTTTTTCAGAACATACCTGGAATGAGATGCCAAGCAGGAGATCCCAAAATTGCCTAGAAAAGCCAATCGCTCACTCACCTTCTTTTTTCGGGCTGCTTCTTTTATGGGGAGAACAGTGTGAGCGTGATGCTTCTTGCTTTTGGCACACTGGGTGCAGATCAAAGCCAACTCATTCTGGCAAAAGAAGTTCAGAGGTTTGTTGTGGAGCTCACAGAGAGTTGAGGGCAATAAGTTAGCAGCAGCTCCAGCAGCAGCAGCAGCAGTAGCCATGGCTCCTCTCGTGGAAAGAAGGAGAAGAAAAAAAATTCTTCCCCCACTAACTTCCTTTTGGCCAAGAAGGTCTCCTCCCACCATGCCCTCAGTGTGTTCTTCACTGGCAAGGCCATCTTACACGCCTCCAGCTGTATCACACAGAGGTGGTGTCTCCCCCGCCTCTCGTGAAGGACTTTATCAATGTGAATTTAAGGTGGCTGTATGGAGATCAATCCATTTTTTCTCGACTTCTCACACTGCCTGCAACTGGAATGAAGGCTTCAGGAGCAGATCATGCTAGGAGGACTCCCAGGTTAAGTGAATTCAGAGTGTCACCGGAACTCAAATCATGCTTATGTGTACAATCATGCTTTCATTGTCCTGTCTCAGAATATGGTGAAGAAGCTTCTCATCTAGGAAGCTTCTTCACTCTGACGGGACGGAGTACAGATCCTTCCATTCCCCACCATCCAGGCAGAGCTGAAGAAGCTTCTTGGATGAGAAGTGAAGCTTCTTCAAAGAAAAAAACCAAAAAGTTTCAAGTTGCCTCTTGAAAAAAAGTACCTTTGAGCCAACCATGACCTGGATGATTGAGAATCTCCATAGACTTCCAGAGCCTGTTCACTTCTAACACTTCAATACAATAATACAATACAATAGCAGAGTTGGAAGGGACCTTGGAGGTCTTCTAGTCCAACCCCCTGCCTAGGCAGGAAACCCTATACCGTTTCAGACAAATGGCTATCCAACATCTTCTTAAAGACTTCCAGTGTTGGAGCATTCACAACTTCTGGAGGCAACTTCTGTTCCACTGATTAATTGTTCTAACTGTCAGGAAATTTCTCCTCAGTTCTAAGTTGCTTCTCTCCTTGATTAGTTTCCACCCATTGCTTCTTGTTCTACCCTCAGGTGCCTTGGAAAATAGTTTGACTCCCTCGTCTTTGTGGCAACCCCTGAGATATTGGAAGACTGCTATCATGTCTCTCCTAGTCCTTCTTTCTCTTAAGCTAAACATAGCCAGTTCCTGCAACCGTTCTTCATATGTTTTAGTCTCCAGTCCCCTAATCCTCTTTGTTGCTCTTCTCTGCACTCTTTCTAGAGTCTCCACATCTTTTTTACATCATGGCGACCAGAACTGAATGCAGTATTCCAAGTGTGGCCTTACCAAGGCATCATAAAGTGGCATCAACACTTCATGTGATCTTGATTCTATCCCTCTGTTGATGCAGCCTAGGACTGCGTTGGCTTTTTTGGCAGCTGCTGCACACTGCTGGCTCATATTTAAATGGTTGTCCACTAGAACTCCAAGATCCCTTTCACAGTTACTACTACTGAGCAAGGTACCACCTATACTGTACCTGTGCATTCCGTTTTTGTTGCCTAAATGTAAAACCTTACTTTTTTCACCATTGAATTTCATTTTATTAGATAGTGCCCAATGTTCAAGTTTGTCAAGATCCTTCTGTATCTTAAGCCTATCTTCACTATCTTCACTATGTTCTGAGACAGGACAATGAAAGGGCTTCAAAGAGAAACCCGAAGGTCCAGTTGCCTCTTCAAATAGTACCTTTGGGACGGGCTCTGAAAGCTTATCCCAACCTCTAGATCAGAGGTATCCAACCTTTGCAATTTTAAGACCTATAGACATCAACTCCCAGAATTCTTCAGCCAGCCATGTCGGCTGGGGAATTCTGGAAGTTGAAGTTCACAGGTCTCAAAGGTGCCAAGGTTGAACATCCCTGATCTAGATCAAGTATCTCCAAACTCTTCAGCTCCATGCCCCGTCCATGAAGTTTAGAATTGTTCATTGACCTCCAAGCATTGATTAAAGGAAAATACAGGCTGCCCTTGACTTACAACCATTTGTTGGTGACCAAGTTACCACACCCCTGAAAGTAGTGACTTACAACCAGGCCTCACACTTACAACCATTGCAGCATCCTCAGTCAACATTTGGCTTTTGGCAACCAACAAGTATTTACAACGGTTGCAGTGTCCCACAGCTATGTGATCGACATTTGTGAACATCCCAGCTTCCGACAAGCAAAGTCAACCGGGAAATCTGGATTTGCTTAACAACTGCATGTTTCACTTAACAACGGCAACGACAATGGCTTAACAATTGTGGCAAAAAAAGTCATAAAATTGGGTACGACTCACATAACAATTGCCTTACTTAAGAATAGAAATTGTGGGTGTAAGTCAAGGACCATCTTCTTTAATTAATACTACTGTCAACCCTGAAGCTGGCTAGACGGTGGCCATTTTCCTGCTCTACTGGAGGTTTTCTTTTCTTCAAAGTTTCAATGCTGACACGAACTGGAGATGAGGGATTGGGGGTGGGTGGGTGCAGAGATAGCTGGGGTGCTATAACCCAAACAACATTCTTTCTCCTGGGTCAGGTTTGTGCGCACGCAAGTGGTTGGGAGGTGGAGACTGACGCCATCTCACATCTGGACTGTGTGCTGATTGGACCATGTGACTGACACCTCTGGGGAAGTGACAAACTTTTGTTTTAAATTGGGAGGGGGGAACCTGTGGAAACTTAGATCCGGTTTTCACCAGCATCGTGCCAATTTGACATGCCCTCATAAAATGTTCTTGGAGGAGATCTCGGAGCCTCCGGAGTTCTTTCCTTTGGGGTTGTGTTACTTGGGACTCTGACAACTACAATGCTAATAATAATAGCAGCAACGTCGACCCTTTGGACACTCCCGTCCGCCCATGTAGGTCAATATTTGCCTATACCGTTTCACACAAATGGCTGTCCAATCTCTTCTTAAAACCCTCCAGGGATGGAGCAACCCACAACCTCTGAAGGCAAGTCGTTCCACCGACTCATTGTTCTCACCAACATGAAATCTCCCCCTAATTAAAGGTTGGCTCTCTCTCTCTTTGATAAGCTTCTATCCATTACTTTTTGGTTTGCTCTAAGATGCTTTGGAGTTGCAGACGGTATGCGTGTACCGGTGCCTGCCGGAAGCAGCAGCCACTGTACCGGAACAGTGCTTTGGAGGGCCCGCCCGCCCTCGTTCACTTACCTGTATTGGAAGGAAACGGGCCACCTGTGCATGCGCACGCAGCATACGGCGCCTGCGAAATGCTCAGCTGAGCAGCTGGAGCATCGCAGGCAGTGGGTGCGCATGCACAGCATGCATGCATACCCGTGGTGCACGCCTGGCTCCCGTTGCAGCGTACCGATTGTTGCAACTGGAACCAAAACCCACTACTGAGGTTGACCCTCTCCTCTTCGTGGCAGCTCCTCGAATATTGGAAGGCTGTAAAGACTTTAAATAAATATTGGAAGATATCTCCAGTTGGTTGTGTTACTCCCAGGTTTGGCTTATCGTCACTTACACCATCACAATCCCGGTCAACAGCCACCCTCATATACTGATGCATAACTTGTTCTCTGGAATACCCAATGAATTTAAAGCAACAACAAAACTACACATATACACACTCATCCATGTCCTTCTCAAGTAGGCTGTCAAGCATTAGCCAGAGAGACAGAAGCTGCCCAAGAGTGGGTGGGCTTCAAGATCTCTTTTATCCTCCAAAGTCCCTGCTTATTTTGCTTTGTAGATTCTCAAGACTGGCTGCTACCCTTGCCTGTTGATGGGATCTGGGGAGAAGTTTCCCATAGACCAGAGGTGTCAAACTCAAGGCCCGGGGTGTGGATCCGGCCCATGGGGTGCTTAGATCTGGCCCGTGGGGCCACCTTGGAAACAGCAAAGGACTGGCCTGTGGTTCCTCTGCCAGTGAAAATGGAGCTCGGGAGTAAGATGGAATATGGAATAATATGGGATAATAAGAATCTTCATATATGTGACCTTCTTTATAACTGAGCATGTTTGGGCATGTTTGTAAAGAGGCAACATCATAAACAGGAAGTCACACATAGCTGAGCAGATGTAACCACAGACGCAGGAAACGTAGGTAGAAACTGCAGAGGGCACACGTTATTTAGCTTCTACAGGATAGCAACAAGGGGGGGGGTTGAGCTAAGGGGGGCTGTCAGAAATGTAACCAATCATGAGATGTCACAAGTATGTATATGAGTAACTGTATTAGAATCCTTCGGGGTTCAGTCTTTGCTTCTTGTGTACTGTGCACTGAACTTTGCACAATAAACCTTTTCTGTTTGATCCCAGAATTCCATGTCAGTTCCTAGAATTCCATAATAGGAGGGTCCCTCCGGAGCTCCGTTTTCACTGGCAGAGGGTTGCAGGAAGCCGTCGCAGCCGAAAACAGAGCTTGGGAGACAGTTTTCGCTGGCAGAGCGCTCAGGCCACCACAGGTGCCCCAGACACAAGTGATGTCGAGCTAGCCATGCCCACCCTGGCCACACACACCCTGCACCCCCCTCCCCAAGTCAAACATAACCCTGATGCAGCCATCAATGAATTGAGTTTGACATCCCTGTCATATGCTCAGGGCCAACTTCTTTTGCCTGGCTGAGGTGATTTTTTCCTTTGCTTCCTTAGCGGCTTGGGTTTTTTCTTAATTACCTCTGTGAGAGGGATCTTTTAAACAAGATGCCTGACTTTTACCCGCTTTGCTTAGGCAAATCCTTCCTCTTTAGATAGGGCAGCTTCGGCCTGGTCGCACAGCAGCAAAACATCTGGAGAAAGCCAGGTAAAAGAAAGCTGCTCTGGGAATATCCGAAGAAGCCAGAAAGAAGAAGAATAGGTATTTTGGCCTTGTTCAATATCGTACCTCTGTAAGACAAAAATAGAAATCAGGGGTTTCATGAAGAAGGACCATAACCTACTACTAGATAAAGTAGAAGAATGTGGGTTAGACAGCATCACCACCAGATGGATACGTAACTGGATGACCAACCGCACTCAACGTGTAGTTCTCAATGGAACTGCATCTACATGGAGGGAAGTATGCAGTGGAGTACCCCAAGCCTCTGTTTTAGGTCCAGTACTCTTCAACATCTTCATCAATGATTTGGATGAGGGAATAAATGGGGAACTCATCAAATTTGCAGATGACACCAAGCTGGCAGGAATAGCCAACACTCCAGAAGATAGGCTTAAGATACAGAAGGATCTTGACAAACTTGAACATTGGGCACTATCTAATAAAATGAAATTCAATGGTGAAAAGAGTAAGGTTCTACATTTAGGCAACAAAAACGGAATGCACAGGTACAGTATAGGTGGTACCATGCTCAGTAGTAGTAACTGTGAAAGGGATCTTGGAGTTCTAGTGGACAACCATTTAAATATGAGTCAGCAGTTTGCAGCAGCTGCCAAAAAAGCCAACACAGTTCTAGGCTGCATCAACAGAGGGATAGAATCAAGATCACGTGAAGTGTTAATACCACTTTATAATGCCTTGGTAAGGCCACACTTGGAATACTGCATTCAGTTCTGGTCGCCACAATGTAAAAAAGATGTGGAGACTCTAGAAAGAGTGCAGAAAAGAGCAACAAAGATGATTAGGGGACTGGAGACTAAAACATATGAAGAACGGTTGCAGGAACTGGGTATGTCTAGCTTAAGAGAAAGAAGGACTAGGGGAGACATGATAGCAGTGTTCCAATATCTCAGGGGTTGCCACAAAGAAGAGGGAGTCAAACTGTTCTCCAAGGCACCTGAGGACAGAACAAGAAGCAATGGGTGGAAACTAATCAAGGAGAGAAGCAACTTAGAACTGAGGAGAAACTTCCTGACAGTTAGAACAATTAATCAGTGGAACAGCTTGCCTCCAGAAGTTGTGAATGCCCCAACACTGGAAGTCTTTAAGAAGATGTTGGATAGCCATTTGTCTGGAACGGTATAGGGTTTCCTGCCTAGGCAGGGGGTTGGACTAGAAGACCTCCAAGGTCCCTTCCAACTCTACTATTGTATTGTATTGTATTGTAAGGTTCCATTTGAATAAAAGAGACAGCTGCAGGAGCTAAGGCAAAAAAACCTTTGCCACAGATAAACAGTAAATGTGACTCTATTTTGGGCAAGGCAGTAGTCTATTATAAGAAAGTTTTTAACAGTTGCAGGAAACTGGGTCTAGATCAGGGGTGGGTTCCTGCCAGTTCTAACCTCTTCTATAGAAAGGTCTGTGATTAACAAGGCCCCCCTCATCAATGAGTTGATCTCAGAGGGGGAGCTAGACCTTGCAGGGATAACGGAGACCTGGTTGGGCCACGAGGGCGGTTTGCCCCTCGTGGAAATGTGCCCACCGGGTTTCCGGGCATTTCATCAGCCCCGGGCCCTGGGTAAGGGTGGTGGGGTGGCGGTAGTTATTCGGGAATGTTTGGAGCCGAGAGAGTTCACTGTTCCTCAGATACCCGGGTGTGAGTCCCTTGGTGTGAAATGGGGCCCAGGGAGGCAGTGGGGCTTGCTGATTGTATACTTGGCTCCTCGCTATGCATCAGCAGCCCTGCCCGAGCTCCTCGAGCTGATCTCAGAAACGGCAGTTGAGACCCCCAAGCTTCTGGTTATGGGGGATTTCAACTTGCCGTCGACGGGAGAGGCTTCTGAGGTGGCTCGGGAGTTCATGGCTTCCATGACGGCCATGGACCTGACCCAATTAGTTCAGGGCCCCACTCACGAAGGTGGTCACACACTGGACCTTGTTTTCGTATCTGAGCAGTGGACGAGTGATCTGGGAATAGGGGATTTAGTTGTTACTCCCCTGTCATGGTCTGATCACTCATCTCTCTGGCTGAACTTCCCTGGCGCTACCTCCCACCACGAGGAGGCGGAACCAGACTGTCTAAGCTGGTACCGCCCCAGGCACCTGATGGAACCGGATAGATTCCAGATGGAGCTTGGGCCAATACCTATAGCCCTGACCCGCTCCCGGTCGGAGGACCTAGCGGCCGCCTGGAATAGGGCGGCGGCTGGGGCCTTGGACCGGGTTGCGCCTTTGCGACGTCACCTGCGGCAGCGATCCACCCGGGCTCCTTGGTTTACCGAGGAGCTGAGGGTGATGAAATGCCACAGGAGACGTCTAGAGAGCAGGTGGAGGTCCTCACGCTCCGAATCTGATCGAGCACAGGTAAGAGCCTACTTGCGGACTTACCTTGTGGCATTAAGGGCGGCCAAACGTAGACATTGTGCCGCCCTTATTGCGTCCGCCGATAACCGCCCTGCCGCCCTGTTTCAGGTGACCTGCTCCCTCCTATCACAGAGGACGCGGGGGCACCCCTGCAGGGAAGAGCAGAGGAGTTTGGGGAATATCTGCAGGACAAAGTCGCTCAGATCCGGAGCGGATGGGCCCCCTTCAGTGGACCGGACGAGCCGTCAACAGCGAGTCTTGTGAGACCACTCTGGGAGGAGTTTGACTCTGTTGCCCCCGAGGATTTGGACAGGTTACGTGGATGGCTGCGACCCACCACATGTTCAATGGACCCGTGTCCCTCCTGGCTGGTACTGGCATCCTGGGAGGTGACACGAGGCTGGCTTCTGGGCCTGGTGAACACTTCATTGGGTGAGGGATCCTTGCCAACCGCCTTGAAAGAGGCGGTGGTGAGGCCCCTGCTCAAGAAGCCTTCACTGGACCCAACGGAACTAGCTAATTACCGTCCAGTCTCCAACCTTCCCTTTTTGGCAAAGGTTGTTGAGAATGTGGTGGCGCAGCAATTTCCGCGACACCTCGACGAATCCGAATATCTAGACTTACGCCAGTCCGGTTTCCGACCCGGGCACAGCATGGAGACAGCCTTGGTCGCGTTGGTTGATGATCTCTGGAGGGCCAGAGATAGAGGTTGTTCCTCTATCCTGGTCCTATTAGACCTCTCAGCGGCTTTCGATACCATCGACCATGGTATCCTATTGCGCCGGCTGGGGGGGATGGGAGTCGGAGGCACCGTTCTACGGTGGTTCGGCTCCTACTTCTCTGACCGGACGCAATGTGTGTTGACAGGGGGGCAGAGGTCGACCCTGAGGCCACCCCTCTTGTGGGGTGCCGCAGGGGTCGGTCCTCTCGCCCCTCCTGTTCAACGCATATGTGAAGCCGCTGGGGGAGATCATCCGTGGTTTTGGGGTTGAATACCATCTGTACGCTGATGATACGCAGCTGTACATCTCAACCCCAAACCACCCCAACGAGGCTGTCGAAGTGATGTCCCGGTGTTTGGAAGCCGTCGGGGTCTGGATGGGGGACAACAGACTCAAACTCAACCCCTCCAAGACTGAGTGGCTGTGGCTACCGGCACCCCGGTTCAGCCAGCTAACTCCATCGCTGGCCATAGGGGGTGAACAACTCCCCCCTGTGGAGCGGGCGCGCAATTTGGGCGTCCTCCTAGATGCCCGGCTGTCTATGGATGACCATGTGGCAGCCGTGGCAAGTGGGGCGTTCCACCAGGTTCGCCTGGTGCGTCAATTGCGCCCCCTACTGGACCGGGATGCCCTACGCACGGTCACTCATGCGCTGGTGACGTCTCGCCTGGACTACTGCAATGCCCTCTACATGGGGCTTCCCTTGGGACGCATCCAAAGACTACAGCTAGTCCAGAACGCAGCCGCGCGGGTGATTATGGGGAGCTCAAGATACTCCCACGTGACACCTCTCCTGCGCGAGCTGCACTGGCTAGATGTGGTTTTTCGGGTGCGTTTCAAGGTATTGATTACCATCTTTAAAGCGCTCCATGGCACAGGACCCAGTTACCTGCGGGATCGTATCCTCCCGCACACATCCCTACGACCAATCCGCTCTCACAGGGAGGGACTACTACTGGTGCCGTCCACTAGGCAGTGCCAGCGGGCGACGCCTAGGGGTAGGACCTTCTCTGTGATGGGCCCAACCCTCTGGAATGACCTCCCCCCCGACATTAGAACTACCACTGACTTCCGTTCCTTCCGTCAAAAATTAAAGACTCACCTGTTTCGATTAGCTGGCCTGGCACATTCTTAGTTTTTACCTCCCGGTGGATATATTTTAGTGGGTAATTTTGGGTAATATTTTAACTCCTGGGTTATTAGAGCTTTTAATGTACTATATTTATTATTCTATATACAGTCTTGCAACCTCCTCCACCTACGTATTTAATTATTTAACTGTTTTATGTATGTATTTTATAACGCATTTTAGTGACTGTACACCGCCCCGAGTCCCTTTCGGGAGAGGGGGCGGTCTATAAATATGAATAATAAATAAATAAATAAAATAAAAAAGAGGTTCCAAAAATCTACCGTGCCGTTTAGAACCACACGAGAGGAGGAATTCTGGGAGTTGAAGTCCACAAGTCTTAAAGCTGTCAAGTTTGAACACCTCTGGGGTATTTTTTTCTAAAGGCTTAGAGGTGCAAGGGTCTTGTAACTTGACAGCTTTAAGACTTGCACACTTCAAATGCCAGAGTTTCTGAGCCAACATGACTGGAGGAGGAATTCTGGGAGTTGAAGTCCACAAGTCTGAAAGCTGTCAAGTTTGAACACACCTGGGTTTTTTTCCCTAAAGGGTTAGGGGTACAAGGGTCTTGTAACTTGACAGCTTTAAGACTTGCACACTTCAATGCCAGAGTTCCTGAACCAACATGACTGGAGGAGGAATTCTGGGAGTTGAAGTCCACAGGTCTTAAAGCTGTCAAGTTTGAACACACCTGGGGTTTTTTCCCTAAAGGGTTAGGGGTACAAGGGTCTTGTAACTTGACAGCTTTAAGACTTGCACACTTCAAATGCCAGAGTTTCTGAGCCAACATTTTGGTTGCTAAGCAAGAGCCTTGTTAAGTGAGTTTCACCACACTTTACAAGTTGGCCATGCCCACTCAGTCACATGGCTGGTAAGCCACTCCCACCCGGTCACATGGCTGGCAGGTCACTCCCACAAAGCAGGCCACACCTACAGAAGAGGTTCTAAAAAAATTTGAAACCCACCACTGGTCTAGATGCAAATAGCTTGAAGGTTGAAGCACATGGAAACCGAAAGCTTTAGGTGCTAAAACTGAAGTAGAGAAAAGCATGACATTTTATGGAGCTGTTGGAACGTATCTACCAAGAGCATAGTAACCATTAGGCTCTTTCAGCTGTTGGAGCCCAATATTCTTTCCATCCAACCATTTTACTAGCATGAGAAATCTATATGAACTGTGTGTGTGCTCATGTATTTATTTCGTGCCCTTAATCCTTTCTGTGGGATCCAAAGATTCAGTGCAATAAAGTTGGAAAACTCCATAGTAGAGTCTGATCTGTTTTGTTTCATTGTCTATTTCAACATGAGCTGAAATCTTACAACAGCCCTGCGAGAGAGGCCGGGTGACTCTCTTCCCCATATTTAAAGCAGAAAGGTGGACAGCACAAAGACGTGCTCAAAACTACCAAAATATGACATTTATCTTGGGGTGCTTTTCCTTTCAGCCTGAAGTAAAACCTTGTTTGAGCTGAATTCAGCTCCTGGTGACTCTATGGTTATATCTACCTGGCTTTTTTTGCAACTGTAGCTAACTGGGTTTGTCACCACCTCCTTTGAGGATATTTTTCCAACTTCCTAGTTTAGCGGTCCACCCTTGGATCTCTTTGTGGCCTCCTATCCCAATAACTACCAGCCAACATTGCTTAGTTTCCCAGAGCAGACGAGGAGACCTAGAATCATATCACTGAAGAGAATTGCAGTCTGGAGCTAGTATTGTTTCCTCTATCGAAACAAAACGAGCAATTTGCTTTAAAGGACACCTGATATTGTTTCTCTTCTTGGTCAATATTGTAAAGTTCTCCTGCTTGAGCAAGGGGCTGGTCTAGAAGACCTCCAGGGTCCCTTCCAGCTTCTATTCTATTCTATTCCATTCTATACTATTCTAGTCTATTCTAGTAAGGGCAATATCTATGGAGATTCTCAGTCATCCAGGTCATGGTTGTCCCAAAGGTGCCTTTTTTTTTCA
This sequence comes from Natrix helvetica, assembly GCF_964273705.1. Taxonomy (NCBI): domain Eukaryota; kingdom Metazoa; phylum Chordata; class Lepidosauria; order Squamata; family Natricidae; genus Natrix; species Natrix helvetica. The sequence continues at coordinate 346,808,440 of NC_138548.1, forward strand.
TCTTCAGAGCTGAAGAAGCTTCTTGGATGAGAAGCAAAACATCTTCAAAGAAAAGTCCAGTTGCCTCTTGAAAAAGCACCTTTGGGATATTCTAAGCTAAGGGCATAAAGTTTAAAGTAGTAGAGCCATGACATGGTTCCCGATCACTTTATGTGCTAAGATTAAGTGGAGCAAGACTGCCATCTATTGGGAAAGGCCGATATATACTCCTGTACTAAGCCGGTTAGTGACTTAGGGGCCTCTCTAGCCCTCCAACTCTCAGAGTCATTTTTCATTCACAGGAAATCCAGCATTCTTTTTCTGCTGCGGCATTCTCACGATTGTTTTCCTCTAAAGCCCAAAATATCCCTGAGCAGCCCTAATACTCCCTGAGCTATACAAGTGTTAAAGTAGTGTTTTCCCCTAGGGATGGGAAGGAAATACTCTAACTCAATAGTCAAGGAGGACCATCTAAAAAGTATTCTTGATCAAGCCACAGTCTCTGTGCAATTCCTGCAGAAAGATGCAACAGGGACTCTGATTATTCCACTGGCTAGATCAGGGGTGTCCAAACTTGGGAACTTTAAGACTTGTGGACTTCGACTTCCAGAATTCCCCAGCCAGCATGGCTGGCTGGGTAATTCTGGGAGTTGAAGTCCACAAGTCTTAAAGTTCCCAAGTTTGGACACCCCTGGGCTAGATCCATGTTTCTCAAACCTGACCGCTCTAAGATGTGTTGTTTTCATTTCCCAGGATTCCTATAGAATAGAATAGAATAGAATAGAATAGGAGAGTTGGAAGGGACCTTGGAGGTCTTCTAGTCTAACCCCCAGCTTAGGAAGGAAACCTTACACTACTTCAGTCAAATGGTTATCCAACATCTTCTTAAAAACTTCCAGTATTGGAACATTTACAACTTCTGGAGGCAAGTTGTTCCACTGATTAATTGTTCTAACTGTCAGGAAATTTCTCATTAGTTCTAAATTGCTTCTCTCCATGATTAGTTTCCACCCATTGCTTCTTGTTCTACCCTCAGGTCCCTTGGAAAATAGTTTTGACTCCCTCTTCTTTGTGGCAGCCCCTGAGATACTGGAACACTGCTATCATGTCACCCCTAGTCCTTCTTTTCAACAAACAAGACATATCCAATTCCAACAACCGTTCTTTATGTATTTTAGCTTCCAGTCCCCTAATCATCTTTGTTGCTTTTCTCTGCACTCTTTCTGGAATCTCAACAATTTTTTTACACCGTGGTGACCAAAACTGGATGCAGTATTCCAAGTGTGGCCTTAGCAAGGTGCTCTAAAGTGGTATTAACACTTCACATGTTCTTGATTCTATCCCTCTGTTGATTCATACTTGATCATGAGGAATAATGAATTGGCTCCCTGTTTAAAAAGTGTGAGGACCCCTACTTTAGACATTTAGAAACTGCTATGTTTTGATCTCTAATGTTATGGTATGTTATGTCAAGAAGATATTAAACCCAGGCCAATTTTAGAGAATAGACATTTATTGACTATTTCTAGCATAGAAGCAAGTAATGTAGGATGGCTGTTTAGTATAATGTTTAGCATAACTTCAGATGATTAACATAGTTCTTATACGTGGCAGAAAAACTCTAATGAATCAAATAAAACAGACAAATATTAAAATGTAAAAGTAACTCAAAGGCAAAAAGATAAAAAAAATCTTATTTAGCTGATTTAAGATTACAACAATATATATATAAAAAAACATTGTATATTAGCAGTTAATGATAGTATGATTAACCAAATAAAAGAAATTCTTATTTGCAACGTCTAGCCCAAAACTCAATATTTAATTACTCTGTTCATCCTGGCTGATTGGTCAACCTCTTTCTCTTGATTTCCTGGAAACTTACCATTTAAAAGTACTTGAAGAATATCTCTCTAAGCTGGCACTCTTTTCTTCATAAGGTGCATTTTTACCATTTGGTTTTGATGAAAAGGGATCCCTTCTCAAAAAAAGTAAAATAAAATAAAAACCTGGTTCTTAAGATTTGCTATCTTAAAAGTTTATTTGCAGAAAGTAAATTAGGAGTGGCTATGTTAGAATCTAACCATTCACGGGCTGTACTGACAACAGTAATATGAAAAGATGTTAGAAGGACTCAAGAAGCCAGGAAGATATTTATCCCTTATATTTCAGTGGGCATAGTAATCCAAGCAACATCTCTGTAAGAGATGACAGATCAGGCAGTTGGACCCAGCAGGGGGTTGGACTAGAAGACCTCCAAGCTCCCTCTGTTATTCTGTTAATTGATAAACATCTCCAAAGAAATACAGGCCTAAAATTGCCAATCCCAGAAGAAAAATATAGACATTTTATTCATTCCCCCATTAATGTGTGTACATGGGTGTGTGTGTGTGAGAGAGAGGGAGGGGGGGGGAGGGAGGGAGATTGAGGTTGATTGATTCATACTTGATCAAAATGAGGGAAACCTGCAATGACAACAGAATTAATAGCAACGAATGAAATTGGACACCTTTTTAATATTGATTTCAAGCTACATACTGTAACCCTTTTCTGTATCATAGACACACAAATTATGGTAAAAAGAGAAGCATACAAGACACACTTCAGCTTTTCCTCCACTAGAAATGGCCCCCCAAAAAGAGGAATGGTAGGGAAGACAAAACAGCTAGCAGATCGAACAGGCAGAGGGAGAGGTATCGGTCCACAAAAATTGATAGAAGATGAGAGAAGAGATAACTGATGGATAAAGAAGAAATGAAAATAGAAGTATTTAGTAGAAGCTAACCTGAGCCTCCACCTCAGAAATGATTGGCCAACATGATTGTTGAAAGGTTCCTGAAGACAATATCTCTAGCTGTTTCTTGGTTTTCTAGTTTTACCAAATACAATATGACCGAATGGCCCAATTTATGTTCTATTACTCTGAGGGAAATACAACAATAGAGAAGAGCCTAGGCAGCCTCCATTTCCCTCACGGGTTGAAAGATAATCCTACATAAATTGATCAGCTTCATCCTGGGTGATTTCCCTCATTCCTTTTTGCACATTATGTTCAATAGCTTTTCTCTCTGCTTCGGGCACTTCTGGCAAGACAGCTTTCAGCTCAGAGTTGATTTTTGCCACTCTGGCATGGATATTATTTTCGAATTCTTTCTTTTGCTTAATGACCAGGTCCTCTATGGCTTGTCGGGCACTGTCACAGCTGTCTGCTAGTTTGATACGCTCCACTTGGAATTGGGGATTGGAAGGGTCCATGGAAATCAGCCTACTCAGGCTGCCAACATTATCCATCAGGTACTTTGACGACACCTCAGTGTAGGTCTCGGATATCATGTGCACCAGGTGAGCTATGTTGGAGGCATTGAAGGCCTGCTTATAGATCATATCTACAACAAAGTCTCTGTGGGAGTAATTCGGAATTTTGGGAAGATCTTCAGCGGATTTCACAAATTCTGTTAGGCGTTTATTGAGACAGGAGTCAATGAGGCTGGAGATCATTTGGAAGAAACGCACCATTTTCTCCCACTGCTCCTTCACTCTTCCCATGGCATCCAGGCCTTTGATCAGCATCTGTTTGGCTTTTTCAAAATCAATCTCCTTTGTTTCACATTTCCTCATTTCACTGAGCACATCCAGCAAATCCTGATTCTGCTGCTTTAAGTTGTCAAAACTTTTCTGGTATTCCTCTTGGCTCATCTTCAGCATTTCTTTAGTTTGCTCTATTTTCAAAACGCTGTTTTTCACTGCCGACGTCGACTCTTCTTGCACGTTTTTCTGGGATTTGGCCATATTTGGCGCCATGGGACCAAAAGGGGATGTGCGGTGACAGGATTTGCTTCTGCTATCGAAAATAATGATATCATCTGAGAGAACGTCCATTTTCTTTAACAGTTTCTTCTTGTTTATGTCCCCTGACTCTACTGCTGCAATTAATATATTGGAAATTTCTATTATGCAATTACATATTTTTACTGCCAAATTTTTCATGCTGCACTTTCTTTCTTTTCTAATTTTTGCTAAAAGCTGCTGAGATTTCTTTTTGGTCCACACCGTTTTGATTTCATTGTGTTTTTTATTGTAAAGGAGATCCATGTCAATGTTACCTTCATCATCCACCACAGTTTTAAGAGCATCCACCAATGCCAACATTTGAGCTGAGAGGGCACAGATATTGTTCATGGCTATAAAGTCATCCTCACTTCCACAGTCTTCCTCACTTCTGCAGTGGATCAGAGTAGGCAACTTCTTTTCCTTAAAGCTGAGAAAGGATGCCAGATTGGCAATTGGCACCGTCAAGGTTTCTCGTATAGTTGAAGTGAATTCCAGAATTACAGCATTCCAGCCGGTAGGGATGCTATCGACCGCTTTTCTATAATCGTCAAACGTTTCGGTCACTCTGTTCTTTATTTCCTTGTAATATTCCTCTGCTTTCACCTGAGCGCCTTCAGCTGCTGCCTTTCTTAGTTTCAGGTCTTCTAAGGCGCGTTTGGTTTCTGCCAGCCCTTGTTCGTACTGCGATTTGGAACTTGTACACACTTCCAAGAGTTCCCCAATCAGACAGATGACGTCATTGAACTTATTGTCAACTGCCTTAGCTAAAGAAGAACATTCGTCTGCAATCGATTTCAGGCTGGACAGTTGTCCAGGGAGCAAGGCATCTATCAAGGTAAGGTCATCCTGGAATAAGGTCTTGATGATCATCTTGATTTGCTCAGGGACGCTCATAGAAAGGAGCCGAATGCCGTCCATATTCTTGTGGGCAATGCTGAAGGCATGCCAACCACTGTTGCTCACCTGCATCAGGGAAGCCTGGAAGGAGTCTGGATACCTCATATATTTGTAGCCTCCCTGGGGTGGGGCAAGACTGATGGCAAAGTCTCCTTGTCCTGCAGCAATGCAAGCCAGCTCCCCTAAGATGGCGATGGAGATGGGCCCAGGCATCAGGTACTCCTCCCAGTTCGCATGGGGCTTCATCATCAGTTCTGTCTCTTTTCGGACTTCCTCTGCTTTGCTGATGTTCATTACGGCTTGTGCAGCAAGTGCACTTTTGGGCTGGAGAGCCATTTCGGCCTGGATAAAACAAAAAACAAAAAAAGGGGAAAGGTTGAATGGTCAAAATTGTAGTCTCTGGAATACCTGGGTTGGAAAAGATCCCAGGGACCTTACAGTTTGTAGAAGACTTTGCCACATCCAGGATAACACAGTCATAACTTTTTTACTGACGCCAATTTCCTTTTCAAAAATTTGCATGTCAAGCATAGGAAATCAAGAGATGAGGCAGTTGAAACGGACACAATTTTATTGCATGCTAACACTCTCCACAAGAATCTGAGTTACTAATGGTTAAGGCAAATTGGTGGTAGATGAAGGTGAATGGAATTCAAGGATGGCTGGACTTAGATCTCTTGTGGGCAGAAGGGGCTCAAGGCTCATGAAACGCTTGGCTCCTCCCTTAGGCTCAGCCTGCTTATCTCCTACAATGCAAAATTAGCGTGACTTGCTGCATTTTCATGAATTAGATTTAGAAATTCAGTTCTGGACTTTTGTTTCACCTGTTCCTAGCTTGCTTCTCTCAGAAATGTTGGATTATAGCTCCCAAGTCAACCCAATGGCCACATTCATTAGAAATTTACAGAATTAACATTCAACACATCTGGAGAGAAAATATTAATCAAATATGAATTTAATAAACATTAATTAAATGTTGTTTATTATGATACGTTGTTGTTTTACCAGTATTTGAATGAATACTATACTTTTATATTTCAATCCAATAACTGAAAACAGCTACCCGTATTTTTCAAAGTATAAGATGCACCAAGATTTTGAAGAGGCATATTAAAAAAAAAGTTTTTGCACTCTGAAGACCTTCCAAAAATGGCCCTTTTCCCGCAAAAATGGTCTTGTTTTTTGTCCAAAAAAAGGGGCATGAATAGCCTTTAGGAGGTTCATAGAGTGTTCTTGGGGGCTGAGGAGGGAGGGCCAAAAACAAGCAAAAAGCGGCCCGCTTTTTGGTCATTTTTTTCCCTCCCCAGCCTCCAGGAGCACTCTGGAAGCCTCCTAAAGGCTATGCACGGCCATTTTTGCAAAGGGGACAGGGTTTTGGGAGGCCAAAAATGCTGTATTCAGTGTATAAGATGCACCCAGACTTTCACCCTCTTTTCTGAGGGAAAAAGGTGGGCCTTATACTCCGAAAAATACAGTATATGACTAAAAAAACCTAAACAGTAAAGCTAAAAGAAAAAAAAGAAAAATTATAAAGAAAAAAATGCACACCAATATACAAGTAATATTTTCTATTTGCCTAGCATGCCAAAACCGTGAAATCATAGTTATTCACAGTCAATGTTTGAACAACAGTGTTCAAACTTACCAACAGTGTTACTAACAACTGCATTGACTCACTTGCAGAACCATGGGAAGAAAGTTCATAAAATGGGGCAAAACTCAATAATTATCTCACTCAGCAATGGACATTCTGGGTTCAATTGGGATTAAGCTTAGAACTACCTGTGCATCCAAATATTTTCCCAGATAAGTTCAAGCTTTCCAGTATATTAATTGGAAACAACTTTACTTCTTTCAGTGTAAGTTCCTCCCTCCCCCAAGAGAAACTTGCCTTATTATACATTTACTAAACAAATAGTTAAGTATATGAATGCATAAAGGAGAGAAGCAAAAGAGCAATCTTGTTTCTTCGAAACTCTCTTCCATTCCTTTCTGATGTTGATTCAAGAGACTATTCTGACACCCAGGAATCTGTTAAGAGTTGAAGTATAACAGATTGCATCCACAGGTGGGATTTATTGCCTCCTTGTTGGACGGTGAAGAGAAACAAGCTTAAATTATGATACATTCTCACCACAATCTGCTTCCAAACGGAACACACACAATTGTTTTCTCAGCGTCCTTGCTCTGAGCGCTGCTTTTTCAGCTGGTTTTGAACTACTGCTGAAAATATGAATATTGACATCACCTGGTGGAGCTCAGTAGCATATGATTTGCAGCTGAATCCTGGCTTCCTGGGTCTCCCTCCCCACATTTCATGTGAGGACGCCCCCTCCTCCACTTCACACTCTGCCTCCATCCCCTCACGGCTTTCCCTGAGAGCACCGTCCATAACCAGAAAAATCAGCCCATCTCTGGCTTTGCCCCGCGATACTCTGCATTTTCCACTCCATGAGGGGGGAGCTTTATGCTCCCTTAACGGACACAACCCCCTCTGGACGCTCGTCTGTTTGTAAAAGAAGCCGTGAGGACCACCATAAGAAAACAACAACACTCCACCCCCCGAAAGGGAGACTCACGTCGGCAAACTTTGCTTTTGAAGTTCACACCGGACAGGAGTCAAAACCGACTATTCGCTCTGCGAGCGTCTGCGATGTGAAAGTCCAAGCAGCCGCGAAGCCTTTTTATGCAGCCTTGTTAGTTTCAGTTTCTATATTTGTAGCGATTCCTGCAAATCAAGCGTTTTCGGAGATCAGCCCCAGATAGTTAAAGGCAGCTTTCCTACCCAGAACTCTAATCAACCCCCCGGATGCTTCAAGGCAGCCCCTGAGGCCATTTATGGAAACTTTCCATCCTCTCTCAAAATAGGGCGTTGCAAATCAAAACATAAATATGTCTCGGGACCTCCAAATGGGGAGTCGTGTCAAGATTTATTTATTTTTCTTTCCTTCTCTCTCTCTTTCTTTCAAATCAAAACAGTTTCTGGTTTTATAAATACATCTCTGGACCTCCAAATGGAGAGTTAGTTTCTTTCTTTCTTTCTTTCTTTCTTTCTTTCTTTCTTTCTTTTTCTTTCTTTCTTTCTTTCTTTCTTTTTTTCTTTCTTTTCAAACATACAAAATGCACAAAAACAAAATTTAGACATCAACTACATTGACACAATACATTGAAACTTCATGTTCCTTCTTATAGCAGTTTCAAATTGGTACAATTCTCCTTACGTTATTTCCCCTTCTAATATATTTCGTTTTGAGTCTCACCATTTATAACCCTCTTATTTTACTTATCTATCTGATATATTGGGTGATTGCCTCTAATAAGTTGAAACTCTCTTGAGTGCATATATACATAGTAATCCTCCTTAACTTCTACTTTTGAGCTTTATTGGCTTCTTTCATTGACCCTTGTTTCTTTCCTCCAACCACCATTTCCCCCATATCATAATATTCTGTTCCTTCCTTCCCTCCCTCCCTCCTCCCCCTCTCCTCTGAATCTTTCACATACATTTCTGGCAAGGACCAGGTCAGTTTCCTGCACTTTTTTCTGCTCCAGTTTAGCTAAGTGATTGGCAATCCCCCACCCCCATCAAATTGGAGAGAGGGATTAGGAAGGATGCTGCTAGACTCAGTCCTTTATTTTTTAAATAATGACTTGGGGGGGAATGGTGCATGCTGCGTAAATTTGCAGATGATACACAATAGGATGGGTAAAGTTCTAAAGCAGATTCCAAGTTTCAAAACCAACTTGAGAGGGTAGGAGAAAAGGCAGAACATAGAAGTGCTTTAATGTTTTGTGTTGTTTTAATGGTTTTTAAATATGTTTATTGTTTTAAAATGTATAAAGCTTTTAATTGTATGTATTTGTGTTACAAACCCTGGTATGTAGGGGTTTTAATTGTAATATATATACAGGTTTTAATTGTAATATATATACTTTTAATTGTAATATATATACAGGTGAAACTAAAAAAATTAGAATATCATGCAAAAGTTCATTTATTTCAGTAATGCAACTTAAAAGGTGAAAGCAATATATGATATAGACTCATTACATGCAAAGCAAGATAGTTCAAGCCATGATTTGTCATAATTGTGATGGTTATGGCTTACAGTTCATGAAAACCTCAAATCCACAATCTCAGAAAATTAGAGTATTACATGCAATAAATAAAACAAAGATTGTACATAGAACAATATCGGACCTCTGAAAAGTATAAGCATGCATATGTACTCAGTACTTGGTTTGGGCCCCTTTTGCAGCAATTACTGCCTCAATGCGGCGTGGCATGGAAGCTATCAGCCTGTGGCACTGCTGAGGTGTTATGGAAGACCAGGATGCTTCAATAGTGGCCTTCAGCCCTTCTGCATTGTTCGGTCTCATGTCTGTCATCTTTCTCTTGGCAATGCCCCATAGATTCTCTATGGGGTTCAGGTCAGGCGAGTTTGCTGGCCAATCAAGCAGAGTAATCCCACACTCATTGAACCAGGTTTTGGTGCTTTTGGCAGTGTGGGCAGGTGCCAAGTCCTGCTGGAAAATGAAGTCAGCCTCCCCATAAAGCTCGTCTGCGGAAGGAAACATGAAGTGCTCCAAAATCTCCTGGTAGACGGCTGCGTTGACCCTGGACTTAATGAAGCACAGTGGATCAACACCAGCAGATGACATGGCTCTCCAAATCAACACAGACTGTGGAAACTTCACACTGGACGTCAAGCATCTTGCAGTGTGTGCTTCTCCATTCTTCCTCCATACTCTGGGTCCAAATGGTTTCCAAATGAGATGCAAAAGTTGCTCTCATCAGAAAAGAGGACTTTGGACCACTGAGCAACAGACCAGGTCTGTTTTTCTTTAGCCCAGGTAAGACGCTTATGACGTTAGTTGTTCAGGAGTGGCTTGACAAGAGGAGTACAACATTTGAAGCCCATGTTCAGGAACTGTCTGTGTGTGGTGGCTCTTGATGCACTGACTCCAGCCCCAGTCCACTCCTTGTGAAAGTCCCCAACACTTTTGAATGGCCTTTTCCTGACAATCCTCTCCAGGCTGCGGTAATCCCTGCTGCTTGTGCACCTTTTTCTTCCACACTTTTCCCTTCCACATAACTTTCTATGAATGTGCTTTGATACAGCATTTTGGGAACATCCAACTTCTTTTGCAATTAACGTTTGAGGCTTTCCCTCCTTATGGAGGGTGTCAATGATGGTTTTCTGCACAACTGTCAGGTCATCAGTCTTTCCCATGATTGTGATTCCTACTGAACCAGACTGAGAGACCATTTAAAGGCTCAGGAACCCTTTGCAGGTCTTATAACTTAATTAGCTGATTAAAGTGGGTCACTTTGAGCTAGAATATTGCACCTTTTCACAATATTCTAATTTTCTAAGATTGTGGATTTTTTCATGAGTTGTAAGCTATAATCATCACAATTATGACAAATCACGGCTTGAACTATCTTGCTTTGCATGTAATGAGTCTATCTCATATATTACTTTCACCTTTTAAGTTGCGTTACTGAAATAAATGAACTTTTGCACGATATTCTAATTTTTCGAGTTTCACCTGTACATTTGAATTGTGAGCCATGCAGAGTTGTTTGCTGAGATGGATGGCTAAAGGAGAATGAGGGAAAGGAGGGAGAAGAAAAAGAAAGAAAGAAAGAAAGAAAGAAAGAAAGAAAGAAAGAAAGAAAGAAAGAAAGAGGAAGGAAGGAAGGAAGGAAGGAAGGAAGGAAGGAAGGAAGGAAGGAATCTCTTAGAGAGAAATGCAACATTCTTCACTAAGAAAATGCATATAAATAAAGGTTGTCCTTGATTTACAATTGAGGCCAAAATTTCTGTTGCTAAATGAGAAAGTTGTTAAATAAATGTTTTCCTCTTTTTACTACCTTTCTTACAACAGTTGTTAAGTGAATCACTGCAGTTGTTGAGTTAGTAACCTGGTTGTTAAGTGAGTTTGACTTCCCCATTGACTTTACTTGCCAGAAAGTTGCCAAAGGGGATTATAAATTTGAGTCCGTTGCCAAGCATGCAAATCTTGATCACGCAACCCTGGGCATACCATAACAGTTGTAAGTGTGAAAAATGGTCTTAAGTCACTTTTTTTTCACTGTTGCTGTAACTTCAGGTGGTCACTAAATGAACTGTTGTAAATTGAGGACTACCTCTAATAAGGATCAACTGGATTGAGAGTTGCATTCATAAAAAAATAGGATTGAGTACTAGGGTGTATCATAACAGAGGGATAGAATCAAGATCACGTGAAGTGTTAATACCACTTTATAATGCCTTGGTAAGGCAACGCTTGGAACACTGCATTCAGTTCTGGTCGCCACGATGTAGAAAAGATGTGGAGACTCTAGAAAGAGTGCAGAGAAGAGCAACAAAGATGATTAGGGGACTGGAGACTAAAACATATGAAGAACGGTTGCAGGAACTGGGTATGTCTAGTTTAATAGAAAAAAGGACTAGGGGAGACATGATAGCAGTGTTCCAATATCTCAGGGGTTGCCACAAAGAAGAGGGAGTCAAACTATTCTCCAAGGCACCTGAGAGTAGAACAAGAAGCAATGGGTGGAAACTTATCAAGGAGAGGAGCAACTTAGAACTAAGGAGAAATTTCCTGACAGAACAATGAATCAGTGGAACAACTTGCCTCAAAAAGTTGTAAATGCTCCAATGCTGGAAGTTTTTAAGAAGAGATTGGATATCCATTTGTCTGAAGTGGTGTAGGGTATCCTGCCTAAGCAGGGGGTTGGATTAGATGACCTCCAAGGTCCCTTCCAACTATTCTCTTCTCTTCATGTGGCTAGTGAAGGCAAAGAGGTACCAAAAATATTAATGCAGCGGTTTCCATCCGACACATGCACAATTAAACAATATTAGTATACACCGGGTAAAAATATTTTACATCAATGTTCTCTTAAATACTTTCTGATAACTCTGAATGCCTGCATTTCTTGGAAACTGTGTGACTTCAGTTCTGCCACTGCAGAAAAGAGAAGGAAAGAGAAAGCCTTATTCTTATGTCATAACTGGCTGCTCCCACAGCCAGGAATATCCTAAGTTTATTTACATAAAGAAATTTGGTTTTTTTTAACTGTTCGTGTCATCAAGGCCAAGGCCAGCGTGTGTGTGTGTGTTTGCGTGTGTGAATATATATATTGCTTAAGCTTTGTTTGCAGTTCCCTTCAGTGGCCTTCCTCGATCAACTGCACATTACTTATTCTTCTAACCAGAGTTTTTGTTTATGTATTAATACTCCAAGATAAAGAAATACTAAAGAAAATAGTAGGAAAGAGAGGGGAGGGAAAAGGGAAGGGAAAAGTGTGGGGAGAGAAAAAAAAGGCATTGAGTTCTGACTTCCTTTGGTTAGAATAAAATAACATCAAACCTCAACGGTTTACTTTTACATAATACAGGCAGTCCTCAACTTGCAACCACAATTGACCCCAAAATTTATGTTGTTAAGTGAGAAATTTATTAAGTGAGCTGCATTACACTTGTGGACCCAGAGGGGAAATCAGAATCAGAATAGAGTTGGAAGGGACCTTGGGGGGTCTTCTAGTTCAGCCCCCTGCTCAAGCAGAGACCCTATACCAGTGATGGCGAACCTATGGCACGCGTGCCACAGGCGGCACGCAGAGCCATTTGTCAGGGCACGCGAGGCGCTGCCCTGTCAGCTGGCCAGCACGTATGCACACTCTGGCCAGCTGAGTTCACTCTTTTTTAAAGCCATTTTTCGCCCTCCCCAGGCTCCAGAGGCTTTATAGGAGCCTGAGGAGGGCGAAAAGAGCCTCCCCCCCTCGAGGCCCTCCGGAGGCTTCAGGGATCGTCCGGAGGCTTCCCTGAAGCCTTCGGAACGCTCAAAATGATCCTCCGAGCAAACCGGAAGTGACTTCCGGTTTGCTCAGAGGCTCATTTTAAGCATTCCTAAGGCTTCAGGGAAGCCTCCGGACAGTCCCTGAAGCCTCCGGGGAGGGGAAGGCTCTTTTTGCCCTCCCCAGGCTCCTATAAAGCCTCTGGAGCCTGGGGAGGGCGAAAAAAGCATGTAAAAATGGGGGGAGCACCTGTAGTGCGCGCATGCACACTTGAGGGGATCACGCATTGCATTATGGGTGCGGCACGCCCGCACCCGACCCCCCCTGCGCTCCCCCCACTTGTGGCACGCGAGCCAAAAAAGGTTCGCCATCGCTGCCCTATACCATTTCAGACAAGTGGCTGTTCAATCTCTCCTTAAAAACCTCCAGTGATGAAGCACCCACAACCTCTGGAGGCAAAGCTGTTCCACTGGTTAATTGTCCTCACTGTTAGGAAGTTTCTCCTTAATTCCAGGCTGTTTCTCTCCTTGATTAGTTTCCATCCATTGTTTCTTGTCCTGCCCTTTGACGCTTTGGAAAATAACTTAACCCCGTCTTCTTTGTGGCAGCCTCTCCAATACTGGAATACCACTATCATGTTCCCCCCTAGTCCTTCTTTTCCTCTAGACTAGCCAAACCCAAACCCCGCAACAATTCTTCATATGTTTTAGCCTCCAGGCTTTTAATCATCCTAGTTGCTCTTCTTTGCACTTTTTCCAAAGTCTCAGTATCTTTTTTGTAATGTGGTGACCAAAACTGGATGCAGGATTCCAGGTGCAGTCTTACTAAGGCTCTTAGCAATAGAAATTTGGGGCTCAATTGTGGTCGTAAGTCGAGGACTACCACTATTTATATACAGTACGTACTCCTATTGCAGATCGTGCGATCCGAATTTGGGCGCTCGGCAACTGGCATGTATTTGTGACAGTTGCAGTATCCCAGGATTATGAGGTCCCAATTTGTGACCTTCCCAGATGGCTTTCAAAAAGATTTGCTTAACAACGGCAGCGATTCATTTAACAACTGTGGCAAAAAAGGGTCATAAAATGAAGCACAGCTCACTTAGCAACTGCCTTGCGTAGCAATGGAAATTTTGGGGTCCATTGGGGTTGTACGTTAAGCACTATCTAACTCAACTTTTGTCAACTCCCTTAGCCCCAAGTTCCCAAGTTCTGCTTGGAGACAAAAAAAAAAAAAAAAAAAAGCCCTGCAAATATTCAAATGAGAAGAAAGCGCTTTGTTTCTAGCAGCCTCAGAATTGAAATCACACCGTTTCTTGGAAGCGGCATTGCTAGAATCCTCAGAGGGTGAAAAGTTCAATGGGCTGGATTTTGCACACGACCTTCATTGTCTGGCTGTGGAGATTTCTGGGCTTCCTCTGTATGCAAACGGGAGTATATGAGAGGAAGGCGTCTATTTCCTTAGGAAGTGGCTAATAAAATAAAAGAAGAAGAAAATAAGAAGAATAGAACATGTATTAAGATAGAGAGAAGAATAAAATGATCATTGTTAGCATGAATAGGATGAAAATAACTATAATCAATGTTATTGTTGTATATATATGTGTGTGTGTGTGTGTGTGTGTGTGTTGTAATTGTACTGATAAATAAAGGGAGACTAGGATAGATCTATTTCGAGCTAATTAGCTCTCATCAGCTAGCCATACCCTTACTGGGATTAGAACCCGGTAAGGGTATGGCTAGCTGATGAGAGCTAATTAGCTCGAAATAGATCTATCCTAGTCTCCCTTTATTTATTTATCAGTACAATTACAACACAAATATAAAAAGGCAACAGTAAAAATAAAAATATGGTTTTCTGCCTGCATGGTCTTTGTGATAAGCCGAAGGACAGAAAGAGGGAGTAGTGACCTTCCTCCCATATTTAGTCATACCAGGGGTTGTAACACAAATACATATACATACATACATACATACATACATACATACATACATATATATATATATATATATATTAGAAGATATACTAGAATACAGATGGCTAACCTTTTTCTAAAGGTGTGCCAAATTTGTCTGCGCGCGCACATGCCCCCCCACTTGTGCATGTGCGCCCCCCTCATGCATGCACGCCCCACACCAGCATGGGGGGGGGTTGCCCTCCTCAGGCTCCGGTGGCTTTCCTGAAGCCTGGGGAGAGCGAAAACGGCCAAGGGAAGACGTTTTTCCCCTCCCCAAGCTTCAGGAAAGCCTCCTGAGCCTGGAGAGGATGAAAAACAGGCCCAATGGGCCAACTGGAAGTTCCATGGGTTGTGCCATAGGTTTGCCATCACAGTACTAGAAAGTATGTTAAGAACTGGGTATCTCTAGTTTGTTGAAAAGAAGGACTAGGGGAGACATGATAGCAGTGTTCCAATATCTCAAGGGCTGCCAGAAAGAAGAGGGAGTCAAACTATTCTCCAAGGCACCTGAGGGCAGAACAAGAAGCAATGGGTGGAAACTAATCAAGGAGAGAAGCAACTTAGAACTGAGGAGAAACTTCCTGACAGTTAGAACAATTAATCAGTGGAACAGCTTGCCTCCAGAAGTTGTGAATGCCCCATCACTGGAAGTCTTTAAGAAGATGTTGGATAGCCATTTGTCTGGAACGGTATCGGGTTTCCTGCCTAGGCAGGGGGTTGGACTAGAAGACCTCCAAGGTCCCTTCCAACTCTGCTATTGTATTGTATTGTATTGTATTGTATTGTATTGTATTGTATTGTATTGTATTGTATTGTATTGTAAGACGGAAATGAAGAGATTTACAAGATTTAATTGTATAATGCATTATAATTTATGGAAGGATGTTGCACAGATATTGAAAAATAAAAAACTTACCAAAAAAAAAAAAGGAAGTGGCTAATTTCTATATTTTCCCTGAACATTTCCCCACCGGATTCCAATCTTCCTCTTGCTTGAAAAGGATCAAGAAATCAATCAAATGTATTGTTATTATCAAAGTTCAGTTAAGGCTACAAGAAGTTAAACAAGGCAGAGAAAATGAAAAGAAGGAGTAATAAATGAAAGCCAACTGAGTGTCTTTGGGCCAATCACTTGCTCTCAAGTGAACCTACACCACATGGTTGTTGTGGGGAAAATAGGAGGCCAGGAGTATTACATACTACAGGGTGTCCTAACTTGGCAACTTTAAGACTTGTGGACTTCAACTCCCAGAATTCCCCAGCCAGTTGGCTGGGGAATTCTGGGAGTTGAAGTCCACAAGTCTTAAAGTTGCCAAGTTTGGACACCCCTGACATACTATATATATGACATCTGTCAGACCTGGATGCAAGCCAGGGATTGGTTCCGGCTTCTTCTACTGCTGGTTCATTCAGGGACATGCATGCACATTAGGTAAATAAATGCTTCTGTGCATGTGCAGAAGCAAAAACCAAGATGGCGGTGACTACAGTGCCGCCGATAGAACTGGTTCGGGGGTGTGGCCGGCCGAGTTACTACCTTCTCGGCTGAACCGGTCTGAACCCACCTCTGAAGCAAGCCATCTTTTGCATTGGGCCTTCAGGCCTGCCACATTCAATGCTGTGGATGGGAGATATATATTCAAAATAACATTCCTTTCTCAGAGAGTCAAGGACATCTTGCCCTGCACCTGAAAGGGTGTGACTGGGAGGCATCTCCAGTTGGGACGGTTCCTGATTGGGCCGTGTGGTGGACATGTGGGTGCTGGGCAGGGACTTGAGCTTTCATTTGGGTGGGGAAAATCTGACCGCATCCTTGGCGTACTGTTATAAGTTGATTTACCATAGTTCATTTAGTGACTGTTTGAAGTTACAGCAGCACTGGAAAAAGTAACTTATGACCAGTTTTCGCACTTATGACTGTTGCAGAAATCCCTATGGTCACGTGATCAGAATTCGGATGCTTGGCAACTGACTCATATATATGACGTTTGCAGTGTCCCGGGGTCAAGTGATCCCCTCTTGCGACCTTCTAACAGGCGACCATGTTTTCTTTGACATGTTCTTCCTCTAGTTTATATTCCAACAAAAATCTATACAGCACTTTGGTCAGTCTGTTTTCTGTCTGTATCAACAGTTTATCTAATATTGTGTAGTCTTTGGCAATACCTTCGTTCTTCCTATCCTGTGCATACCTTGATTGTATCTGTAAATAAGACCACCATTCTACTTGTATTCCTTGTGATGTCAATTCTGCTCTAGTTTTGATCTCCCCCTGCCTGTTCAATAGCTCTTTATATGTGACTATAGTTTCCATGTTAATTAAATTTGGGTGTATGTATGCTTCCATCGTAGATAGCCAAATAGGTATTTTAGTATAGTGGTCATGTTTAATTTTATTCCATATGATTAACAGAGATTGTCTAATGTAATGTCTACTAAAATATTTGTGTGCAGATCCTTTTTCATATCAGAGGAAGGCATGCCAGCCTGCTTGGAGGTCATGACCTTCCAATTTGAGTAATCTTTTATTTCTCAGCATTATCCATTCCCTTAGCCATGTTAATATAGCCGCAGTATAGTAGAGTTCCCAATCTGGTACACCAAATCCTCCCTTTTCCTTAGTGTCTTGCATAGCCTTTAGTTTTATTCTTGGTTTTCTTCCCTGCCAGATAAATTTCGAAACCAATTGATTCAAATCTTTAAAGATACCTTTTTCTAATTTAATGGGTATGTTCTGAAATAGGAAAAGAAATTTGGGTAGTATATTCATTTTTATAACTGCAATCCTGCCCATCAGGGACAGTTGTAGGTTTTTCCATCTTTCTAGGTCCTTCTTAGTTTTACTAATCAGATTGGTATAGTTGTCTTCTTTGATGGTCACACACCTCGCAGATAAATGTATACCAAGATATTTGACTTTTTTGACAATTTGGATACCCAATTTCTTCGTTAACTCCTCTTTTGCTTTTGATTTCATATTTTTAGTCAGCATTTTGGTCTTTGTCATATTTATCTTCAGACCCGCTATTTTCCCATACTCTATCAGTTTCTCAATGAGTTTTGTACCAGATTCCATAGGATCTTCTAGCACAAACACTAAATCGTCCGCAAAGGCCTGTAATTTAAATTGCTCCTTTTTAATTTCTAGTCCCTTTATCTGTACCTCTTTACGTATATTCCTGGCTAGTACTTCTAGGGTTAGTATAAACAACAGGGGGGATAGGGGGCAACCTTGTCTTGTACCCTTCTGGATTACAATACTTTGTGTTAGTTCACCATTGATTATTATTTTGGCTTTTTGGTTTGTATAAATTGCTCTGATCGTGTTTATAAATTTGTCCCCACAATCCATATATTCTAATTGTTGGTGCAAAAATTCCCAGTTGACATTATCAAATGCCTTTTGGGCATCGAGAAAGATTAGTGCAACCTGTTTATCATTGTGCACTTCATAATATTCAAGAATGTCCAACATAATTCTCATATTGTTTTTAATTTGTCTTCTGGGGAGGAATCCGTTTTGGTCTGTATGGATGAACGATGTAAGAATTTTTTCAGCCTTTCTGCTATTATTGAGGCAAAGATTTTATAATCTGCATTTAGCAGTGATATTGGTCTGTAGTTTTGTATAAGCACCTGGTCTGTATCCGCCTTAGGTAATAGTACAATGTTAGCCTCCGTCCATGACAACGGTGTCTTCGCCTCTTTCAACACAGCGTTGTAGACTTCTAGCAACGTTGGGACAAGTATATCTTGGAATTCTTTATAAATTTCCGCTGGCAACCCATCCGGCCCTGCAGCTTTATTATTCCTTTGTCTTTGTATGGCCTCGGTTATCTCTGATGTTTTAATGTCTTCATTGAACATGTCCTTAATCTCCTCTGGTACCTTTGGCAGATCTGACTTTTCCAAATACTGTAATATTCCTTCCTTTGTATAGTCTCGGTTTTCTTTATATAATTGATCATAAAACTCTTGGATAATCTTTTTCTTTTCCTCTAGTTGGTAGCAAATCTCGCCTTTTTCATCTTGTAGTTTATTGATCCAGTTCTCTTGTTTTTGCTTCCTCAGCCTATAGGATAGCCATCGCCCCGGTTTATTTGCATTCTCAAAGAAGTATTGTTTTGCTTTTTTTATAGATTGTGCCAATTTTGCTTTTTCAAATATAGCCAATTCATGTTTAATCAGTTCCATATTTCCTTTTATACTTCTGTTCTGCGGTTTCTTTTGTAATTCACTCTCTAAATTTCTATACCTTTCTTTCAGCTCTCTTATTTTTAGATTCTCAGTTTTTTTCTTCCTGGCTGTAGCTGATATTGTGACCCCTCTTATAAATGTCTTAGTCGTATCCCATAGGTTTTGTATGGATGTGTCTCCTGGTCCATTTTCTTTAAAGAAGAATCTTAATTCTTGGTTGACTCTATTAATATATTCCTGGTCTTTTAGAATTGACCTATTGAGTGACCAACGGTAACTGCCCTTTTGTTTCTTCCAAATAATCCTCATGGGATTGTGGTCAGCCCATAGATTGGGTTCTATATCTATCTCCTTCACTTCTGAGATTAACTCCATCGGCAGCCAGACCATATCTATCCTTGACCAGGATTCGTGTCGGTTCGAGTAGAAGGTATATTGCTTAGCCTCTGGATATCTTTCTCTCCATACATCAAACAAATTTAGTTCTTCAGCCATTTGGAAGAATGACCTTGGCAAAGTTCTCCTAGCTCCTTTTCTCTTCTTTCCACTTTTATAGTCCCGTTTCGGGTCAACTATAGCATTGAAGTCGCCCAGTAAACAGACTGTTGAAGTGTCCCTGCAGTCACCTTATTGTCATTTGTGTGCTTCACGGCTGGCTTCGAGAATCAAAATCAATGGTATAGGCCAGGGATGGCGAACCTTTTCAGCACCGAGTGCCCAAACCAGAACACATGGGCGTGCGCTGGAGCACCGGAAAGCTGAAGAACAGCTAGCTGGCGCGCGCATGCCTGGTTTTTGGCCACTTTGGGGGCTGTTTTTCAGGCCGTTTTCCAGCTGGTTATGGGGACAAAAAAGGCTCGAAAAACGGCCTGAAAATTCCCTGAAAAACAGTCTGGAAAATGGCCAAAAAAACAGGCCATTTTCCGGGCCATTCTTCAGGGAAATTTCAGGCCTTTTTCGAGCCATTTTTGACCCAAAAAACAGCCGGAAAATGGCCTGGAAAACAGCCCCAAAAATGGCCACATGCACGCCGTAAACCAGAAGAGCAACTGGCGATGGCGTGCGTGCCCATATTCACCATCACGGGTATAGGCCATGTTGTCAACATTCAAATAATGCACCCACTGAAAGCAAAACTCCAAGGCAGGTCGATTCCTCAGAGAACAATTTTATTGGAAACATCATATTAGCACAAACTGGTGAAAACTATGAACCCCAAGGAAACTATGCACCCTCATTCCCCATGCTGGTATGTACCCGAGGGCTCCTTCCTTCTAGGAAGGAAGAGGGCTCACCCATCGACAGCAACGCCCTCCAGCCAGCCATGCCTTGTCAGCAGACTTCCAAGACCCTCTTCTCTTGCTCTCCAGCTCCATTAAGAGATTTCAAACTTTAGCCTTGGTTCAAAAATAGCCAATCGCCATTCGTCCGTTGGGCATTGTCACCAGCCAATTAGGTGCAGAGACCAGAGTGGTGGAAAAGAGGGCGGGGATACGACATCCTTGCCTTGCACCATACAAGCTAAGGGTTTCTGGGAAGTGTAGTCAGAAGGCGCAGTGGCGCTGAAGCAGCCCCGATTTCCCCAAATTTCAATCCCGCGGGAATAATGAATCCCAGATTTTCGATGCATTCTTTTAAGTTAGCCCATTTGAGTTATGTCGATTCAAAAACTGTTGCCCCCTAACGTATAACAACTGTGTTACTAATTTAATAACTGCAGTGATTCACTTAACAAATATGGCAAGAAAAATAATAAAATGGGGCAAAACTCATTTGACAAATTTTTCACTTAGCAATATAAATTTTGGACTCAATTGTGGTCATAAGTTGAGACTGCCTGTATATTAGCTGATCTAAATTTGCTAAAAGAAAGATATTGTGTCTTCTTTCCATTTTTCTACTAATGTAGGGGCCAAGAACAACCCCTCTAGAAGGGCATGCGCAGCCTGGAAACTTCCAGAGAGGCCTCATCCGGCCTGGGCCAGTTTTTGGGCCGTAGAAGCATCCTCAAAAGATCTTTCCTGCTGATATAAATACAGGTAGTCCTCGACTTACAACAGTTCACTTAATGACCATTCAAAGTTACAAGGGCACTGAAAAAAGTGATTTATGACCATTTTCCACACTTACGACTGCTGCAGCATCCTCATCGTCACGTGATTTACATTCGAATGCTGGAAAACCGACTCACATTTATGACGGTTGCAGTGTTATGGGGTCATGTGATCCACTTTTGCGACCTTCCAACAAGCAAAGTCAATGGGGACAACTTAATATCACTCATTTAACAACTTAACGTGACTAATTTAACAACTGCAGTGACTCGCTTAACAACAGCATCAAGAAAAGCCGTAAAATGGGGCAAACTCCCGTAACAAATTTCTCACTTAGCAACTTAAGCTTTGGGCTCAATTGTGGTCGTAAGTCGAGGACTACCTGTATTGGAGCAGATTCACAGAATGGGAGGTGCTCCTTAAATAGAGAGCTACTAAGCAAGGAAACAGAAAACGATGCAGCCAATTAAAATAACCAGAAGGATTTTGTACAACAAGCCAGTTGCCCAGAGCAAGGCCAGGATGACAAAACCAATGACAAAGTACCTACGCACATCCTTGTCACTGAGCATTTCCTTAAGAGTGTAAGTATTTCTGGCCAAAGTACTTGGGGTCTCAGAGAAAAACTGCAATTTCTTGATACTTCGTCTGATCTTGGGGCAATCCAGCAGCCGGTGCTCGGGATTTCTCGCATCCAGGAAGGGAAGCATGTGATGCGTGATACTATCGATTTGAGGCTTCAAGGCATCGTAAATGAACACATACTGGCTTGTCACCCGAACCGCATTGGCTTCAGAATGCAGGGTCCCGACCAGGTTGGAGCAGCCCCTGAGGGCCTCCTGCAGACTCAGAATATCCTTGTGGAAGTTGGTCAGCTGCTTTTTCCGCTCTTCCATCTCTTCAAGGTTCTTCTGGGTCGCCTTAATTTTACTTTCTTGATTTTTCAACTGCTTCTCACATTCGGCAACTTGGTCCAGAGCCTTCTGTTCCTTGGCATGATAATCGTTTACCATTTCCTGTGCCGCATCGGCCTTTTCCTCAGCTGCCTTCTGAGACATGTGAGCGTCGATAGCCTGAATACCCCCTGATAACGAGACAAAGACAAAAATCAGGGGACGTTAACGGGTAGCCAAACACGTTTTTCCAACCAAGATCATTCCACATACATTTACAGGTGATTCCTGGCTCTTTAACTGTGGCAGCAGCTGAACTATCGTGTCTCAGCTTGGGGATCTAGGTAGGACAACTTGCCACCGCCAACTCATTGCAGCCAACTTGCCATGGGGCAACTCAATGTGGCTAATTCACATACGGGACTTATGACCATTTTTCACAGTTACGACCTTTGCAGCATCCCCATGATGGTGTGATCCAACTTCAGATGCTTGGCATCTGGTTCATATTTATGACCGTTGCTGTTTCCCCAGGTTACATGATCACTTTTGGTCACCTTCGGAAAAGCAAAGTCAATGGAAAAGTCAGATTCATTGAACAACCGGGTCATTTAACAACTGTGGCAAGAAAGGCTGTAAAATGGGACAAAACTCACTTAATAAGTGTCTCACTTCACAATAGTAATTTTGGGCTCATTTGTGGTCGTAAGTCGAGGACTACCTGTATTAAATTTTAATTGGCCAGCAACAATTTGCATCCTGAGCTAAAGAGATAGGAATCGTAGTCTCACCACAAAAGTCACAACCATGTTGTAGACCAAATGCAAGTGGCCTAAAATATGTCAAAACCATGTGTTCGATTCTGCAATTACCTATCAGAAGGCCAATCTTCACTGACCTGGAAGAAACCTAATGTCAGGGTTCCAAATAGCATCCAAAAGTAAATCAGAGTCCAAGGCAAAGTATTGCTCAAAGGTCCAATTTATTAAGAGAGCCATGTTGGCACATCTGGGGAAGCCCAAATCTGAAAGCTTCCCGGTTTTCCCCATCCAGTTGAAAGTTCAAGATCTTGCCCCCACACCCACATCTCCATCACATAGTCCAATCTCTCAGTGCCATGCTGGCAGTTCCCCCTCATCTAATTCCGATCAGGTGCAGAGGTGCAAAGACAAAGGATGACCTTGGCTTTCCAGAAAGAATTTTGTTATGGCTACATCGCATCTCACTCCTACAATTCCCCCCTCCCATTTCCCCACAATAGAAAATGCATAGTTGAATAAGAGAAAGTGTGGCAGGCCAAAGACCCAAAAGAAAAGACAGGGTTGAGTGCAGTTAACATTTGGATGGGAGACCACAAGGAAACCAGCTTATTAAAGCAAGCATGGTGCCAACTCTGAAGCTAGACTGAGGCCATTTTGGAAGCTTCAGTGCTGCCACACTGGAGCTGAGGGATA
The DNA here is from genome assembly GCF_964273705.1 of Natrix helvetica. Lineage (NCBI taxonomy): Eukaryota > Metazoa > Chordata > Lepidosauria > Squamata > Natricidae > Natrix > Natrix helvetica. The sequence goes on from NC_138548.1 coordinate 346,831,512, forward strand.
GGGAGGGGGGGACTGGAGATAGCTGGGGTTTTGTAGCCAAAACAAAATATTTCCCCTGTGGACCAAGGACATTCCCACAGGTGGTTGAAGAGAGGAGGAGTGAAGTTCCCAAGCAACCAGAAAGCACCTTCATTGGACCATGTGACTGATTTTTTGGGAAAGGAAGGAAACTTTTAATCAGGTAAAAACCGTGGGAAACTTTAGAGTCGGTTTTCACTAGCCTGTGCCAATGTGATATATCCAATAAACCTGTTCTTTGGAAAATGCTTGCTTCAAGAGTTCTGCTTGTTATGGGTGTATTACTTAGAACCCTGACATATGGTGTCAGTGTGACCCATTAAGTCAACTCCACGGAAGCCTAAAAGAGATGTGGTTGCTTTAATGAGAGATCAGTCGATTATGCGCCTGAGCACCCCAAAATATTTCATCCAGCGCATATTTTTGACATATTTAGTGTGTTGTTAATACTCACCGATAATAGTTCCCACAACTGGTACCAACATAAACCACAAGGCCTTATCTTTCCGCCTTTCTTGTTCTCTCATTTCTTCCATTGCGCGTTCTCTATCCCGTTTTGCTTTTTCCTTCATCGCTTTTTGGCGTTCATAGTCTTCTCTTTGCAACACACCCCGTTTTTGCAAATCCTTCCGAAGGTTCTGGAAATTGACAAGCTCTCTCTCTTTGGCTTTCTGTTCATCCACAAGTTTTTTCTTCCAGACCATAATCTCGGAAGTCACTGAATCCACATTCTCCAGGTCCCACAGGACCAATTCTTCTGCCTTGCCCAACTCTTCCGTAGCCTTCTCGATGTGCTCCTTTAGATCTATGTAAAAATCAACATCTTCCTTTGCTTGGTACAGGCAATTGACCACAGAGGTTAACTCACATATTCCTTGGTTGAAATGGTGTCTGACTTTTTCTTCAAATATCTTGTCGTGGGAACGTCTTTGTACAAGGGCCATACTTTCACTGAATCACAGCGGAGCCTGGTTTGCAGAGGGAAAAAAAAAAACACGAGGCAGATTTCAAAGAGAAGGTGGGATCTGATTCAAGATATAACTAACGGTGTGCCTTAGGCTCCAAAAGACAGAAGATCGGAAAAAGATTTGCCCTGTCCAGTCAAGTGTGACTCTAGGAAATGAGAGAAGAATATTAAAATAGGATTCTCATGTTTGTGAATTTCTCTAAAGATAAGGAATCGTGGTGCACCATCCCTTTAAAGTACGGTAAACTCAGTTGCAAAGAGGAGGAGAAGGAGGCTGTCTGAATCCCACCTTCTGGAGCCTGACCAGGGGCAGCCATGACTCACAACTAGGCCTGCTCTACAGAAGCTGAATCGTCCTGCTTCATTTTTATACAACATATAAGATAGCAATAGCAATAACACCTAGACTTATATACCGCTTCACAGTGCTTTTACAGCCCTTTCTAAGCGGTTTACAGAGTCAGCCTATAACCCACAACAATCTGGGCCCACCTTTTACCCACCTCGGAAGGATGGAAGGCTGAGTCAACCTTGAGCCGGGTATGAGATTCGAACTGCCAAATTGCAGTCAGCAGTCAGTCAGCAGAAGTAGCCTGCAGTACGGCACTCTAACCACTGCACCACCTCGGCTCTATAGATAATAAGTTTATCTGACAGCTGTGCTACAAAAGGCCCCCAGTGTCAGACAAAACTATCTCTAGACAAAGAGGAGGCTGATGGCAGCTGTTTAGTCGGACAGCCAAAACATCTGTCCCAGGTTGTTCTTTACAAATGGCTTTTGCCATTCTTTTCACCTTTCACTGCGTTCAGAGATACAATACAATAATACAATAGTAGAGTTGGAAGGGACCTTGGAGGTCTTCTAGTCCAACCCCCTGCCTAGGCAGGAAACCCTATACCGTTTCAGACAGATGGCTATCCAACATCTTCTTAAAGACTTCCAGTGTTGGGGCATTCACAACTTCTGGAGGCAAGCTGTTCCACTGATTAATTGGTCTAACTGTCAGGAAATTTCTCCTCAGTTCTAAGTTGCTTCTCTCCTGGATTAGTTCTGTGAGAGATCTTTCTGGAATGGTTCAGAATCACTTTTGGTTTCTGATTCCTTGAAAAGGTTTCTATCATCCAGGAATATTCAATGCTTTCAAGTCAAAATAATTTAAGAACAATTTAAAAGCAGCAACTTCTGAATTCCTTTCCCAAGAACCCTTCCCCTCCTCTTTTTAATCCTATTTCTTGCTTTCTGATTTCACCACATAAAATGGCCTCTTATCCCATGACTGCTAAGAGACTTAGATAGGGAACTTTTTCAAGAACTTTTTTTTTTCATAAGGAACTTTGAAAAGCCCAGTTCACGGTATCAATCTCTATCCATGGACCTATGGACACCTACGTTCCCTCTAAGGTGCGCGGCTGCGCGGGCGCGCAGGTGGCAAGAAAACACCGTGCAGCAGTTTTCAACTGCCGCGCAGTGATTTCTATTGCCACAGGCTCCGGAAGCTGGGGAGGTCCTTTGCAGGCAGCAATAATGGGCCGCCCGCAAAGGACTTCCCCAGACTTGCTTTGAGGAGCACGGGGCGACTGAGGCTAGTTGTGAAGCCCCAAAGCCCCTGCCGCCACCGGAAGAACTGCTGCCACCTCCTCCTCCTCCTCCTCTAACAGGCAGCACTGCCAGATTTGCTGCCCGGCGCTGTGGCTGAGATGAAGCCGCCAAAGCTCCAGCCGGCATCTCCGCACGTGGCAGCGGCGCCTCCCCTCCGCTCGGAGCATCTGAGCTCTGCGCTGGGTTACCCCTGCCCCCTCCTCCTCCTCCTCCGTGCTTTTGAGGAGCCATGAGGCTGCAGAAGACAGTAGGAAGGCGGGGGGGGGGAGCAGGGGGGAAAAAAGCCTCATGGCTCCTCAAAAGCACGGAGGAGGAGGGGGGGCAGGGGTAACCCAGCGCTGAGCTCAGGAGCAAATCTGGTGATTCTGTTGGAGGAGGAGGAGGTAGCAGCTCGTCGGCATCTTCAGCAGTAGCCCTGCCCACAATGAAGAAAGCAAAGATGGAGCAGATCCACGCAGATGACGTCGCTGCAACATGACTGGAGGAGGAATTCTGGGAGTTGAAGTCCACAAGTCTTAAAGCTGTCAGGTTTGAAGACCTATGCGTTTTTTTCTAGGGGTGGAAGGGTCTTGTAACTTGACAGCTTTAAGACTTCCATGCTTCAAATGCCAGAGTTCCTGAGCCAACAGGACTGGAGGAGGAATTCTGGGAGTTGAAGTCCACAAGTCTTAAAGCTGTTAGATTTGAAGACCCCTGGGGTTTTTTTCCCTAAAGGATTAGGGGTGCAAGGATCTTGTAACTTGACAGCTTTAAGACTTGCATGGTTCAAATGCCAGAGTTCCTGAGCCAACAGGACTGGAGGAGGAATTCTGGGAGTTGAAGTCCACAAGTCTTAAAGCTGTCAGGTTTGAAGACCCCTGGGGTCTTTTTTTCTAAAGGGTTAGGGGTGCAAGGGTCTTGTAACTTGACAGCTTTAAGAGTTGCGTGCTTCAAATGCCAGAGTTTCTGAGCCAACATTTTGGTTGCTAAGCAGGAGCGTTGTTAAGTGATACTGATATTATATAACACTTTGAATTAAGCGTGTACCTTGAAGAAACATAACTTTGAGTTTCAAATAATACTGATTTCGTTGTTGTCTTAGGTGACATCTGTGAAAAAAATTCGGGTGCTCAGGCATGAAAATGTGCCGCTCAAACACTATACTTTTCTGCTCACATCAAAAAAAAATTAGAGGGAACATTGATGGACACCCTAAAAAGGAAACCTTGAGAAGGTGGATTTTGGTGTCAACTAGGTTCAGTTAAAATGCCAAGTTGGTTCCTAACTTCAAAACATTGGGGATCTCTAGCTGAAGGCAAGAGAAGAATATCAAAAAAAGTACTGTTTTTCTCACACGTCCCTCACTCCTGGTATCAATTTGAAATTCTATGTTCTGCAAAAAAAGATGCAAAATATTTATATCTCCTAACCCAGAGATATAGAGGCTATGATTTGTGGAAAATGTGGGGAAAAGCAAGTTTTTACACTTAGGCAGAAAAAGTACAGATTAGGCAAACCTGGCTCAAAAATGGTAACTCTGTGAGAGACCTTGGAGTCCTAATGGCTCATCACTTAAATATGAGCCAGCAGTGTGGGGCAGCAGCCAAAAAAGGAGAATATAATCCTTGGTTATTTAAACAGAGGCATAGAATCAAGATCACATGAAGTATTAGTAGTAGCACTTTATAAATCCTTAGTAAGGTCATATACCTGGAATACCGCATCCAGTTTTGGTCACCACATTACAAAAAAGATGTTGAGATTTTGGAAAAAGTACAGAGAAGACAAACTAAAATGATTAAAGGCCTCGAGACTAAACCATATGAAGAACAGTTGCAGGAATTGGGTATGGCCAGTCTAGAGAAAAGAAGGACTAGGGGTGACATAATAGCAGTGTTCCAATATTTGAGGGTTTGCCACAAAGAAGAGGGGGTCATCTTATTTCCCAAAGCACCAGAAGGCAAGACAAGAAACAATGGATGGAAACTAATCAAGGAGAGAAGCAACCTGGAACTATGGAAAAGCTTCCTAACAGTGAGGACCATTAACCAGTGGCACAGCTTTGCCTCCAGAAATTCTGGGTGCTTCATCACTGGAGATTTTTAAGAAGGTTTTTAAGGAGTTTTACTGGACAGCCACTTGTCTTAAATTGTATAAAGTCTCCTGCTTGAGCAGGGGGTTGGACTAGAGGACCTCCAAGGTCCCTTCCAGCTCTATTTTGATTGATTGATTTCTTTGAGTGTCTTAAAAAGCTGTGCACAGGAGGATTTTCACACTTACAGTTTCTCCTCCTTACAAGAGAAATAGTTAATCTCTCCATCCTTGGTCACAGGTATTCTTCAATGACAGATAAAGAACTGTATTTACCAAGTTGGGATAAATGGACTCAGTTGCCTTCCAGTCACTATTGATTCCTGGCAACTGCCTGGACAAATTCCTGGAGATTTCTTGGCAAGATTTTGGAAGCAGTTTGCCCTTGTCTGCCTTTTCTTTCTAGGACCGAGGGAGGGGGGCTGTTCCAAGATCACCTAGTTGGCTTCGGGTCTAAGGCATCACTAAAACTCAGTCTCCCAGTTTCTAGCCCGATGCCTTAACTAGCACACTAAGCTAGTTCTCTTTAATTAACTCAGAGGAATGTCTTAATTAGAACCCATTGATAATTAAGAAAACAAAAACAGTTCGGCTAAAACTATCAAAATAAAAACAAACTACCCCAAAAGCAAACATTTTGTGACCATTTTATAAGCTTGCAAAGATTAAGAGAAGAATAATCCTTACCTTGCCGGAGTTTGCTACCAAATGAAAAAACAAATTATTTAGTTTCTGTTTCTAAATCGCACTATAGGAGGACTTTCAAAGCTCCCTCTCTTCTAAGCACTAGCGCCCTCTTCTGCCTCTAACATTAATAACAGATGGAGGTTTATTATTAAAACGAGGAAGGAAGGAAAAGATGTTTTGCTTTGCTTGAAATCTGTCTGAGCCAGCAAAGGTCTCTCTCAGAGCTGCTTTGCAAAGCCACAGGGCTGCCTCATTTCTCAAAGAAAAACGACCTTGGAGTTTCACTTCATGTTCCTTCACACCTACTCCGGCATTATTTCTCAAAGCTTGGGCAATTGCTGGAGAATAACCTTTCTGCTTTTATTTCTGCATGCCTTTTCCAGGTTTGATGCTTAGAACAATAACATCAGGAGCTCTTCGTCCTCAGCTAACATGCTGTTCACCAAACTTTGAAGCAATGGAAAACTATATTGAGATAAGAAGTCCAACTGGCATCAGGCCACAAAATGTAAATAAATACAGGTAGTCTTTGACTTACAATCACAATTGAGTCCAACATTTGTGTTGTTCAATGAGACATTTGTTGAATTTTGCCCCATTTTATGAGCTTTCTTGCCTTGTTAAATGAATCACTGCAGTTGATAACTTAGTAACCAAGTTAAGTGAATCTGGCTTCCCCACGGACTTTGCTTGTCAGAAGTTTGCTGTTATGCAACAGGCGCCCAACTGTTTGAATCCTGACATCTCAGCTTCTTTGTTTTCTATTTTCTACTGGTATGGGAACTGTTAAGTCCTGGGTGAAGAATGGAGGTGAGGCCAGAGTGACTTCTAACAGCTCTTTATTCAATACTGCCTGTGAGGCAACTGAACTCCCTGGCTGACACAGCTCCTTTTATAGGAAACTGTTCAGCCAAACAACCAATCAGGAGAGAGTATTTCCCTGCTCCAACAGAGGACCAGAATGAGAACTTCAACTGACACTTTGTACACTATATACAATACATAACAGAAATGCTCAGGAAACAATAGGAAATTAGTCAACTTCCCAACCGCATAAACTCCTTCCTTTTGTACAATCGCATTTGCACACAGAGATTTCTTCAACCAACCAATTATGGCTGCACGCAATCACACCTTTCATCAAAATGTCATCAAACTTTTTGCCAACGGAGGTTCTTCCTTCTAGCCGTTCTAAATGCCGCCATTATGAAGAAAGAGTGTGATTTCAGTTCTGCCACTACAAAGAAGAAAAGGCTTTGTCCTCTTTTGAATATTTGGAGCCTTTCCCTCTCAAAGAGAAACTGTGAACTTGGAGAGAAACATTTCCATTCTAGGCCTAGGGCAGTGATGGCTATCCTTTTTGTCATCGCATGTTGAAAGCGCACACCCACACCCATAATGCAATGCGTGTCCAATGCCCCCACCCCACCCCATTTGGGGCCTAGTAGGCCTCCCTGCAGCCTCCTGGGTCCCAAAAGAGGCAGGGGGGTGGCGCACCTCCCCGTGCCCTATTTTGGGCCTAATAGGCCTCCCTGCAGCCTCCAGGGACCAAAAACTGGCAGGGGTGTGTGTGTGGCACACCTCCCTGTTTTGGGCCTAGTAGGCCTCCCAGCAGCCTCCTGGGTTCAAAAACAGGCAGGGGGGGTGGCGCACCTCCCCGTGCCCTACTTTGGGCCTAGTAGGCCTCCCTGCAGCCTCCTGGGACCAAAAACAGGCAGGGGGGGTGGCGCACCTCCCCGTGCCCTACTTTGGGCCTAGTAGGCCTCCCTGCAGCCTCCTGGGACCAAAAACAGGCAGGGGGGGGTGGCGCACCTCCCCGTGCCCTACTTTGGGCCTAGTAGGCCTCCCTGCAGCCTCCTGGGATCAAAAACGGGCCACAGCACCCCTCCGTGCTTCCCTCACCCCCACGCATTTGTTTGTGACACCCCCGCCCCCGTGCATATGCGTGTGTCTCCCGCATGCCCCCTGCCCCCCCATGAATGTGTGGCAGAGACCCGAAAATCAGCTGGCCAGCGGGAGACGCATGTGTATGCATGGTGGAGCTGAGCTGGGGCAATGGCTCACATGCCTGCAGAGAGGGCTCTGTGTGCCACATGTGGCACGCATGCCATAGGTTTGCCACCATGGTCCTAGAGGATGCTGAGATATGTGAGAGAAAGGGAAGAAGAGGCTGACATCTCCCAACATTCCCAAAAAGAAGAGGAGCTCAGCACTCTGTTTTTTTCCAAGTCATTATTTTTTAAAAGTAAAATAAAAGGCAGAGGACTTGACTTGAATATTGTGGCATGCTGCTCAAATCCCTCTTTCTGATTTGATGAGAAAACATTTACAACCACTGAAAGTAAAAAAGGTGAAGGAAACTGATTTGTTCCCTGCCAGAAATAATAGAATAACAGAGTTGGAATGGACCTTGGGGGTCTTCTAGTCCAACTCCCTGTGTAGGCAAGAAACCCTACATCACTTCAGACAAATGGTTGTCCAATCTCTTCTTAAAAACTTCCAATGTTGGAGCATTCATAACTTCTGGAGGCAAGTTGTTCCACTGATTAATTGTTCTGTCAGGAAATTTCTTCTTAGCTCTAAGTTGCTTCTCTCCTTGATTAGTTTCCACCCATTGCTTCTTGTTCTACCTTCAGGTACCTTGAAGAATAGTTTGACTCCCTTTTCTTTGTGGCAACCCCTGAGATATTGGAAGATGTCTATCATGTTTCCCCCAGTCCTTCTTTTCACCAAACTAGACATACCCAGTTCCTGCAACCGTTCTTTAGCCTCCAGTTCCCTAATCATCTTTATTGCAATTTTCTGCACTCTTTCTAGAGACTCCACATCTTTTTTAAATCGTGGTGACCAAAACTGAATGCAGTGTTCCAAGTGTGGCCTTACCAAGGCATTATAAAGTGGTATTAACACTTCGCATGACCTTGATAATATCCCTCTGTTAATGCAGAATTGGATGGGAATCTTTTGAGGATCTGAGAAGAAAGCAAGGCAAGAGAGAACTGCTGAAACCCCGAGAGGTCTCCCTATCCAGAGATCCAGAGGCTTATTTATAAAACCAAAAACTGCTTTGATTGGGGAGAAAATATAGCAATAGCACAAGACATATACCACTTCATAGTGTTTTACAGCCCTCTCTAAGCGGTTTACAGACTCAGCCTATTGCCCCCAACAATCCGGCTCCTCATTTTATGAATGATGGAAGGTTTTATTTTATTCATTTTATGAATGATGGAAGCTGAGTCAACCTTGAGCCTGGTGACATTTGAGGTGCAGCTATCAATCAGCTGCAGTAGCCTGCAATACTGTACTCTAACCACTGCACCACCTCTTCTGCCCTCAGGAGCTACCTAAAACATCCTGGGACCTCCCATCTTCTTTGTTTGCTGCCCTCCAGACAACCAGTCTATCAACCCACCCAGAACAGCTTTTGGTAGAAAAGCTGATCCGGAAAAGCGCCTGATTTGCAGGAATCGTTGCAAAACCGAAACGGAAACGGAAACAAAACCTTTTAAAAAGTCTTCATTTTAGGAAGGTTGCGAGTCCGCTTGAGTTTCGCAAGCAGCGGCCGGGCGAAGTTTTAGCCTCCCGCGCCGTCTGAATTTTCAAAGCAAGCAACCCGCCCAGGTGAGCGCCTCCTTCGGCGTGTGGGGTGTTCCTGCCGCTTGTCGTTGTTTCTTGCAAAAACAGCTGAGCCTCTGGAGGGTTGTGTGGCTTTAAAGGAGCGGGAAATTCCTACCTCGCAAAGTGGGGAATGTAAGTATGGCGCGCGGGGGAGTGGGGAAGAGTTGGGCATTTGTTAGCTTTTGGGGAGGGGGGTGGTTGTTTTCCTACTTTGGGCTACTTTGTATGGAGGGCATGGAGTTTTGGGGCGACTCTCCTGCTTTCATCTTGCTAAGATGTCTTAAGAATTTGTTTTCCTCACAACCCTTAGGACTGTGAAATTATTCTTTCCATTTTCTTGTCTTTCATCTGTCGATCCTTGCAAGAGATCCACACCAGACCAGAAACCTGAGTTCTGTGATTGCTTAGGAAAGAACTGGGAATGCACAATAATTTGAACGATTTAATTCAGAATTATTCTTTTCTTACTTCAAAGTAAAAAAAAAATTTTTTTTAAAGACTTCAGGGCCACTGAAGTTTTCTTCAAATGAAGAATGCTGAAATAATAATAATAATAATAATAATAATAATAATAATAATAATAATAATAATGATAAGTTACGACGTCCTAGGCCCCTGGGTGGGGCCCGACTAGTAATTAATGCCAAATCCGGCGAAACAACTGGCCGCTGTGATACAATTCTGTTGATGCAATAATAATAATAATAATAATAATAATAATAATAATAATAATAATAATAATAATAATAATCAGTTCCTAGATCCTTGGTTAGGACTTGAGCTGTTGAGCTACTAACCGGAGGACTTCCGGTTCCGGCGGCTACGGCGACAGGCAAGTCTTTGTCTGCTCCCGCTCTCCCGGTGGGCTTCCCCTGCTTCTGGGGGGGCACAGGACGCCCCGGAGAGGTGTCCTGCCGAGGGAGCGGCTCGCGGAGGGTCCTGGCGGTGGCTGGCGGGGGCTTCTCCGCTTCGTTCTAGGCACCGGGGAGCAGTTTTGGAGGGCGCGCATGCGTCTCGCTCCATGCCGATTGGAGAACGCACTTTTGAACGAAGCAGCGGCGGTATGGTGAGAGGCTTCCTTTCTTCATTCCCTTTCTTCTGAACTGATGGACTTTTCAGCTTTTTAAAAAAAGTTTAACTTTCGGATTTTTGTTGGAGGTGCGGCTAGAGTGAGGGGGATTTCCCCCCCCTTGGACAAGCGGCTTGAAAAGATTTTGCTTTCGCCCCCAGGGGAAGGAGGAGGGGGGAGAGCCAACTAATGATGCCTCACCCCTGTAAAAGTGACTTTCATTGGACTTAGTTCCAGAATTTATGGGTGAACTGAGAATTTCCTGAACTTTTAAAAGTTTGCTATGCCTCTGAGCCCAAAGCTGGCAGGGCAAGATGGCACACTTCCGTTGTCTTCATGAACTCTGAAACCTGATTCCACCTTTAAAACTCAGGCTTCCGGTCTTTGTCTCCGTGTCACCCAGAAGAATCTCTTGTGGATTGCCATTTTCTGAACCCTCTGGAGAGAAAATTTTTCTCTATTGCTAGACTGACTAAAGAAACTCCCAGCTGCTTGGATCTTCTGCCTCCTGAACTCATCTGCCTGCTCTACTTCTTCAGCTGTCCAGTCTCTACACTGACTGACCTCTCTGCTTTATAAACTATGTCTCCAAAAAGACCACCACCTGGAAAACCTGGTTTTGCTACCTCTGCACCAACATCTGCAACATCCAGTCCTGCCACACAGTCAAAGATTACAGAACTGATGCAACCCAAGAGTACAGAGATGGATTTGCAACAAATGCTTCAGCAACTCATACAAGGCCAGAAATTCAATTGTATCACAGCGGCCAGTTGTTTCGCCGGATTTGGCATTAATTACTAGTCGGGCCCCACCCAGGGGCCTAGAATGTCGTAACGTATTTTCGTATTATTATTATTATTATTATTATTATTATTATTATTATTATTATTATTATTATTATTATTATTATTATTATTATTATTATTATTATGTGGTTAATCTTTGGTGAGATTCACAACCTTTGGGGCTGGTTGTTAGCTCAACAGCTCGAGTCCTAACCAAGGACCTAGGAACTGTTAAGGTAACGTTGGAGGATATAAGTTGTTCCAAGTAGGGTGGTTTTTTGTAGAGTCACAATGTTCAAGTCAGGTAAATTTAGAATTTTCAAATAACGAGGTAGCCCTTTAGGTATTGCTTCAAGGGCTCCAATTACAATTGGGACAACACATTTCTTTTTCCACGGTCCTTCAACCTCAATTTGCAAGTCCTGGTATTTTGTGATTTTTTTCTTGCTCTTTATCTTCAATTCGTGCATCACCAGGTATTGCAATGTCAATGAACCATACATTTTTCTTTTGAATTATTGTTATGTCAGGTGTGTTGTAGGCCAAGTGCCTTTCAGTCTGCATTCTGAAGTCACACAAGATCTTGACTTTCTCATTCTCTAAAACCTTCTCAACCTGATGGTCCCAGTAGTTTTTGCTGTACTCAAATCCAAACTTTTGGCACAATTTCCAGTGAATAATCTTAGCAACGCAGTCATGGCGTTGCAGGCACTGTTCCCTCTAAGCTGCGTTCCTGCGCGGCTGCGCACATAACAAAAAAACACCGCACAGAAGTTTCAAACTGCGCACAGTGTTTTTTAACGCCTTAAAATATTACTGAAAATATCCCCCCTCTCCTCTCTCTGCACCGAACTCTCTCCTCCATCTGGTGATTGGTCAAATCAAGGAAGACTCTACCCGGAGACTGATGACGCTGCAGAAGGGAGAATTCTCATTGGTCCTCTGCGGCTTCGTTGGTTCCTAGAAAAACGTGATTCGCTGGTTGTAGCCTGCGTTTCCCTGTACATCCGGAGTTTCTCAGGCATTGCGTTCTGAGCTAGGCAGCCTTTCTGAGATCCCTGCACTTTGCAGAGAGAGGGAAGCAACGGGGAATTGGACTGCCTAAGCCAAAGGTGTCCACAGGATCTTGAGACTTGGTTTTTGAGCAGTACCATTCCACTCTTTCCTTTTCCCTTTCTGTCCTTCTTCTATCTTCCTTTGCTTTTCCTTTCCTTTCTCTTTTGCTTTCCTTTCTCTTTTTCTTTCCTTTCTCCTTTCCTTTCCTTTTTCCTTTCTTTCTTTTCCACTTCCCTTCCTTTCTCCATTCCCAAGTATTATGTATGTTCACTTTCTTGAGTTACCTATGAGGTAATAAAGGTGGGATAAAAATCTAATAAATAAACTCAAGTCCCGTACCTTTCATCCTGTGATTTCTACTTCTCATGAATATGGGGCAAAAGTTTGAGGATGGATTGGTGCAGGAGAGGGAGGGGACCCTTTACCTCCTTGCCCCCCTCCCCAACATCTGCTCTGATGGCAATTATGGCTAAAAAAAATCAGGTGCTCAGGCATGAAAATGTGATGCTCAAACTATACTTTTCCGCACCAACTGAAAAAAAATTAGCGGGAACAGTGGTTGTAGGTAGTCAGTTTGTGAAATTTTGCTGCACCCACTAATCAAGTGGTCGACTGTCTCATCTTTCTCATTACAGAGGCGACATTTGCTGTTGGTGGTAACGTTGAATTTTTGCCTTCATGCAGTTTGTGGCTAAGGCTTGTTCTTGAGCTGCCAAAATAAAGCCTACTGTTTAGTTTTCGGTCAGCTTTGCCTTCAATACTTTTCAAGTATTGGCCATGCATAACTTTGCTTTTCCAATTTTCAGCTTGCTTCTCAATTACTTCTTTCTTATATTCAGCTTTTAACTTAGTTGTCTTAAAAAGGTCTCCTTTATTTACTTCCTTAATGATTGGTTCTTCACTTTTCTGGATGTAATCATTCCAGCTGTGTCTTTCTTCTTCCACAGTCTGCTTTACTTGTACGAGTCCTCGACCACCCTCTGCTCTTGATAGATACAATCGGTCAACATCACTCTGCCCTGCAGCAGGCGGTGAGAATCACCTCGAGGAAGAGGAGGAAGCGACGCAGCCCAGGCAACGGTGGGATAAGAAATTTCTGTGTCCAAAATACGAATGCAATTTGAGAAAATGTCTCAGGGTTTATCCTTCCTGGTTCATTTTAGGATAAAAGCAGGCTCTGTTTTTGTAACCCTGAAAGAAAAGTAGTTTTAGGATTCGTGACTTTGGTGTCCAAGGGAGTCAAACTATTTTCCAAGGCACCTGAGGGTAGAACAAGAAGCAATGGGTGGAAACTAATCAAGGAGAGAAGTAACTTAGAACTGAGGAGAAACTTCCTGACAGTTAGAACAATTAATCAGTGGAACAGAAGTTGCCTCCAGAAGTTGTGAATGCCCCAACACTGGAAGTCTTTAAGAAGATGTTGGATAGCCATCTGTCTGAAACGGTATAGGGTTTCCTGCCTAGGCAGGGGGTTGGACTAGAAGACCTCCAAGGTCCCTTCCAACTCTGCTATTGTATTGTATTGTAATCTATCTGGGTTGGCAGACGCCCCTTTGCCCCAGTCTTCCAGTACTCGAGGGGCTGTCACAGACAAGAGAGGGTTGGCTTATTCTCCAGAGCAGGACAAAAAGTAACAGACTGAAACTTGCTAAGGAGAGATCCAACCTAGAATTAAGGAGAAATTTCCTGACAGTGAGAACAATTAACCAGTGAAATGCTTGCCTTTCCAAAAGTTGTGGGTGCTCCAACATTAGATATTTTAAAGAAGAAATTGGACAGCTATTTGGCTGGAATGGTATAGGGCAGTGATGACTAACCTTTTTTGGCTCGCATGCCAAAAGCGGGAGGAGCACAGGGAGGTCGTGTGCAGGCATGCCATACCCACAATGCTATGCGTGCGACCCCAGCATTTTTTTCACCCTCCCCACGTTCCAGAGGCTTTCTAGGAGCCTGGGGAGGGCGAAAATGGCCTACCTGGAGGCCCTCAGGAAGCTTCAGGAGCTTCCCTGAAGGCTCCAGAGGGTGAAAAACAGCCCTACGGGCAAAAGAAGGCTGAAGTCAGCTGGAGCTGACAGGGCAACACCTTGCGTGCCCTAACAAATGGCTCTTCATGCCACCCGTGGCACGCTTGCCATAGTTTCACCATCCCGGGTATAGGGTCTTCTGTTTGGGCAAGGGGTTGGGCTAGAAGGCCTCCAAGGTCCCTTTCCAACCCTATTATTCTATGTTCACTTGACAGGCAGAAATAGAAGCAGTTCTAACTTGGGAAAACTCTTCAGTCTCTCTTTGAATCGACCAACATGGCTTCAGTACGAGAAGTGTCCAGTTTCACTGAAGACCTGCTGTGCCCCATTTGCCTCTCCCTCTTTCGGGAGCCCCACATGCTGGAGTGCGGCCACAGCTTCTGCGCTCCCTGCCTGGAGCCCTGCATCCCCGAAGGGCAAAGTCACGGGCTCTGCCCCGAGTGCCGCCACCCCTTCGCTTTGCACCATGTGAACCGAGCCCTCTACAGCTTGGCCATGAAGGCCCGGCTTTTGAAGCTGGATGAAAGGGCTCAGCGGAATGGCACTGCTGTCTGGTTCTTCTGTGAGGAACACAAGAAAGCCCTGAACCTCTTCTGCAGCCAAGATGAGGAGCTTGTTTGTGTCATCTGCCGGGATTTGCCTCAGCACCGGGGACACGACTTCCTGCCCATCAAAAACGCGGTTCAGCCCTATCAGGTGAGAACTGGACCTGGGGGGGGGAGAAAGAAGGTGGCCTCTGGTTGAATAAAACTCCCCCCTCCCCCCCTCTCTCCCTCCCTCTCCCTCCCTCCCTCTCTGTCTCTGTCCCTTTTTCTCTCACCTCTCTCTCAATTTGTGGAATTTATTTGCCACTTATCTTACCATGGGGCTGCTCAAGGCAGCTTATTTTGCAAGCCAAAATAAAATACAAATATGCATGAATCATAATAAGTATCATAATAAACAGTGATACTGAAATGGAGCTTTTGAAGCCTCCCAAATATTTACCAATAAATGTAAGATAGATTTACACTCTGAAACGCGTAGAGAAACACTAATATTTTACTGAATATGTATGTCATATATATGCAATTCATTTTCCACTTCCTGAAGATTCACTAGTTGATCTATTAACCACTAGGTGACTAATGGATTCACTTAACAATTGTGTTACTAACTGAACAACTGCAGTGTAGCAAGAAAGGTCATTAAATGGAGCAAATTCACTTAATAAACTCACTTAACATACATGGACATACACACATACTTAAAACAGTTTGCTTAGTGATTGTTTTAAGTTAAAACGGCACTGAAAAAAGTGACTTATGGCCATCTTTCACAGTTACGACCACCGCAGCATCCCTATGGTCATGCGATTTACATTCGGATGCTTGGTAAGGGGTTCATATTTATGACGATTGCAGTGTCCCAGGGTCATGTGATGTACTTTTGTGATCGTCTGACAAGCAAAGTCGGGGAAGCCATATCCACTTAACAACCGTGTTACTAATTTAACAACTGCAGTGATTCACTTAAAAGCCATAGCAAGAAAGGTCATAAAATAGGACAAAATGTATTTAACAAATTTCTCACTTGCAGTATATATAAAGGACTGGCTAAAACCTAAACAGATATACGTAGATGAAGAGGGAAGAACATTATTAATTGAAGTATTAATAAAATAAAGAAGAGTATTAATTGCAGTCATATATGCACCAAACACGAACCAGAAAGAATACTATAGTAAACTACATAAACGGATTGCAGAACTGGAACTGGATAACATATGTCTACTAGGGGACTTCAATGCAGTGGTAGATCCAAAGAAAGACTATAAAACGGATAATAAAAAAATATATGAAAGGAGAACTCTACCAAATACATTCTTTGAAATGGCCCAAGAATTAAATCTAAAAGATGTTTGGAGAGAAATCAATACACATTCTTTTCAAACCCCCATAATTCATGGTCCAGGATTGACATGGTATGGATGGATCCAGAAATGGAGAAAGAGGTAGAAGAGGTAGAAATAATACCGAACATGTGGGCAGACCATAACCCATTAACAATCAAATGGAAAGGAGAAGCAAAAAGGAAAAAGAGATGGACCATGAACCAGCGGGTTGTAAAAGAAAATAATTATGTACAGTATATGGAAAAAGAATTAGCACTTTTCCTAAAAGAAAATTGGAATGAACAGACAACTATTCAAAACCTGTGGGATACTACTGAAGCTTATGTACGAGGCATTACAATAGCATATACAATAAGAAGAAACAAAGATAAAAAGAAACGATATACAGAGCTTCAGGAGAAACGGGGGAAATTAGAATATAAACTTCAGAAAGAACCTCAAAACAAAGAAGCCAAAGAAGAAAAAGAAATAATTAAACATAGATTAAACTTAATTACACAAGAAGAAATGGCCCAGAAAATTAGATCTTGTAGGCAAAACTATTTTGAAAATGCCAATAAACCGGGAAGATGGCTAGCCTATAAACTAAAAAAAGAGAAAGAAAAGAAAATAATATAGCAACTAGAGGATGAAAAAGGGGTGATACACCACCAAAAGGAGGGAAAAAAATATAGCAGTAAGATACTTCCAAGCATTGTACTGCCGAGAGGAAATAGAAGAGGAGGATATTAAAAGATATCTCCAGAGGAGAAATCGTCCAACCCTACCGGAAACAACAAAAGAAACATTATATGAGAAAATAACTAGGCTAGAATTAAAAAGGGCAATCCAAAAACAAAAAAATAATAAAACACCCGGCCCAGATTGAATTCCAGCAAAATTTTATAAAGGATTGCAAAAATCATTAGAGAACATATTATTAGAAATGTATAATGAAATATTAGAACGAGCTAAGACACCAAAATCCTGGATGGAGGCACTAATAACACTAATTCCCAAAGACAACGCTGAAAATCAAAAGATCCAAAATTATTTATTTATTTATTTATTCTTCGCATTTCTAAACCGCCCCCTCTCCCAAAAAGGGACTCGGGGCGGTGTACAGTCTACACAACAAATAACAGATAAAATACAAATATAAATATAACTATAAATATACGTATATATGTGGAGGAGGTTAAAATTAAGAGTACTGTACAGAAGAATAAATATGGGTCTAAAAGCCCTAAAAACAATTAAAAATTAAAACATTACCCTTAAAATAACCAGATGAGAGTATACTACCAGGAGTTCATAGTTGTAACATTTATAATTATGCCAGGCCAATCTCGCTGCTAAATGCTGATTATAAAATATTTATGACAATTATGGCGGAAAGAATTAAACATATATTAAACAAAATCATACACCCAGACCAAAACAGATTTTTACCTAACAGAAATATAAAAAACAATATACGAACAATAATGGACATATTAGAATACTATGAAATACATCCAGGAAAACAAGCAGTATTGATATTTATTGATGCACAAAAAGCATTTGATAATCTGAATTGGGATTTTCTTATTAATCAACTAGCAATAATGAACTTCGGAGATAAATTCATCGGGATGATCAGAGCAATATATTCGAGTCAGAGGGAAAAAATAATACTAAACGGGGAAGCAACAGAAGACTTCAGTATAACGAAAGGGGTAAGACAGGGATGCCCGCTATCCCCTTGTTATTTATCCTCTCACTAGAGACATTGATATCACAAATCAGGCAAAATAAGGACATAAAGGGACTGAAAATTAGAACACAGGAATATAAAGTGCAGGCCTTCGCAGACGATCTTGCATTTATCATAGAGGAACCCCTAGAAATTGGACTAAAACTATTACAGGATATAAACCAATTCGGTAAAGTAGCAGGGCTTAAAATAAATAAAGAAAAAACTAAAATATTAACTAAGAATTTAACCAAAAGACAAAATGAAGAACTGGAGGAGAAACTGGGAATTTTGAGGACCAAGAAAATTAAATATTTGGGAATATGGCTATCGGCAAAATGTATTACAATAAAAGAAGATAATTACAACAAACTGCTACGACAGATACAAAAAGATTTGGACAATTGGACTAAACTACAGGTATCACTAATTAGCAGAATCTCAACAATCAAAATGAATATACTACCCAAATTACTCTATCTTTTTCAAACAATACCAATTAAATTAGAGAATTTTTTTTCCGAACAACTAAATAAAATGATATCCAAATTTATTTGGTCAGGAAAAAAACCGCGTATTAAATACAAACTTCTACAAGATAGTAGAAACAAAGGCGGTTTTGGACTGCCAGATTGGGAGCTATATTACCAGGCGGCAGCCCTAACATGGTTAAAAGACTGGATCCAATTAAAAAATAAAAGAATCCTTATCCTAGAAGGACACGATCTCCAACTAGGCTGGCATGGCTTCCTCTGGGAGGGAAAGACTAAATCCCACTTCTACTTTCAGAGACATATAATAAGGGATGCTTTATTTAGGGTCTGGGGAAAAAGAAAACACTACCTGAAAATCCCAAGCTGGTTATCAACCATGGAGGCAATGTCATATCCATTTACTATAGACCTTAGTAAAATGGTAAGATACGCAGACCTCTTAGATGAAAAAGGAGAACTAAAATCAGTACAAGATCTGAAAGCACAGGGAATAAATATGGAATGGTGGCCATACCTACAAATTAAAACAAGATTTAAAAAAGATCGGGAACAATACGGAATGAGGAAGAGACGGTAAAGGAGACAATGATTAGCTGGGGAAGTAATTTTGGCCACAATATAGAGTTAGAAAAATGGGATAAACTGTGGGAAAGAAATTATAAATTTACAAAGGCAGCAGCTTACAAAGAAAATCTCTATAAAATGTTTTATAGATGGCATTTGCCTCCAGCGAGATTGGCCAAAATGTACCCAAATTTATCCCCTAATTGTTAGAGATGCAATCACAAGCCTGGAACATTCTATCACATGTGGTGGACGTGCCCCAACACAAGGAAGTACTGGTGCAAAATTCGAAAGTGGTTAGAAGAAATCACTGAGCGAAAAATAGAACTCAAACCAGAAGCATTCTTACTAGGACTACTGGATCAAAAAATGGACAAACAATCTCAATACATAACCATACATATACTTACAGCAGCCAGGATTGCCTTCGCACAAAATTGGAAAAAAACTAATACACCCTCAGACGAAACTACAATCAGGAAAATACTTGAGTGTGCAGACATGGACAAAATGACAATAGAACTAAAAGAAAGAGAAGAATCGGATTTTTATAATGTTTGGAATAAAATAGAAATCAAAAGCCAAAACAGGAAATAGAGAATACAAATAGATGGAGATACAAATAATGAATATCACTATAAGTGTTTATATTATGCTTGTTACATCATAGGACAAGGCTATAGTAATAGGGAGGCAATGCAGAAGGGAGAATTATAAAAGCTAGGCAGGAAAGCCGATATTGAAAGCTGTAAAATTACTCTATATTGTTATGTATGTTCCGTGTTTTGTTTTGTTTTATTGTGGCTTTTTTTTCCTTGTTGTGCCTTTTTTTTACTGTTTTAAAATATTAAAACATTCAATAAAAATTATTTTAAAAAAAAACAAATTTCTCACTTAGCAATAGAAATTTTGGGCTCAATTGTGGTCTCAAAGTTCTCAATTGAGGACTACCTGCAGGGAGGGAGGGAGAGAGAGAGAAACTAAAAATTCCAGAAGGAAAAAGAAAAACATTAAATAAATGCAGGGGAACATACAAATTAATATATTGCTAACTAAATCTATCACAATATAAAACACGCTTAACTAACTAATTAGCTAATTATGGCTGGTTGGGGGAAGAGCTCTGATGGATTTTAAGCGCTGCTGATCAGAACTTTTTGGCTGGAGGTATAAAATTGTCCTGTGATCAGTCAAATGCTGGTGTTCATCTTAAGTGAGATCTGAACTTTCACTTCCTTGTAGGACCAGCTGAAGGCATCTCTGGAGCCTCTTGAGGAAGGTCTCAAGCGGCTGAAAAGGAGCCAGTGCCACCAACAGGAGAACATTATCGAATTAAAGGTACAGCTGGGAATTGGGGATGGTTGGGACTTTGTTTAATGCTAAACCGAGTGTATCTTCCATTCTGTCCCCTCTTCCTCCAGGGGTCTCAATTTACCGGTAGTTTTAAACATTTAGAAGCACTGTGGTGCTCTAAGCTTCCACAAAAGATACTCTTAAACAGGAGTGGGATTCAGCTGGTTCAGACTGGTTCAAGTGAACTGGTAGTTCCAGCAATCAGTTGGCCCCACCCATCCTCTATTCTGTCCTATATTTCCTTTGTTTGAAGTCCAGCTGATTGGTGCGGCAGAGCGGATTGCCGCGTCTCACCTGTTTTATTCACCGGGGCTGCAGGAAAAGGTAAGATTTAGTGCTGATTTCAAATGCAATGTGTGCGCCAAAGTTGAATCCCACCACTGCTCTTAAAACTTTGTATACTGATAGAAGGGAATATATGTAGCTCAGGGTTGTATGATGGGGTCCTTGTGCTTTCTGAACTTGGTTGTTGCTGGTGTTGCACTACTCAAGTAGGTAGATCTGTGTGTATATGTGTGCTGTCACTACATTATAAGAAAAAAGGCAAAAAAATTAATTTGCTGGTATTGCTTAGATCAGTTATGGTGAACCTTTTTTGGCTCCCATGCCAAAAGCGGGGGAGGGGAGCACAGGGGGGTCATGCGTAGGTGTGCCACATCCATAATGCTATGTGCGTGACCAGTGACAACACACACACACACACACACACACACGTTTTTGGTGTGATTTTTTTCACCCTCCCCAGGCTCCAGAGACTTTCGGGAGCCTCCCTAAAGCCTCCGGAGGGCAAAAAACAGACCTACAGAGAACCTGGAAATTCGGAAATGGTGATTTCCGGTTTGTCCATAGGGCTGATTTTTGCCCTCTGGAGCCTTCAGGGAAGCCTCCTGAGGGCCCCTGAAGCCTCCAGAGCACGAAAAACGGCCTCAAAAGAAGGCCAAAGTCAGCTGGCCAGTGTGTGCATGCGTGCTGGCCAGCTGACAGGGCAACACCTTGCGTGCCCTGACAAATGGCTCCACGTGCCATAGGTTCCCCATCATAGGCTTAGGTAATTATTATAGTGGCATCAATTGATTGATTATGAGTTACCTGACAGTGAAATGGTTGGTATATAAGTATAAATAATAATAAATACATAAAATAAAAATCAATAATAATAAATAAATAATAGAAAATAAAAATAAATAAATAAATACATAAAATAAATTATATGCTATCAAGTAGTTTTCAATCCCAAACAAAATAGAATTCCTCCATGACGATTTATCCCCAAGCTGGTTTTTCAGATCTTCCAATGGGGCTCCCATTGCCACTATGTCCACCATCTTTGCTTTTGCTCTTCCTCATCTTCTCTTTCTTTCTTTCTTTCCTAGTATTAGAGTCTCCTTCAGAAGGTTAGGTCTTTCCATCACATGCCCGAAGAAGTAGGATGTTTTGCATTGTTAGTGCTTCAAATGAAAACTCAAATGAGTTGATTTGTTTCATGGTCCATTTCTTTCTTTCTTTATGGCTATCCAAGGTACACTCAGGAGTCTACCCCAAAACAAACCACATTATGACAGGTGACTGTTTCTGCTTGACCAAACCACAATCTTTTGCTGTGCCCCATCTATGTTTTTCCAGACCTGCTCCGAATCCTTGTCTGATCATATCTCTGGAGAGTTTGCGAAGATGCACCAGCTGCTGAACAACAGAGAACTGAGTATAAAACAGGCCTTAGAAAACCAGAGAGAAAAGAACTTGGCGCAGATGGAAACCAAGTTAAAGGAACTGAACTGCAAGATGGCCTCACGGTCAGAAACTCTGTGCCGTGTGCAGACCGGCCTTGAATGCAAAGACCACATACGTTTCCTCAGGGTAAGGAGGACCGGAGGCTGTGGGGTTTTCTTGGGAAGGAGAAAATTGCTGAATGCATAGATTGCACCTAAACATTGTCAGAAGAAGAATTTGGGGTTCTTGAGCCGGGGTGGCACAAGAATAAATAAAAATGAGGAAAGAAGAAATATTTATTCCTCAAAGCAAAACAGTTTGCTTTTAAGAGCAGGCTACAGTGAAACAGGGTCCAGTGGGAAACTTTTATAGTGGGAGCTTGTCTGGGATGTGCAAGTGTTTATGTGCTGAGTGAATGTCTGTGTGTGTGTTTGTAAAAAAAAACAATTCTGCTGGGAAACTTAGTTTAATTATCTCTATTTGTTTTTTCGGACCTTTGATATGTAGATTAGGCTTGGGTAACTTATTTCGGGGTTTGAGGAAGTTTGCTAATTTGATTAAGTTGGAGACACTGATTCTCAGACCGTTGTGGATTCTGTTAATATTTTAAGGGAACATGGAAACAGTATAAAGAATAAAATATATTTGGATATAAAACTTTTCACACCATGATTTGTTCACTTAGGGTTTGTCATGACTGACAAAATCTCTGTGGTTTTTTTTTAAAACCCTTGTAAGCCACCCAGAATCAGGTGTTGTATAGCCAAATCAAAAAAAAAAATTATATTCAAATTTTTATTGTTTTTTAAAAAATTTTTAAGGAAAAAGGGTTATAGGGTTATAAAACATTTTGACAGCTACATCGTGCGGGGGGGGGAGAAGCCCCCCCAGGTCTTGCAACTTTTACAAACAATGATAGAAAAATATCAGCATTTACCTAAGTATTAGCAGTTTAAAATTTGACACAAAATCATCAGTATGTTTCAATCATTTGTTTTGTATCACTTCCATAAAAATACATTGTAGTAACAATTGCAATGTAGTGTTCCAAGTCACTTTTGTGATCTGAGTCTTCTAGCTGTTGCATCCTCTCTCCCATCCACCAGCTGAGCCTCAGCCCCTCCCTCCCTTGTTTCTTGTGTAACATCCCCCATTTCACCTAAAAGAGCACTGTGTTTTTTAGCGAAAGCCTCTGCTTCCACTGGTGTGTGAATTCTAATTCTGCTGCCCTCCCAAAAAATCATCATGCCTTCCTGAAATAGCCATCTAAACCAGACCCCATTATTATATACTTTTTTTGCTAAGAAGGAATATTTCCTTCTGTTATCTCTTACTTTTTGGGGGATCTGTTTAAGAATGGTTATCTCTTTATCTTTATCTTTTAGTGGTCCTCCCCTTTGAGCTCCTAGAACCTCATCTCTTGTAGTTTTTCTAAGAAATTTAATATGAACTTCCCTTGAATGTCGTGTGTTCTTACATAGGCCGAATTAACCCTATAAACCAGGTCAATGTCCCACCAGAGCTGTTGTTTATCTCTATTAATATACTCTGCTAGTATTGTGGTCATAGTCTCCTTGAGATCTTCATTCTCAGCTTCTGGCAAATTTTGGAACCTAAGAAAGAAAGACATCCTTTCAAATTCCATTTTTAACATCTGATTCCCAAATTCTGTATTCCCCCTCTGGATTGTCTTCATCTCATCTCTAATCCCAACCTCCCCCTCCTCCAGCACACCAATCCTCTGTTCATTCCGTGTGGTTTGCTGGTTCGTCTCTCTGAGCTCTTCCTTTAAGTCCTGCAATTGTTTTTTAATCTCGTCCTGTCCCTTTAAGATGTTTTGAAGCATCTGCTGAGTAGACAGGTCTTTTGCACTCTCTTCAGAGGCTTTAGGTTGTAGGAAAGATCCCATTTGTGACTGGTGTGCAGGGCTGGACGTTGAAGATGTTGGGGCCGACGAGGCTTTACCAGGTGGCAATTTCTTAGGACCCATCATGAGGCTCAGAGTTAATTGCTATTCTGTACAAAGAGATGGCGTCTGTGGGAGAGCACAGCCGGCAGGGATCACCAAACAAGCAGGTCCAAAGGAGAACAAGTCCTCTAGCAGAGAAGTTAAAGCAGATAGGTGGGTCAAAATATTCCAAGTCCAGGGGAATAATGTGTTTGAAGAGGCTCCTGGAGGTCTCTGGGGTGGAAATTAGTTGAAAGCCATAAAGTTTTCCAAGGGAGGAGTCTCATTCATAAAGACAAAGAAGAAGGAGGAAGTTGGCCATCTTGGGTCAGCCAGTATAGGTGATCAGGAAAACAACAAAGTCAAAATTTCCATAAGTGGTTTAAAAAAGAATCAGTTCAGCCATCCTTTCTCTCGCAATTGTAGTCAAAGAAAAAGATTCCCCCCCCCCATTAAGGCAAGTGAAAGTGGTTTTCAAACTTTCTCTCTCCCCCATGAAGGGGAGGGATTTTTCAAGCGCCGCTTTTCTGAGGGGGGTGGAATTCCCCCCCCCCTCCAATCTAAACTCCTCCAGAGGTTGAAACAAGCAAGGCAGGAAAACTGCAAAACCGTTAGAAATATAAAAATAGTAAAAGACCTGGGGAGACCCCTCGGCTCACCGCTCTTCAGCTGCTTCGTTCTAATTGATTATATCCTTCAGGCTGCATTCAGAGAAGAGCGCGGTGGCATTCCGCGCGTTCCCTACGCTCCGCGGCTCCTGGGGCAAAACCCCCCGCGGCCGCCACTGCTCCAGGGGGTCCCAGCAAGCCGCCCCTATGGCAGGGCGCCTTTCCCAGGCACCCTGTGCTCCCCCTAGACTTCGGGGGGAGCCCACCAGAGCAGCGAGAAGGCAGACGCAGGCGTCCGTCTCCTTCGGCTGCCGGAAGTCGTCTCCGCCAAATCAATTTTCTTAAACAAATAAAATAAGGAGGACTGATTTTCTGTAAGAATTGCTAGACTCCATAGTGTTTGTTCATGTGAAAGAGAAATCAATCAGTAGATGTACTTTCCTCACCTCAGGTTTTTAGTAGCATCTCAAGCGCTCTGACCCTACAGTCCTCAATTCCTCAGTTTTTGTGTCTTCTTTATACGCTGTGATAATATTTCACTGGGATTTTTTTTTTCTGATAATAAACTACCATGTTTTCCCCAAAATAAGACAGGGTCTTATTTTCTTTTGACCCCTCAAATAAGCGTTTGGTCTTATTTTCGGGGAGGTCTTATTATTTTTGAGGTGCAGGAGGCGGCGAGCGTGGTCACTTCATGGTTGCTGCTGTGTTGCAATATTTTTGGGAAGGGCTTATTTTTGGAGGAGGAGTTACTTTAGTGCATGCGCTCAAAAGCCCGATTGGGCTTATTATCTGGGAGATCTTATTTTCAGGGAAACAGGGTAGGATGTGATCTACTGAGAGCAGAATCTGTTGTGCACCATTAAAATGCAGAATGCTTTGGCAGGAAAATGGGTGATAACCCATGGAAAGAATTACTTTGACTGTTATCTCACCTGTATTTATTTTTCCTTCCTTCCTTCCTTCCTTTTTCCCTCCTTCCCTCACACAGGATGCGAAAGGGTTGATAAAGAGGTAAGTAGTTCTCTTTTTTTATACATCACCTTTTTGCCACCGTTGTTAAGTGCATCACGGCAGTTGTTAAGTGAATCCAGCATCCCCCTTGCTCCAAGCCAGCTTGGAAAGTCGCAAATGGCCCCCATGTGACCCCCACCATGGCAACTATCGTAAATGCAGGCTGCTTGTCAAGCACCTGTATCCTGATCACGACCATGTGGATTGTAAATGTGAGGACTGGTTGTAACTCATTCTTTTCAGCATTGTTGTAATTTTGGTCTCTCAATGAATAGTTGCTAAGTCCAAGACTACCTATATAATAAATATATGAAAGGAAGAGAAAAGCATGAACCAACAGGGAGGGCTGACCCTAAAAGGCATGTTAGTTTGCCTCCTAACTGCAAGTATGACTTCTTCTTCCACCTTTCAGAAGCTGCTGGATTTGCCAAAATGAGTAGGTGAAGCTCCTCCATATGGAAATGAAGATGGCTACTTGTTTACTTCCATTAAAAAACTCTGCTACAATTATAAAGTTGGCTCCTCTTCCTTCTTGGGAGGAGAATCAAAGCAAGGCTGATTTGCCCATGAAAAGAGTTTTATTGGGAGGGGAAAAGTTCTTCTGGCTCTTTGGCTCCTACCCAAATCATTTCTAAAATCTCTGTAAAGCTACAAAAAGAAAAAGTGAAGATTTTCTTGATTGAGTCTTCACTTTTGATGATAATGTGGGCACTTTCTTGGCAACAGCTTGGCCGTCCCCTTTTCCTATAGACATATATAGTCATTGTACTTTTAAACCCCTCCCCCCCTATTTTTGGCCGAGATGTAGACCTGGTTACAATTCCCAGCTATTCTCATCATTATATTTATATAATTATACATCCTTACATGTCCCCAATTTGTGATTCTGTCTTTAAATCTCAATAGTTTCCCATTGTAAGTATATTTCATGTTCCCTCTCCATTTTTCCATATCTTGGATTAGATTACCCTTAATTGTCTATAAATGATAATCCTTACTGTTCAATGTTCATTACAATTACCTTAATTTACTATATAGAATAACAAGCAGTACACATCTCACTTTATTCATCATCTTAAAGATTATATATATATATATATATATGTGTGTGTGTGTGTGTGTTGTAATTGTACTGATAAATAAAAAATAAAAGAGGGAGGAGTGAGCTCCCTCCCATATTTAGTCATACCAGGGGTTGTAACATAAATACATTATATATATATATATATATATATATATATATATATATATATATATATATATATATATATATATATATATATATATATATATATATATATATATATGTGTGTGTGTGTGTTTGTGTTACAACCCCTGGTATGACCTAATATGGGAGGGAGCTCACTCCTCCCTCTTTCTGTCCTTTCGGCTCATCACAGAAAACCATCCAGGCAGAAACCCATATTTTTATTTTTAATGTTGCCTTTTTATATTTGTGTTGTATTTGTGCTGATAAAATAAAGGGAGACTAGTATAGATCCATTTCGAGCTATTTAGCTCTCATCAGTTAGCCATACCCTTACTGGGATTCGAACCTGGGCTGTATTATACACTAGGCAAGAGTTTTAGCCACTATGCCACAGGCTTCTCCTCCTTTATCAGCTGAGCCAGGGAAATAAGTATGTGTTTGTGTTACAACCCCTGGTATGACCTAATATGGGAGGGAGCTCACTCCTCCCTCTTTCTGTCCTTTCGGCTCATCACAGAAAACCATCCAGGCAGAAACCCATATTTTTATTTTTAATGTTGCCTTTTTATATTTGTGTTGTATTTGTGCTGATAAAATAAAGGGAGACTAGTATAGATCCATTTCGAGCTATTTAGCTCTCATCAGCTAGCCATACCCTTACTGGGATTCGAACCTGGGCTGTATTATACACTAGGCAAGAGTTTTAGCCACTATGCCACAGGCTTCTCCTCCTTTATCAGCTGAGCCAGGGAAATAAGTATGTGTTTGTGTTACAACCCCTGGTATGACCTAATATGGGAGGGAGCTCACTCCTCCCTCTTTCTGTCCTTAGGTCATACCAGGGGTTGTAACACAAACACATACTTATTTCCCTGGCTCAGCTGATAAAGGAGGAGAAGCCTGTGGCATAGTGGCTAAAACTCTTGCCTAGTGTATAATACAGCCCAGGTTCGAATCCCAGTAAGGGTATGGCTAGCTGATGAGAGCTAAATAGCTCGAAATAGATCTATACTAGTCTCCCTTTATTTTATCAGCACAAATACAACACAAATACTCCTCCCTCTTTCTGTCCTTTCGGCTCATCACAGAAAACCATCCAGGCAGAAACCCATATTTTTATTTTTAATGTTGCCTTTTTATATTTGTGTTGTATTTGTACTGATAAATAAATAAATAAAGGGAGACTAGTATAGATCTATTTTGAGCAAATTAGCTCTCATGAGCAACTCAGTTTAATTATGTAAAAAGTGAATCACAAACCTCTGCTTTACAATCTCCCTATATCAGTTTCATATTTGTCCATATTACATGTATTTTGACCTTTATTTAATTATCTTTTCATTATCATATTCAATCAGTTAGCAACTCCATTTTATTGTCATATTTAAGAATAAGCCCCTTATCTTAGCTTTATATTTTTCCATATAACAATTTCTAGTTGTCTGATTTTTTCCTAGTAAGTCTTTTGTTCCACTTCTCTGTTCCTGCTTTCTCCCTTTTCTTTGTTTTGACACATCCACCCTCTTCAATTTTCCCCACTCCACCATCAAAGAAATCTTTTATATTTCTCTTTGTTGGGGCATAACCTCCTATTTCAATTTTCCTTATGCTACTGTCAAGCTCCAAAACATCTTTGTCTGCTTTTTATTCCCTTTTGTTGGGACACATTCCCCTTTACCATTTTCCCTATACTACTGCTAAGCCCAATGGAGTTTTTTGTCTGCTTTTTATTTCCCACCGTTTCTACCCCTTCATTATCTTTCCATCATTCTTCTTTCCCTTCTTCTTTAAATCCCTGCTTCTCTGGGTTCAGAATTCTATTTAGGCTTGATTTTAATGATTTATGCATATTTTTTATAATTTCACGTAGTTCTTCAAATTTCCGGCTTTCCATAATGTTCAGTTCCAAAGTTACAGTTAGTAATACAGTTCTTCTTTCTGAGTTCTGGTCCACCTTAAATTTATCTATTTCAGCTGCTGTGGGGAAGAGCGAGGGGAGCCATCTTGGTCTTTTGTTCTTTCTTAAATGTCCAGTTCTAAAATTGCAGTTAGTTATGCAGATCCTATTTTGAGGTTCTGGTCCATCTTAAATTTAGCTAATTCAATTAATGTAAAAATAGAAGAGAAGCTGGAGATCTCGGCTTAATCTTTTGTAGAGAAAAAAGAAGAAAAAATTTGTAGTTTCCCATTTTTTGATTTTGTTATTATTTTCCCCCTTGCTACCTTCCACCTCTGGTTGGTTATAGCTGCTCATAATATATTACCATGTTTCCCCGAAAATAAGACAGGGTCTTACACCGCCCCGAGTCCCTTTCGGGAGAGGGGGCGGTCTATAAGCGCTAGTAAATTGAAATTGAATTGAAATTTTGACCCCCCCCCAAAATGTTGCTTGGGCCTTTTTATTGGGGGGGGGGCTTATTGGTTTAGGGTTACTGGGTGGCTGCTCTCTTGCGAGCGAGGGCCCGAAGAGCCGGGCACAGCCTCGGGCAAATGGCTGTGTTGCGCTGTCGCAGCAGTGCATCAAAGCCGCCATGAGGTGACCATACTCATGAGCAGCCAGCTGGCAACCCCCCTTTCTAGCCGGCAGAGCACCACTCACTGACCTAGTAATATCCCAAAGGGGCTAAACTGTGTGGCACTCTGCCTGGCTGGAAAGAGAGGTTGCGTGAGCACTTGTTCTGCCTCCAGCTCGCGTGCCTCCTAGCCACACCATGCCTAGCTCTTCCAGCAGGGCCAGGCCAGGGCGCCGGCGCAGCACCGCTGCCAGTGCCGCCCTGCTGCCGCCCCCCCCTCCAGCTGGGCACAGCGCCACCTTTCAACATCCCAAAGGAGTCAAGCAATGTGAGCACCTTTGCCCCCCTTCCCTCGGCTCCTGGGGCTTTGTGCCTTTGGGATATCGCTAGTTTGGTGAGTGGCAGTCTGCCTGGCTGGAGGGGGGGTTGTTCTGGGGGCTTATTATTGGGGAAGGGCGTATATTTTTGCCCACAGGAAAAATATGGCATGGCCTTATTATCAGAACATGTCGTAATTTTGGGGAAACACAGTAATTGGAACAAACTTGCAAACAGCCAGACTATGATATGTTTCTCTTTGCCGCCTGCTTTTCCAAATTCTGATTTATGGCAGTTGGTTAACTAAAACTTCCTGCACAGTCAAGATTAGGTTATCAGTTATCAGTGAGAAGATAGTGCTTTTTTCTTGATTTTTCTCCCTAATTGGAGTTGCTTAAGATATATTAGTTGGAAGAAGTTCAGACGAAGTAAATCTCTCAGAATGTTTGGTTTCTGCTTCAAATCCAAAACCAAATTTAGAGTTTGTATTTGAGTGGGTTTGTCATTTCTCTGCTTTCTCCCTTTATGTCCGAATTATTTCAAACAAATAGCTTTTTTGTGGGGGAGGGTAGTGTTTTAACTCTCCATTTTTCATTTATTTCTTTCCTTTTGTCAAAATCCAGATCTGTCTATTAATATGATTTGTACTCTCAAGATTCTTTGCCTTTTCCAAGTTTTGATTTATGACTGTGGGTTCAATGAATCTTCTTATTGGTCTTTCATCTCGTCTCCTACACGCTCCTGTTCAGTTGCTTTGGCTGCAACCATGCTGCCACCCCTACTCCAATTCAGAGGGCAAATCTCTGACCTGCAAGGGACCTGTTGCTTCCCCCTGGGGCTGATGAGATGTTGCCCCTTCTTCACCCCACCCCCTCCAGGGGGGTTCTGATCCAAAAAGGATCCTGAAATAGGTTTGTCAGACAGGTTTCATGTGAGGTTCTTGAGCACTCACACCGCCCACATCTGTCCAGCTGGAGAACTTCCAGTCAACTCCCCTTTCTCCTAGTTTTTGCAGCTTCCCTGGGAAGAATTAATCAGATCTGAATCTACTGCACCTTTTTAAGAAGTCACCCTGTGTTGTGCTGTTCCCTGCTGTGATTATTTTTTTAAAAATGCAAGGGTGCTTCTAATAAAATCAGATTTATGGTGCAGGAGACATTCCCAGGTGTAACTGTCTTCCAATCCAAATCCTTCCATTTTCATCCAATATTTTGCATGCTATTTTTCTTCTTGCATACAATCCATTAAAGAGGTGAAAGGAAAAAAAATGGCAGCATCATTCTTTTTGATCAGAAGTGCTCAGATACCTTCCTGTAGAAGGACCCAGATATGATTCTTTTAGGTTTGATAAATAGAGCTGTGGTGGCACAGTGGTTAGAATGTAGTACTGCAGGCTACTTTTGCTCGCTGTCGGCTGCCTGCAATTTGGAAGTTCAAATCTCACCAGACTCAAGGTTGACTCAGCCTTCCATCCTTCCAAGGTGGGTAAAATGAGGACCCGGATTGTTTGGGGGCAAGATGCTGACTCTGTAAACCACTCAGAGAAGACTGTAAAGCATTTGAAAGAGGTATATAAGTCTGCTATTGCTATTGGGGCAGCTTATTCTAAAATGGCTGATCCTTGGGATGCTATTTGCCTACAGGCTCCGTAAGGAACAAGGAACTCCGGACAAACCCGAACTAGATGCTGAACTGGTAGGAGAAGATGGGCTGGGGGCCAGCAGTGAAGACACAGGTGAGTGTGAGAATGAGATTGATGAAGAGGTTGATGAGGAGGAAGAGGAGGAAGAAGAAGAAGAGGAGGAAGAAGAAGAGAAAGAAGAAGAGGAAGAACAAGAGACAGCAGAGGAAGAAGAAGAGGAGACGGAAGAGCATGAAGATGGAGTGGTGGCTGTAGACTTGAACCTGGGCGAGTTTAAAGGACCTCTGCAATTCTACGCCTGGAAGGAGCTCTCCGATGGGCTACAACTAGGTGAGTTGAGGTTTTTAGACCAAATGTATTGGTTATTGGTTTATTACAGGGGTGTCCAAACTTGGGAACTTTAAGATTTGTGGACTTCAGCTCCCAGAATTCCCCAGCCAGCATGGCTGGGTGGAGAATTTTGGGAGTTGAAGTCCACAAGTCTTAAAGTTCCCAAGTTTGGACACCCCTGGTTTATTACTTTTATACTCTTTTTTTGGTGAAAGTTCAAGGCTATATACTCCATAGCAATAACCCTGTAATGTGATGATGATGGTGATATCCATTCAGTCATGTCCGACTCTTTGCGATTCTATTGGCCAGGAGGTCTCTCCACATCTTCAATCTTGCACTGCTTCTCTGAGTTCTTCTATGCTCTGGCTGGTGTCAGTTTTGATGGTATTTCGAACCACCATGGTCTTTGATGCCCTGGTTTCCATTTACCACTAACTCTTCCAAATGTAATTGCTTAACTGCTCTAATTACCCTATTACATATAATTATACCATCATGTAGTTTGGGCTAAAAGAGAGAAAGGAAGCTTCAGACATGTTGAGGATGGCAGTAGGTTTATTAACAGCTGGCTAATATTATATTCATTTGTGTCCAATTTTTTTCTGGACCAGTTTATACTCCTGCAATAACTTTGCTGCACAAATCCGCTCTTGTTCATTCTGAATTCTTTCCATCTTCTCTCTCCAGTCCCTGCAAGCATCACTTTGGAGTGCAACTCAGCTGATCCCAGCTTGGTTCTCATGGAAGAAGCCACGGGGGTCAAGTTCAATCCTGGCCGAGGGCCAGAGAGCCTTACTTCCACCCCGTTTGTGGTGGGACGGAAAGGCATTACCACTGGGCGCTTCTACTGGGAGATCAACGTCGGGGACAGCACCGATTGGATAGTGGGGATGGCCAAAAGGTCTGTGAAGCACAAGAAGCAGCTGAACTTTCTGCCCAAGGAAGGGGTGTGGGCTATTGAGCTGAAGGCGGGAGAGTACCAAGCTCTGAGTGAGCCCCGTACGCCCCTCTCGGTCTGCGGGAAGATGGAAAACGTTGGGGTCTACCTGGACATTGAAGGGGGGCAGCTCTCTTTTTACAACAGCAGCAGCATGTCCCACCTCTACACCTTCCAAGCGTGCTTCCAGGATGACCTGTCCAAGCCTGCTTCCATGCTGCCCTTACTCAGCACTCGAAGCAAGTACCCCCTCTTGATGTGGAACGTGGAGCTTTGAGAGCTTAGCTCAGGGTGTAGCATTGCAAAGAACAGCCTGGTGAAAGTTGTAAACATTGAGGTGCGTTAGGGTGGCTGTTTTAAGAGAAAGCCCATTCTATTCCCTCTTTGCAAGCAATCACTTGAAGATTTGAAACTGGTTTGACCTGACTATTGTGGTCTACGATGGTTGTTCTAGGCACAGAGGGTGCTATAAGTGTAGCTTTCAAGTTGACCTTCTGTTTCCCACATATTTAACTTCCTGGATGCATTGACTGTAGTGAGGGTAGAGGTTGCCTCTGTCGACCTGTGGTGCAAGATGTTTACCTCCTTTCAATGGGTCCCACTGCAGGCAAAAACAATGAAGGCAAGCCATACTTCCTGGCCTTGGTTGGGAAGGCCTTAGTAGAAATGTTCAAATATTCAAATTCTGGGTTGTGTTTGTATCTGCAACAATTTATGGTTTTCCTCATCACCCTATAATGCTACAATTAGACACAAAGACAATTGCCCGTCCGTCCCCGATGCCATCATCATGCTAAAGAACTAAGAACCACAACACTGTCTTATGCCCTGGGATGTCAAACTTATGCCCTGGGATGTATTACTATTATCCTTCTCATCTTTCCTATTACCTATTCCTTTAGCACCGTGCTGGAGAACCTGTGGCACGCATGCCACAGGTGGCACGCGGAGCCATTTCGTGGGACACGCGAGGCATTGCCCTATGTCAGCTCCACCGCGCATGTGCACGCTGGCCAGCTGATTTTCGCCTTCAATTTGGGTGGCAAATGAGATGAAAGGAATTATCCTTGTTAGTCCTTCACCTCTGCCTATCTCAGCTGCTTCTCCAAGGCCGTTCTGCTTCCTTGCTAGCATCCAGCTAAATACAACTAAAAAGTCCCTAGTGTTTTGAGTGAGAGTAGTGACCAGCTCCATTGATATAGCATAGGCAATTGTAATAATTGCAATTTCAACGAATTTACAAAGGGAGTGAGTTTCTTTCATGGGTGCTTGTGTGTGTTGGTGTGTTTGTTGGTGTGTGTGTGAGAGAGAGGGAGGGAGGAAGAGAAACAAAACTGGAATGTTAGATTGATTTCATATTAACTATGGGGGCTGAAGTCCCCTGCACAAGAGAAACAGGCCCATTGGTCGAAACAAGAGCACAATACATTGATTTCTAGATTTATCTGGTTTTTTTCATGTAACTAATAAAAATCTCTGAGATAATTCTTTGCACCTGCACTTTGCTGAGACCCCTCCTTTAACTGCAGATAAGAAGCAGGTTCCGGGATTCTGCTTGGGATTCCTGACCTTGGGGCTGACTTGGCTCCCTGGATGTCAGAGTGGATTTGCTTCTCTTCTGTGTGGTTTTTTTGCTGAAAGCGAAACCCTCTGAGCTGGTTTTCTTTCCCTGATACTTGATTAGAATTGCACTGGACAACAAAACGTTTTCAACAGTTTCTCTCCCTGATGATTTATTTATTTTTTGATGATTACGATACGGTAGATCCCTTCAAACCGAGCACAAATGTAATTTCAGAATGACTCTTATCACATAGAAATGTTGAGAAATAGGACATTGAATTTTCATGACTGTAAAAGGGTCCCAAAGTATTTTGCTGCTGATTTTTGTTTGTCTGTATGTCTGATCATCTTGCTGCAGAGTCCAACAATAGTCGGCCAGCACTGATGGAGTCTAGTTGCCCTGATAGCCTTTTCCATCGTGGCTAAGGAAACATTTCCACCATATTCGTCAGAGACTGCATCGCGATTTTCAGGAAAGACGTCCCTGCTGAAAATGGCCTTCAGTGGCATGTTGCACATCATGATCTTGTATATTGTAAGACAGTGGTTCTCAACCTTTTCTTCACCACTGACCCCCTTTAAATACCTTTTGTGGCCACAGACCCCCAAGATTGAAACCATCACACTTCTTCAAGCCTTCACAG
The DNA here is from genome assembly GCF_964273705.1 of Natrix helvetica. Lineage (NCBI taxonomy): Eukaryota > Metazoa > Chordata > Lepidosauria > Squamata > Natricidae > Natrix > Natrix helvetica. The sequence goes on from NC_138548.1 coordinate 346,865,871, forward strand.
ACCCCCTTTGATGACACAGTTTGGTGCTCTGCAGTTGCCAAGAAAATTCTCAATGATATCCTTAAATGCTTTTCAGGTTCTTTTCTCTAGCTTCACTCACAAATTTTTGAGCTGCTTGTCATTGATCAGGTGTCTGATCTGTGGAACAACTAAACTGCCTTCCGTAACTTTGGCATCAATAACTTTTGGAAACCTCTGTCTCAATTAACAAAAGCTTTCACCTTCCTTATCACTTTCACAAAACTGCTTATCAATCTGATTTTTATGTGGAGACAAAAAATATCTCTGTCAGGTCAACAAGTGCCATGTCACTGGAGATCCTCAATCATCCAGGTTATGGTTGTCCCAAAGGTGCTTTTTCAAGAGGCTGTTGAAAAAGTTGAGAAATATAGTGGACCAGAGGAATGCCGTCGATATAGTTTACTTGGACTTCAGTAAGGCTTTTGATAAGGTAGACCATAACCTACTACTAGATAAAGTAGAAGAATGTGGGTTAGACAGCATCACCACCCGATGGATTCGTAACTGGCTGACCAACCGCACTCAACGTGTAGTTCTCAATGGAACTGCATCTACATGGAGGGAAGTATGCAGTGGAGTACCCCAAGGCTCTGTTTTAAGCCCAGTACTCTTTAACATCTTCAGCAATGATTTGGATGAGGGAATAAATGGGGAACTTATCAAATTTGCAGATGACACCAAGCTGGCAGGAATAGCCAACACTCCAGAAGATAGGCTTAAGATACAGAAGGATCTTGACAAACTTGAACATTGGGCACTATCTAATAAAATGAAATTCAATGGTGAAAAGAGTAAAGTTCTGCATCTGGAAGTCTTTAAGAAGATGTTGGATAGCTATTTGTCTGAAACGATATAGGGTTTCCTGCCTAGGCAGGGGGTTGGACTAGAAGACCTCCAAGGTCCCTTCCAACTCTAGTATTGTATTGTATTGTATAGAGAGAGCTGATACATTTTGGACAGAGAGGGCCACTGGTCAAGAAGACTCAAAGAGGCCACCTATGTCAAAACTGAACAGCCCTCTCTCAACAGAGGGGGGTGGATACGACCTCATCTATCTCCAGTTTACAACACAGTCCTTTCAACAGTTCCAAGAAGGCTCCACACTCATTTGCACCACTCAGGTGACTCTGAAGACACATAAACCTCCAGGTGGCCTCAATGTCTCTAAAAGAATGCAAATGACCAGCAGTCTGCAAGGAGTATTCAGGGATGTGCGGTCAGGGGAGGCAGAGCCTCACCGCTCTCATGAAAAAAAAAAGGGAAAGGGAAAAAGCACTGAGGAGCCTTCTGCATATGTGGTCCGGGAATGGGACCACGTGTGCAGGAGGCTCTAGCCTCAGCCTCCCTCCTCCACATGTCCCATTCCCCGCCTTCCTGAGTCAACATGAAGGGGACCGTGGCTCGCGCTGATGACATCACCAGCCATAAACCACCGCACGTCACTGGTATAAATCCTTCCCTTCCCCACTATTCAGTCAGAGCTGAAGAAGCTTCTTGGATGAAAAGTAAAAAGTCTGGTTGCCTCTTGAAAAAGAACCTTTGGGGAAAAAAGTGCCATGCTTTCTCTGTCCTGGAACCAAATTATTTTGGAGTGGCCATCTCTTTAATGTAATGCAACTCCCCTGCATAACTCTCTCCCGTTTCCATATATAACGTATGTGGCATATCTTAGCTGCATTCCAAGAAGAAGAACCTCTATTTCTGGATCTCAACAGATATTCCAATTGTGCTTGATATACCAGGTGTGTTCTAAGAACAGTTCTATATTTTTATGTTTCTTTCATGTGGGCAGCACAGACAACAGATAACAGAGAGTATACAATGCCAACGATATAAAACAGAATATTTCTACAAAATGGTATGTGATAGGTTACAGGGTTTTTTGTGATTAGCAGCCAGAAATTTTATCAGATACACCACAAAGTATTCAGGAAGCAAAATGTTTCTTTTCCAGGGTTTTCAGCTCTCCCTTCTTTGGTGTTAACCATTCGGCTGTGTACGCCCTTCTCTCTGCACATACGTATGTGCCAAAGTAACATCAACAACCAAATCACATCTCTTGCACTGGGAAAGGGATGTGCAATTGCTCCACGCAGCCACTCTCCAGGTTCACGGTGATCAGCAATCTGGGGGAACAGAATATTTTTCTTCCTTTCATTGAAGACAAAGTTTCTTTTGCAGTAAGTTTTATCAGCATCTGAGCAGTGCTTTGGAGCAATCAATTCTTTGTCTTTCTCAAAAGTTAGAATGCTGGGCTTGCAACAGATTCTGATCACGTAAGTGCAACTTTTATAACAAACCATAATGACTATATCCATGCAATAAATTGAGCAACACCAAATAAACAACCTTAGGGCTTAATCTGAAGCAGGAAGCACAGAAAACAGTAAGATGGGATATGCTTAACATTGCTTCAGTTTAGCCACTGGGGACTCTCAATCACAGTTTCTGGTTTAGCAGACTGGGCAAAGCTAGTGTTGGAAGAAATATCCATCTGGTTTGACTTACAGCCGTTCGGTTAGTGACCGTTCCAAGTTACAATGGCACTGAAAAAGGTGACATGACCATTTTTCACGCTTATGACTGTTACAGCCTCCCCTCGGTCATGTTAACAAAATTTGGATCCTTGGCAGTAGGTTCATATTTATGACGGTCGCAGTGTCCTGGAGTCACGTGATCACCTTTTCTGACGACCTGAGAAACAAAAGTCCACGAGGAAGCCTGGTACACTTAACAACCATTCTCCTAACTTAACTACTGCAATGATTCACTTAACAACTGGGGCACAACATGTCCTAACATGGGGGGGGGGGGAGAGAACTCACTTAACTGTCTTGCTCAGCAACAGAAATCTTGGGCTCAATTGTGGTCATAAGTTGAGGGCTGCTATACTTGTATGTCAATGGCAGATTGAGAGAAGGTGAGAACACTATTTGTTCCCGTAATTCTCTCCCACTCCTGTAGCCCAACTGAATAACAAGCAAAGGGGGATCTCATAGCTTTTTCCACTCTCTTGCTGATGATTGTCTCTTGCAGGAAGGGGGATTTCCTGGAAGCTGAGATTCAACTATGTTCCTTCAAAAACCTCCTTTGAGTGTTATGCAGTGGAGGGATGCAGCCAGTTCGCACCACTTCGGGACAACCGGTTGTTAGGTTTCTGAGCAGATTGGTGAACTGGTTGCTGGAAGAAATCATTAGGGGAGAGAACCGGTTGTTAAATTACTTGAATCCCACCACTGGTGTTATCCTTGGCTTCCATAGAGTCCATGGAGGATTTGGGGTCTCTTCCCTCAGTGCACCGTGGATTTCCCCTCCGTTCTGTGGAGGAAGGGGAAATCTCCACTGGAGGAAGGGACCAGTTCAATTTGGTGAAAATGCTACCCTCCAAAACTCTCTCACCTGAACGACTCAGCTCTGATCTGCACCCAGGAAGCATCGTAATCACAGTTTTCTCCTCATAACTTTGTCTGCAGTTCTCCCTGAGGGTGGGCTCCAGCATGAGTCCGAAAGCCTGGAAGACAAAACCTCTGATCTGGTGACTGACCCACGTTGGACCCTTAGTAAGTACCGTATTTTTCGCCCTATAAGACGCACATTTTTACTCCAAAAAAGAGGGTGAAAATCTGGGTGCGTCTTATAGGCCGAATGTAGCCACCTGGGCAGTGGTGGGTTTCTGCTGGTTGGTCAATGAACACGGAAGCCCCGCCCCTGTCACTCACTCGCAAGTCCTTGGCATTTTTTTGCATCGGGGCTTGCTGCAAGAGAGGGGGAGCAAAGACCTTTTCCGGATTGGTGGTGGTGGAGGTGCGGGCCCGTACTCACTAAAGCAAGTCCGGGGAAGTCCTTTGCGCCAGCTGGAAAAGGTCTTCACTCCCCCCACCCCCTTGCAGCATGCCCCGATGCAAAAAATGGCGAGATCTCTTCTCAGAAATGTCTTCTCGGGCTGGCCAGATCGCTCTCCAGATCTTGCGGCTTTTTCAGGGTTTTCTTTTTAAAAATCACCTGTCCGAACTATCTTGAAAACCTGCGATGTTGCTTTGGGAGGGGGCAGGCGGCAGCATTTGCCCCTACCGCCCTCCCTGGGCACCTGCAGCCTTGGAGCCTGCAGCTTTAAAACAAGCCTTTGCACAGCTGCCCGTCTTTCCCCTCCGAAAGCAACCTCGCAGGTTTTCAAGATCGTCTGCAGAGGCGTTTGGCGCGAAATCCTCTCCTGTTCCTTCTTCTGCGGGGGGGGGGGGGGGTGCCTTGCTTGTGTGTCTGTCTGTCTCTCCCTCTCCCTCCCTCCCTCTCTCTCTCTCTCTCTCTCTCTGTGTTTCTTGTCCTTCTTTTTAAGCAGGCGATCTTTAAGCAGGCGATCTTCGGCTGCTGCACAAGCCGCACTGCCTTCTTCTCTCTGATAGCTGCCTGCTTAAAAAGAAGGATGAGGCTCCGCTGGTTCGGAGCCCATCCGCGGGGGGGGGAGGGATCCCCCTGGCGTTCCTCATCTTCCCGGATGGGCTGGTAAGGGGACAGAAAAGGTTGTTCTCCAGTTGGGACAGAGAGAGGGACAGACAGACAGAGACACAGAGAGAGAGAGACACACACACACAGAGTGAGTGATTGAGTGAGTGACAGACAGACAGACAGACAGACACACACATATACACACAGAGTGACAGAGAGGAAGGGAGGAGAGAGAAACACACACAGAGAGAGGGGGGAGGGAGGGAGAGTGAGAGACAGACAGACACACACATACAGAGTGACAGATGGAGGAGGGAGGAGAGAGAGAGACAGAGATACAGAGACAGACAGACAGACACACAGAAAGAATGACAGAGAGAGACAGAGACACACACATACAGAGTGACAGATGGAGGAGAGACAGAGATACAGAGACAGACAGACACACAGAAAGAATGACAGAGAGAGACAGAGAGGGGGGGAGGGAGAGAGAGACAAAGAGCTACACACAGAGAGAGAGAGACAGACAGACAGACACACAGAGAAACAGAAAGAGAAAGAAAGAAAGGCAGAAAAAATTTAAAAAGAAAAGAAAAAAAAAGAAAGTGGGAGAGAGAGATGAAAGAAACAAACAAAGAAAGAAAACTTATGACCACAATTGAGCCCAAAATTGAGTGGCAATTGAGCCCAAAAATCTTTTTTTTCTAGATTTTCCTCCTTTAAAATTGGGTGCGTCTTATATTCCGGAGCGTCTTATAGGGCGAAAAATACGGTATTTGTCACTTTTCCCAAGGCATTAGTTTAAAAGTGATAAAAGGCAGGGAAGCCAGGGCTGAGTCTGGTGGCATGCCACCCAGTGCCTCTTTCCAGCTTTGTGACAAAACATTGCCAATCGCTGAGCAAACGAGCTGGAAAAGGTGCAGGGAACAGATTTGGTCCTGACCAGAAATGGATGTGAAACGTTCAGGGATCTGGGAAGAAAGCAAAGTGGAAGGGAACCCACTGAAAGGTCTCCCCACTTGGAAAGCTCAGATGAAGCAGGAACTGCTTCAATTTACAAGACCCTCCTTTGGGAGAGGACGCAGAGCAGCTGCCAAAAAAGCCAACACAGTCCTAGGCTGCATCAACAGAGGGATAGAATCAAGATCACGTGAAGTGTTAATACCACTTTATAATGCCTTGGTAAGGCCACACTTGGAATACTGCATTCAGTTCTCGTCGCCACAATGTAAAAAAGATGCGGAGACTCTAGAAAGAGTGCAGAGAAGAGCAACAAAGATGATTACGGGACTGGAGACTAAAACATATGAAGAACGGTTGCAGGAACTGGGTATGTCTAGTTTAATAGAAAGAAGGACTAGGGGAGACATGATAGCAGTGTTCCAATATCTCAGGGGCGGCCACAAAGAAGAGGGAGTCAAACTATTCTCTAAGGCACCTGAGGGTAGAACAAGAAGCAATGGGTGGAAACTAATCAAGGAGAGAAGCCACTTAGAACTGAGGAGAAACTCCCTGACAGAACAATTAATCAGTGGAACAGCTTGCCTCCAGAAGTTGTGAATGCCCCAACACTGGAAGTCTTTAAGAAGATGTTGGATAGCCATTTTTCTGGAACGGTATAGGGTTTCCTGCCTAGGCAGGGGGTTGGACTAGAAGACCTCCAAGGTCCCTTCCAACTCTGCTATTGTATTGTAAGCTCCCATAGATGGCTTCAGGGGCTGCTTGCAGCATCCGCGGTGACTCCGTTTTCCCTACTTGCTGCCCTCGCGAAAGCCAGACCTTCATTCCTCTCCGAAGAAGCTCTCCATACAAAAGCTGACGCCTCTCGCAACTCTACGTGATCTCCGCAAACTGCTGACTTGCAGAAATCGCTGCGAAGTTTAAAGGGAAACTAAAAGGGCTGCTTATAAAGGACGCGCGTCCGCTTGAGCTTCACCAGCATCTTTGCGCTGGTGGAGAGAGCAGGTGGTTTTGGCTCCTATCCCCTCTGAACTTCACAGGGCAGCAACGGCGGACGTGAGTGGCTTTGTGGCAGAGTGTGTCTTTTGTCACGCTTCTTCTTCCCCATTTCTCTTCAGAGCAGATGAGCTTCCGAAGAGTTGTGTCCTTTAAGGTAGCAGAGGATTCCTCCCAGGGAAAATACAGGCGGGGGCCGGGGGCAGGGACGGGACTGGAGAGCTGTTGGAATATCTCACAGGAGGCAAAGCCACCTGCACTTCCCAGGCGGCAGAATATTATAAGTTCTTTTTCCTGCAGGTAAACGAGAATCTCTTTCTCATTTCTTTTCTCTCTGTTTAAAATGTATATGTATTTATTGAGAATGTTTCCACATAGACAAAGACAAATGGAAGGAAAAGAGGAAATAAAAGGTGCAAAAAAAAGGAAATTAAGATTTATATATACATACACCTTTCTCTCTCTCCCTCCAACCCTCCCTCTCCTCTCTCCCTCGTTCTCCCCCCCCACTCTCCTTCTCTTTCCCTCCCTGTGTTTTTTAAATTATTTTTTATAGTCTTTTACTGATGTTTGGCTGATTACTCTGCAAGGAGAAGAGGAAATACAAGGTGCAGGCAAGAAAAAAGACATTTAGGTCTATATATATATATATATATATATATATATATATATCCCCCCCCTTGTCTCTCTCCTCTGAGAGAGAGGCGGGGAGGGAGGGAGAGGCACTCTTCTGGTTTCTGGAAAGGTGGTGTTGGAAGAAATGTCCTTCTGGGTTTGGCTCCAAGTGGGGAAAAAGACACTGGAGACATGGAGGCTGCTTGGAAAGATGGTTTAATGGTGGACAGGACCACATGGCTTGAGTCCTGAACAGAAAAGGTGATCACGTGCTTCACTGTTGATGGAGAAGAAGAGAAGGGAGGACTGAGATGCTGAGTCCCTGGTTTTATGCCCTCTCTGGCCTTTGATCTTGATCTTGTCTTCTGATTGGTTGTCAGACTCCCATGGGGCCATGCAGGGGCAACTCTCTAGGCTGCGTTTTGAATCCAGGTTTGGTTGAGTTCTCAGATGCCATGTGGTGAGTTGGGCAAAGGGCCAATATTATCATGCCTTAATCCCATCCCCCTGGAGCTGAAGGGGAGAACTCTTTATTATGTACAGGGACTGGCTTGGCCACCTTAATGGCCCATTGACAAAGTGGGTGGAGGCAGGAAGCTACAGGGAGCTACTCTCAACTCAAAACATGTTTCTTCCTTTTCACATCCAGGAAAATACAATATTCTGCCTTTTCAATATTTCCTAGGATATTTCATTTTTCTGGGAGAGGGCTGGGTGATAACTTTCCACAGTGGTGACTGCTGGATAGGATTGCTGCATTTGCTCTTATTTACTGCCTACCACCTATTTACCACCCTGCTTTCTACCTACTGACCAGCTGCCCCCTGCTTACCATCTAACGACCATCTGCCCCCTACTGACTGACCACCTACTGTCCACCTATCCCTTACCACCTGCAGACCATTTGATCGGTTCACCATCCCCACCATCCCCACCTAGGACTTTGGTTTTACCATCTGTACCCAAGCTCCGGCTTTCTGTATACCACTGGACTCAGGGCATTATGTACTATTTATTCTAACATCTTTCAACATCATTTTAACATCTGTAGCATCCTCAATTCGATCTGAGGCCATGCTGAATTATGGTCTTTTATGTATTCGCGGGCAGACCTGATTTTACTGCGGGAGTCCCCCCTCTCGCAAGTATGGCTCTCCGCCCTTTCGAGGGCCCACCTTGATGAGGGATTTATTAATCCAGAGAGGTGGAGGAAGCGAAAACTTAGGGGTTTTTTAATAAAATGTTATATATATATTTTAGGGGGTCCCAGGGTGGGGGGTGGGATTGATCAGGCTGAGGGAGGGGCTAGTGTCAGGCCGACAGGTGAGGTTGGTAGGGGAGTGAGCGGAGCTGCGGAGGGGAGGGGGAATAGTGATATTCCAGCAGAGGGTCTTGTCATCACAATGGTCGTGGGGAGGGGTAGGTGCGAGGGCAGACGAAGATCTCATTGCCGGTTGGGAGACCATGGTCGTTGGACACGAGCGGTCATCTGTCCCAACCCCCACGCCCTAGGTGGCCAGGACTTACAGAGCCAGGGCCTGAGGCTGATGTTGTGCAACGCAAGGTCCGTTGTCAATAAGGCCCCCCTCATTTATGATCTAGTTTTGGAAGGGGAGCCAGACCTTGCAGGGATTACGGAGACCTGGTTGGGCCATGAGGGGGGTCTCTCCCTCGTGGAAATGTGCCCACCGGGGTACTGTGCATTTCATCAGCCCTGGGCCCTGGGTGGGGTGGCGGGGTAGCAGTTATTGTAAAGGAAGGGCTGGAGCCGAGAGAGTTCACTGTGCCACAGATATCCGGGTGTGAGTCTCTATGCGTGAAGTGGGGCCCAGGGAAACAGTTGGGCTTGCTGATTGTATACTTGGCTCCTCGCTATGCATCAGCGGCCCTGCCAGAGCTCCTCAAAGTGATCGCTGAGATGGGTCCAAGCCAGTGGCGTAGCGTGGGTTGTCAGCACCCGGGACAAGGCAAGTAATTTGCGCCCCCTAACCCGTGGATTTTAGCACTCGAGTCTCTTCCACTAGATTAGTTAAAGAAACCCTTACCCCCTAAGCACATGTATTGTTTGTTATGAAAATACTGATGTAATTAAAGTAAAATGCATCTAAATACAAGTTTATTTTCAAACACTTTATTGAGTGCGAACATGCATTACACATTCTCCACATTTTCAGCAGATCTATGAATACAAATCTACAAATGTAGTAACCTAGCATGGGCCATGCTATTATATGTCGTCTCACAACCATCGTAAACGACAAAAAATATCAAGAACAAAAACTAAACATCAAAATGGAAACTAGGTTTTCCTCCTGCAGCGTCTGTCACCACTGGCTCTCTCCTCTCTGGCCTGTGTCACCTGCCGCCGCTGCCAGCTTCTTCTTGCTGCTGCCTGGTCTGGTCTGGTGTGGTTCTCTCCCGCGCTCAGCGCTGCACTGGGCGGCCGCTGCACTGTCCCTCCCCCAGATAGTCCCTTGCTCTCTCTGCGCACCGCACCGCACGCCTGGCACCCCCCCCTCCACAGTGGGCGGCGACCCGGCAGCTCAGATCGGATTCGCACAGCCAGCACTGCAGTGAGAGAGAGTGAGTGAGCCAGGCAGGGGCAGAGAGCTGCAAGTGCGAGCGCCCCCCCCCCCAGATGTTGCGGCCGGTGCGGCCGCCCCTCCTGCACCCCCCACGCTACGCCACTGGCCCAAGCTATTGATTATGGGGGATTTCAACCTGCCGTCGACAGGGGGATCATCCGAGGTGGCTCGGGAGTTCATGGCTTCCATGACAGCCATGGACCTGACCCAAATAATTCAGGGCCCCACACATGAGGGAGGCCACACCCTGGACCTTATTTTTGTCTCTGACCAGTGGAGGAGTGATCTGGGAGTAGGGGAATTAGCTATTACACCCCTGTCATGGTCAGATCACTCACTTCTCCGGCTCGACTTCCTGGGCGCTACCCCCCATTGCGGGGAGGCGGAACTGGAATGTCCTAGATGGTTCCGCCCCAGGCGCCTGATGGAACCTGATAGGTTCCAGATGGAGCTTGGGCCACTTCCTGTAGTCCTGACCCCCTCCCGGATGGAGGACCTGGTGGCCGCATGGAACAGTGCGGCTGCCGGGGCCTTAGACCGGGTTGCGCCTTTGCGGCCTCTCCTGCGGCAGCGATCCACCCAGGCCCCTTGGTTTACCGAGGAGCTGAGGGTGATGAAGCGCCACAAGAGACGCCTAGAGAGCAGATGGAGATCTTCACGCTCTGAATCTGACGGAACACAGGTAAGAGCCTATTTACGGACCTACCTTGTGGCATTAAGAGTGGCCAAGCGTCGATATTGTGCCGCTCTTATTGCGTCCGCAGACAACCGCCCTGCTGCCCTGTTCCGGGTGACCCGCTCCCTCCTTTTACAGAGGCCGCGGGAAGCCCCCTTGCAGGGTAGAGCAGAGGAATTTGGGGAATATCTGCAGGACAAAATAGCTCAGATCCGCAGCGAGTGGGTCCCCTGCAGTGGTCTAGGAGGGACGCCAGAGGCAAGTCTTGAGGGACCATCTTGGGAGGAGTTTGACTCTGTTACTGCCGAAGATATGGACAGGTTGCGTGGTCGACTGCGAGCCCCCACATGTTTACTGGACCCGTGTCCCTCCTGGCTTGCACTGGCATCCTGGGAGGTCACACGAGGCTGGCTCCAGGAGTTAGTCAACGCCTCCTTGAGAGAGGGGTTCTTGCCAGCCGTCTTAAAAGAGGCGGTGGTGAGGCCCCTACTCAAGAAGCCTTCCCTGGATCCAGCTATATTAGCTAACTTCCGTCCTGTCTCCAACCTTTGCTTTTTGGCAAAGGTTGTAGAGAGTGTGGTGGCACAACAGTTCCCATGCCACTTGGATGAAATTGATTATCTAGACCCACGCCAGTCTGGTTTCCAGCCCGGCCACAGTACGGAGACGGCTTTGGTCGCGTTGGTGGATGATCTCTGGAGGGCCAGAGATGGGGGTTGCTCCTCCATCCTGGTCCTATTAGATCTCTCGGCTGCTTTTGATACCATCGACCATGGTATCCTATTGCGCCGTCTAGAGGGGTTGGGGGTGAGGGGTACCGTTTTGTGGTGGTTCTCCTCCTACCTCTCTGGCCGAGCGCAATGTGTGCTGACGGGGAGCAGAGGTCGACCCTGAGGCCGCTCACTTGTGGGGTGGCGCAGGGATCGGTCCTCTCGCCTCTCCTGTTCAACACATATATGAAGCCGCTGGGTGAGATCATTCGTGGTTTTGGGGTCGAGTACCATCTGTACGCTGACGATACTCAGCTGTACATATCTACCCCGAACCACCCCAACGAGGCCGTCAAAATGATGTCCCGGTGCCTGGAGGCCGTTCGGGTCTGGATGGGCAGTAACAGACTCAAACTCAACCCCTCCAAGACGGAGTGGCTGTGGTTACCGGCGCCCCGGTTCAACCAGTGGGTTCCATCACTGGCCATCGGGGGCGAACAGCTGGCCCCCGTGGAGCGGGCGCGCAATTTGGGCGTCCTCCTGGATGCCCGGCTGCCAATGGATGACCATGTGACGGCCGTGGCAAGGGGGGCGTTCCACCAGGTTCGCTTTTTGCGCCAATTGCACCCCCTATTGGACCGGAGCGCCCTGCACACAGTCACCCATGCGCTAGTGACGTCCCGACTGGACTATTGTAACGCTCTCTACATGGGGCTTCCCTTGAGATGCACCCGAAGGCTGCAGTTGGTCCAGAACGCGGCCGCACGGGCAATTATGGGAGGTACCAGATACTCCCATGTAACACCTCTCCTGCGCGGGCTGCACTGGCTACCTGTGACTTTTCGGGTGCGTTTCAAGGTGTTGACTATCATCTTTAAAGCGCTCCATGGCACAGGACCTAGCTAACTACTTTACTTCAGATATGTACAGTTTCTTATTGCCTCCTCTTTGAGTTTGTATTTTCTATTTTTTGATTTTTATTTGACTGTACACCGCCCCGAGTCCCTTTGGGGAGAGGGCGCGGTATAAAAATCTAAATTAAAGTAAAGTAAAAGTAAAGCTACCTGCGGGATCGCATCCTGCCCCATACATCCCTGCGGCCGATTCGCTCTCACAGGGAGGGACTCCTCTGGGTGCCGTCCACTAGGCAGTGCCAGCGGGCGACGCCCAGGAGTAGGGCCTTCTCTGTGATGGGCCTGACCCTCTGGAATGACCTCCCCCCCCCGACATTAGAATAACGACCGATCTCCGCTCCTTCCATAAGAAACTTAAGATCCACCTGTTCAACTTAGCTGGCCTGGCCTAACTGTAGTTTTTGTGTCCCTCTAGCCTGTATTTTAAATTTTTAGGGATATATTTTTTAGGTTGTTTTAATTTTTAACTATACTGTACAGCCTATCATTTAATTTGTTTTAATAGGTATTTATAAATATTTAAGTTTTGTATATTGTTTTATTTGTGGTCTGTACACCGCCCCAAGTCCCTTTGGGGAGAGGGGGCGGTCTATAAATTTAATAAAATTAAATTAAATTACTGATGGATCTTGGTTTGGCCATAACACTTTTTCTAATTGACCTAGCTGCCAAAGCACAGAGATGTTTTTCAGTTGAAATATTAAAGAAATAGAAAACATGAAATGATAATCTAATGCTCAGCTAGGAGTAGCTTCAGAGCAGAAACAATTCTACATCAGGCACAGCAAACACTCTCCCAGACTCCACAGAAGAAGTTGGTTCTAAGTTGGCTTTTTCCTTAGAGCCCACCTGTTGAAGACATCTAGTTGTACCTTAAATTCTTCTCAAATTCCTGGGTGTCAAAGGGAGCTCTTGAAACTGACTTGAATTAACATCAGGGGAAAATAAAAACATGAAATCAAAATAAGCAAAATGTTGCTCCTTTATGCGTTGAATCAATCATTTTCAGTTAGTTATTAAATGTATAAGTCAAGTTAGAGTTAAAGATGTGAATATCCTTTCAGTTATATACTCGGAGGCTAAAATTTATCTATGGGGACATTTGGATATTTTGTGATTTTAGTGGGGCATTACAGAAGATCATATATTCTTGGAATGATTAATATATTTGAGACTCCAGATTTTGGCTTAACAGAATTTTCAGCTCTCAATCTTTGAATAGGTTCTGTACTGCCAGAATCAGATAATAGGAGTCCATACAGTTTTGGTTTAATTTGTTGTTTAGAGGTTCTAATGACCTGTATAACTATGATTTCATTAGCTTTGGAATACTAAGCAAATAGGAAATTGTATATTATACTGTAGCTTTTTTCTTTTAGTTAATCTTTCTTTTTTAACTTTTTCCTTCTCTTTTAACCTTATTGTTTCATTTCCTTTTCTTTTGTTCATCCACATAGATTTTTCAGTTATTCAGAAGTATAGAAGTGTAATATTCAGTGCTTGTTATTGTTTAAACAACACTTAGTGAATATTGTGTTTTTAACAAATCCTTGTTAAATCTTTCAATTCCCAGCGAATGTGGCTATTGGGTGGGCTCTGGAGGTTATAGGAGCTATAACCCAACATTTCTAAGAGAAGCAAGCTAGGGGCATGTGAAAGAAAGGATCAAAAGTGAGTCCTAAATCTAATTCATGAAAATACAGCAAGTCAGGCAAATGTTGGAAAACTCAGAAAGCTGCTGGTCGTAAAAGCTGGCATGGTCGTACTCTACTCAGTATTGAGGATGCAACTCTAGAGGTGGTCAACAGTATTGAGTATCTGGGGTGCATATAACTAACAATCTGAACTGGTCTATCCATCCTTAGTGAAGCATGCAAACCAGCATCTGCATTTCCTGCATGGCGAGGAGAGCGCATCTTTCTCCTATACTAGCCACTTTTTATAGAGACACGATTGAGAGTGTTTTAACAAATTGCATCACTGTTTGGTTTGGTGGTAGCTGTGCCTCAGATAGAAAGTCCATGCAGAAGTGGCAAATTGTGAGATCACTGTTTTTTCCAACCCAGGTATTTATAGTACTATAACCTTAACTATTCAATCCTTCCTCTTTATTTTGTTTGGATTTATTCAAACCAATATGGCTTCCCAGACCAAAGATCCACTGACTGAAAAAGCCCTAAAGAACATTATCAAAGCAGAGGAAGTTCTCATGTAGACAGAAGTGATGATGAAGTCCCAGGCGAACTGGGAGGAGTACCTGATGCCTGGGCCCATCTCCATCGCCTTGTTACTGGAGCTGGCTTGCATTGCTGCAGGACAAGGAAACTTTGCCATCAGTCTTGCCCCACCCCAGGGAGGCTACAAATATATGAGGTATCCGGACTCCTTCCAGGCTTCCCTGATGCAGGTGAGCAACAGTGGTTGGCATGCCTTCAGCATTGCCCACTAGAATATGGATGGCATTCGGCTCCTTTCTATGAGCATCCCTGAGCAAATCAAGATGATCATCAAGACCTTATTCCAGGATGACCTTACCTTGATAGATGCCTTGCTCCCTGGACAACTGTCCAGCCTAAAATCGATTGCAGACGAATGTTCTTCTTTAGCTAAGGCAGTTGACAATAAGTTCAATGATGTCATCTGTCTGATTGGGGAATTCATAGATAAGTATATAAGTTCTAAACTGCAGTCCGAACAAGAATTGGCAGAAACCAAACACGCCTTGAAAGACCTTATAACTAAGAAAGGCCGCAGCTAAAGACGCCCAAGTGAAAGCAGAGGAATATTACAAGGAAACAAAGAACAGAGTGACCGAAACGTTTGACGGTTATAGAAGAGCAGCAGATAGCATTCCTTCTGACTGGAATGCTGAGCCTTCGGAATTTATTTCAACTTTAAATAAAAGAAACCTTGATGGAGCCAATTGCCACTCTTATATCCTTGCTCAGCTTTACGGAAAATAAGTTGCCTACTTTGATCCACAGCACAAGTGAGGAAGACTGTGGAAGTGAGGATGACTTTATAGCCATGAACAATATCTGTGCCCTCTCAGCTCAAATGTTGGCATTGGTGGATGCTCTTAAAACTGTGGTGGATGATGAAGGTAACATTGACTCGTCTACAATAAAATACACAATGAAATCAAAGCCATATGGACCAAAAAGAAATCTCAGCAACTGTTAGAAAAAATTAGAAAAGAAAGAAAGTGCAGCATGAAAAATTTGGCAGTAAAAATATGTAATTGCATAATAGAAATTTCCAATATATTAATTGCAGCAGTAGAGTCAGAGAACATAAACAAGAAGAAACTGTTAAAGAAAATGGACGTTCTCTCAGATGATATCATTATTTTCGATAGCAGAAGCAAATCCTGTCACCGCACATCCCCTTTTGGTCCCATGGCGCCAAATATGGCCAAATCCCAGAAAAACGTGCAAGAAGAGTCAACGTCGGCAGTGAAAAACAGTGTTTTGAAAATAGAGCAAACTAAAGAAATGCTGAAGATGAGCCAAGAAGAATACCAGAAAAGTTTTGACAACTTAAAGCAGCAGAATAAGGATTTGCTGGATGTGCTCAGTGAAATGAGGAAGTGTGAAACAAAGGAGATTGATTTTGAAAAATCAATCAGTTGTCATAGAAGTTTTGATAAGGAATCCAGAGGCCAAGGACTTCAATTAACACACATTCCTTCTATGCTTCTATCTTGCTAAGATGCCCAAGAATTTGTTTTCCTAACAACCTTAGGACTGTGGAATTATTCTTCCATTTATCTTTTCATTCATCTGTTGATTCTTGCAAGAAATCCAAAATACTTGAGTTCTGTGGTTGCTTAGGAAAGAACTGGGGATGCACAATATTTTGAACGATTTAATTCAGAATTATTCCTTTCTTATTTCAAAGTAAAAATCTGCTTCTTTCTTTCTATTTTTTAAAAAGAGTTTCACAGCCCCGTCTGAAGATCCAGAGAAACAAGGTATCAGCTGTCATCTTATACTTGCTTGTGCTTCCACAGAGTGCCATGAATTCTGGGGTGGGAGGAGGGCGGGAGGCAAGGGGGAAAATGAAAGTTAAGTTTCAGCAGAAGGGAGGAAAGAAGGTAAACGAAAGTTATGTTCTGCGTCTCTTGGAGTGGCTGTTTCAAGGTCATCTGACATACCAGCTGTGTGCCTTCCTGTACACAACTGGTCATTACAAAACTGCATGAACTTGATTGGTAGCACAGAGTGGGTGATGGGAGGTAGCTAAGGGAGGGGAAGCTTCTGGCGTGCAATCCTCAGTTCTGGTTTCACACCACTGCAACGCACTCCTACTAAAGCGATGCCTTTCTCAACAGATGGGGCCGAGGATGTTTTTTATTTAGAGGTTTAATTGGCAGCAGGTCTGACCCATTGAGGGGTTTCCCCTCCGCCCTGCAGCAGGCTGTGAGAATCACCTCGAGGAAGAGGAGGAAGCGACGCAGCCCAGGCAACAGTGAGATAAGAATATTTCTGTGTCCAAAACAGGAATGCAATTTGAGAAAATGTCTCCGGGTTTATCCTTCCTGGTTCACTTTAGGATAAAAACAGGCTCTGTTTTTGTAACCCTGAAAGAAAAGTAGTTTTAGGATTCGTGACTTTGGTGTCCAAGGGAGTCAAACTATTCTCCAAGGCACCTGAGGACAGAACAAGAAGCAATGGGTGGAAACTAATCAAGGTGAGAAGCAACTTAGAATTGAGGAGAAACTTCCTGACAGTTAGAACAATTAATCAGTGGAACAGAAGTTGCCTCCAGAAATTGTGAATGCCCCGACACTGGAAGTCTTTAAGAAGATGTTGGAGAGCCATTTGCCTGAAACGGTATAGGGTTTCCTGCCTAGGCAGGGGGTTGGACTAGAAGACCTCCAAGGTGCCTTCCAACTCTGCTATTGTATTGTATTGTATTGTAATCTATCTGGGTTGGCAGACGCCCCTTTGCCCCAGTCTTCCAGTACTCGAGGGGCTGTCACAGACAAGAGAGGGTTGGCTTATTCTCCAGAGCAGGACAAAAAGTAACAGATGGAAACTTGCTAAGGAGAGATCCAACCTAGAATTAAGGAGAAATTTCCTGACAGTGAGAACAATTAACCAGTGAAATGGTTGCCTTTCCAAAAGTTGTGGGTGCTCCAACATTAGATGTTTTAAAGAAGAAATTGGACAGCTATTTGGCTGGAATAGTATAGGGTCTTCTGCTTGGGCAAGGGGTTGGACTAGAGGACCTCCAAGGTCCCTTTCCAACCCTATTATTCTATGTTTATTCAACAGGCAGAAATAGAAGCAGTTCTAACTTGGGAAAACTCTTCAGTCTCTCTTTGAATCGACCAACATGGCTTCAGTACGAGAAGTGTCCAGTTTCACCGAAGACCTGCTGTGCCCCATTTGCCTCTCCCTCTTTCGGGAGCCCCACATACTGGAGTGCGGCCACAGCTTCTGCGCTCCCTGCCTGGAGCCCTGCATCCCCGAAGGGCAAAGTCACGGGCTCTGCCCCGAGTGCCGCCACCCCTTCGCTTTGCGCCACGTGAACCGAGCCCTCGGCAGCTTGGCGGAGAAGGCCCGGCTTCTGAAGCTGGATGAAAGGGCTCAGTTGAGTGGCACTGCCGTCTGGTACTTCTGTGAGGAACACGAGGAGCCCCTGAAGCTCTTCTGCAGCCAAGATGAGGAGCTTGTTTGTGTCATCTGCCGGGACTTGCCTCAGCACTGGGGACACAACTTCCTGCCCATCAAAAACGCGGTTCAGACCTATCAGGTGAGAACTGGACCTGGGAGGAGAAAGAAGGTGGCCTCTGGTTGAACAAGGCTCTCTTTCTCTCCCTCTCTCAACCTCCCTTCCTCTCTGTCTTTTTTTCTCTCATCTCTCTCTCTCAATTTGTGGAATTTATTTGCCACTTATCTTACCATGGGGCTGCTCAAGGCAGCTTATTTTGCAAGCCAAGATAAAATACAACGGGGTTCAGATCATGCATGAATCATAATAAGTATCATAATAAACAGTGACACTGAAACGAAGCTTTTGAAGCCTCCCAAATATTTACCAATACATGTAAGATAGATTTACACTCTGAAATGCATAGAGAAACACTAATATTTTACTGAATCTGTATGTCACATATATGCAATTCATTTTCCACTTCCTGAAGATTCACTATTTGATCTATTAACCACTAGGTGATTAATGGATTCACTTAACAATTGTGTTACTAACTGAACAACTGCAGTGTAGCAAGGAAGGTCATTAAATGGAGCAAATTCACTTAACAACTGTCTCGCTTAGAAACAGAAATGTTGGGCTCAATTGTCATAAATTGAGGACTACCTGTATTCTGATTTCCCTTGAAGTCAAAAGAAGATTGTGGGTGGATGAAATAATATACATGCATACAGGCACATACACACACACTTAAAACAGTTTGCTTAGTGATTGTTTTAAGTTAAAACGGCATTGAAAAAAGTGACTTATGGCCGTTTTTCACAGTTACGACCACTGCAGCATCCCTATGGTCATGCGATTTACATTTGGATGCTTGGTAAGGGGTTCATATTTATGGCGATTGCAGTGTCCCAGGGTCATGTGATGTACTTTTGTGATCATCTGACAAGCAAAGTTGATGGGGAAGCCATATCCACTTAACAACCGTGTTACTAATTTAACAACTGCAGTGATTCACTTAAAAGACGTAGCAAGAAAGGTCGTAAAATAGGACAAAATTTATTTAACAAATTTCTCACTTAGCAATAGAAATTGTCAGCTCAATTGTGCTCATAAATTGAGGACTACCTTCAGGGAGGGAGACAGAGAGTTTGAGAAAGAGGGAGGGAGAGAGAGAGAAACTAAAAATTCCAGAAGGAAAAAGAAAAACATTTAAATAAATGCAGGGGAACATAAAAATTAATATATTGCTAACTAAATTTATCACAATATAAAACACTCTTAACTAACGAATTAAATGTTAATTATGGCTGATTGGAGGAAGAGCTCTGATGGATTTTAAGCGCTGCTGAGCAGAACCTTTTGGCTGGAGGTATAAAATTGTCCTGTGATCAGTCAAATGCTGGTGTTCATCTTAAGTGAGTTCTGAACTTTCTCTTCCTTGTAGGACCAGCTGAAGGCATCTCTGAAGCCTCTTAAGGAAGGTCTCAAGCGGTTGAAAAGGAGCCAGTGCCACCAGCGGGAGAACATTTTTGAATTAAAGGTACAGCTGGGAAATGGGGATGGTTGGGACTTCCTGTTTAATGCTAAACCGAGTGTATCTTCTCTCTCTTCATCCCAGCAACTATTGCTGTTGATGCTAGTATTTGTGGCTCATTAGTTTAATATCAGGTGTTTCATAGTCAGCATTTAATCTAGGCTCCTGCAATTCAGTCTAAGGAAAAGAAAAGCTACCTGCTTGATTGATTCGCATTCAGATCAACAAAAATTAAATAAATATGCTGTAGTGTGGCAAGTCACTAAAGCTGTCAACCATGCATTTTTCAGAATATTCCATTCTGTTCCCTCTTCCTCTAGGGATCTCAATTTACCGGTAGTTTTAAACATTTAGAAGCACTGTGGTGCTCTCAGCTTCCACAAAAGATACTCTTAAACAGGAATGGGATTCAGCTGGTTCAGACTGGTTCAAGCGAACTGGTAGTTCCAGCAATCAGTTGGCCCCACCCATCCTCTATTCTGTCCTATATTTCCTTTGTTTGAAGTCCAGCTGATTGGTGCGGCAGAGCGGATTGCCGCGTCTCACCTGTTTTACTCACCGGGGCTGCAGGAAAAGGTAAGATTTAGTGCTGATTTCAAATGCAATGCGTGCGCCAAAGTTGAATCCCACCACTGCTCTTAAAACTTTGTATACTGATAGAAAGGAATATATGTAGCTCAGGGTTGTATGATGGGGTCCTTGTGCTTTCTGAACTTGGTTGTTGCTGGTGTTTCACTACTCAATTAGGTAGATCTGTGTGTATATGTGTGCTGTCACTACATTATAAGAAAAAAGGCAAAAAAATTAATTTGCTGGTATTGCTCAGATCAGTGATGGTGAACCTTTTTTTGGCCCCCATGCCAAAAGCGGGGGGGAGCACAGGGGGGAGTAATGCATAGGCATGCCACATCCATAATGCTATGTGCCTGACCAGCGACAACCCCCCCCCCGCTTTTGGTGTGGTTTTTTCACCCTCCGCACGCTCCAGAGACTTTCTAGGAGCCTGGGGAGGGCGAAAACAGCTTCCCCACTCTCCGGATGCCCTCTGGAGACCTCGGGAGCCTCCCTAAAGCCTCCAGAGGGCAAAAAACAGACCTACAGAGAACCTGGAAATTCGGAAATGGTGATTTCCGGTTTTTCCGTAGGGTTGATTTTTGCCCTCCGGAGCCTTCAGGGAAGCCTCCTTAGGGCCCCTGAAGCCTCCAGAGCATGAAAAATGGCCTCAAAAGAAGGCCACAGTCAGCTGGCCAGTGCGTGCATGCGTGCTGGCCAGCTGACAGGGCAACACCTTGCGTGCCCCGACAAATGGCTCCACGTGCCATAGGTTCCCCATCATAGGCTTAGGTAATTATTATAGTGGCATCAATTGATTGATTATGAGTTACCTGGCAGTGAAATGGTTGGTATATAAGTTTAATAAATACATAAAATAAATTATTTGCTATCAAGTAGTTTTCAATCCCAAACAAAATGGAATTCCTCCATGACGATTTATCCCCGAGCTGGTTTTTCAGATCTTCCAATGGGGCTCCCATTGCCACTATGTCCACCATCTTTGCTTTTGCTC
Source organism: Natrix helvetica (assembly GCF_964273705.1). Classification (NCBI taxonomy): domain Eukaryota; kingdom Metazoa; phylum Chordata; class Lepidosauria; order Squamata; family Natricidae; genus Natrix; species Natrix helvetica. The sequence continues at coordinate 346,886,556 of NC_138548.1, forward strand.
TTCCTCATCTTCTCTTTCTTTCTTTCTTTCTTTCTTTCTTTCTTTCTTTCTTTCTTTCTTTCTTTCTTTCTTTCTTTCTTTCTTTCTTTCTTTCTTTCTTTCCTAGTATTAGAGTCTCCTTCAGAAGGTTAGGTCTTTCCATCACATGCCCAAAGAAGTAGGATGTTTTGCATTGTTAGTGCTTCAAATGAAAACTCAAATGAGTTGATTTGTTTCATGGTCCATTTCTTTCTTTCTTTATGGCTATCCAAGGTACTCTCAGGAGTCCACCCCAAAACCAACCCCATTGTGACAGGTGATCATTTCTGTTTGACTAAACCACAATCTTTTGCTCCATCTATGTTTTTCCAGACCTGCTCCGAATCCTTGTCTGATCATATCTCTGGAGAGTTTGCGAAGATGCACCAGCTTCTGAACGACAGAGAGCGGAGTATAAAACAGGCCTTAGAAAACCAGAGAGAAAAGAACTTGGCGCAGATGGAAACCAAGTTAAAGGAACTGAACTGCAAGATGGACTCACGGTCAGAAACTCTGTGCCGTGTGCAGGCTGGCCTTGAATGCAAAGACCACATAAGTTTCCTCAGGGTAAGGAGGACCGGAGGCTGTGGGGTTTTCTTGGGAAGGAGAAAATTGCTGAATGCATAGATTGCACCAAACCATTGTCAGAAGAAGAATTTGGGGTTCCAACTTGAGCCGGGGTGGCACAAGAATAAATAAAAATGAGGAAAGAAGAAATATTTATTCCTCAAAGCAAAACAGTTTGCTTTTAAGAGCAGGCTAAAGTGAAACAGGGTCGAGTGGAAAACTTTCATAGTGGGAGCTTGTCTGGGATGTGCAAGTGTTTATGTGCTGAGTGTATGTGTGTGTGTGTGTTTGCAAAAAAAAACCCCAGTTCTGCTGGGAGACTTAGTTTAATTATCTCTATTTGTATTTTCAGACCTTTCATATGTAGATTAGGCTTGGGTAAGTTATTTCGGGGTTTGAGGAAGTTTGCTAATTTGATTAAGTTGGAGACACTGATTCTCAGACCGTTTTGGATTCTGTTAATATTTTAAGGGAACATGGAAACAGTATAAAGAATAAAATATATTTGGATATAAAATTTTTCACACCATGATTTGTTCAATTAGGGTTTGTCATGACTGACAAAATCCCTTTGTTTTTTTTTAAACCCTTGTAAGCCACCCAGAATCAGGTGTTGGATGGCCAAATCAATTTTCTTAAATAAAATAAGAAGGACTGATTTTCTATAAGAATTGCTAGACTCCATAGTGTTTGTTCATGTGAAAGAGAAATCAATCAGTAGATGTACTTTCCTCACCTCAGGTTTTCAGTAGCATCCCAAGCGCTCTGACTCTACAGTCCTCAATTCCTCAGTTTTTGTGTCTTCTTTATATGTTGTGATAGTATTTCACTGGGATTTTTTTTTCTGATAATAAACTACCATGTTTCCCCAAAAATAAGACAGGGTCTTATTTTTCTGATAATAAACTACCGTGTTTCTCCCCCAAATAAGACAGGGTCTTATTTTCTTTTGACCCCTGAATAAGCGCTTGGTCTTATTTTTGGGGAGGTCTTATTATTTTCCAGTAGAGTGGAGGGAGGGGTCACAGAAGGGGTTATTACAGCCTGATTGGTCCATTTGACTGAGAGAAAACTTCTTAACCTTCGGCTTCTCCCGTTGGTTCCCAGTTTCCTCTCAGTCGGTCCAAGACTCAGGTTTGGTTCCTAGTAGGAGTGTTTATGGTTTTCTAGTTAGTCAGTGTATAATACTTGATCTTGGTAAATTTGGTATTTTTATTTGATTACCTTTAGAAAATTTATTTTTTGTAGTGGGTCTGCCTTGCAGGGCTGTTGTTCGCTGCCCTTTGAAGGCTGGGAGACTCAGTAGAGGGGGGGGGCGCTGGCTTCCTCCCCCCGCTTCGAAGGTCGCTCCGGACTGATGCCTGGTGTCTCGGGCGTGCCGGGCGACCCTACGGCTATGCACATGTTTTTCAGAGAAAGTCGCAGCGCGCTGGGGCTTTTCAGCGCGAAAGCGACAGATCGGCTTCATTTTGAATTTCTTGCAGTCCGGGGCCGGTTACAGCCCGCGGCGGTGGCGCGGGGCTGTTTTTTTCTTGAATTTGGAGGTCTCCTGGTGAGTAGGAGCTCCAGTGTCTTTCTTTGGTGCCGCTGGGGGCGGCGAGCGTGCAAACGGCCGCCCGCAGGCAGGGGAAGCTAAGGGCGAGGTCGGCGGCCATTTTTAGGCGCGCTTTTGCCAGGGACCGCCCAAAGAAGCCGGCAGCCATTTTGGATCACGTATCTGGGCATTGCAGCACGGAGAGGCTGGATACAACGTGGCCGTGCAGTTTGTAGTCTACCGGAGGCCTGGAGCAGGCGATTCCCACCAGCTGAAGGGCTGTTCCTGTTTCAAAATTCATTTGGTGCACGTGAGTGGGGCGATGGCTGATAGAACTGAGGCTCAGCAGGCCTTGCCGTCTCAGGCAGGCGATGATAAGGCTGAACCCACTCCCCCTGTTAGGCCTCGGGCTCCTAGGCCTTCGGCAGAGGACAGACCTTCCAGAGCTCTGCAAAGGGATGAGCTCAGGCGATCCAGGGCTATAGAGAAGGTCATCGAAAGAGCTGAGAAAAGACAGGCCCGGGATCCTGGGCCTAGATCCAGATCTCCACGCCCTGTGGCTTCCTGCCCTTCCCCACCTGTGGCCAGGGGGTTCAGCCCTTCTTCTTCTTCCTCTGCTTCCTCATGCAGATCTGATAGGAGTCAGCAGCGGGGGGGCCCTCGCTCTCCTTCTGTTTCCCTGGGGACTAGAGAGGCAGAAAGGGGGGACCCGTTGGAAGGTACCTCTGCAGGTCCCGTTAGGGGTAGGAAATCCAGCAGGGCCTATGTGGCACCAGACTATGATACTGAAGGTGATGAGGAGGATCTAGAACACCTCCCTGAGAATCTCAAAAGGCTTATTTCTGCAGCCATCTCTAGGGGCATTTCTCAAAGGGACAGGCCCTACCCGCACAGTCGAGTTACTCCCTTTAGTAGGTCCAGATCTAGGGCTTCCTCTCCTTCCCTCATGTGTGAGGTTTCCTCTAGGGGGGAAGCACGGAGGGATGATTGGGGGTTCTCTGAGGAGGAAGATGCGGCCCCTGAGCCGCCTCGTTCTTCTAACCTTTTCCTCCAGGCCATGTTCAAACCCTTACTCAAGAAGGCTAGGAGGACCACCAAGGTGGGCACGGGGGACCCCACAGTCCCACCGCCCACGGATCCAGACATGGTCATGTTCTCAGCGACGGCCACTAATAAAGAGGAGATTCCTGCTCCTCCCCTTTTCTTAGAGGTGGCTACCAGCCAATGGGCCCGTCCTTCCAATTTTTCTCCCCCAGGCAGCAACGACCGTCACGCCTACAACATGGAAAAGTCTTTTGTGCAGGCTATTCAGCTTCCAGCTATAGATCAGCCCATAGCAGCCCTAGTCTCCTCTTCCCCAGTGGTCTCGGGGGATGCGGCAGACAAACTTAAGCCAGAGGATAAGAGGGCGGAGCTCACCTTACGTAAGAATTACAAGGCCTCAGCATGGGCGGTGCGGGCGGCGGCTGCCGCCTCGTACTTTAACCGAACTACGGTCATGTGGCTCCGCCAGCTTCAGGATCGCATTCCGATCCAAGATGAGCGGGTTCACCAGGATTTAGCTAAGATTATGGCAGCGTGTCAGTATTCGGCTGATGCAACCCTAGACGCTGTTAGGTTTGGTTCTAGTGCCTTGGCCACCTCTGTGGCCTCCCGTCGGCTCCTGTGGCTCAGGAACTGGCAGATGGATTATAAAGCCAAGTGTGACCTGGTGGCCGCCCCCTTTGCAGGTCCAAATTTGTTCGGGGCTTCCTTAGACCCGATTTTGGTGGAGAACAAAGATAAAAAGAAGGTTATGCCTACATCCACCAAGAAGGCGGGGTCCCGTAGTCATCCCTATCGCAGGACCCAGTTCAAATCCTATGACAGGGATCAGGATCAGCGTTACCAACCATACAGGCAGGACAGGCAGTTCAATAGGCAGAACTTTCAAGATCGTTCTAGGTATCAGCCGCAGTCCAAGTGGCCCTTTCGAGGGGGGGGCGGCCGTCCCTTCCGCAGGGGGAAATGACTCGAACCCGAGTCATCCCATCGGAGGCCGCCTGGCGCTGTATGCGGACAAGTGGGATCAGATCACATCAGACGGTTGGGTCAGGGCGACCGTTCGCCACGGCCTAAGGTTAGAGTTCCTCTCCAAACCCCCGAGCTTTTTCAAGGTCTTCCCTCCGGCTCGGGACCCGGGACGCCGGCGTCTCATGGACCTCGCTGTCGCCCATCTCCTAGACATCAGGGCGGTGGAGGTAGTTCCGGGGCCGGAGAGGGGTCAGGGCTACTACTCACATCTGTTCGTGGTCCCAAAATCCTCGGGGGGTTGGAGGGCAATCCTCAACCTAAAGCGTCTCAACCGCTACCTAGTCTACAGGCGGTTCAAGATGGCGTCCCTGAAATCAATCCTGCAGGGCATTCGGAAGGGGGATTACATGGCCTCGGTAGACTTGACGGAGGCCTACCTCCACATCCCCATTCTCCAGTCTCACCGGCGCTATCTCAGGTTTTCTCACCAGGGCAGGCATTACCAGTACCGGGCCCTCCCGTTTGGTCTGGCCTCAGCGCCACGGATGTTCACCAAGGTCCTGGCAGCACTGGCAGCTTACCTACGGTCCATTCCGGTGAGACTTCAGTGCTACTTGGACGACGTCCTGGTCCAGGCGGAGTCCCTCCCCAGAGCCACGTCGGATCTTCGGCTGACGATCCGTTGGCTTCAGGAGCTAGGGTTTTCGGTGAACTTTCCCAAGAGCCACCTGTCCCCGTCCAAACAGATCCTCCACTTAGGGACAGTGATAAACTCCGAGTCAGGGAGGGTTTGCCTATCCCCAGACCGCTTGACCAGCCTACGTCGACTGGTCTCCTCCGTAAGAAAAAGAAGGTCTGTTTCCATCCTGACCTTGTCTCAACTTCTGGGGAAGATGGTCTCTTGTATAGGGATTGTGCCCTGGGCCCGGCTCCATCTGCGGCCTCTCCAGTGGGCCTTGATTCCAGTCCAGAGAAGGATGATGAGCAACTCCTTGCGGCCAGTTCCTCTACCAGCGGAGGTGAGGCTCTCTCTCCAGTGGTGGATGTCCCTGGCGCTGCAATAGGGGGCTTGCTTTTGGGAGCCCGAGAGAGTCACTGTGACGACGGATGCCAGCCTCTTCGGCTGGGGGGCCGTGATGGACTCCGACATGACCCAGGGACGTTGGTCTGCCTCGGATCTCCGCCACAACATCAATTGGCTGGAGCTGAAGGCCGCGAGACTTGCCCTCAGGACTTTTCGTCATCACCTGCGGGGGCGCCATGTCCTCCTGCTCACGGACAATGTGGCGACAAAGGCCCATGTCAATCGCCAGGGGGGCACTCACTCCCGTTCCCTTTGGCGAGCGGCGCAGGCGTTGGGCTTGTGGGCAGAGAGACACTTGGCTTCGATAGTAGCGGAGCACATCTCGGGGGTGTCCAATCGTCAGGCGGATTGACTGAGTCGCATGACCCTGGACGACGGTGAGTGGCAACTGGGGTCGGAGTTGTTTCTGAAGATATGCAGCAGATTCGGCATGCCCCTGGTGGACCTGTTCGCCTCCCCCGACAACGCCCAGCTGCCGCGGTTCTTCACCCGTTTCCAGTCTCCGTCAGCGGAAGGAGCGGATGCCCTCAGGAGCCGGTGGCCCCCGGGCCTTCTTTATGCCTTTCCTCCCCTTCCCCTCGTTCCCCGTACGATCAGGAAGGTAGTCACAGAGAGGGCCCTCGTTATCCTGTTAGCCCTGTACTGGCCGAGGAGACCATGGTTCGCGGACCTGGTCCAGCTGTCGGTAGCGGACCCCTGGAGGATTCCCCCAGGGGAGGTCGTTCTGAGTCAAGGGGCGTTGCATCACCCAGGGCCTCAGTGGCTTCATCTGACCGCCTGGCTATTGAACGGGGGATCCTGAGGGGGAGGAGACTATCGTCGGGAGTTATAGCCACCTTAGAGGCATCCAGGAGGCCGTCTACGGTTAGGATTTACAATGCCACTTGGAGGGCGTTTGCAAAGTGGTGTATTCCGTTGGGGTTGGATCCCTCTAGGGCTACCATCCCAGACGTATTGGAGTTCCTTCAGAAGGGGTTAGAGGACGGTCTGTCGCATAATACGCTCCGGCGACAGGTGGCGGCTTTGGCCACCATTCTGGGGGGGGAGGGTTCCCCCACCCTTTCTCGTTCTCCCTTGATTAAGCGTTTTCTTAAAGGGGCGGCCAACATTCGCCCACCCCCGGTTCATAGGTTCCCGACCTGGGACCTCACTCTGGTCCTCAAGGCTCTGACAGGCTCCCCCTTCGAACCTCTTAGGACGGTACACATGCGTCTTCTCACCCTTAAGGTGGTGTTTTTAGTGGCCATTACATCAGCCAGGCGCATTTCAGAATTGGGGGCTCTTTCTTCTCGCAGTGATCTGTGTATAATCCACCAGGACAGGGTTGTCCTGCGTTTGGACCCTTCGTTTATTCCGAAGGTGAATTCTCCATTTCACAGGGCCCAAGAGATTGTGCTTCCAAATTTTTGTCCCAATCCTGCAAGGGAGCAGGAGTTTGTGTGGCATAGGCTGGACGTCCGCCGCGCCGTCCGCATATACCTGAAACGGACGGAGGGCATTAGGAGGACCGAGGCGTTGTTCGTCTCTTTTCAGCCGGGCTCGTTGGGACGTAAGGTGTCCTCTTCCACTATCGGGAGATGGATTAGGTTGGCCATAGTTGAGGCCTACAGTGCTTCTGGGAAAACTCCCCCGTCAGGTATCACTGCCCACTCTACCCGCAGTGCCGCTACCACTGCGGCCTGGGCTACCAGAGCACCTTTCGAGGATATTTGCAGGGCAGCCACTTGGGCCTCTCCTACGCCTTTCGTTAGGCACTACCGTTTGGACGCGTATGCCTCGGCTGAGGCATCCTTTGGGCGGCGGGTCCTCCAGAGGGTGGTGGCCGATCCTTCACCTGGGACCCAGTCTACCCGCCCGGGGACGTAGCTTGGGTATGTCCCTTCTGTGACCCCTCCCTCCACTCTACTGGAAAAAGAACGTTGGTCTTACCTGAACGTTTTTTTCAGGAGATGTGGAGGGAGGGGTCACATTCCCGCCCTAGTTAGATAGACAGGGTCCGGGAGGTGTAGGATCGGGTGGCCCCGGGGGGGCTTTCCCTTGTCTTTGTTTGTTGTTACAGATGCATGCAACGACATCGCGGAAACTGGGAACCAACGGGAGAAGCCGAAGGTTAAGAAGTTTTCTCTCAGTCAAATGGACCAATCAGGCTGTAATAACCGCTTCTGTGACCCCTCCCTCCACATCTCCTGAAAAAAACGTTCAGGTAAGACCAACGTTCTTTTTTGAGGTGCAGGAGGCGGCGAGTGTGGTCACCTCATGGTTGCTGCTGTGTTGCAATATTTCGGGAAGGGCTTATTCTCCTGTGCGCTGCTTAGAGAGTCCAAGCATGGGTTAACACAGTCTATCTGCCCTGGGACTGAGTGAATTTTTCTTTGACCATGCCTCCCTTTGCCTCATTGAGATCAGTTTTAAAAACTCAGTCTGCCCATTAGGACTATTCCTGGGGAGCTCCTCAGTCCTAGCTCAGATAGATTGTACCCCCCAAATTACGCATAGGAAAATTATTTATTAGTTTAATTAGTACCTGTAGGAAATAAATCTAAGAACTCTAAACTTCAAAATTGATTGCTGAGAGGCAGGTAGGACCGCATTCACCCGCTGGTCGCAAGCGGAGTGTGAGAGGGTGAGTTGCTTGTCCGGCGGCTGCCGGCAAGCAAGGGGATGGCGGGAGGCTTCCTGGCCGGAATTTCTCCAACCGCTGTAGTTTCGGGCACCGTGCAGAGTGCTTGAAAGCTCTGGTGAGGCCGGCAGTTCTCTCTTCTGCCCGGCAACAGCGGCGGCCATTTTGAGTCCCTTCGCATGCTTTACATTCATTGGCAACCGTCACTTTGGAGGCTATGAGTGGCACGCGCAGCGGCAGCCATTTTAAAGTGCAAAAAGTCGAACGAGCATCGTTTGGAGCCGCAAGAGCATAATTAAAGCAGCGCTTAAGCCTCTCACCACAGATCGCTGCCTGGAAGTGTTGGACCTACCAACCACTCGGAGATCCCAAGGGCGGCCTGAGGAAGGGTTCTGTCCCGCGGGCATCCCTCACCTCTAGCATTGATCTGCGGGTGCTTCTTGGCCGGCTGGCTCGCGCCTGGTGCCTGTCTACTGAACAATCAACTCCTCTGCTCCTGAACTCACCTCAGCGAGGCCTGCAGAACATCATGGCAGACAGAGGCTCGGAGGCACAGGAGGTGCCAGCAGGGCCCTCCTCCAAATGCAGTAGGCTAGACCCTCCACCCAAAGGGGGGAAGGGAGGAAAGGGCACCACTAAGAAGGCCTCTCCGGGACCCTCAGGGAGCAATGAAACACCCAGGGAGAGGCCCCGCAAGCACAACCCTGCGGAGCAAAAACCTCAGCAGCCCTAAAGGCAGGATAGATCCCCTGACCATGCGGATGCATTGCCAGGCCCACCCTCAGGTCAGAGAGAGGAAAAGGAACCTAGCTCACCTCAAGGGGACAGGTCTCCCTCTGAAGCAGGAGAGAATTCGAGGGAGTCTTCCCCTGATGCCTCCTGGGGTTACCCCGAATCACCCAGCTCGTCCCTCAGGGAGCAACTGGAACCCTTCCAGGGCATCCTCCCAGTGGAGGAGGGAGCCAGTTCGGGTGGGAGCAGGAGCCGGCTCGCTCCGTCAAGATCACGGCCCAGGGAAGACAAGGGCCCAGCACTGTCTGCAGAGATGAAGTAATTGCACAGGCCATCTCCCAGGGCATAGCTAAGGGCATCAGGCAAAAGGATGCTTGTGTGACCGGGATCTCTAAACAGAGACCTTCCCTGGCACAGGCCAGAGACAAGGCTCCAACCTCTCCCAGCACCTCGGTGGCCACTGAAGAATCAGTCTGGGAAGAGAAGGAGGCTGAAGAGTTTGAATTATCAGAGGACGAGGATCTCCCTCCCAATAAGCCAGCCTTCATGGGGTTGTTCAAGCCCTCCCTGTTTAAGTCAATCCTTCACAAGGCCAAAGCAGCCACCGTATTAGGTTCCACTCCTAAGAGTGCGACTGTACAACCCTCCTCCAACAAGGACCCCAAAGAGGGCCTGTTCAAGGAGACGGCTCCTACTCAGTTGATTCCAGTTCCAGATCTATTCATGGACATTGTCCAAAGGCAGTGGGCTCAATCAGGTACCTTGACCAACCCTAGCGGAGGGGATAAATCCCTTTATTTGGTAGAAAACAGGATGGAGGAAGTTTTGGAGTTGCCCGAGGTTTTGAAGTTGCTCCTTGCAGTGGTGGCGGCTCACCTCCGGAATCGCCCGATTTGTCTAGAATGCTACCTAGACGACATCATCATTCACTCCTCAAGCCAAGACCAGGCCCAATGCGATGTTCAGGTGACCATACGAACTCTGCAACATTGACCTCAAATTCTAACCTACCAGCAGACCTTCTGGAAGGTCTCAAAGCTGAAGACAAAGGGTCTGAGAAGGCGTGCCATAAGACACACCAAGCAGCTGCCTGGGCCATCAGGGCATCCACCTCTGCCTCATTTTTCACCAGAGCATCCCTCCTCTGGCTGAGGCAACTGAGATTCAACCCCCCCTCTGGGGGATCTTGGTGGCATCACGATCTCAGCAAAATCATCACCGCTGTAGAGTACTCAGCTGACGCTTCGCTAAATGTGGCAAAGTTCGTGTCTAGAGCGTTGGCATCCAATATAACATCGAGCCGCCTGCTGTGGTTTCACCACTGGCAGGCAGAAATGAAGGCGAAGTGGAAGCTTGCTTCCGCCCCCTTCAAAGGGGGCCAACTTTTTGGCAATGCCCTGGACAAATTTGTCATTGAGACGAAGGACAAATGAAAGGTCCTTCCGGCAACCTTGAAGAAGAATGAGCGCAAGGGCTCCGCAGGAACCCGGCAGGCATCCACCTCCTCTCCTTACCATAGATCCTGCCCCCAGACAGGTGATAGGGGCCAAGATAGGAACTCCTTCAGTACACGGGGTAGGCAGCAACAGCATTCCTTTTGGAAGTCATTTCGTGGCGGCGCCAACTCCCGCCAATTCCGTCAAGGCAAGTGACCATCAACGGGTTCCTCCCATAGGGGGTCGGCTACAACTTTACGCCAACAAGTGGGAGGAAATCACCACAGACTTGGGGGTCCTCAACACAATCAGGAAGGGCCTAGTCTTAGAATTTCTATCCTTTCCCCAAAGGACATTCATTCAGTGTCCGATCCCCAAAAATCCCCTAAAGAGAGACCTCATGCAGACAGAGATTCTCCACCTTCTCGTAGAACCCGTGCCAAAGGATCAGGAAAAGCAGGGATTCTACTCCATTCTTTTCCTGGTCCCGAAAAACTCAAGGGGGTGGAGAGCCATCTTGGATCTGAAGCACCTAAATCAGCATCTGGCCTACAGGCGGTTCAAGATGCAATCCCTCCACGCCATCCTAGATTACATAAGGCAGGGGGACCTGCTCACCTCAATAGATCTAAAGGAGGCCTACCTGCACGTCCCCATCCATGCAGCTCACAGGAGGTTCCTGAGATTCCACTACGACGGGAGGCACTACCAGTACAGGGCTCTCCCCTTCGGCCTCTCGTCTTCAACCCAGGACCTTCACGAAGCTCCTTGCAGTGGTGGCGGCTCACCTCCGGAATCGCCCGATTCGTCTAGAATGCTACCTAGACGACATCATCATTCACTCCTCAAGCCAAGACCAGGCCCAATGCGATGTTCAGGTGACCATACGAACTCTGCAACAACACGGCTTCTCGGTGAACCAGAAAAAGAGCCAACTTGAGCCGACCACACGCATCCAACACTTCGGCACCATCATAGACTCGATCTCTTGCCAGGTATTCCTGTCACCAAACCGTCTGTGGAATCTCCGGGACAGAGTGCATCAATGCCGGCAGTCCTAAGGAACGTGATTGGCATAAGTTGGATGTGAGACGTGCTGTCCGCACTTATGTCAAGAGAACCGAGGACTTCCAATGTTCCGAAGCCTTCTTTGTTTCATTTCATCCTGGGTCCATGGGTCGCAAAGCATCTTCTTACACCATTGGGCGTTGGTTGCGGGCCTGCATTAAGATGACCTATGAACATCAGGGCAGAGCCGTAACAGGTCGCCTGACAGCGCACTCGACAAGGAGTGCCGACACCTCTGCAGCGTGGGCGACCCAAGCGTCCATTATCGACATTTATAGAGCGGCCACGTGGGCTTCTCCCACAACATTCATCAAGAACTACAAAATTGACACCTTTGCCTCATCCGAAGCCTCTTTCGGAAGAAGAATTTTACAAAAGGTTGTAGAGGCTCCAGACACTCTGGACACTGCCCACCCTGGGACACAATAGCTTGGGTAGGTCCCATGCTTGGACTCTCCAAGCAGCACACAGGAGAAAGACCGTTGGCTTACCTGAACGGTTGTTCTCTGGGCATTGCGGGAGAGTACAAACCCACCCAGGGTCTTCTTAAATGTTCAAGACTATTGACTTCGAGCGATCGGGGAACGGCCGTCCTGTACGGATACTTCTTCATTTTTAAAACTGACCTCAATGAGGCAAAGGGAGGCATGGTCAAAGAAAAATTCACTCAGTCCTAGGGCAGATAGACTGTGTTAACCCATGCTTGGACTCTCCCGCAGTGCCCAGAGAACGACCGTTCAGGTAAGCCAACGGTCTTTTTCAGAGGAGAGTTATTTTAGCGCATGTGCTCAAAAACCCAATTGGGCTTATTATCTGGAAGATCTTATTTTCAGGGAAACAGGGTAGGACATGATCTACTGAGAGCAGAATCTGTTGTGCTCCATTAAAATGCAGAATGCTTTGGCAGGAAAATGGGTGATAACTCATGGAAAGAATTATTTTGACTGTTATCTCACCTTTATTTTTTTCTTTCTTCCTTCCTTCCTTCCTTCTTCCTTTTCTCCCTCCTTCCCTCCCACAGGAGGCAAAAGGGTTGCTAGAGAGGTAAGTAGTATTTCTCTTTTCTTATACATCACCTTTTTTGCCACCGTTGTTAAGTGCATCATAGCAGTTGTTAAGTGAATCCAGTGTCCCCTATTGACTTTGATTGCTCCAAGCCAGCTTGGAAAGTCGCAAATGGCCCCCACATGACCCCAATATGGCAACTATCATAAATGCAGGCTGCTTGTCAAGATGGTGGCAGCTGGGCTGTGGCGGTGGCGGCGACAGTGGGGCAGGGGTGGTGGCAGCAGCGGGGCGGTGGCGCTGGCGGCAGCGGGGTGGCAGCGGGTGGCGGCGGCGGCGGCAGTGGAGCCGTGGCAGCGGGGCAGCGGTAGCAGTGGGGATGCGGTGGCAGCGGGGCCACGGCAGCGCCCTGGCCTGGCCCTACAGGGAGAGCTGGGCATGGTGAGGCTGGGAGGCACACGAGCTGGAGGCAGAACAAGTGCTTTCGCAACCTCTCTTTCCAGCCGGGCAGAGCCCCACGCGGCAAAGGCGCTCACATTGCTTGACGCCTTTGGGATACTGCTAGGTTGGTGAGTGGTGCTCTGCCCAGCTGGAAAGGGGTGTTGCTGGGCAGCTGCTCATGAGAGCAGCTGCCCAGCAACCCCCCTCTCCAGCTGGGAACAGTGCCACCCACCAACCTGGCAGTATCCCAAAGGCGTCAAGCAATGTGAGCGCCTTTGCCCCCCTCCCCCCGGCTCCTGGGGCTTTGCACCTTTGGGATATTGCTAGGTTGGTGAGTGGCGCTCTGCCTGGCTAGAGGGGGGGGGTTGTCCTGGGGGCTTATTATTGGGGAAGGGCGTATATTTTTGCCCACAGGAAAAATATGGCATGGCCTTATTATCAGGACATGTTGTGATTTCGGGGAAAGACGATAATTTGAACAAACTTGCAAACAGCCAGACTCGGATATGTTTCTCTTTGCTGCCTGCTTTTCCAAATTCTAATTTATGGCAGTTGGTTAATTAAAACTTCCTGCACAGTCAAGATTAGGTTATCAGTGAGAAGATAGTGCTTTTTTCTTGATTTTTCTTCCTAATTGGAGTTGCTTAAGATATATTAGTTGGAAGAAGTTCAGACAAAGTAAATCTCTCAGAATGTTTGGTTTTTGCTTCAAATCCAAAACCAAATTTAGAGTTTGTATTTGAGTGGGTTTGTCACTTCTCTGCTTTCTCCCTTTATGTCCGAATTATTTCAAACAAATAGCTTTTTTTGTGGGGGAGGGTAGTGTTTTAACTCTTCATTTTTCATTTATTTCTTTCCTTTTGTCAAAATCCAGATCTGTTTATTAATATGATTTGTACTCTCAAGATTCTTTGCCTTTTCCAAGTTTTGATTTATGACTGTGGGTTCAATGAATCTTCTTATTGGTCTTTCATCTCGTCTCCTACACGCTCCTGTTCAGTTGCTTTGGCTGCAACCATGCTGCCACCCCTACTCCAATTCAGAGGGCAAATCTCTGACCTGCAAGGGACCTGTTGCTTCCCCCTGGGGCTGATGAGATGCTGCCCCTTCTTCACCCCCTCCCCCTCCAGGGGGGGTTCTGATCCAAAAAGGATCCTGGAATAGGTTTGTCAGACAGGTTTCATGTGAGGCTCTTGAGCACTCACACCCCACACCCCACATCTGTCCAGCTGGAGAACTTCCAGTCGACTCCCCCTTCTCCTGGTTTTTGCAGCTTCCCTGGGAAGAATTAATCAGATCTGACTCTACTGCGCCTTTTTAAGAAGTCACCCTGTGTTGTGCTGTTCCCTGCTGTGATTATTTTTTTAAAAATGCAAGGGTGCTTCTAATAAAACCAGATTTATGGTGCAGGAGACATTCCCAGGTGTAACTGTCTTCCAATTCTAAATCCTTCCATTTTCATCCAATATTTTGCATGCTATTTTTCCTTCTTGCATAAAATCCATTAAAGAGGTGAAAGGAAAAAAAATGGCAGCATCATTCTTTTTTGATCAGAAGTGCTCAGATACCTTTCTGTAGAAGGACCCAGATGTGATTCCTTTGGGTTTGATAGATAGAGCTGTGGTGGCGCAGTGGTTAGAATGTAGTACTGCAGGCTACTTTTGCTCGCTGTCGGCTGCCTGCAATTTGGAAGTTCAAATCTCACCAGGCTGAAGGTTGACTCAGCCTTCCATCCTTCCAAGGTGGGTAAAATGAGGACCCGGATTGTTTGGGGACAAGATGCTGACTCTGTAAACCACCCAGAGAAGACTGTAAAGCATTTCAAAGAGGCATATAAGTCTAAGTGCTATTGCTATTGGGGCAGCTTATTCTAAAATGGCTGATCCTTGGGATGCTATTTGCCTACAGGCTCCGTAAGGAACAAGGAACTGCGGACAAACCCAAACTAGATGCTGAACTGGTAGGAGAAGATGGGCTGGGGGCCAGCAGTGAAGACACAGGTGAGTGTGAGAATGAGATTGATGAAGAGGTTGATGAGGAGGAAGAGGAGAGAGAAGAAGAAGAGGAGGAAGAAGAAGAAGAGAAAGAAGAAGAGGAAGAAGAAGAGGCAGCGGAGGAAGAAGAAGAGGAGATGGAAGAGGAAGAAGAGAGAGAAGAAGAGGAAAAAGAAGAGGAAGAACAAGAGACAGCAGAGGAAGAAGAAGAGGAGACGGAAGAGGATGAAGATGGAGTGGTGGCTGTAGACTTGAACCTGGGCGAGTTTAAAGGACCTCTGCAATTCTACGCCTGGAAGGAGCTCTACGATGGGCTACAACCAGGTGAGTTGAGGTTTTTAGACCAGATGTTTTGGTGATTGGTTTATTACTTTTATACTCTATTTTTTCGTGAAAGTTCAAGGCTATATACTCCACAGCAATAACCCTGTAATGTGATGATGATGATGATGATATCCATTCAGTCCTGTCCGACTCTTTGCGATTCTATTGGCCAGGAGGTCTCTCCACATCTTCAATCTTGCACTGCTTCTCTGAGTTCTTCTATGCTCTGGCTGGTGTCAGTTTTGATGGTATTTTGAACCACCGTGATCTTTGATGGCCTGGTTTCCATTTACCACTAACTCTTCCAAATGTAATTGCTTAACTGCTCTAATTATCCTATTATATATAATTATACCATCATGTAGTTTGGGCTAAAAGAGAGAAAGGAAGCTTCAGACATGTTGAGGATGGCAGTAGGTTTATCAACAGCTGGCTAATATTATATTCATTTGTGTCCAATTTTTTTCTGGACCAGTTTATACTCCTGCAATAACTTTGCTGCACAAGTCCGCTCTTGTTCATTCTGAATTCTTTCCATCTTCTCTCTCCAGTCCCTGCAAGCATCACTTTGGAGTGCAAGTCAGTTCATCCCAGCTTGGTCCTCGTGGAAGAAGCCACCGGGGTCAAGTTCAATCCTGTGAAACTGAGCTGGTTACAACAGCTGGAGAGCGCCATCTATACCCCGTTTGTGGTGGGACGGAAGGGCATTACCTCTGGGCGCTTCTACTGGGAGATCGAGGTTGGGGACAGCACCGATTGGATAGTGGGGATGGTCAAAAGCTTTGTGAAGCGCAAGAAGCAGCTGAGCATTCTGCCCAAGGAAGGGGTGTGGGCTATTGCGCTGAAGGCGGGAGAGTACCAAGCTCTGAGTGAGCCCCGTACGCCCCTCTCGGTCTGCGGGAGGATGGAAAAAGTTGGGGTCTACCTGGACATTGAAGGGGGGCAGCTCTCTTTTTACAACAGCAGCAGCATGTCCCACCTCTACACCTTCCAAGCGTGCTTCCAGGATGACCTTTCCAAGCCTGCTTCCATGCTGCCCTTACTCAGCACTCGAAGCAAGTACCCCCTCTTGATGTGGAACGTGGAGCTTTGAGAGCTTAGCTCAGGGTGTAGCATTGCAAAGAACAGCCTGGTGAAAGTTGAGAACATTGAGGTGCGTTAGGGTGGCTGTTTTAAGAGAAAGCCCATTCTATTCCCTCTTTGCAAGCAATCACTTGAAGATTTGAAACTGGTTTGACCTGACTATTGTGGTCTACGATGGTTGTTCTAGGCACAGAGGGTGCTATAGGTGTAGCTTTCAAGTTGACCTTCTGTTTCCCACATGTTTAACTTCCTTGATGCATTGACTGTAGTGAGGGTAGAGGTTGCCTCTGTCCACCTGTGGTGCAAGATTTTCACCTCCTTTCAATGGGTCCCACTGCAGGCAAAAATGATGAAGGCAAGCCATACTTCCTGCCCTTGGTTGGGAAGGCCTTAGTAGAAATGTTCAAATATTCAAATTCTGGGTTGTGTTTGTATCTGCAACAATTGATGGTTTTCCTCATCACCCTATAATGCTACAACTAGACACAAAGACAATTGCCCGTCCGTCCCCGATGCCATCATCATGCTAAAGAACTAAGAACCACAATACTGTCTTATGCTCTGGGATGTCAAACTTATGCCCTGGGATGTATTACTATTATCCTTCTCATATTTCCTATTACCTATTCCTTTAGCATATTATAACTATAACTTTCTTGTTTGTATCTCATGGTTTATATTGATTGCTTTTATTTAGTATCCCATTATGTTTTATGTTGATTGCTAACTTAGTATCTATGATGATCAGTGCTGTATTTTATGATTTATGATGATTGTATTTTATGATTATAATCATGATTTATCACTTGTTGCTTATATGTACACGGAGAGCTTATGCACTGGAGAGAAATTCCTTGTGTGTCCAGTCACATTTGGCCAATAAACAATTTTATTCTAATTCTTATTCTAAGTCTGTCCCACCCCATTCATTCCAATTCAACTCTATCCTGTTCATTATGTATATTATGTATCTATCATCTAGAAAAAGTCAGTCTTGGTATAGAATGAAAGATTTGGACAAATGAGAAAATATGGACTTGGACTGAAAGGAACATAGAAGTAAAGGTAAAATTTCCCCTCACACATATGTACTAGTCGTCCCTGACTCTAGGGGGGGTGCTTATCTCTGTTCCAAAGCCAAAGGCTCACAGAACGCTGTTACCTTCCCATCAAGGTGGTCCCTATTTTTCTACTTGCATCATTACATGCTTTCGAACTGCTAGGTTGGCAAAAGCTGGGACAAGTAATGGTAGCTCACTCTGTTGCGCGGTGCTAGGGATTCGAACTGCTGAACTGCCAACTTTTTTGATCGACAAGCTCAGCCTCTGAGCCACCACGTCCCCATTTTGGGTCTGGAAGGCTTCTTGCACCATTCTGGAAGTTCAAATGGGGCACGCAGGGGACTCCTAGGAGCGAGGGGCAAGGAGGGGCAGGGCCAGCCAGAGGTGGGATTAGCCAGTCTTCCAAACTGGTAAAAACCTTAACAACTGGTTCTCTTGTACCGGTGCGAACCAGCTGCAGTCCACCTCTGCATGTGATGTATCTCAACTTTTTTCCCCTTGCTAAACCGAGAGTGGGCGTGGCCAGCGCTTGAAAACATTTGGCCTGTGGGCCGTTTAGTTTGACACCCCTGTGTTAGGGTGAGGAAGAAGGAAAAACTAGGCCTCAAACTTTGGTTCATTATAAGTGCAAAGTTTGGTCAAGGAAGGAGAAAAATGCAGACAGCTGCAGGTTGGGATAGCTGATGTATGACATTTATATTTTTATCTTTAGGCACAGACAGACCATGAGGGGTGTATCCTGTTTATCAGTCAAGGACAGGGGACAGTTCCTCCTTTTTCTTGCAGATGTCTGTAGATTATAAACTGCCTACTAACATATTTTTATTCTTGTCTTTTCTGTACTTTTCCATGTATCCTTTCACCATATTTGGCAAATGTATGTATACGTATATGCTTACGTCAATTTGGCTATATAAGATTGTTGGAGTAGGCTGTTCGGGGTTCAGACCCCACTTATTTTGTTTGAACCTGCGCAATAAACTTTCTTGCATTACATAGAGCTGGTCTAGAGTCCTTGCTTTCCACAACAAGGGTGTCATGTGGTGCATGAAAGGAATGGACCTTATGCGGCAACATCCTGAGGCTATTTTCTTCATTTCTACAAAAATGATGGATCTTGCAGATGCTTAAGATGGTATTTATTGTGTGCATTTGATTACCTTTCAATAATAAAAGCCAGCAATTCTAAGCATCTAATGCCCTGGTGGAAATAAAGAAATCAAAGTTGTTGGGTTTTTTTTTAAAGGCACTATAAAATAATAAAAGGTAACAAACCAAGATCAGTGAGAGAATGACTGGTCTTACTAAAAAAGATGCAATAGCCCAGCGATGGCGAATCTTTTTTGGCTCGCGTGCCATAAGTGGGGGGAGCGCAGGGAGGTAGTGTGCGGGCGTGCTGCACCCATAATGCAATGCACGACCCCCCCCAGCGCGCATGTGCGCACTACATACAGGCGCGACCCCCCATTTTTTGCATGCTTTTTTTGCCCTCTCCAGGCTCCAGAGGCTTTATAGGCGCCTAGGGAGGGTGAAAACAGCCTCTCCCCCACCCCAAGCCCTCCGGAGGCTTCAGGGACCTTCAGGACGCTACCCTGAAGCCTCCGGAGCAGTCAAAATGAACCTCCGAGCAAACCGGAAGTGATTTCTGGTTTGCTCAGAGGGTCGTTTTGAGTGCTCCGAAGGCTTGAGGGACCTTCAGGATGCTTCCCTGAAGCCTCCGGAGCAGTCAAAATGACGCTCCAAGCAAACTGTAAGTCCGTTTCTGAACTTCCAGTTTGCCCGTAGGGCTGGGCTTTTGCGCTCCTGAGGCTTCAGGGAAGCTCATGAAGCCTCCGGGGAGGGGCTCTTTTCGCCCTCCCCAGGCTCCTATAAAGCCTCTGGAGCCTGGGGAGGGTGAAAAATGGCTTTAAAAAAGGGTGAACTAAGCTGGCCAGTGCGCACATGCGCGCTGGCCAGCTGACAGGGCAGTGCCTCACGTGCCCTGGCAAATGGCTCCCCGTGCCACCCGTGGCACGCGTGCCATAGGTTCGCCATCACTGCAATAGCCCAACTGTGATGAAACTATTAAACTGTGTTTATTTTGTTTAACTGAAGAACCAAGTGAGAATATCCATCGATCAATCAAACTACCATCAATGTTTTGTTCACTACTTCATTGAACATAAACATATACATGTAGTCTTTGACTTATGGCCTCAACTGAGCCCAAAATCTATGTAGCTAAGTGAAACATTTGTTAAGCAAGTTTTGCCCCATTTTATGACTTTTCTTGCCATAGTTGTTAAGTGAATCACTGCAGTTGCTAAGTTAGTAACATGGCTGTTAAGAGAATCTGGCTTCCCTCATTGACGTTGCTTGTCAGAAGGTCGCAAAAGCAGATCACATGACCCCAGGACACTGTAACCGTCATAAATATGAACCAGTTGCCAAGCATCCAAAATTTGATCACATGACCAAGGGGATGCTGCAATGGAAATAAGTATGGGAAATGGACATAAGTCACTTTTTAAAAGAAACTAGAAAACATATACAGGTAGTCCACCACTTTCAACAGTTCGTTTAGTGACGGAAGTTACAACAGCACTGAAACAAGTGACTTATGACCATTTTTGACACTTATGACCGTTGCAGCATCCCCAGGGTCACATGAATTACATTTGGTTGCTTGACAACTGGCTCATATTTAGGATGGTTTCAATCTCCCGGCGTCTTGTGCAAAGACAATGAGGACACCAGATTCACTTCACAACATGTTACTATTTTAAGTGATTCACTTAACAAATGTGGCAAGAAAGGTCGTAAAATGGGGCAAAACTGAAGAAATTTCTCACTTAGCAGCAGAAATTTTGGGCTCGATTATGATCATAAGTTGAGGATAATAGCCAAATACTTATAAGTAGGTAAAGGTTCTCCTCGCACATATGTGCTAGTCGTTCCCGACTCAAGGGGGCGGTGCTCATCTCCATTTCAAAGCCGAAGAGCCAGCGCTGTCCGAAGACGCCTCTGTACTTTACAATGCCTTGGTAAGGCCACACTTGGAATACTGCATTCAGTTCTGGTCGCCACGATGTAAAAAAGATGTGGAGACTCTAGAAAGAGTGCAGAGAAGAGCAACAAAGATGATTAGGGGACTGGAGACTAAAACATATGAAGAACGGTTGCAGGAACTGGGTATGTTTAGCTTAAGAGAAAGAAGGACTAGGGGAGACATGATAGCAGTGTTCCAATATCTCAGGGGTTGCCACAAAGAAGAGGGAATCAAACTATTCTCCAAGGCATCTGAGGATAGAACAAGAAGCAATGGGTGGAAACTAATCAAGGAGAGAAGCAACTTAGAACTGAGGAGAAACTTCCCGACAGTTAGAACAATTAATCAGTGGAACAGAAGTTGCCTCCAGAAGTTGTGAATGCCCCAACACTGGAAGTCTTTAAGAAGATGTTGGATAGCCATCTGTCTGAAACGGTATAGGGTTTCCTGCCTAGGCAGGGGGTTGGACTAGAAGACCTCCAAGGTCCCTTCCAACTCTACTATTGTATTGTATTGTATTGTATTGTAGTCATGTGGATGGGATGACTAAACGCCAGAGGAGCATGGAACGCTGTTACCTTCCCACCATAGGTGGTCCCTATTTTTCTACTTGCATTTTTACATGCGTTCGAACTGCTAGGTTGGCAGAAGCTGGGACAAGTAACGGGAGCTCACTCCATTACGTGGTGCGAGGGATTCGAACTACCTTTCTGATCGACAAGCTCAGCATCTTAGCCATTGAATCACCACGTCCTCATACAGGTACCTTCACCTTTAATTATAACTACAATGATCTAATTTTTTTTGGGGGGGGGGGAGGTTATAATTGCCAGAACTGCCCTGTTCCTCCTTCCAAGATACTGGATTCATATGAACTTGCTTTCTTCTCCTGAGCCAACCATTCTCAGGTGAGGCTCAACAGCATCCCTGTTTGCAGGCAGAATGGCTCTCATCTCCTTTTCGATGGCCTCAGCCCTGGCCTCCAAATTTCTCTCAAACTCCCCTTTCTTCTGCAAGACCAGCTCCTTCACGGCATTGCGTGCCGCGTCGCAGCCTTCAGCCAATGCGGCTCGTTCGGCAGCTAAACTTGGCTCCTCGGCTTCCATGGCAAGCAGGTGCCCTAAGTTGCTCACCCTCTCCATCAGGTACTTCTCCGACACCATGGTGTAAGTCTCTGAAATCATGGCGACCAGCTGAGCCACACTGGAGGCATTGAAAATATGTCCGTAAACCAGATCTGCCATGAAAGCTTTGGATGAGTAGCTGGACACCTTTTGGGCCCCATCCACGGTGTCGGCAAATTCTTTCACGCACCACACCAGGCAGGTCTCGATTAAGTTGGAGATCATTTGGAAAAACCTCACCATCTTTTCCCACTGCTCCTTCACCCGGCTGAGGGCCTCTAAGCCCTTTATGAGCATTTTCCTGGCCGTGTCAAAATCCAGTTCCTTAACCTGGTACCCTCTCATAGCGCAGAGGATCTCAGTCAGTTCTTCGTTCTGCTTCTTGAAATTTTGAAAGCTTCTTTGATACTCCTCTCTGGTGGCCTTCAAGGACTCTCGGCTCTGCTGGACTTTAAGACGGGCATTTTCCACTCCCAGGTTTCTCACTTCCCCCATCTTGGACACATTAGGGGGTTTGGGCGAAAACGCCGGAGACCGAGTGTATATTTTGCTGTAGGAGTCAAATTCTGAAGCCTTCTTATGGAGATGGTGTATTCCATCCAGCAAACTTTTCCCCACTTTCCCGATGCTACCCACGGATACGGCTATTTGCTCCAGCTGTTGACAAATATCCAGAGCGGCTTGGCAAATCTCCTGGGCCTTGACTTTGGGGTCACACTCTTCCTCTTTTGCAATTGAGTCTCTCAGCCTTTGCAAATTCTTCTTCACCCACTCTGTTTTGATCTCCCCACTCTTTTCATCGAGAATCAAGGAGGTCTTAAGGCCTCCGTGGTCGTCCAAGAGATTCCTCAAGCTAGTTGCAAAAGTCAAAAGCTCAGCTGACTTGGAACATATGACACTGGCTGAGATGAAAGGAATCATCCTTGTCAGTCCTTCACCTCCGCCTATCTCAGCCGCTTCTCCGAGACTCTTCTGCTTCCCTGCTAGCATCCGGCTAAACTCAACCGAAAAAGTCCCCAGGGTCTGGGTGAGAGTCGTGACCAGCTCCATTCCTACCGCATCCCATCCTGTAGGGATGGAGTCCATGGCTTCTTTATACTGTTGGAAAGACTCTTCCACTTGCTCCTTCATCTGATGATGGTACCGTTCGGCCATCTCTTTTGCTTCCTTGGCGGACTTTTCTCGGATCTTGGCTTGTTCCAGAGCGATCTGCACTTCGTTGAGCTCCTTCTCGTAGCCCCGCTTGGCATTCAGACAAGCCTCCAGGAGTTCTTGGATGAGCTGGATCACATCCGTGAACTTGGTCCTGACCGCCTTAGCCAGCCCACTGCATTTCTCCGTCACTGCCTGAAGGTTTTTGAGCTGATTGGGAAGCAAAGCTGTGACCACCTCCGTCTCCTGGATGAGAGTCCGCACAATTGTTTTCATCTGTTCCGGGATGCTGCTTGCTAACAGTCTAATCTGATCCATGTTGACGTGGGCTTCATTGAAGGCGGTCCAGCCTCGGTTGCTGATTTGGCACAGGGAGGCTTTGAAGGATTCTGGATACTTGAGGTGCTGGAAGCCACCCTCAGGAGGTAATATGTTGATGGAGAAATCTCCTTGTCCTGTTGAGATGAAGATCAGCTCCCCTAGGATAGCAATGGAGATGGGTGCTGGCATGAGAAACTCCTCCCAGTTGGCATAAGGCTTCATGAGAAGCTCCGTTTCTCTCCGTACATCTTGTCCTCTGCTAAGGGTCTCTATGGCTTTGACCACCTCATGTGACTCCCCTGCTGATGCCATAGTGGATAGCCTGCAAAGAAAAATAACATCACTCTTAACAAAGCTGTTTATAGGTAGTCCTCGGCTTTCGACTGGTCACTTACCCTGTTTCCCCGAAAATAAGACCTCCCCGGATAATAAACCCAATCGGGCTTTTGAGTGCATGCACGAAAATAAGCCCTACCCCGAAAATAAGCCTCCCTGAAAATATTACAACACAGCAGCAGCTATGAGGTGACCACGCTCGCCGCACTCCTGCACCTCAAAAATAATGAGACCTCCCCGAAAATAAGGCCAAGTGCTTATTTTGAGGATCATGTTTGGGGAAACATGATAACAAGTCTATGTTACAGCGGATGTCCCCCCAGAGTTACTTACAACCTGCTTTCAGTTACAACCGCTGCACACACATTCACAAACCACAGTCATATGATCTCATTTTGGACACTTGGCAAGCAATCTTTATAGTTGTTTTCAGCGTCCCACAGTCACGTGATCACAATTTGTAATCCCCGACGGTTTCCAGTGTTTACTTCTGGTTTCTGGCAAAAAATGCCCATTAGGGAAAATTGATTCAATTAACAACCATGGTGTTTGGTTAATGACCACCGTAAAATATTTCAAAAAATCTGACCTGGCCACATACTGTCTCAATTTATGACTGCAACAATTTACCATTCATTTCCAGGCAATAATTACGATCGTAAGTCAAGGATTACTTGTAAAAGAATGATCCAATTGCCCCAGGAAGATACAAACATCAGAACCCTAAAATTTGCAATCTTGAATCAGAATGGGCAATCTGAGGTTAGCGGCCATAGACTTAACAAATAGGACTTGACATTTCATCTTGGTTCGATCATTCCACCTAAGGTTTTGGTGCTATTGGCTGCTGTCCCAAATGGTCACAGATGAAAGAGCTGTTCAGAACATTCATTCAAATGATTCTTACTTACTCCAGAGGGAAAAACTAGGACTAATGGGATGAAACTTCAAGGAGGTAGATACAGATCACAAACAGAGGTAGCATTCAGCCAGTTTGGACTGGTTCGGACAAACCGATAGTAGACATTTTGGGTAGTTTGGAGTACCAGCAAATACCATCTCTGGTTGCCCCCCCTCCTGCCCCCCCCCCTGTTCCCTGTCCTATACTCCCTTGTTATTTTAGCTCAACTGATTTGCGCGACAGAGCGGATTGCTGCGCCTCAGCTGAGCTAAAAAAACAGCTTAGCTCATCAGCGTTGACACCAAGGGCGGCCTTTGAGTGCTGTGTGCAAGTGCTCGCTCTCGTAAAACTGGTAGGAAAAGATTTGGAATCCCACCACTAATCATACATCAGAATAATATCAGAATAACAGAGTTGGAAGGGACCTTAGAGGTTTTCCTGTCTAACCTCCTACTCAAGCAGGAGACCCTATAACAGTGATGGCGAACCTTTTTTGGCTCGCGTGCCATAAGTGGGGGGAGCGCAGGGGGGCTGTGTGCAGGCGTGCCGCACCCATAATGCAATGCGCGAACCCTCCACCCCAGTGTGCATAGGTGCACTACAGGCCCGACACTCCCCCCCATTTTTTGCATGCTTTTTTTGCCCTCCCCTTGCTCTAGAGGCTTTATAGGAGCTTGGGGAGGGCGAAAACAGACTCCCCCGCCCCCCGGGAAGCCCTCCGGAGGCTTCGGGGACCTTCAGGATGCTTCCCTGAAGCCTACGGAGCAGTCAAAATGAACCTCCGAGCAAACTGGAAGTCACTTCCGGTTTGCTCGGAGGGTCGTTTTGAGCACTCTGAAGGCTTCAGGGACCTTCAGGACCCTTCCCTGAAGCCTCTGGAGCAGTCAAAACGACCCTCCGAGCAAACCAGAAGTCCATTCCTCAACTTCCGGTTTGGCCGAAGGGCCGTTTTTTTGCGCTCCAGAGGTTTCAGGGAAGTTCATGAAGCCTCCGGAGGGCCTCCAGGGGGGCGGGGGAGGCTCTTTACACCCTCCCCAGGCTCCTATAAAGGCTCTGGAGCCTGGGGAGGGCGAAAAATGGCTTTAAAAAGGGGTGAACTCAGCTGGCCAGTGCGCACATGCGCGCTGGCCAGCTGACAGGGCAGCGCCTCACGTGCCCTGACAAATGGCTCCACGTGCCACCTGTGGCACATGTGCCATAGGTTCGCCATCACTGACCTATAATATCATTCCAGACAAGTGGCTGTCCAGTCTCTTTTTCTTAAGAGAAGTTCAGAAGAAGAAGAAGCTCCGGAAGAGCTACTTGACAGTAAGAGCTGTTCGTCAGTAGAACAGGCTATGATAGGCTTCCTTTCCCCTGATGGTTTTCATACCAAGGCTGGAAGTGAATACTACAATGAAAGGGATTGGATCTGATGACTTCTGAATTCATTTTCAGTTAGAAGAAATCATTTATTCTCTTCTCACCAGCTCTCTCCCCACTTTCCAAATTAAGGTTGATTGTATGTATTCTAGTCCCTTCCAACACCTTCCAATACACAACAAGGACTTGCAGAAGTTCACATTCCTTGTGGCTGGATAGGCAAACATGGAAGCAGGTAGATGATAATAATAATAATAATAATAATAATAATAATAATAATAATAATAATAATAATAATAATAATAATAATAATAATAATAATAATAATAATTATTATTATTATTATTATTATTATTATTATTATTATTATTATTATTATTATTATTATTATTATTATTATTATTATTATTATTATTATTTATTAATTAAATTTCTAGACCGCCCCCTCTCCCCGGAGAGAGAGATGTAGAACCTATTAGAATAGAATATGACGAGAGAAACTATATTCTGCACAAAAAACGAAATTACAATACAATCTAAAGGGTTCATTGACTAAATCCTGATTTATCTTGATGAATGGAACAAGGGTAGAATTTAAACCTGTATTTACAATGAATAGAATAGAATAGAATAATTGGGTTGGAAGGGACCTTGGAGGTCTTCTAGTCCAACCCCCTGCTTAGGCAGGAAATCCTACACCACTTCAGACAAATGGTTGTCCAATCTCTTCTTAAAAACTTCCAGTTTTGGAGCATTTACAACTTCTGGAGGCAGGTTTTTCCACTGATTAATTGTTCTGTCAGGAAACTTCTCCTTAGTTCTAGATTGCTTCTCTCCTTGATTAGTTTCCATCCATTGTTAAAAACACAACCACCTGATGGCATTTCATTAATTATTACAAAATCATCCAATAACCTTAAGCCTTTATAACATATTCTAAATGAAGATAAGTTGACAAAGTTTCTAAGCCCATTTCCCCCCCCCCCAAGTCACTGTTTACAATTTGTGTCCAAGTTCCTTTTGTTATGGTAGTACATATATATATATCATTAACTGTATCCCTTATCATTATCATTCCATTATTAGTTGTTATCATTAATATTGGTTAACAAAAATCCTTTACTGTTTATATCCATTTCCTTCTCATCAAACCAACACATATATGTACCTTATTGCCATTATCAATTATTTATTTAACATAACAATCTAAAAGATACTAAATTACTACTTACTAATTATAAGATTTAGTTAATTTTTTGTTATCAAGTTTCATATATCCAATAACATTACACCTTTATAACATATTCAAAATAAGAATTAATTAACAAAATTTCTAAACCTTTTTTCCCAAATCACCGTTTGCAATTTATATCCAAATTTCTTATGTTAAACCAGTACATATATATATCATTAACTATATCTCTTACCATTTCATTATTATTGTTGTCATTAATATTTGTTAACAAAATCGTTTACGAAAATCTTTTACTATTTATATCCACTTTCTTCTCATCAAGCCAACACATATGTGTACCTTATTGTCATTATTGATTATTTATTTAACATAACAATCTAAAAGATACTAAATTACTACTTACTAATTATAAGATTTAGTTAATTTTTTGTTATCAAGTTTCATATATCCAATAACATTACACCTTTATAACATATTCAAAATAAGAATTAATTAACAAAATTTCTAAACCTTTTTTCCCAAATCACTGTTTGCAATTTATATCCAAATTTCTTATGTTAAACCAGTACATATATATATCATTAACTATATCTCTTACCATTTCATTATTATTGTTGTCATTAATATTTGTTAACAAAATCGTTTACGAAAATCTTTTACTATTTATATCCACTTTCTTCTCATCAAGCCAACACATATGTGTACCTTATTGTCATTATTGATTATTTATTTAACATAACAATCTAAAAGATACTAAATTACTACTTACTAATTATAAGATTTAGTTAATTTTTTGTTATCAAGTTTCATATATCCAATAACATTACACCTTTATAACATATTCAAAATAAGAATTAATTAACAAAATTTCTAAACCTTTTTTCCCAAATCACTGTTTGCAATTTATATCCAAATTTCTTATGTTAAACCAGTACATATATATATCATTAACTATATCTCTTACCATTTCATTATTATTGTTGTCATTAATATTTGTTAACAAAATCGTTTACGAAAATCTTTTACTATTTATATCCACTTTCTTCTCATCAAGCCAACACATATGTGTGCCTTATTGTCATTATTGATTATTTATTTAACATAACAATCTAAAATTTACTAAATTATTACTTACTAATTATAAGATTTAGTTAATTTTTTGTTATCAACTTTCATATATCCAATAACATTACATCTTTATAACATATTCAAAATAAGAATTAATTAACAAAATTTCTAAGCCTTTTCCCACAAGTCACTGTTTGCAATTGTTTCTTATCCTGCCCTCAGGTGCCTTGGAGAATTGCTTCAATCCCTCTTTGTGGCAACCTGTGAGATATTGGAACACTGCTATCATGTCTCCCCTAGACCTTCTTTCTATTAAACTAGACATACCCAGTTCCTGCAACCGTTCTTCATATGTTTTAGTCTCCAATCCCCTAATCATCTTTGTTGCTCTTCTCTGCACTCTTTCTAGAGTCTCCACATCTTTTCTACATTGTGGCGACCAGAACTGAATGCAGTATTCCAAGTGTGGCCTTACCAAGGCCTTATAAAGTGGCATTAACACTTCACGTGATCTTGATTCTATCCCTCTGTTTATGCAGCCTAGAACTGTGTAGGCTTTACAGTAGAGCAGTGCTTCTCAAATAGTGGGGCGCGCCCCCCAGGGGGGGCGCGAGGCTCTATAAAGGGGGGCTCGTTTGACCTCGGCAAACACTGTCGACACGAGCCGCCTCTTCCCTTCCAGCGCTGCCTCCAGCACCGATTGGAAGTTCAGCCGCCGCGGAAGATGGAGCACTTCTTTGGCCACCGCGCTTTGGTGACGGGTGCAGGCAAAGGTAGCGTCCCCGGGGGCCGCGCCGCTGGAGCAACCCTGGCGCTTCGGGGACGAGCCCCGCCGAATTAGTGCCGGTGCAACAACGTTGTGCTCTCCTTTGCAGGGATCGGCAGGGCTGCGGATCTCGATAGCCTGCAAGAAGAAGTAGAGGCAGCGTGGCTCCTGCCTGCTCAGCCTCTGTGCCCAGTTTGGCTTCTGCCTGGCCCGACCCTCGCTTTTTCTCTGGCCGAAGGCACATCCTCTCTTCCAGGAGGGCCATGCCTGGGTGGTTTCCTCTCGCTCAGAGGAAGGCTTTGCTTCTGGGAAACAGAAATACGAGGCAGCTTTTCCACTGGGGTCTCTACATATTATAGGACTAGATCGGTTCTCAAAAGTTTTAGCCTGGGGGTCTCTTTGATTTTTAAAAAGTGATTGAGGACACCAAAAAGCTTTGATGTGTGTGGGTTATATCACTGATGTGTAGTATGTTAGAAATTAAAACCGAGAAATGTTAAAAATATTTATTTATAGACAAATGATACTATTTACAGTCGCGCGGGGGGCGCGAAATGTTTTCTTCTTCCTAGGGGGGGCATGACAGAAAATAATTGAGAAGCACTGCAGTAGAGGAAGAGTGGAAAGCCTGGCAAAAGGCAGGTTTGGGATTTCTAAGAGATGATCTCCAAATAGCTCGTAGATTATCTGGTTATGTTTCTGAAGACAGCAGACAAGGAAGAAAAAATGTCTAATTTTTCGCTGAGCAGCTCAATCCGC
Source organism: Natrix helvetica (assembly GCF_964273705.1). Lineage (NCBI taxonomy): Eukaryota > Metazoa > Chordata > Lepidosauria > Squamata > Natricidae > Natrix > Natrix helvetica. The sequence goes on from NC_138548.1 coordinate 346,915,548, forward strand.
TTAATCAATAGGGAGCTGAGAACCAGAATAGTTTTGTGACATGAAAGGAAAATACGGCGATTCTTAAAAACAAGTGATCTTTTTAAAACAAGTCCTCCTTTTGCTAGTTCTTAAGCCAGGAGTCTCCACGCAGGCTGAAAAATTCTGGGAGTTGAAGTCTACAAGTCTTAAGGTTGCAAAAATTTGGAGATCTCTGTCCTAAACCGATATGCTGTTCTTTTTAATTGTTAAACCTATCAACAATTTGACTAATGAATGGAAGGGATTAAACAGCCTAGGGCCATTATTACCTCATCATTTGCCATCTCAATTTTTCTTTCTTTCTTAGTTTACTTCTGGATCAAAGATTGATAGTCCTGGAGATTGCAGCAATGGAGGGACAATTAGTCATCTTTCTCTGAGATGCATTAGGGCAGCAGAATGAAAAGAGGCCAACCATTAACTTTTTACATCTGGATGAGTTTATTAGTTCTTGCTTAATATGCCCTCATAAAAACTAAGCGAAAGAGGGCTGCTCCCTAATTCTTGGCTATTAAAATGTTTTATGTGATAGGGACAGTCATAAGAAGGGAATGTAATCAGTCAAGGACTATGCATAGAAGTCAACATTGAGACAACATGGTAATTAAGTGATTTTAAATTCAATTATAACAGTGGTACAAAAGCATTGGCTGGGTTAGGTTAGGGTTAGGGTTTTATTTTTATTTTATTTAGCAATTTTATTTAGCATGCGCTTACAACTAGGCAGTGCAAGTGAATGAAAAATATATGCAATATAAGCGAACATCACAAGAAAGCAATATAGCAAGCAATGTAATTAATTTTCTGACCTAAAATTAGTGTGACTATTAAAATGTACTTTTAATTTCTGCTGTATTTCTGAGCTCAATTCATAGAGCTGATTTTGACTGTTAAAAGCTTTAAGTGTAAGGAAATTATGATTAAAATATTGTCAGTTTCTATATGAATTGAAGAAAATCCTATTAGAAATGTCTATAGCAGGAGAAGCATAATAAATAGCTATGAGGAAAATGAGAAATGGCCCTTTAGCTACCAAATGCCCATTCAAGTTGCAAGCTAAGTCGGAATTTGCTAAATTTGCTTTCCTGAGCAAAGTGTAGCGGTATGGATTAGATTCTCCAGTTTGCATCCATGTCATCTACAGTATAAGCAGGAGGAGGAGGAGGAGGAGGAAGAGAAGAAGAAGAAAGAAGAAAGAAGAAAGAAGAAAGAAGAAAAGAAAGAAAGAAAGAAGAAGAAGAAGAAGAAGAAGAAGAAGAAGAAGAAGAAGAAGAAGAAGAAGAAGAAGAAGAAGAAGAACCCATCAATGTGCCATATCACTCCTTTCCAATTAAGCTGTTAATTGTCAATTGGAGAAATTCTAATCTAAGCTTCAGAAATGCTTACCATTTCCTACATGTTAATAGCTGACGGAAGCTTTTTCATGGCTTCACAGTTTTAACTTTAGATGCTCTATAATATAGTTTTAGCATTCCTCGGCCCATGCAATATACAGTAGATGCATGAAATGTTATATACTCTCCTCCTAAACAGATCTTCTCTATGAAAAATTGTATTAATTGTGATAGAACTCAATTTCAAGATAGCCTGAGCCCCCCATTTTTTCTCCTCAAAAGAAGCTGTTTATGGAGGAATACGTGGTTTCCTTAGGAAAATAACTAAATAAATAATCAGTGTGCCATTACAGCTCCGTCACTTTTTCAATTCCACCCTGTTCTTTCTTTCTTTCTTTCTTTCTTTCTTTCTTTCTTTCTTTCTTTCTTTCCTTCTTTCTATTTTCTTTCTTTCTCTCTCTCTTTCATTCTTTCTCTTTTCTTCTTTCTCTTTCTTTCTTTCTTTCTTTCTTTCTTTCTTTCTTTCTTTCTTTCTTTCTTTCTTTCTTTCTTTCTTTCTCTTATATTTAAAAATCATTTGTCTCTTTTTTGCTTCATTCTCCTTTAGAGTCTTGGGGTCCTCATTCCTAGGTTCCCATAACCTTAATGCTTTCTCCCATCACCTCCCATTTTGCCAAAGTGTTCTTCTTTTTGCGTACATCTTAGAATACATCATAGATTTGTATCACCCCACCTTGCCCAGAATTCACTCACCTTTTATTGAAGCAAAAGATAAGGATAAAATACGCTCAGGTTTCAGTGCAAAACCCAAACATGTGCCAGGGCGTGTGCAGAGACTCACAAGCTTCCAAAATCTTTCAAAATAACCTGGCCGCATCAGGAACATACATTTTAGTTCCTCCCAAGCTGAGATTTAAAGTATTTGTAAGGCTGGTGGGAGGTGGGAGGTAGGAGGGAAAAGTTTCATACCCAAGGAATTAGCACAAATACCCAAGTTGTGGGACATCTGATTGGTTGGTTGTCTCATCAATCACTGATTTTTATCATTATTCCTGTGGGAGGAAAGGTGATATTGGAAACAATAGTGAATGAGACTGCAAGCAAGACCAGGGAACACACTCAAGATTTTCAATTGGGTAAGTTTTACAGTACTACTCTAAGAGGTAAATGGGCAATTGCATTTTGTTTCTGATACTAAAAAAATACGTTTTAGATCATACATGCCTTAGTTTAAACAACTTAGTATACACATGAAAAGGAGGGAGGAATCATACTTTGGACCCCAGACAAGCTTCTCGTGCAGAAAGTAGCAAGTTTCTAAGATTTAAAAAAAAAGTTGAGAGAGATTAAAATAGTAGGAGATGTGAAAATGTTTGCTTGAGTTCCGGTCGTCTAGCTGATGAGTAAGAAATCTTACTTGATATCAAGTTTTTCAATGCAATTTTCATAGTTCTTGTCAAGGCAGACTAAACATGCCTCAAATCTCTATGTGGCATGAATGACCAGGGAATTGAAAGTCATGACAGATGGAAAGCAGAAGTATCAAGTGGATGGAGATAGAGAATACGTTCACCCTTTGAAATATATATATTAAAAAGATGTTGTAAATGTTTTTTTTTTAAATTTGGAAAGCATGTACCAGGCTATAGAGAAGGTGTAAAACACATTGAAAAGTATTCTGATTCTGATTTTAGCGCAGGTCCATTTCTAGTTTCTTAGTGAGTTTAATCATCCTTTCTACCCTATATAATAGAAGACCAAATCTTTCTTGTTCTATGTTCTCCCAGTTTGAATGTCATAAAATGCTTGCAAGTCACAGGTAATCCTTGCGGTTCTTTTCTGCAATAACAACTGTTAATTCAGGATCAGAGATCTTGTGCTTGCTATGAGCTGCTTGTTCATATATCTTGATAAATCTTTTCCCAAATCTTGAAAACAGCCATGCCTGAGATCGTCGTACTGCCAAATCATGTATTGCATCTCTTAACGAAATGCAACATATGCCTCTGAAAAAAGCAATACTACCCACTTTCCCATGGATTGATGAAAAGCAAAAATATTCTGTAATTGTCTATATTAGTGGACTAATTGCACTTGTCCTATTTATGCACCATTCTGTCTTTTATTCACAGCAATGGGTATGATGCAATGAAATGATGATGATTCATCTCCGCAAATCTGGAAAATAGTTTTGATGTTTAAAAATCACAATATTTCATGTCACCTTTAAGAAATGCAAAAATGTTTGCAAGGCTTCTGTTTTTCATTTGTGTGAACACTGAGTCTGAGGACTATAATCCAACATTACATAATTTGAATATTTTAAATTGTCCCACGGCATTCCCTTCTTAGGGGATGCCCTATTTTCCTCTAAATTTAATCTATAATCTACAGATAGTCCTCAATCTACAACCACAGCTGCGCCCAAAATGTATGTTGCTCAGCAATATATTTTTTTAAATGAGTTTTGCTCTATTTTATGACATTTCTTGCTACAGTCGTTAAGTGAATCACTGGAGTTGTTAAGTTAGCAACACAGTTCTTAAGTGAATCGGGTTTATCCATTGACTTTGCTTGTCAGATGGTCACAAAAGGGGATCACCTGATCCCGAGACAATGCGACAATCATAAATGTGAGACAGTTTCCAACAGTCTGAATTTTGATCATGTGACCATGGGGATGCTGCCACAGTTGTCAGTGTGAAAAATGGTCATGTCATTTTTTCAGTGATGTTGTAACTTTGAATGGTCACTAAATGTTCTACAGGACTACCTATACATGGTGAGCAGGTTTCTCACCTTCACACTGAAATAAAATCATTTTGTGGAGTCCTTAGTGCTCTCTGAGCTTGGTTAAGCTACGATGACAGAATAACAGAGTTGGATCCTTGTAGGTCATCTAGTCCAATCCTTCACCCAAGCAGGAGACCCTACACCATTACTGACAGGTGGCAGTCCAGTCTCTTCTTGAAAGTTTCCAGTGATGAAGCTTCCACAACTTCCGAAGGCAAAGCTGTTCCATTGGTTGATTGTTCTCACTGTCAGAAAATGTCTTCTTTCAATCTCTCCTTGATCAGTTTCCATCCATCATTCCTTGTCTGGCCTTCAGGTGTTTTGTAAAATAGGTTGACCTCCTCCTCAAATATTTGGAACACTGCTCTCATGTCACCTCTAGTCCTCCTCTGACCTCTTCACTAGACTAGACATACCCAATTCCAGCAACTGTTCTTTATATGTGTTAGCCTCCAGTCCCCTAATTATCTTCGTTGCTCTTCTCTGCACTCGATATCTAGACTACTATATATATATTGTACATAAACTCCAACATAAACAAGGATCAAACCCTACACTCCCTCCCACTGATGTTAGAGGGGTAATTGAATGTCTGCAAGCAAACCACGAAGCTCAGAGAGCACCAAGGCCTCCACAATTGAACCCTGAGCTTCAGATATTCTCTTCTATTTGTTTTCTTGCCCTCCCAGAGCTGATTTAAGTTGTTCCTTATCAGTGTTATTACAGTTTTTATCTGTGAGGTGATAACCTCTGCCACAAACCTCTTAAAGTTAAAGGAATGTGAAGGCTGCCTCAGGGATGGAGGGCTGACACGGTCTTAAAAACGCTGATCTCAGGGGAAATTCTTGTTCAGAAAACAGTATTTCCTTCCAGATCTTCCGGGAGGGAATTCCCCTCCTGTTAAAAGAATAGGAACAGAAACAAGGCTTCTAGGTTTGACAGATTGCTGAGGTCTTCTCATGTGTTGCAGATCAACTTCTATCATCCCCAGCTTTTTAGACATCACTGGGTCACTTGTGCATATAACCTTGGCCATCACTTTGAAAAGAGAGCCACGCAGAACTGGAAACACTGCAGAAAAGGGCTCTCAATCAATCTGAAGTCAGAGCACCGAAGAGGGACTTTTGAGCTTAGAACAATGTTTCTCCACCTTGGGAAGAGGTATGGACTTTAACTCCCAGAATCCTCCAGCCAGCATAGGAGTTGAAGTCCACTCGTCTGAATGTGCCCAAGGTTGAAAAAACACTGGCTTAGAATGAATGGCTGGGCTAGGAATGACAGAAGTGCAGGAAATGTTATTTTAGGAGACCAAATGGGGAAGAGTCAGTGGTGGGATTCAAATAATTTAACAACTGGCTCTCTGCCCTAATGATTTGTTGCAAAAACCAGTTCACCAACTGCTCTAAAACTTAACAACCTGAAGTGTTGCGAACTGGCTGAATCCCACTATTGGAAAGAGTGGTCTGTTTAAGTCCAGTAAATGAAAAAACACAGGTAGTCCTCGATTTACAGATTGAACAAATTAACAGAGTTGGAAGGGAATTGAAGGTCACTTAGTCGAACCCACCACCAAACAGGAGGCCCTACATCATTTCTGATAGATGGCAGTCTAGGCTCTTCTTGAAAGCTTCCAGTGATGAAGCCCCCACAACTTCTGAAGGCACAACTGACCTCACAACAAGCTCAACATTTCTGTTGCTAAGCAGCTGTTAAGTGAGTTTTGCCTCATTTTATAACCTTTCTTGCCACAGTTGTTAATCACTGCAGTTGTTAGTAACATGGTTGTTTAACGAATCTGGCTTCCCCATTGACTTTGCTTGTCAGAAGGTCGCAAAAGGTAATCACATGACCCAACTATTCATAAATAGGAACCAGTTCCCAAGTGTCCAAATTTTGATCATATGACCTTAGGGATGCTGCAATGGTCATAGGTGTGAAAAACAGTCAGCAGTCGCCTTTTCAAGTGCCACTGGAACTTCGAACCAGTGGTGGGATCTTGCCGGTTTAACAACCGGTTCAGTGATCATGTGTTTCGTGCATGCACAGTTTTACCAAAACTTACCTTCCACGTTACTTCTTGGGGAGTAACACAGCTGAGGCGCGCTAATCAGCTGAGAGGATATAGGTAAGTAAAGCACAAGGGTGGACAAGCAGGCCCACCTGATCCTCAGAGTGAATCCGTTCGCTCTCAGCTGATCATATCCGGTTCGCCTGAATCAGTCTGAACTGGCTGAATCTTACTCCTGCTTCAAACAGTCACTAAATGAATGATTGTAAGTCAAGGACTACCTGTACATCAAGAATTCTAAGTATTGAAGTCGATACATCTGAAAATTGCCAAGGTTGAGAATTACTGATCTGGTGAGAATCCAACAGTACTCAGAACTCAATGAGGAACTTCTAGATGTTGCTACTCACCACACTACCTCCCTTCCAAAGTTCAAACAAATAAATTTTGAATACAAATAAACAAGTATTCTTAAATTTAACCAGTCTCTGTTGTTGTATTTTGCCTCCTAGCTCGGAATCCATCTCCACTTCTCATGGCTCCTTTGCAAAACGAGAGTTGTAACGAGTCCACCAAAGAACAGTTGGAGGCAGGAATGCAACAACTTGTGTTTCTAGCTGAGCTTCTACTCCTTCTACGGCCAGATGAAGACGCCTGCGTTAAAATCCGTAGCTATGTTGACACAGCCCTTAGCTATTTTTCAGAGGCCGAAGAGAAGGTAGCCTCTCAACTGCTGCTGGCTGATTCTCAATCTGAGGCCCTGATAACGGTGAAGAAACTCATGGAAGATAATCTGAGGGAGAAGCAGAAGAAGCTGGCGGATTTGAAAGCTCAGATCGTTGCCCTTCAAGGAGCCGAGAAGAAATCAGTGGGAATGTTGCAAACTGCCAAGTTGCACCTGGAAAACACAAAGGAGAGGCTCACATTAGCTCATGAGGAAATGGAGAAAAACCGTGCAGGACGAGATATTGGTATGCGCTTGATGATCCTTCCAGGACTTGGGACATTCATAGGTAGGTCAGTTAATTCCCAAACCAATAGATTTTGAATCTGAAGGGATTCCTTCAAAACTATAACCTCTTTCTCTGTAGAGATTATAGCATACCTGTTATCCCTCAAGTAAAATTGAGGTAATTTAAAACCTGCCTTCATTATTGTCAGTTTAAGGCAACATTAGTTAGATGATACAAAATATTGTAAATCATTCATTACTATATCCTATCAACTAAATGTAGATTAACTCATAGCCTGCGGCCTGGAGATCTTAATTTCTGGAATTTTCTTAAGACCTGGTTTTGCTCCCAAGCTTGGGGTTACAGAACCCCTGACTAAGTTCTCATGTGTTGGGGAGTGTTTTTCAATTTGGGCAATTATGTGTTGTTTAAAAATGTTTTTTTTAAATTTATGTATTAGACTTATATACCACCCGGACCCGGTCCTCTTGGAGTTGGGCAACCTTAACAAATCCAATACAAAAATTAGCACAAATGATTAAAGATTGACATAAAACATAATAGTATATAATAACAATAGCACTTAGACTTATACACCTTGCCAGCCTCTTGCCCCCAACAATCTGGGTCCTCATTTTACCCACCTCGGAAGGATGGAAGGCTGAGTCAACCTTGAGCCTGGTGAGATTCGAATTGCCAAATTGCAGGCAGCCGGCGGTCAACGGAAGTAGCCTGCAGTACTGCCCTCTAACCACTGCGCCACTGCGGCTCATAATACATGATATGTATAATATATAATAAGAGGTTTTGGTATAGTGGTGAAGGTGCTGGCCTAGAAACCAGGAGACTGTGAGTTCTAGTCTCACTTTAGGTATGAAAGCCAGCTGAATATTTCTAAGTCAGTCACTCCTCAGGATTGTTGTGGGGTAAATAGGAGGAAGATGATGCTTTGTGTATGTTTGCTTCTTTATAAAGTAATACAATAAAGGTTGGATAAAAACCTAATAATTGTGTTATATTTAGAGGATCTAATTAGAGGATCTAATTAGAGCAGGAGGATTAGAGGATCTAATTATATTTAGAGGATCTAATTATATTTAGAGGATCTAATTAGAGCAGGAGGAGGAAAATGCCATCCTTTGGAGATAAACTTTGAAGTTCATACAGGATTTGGATATAAAACTGATTCATGACAGATATTTTGAAGAATAATGAAACAGGAAGCCTTTGGTACATACCTTAGATCTGTGATGGCAAAACTATGGCATGTGTGGCAGGTGGAGCCATTTCTGAGGGCACGCGAGGCATTGCGTTTCAAGGTATTGATTACCATCTTTAAAGCGCTCCATGGCATAGGACCTAGTTATCTGCAGGATCGCATCCTACCACACACGTCCCTGCGACCTATCCGCTCACACAGGGAGGGACTGCTCCTGGTGCCGTCCGCTAGGCAATGCCAGCGGGCGACACCTAGGGGTAGGTCCTTCTCTGTGATGGGCCCAACCCTCTGGAATGACCTCCCCCCCGACATTCGAACTACCACCGACCTCCGTTCCTTCCGTCAAAAGTTAAAGACTCACCTATTTCAATCAGCTGGCCTGGCACTCTCTTAGTTTTATCTCCTGGGGATTTATTTTAATGGGGTTTGGGTTTTTAATTGGGGATGTTTTTTAGGGTTTTAGAATATATTTATTTCTTGTACAGCCTATCTCCTCCATCCAAATGTATTTAAGTGTTTTATGATTGTATTTTTATCTGCATTGACTGTACACCGCCCCGAGTCCCTTCTTGGGAGAGGGGGCGGTCTAGAAATCCAAGAAATAAATAAATAAATAAATTGCCCTGTCAGCTCCAGTGCGTATGCGCATGCCTGCCAGCTGATTTTCGGCCTTGATTTTCGCCCTCCGGAGGCTTCCCTGAAGCCTCCGGAGGGCAGAAAAACGCCCAATGAGCAAACCGGACGTTTGGGAATGGACTTCCGGTGTGCGTGTTGGGCTGTTTATTGCCCTCCCCAGGTGCCTAGAAAGCCTCTGGAGCCTGGGGCGGGTAAAAAATGGACCTACCAGGCCCACCGGAAGTTGGAAAATTGACCATTTCTGGCCTCTGGGGGGGGGAGGTCATTTTCACCCTCCCCAGGCTCCAAGAAAGCTTTGTGCGCATGCACAGGGCAGCGGGGTGGTGGCGGTGGGGTGTCATGCATGCATGCACAGGAGTCACAGTATGTGTGTGTGTGTCATTAAATTATGGGGATGGGCATGCGAGTGCACACAATAGCGGGCACGATAGCACACACATGCTTTTGGCATCCGAGGTGAAAACAGTTTGTGATCATCTTAGTGTAGGTGGGTACTATTGCTCAACAGTAGTAACTGTGAGAGGGATCTTGGAGTCCTTGTGGACAATCATTTAAATATGAGCCAGCAGTGTGCAGCAGCTGCCAAAAAAGCCAACACAGTTCTAGGCTGCATCAACAGAGGGATAGAATCAAGATCACGTGAAGTGTTAATACCACTTTATAATGCCTTGGTAAGGCCACACTTGGAATACTGCATTCAGTTCTGGTCGCCACGATGTAGAAAAGATGTGGAGACTCTAGAAAGAGTGCAGAGAAGAGCAACAAAGAGGATTAGGGGACTGGAGGCTAAAACATATGAAGAACGGTTGCAGGAACTAGGTATGTCTAGTTTAATAGAAAGAAGGACTAGGGGAAACATGATAACAGTGTTCCAATATCTCAGGGGTTGCCACAAAGAAGAGGGAGTCAAACTATTTTCCAAGGCACCTGAGGGTAGAACAAGAAGCAATGGGTGGAAACTAATCAAGGAGAGAAGCAACTTAGAACTGAGGAGAAATTTCCTGACGGAACAATTAATCAGTGGAACAGCTTCCCTCTAGAAGTTGTGAATGCCCCAATACTGGAAGTCTTTAAGAAGATGTTGGATAGCCATTTGTCTGAGACGGTATAGGGTTTCCTGTCTAGCCAGGGGGTTGGACTAGAAGACCTCCAAGGTCCCTTCCAACTCTATTATTGTATTGTATTGTATTTTCCAAGGCACCTGAGGGTAGAACAAGAAGCAATGGGTGGAAACTAATCAAGGAGAGAAGCAACTTAGAACTGAGGAAAAACCTCCTGACAGTTAGAACAATTAATCAGTGGAACAGAAGTTGCCTTCAGAAGTTGTGAACGCCCCAACACTGGAAGTCTTTAAGAAGATGTTGGATAGCCATTTGTCTGAAACGGTATAGGGTTTCTTGCCTAGGCAGGGGGTTGGACTAGAAGATTTCCAAGGTCACTTCCAACTCTGCTATTATATATCTTGTATGCCTTAGATCAAGAATGTATCTGTGTTAGAGAAACAACTGAGTAAAGGGAAAAAGAGAGAGTGAAACTTTGATTCAGAGTACTATTATTTATTTGATTTAGAATACAATTATCCAGCAGATTCAAAACAATTAAAAAACCGTTTTGATTCCTCTGGTAGCAAGGCCACCTCTATAAACTTGGACACAACACAATCTATACAGCACACTATAAAACAGAGTCTCTAACAATTGGTTGATTATTAATGTGATAATTGGTGATTTATTCTAACCAGTTTTATTACTGACACAATGCCTGCAGTCCAGTGGTGGGTTTCAAATTTTTTAGAACCTCTTCTGTAGAGTGGCCTGCTTTGTGGGAGTGGCCTTCCGGCCATGTGACTGGATGGGAGTGGCCTGCCAGCCATGTGACTGGGTGGGCATGGCCAACTTGTAAAATGTGGTGAAACTCACTTAACAACGCTCTTTGGGGGAGGAGGAGCTTCTGGCGATGGCGGTCGCCTTCCTAAGCTCCTAAGCTTACCATGGAGTGTCCCGACTGGGTAGGAGGTTGCTGCCGGCCCTCATGTCATCGGAGGGCCGAGAATTGGGTAGCCCGACCACCCTGGCTTGTTTTGGGCTCGTTTTAGCCCACCAGGGTTGGTCGGAGAAGAACGGAGAGTGGAAGGAGCGGAGCGGCTGTGAGCGGCTGAGGAGGAAGCCGGGAGGCAATGGCGGCGGCGCGCGCAGCGGCACGAAGGCGTGAAATTTGAACTGCGTTGCGAAAAAAAAAATGAAAAAAAATGGGAAAAAAGCAAGAGAATGGCACCAAAGAGAACAAGGTTCTCCCTACGACTCCAGAGAAGACAACGAGGCACTGGAGGCTCCGGAGAGGTGAGCAGATCAGGGAGACAGTCAGGAACGGCAAAGGGAGATGGCTGCAGCGTTGGAGGTGTGGAAAGAGCTGCAGCCAGGGACTCCTCTAGGATATTTGGCTGTAGCCTGGCTGCTCCCATGCTCCCGAGAACCTGGAGAATGTTCCTACAATTTTTGAGAGCTTTACCCAAATTGCAATGATCACTGAGGCGCCGGATGGGGACCAAGATGAATGTGTTGGGGAACCAGAAGTGAGGAGAGGAACTAAAATAACGGCTGGGGATGGCCTAGAACTTCAGAGGCCACTGGAGGCCCGTTTCAGGGCTATGGATGGGCCTGACTGATTGCCTAGATTAAAAACAGCTGGGCTCAGAATGACCCCCCCCACCCACTAAGGATCCCACATCTGTAATTATATCTATCCTCAACCACCTTAGACTGTTTCCCATTTTTATGACATCTCTGCCTTGCTCCACTTTGGGAATATTTGAACATTTCCCCCCCGCCCCCTTTCCAAGTACTATCTGGATACTAAAGCCTCCAGCTTTAGTATCCCATTAAGACCTTAGCCCTCCGGCTATTGACTTTTACTACCTGCACCCTTACCCAATTGGGCTTTAATATTCTATCAATTTATTCAAGGTTAGACCTGCTCCGCCTGCGGGAGGCCCCTCTCTCGCAGGTATGGCCCTTGGCTCTTACAAGGGCCTGACTTGATGACGGGTTTGTGAACCCCGAGAGGTGGAAGAAACGGAAGCTGAGGGGATTTTTAGTCAAATGTTTTACTTTGTTTTTAGGGGGTTCCAGGGAGGGGGGGGGTGGGTCAGATCAGGAGCGATGTGAGAGCCGGGCCTCCAGGTGTGGTCGCGAGCAGAAGGGGCAGAAGGGAGGAGGAGGGGGAGGACACCATTCCTATACAGGGCTCTTTAATTCCAACGGTCGCAGGGAGGGGCAGATACGAGGACAGCTTAAGAACTTACAGTCGGTTGGGAGACCGTGGTTGCTGGTTACACCTGGTTGCTTGTACCAACCCCCGCGTTCTAGGTGGTCAAGAGTTACAGACCCAAGGCCTGAGGCTGTTGTTATGCAATGCGAGGTCCGTTGTTAACAAGGCCCCCCTCATTCACGATCTAATTTTAGAGGGGGAGCCGGACCTCACGGGAATAACGGAGACCTGGTTGGGCCACGAGGGAGGTCTTCCCCTCGTCGAAATGTGCACACCAGGCTACCGAGCATTTCACCAGCCCCGGGCCCAGGGAAGGGGTGGTGGGGTGGCAGCAATTATTCGGGAGGACTTAGAGCCGAGGGAGTCTACTGTGCCACAGACGTCCGGATGTGAATCCCTTGTTGTGAAATGGGGGCCTGGGAGACAGTTGGGCCTGCTGATAGTATACCTGGCTCCTCGCTATACATCAGCGGCCCTGCCCGAACTCCTCGAGCTGATCGCATCGGTGGCGGTTGAGACCCCCAAACTTCTAGTGATGGGGGATTTTAACCTGCCATCGATGGGAGAAGCATCAGAGGGGGTTCGGGAGTTCATGGCTTCCATGACAGCCATGGACCTGACTCAAATGATTCAGGGCCCGACACACGAGGGAGGACACACTCTGGACCTTGTTTTTGTCTCTGGCCAGTGGCTGAGTGATCTGGGAGGAGGGGACTTAACCATCACTCCCCTGTCATGGTCAGATCACTCACTCCTTCGTCTTGACTTCCCTGGTGCTACCTCCCGCTGCGGGGAGGCGGAACCAGAAAGTTCCAGATGGTTCCGCCCCAGGCGCCTGATGGAACCTGATAGGTTCCAGACGGAGCTTGGGCCACCTCCTGTAACCTTGACCCGCCCCCGGGTAGAGGACCTGGTAGTTGCGTGGAATAATGCAACTACCGGGGCCTTGAACTGGATGGCGCCTTTGCGGCCTCTCCGGCGGCAACGATCCACCCTAGCCCCTTGGTTTACCGAGGAGCTAAGGGTGATGAAGTGCCGCAAGAGATGTCTAGAGAGTCGTTGGAGATCCTCTCGCTCCGAATTTGATCGAACACAGGCACGAGCCCATTTAAGGACGTACCTTGTGGCATTGAGAGTGGCCAAACGCCAATATTGTGCCACTCTCATTGCATCCGCGGAGAACCGCCCTGCCGCCCTGTTTCGGGTGTCCCGCTCCCTCTTGTTTCAGAGGCCGCAGGAGGCCCCCCTACAGGGCAGGGCAGAGGAATTTGGTAAATATCTGCAGGATAAAATCGCTCAAATCCGGAGAGATTGGGTTCCTGTCAGTGATCCAATGGAGACGTCCATGGCGAGTCTTGAGGTATCGATCTGGGAGGAGTTTGACTTGGTTGCCATCGAGGATTTGGACAGATTGCGTGGACGACTGCGACCCACCACATGTTTATTGGACCCGTGCCCCTCCTGGCTTGTACTGGCATCCTGGGAGGTTACACGAGACTGGCTCCTGGGCCTAGTGAATGCTTCGCTGAGCGAGGGGTCTCTCCCGGCCGCCTTGAAAGAGGCGGTGGTGAGACCCTTGCTCAAGAAGCCTTCCCTGGACCCTTTGGAGCTGGCCAATTATCGTCCTGTCTCCAACCTTCCCTTTTTGGCGAAGGTTGTAGAGAGTGTGGTGGCCTACCAGTTTCCACGACATCTGGAGGAAAATGATTATCTAGACCCGCGCCAGTCCGGCTTCCGCCCCGGTCACAGCACGGAGACGGCCTTGGTCGCGTTGGTGGATGATCTCTGGAGGGCCAGAGACAGAGGTTGTTCCTCTGTCCTGGTCCTATTAGACCTCTTGGCGGCTTTTGATACCATCGACCATGGTATCCTGCTGCGCCGGCTGGAGGGGTTGGGGGTCCGGGGCACCGTTTTGCAGTGGTTCGGCTCCTACCTTTCTGACCAGACGCAGCGTGTGTTGGCAGGAGAGGAGAGGTCGACCCTACGCCCCCTTACTTGTGGGGTGCCACAGGGGTCGGTCCTCTCGCCACTCCTCTTCAACACATATATGAAGCCGCTGGGTGAGATCATCCCTGGTTTCGGGGTGGGATACCATCTGTACGCTGATGATACTCAGCTGTACTTTTCCACCCCGAACCACCCCAACGAGGCCATCGAAGTGATGTCCCGGTGTGTGGAAGCCGTACGGATCTGGATGGATGACAACCGACTCAAGCTCAACCCCTCCAAGACGGAGTGGCTGTGGGTGCCAGCTCCCCGGTTCAGCCAATTAATTCCATCATTGGCCATTGGGGGCGTTCAACTCGCCCCCGTGGAGCGGGCGCGCAATTTGGGCGTCCTCCTGGATGCCCGGCTGTCCATGGATGACCATGTGACAGCCGTGGCAAGGGGGGCGTTCCACCAGGTTCGCCTGGTGCGTCAATTGCGCCCCCTACTGGACCGGGACGCCTTACGCACAGTCACTCATGCGCTGGTGACGTCTCGCTTGGACTACTGTAACGCTCTCTACATGGGGCTTCCCTTGAAATGCACCCGGAGGCTACAGTTGGTCCAGAACGCAGCCACGCGCGTAATTATGGGGAGTACTAGGTACACCCATGTGACACCGTTCCTGCGCGAGCTGCACTGGCTTCCTGTGGTCTATCGGGTGCGTTTCAAGGTTTTGATAATAATCTTTAAAGCGCTCCATGGCTCAGGACCTAGTTACTTGCGGGATCGTATTCTGCCCCATACATCCCTGCGACCAATCCGCTCGCACAGAGAGGGCCTCCTCCAGGTGCCGTCCACTAGACAGTGTTGGGGGGCGGCGCCTAGGAGTAGAGCCTTCTCTGTGGCGGGCCCAGCCCTGTGGAATGACCTCCCTCCGGATATTAGGAATACCTCTGACCTCCGCTCCTTTCGTATTAAGCTTAAGACCCACCTTTTCCAAGCAGCTGGCCTGGCTCAACTTTGATCTAACCATATCGCTCCTGACGGGTTTTTACTGGGTATTTTAATTATATTTAATTATCTAGGGGTTTTTAAATACTGTATTTTAATTGTTTTATTTATCAGCCGACCTCCTCCTTGTGTATGTCTCAGTATATGTCTCTGTTATATGTTTGTTCTGTCCACATATTTATTTCATATGTTTCATTGTACGCCGCCCCGAGTCCTTCGGGAGAGGGTGCGGCTAAGAAATAAATATTTATTATTATATTATTATTCTTGCTTAACAACCAAAATGTTGGCTCAGAAACTCTGGCATTTGAAGCACACAAGTCTTAAAGCTGTCAAGTTACAAGACCCTTACTCCCCTAACCCTTTAGGAAAAAAAACCCAGGGGTGTTCAAACTTGACAGTTTTAAGACTTGTGGACTTCAACTCCCAGAATTCCTTCTCCAGTCATGTTGGCTCAGGAACTCTGGCATTTGAAGCACGGAAGTGTTAAAGCTGCCAAGTTACAAGACACTTGCACACCTAACCCTTTAGAAAAAAAAACCCAGGGGTGTTCAAACTTGACAGCTTTAAGACTTGTGGACTTCAACTCCCAGAATTCCTCCTCTTGCTCTTCATCTTGATGATGTGCGGACGGGCGGGGGGAGGGAGCTGGGACTGGTTCTAAACGGCACTGTAGATTTGTGGAACCTCTTCTATAGAAGAGGTTAGAACTGGCAGGAACCCACCCCTGGTGCAGTCCTTTCAGACAAAGCTCCCTTCAAACTTTACTTTAGTTCAGTAGCTGAATTTGGAGGGATTTTTTTTTATATTGCTGTTCTTGTTGTTGGAAAACAATTGGGAGTCAAAAGCCATATCTCTGATTTATCTTTGCTTCTAGGTGCTAGTGTGTTAATTGGTTATCAAATAGCCCTGGAGTCATCTGAAAAGCTAGTTGCAGAAGCTCAAGGAGCAGTAGAAGAATATACAGCAGAGGTGGCTGGCTACCATGATAAGTTCATGCACTTTTCCCAAAAGGAACAGGAATTACAAGAAGGGATAAATGCCGTGAATCAGAAGATCATCCAGACCCAAGTCCAATGCAATGAGCTGCTTACTTTCCAAGGGGATGTTCTGTTAAAGCAATCCTGGGTCAGAAAATGCCTTGGGCTGCTGGACGTACTGGCAGGCAAGGTTCATGCAGCCGCGGTCATGTCTCAACATGCTTGTTTCCCTGAGTTGCTGGTGGACATCTTAGGGGACATTGCACACGTGATGGGTGAGAAGAGTGGGGAAGCATTCCTTCAGAATCAGAAAATCCAGGATTCAGTTCTGGAAATAAAGAAAGCAGTGAAGACTCTGAAAAGCAGAGTAGGAAAGAGCACGTTGCAGGATTATTAATGTTTCCATGGCCTCCTCCATGTTTCATTAACATGACTGGGTACAGGTTGTTCTCAATTTATGACCAGTTGCTTAACAGCTTAAAGTCATGACCGATCTCCCCAACAGCTACTTACAACTCAAAGTTCTGATGGCTGCCCCTCCTCTCAGTCAAATGACTCCATTTTAAGCACTCAGCAATCCGCCCAGATTTATGGCCATTTGCACTATCCTGCGGCCACACGAACATGTTTTGCAGTGATTTTACCAGAAACTGGCATTTACTTCTGATTTTCAGCAAAATTGGCCCATGGTAAACCATTGGGCAGGTTCCATTATAGCATTATAGCAATAGCACTTAGACTTATATACTGCTTCACAGTGATTTACAGTCCTCTCCAAGCAGTTTACAAATTCAGCATATTGTTCCCAACAATCTGGGTCCTCATTTTGCCAACCACGGAAGGATGGAAGGCTGAGTCAACCTTGAGCCGGTCAGGATTGAACTCCTGGCAGTTCGTAGAATTAGCTTTCAATACTGCATTCTAACCAGTGCCCCACCACGGCTCTGATTCATAATAACTCAAAAACTACCTTCATTGTATTTATTGGTTCCTTATAAGATGCCAACATGGAACTAAATACTGAAATGACATACACATTTTGTTATGCCGCCCAATGGCAACGCTTTTCCCACCTATTTGCTTTGTAGCCATGTTGAAGTACAACTTCTAGATAGGTTATCCAAGTCCTATTGTAGTTTAGCATGACTATTTTTCTAGTAGGTGCTTCCAAGATGAGAGTTTTATTATACAAGTGTCCTGTGTCTTTGTCAAGAAGGTGGATGCTACAATCTTCAATTCGGAAAGCTATCGTGTTTTCTAGTCACTTTTGCCTTTTTTTCTTCCAAGAAAAGACTTGTTTCTAGGTGAGAAATGTAGAATGAGTGCAGCGTGTCTTTGTATTAATAGCCCACAGAGCCATCCATGTTTTAATTCATTTTCCCCAATCTTCTCCTTTCTGACCAAGTGTTTTTGGAAACGCTAGTCCAATACTTCTGGACTTCCAGATGCCCATTCTAATAAAAATATTACAGTTTGTACTTTTGATAACCGAAATGTGACTGAATGCTTGCATTTACACGTTTATTTGCATTCCTCTGAACACTGAAAAGCAGTCTTCCTGTATTTGTTGAAACCTGCTTGTACAACAATAAATTGGTTGGTTTTGAAGATGTCAAGACTACTTGATGGAAATACTGAGGCTATGAAAAATACCAGATTTTCAGTGACAAGATCTGTCTTGCTTTATGAATGTATATCCCTCTGCCATGCCTATAACTTATCGACCCAAGTATCTTTAGATGCAACTCCAACATTCCTTCAAGAGAGGAATGGTCCTACATTTGGAAAACATCAAATAATTTGACGGGTGACTAAAGGTGCCATCCCAAACTCCTTTCACTAAAACTCTTAAAAGAGTGTTTTTCCCCTCAGCAGACAAAACAGTACCTGCTAAGGAAGAACGAGAAAAGAGATTCTCCATCAATAGCTTTAACTCAGTGTGTTTCAAACTTGGCAATTTTAAAATGTGTGGTCTTCAGCTCCAACAATTCCCTGGCTTAAAGCTGCCAAGTTTGAAAAACATTACTTTGTCCTTTTCTCAATGAATAGCGGCACCAGCAGACCTTAAAAGGAAAGGTGACTGCAGAGGAGCATGGTTTGGAAATAAAAGTGTTAGATATTAGCATATATCGTGGCAAGTCTCCCCTCTGGTCCGCTGCTACAGCGGGAAGCAGGTATCGTTCTGATTGGTCGAGGGGCGTACCCGATCCCTATAAAAGGGGAACCCTCCGACCACAGAGCAAGCTGGATCACTACTACTATTAATAAAGAGCTGATAAGTCACTTCGTGTCCGCAGTCTGTCCTCTCGTTGCCCAGATCTAACATTGGCGACGAGGATGGGATCGAGAGGCAGATAGGACGAAGAACGCTACCTCCAGAATCTCCGGATTTGATCCAGCCCAGGAATTCAGCAGAAATTCCGGCAGCCATCTCAGGTCACCGCAGCGCGGCAAATTCAAACAGAGAAGATGGCGATGCACGCTCCCCCCGCTCCTTTCGACCCAGCAAACGACGAATGGGAAGCCTTCATGATTCGTTTCGAGTGTTTCCTCGAAGCGAACGAATACACGGGGATCACCGACGCGAGGAAGAAAAACATCTTCCTCGGCTACTGCGGAAAGGAAGTCTTCAATACGGCCAGAGACCTCACCGCGCCTACTCCAATACAGGCAGTATCGTGGACGGCGTTGCAACAGGCCCTGCAAACTCATTACGCGCCAAAACCTTCCCGCCATGTCTGCCGCAAGGAATTCAACACGAGGAACCAGAAGGCGGGAGAATCCATAAATCAATATGTTGCAGCCCTACGAAAGGCAGCGACTCACTGCGAGTTCAGGGATCTGGACGAGCACATCTTAGCGCAGCTCATCTGTGGGTTAAGAGACATTTCACTACAAAAGAAGCTGTTGGCAAACCCGAATTTAACCCTACAGATAGCGCTAAATGAAGCAAGAGCGTCAGAGTCAGCGGAGAAATCATCGGTGACCATACAACGAGGGGCCAACGTAAACCAGCCAGCACCAAGACAAACCAGAGTACACTACGAGGACACAAGCCCCGACTACAAGAATCCCGAGTTCAAGGACAGTCACCTGATGCAGAGCAGTCACTTGAGGCCTGGGGGGAGACCCGGATCCCGTTTGCCGCCCTGCGCAAGTTGCGGAGGGAATCACCCCAGGTCTACTTGTAGGTTCAGGAACGTTGTTTGTTCGCACTGCAACAAACTTGGGCACATCGCACGAGTGTGCCGGAGCGGAGTCCCTGCCTCATGGCAGCCACCCATGTACCGCCAACAGAAGCCCAACCCAGGGGCTTGGCGAAATCAGAAAGGGCGCCCAGAGAGAAATCCACAAGTGTATACCCAGAGAGAAAATTCCCAAAGAGCTGAGCGAGCGTATCCCCAGAGAGATTACTCACAAGGAGCTGAGCGAGCGTATCCCCAGAGAGAATACACACAAAGAGCTGAAAGAGCGTTCTATCAAGACGCTCAACGAGAGTATTTCCAGGATATAGACGGTGAGATAGAGTTGACCCAGAGAGAGGAGTTGCGAACGTATCTCACTACGATACATCAGGTCCGCCCCAAGCGGCCCAAAAGGCTGAGAGTCACAGTCCTCTTAGAGGGCTCACCTTGCGAGCTAGAAGTTGACACAGGATCGACCCTGACGATCATTTCATGGGCATCCATGAAACAGGCTATCCCTAGCCTCAGAAAGAGCCAACTACGCGCTCCAGACGTCCTGCTACGAGACTACCAGGGGAACCAAGTCCCCATCGTGGGCCAAGGCACATTCCAAATCCGTTTCAAGGACATCGTAGCCCAGCTGCCCATGACCATCGCCAGTGCGCCATTACAGAACCTTCTGGGGCTTGATTGGTTTGAAGCCCTGGGGTTAGAAGTTACCGGAATCAACGCCGTGAGAAACAGCAGCGCTGAACAGATTTTTAAGGAGTTCGAGGATGTATTCAGCCCCGGTCTTGGTAAGTATGTGGGTAAACCAATATCATTCAATTTAGACCCCAAAGTGGCGCCAATCCGACTTAAACCGAGACGAGTGCCTTTTGCACTCCGCCCAAAAATAAATAAGGAAATAGATAAGTTAGTGGAACAAGGGATCCTTGAGCCGGTGGACCACGCGCGCTGGGAAACACCCATCGTGACCCCAGTCAAACCAGACGGATCAGTCCGCATCTGCGCTGACTATAAATGCACAATTAATGTCGCGCTACAACAGAGCGCATATCCTGTGCCTGTAGTACAGCACTTATTGCACTCGTTGGGGCCAGGAAAGGTATTTGCTAAATTAGACATGGCACAAGCTTACCAGCAACTGCCAGTGGATAGCGCCACAGCGGAGGCCCAAACTATAGTGACGCATAGAGGAGCATTCAAATGCAACCGGCTACAATTCGGCGTGAGCATTGCCCCAGGATTGTTCCAGAGCGTCATGGAACAACTTTTGCAAGGGATACCGGGAGTCGTCCCCTATTTTGACGACATCTTGGTGTCCGCTGCAAATGAGGAGCAATTGAATAAAAGAGTCAGAACTGTTTTGGCCAGAATCAGAGAAAAGGGTCTCCGCCTCAAAAAGGAAAAATGCCAAATTAACGTGCCTAGCGTAGAATTCCTGGGTTATAGAATCGATGGTCAGGGAATACACCCCACTTCAAAGAAAATTAAGGCGATCCAGGACGCCCCCACACCACGAAATCAGACCGAGTTGCAGGCCTTCCTCGGACTACTTAACTTCTACAGCGTTTTTCTGAGGCAGAAGGCGACCGTTGCTGAGCCACTACACCGTCTACTCCAGAGGAACGCACCATGGAAATGGGGACGATCCGAAGCTGCAGCTTTCGCCAGAGTAAAGCGCCTGCTCACCACTGACTCACTGCTTGTCCAATACAGCCAGACCCTACCGCTGGTTTTGACCTGCGACGCATCACCCCTCGGAGTTGGAGCAGTCCTCAGCCACAGGATGCCCGACGGAAAAGAAGCACCCATCGCCTTCTACTCCAGGACTCTTTCATCGGCCGAAAGGAATTACAGCCAAATGGACAGGGAAGCGCTAGCTGCTGTAGCTGGAGTAAAACGCTTCCACGAATACCTCTACGGCCGCGATTTTGAACTTATTACGGATCACAAACCGCTGTTGGGACTTTTGGCGGGAAACCGCCCTACTCCGGTCTCCCTTTCTCCACGCATGACCAGGTGGACTGTTTTCCTGGCTGCGTACTCATACAAATTGATTCATTGACCGGGCTCCACTCTCGGACACGCAGACGCACTCAGCCGTTGCCCATTACCTGACATTCTGCCAGACCCCACTCCAGAAGTACCGGTATTGCTCATTGACTGTTTGGACTCTGGACCGGTTTCTTCATACGACGTTGCAAGGTTCTCCTCTAAAGACAATTTAATAAAGCAAGTTCAAACTTGGGTTTGGAGGGGGTGGCCGAAGGGAAACGTGGGCCCGGAATTCAAAGTGTTTTGGTCAAAACGGGACGAACTCTCAGTGCTACAAGGGTGTTTATTGTGGGGGGATCGAGTTGTTATTCCGTATGCTTTACGTAGGAATGTATTAGATGCTTTACATGTGGGTCATCCGGGGATTGTTAGCATGAAGGTGTTAGCAAGAAGTTACGTTTGGTGGCCAAACATGGACAAAGAAATAGAGGAGTGGGTGGCCACTTGCGACCCATGCCAGGAATCGAGACTAGCACCCCCGGAAGCGCCCGCCACAGAATGGGAGAAACCTAAAGCACCCTGGTCGAGAATACACATCGACTTCGCAGGGCCATTCCAAGGTCAGACTTTCCTTATAGTTGTGGATGCATACTCAAAATGGCTAGAAGTAGTCCTAATGACTTCAACCACGGCAGAGGCAGTCATTAAGGTTCTACGGCGACTTTTCGCCACCCATGGCCTGCCCGACCTCCTGGTCTCCGATAACGGGCCCCAGTTCACGGCCATGCAATTTGAGACATATCTAGCAGGTCAGGGAATTCGGCACGCCCTCGTCGCGCCATTCCATCCGGCATCAAATGGACAGGCGGAGAGAATGGTATGATTCGCAAAAGAGGCCCTCGCTAGGATGGGTCCAGGTGATTGGCAAACACGCATTGATCATTACCTTTTAATTCAGCATATCACCCCAAGTGCAACGACGGGTAGGAGCCCCGCTGAACTACTCATGGGCCGCCGTCTACGTTCTCACCTGGACCGTCTTCACCCAAATTACTCTGCCACAGCTCCCCCAGACTCCACAAGCAAAATTCGGTCTTTTAGCATAGGGGATTCAGTATACGCCCACAACTATGCAGGGGGAACATTGTGGATGCCGGCAAAGGTCATTGGCATCACGGGTCCACGATCGTATCTGCTGGAACTGGAAGATGGGCGGAACTGGAAAAGCACATCGATCAACTTCGGGGTCGCCTAGCGCACTCAGACCTTCGAAACGAAGACGAGATGTTCCTGCCTACAGAAAGTCAGCCACGCGAGAGCCCCATCATAGAAAACTACGACACCTGCGAACCAAGCTCGGAACAAGAAAGCACGCACGAAGCAGAGCAAACCCCAGGCAACGCAACTGAGCAGACTCCGGAACGCCCTAGCAACGAGGGTACGAAACCTCCCGAACGTGGAACGGGAAAAGCATCCGATCCGGAAACCATTTCTGACCAACCAGAACCACGACGTTCCTCCCGAGTAAGGCAACCCCCAACATACCTAAAAGACTATGTTACCTACCGCAACGTTCCGTCTAGGAGGGGAGGGGTGTTAGATATTAGCATATATCGTGGCAAGTCTCCCCTCTGGTCCGCTGCTACAGCGGGAAGCAGGTATCGTTCTGATTGGTCGAGGGGCGTACCCGATCCCTATAAAAGGGGAACCCTCCGACCACAGAGCAAGCTGGATCACTACTACTATTAATAAAGAGCTGATAAGTCACTTCGTGTCCGCAGTCTGTCCTCTCGTTGCCCAGATCTAACAAAAAGATAATTCATTTTATTAGATAAACTGCTTGATCATCCATGGAATGCTAGATGACATAAATCATTTAAGAAAGTGTACTTTTATTCTACCTGAAGGACTGGAAGAAGGCGTATTACACAATTGGCTGTATTTAAAGTGAAAGAAATAGGCATTCTAGATTATGAGTTTGTTGACCTCCTCAAATGTCAGAGATGATCTTAGTTACAATTATGATGAATCTTTTATCAAACTTCACATTAAAATGATAGTGAACAAAATGAATAAATGTCAAGATGCCATAATGGATGAATAACTCAGATTCTTAGCAACAGAAGTGTAATACTGCATTGCTAGTAGTGTGCTGTTTTTTTGCAATGCAACAATATGCCCGCTGTCTATCCTGGACCTATGAATGCCAGGTGATAGGAGGCAGAATTACAAGGCAACAATAAGGAAGGTGAAAAAAGCAATAAAATGCATTTCAGGAATGATATTTTCTCCTTTGGCAAAACTCTTCCGCCTACAGCCCAGCCTTTTCCTAATGAAAGCAAACAAACTCAAGAGTCCGCTTAGATTACAAATAGATTACAACTAGACAAACTATATTTGGATTCGGGGATTCATTTCTGTTTAGTCTTTAAAAAAAAATGCTTGGCAACTTTAAGGCTTGTGGATTTCAACTCCCAGAATTCCCCACAGAGCCAGCTGCCTCAGGATTTCTGGGAGTTGAAGTCCACACGAATTTAAGTGGCCAAGGATGAGAAATACTGGTTTAAAAGAGAATTCACAGTTTTGCATCAGAACCATGGAAGCGGTCGTTTAAATATAAGATTCTCTTATTGGACGGAATCTGTCCACTACTTTTACTGAAGTCTATCTAGCGCCCTCATCGTTTATATTGCTCTTCTCCGTTTTCATTGGCTATGGGCGGATGGGCGGAGCTAGTGCTTCTCTCTTGGCAACCGAAGCTTCTCCCTCCAAAAAAATTCCAATCCGGCCCGCGCCACTGCGCGCATGAGCAGTTTGAGAGTCTCCGTTTGTTGACCGAACGTTAGGGACCGTTGGTAAAGGTTCGAAAGGAGCGGGGGCGGAGGCGTGTGTGTGTGTGTGTGTGGGGGCATATTGGAACGAGGAACTAACCAATGAAAAGACGGGAGGACCCTGGGGAGCCGGGGTTCCAGCATCGCACAGCCAATCAGAAAACTCGCGGATGCTGGGTGAGTTGAAACGTGGGAGAGGTGTGTAAACTGCTTTGAAGGGTGGACGTCGCCTTGAGTCGCCAGTTTTTGTTTCTTATTTGGGTTTACATTAAGAGCTGTGGGACAAAAATTGGAATTGAACCAAAGGAGGCTCCATGCGCAGGTAGCTATGAAATGTACAGTAACATAGCCAAGAGAAGTACATTACAACTTAATTGTGGGGCATTGGGGCTGTCTGAATGGCCAATGCTGGTTAAGGGAATCGTCATCACTGCAGGTTTTTAAGAAGAGACTGGACAAACACTTGCCTGAAATGGTATCGTGTCTCTTGCTTGAGCGGGGGGGGGGGGGGGGGGGGCTGGACTAGAAGATCTCCAAGGTCCCTTCCAGCTCCATTGATTGATTGGTTACTTTAGGGGTACGGTTTATGCTGGATTTGCCAACCAGGAAATTAGACCAGAAGCATATACATTTCTCTGAACCCAAAGCACTCACTGCATGAAATGAGGTGAATGATGTTTCATCAGATTGTTTTAAATAACTGATAAGATTCAGAAAGTTTAAAAATCCAATAAATGAAAAAAAAAATCCCGTCCTGGGGTTGCCCACGTAGGAACTGTAACTGAGAATCATGTGGCTAAAAGTAAATCCATCTTCCCCAATGTAGAGACTGCAACTTCCAGTCATGTGGAGTCCCAGGTTGGTTTCATAGCCTAAAAAGCATCTGAGATTGTAAGATTGGTGAGGAGCAGTGTTTCTCAACCTTAGCAAGGTTTACGTTTTGTGGACTTCAGTTCCCAGAATTCCTCAATCAGCATGGTGGCTAAGTAAAGCAGCTACGGTTGAGAAACACTGGTTTAGAGTCTTTTCAATTTTTAAGATGTTTGGACTTCAACTCCCAGAATTCCCCAGTCAGGACACTCAAATCTGTTTGCTATCCTTCTTGGATAATGTAATGATCTCCCCCAGTATTTGTCTACAAGCAATAATAACTCAATCAGAAATAAACTGGAATTAATCCAAACAAATATTTTTTTGTGGGGTAAGGGGGAATGAACTCAGTGTTTCAGGTTGAGGCTTTTATCAGCTGAAATTGATTTGATAGCTCCAGACTTTCCTTGACCGTTAGATCTTCCTTTCCTTAAAGATCTAACTGATCTTCAAACAGTGATGCATCATAAGGTTTCCTGCAAAATGGAATGTTGCAATGTTTGCTATATATGAAGTATATGGTATATGTGAAGTATATGTGACATTATGTATGTGTCTATACACACACACACATACACCACATCTGCATGTAATTTTCAGTAAGGTAGCAGAAAAAAATGTTTATAGGGTTATTTGGGGGGGGGGAATGATTTGTCTGTTTTTAAATAGTTATACTGATTTCCTATAGATTTCCAGATAAAATGCTGTTTTGAAGCATTGACTATCATCTTAAACACCTAAATTAGGTTAATTTTACCTAAGAAAAGACCATTTTTATACGCTGTTTCTCTATGTCACTGTTTCTTAACACTTTTTTTTCAGGATTCCTTCCCATTTTTAAAATTATGGAGAACCCCAAAAGAACATTTATTTGTGTGGGTTATATTTATTGATATTTACTATATTAAAAATTAAAATTGATGCATTCACTGCCATTACCACTTCTTACAACTGTTTGATAAGATTTTAATATTGTACTTTCAACATAGGCTGGCAAATACTTTTGATTTCATGGACCAATGAGAGGATCTTGGGGGATCCCAGGGATGCCAAGATCACCCTTTAAGAGTGACTGCTTTATGTAATCCTTCGCAGATAGTGGACTTAGCTGGAAAGATACTCCCGAGTGCTATCAACTCATCAGATTGTGACTTATGATCAGTCTTCTGTCATTGGACAGCCATTTGGTGTAGGGTCTCCTGCTTGAGCCAAAGGGTTTGACTAGAAGTCTTCCAAAATCCTTTCCAACTCTGTTATTCTCAGTCATTGCCTTTATGGTTATGGGGCATTTTTTCCTTAATCAGGAGTCTAGCTTCTTTTAGAGTCCCACAAAAAAGCCTTCAATTCCAATAGATATAATTTTCACATGAATGTGTTTGATTTGATAGTGACATTTTGTTTTAATAATGTGTTTAAATAGTCATGAGTAGAATTGAAATTTTTATTACTCATTGTATTTGTATATTTTGAAGGACCTTGGAGTGAGACCATGGACAAGAGGAAAGATTTAGGCAAGCACCTGGACCCCCCTGCTGTATTCCAGACTACAAGGCCAACTGGTAAAAGAATCAGCAAATTCCTTCTTAGAGATAACCCAGCCATAAAGTTATTGCTACGGTTGCAACTTCTAAGCTAGCCTTTCTAATGCATTATGTGTATTCTGTAGAAATCTGCCTGAAATCCACTAAGAACAAAGTACATTTTCCAGATTATTTCATATATATATATATATATATATATATATATATATATATATATATATATATATATATATATATATATATATATATATATATATATATATAAATAAAAATTATAACTTGCCAATTGTTAAATTATGACACTGATCCATTTCTGGTTGGAGTTTAAAATGTTACTTATAAAACCATTACAGAACCAGTTTGGTATAGTTGTTGAGGCACCAGTCTAAAAAACAGGAGACTGGGAATTCTAGTCCTCCTTTAGGCACAAAGCCAGCTGAGTAATCTTCAGCTAGTCACTGCCTCTCAGCCCCAGGAAGCAATAGCAATAATATTGAAATCTTAGCAATACCACTTAGATTTATATACAGCTTCACAGTGCTTTACAGCCCTCTCTAAGCGGTTTACAGAGTCAGCCTATTGCCCCCAACAATCTGGGTCCTCATTTTACCCACCTCGGAAGGATGGAAGGCTGAGTCAACCTTGAGCCTGGTGAGATTTGAATTGCCAAATTGCAGGCAGCCGGCAGTCAGCAGAGGTAGCCTGCAGTACTGCATTCTAACCACTGCACCACCGTGGCTCATTATAGCATTATATATCCAAATTGAAAATCATGATCTAGGTGTTTTCTGTGTTTTCCCCCCATCTTAGGATTTAGAGAATTGATTCCACCTTCACATTTCCAGAGCCAATCAGCACCACCTCCAACAGTGTCTACTACTGGGCTCTTGGGGGCCACAGCTTACCCTAACTGGGAGGAGGTTGCTGAACTCCGACGTGAGAATTTGCGTTTGAAAGACGAACTCCAAAGATGGAATACAAAAGTCGATACAACAGAAGACCCAAAAGATAAAGCCAGGTGAACAATTCTGTTTCTTGAGTAGGGGAACTAGCTATTACACCCGTCATGGTCAGATCACTCACTTCTCCGGCTCGACTTCCTGGGCGCTACCCCCCATCGCGGGGAGACGGAACCGGAATGTCCTAGATGGTTCCGCCCCAAGGCGCCTGATGGAACCTGATAGGTTCCAGACGGAGCTTGGGCCACTTCCTGTAGTCCTGACCCGCTCCCGGATGGAGGAACTGGTGGCCGCATGGAACAGTGCGGCTGCCGGGGCCTTAGACCGGGTTGCGCCTTTGCGGCCTCTCCTGTGGCAGCGATCCACCCAGGCCCCTTGGTTTTCCGAGGAGCTGAGGGTGATGAAGCGCCACAAGAGACGCCTAGAGAGCAGATGGAGATCTTCACGCTCTGAATCTGACCGAACACAGGTAAGAGCCTATTTACGGACCTACCTTGTGGCATTAAGAGTGGCTAAGCGTCGATACTGTGCCGCTCTTATTGCGTCCGCAGACAACCGCCCTGTTCTGGGTGACCCGCTCCCTCCGTGGGAAGCCCCTTTGCAGGGTAGAGCAGAGGAATTTGGGGAATATCTGCGGGACAAAATCGCTCAGATCCGCAGCGAGTGGATCCCCTGCAGTGGTCTAGGAGGGTCGCCAGAGGCGAGTCTTGAGGGACCATCTTGGGAGGAGTTTGACTCTGTTACTGCCGAAGATATGGACAGGTTGCGTGGTCGACTGTGAGCCACCACATGTTTACTGGACCCGTGTCCCTCCTGGCTTGTACTGGCATCCTGGGAGGTCACACGAGGCTGGCTCCAGGAGTTAGTCAACGCCTCCTTGAGAGGGGTTCTTGACAGCCGTCTTAAAAGAGGCGGTGGTGAGGCCCCTACTCAAGAAGCCTTCCCTGGATCCAGCTATATTAGCTAACTATCGTCCTGTCTCCAACCTTTGCTTTTTGGCAAAAGTTGTAGAGAGTGTGGTGGCACAACAGTTCCCACGCCACTTGGATGAAATTGATTATCTAGACCTGCGCCAGTCCGGTTTCCGGCCCGGCCACAGCACGGAGACGGCTTTGGTCGCGTTGGTGGATGATCTCTGGAGGGCCAGAGATGGGGGTTGCTCCTCCATCCTGGTCCTATTAGATCTCTCGGCTGCTTTTGATACCATCGACCATGGTATCCTATTGCGCCGTCTAGAGGGGTTGGGGGTGAGGGGTACCGTTTTGCGGTGGTTCTCCTCCTACCTCTCTGGCCGAGCGCAATGTGTGCTGACGGGGGGGGGGCAGAGGTCGACCCTGAGGCCGCTCACTTGTGGGGTGCCACAGGGGTCGGTCCTCTCGCCTCTCCTGTTCAACATATATATGAAGCTGCTGGGTGAGATCATTCGCGGTTTTGGGGTTGAGTACCATCTGTACGCTGACGATACTCAGCTGTACATATCTACCCCGAACCACCCCAACGAGGCCGTCGAAATGATGTCCCGGTGCCTGGAGGCCGTACGGGCCTGGATGGGCAGTAACAGACTCAAACTCAACCCCTCCAAGACGGAGTGGCTGTGGTTACCGGCACCCCGGTTCAACCAGTGGGTTCCATCACTGGCCATTGGGGGCGAACAGCTGGCCCCCGTGGAGCGGGCGCGCAATTTGGGCATCCTGGATGCCCGGCTGTCAATGGATGACCATGTGACGGCCGTGGCAAGGGGGGCGTTCCACCAGGTTCGCTTGGTGCGCCAATTGCGCCCCCCATTGGACCGGGGCGCCCTGCGCACAGTCACCCATGCACTGGTGACGTCCCGACTGGATTGTTGCAATGCTCTCTACATGGGGCTTCCCTTGAGATGCACCCGAAGGCTGCAGTTGGTCCAGAATGCGGCCGCGCGGGCAATTATGGGAGGTACCAGATACTCCCATGTAACACCTCTCCTGCGCGGGCTGCACTGGCTACCTGTGGCTTTTCGGGTGCGTTTCAAGGTATTGACTATCATCTTTAAAGCGCTCCATGGCTCAGGACCTAGCTACCTGCGGGATCGCATCCTGCCCCATACATCCCTGCGGCCGATTCGCTCTCACAGGGAGGGACTCCTCCGGGTGCCGTCCACTAGGCAGGGCCAGCGGGCGACGCCCAGGAGTAGGACCTTCTCTGTGATGGGCCCGAGCCTCTGGAATGACCTCCCCCCTGACATTAGAATAACGACCGATCTCTGCTCCTTCCGTAACAAACTAAAGACCCACCTGTTTAATTTAGCTGGCCTGGCCTAACTGTAGCTTTTGTGTCCCTCTAGCCTGTATTTTAAATTTTAAATGTTTAGGGATAGATTTTTTAGGTTGTTTTAATTTTTAACTATATTGTACAGCCTATCATATAATTTGTTTTAATGGGTATTTATAATTATTTAAGTTTGTATATTGTTTTATTGTGGTCTGTACACCGCCCCGAGTCCCTTTGGGGAGAGGGGGCGGTCTATAAATAAAATTAAATTAAATTCTCTGAACTTTTTAAATTCTGTGTGAGCTGGGAGAGGAAACTATTAGAAGAAGGCTGCTTTGAACTGTTCCTTAGCTGAACAATTGAGAGCGGCTCCTTTTAGATTCATTTTTCTCTACTTTTGTTCTGTTTTCTTTGGACACTATGCAGGTAATCCTCCACTTATAACCATAATAATAGAGCCCAAAATTTCCATTGCTAGGACAGCTGTTAAGTGGGGTTTCATCCATTTTATAACCTTTCTTGTCACAGTTGTTAAGTGAATCACTGCAGTTAAATGAGTAACATAGTTGTTAAATGAATCTGGCTTCTCCATTGACTTTGCTTGTGAGAAGGACACAAAAAGTGATCACATGACACACATACACCCCCGGGACACTGCAACCGTCATAAATACATGCCAGTTGCCAAGCGTCTGCATTTTAATCATGTGACCACGGGGATGGTGCAATGGTTGTAAGTGTGAACCAAATGATTGTAAGTCACTTTTTTCAGTGCCATTGTAACTTTGAACGGTCATTAAACAAACGGGTGATAAGTTGAGGACTATCTGTATAGCAGATCAACCCATTTATGGTCTCCTTGATGCGTAGCTTTTAGCGGGGGAATATGCATTCCATTGTTTCTGTTATTAAGTGAGCAGTTCCTAGAATTGTCCTTCCTAATGTAGATGCCCTTCAGATTGTATGGACATCAAATACCAGGATTCACAGCAATAGCTATGCCAGCTAGGCAGTTCTGTGAACTAAAGCTCACAAATCTGGAAGGTTGCAATCAGGATGAGGAAGTCTGCCTAGAGCAGGAGTGTCAAACTCAAGGCCTGTGGACCAGATCCGGCTCACGGGATGCTTAGATCTGGCCCGTGGGGCCGCCCTGGAAACAGCAAAGGCCTTGAGAAGAGAAGGGGAAGGAGGGAAGGTGGAAGGAAGGAAGGAAGGAAGGAAGGAAGGAAGGAAGGAAGGAAGGAAGGAAGGAAGGAAGGAAGGAAGATTATACTGGGAGGGAGGGTGTGAGGGAAGTCCTGCCTTAGTACTTGGCCAACACAGGTGCCCCTGACATGAGTGACGTTGAGCTGGCCATGCCCGGCCACACACCCCAAGGTCAAACACAACCTGATATGGCCCTCAATGAAATTGAGTTTGACACCACTGGCCTAGAGCATTCTCTCTTGAGATAGGAGAACGTCCTGACATCTTCCTCTCTTCTATCCAAGGTCCTTGGATAGGTTGTCCGAGCCTTCAAATGTGACCCTGGCAATGTCTCAACAGGCTGAAATCATCTCCCATCAGCTCCACGAGATCCAACGCTTGGAGTCAGAAGTTAGCGCCCTCCGAGTTTCCTCCGCCCAACAGGAGGCAACCATAGCTGCTCGGGAAAGTACCCTGTCCAATCTCCAAGGAGAACTAACCTTCCTCAAAGGCCAGAACCTTACTGAAGTTGCTAACCTGAAGACCGAACTGGAAGAAGTCAGGAAAAGCAGCCAGCAAGAGAAAGAGGCCCTGAGGAATGAATTAGAAGAGCTCAGGAAGCAAAGTCAGTTAAAAGCAGATTTCCTGAGGGAGGAACTGGAGTCAGCCAAAGAAAGGAGCAACCATGAAATCGCCGCGGCACAGGGAGAGCTGCAGCAGATGAGGGAAGAGCGAGAGGTGGAGCGGAGGAGACAGGAGGCCATGGTTCAAGAATGCCAACAGTTAGTGCTGAAAGATTACCAAACACAGGTAACTGCAGAATGAACAATAGCAATAGCATGTAGACCCGTGATGGCGAACCTATGGCACGTGTGCCACAAGTGGCACGCGGAGCCATTTGTCAGGGCACGTGAGGCGCTGCCCTGTCAGCTGGCCAGCGCGCATGCGCGCGCTGGCCAGCTGAGTTCACCTTTTTAAAAGCTATTTTTTGCCTTCCCCAAGCTCCAGAGGCTTTATAGGAGCCTGGGGAGGATGAAAAGAGCCTCCCCGCCCCCCCGGAGGCTTCAGGGACCATCCCTGAAGCCTTTGGAACGCTTAAAACCACCCTCCGAGCAAACTGGAAGTGACTTCCGGGTTGCTCGGAGGGTGGTTTTAAGCGCTCCGAAGGCTTCAGGGAAGCCTCCGGACAGTCCCTGAAGCCTCCGGAGGGCCTCCGGGGGGTCGGGAGCCTGGAGCCTGGGGAGGGCAAAAAAATTGTAAAAATGGGGGGGGGGTCGTGCGTTGCATTATGGGTGCGGCATGCCCGCACTCGACCCCCCCCCCCCGCGCTCCCCCCACTTGTGGCACGCGAGCCAAAAAAGGTTCGCCATCACTGATCTAGACTTATATACTGCTTCACAGCCCTCTCTAAGCGGTTTATAGAGTCAGCATATCCCCCCCACCCTCAACAATCTGGGTCCTCATTTTAACGACCATGGAAGGATGGAAGACTGAGTCAACACTGAACCTTGCCAGGATTGAACTCCTGGAGGTGGGCAGAACCAGCTTGCAGTACTGCATTCTAACCACGGTTCTCACCAAATCATGTTGATAAACTATGTGCTTTTCTTTTTTGAGAAAAGGCATAGAATAAAATAAGTTGCAAAGCTCTCTGGAAAAGAACGCGTTGGAGGGCAGTTACAGGTAGTCCTCAACTTACAACAGTTCAGTTAGTGACAGTTCAAAGTTAACAGCGGCACTGGAAAAAAAATGACTTAAGACCATTTTTCCACACTTAGCAACCGTTACAGCCTCAACAGTGATCAAAATTCAGACGCTTGGCAACCGACTCATATTTATGACGATTGCAGTATCCCAGGGTCACGCGGATGACCTTTTGCGACGTTTTGACAAGCAAAGGTCAACAGGGAAGCCAGATTCACCTAATATCTGCGTTACTAATTTAACAACTGAAGTGATTCACTTAACCACTGTGGCAAGACAGGTAGCAAAATGGGACAAAAGTCCCTTCACGACTGCCTCGCTTAGCAACAGAAATTTTGGACTCCCTTGTAGCCGTAAGTCGAGGACCACCTGTAATTTCAAATAGAGTAATAGAGGTGAGCCTATGTACCAAGTCTCCAGCATCTCTTTTTCCTTTCACAGTTGGATAAGCTGTCTGAAGCCTACGAAGCTGAAGCGACTTCCTTGAAGCGTCAGATATGCGCATTCCAGCAGGATTTGGAAGCTCAGCGAAAGGAAGCCAGCCAGTTAAGGGAGAAAAAAGATACACTCCAGAACCAACTCAGGTTGATTTATTTTTCTTCACTCCCCCTCGTCACACCTCTCCCTTCCCTGGTACAGGGATTTTATTCAAGGTAGTCCCACTGGCAGCCAGCGCAGCTAGACAGTGAGGAGGCTGGGGAGGAACATGGGCCAGTCCTGGGGGTTGAGAAAAACTCAGACGAGGGCTCTGCATCGGAGGCAGAGAGGGAGCTAGACAGCAGTGAGGCAGAAGAGCAGCTGGAGCCTGTTCGCGCATGCACAGAGCTGCCAGAAGACAAGAACAACTAAGAAAGCAGGATCGACTTAAGAGAAAAGCTACACCTTGGAGGTGAGTGGCCCCTCCCATAGGAAACAAAAGAGGAGCGAACAGGGAGGGGGCTTTTCCAGGAAATAGTTCATTCATTCGGTCTGGAAAATTCTGATTGTGATTCTAAGAGACTCTGGCAAGTTTTGCTTTGCTCTGTTTGGAAACTAGTTATCTGGCAGCGCTCTAAACGCGATAAGGTGCGTGTGGATAAACATTGCTCTGGACGACTGTTTGTTAAAGCCTTGCTGACTGTGAATGAAAGGAATTCACAGTCGTGTAAATAAAAGAGGTTTTGTCGGGACCAAGATTTTGCTTCTTGCTTTCAAAGGAAGCCTGGGTCAGAACAGCCTGGTTTCTTTCTTCCAGCGTGACTGAGGCAGAACTGGCTTCCCAGAATGCTCTGGTGCTGCAGTTTAAGACCTACGTGGGGGAGCAAAAGTCAAGTAAGCCTGGTTTGGAACAGGAGCGGCTGATAAATCGAATACAGGTGAGACTATAAGCAGGGCTGCTGGTTTGGTCTTCTGGCCCATCCAGTCTAGCAGTCTGCTCTTTCGAAGAGCTCCATTCGGAAGCCCATTAGTCAACCAGCAGATGGCCTTCGTGTCAGCCCTGAAGCCATTTTCCCCTGGCACCTTCAGGGCTGCCACAGCGGAGATGAGTGGAGCTGTGGGAACAGGAGGGGGGAGGTAGAGAGCTGGGGGATTATAGCCAAAATAAAATTCTTTCCTCTGAGAATCGAGGACGTTCCCACCAGGAGCAAGGAGGTGGGATCTGGGACCAACTGACCCTTGGACTGTGAACAAATTGGACCACATGATGGATGGCATGGGCAGGCGAAAGCGAATTTTACTTTTAATTAAGGGATAAATCCGGGGGGGGGGTGTTAGAGTCGGGTTTCCCCAGATGTGCCAATATGACATGCCTAATAAATCTATACTTTGAGGAATAGGCCTGCCTTGGAGTTTTGATTCCGTTGGGTGTGTTAACTGGAACCCTGACACTTCGAAGGCAGTCTCACTTCCATTGAAGCTAATAGTCATAACATGCCTTGAATTCCATGCCGGTGGTTGTGTGTGAAAATTGGCCCCAAAGTCACTTTTTTCAGTGACGTCGCAACTTTGAACGGTCGCTAAACGAAGGATGGTAGAGTTGAGGACTACCTGGGCACTGTTTTTCTTTTTGTTTCAGCAACTTGAGGATGAGAAGGAGGCTCTGAAAATGACAGCTGAGCTTCTGCAAGTTCGGGTGGCTTCGTTAGGCGACATCTTGAGTCTGCAGGAGACGGAGCTTGATAAAAAGGTGATTTCGTTTGAGTGCTTTAGAAAGTCTTGACGTCTTCTCTAATTAGGGTTTGGAATATAATGATCCATATAACATTTCTGTAATACCAGTACTTGTAAAGGAATATAAAACCCTGCACAATGTAAGATTTGGATACTGGACTGCAGGGTTGTCAAACTGGATTTCTTTGAGGGCCGGATCAGCATTGTAGTTCTCTTCCCTGGGCCAGTTGGGGTGTGTGGGGGAAGACGGGATGGACTCCTGCAACACCATGCCAGCCATAATCTAAGCACCCTGTGGGCTGGATCTGGCCCGTGGGCCTTTAGTTTGACACCCATGCTCTAAGTTTACAGAGTCAGCATGTTGCCCCCAACGATCTGGGTCCTCATTTTATTGACCTCGGAAGGATAGAAGGCTGAGTCAACCTTGAGCCTGGTAAGGATTGAACTCCTATCAGTGGGCAGAGTTAACCTGCAATACTGCATTCGAACCACTGCACCACCAAGGCTCCTTTTAGCCCCGTGATGGCGAACCTATGGCACAGGTGGCAAGCAGAGGCCACTCAGCCGGCACGTGAACCCCAGCTGAGCTCCACCAAGCATACGCCGCCAACCAGCTGATTTTCCGATCTGCAAAACACTATACAAGCCATCGATATATATATCCAACAGGAACAGGAAGTGCCTCACAGGAGCAGGTAGAGGTAAATCCTAGAGAGGCAGGAAATGCATCATTGAACAATGGAGATGAATGCTAGAGAGGAATAAAGCTGCATACAAGGCCAACATAACTCCTATAACAGTGTAAGCATGCACGAGTGTGTACGCCCCCCTACACCCCATTTTTGGTCCCCGGAGACTTCAGGCAGGCCTGCTAGGCCCAAAATGGGGCAGGGAGGGTGGAAGCATTGTATTATGGGTGTGGGCCCATGCACATTTGCTGCCGTGTGTGCGCGTGCATGCACTTTCTGCACGCGAGAACAAAAAGGTTAGCCATCACTGTTCTAGCCTGATGCCTTTACCACTGCACCAAACTGCCTCTCCTGTCATGTTCACCTTATAAGAAAACATACTGAAACAATAAGGATTCTTGCCAACAGTGCTGGAGACAAACTTGCAACTCATGTTTTTAATTGCGCACATTTTTAAATGTAAAAAAGTCAGATGGGGTGGTGAGAGCCTGGCAGGATCTAAGAGTAATATCCATTTTCATATTTGGCTCTGGGTATCATATTGTGGATCCTGGTCTTAGTTACCGAAACATAAAAAAGTTGGAGGAATGGATGTAGCCCTGCTGAAATTGATGGATTCCCAGGGGCTTTCATATCTTGATAGTTTTCGAATTTTGCGAGTGGAAGCTTTTTCTTGCATCTGAAAAGTCTAGCATTCCTGAGAACAAGACTTTGGCTTTTTCCATTTGTGTGTCCTTCCTGAGATCTGCAATCATTCCGAGTAGAAAGGGATGCTAAGTATGTTGGCGGTCTGATTTTGTGTTTTATCTTCTCAGGTGCATCTCCAGGACCCATTCCAGTCTGAGTCATCTCAAAAACTTCAGTGCCTGCTGACCAGATGGCGGGAGAAAGTATTTTCTCTCCTGGTTCAGCTGAAGTCTCAGGAGCTGAGCCATAGGGATGATACTAAACTTTTGGAGAAGAAGGTATGGGCATGAAGAAGGACTGGGGGCTTGAGAAGATTAGAGTACACACAGAAAATACCAGCGGTTGTGCATTTTACAAATGGGAACTCCTCAACTTATCAGGCTCTGTGGTTAGAAAGCAGTATTGCAGGCTAACACTGCTCACTGCCAGCAGTTTGATCCTAATGGGGCTTAAGGTTGAGTCAGTCTTCCATCCTTCTGAGGTGGGTAAAATGAGGACGCAGATTCTTTGGGGGCCATATGCTGATTCTGTAAACTGCTTAGAGTGGATTGTAAAGCACTGTGAAGCAGTATATAAGTCTAAGTGCTATTCTTTTAAAAACTGTAAGCCCTCCAGAGTCTTTTTGGAGTTGGCAGCCTTGAAACCCAAGAAATCAGAGCCAGTTTAATGTAGTGCTTAAAGTGCTGACCTAAAAGCCAGGAGACTGAGTTCTAGCCCCACCTTAGACATGAAAACCGACTGGGTGAATTTGTGCCAATCTTTCTCTCTCAGCCCAACCCATCTCACAGGCTGGTTTGTTGTGGGGAAAATAAAAGGAAGAAAGAATTTATTTATTTATTTATTTATTTTATTAAATTTATAGACCGCCCCCTCTCCCCGAAGGGACTGGGGCGGTGTACAGACACCAGATTAAAACCTAGTATAAAATAGATAAAAACCAATTAAACAGTAGAGCTGTACATAGTAATAAAAGTTAAAAATCAGCTTAAAACAACCCCAAAAATTTAAAAGTACAGAATTGAGGGACTAGATCGGGAATTAGGCCAGGCCCGCTAAACTAAACAGGTGGGTCTTGAGCATCTTACGGAAGGAGCGGAGATCAGTGGTTGTTCTGATGTCACGGGGGAGGTCATTCCAGAGGGTCGGGCCCATCACAGAGAAGGCCCTACTCCTGGGCGTCGCCCGCTGGCACTGCCTTGTGGACGGCACCCGGAGGAGCCCCTCTCTGTGAGAGCGGATCGGTCGAAGGGATGTATGGGCCAGGATACGATCCCGCAAGTACCTTGGTCCTGTGCCATGGAGCGCTTTAAAGATGATAACCAATACCTTGAAATGCACCCGAAAAGCCACAGGTAGCCAGTGTAGCCCGCGCAGGAGAGGTGTTACGCAGGAGTACCTAGGGACTCCCGCAACAACCCGAATATTATGTATGTTCACTGTCTTGAGTTACTTATAAAGTAATAAAGATGGGATAAAAATATAATAAATAAGTAGCTAATTCACTGTCCCCAGGTGAAAGAACTGGAAGAAGAAGTGGCAGCTGGAGAACAGAAAGCAGCCCTGTTGCTACACAGTCTTGAGGACAAAACTGCTGAAGCTGATATGGAAAGAGTAAGAAACAAGGTAATTATTCTCGCACAACCCCTCTTGAAAGAGAAAGATATGTGACTACAGTCACTCCCTCTGTATTATTTGGAAATGGTTGTCCCTGAAGTGACCGATAATAGTCGGCAATTGATGGAAGAAAATCAAAGGAGGAGAAATAGCTGTGTTTTAGGAGAGATTGTCTCAGTGGAAAGTGTAACCATTGTAGAGAAGGAGCATGGCTTTATTTTTGATTAAGTGCAGTCTACTTATTCTCTAATATCCCCCTTGGATAACTAGAGTTTGTGCATTAAAATACTATTATATTTTTGATTGAACTGTCTATTTTCCTACAGAGGAGGGTGTTCTGAAAGCTAAGTTGTTCCTCCCATTCACTATATTTATATATGTATATGTATGTATAAACAAATCAAAAAGTTTATGCATAATGTGGCCAAACTAAAAAGCTTATAACAATATCTAGAATGAGAAAAAGCAGTCTCTCTCTATCCTAGTTATATTCTGCTTTCCTCTAAAGTTGGGTCTTTTTTTTTGCAAAGCTCTACATAATTTATTTATCCTAGATTTATTAGAGCCATGGTGGCTCAGTGGTTAGAATGCAACATTGCAGGCTAACACTGCTCACTGCCAGGAGTTCGATCCTGACTGGCTTAAGGTTGAGTCAGCCTTCCATCCTTCCGAGGTCAGTAAAATAAGGAGCCAGATTGTTGGGGGACAATATGCCGGCTTAGAGAGGGCTGTAAAATCACTGTGAAGCAGTATATGAGTGCTATTGCTATTATTTGAGCAACATGCTGACTGGCCTTAGTGGATTAATCTATTACAGCCAACCACCTACTTTCATTATCTGGATGTAAGGTGATATACAAACAAAGAGGTGTCTTCTGTGGGTCTGAAGTGACTTATAGGGATCACTTGGGGACTCCCAAGTGCACACAGGATGGGCAGATGTCAAGGTGTTAGGGATGTAACCCTAGTCTTGGCTTGGCAATGTGTGTGTGTGTATGTATGTGTGTGTATATATGTGCGTGTGTGTGTGTGTGTGTGTATATATATATATATACCGTATTTATCGGCGTATAACACGCACTTTCCCCCCCGAAAAATAGGGGGCAAATGATGTATGCGTGTTATACGCCGATATACGCCAGGCGATATACACCAGGTGCACAGAAAAGGATCACGGAGCGCTTCGCCCCAAAAGCAGCTGCTTTTCTGTGCGCCTGGCGTTTAAAACATCCGGCTATCTATCTAAACGCCAGGCGCACAGAAAAGGATCGCGGAGCGCTTCGCCCCAACAGCAGCCGTTTAGATAGATAGCCGGATGTTTTAAACGCCAGGCGCACAGAAAAGCAGCTGCTGTTGGGGCGAAGCGCTCCGCGATCCTTTTCTGTGCGCCTGGCGTTTAGATAGATAGCCGGATGTTTTAAACGCCAGGCGCACAGAAAAGGATCGCGGAGCGCTTCGCCCCCAAAGCAGCTGCTTTTCTGTGCGCCTGGCGTTTTAAACATCCGGCTATCTATCTAAACACCAGGCGCACAGAAAAGGATCACGGAGCGCTACTCAGCGGGGTGTGGGCGAGAGGAGGAGAGAATGGATGAGCCGTCTCTCCTCTCCCAGACACCCGACTAAAACACTTTCTTTCGCCCGCGGAAGAGCTCGGGCGGGCGAAAGGAAGCGCTTTAGACAGCGGGGTGTGGGTGAGAGGAGGAGAGAATGGATGAGCCGTCTCTCCTCTCCCCGGACTCCCGACTAAAAGTTAATAAAAAAAAGGAAGGAGGGAAGGATGGAACTGGAAGGGAGGCAGGGAAGGAGGGAGGGAGAAAGGAAGGATAGGAGGATAGGGAAAGAGGAAAGAAGGCAGGCAGGCAGAAGGGAGGGAGGTGCAAGGAAGGAAGGAAGCATAGATAAGCAGGAGGGAAAGAAGGCAGGCAGGCAGGAGGAAAGAGGAAGGAGGGAACTGGAAGGGAGGCAGGGAAGGAGGGAGGGAGAAAGGAAGGATAGGAGGATAGGGAAAGAGGAAAGAAGGCAGGCAGGCAGAAGGGAGGGAGGTGCAAGGAAGGAAGGAAGCATAGATAAGCAGGAGGGAAAGAAGGCAGGCAGGCAGGAGGAAAGAGGAAGGAGGGAACTGGAAGGGAGGCAGGAAGGAAGGGAAGGAGGAAGGGAGGGTGGAAGATAGTAGCAGTGAAAGCAGCAGTGTTCATAGTTGCTTTTACTGTCCTTTTACATTATTTACCTTATAAGTGGTAATAATATTAATAAAAAAAAAGTTCTGAGCTACCCTTATTTTGCTTCAAAGTTCTTTATTTGAAATTTAAATTTTTTTCCTGAAATTTCCCTCTTAAAATGAAGGTGCGTGTTATACGCCTGTGCGTGTTATACGCCGATAAATACCGTATGTGTATATATATATATATATATATATATATATATATATATATATATATATATATATATATATATATATATATATATATATATATATATATATATATATATATATATATATATATATATACACATACATAAACCATGATTGTAACAATGTATCTGTTACTTTAAATGCAAGTGAGATGTAATTGGATGCTGTTGCTTTAAGCAGCCATAAAAGGAGGTAGGGACTCTTACTGTTTGTTCCTGGTTGTTCCTGTATGTTCTGGTGCTTGGTATTGGGATTGAATACTGTGTATTGGATGGTGGCTACTCTGTATATTAGTTACCTGTCTACATGGTGAAGTGCCAGTTGAGCAACTGTATATCAACGTGTTGTATCATAGACTGTATATAATTCAAGACTACTTATAGCTTGTTTTGGGAGACTGTTTATCCTATTTTTGTTAACAAAAGTAAAGCTATCCTTGTTTTACCTTCGTTGGCTGTGAGTGACTAGTCAGCGGCACATTCGTTACTACCTTCTGCTACTCAACTCTAATCTCCAAAAGGAGATAAACTTAACACAAGGCATGATAGTTTGTGCATCATAGATGAAGACTGGAAGGGCCTTTTCTTGTTAATTGAAAGTATCAGGAAAGCCAGGAGTTGGTTTTCTTGACAGCATAAGACTGGAGCAGTTCAGTTCTCACCTTTTCCTATTATCGATGGCTCAGCACCATTTTGGATCTTTCATTTAAAAAAAGAGATTCT
Organism: Natrix helvetica; assembly: GCF_964273705.1. Taxonomy (NCBI): domain Eukaryota; kingdom Metazoa; phylum Chordata; class Lepidosauria; order Squamata; family Natricidae; genus Natrix; species Natrix helvetica. Next base: position 346,956,497 of record NC_138548.1, read on the forward strand.
AAAATGAAGATGCAGCTTCTCATCCTGGTGCTTTCTGCATTCTCGTGAGAGGTGGCCATTTTTCCCCCTCAGAATTTCACCTCTAATGTTCTTCCCAACCAAAAGAGATGATAGCAGTCCCTGAATAAAGAAATGGCTGTGCCAAGAGGTAATCTCTGTGTACCTTTTATTGCTATCTGCCTAGGGAGAAGGTGTTAGGAATTATTGGTAGCCATCCAAAGATGGGAAGTAAATAAAAAAAAATAGAATTCATCTAGCAATAGTATTTAGACTTATAGACCACTTCACAGTGCTTCACAGTCCCCTCTAAGCGGTTTACAGAGTCAGCGTATTGCCTTCAACAATCCGGGTCCTGGTTTTATACTGACCTTAACCTGATCAGACAGCTGTTTCCACTGGCATACCCAGAAACACAGTTAAAATTGGAACTTAGAATGAGAAAGATAGTTCTTTAACCCCAAAATAGGGCCTCGCAATAGCATTAAAGAGTTTCTACCGTATATATTCCGAAGAGATCACAAGAATTAATTTTCCGGCCTATTCAACAAAGAACCTTCCTTTTCTTACAGACTCTGCAAGCAGAGATGGTGCGCTCCAACGAACAAATGCATGGTTTTCAACAGAGGGCAGAGGCTGGTGAAAAAGCCCTTCGGGAATTGGCTGACTTTGTCAGCAGGTAATGGGGAAGAATGGATGGATTCTGGGCTTTTTCATCAAATACCGAGTCAGTTTGTACAGGTAGTCCTCGACTTACAACGGTTCATTTAGGGAAACTTAATTCTCATAAAAGAATTCACACAGGAGGGAGACCATATAAATGCCTGCAGTGTGGAAAGGGTTTCCCTCGGAAAAGATACCTTACTGATCATAAAAGGGTTCACACAGGAGTGAAACCATATAAATGCACAGAGTGGAAAGAGCTTCAATGTTACAATGGCACTGGAAAAAGTGACTTTTGACCATTTTCCCATGGAAGACCATTGCAACATCCCCATAGTCACTTGATCAAAATTCAGATACTTGGCCATGGACTTGTATTTATGACCATTGCAGTCTCCCAGGGTTCATGGCATCACCATTTGCCGCCCCCTGACAAGCAAAGTAATCGGAGGAGCCAAATTCACTTAATGACCTGTCGCTAATGTAACCGCTGCAATGATTCATTTAACAACAGTGACATGAAAAGTCATAAAATGGGGCAAAATCCACTGAAATGTCTGTCTCACTCAGCGACATGAATTTTGGCCTCGATTGTGGTTGTAAGCCAAGGACTAGCTGTAACGTTTTGCTGGCTTTCTCAGCTACATTTGTCTCTGCTGTAGAGTGCCTTGCACACGCTCTCTCACTTTTATCCTTATAAGTTGTTTTTGTTATTGCAAATAACAAAAAGGAGACCTCGCATAAATCACTTGAGATTCTAGAGGAAAGGCACAATATAAATCTAATCACAGATTAGCTGTCTTCAGTGGCGCCTCTTTCATTTGTGAGACATTTTGTTGAACAACAAATAGTGCAGAATCCACAGAATACACATACATACATACATACATACATACATACATACATACATACATACATATTTTTCTTTAATATACATAAGTGCTTAGTAAACTGTATTGCCTGGATCACTTTACTTATTTATAATAATAGTGATAATATTTACTTATACATAGTAATAATCTTTCAACTTCTAATTTCTACCTCTATTATCTAATAATTGAAATCCCATTTTGAGAAATATTCTGTATCTTCTTTATCCTTTATCTTTAATGTTAACCTATCTATTTCTGCACAATCTAGTATTTTTAAAATTATTTTTTCATCTGTAGGAGTTTCCTCATTTTTCCAATGCTGTGCAAATACAATTCTCGCTGCTGTCAAGACATGTAGTATTAAATATATATTCCCTGTGTCTTATTTTTCTGATAATTTACCTAACAAAAATATTTCTGGCTTTAAATCAACATATTGCTTTGTGCCGTTGTGATTTTTATTCCCTTTGTTTTTTGGTCCTCTCCCCTCTTAATTATAAGAAAAGCTATCTAGGATCACGGAGCTGACTCATCTACTCTAGTTTTCTGTGTCAATATTGACCAGCCAAGTATATCTGGAATATTTACAAGCACAGACTGGAAGGCCTAGCCCTTTCCTCTTGTTGCATCATACAACTGGTATTTAAAGTATGGAGATGGCATCAGTAGCATAATTGTTCATGAATTTGTCCAGTCTTTTAAAAATAATCCATGTTAGTAAAATAATCTACATTGACAGCAGCACATTCCACAATTTAACTATTTGTTGCGAAAAAAATTGCGTTTAGTTTCAGTGGATTATTTAAAAACCTAGAATTACGAGAGGGAAGTGTTCCTAACTTACATTTTCTGTATCTTGAATGATTTTATGTCTTCAGTCACGTATCCACATTAAAAAACTAATCATTGTAGTTTTTCATTGGAGTATGATAGTCCTTGACTAACAACCATAATTGAGTCCAAAACTCTGGCTAAACAAGACAATTGTTAAATGAGTTTTGCCACACTTTATGACCTTGTTTGGCACAACTGTTAAGTGAATCTCTGCAGTGTTCCAAAATTTGAGGGGCTGGCACAGAGAGGAGGGAGTCAAGCTATTTTCCAAAAGCACCTGAAGGCCAGTCAAGGAATAATGGATGGAAACTGAACCAGGAGCGATTCAACCTGGAAATATGAAATTTTCTGACAGTGAGAATAATCAACCAATGGAACAGCTTTGCCTTCGGAATTGTGGGAGCTTCATTGCTGGAAGCTTTCAAGAAAAGACTGGACTGCCATCTGTCAGAAATAGTGTAGGGTCTGCTTGGGCGGGGGTTGGACTAGATGACCTACAAGATGCCTTCCAATTCTATTAATCTGTTAAATAACATGATGGTTAAGTGAATGTGGCTTCTGCATTGAATTTGCTTGTCAGGTTAAAAAAGAGGATCAAACGACCCTGAGACACTGCAACTGTCATAAATACACGCACGATGGGGATCCTGCAATGGCCATGTCAAAACTAGTCCTGTCACTTTGTTCAGGGCTGTTGTAACTTCTAACAGTCACCAAAAGAATGGTGGTAAGTGAGGACTATCCTAGCAACGATTTTTGCTTGCTCTTTTTACATCTTCTCCAGCTCTGCAATATCCTTTTTGAGGTACTGACAGAATTGGTCCAGTATCTATAATCGTGATGGCGAACCAATCACATGTGTGCCCAAAGTAGCACATGGAGCCATGTCGCCTGGCACGAGCTGCGTCGCCTGTTCCTCTTCCAGGTTTCTGGTGGGCACGCACATGCAACAATCAGCTGGCCTTTGTACGTGCGACAGTGCCAGAAACCAGAAGAGTTGGTCTTCCGTTATCCGGCATGAGCATGTGCGCCGGCCAGCTGATCGGTGCATGTACATGTGTAGCAATAACCGGAAGACTGTGCCGGAAAGTGGAAGTTCATTTTCTGGTATGCGCATGCTCCCTGGGCAGCTCCTCTTCCTGTTCACGGCCCAGACGGGCACTCGGTGCTGAAAAGGGTTCACCATCACTGCTCTATAGGATGTTCTGTTTATTGCCAGCTAAGCTGGAAATTCACATTTAGTTTTAGGAGGTTGTAAAAACCTGAAGTCTTGAAGGGCCCAAATTCCTCATCGGGATGATTGTCACCATTGGTGTGACGGCTCCTGCACCCTGTAATAATTCAATCACTGAATATATCCTAGAGAAAATTCGCAACATTAAAATAAAATGAAAGTGTAAAAAGAATTCGTTGCCATACATCCACATCTGTTCCCTGCTGAAGAAGAACAACTGGTTAGGAAATCAGTAATTAGATTGTTCTTTACAATACATTCCCAGGTAATTAGACGCTCTGTTTTGCCAAAGTTAATTGATTTTAATCACAGATAATACTGGTTTAGAGCCTTGGTATATATCACAAACCCTCTACTTTCCAAATTAGAGAACTTAAAACTTGAAAAGTTTTAAAACTCAAACCAATTGCTTTTTAGGCTGAAGCAACAGCTAATGGGGCAAGAAGAGAGATGGAAGGCAGCTTTGTCACGGCTTCTGGGCCTGGGAAATAGGGTCAGTTTTGCAACTAAGAGAGTCGATACCATCCAAGGTAAGCTATGGAGCAATCTGGGCATTATTGATCTTCACTGTAATCTTGTCTGGCATGTTTTTCCCCATTTATTTTTTCAATTTCTAGAGCCGCCCATCGCGATTCAATTAATTTTTTATACCAGGGAAGGGGAACCATGACCCTTTTATAACTGGTGGATTTCAACTCCCAGAATTCCTGAGCCATTATATTACAGGAAGGAATATAATGGTGTAATGGTATAAAGCAGGGGTGAGGAGCCATGGCCCTTTTATGACTGGTGGACTTCAATTCCCAGAATTCTCGAGGCAGCCCTGCTGGCTTCCTATAATATAATGGCTCAAGAATTCTGGGAGTTGAAATCCCCCTGTCCTAAAAGGGCCATGGTTTCCCACCCTTGCTTTATACCATTAAACCATTACAGGTAAGTCAATTGGGTTACGACCACAATTGAGCCCAAAATTTATGTGGCTGAGTGAAACATTATTTAAGGGAGTTCTCCCCATTTTGCGACTTATCTTTCCACAGTGGTTAAGTGAATCATTGCAGTTGTTAAGTTGGTAACACAGTTGTTAAGTGAATCTGGATTCCACATTGACTTTGCTCTTCAGAAAGTTACAAAAGGGGACCCCAGGACACTACGACGGTCATAAATATGAGCTAGTTGCCAAGCGTCCAATTTTTGATCACATGACCATGGGGATGCTACAACGATTGTAAGTGTGAAAAATGGTCATAAGTCCCTTTTTTTCCCCAGTGCCCTTGTAACCTTGAACGGCCACTAAATGAACTGTTGAAAGTCGAGAACTACCTGTATGTTACTTCCCATACAACAAGAAAAAGCAATTCAGCTGTGGTTTTACAAAACATTTGTTTTGAATTACTGTTTTCAAGTAAGCTTCCTGCCCTTCTGGTGGGTGTTATTTTTAGAAATTTGCCGCTATTGTCTGTTGAAGGCACTGAGATGGAAATTCTAAACATTTCTCTTGGCTTATTGCAAATACTAATTCAAATAAAGGAAATTCCCTCTGGGCTTTGTTTTGTTACAATAATACCAAATATTGCAACATGTTTCACAGAGAAGTTCAGGGCTTCTCTCACAACAGAGTGCAGGGCATGAGATAAAACTTTAAAGCTGATTTCAGTGGGGTATTATAAAAAGCATCGTAAGCATGAATATTTAAACAGTCGGTCCAATTATCAAGTAAGTTGGTGGGCTCTCATTCATTTTACTGTGCTGAGGCAAAAATATTAATTTGGATTCCAGTATGCATAGACAATCTTAATATTAAACATTTCTTTTTGCTGTCCGGTCTGGTAAAGTCATTAAAGAGCAGAGAAACCTGAGTTCTAGTCTTACCTTTATTGGTTATTTTGGATCACTCATTTCCTCTCAGCACATAGAAAGAAGGCAGTGGCAAGCCTCTTCCAAAAATGTAGCCTAGAACATTGCATGGGCTTATCCTTGCAATTACCCAAAGTCAAGTTTGACTTGCACACATAAATATGTATAAATATATGTGTATCCTGCTGCAATGTAACTACGCTCGGTAGTAATAATATAGCACTTGTAAATTGTAAAAAAAATTTAAAAAATTGTGATGTGTTCTAAAATAACAACAAGGAAGAAAAAAAATAAGATAATGAAATTTAAAAAAACAAACAAGGACAAAAGTAAGAAATAGTTATGGTGCATTGTGAAAGTTAAAGATTTCTACAATAGTTTGGTGGACTACACCTTAACAATGGTGTGAAATAAATGCAAATAGAAATATGACCCTCTTCATTAAGCTAATGGAAGCCATGATATGAAACTGGTATTAAACAAATGATGAACTTGTGGTATGCCAGAAATCTTTCCCTTCTCTAAAACCATTACAGCTGCTTGCCCACCACTTCTTATCCTAATACCAGACTTGCCTTTGGTGAGTTGGGAGGATGGATGGATGGATGGATAACGTGAAACAAAACTTGATTACTGTGATCAACTTATAGTGCTTATTTTGTGGGGCCTTTTTTTTTTTGGGAGGTTTTTTTTTTTGCACCTCAGTGGTTAGATGGCCTAGACAAGGGCCCCCCAACCTCTGGCCATGAGTTGTTTGTAAGTGTTGTGAAGCTGGCAGCAGAGTCGGGCAGTGAGGAGGTTGGGGAGGAACATGGGCCAGTTCTGGGGGTTGAGGAAAATTTAGACGAGGGTTCTGTGTTGGAAGTAGAGAGGCAGTTAGATAGCAGTGAGGCAGAAGAACAACTGGAGCCTGTTGCCAGAGTGCGCATGTGCAGAGCTGCCAGAAGACAAGAACAACTAAGAAAGGAGGGTCGACTTAGGAGTAAAGCCACACTTGGAGGCGATTGGTCCCTCCCGTAGGAAACAAAAGAGGAGTGAACGGGGAGGGGGCTTTTGCAGGAAACAATTCATTACCGAACTTCCGTTTTGCATGTTTGGCCATTTTCCTGCCTTTCGGAGGCTTCAGGGAAGCCTCCTGAAGCCTCCAGAAGGAGAAAAATGGCCCAATGGGCAATCCGGAAGTTAGTTCCCAAATTTGTGCATTGGGCCATTTTTTGCCCTCCAGAGGCTGCAGGGAAGCCTCCTGAAGCCTCCGGAGGGAGAAAAACGGCCCAATAGACAACCCAGAAGTCAGAAAACCGGGCTGTTTCCAGCCTCCGGGTGACAGGGAAGGCCGTTTTCGCCCTCCCCAGGCTCCTAGAAAGCTGCTGGAGCCTGGGGAAGGTGAAAAACGGACCTAGTCAGAAAACGGGCCGTTTTTGGCTTGGGGGGGCTGTTTTCACCCTCCCCAGGCTCCAAGAAAGCCATGTGCACATGCATGGGCAGCGGGGGAGGGTATTAAATTATGGAGGAATGCGAGTGCGCGCGATAGCCTTTTGGCACCCGAGGCGAAAAAGGTTCACCATCACTGCCATATGCTAAATAAATAAATGTTGCCCCCTTATTGGGGGTATTTCTTTTGTGGAGGATTGGGCTTATTGTCATTGAAGTGATCACACACTGTTGTTCCTTTTCATCTTCAAGGAAAAATAAGTCTTTCAGACTTTTGCGTATTCAGGAGTGAGGGATAATTTTGTTTTTATTAAATATAGTTCTGTATGAGATGGCTTCCTGAACTCTGGTATTTCTGCATTCATTCAAACAGCCTTTATATTTCATACGCTACGCTCCTTCCCACGCTGCAATTATACACTTACACACATCTCGGTTTAGGAGTTCATTTTTTTCAGTTCAGTTTCTATTTTGTGTTCTAGGGCTGGTATGTCGGAAAATAGCACTGGCAAAACTACAGCAAGAAGAAAAACACGTTGCAGGGACAGACCAAGAGTAAGTTCAAAATTCAAGCGTCCATAAATAACTACTGTAAAAGGCAGGTTTTAGTTAAGCTCTTGATAATTCTGTATGTTTATTTGAAGGGCCAGTGCCAATTAATTTCTCCACTTATTTACATATTACAGATTATTCTGAGTGGGGCATTATGTATGGATCTTGAGGCTGATAAATTACTCCTTATGATTATTCAGCACATACGTGGCTAAAATGCTTTGAGTTCCAACCAAGTGCTATACTTTTCTGCAGATAGCCCATCCTTGTGTTAGACTGCCTATGGGCCCCAGCACCCATTTGTGCCCTCATACAGCTCTAAAATGGGGTGACATTTTGTAACTTTTAAAACTTCTCCAGACCTTCCCTCTCGTATGCAAAAAAGTGGCTAAAAGCCCCCATCTGTTGATTTTTCATCCAGATCCATTTACAGATTAAGTAAGACATAAACATGGCGAAATCTCAAAACCCCATCCGTGATGGTGAATTATATCACAGAGAGAAAAGCTGGAACGAATGCCTCCGATATTTTGAGTGCAGGTAGTCCTCCAGTTACGACCACAATGGAGCTTAAAATTTCTATTGCTAAGTGAGACATTTGTTAAGTGAGCTTAGCCCCATTTTGCGACCCTTCTTTCCACAGTTGTTAAGTGAATCATTGTTAAAGTGAAATCACATGGTTGTGAAGCGAATCTGTCTTGCCCGTTGATTTTGCTTGTCAGAAGGCCTTAAAAGGGGATCACATGGCCCCAGGACACTGCAACCGTGATAAGTATGAGTCAGTTGCCAAGCCTCTGAATTTTGATCATGTGACCATGGGAATGCTGTAACAGTCGTAAGTGAGGAAAACAGTCAAAAGTCACTTTTTTTACGGTGCTGTTGTAACTCCGAACAGTCACTAAATGAACTGTTGTAAGTCGAGGATTACCTGTATTTGGAGGTAGAACTAGAAATCAGAACTTCTAAGTGCCGGTGCAGTTAAGTCACAATATATACTTTGACAAGGTGAAAAGAGAAAGCCCCAACTATGATTCAGAAGCAGTTATGGCTTCTGCTTGCCCTTTCTTTCCAGGATTCAGCCATCGTATGAAGATCTACAAGCTGAGTTACACAAGTTGCATGAAGAACGAGACCGACTCTCTGCAGAGCTTAAACATGGGGCTCAACTGATAGAGAAGAAGGTGGCTGAAGCAAGAGAGAGAGGTGATTTTGCTACTGTCATATTTCAGACAGTGGGTGCAGGCTGGCAGGATATTCCACATAAACCAAAATTTTAGAAAATGGTCAAGATTTAGCCTCGCCATCACCCAGAGATACAGGAAATCCTTCACGTGGAAGAAAATTAATCTGTGTCCACAGCTGGAATCTGAAATAATGCGGGAAGGAGGCTGTTTTTGTTCACTGATGCTTCCCTGTTTTTAAGGCTGAATTGAGCAGCTTTTTTCCAAGTTCTGGGGAAGGGATCTATAGAAATATTGGTCTGCTGTCTCCTCAATTTAATCATTTATTTTCTCTCTTCTTCTCCCAAACAGTGGAGACTGATCTGAGCAAAATGAGGGGAACATTGCAGAGCCTGGAGGAGACACTAGAGGCAAAGACAGCGGTAGAACGGGAACTGAGGCAACAGTTGGAGGCTACAGAAAAGCAACTGGAAACAACCAACCGTGAGCTCCAGAGGAATGCCGGAGCTGCAGATAGTTTGCGACAGGAGGTGGGACAATTAAGAGGAGAGTATGAGAGAGGTACGTTAAGTTCTTCAGAGGTGGGAAGAATTTATTTCTGGAGATAAATAAAATAAGCTCTTGCATTAGAAGGTTCATTTTTTCTCTATTATGATGAGTAGAAACAATTAGAAATTCCTGTGGTGGCAGGAATCCTATTGTAACACCAAAAACACATAGAAAGCTACAGCTCTGTGTTAAGATTTGCCTTATATCTCAGGTATATTATCTGTAAACTGAATTTTCTGTGATGTATCAGAGACTTAGACCTTTCTAAAATATTGGATCAGCCCGTTCTTTCCTGAGTGTGAACAATAATTGTGGGTGTTTGGTTTTTTTAGCTTAATGAGAAAAGCTGGGTTGAAGATGCACCTGAGATACGAAGGTTTTTTTTAAAAAAGGTTCCCATCTATTTAATATCCCCCTTAATGAACACTTGGGGTTTTTTCCCTGCTATTATTCCTTCTGAGACGGTTAAGTAAATTTTTCAGGCCGACAGAATGTGATCAGATTGTAGAACTTCCAAAGTCATTTCATTCCAATTTCCCAGATGCAGTAATATTCTCAAATATTATCATTAATAATATAACAACAAAATGGCTATCGATATATTCATATAACTGGTGCCTCAACAGTTTAATACTAGATGGGCCACTCATTGCTGGAATCCTCATGGGGTATATACAAAATCTCCCAAATCTTCCTAGTTAAAATCTAAAAATTATTTAATCGAGTTTGGAGGCTTATGATCTATGAGTGATGGATAGGGGTGGGTATAATTAATGAACCTGATGAGCAATTATGCATAATGAAAAGATCTCTGTTTCAATTTGGTTGTTGCATTTCAGTATGGAGAGTTGGCGGTGGCAATGGTCAAATGAGAAAGGAGCATTAACCAATAGCAGAAATCACATGGAATCCAGGGTATTAAGCTTAGAAAAATGACAGTAAAGAAAAAGGAGGTTTAGCAATCCCAGACTGGGAACTGTATTACCAGGCAGCAGCATTAACATGGGCCAAGGGGTAGATAGAGTTAAAAAATAAGAGAATCTTGACATTAGAAGGACACGATCTTCAGGTAGGACGGCATGTATTCATTTGGGATGAAAAAAACATCACAAAAATATTTTCAAAGGCATCTAATCAGGACTGTTGCTACAGATTTGGCAAAAAATAAAGAAAACCCATTATATTAAAATATCAAATTGGCTATCCACAATAGAAGCATCGAAACACCCAAATTTTATAGATAAACTACTGAGATATAAAGATTTAATAAAAGGTCAAGGGAATTTGAAAACCATACAAGAATTAAAAAGGCAGGGAGTAAACATTGATTGGCTCACATACATACAACTCCAATCCAGATGTAACAGTGATATCAAAACATATGAATTTCAATTGGAGCAACTTGAATTAAATAAAATACTACAAAGCACAGAGAAAAAACTGATTAGGAAAATATACAAATTCTTGCTGAGATATAAAATGGAGGACAAAATCGTCAAAAATACAATGATAAGGTAGGCAAAAAACTTTGGGTATAAAATAGAGTTGGAAAAATGGGAAAAACTTTGGGAAATAAATTTGAAACTGACCATGTTGGCTGCATACAAGGAAAACCAGTACAAGATGTTTTATAGATGGCATTTACCTCCTGGGAGGCTTGCAAAGATGATTCCAAACATATCACCGATGTGTTGGAAGTGTAAAAAATTAAATGGGCTTTATTGCCATACATGGTGGACATGTGAGATGGTGAAAAAATACTGGACCAAAATTAAAAAGTGATTCGAAGAAATAACGGGGGATCATATACACTGGAAGGTTTTTATTAGGTATAGCCACAAAAAAGCATAGCAGAGAAACACTGTATCAAATCCTACATATAACTGCAGCCAGAATAACATATACCCAAAATACGGTATACTACAAAATAATGTAGTACCAAAGGAAGAGAAGGTGATAAGATCTTGGAATGCATGGAGAAGGACAAATAGACGAAGGAAATACAAGGAAAGGAGGAATCAGAATACTATTTAATTTGGAAAAAAATGGTATAAATGGTTAAGTGACAGAAATAAGAAACAGGGAAATGTAAAATAACGATGTAGTAGAACATTAGGACATAGTGATAAGACAGGAGATAGTAAAGACATGTTAAGATGTAATGATAGTCTAATGTACAGTCTAAATGATAGTAAAGACGATATTATGATATAAACAGCTAAGTATAAATAAGTATGGAATTGTACATAAAAGTGAGTAATGACTAAGGGGACCACGAATGTAAGAGATAAACATATAGAAGGGAAGATACTAATTGTAAAGATACACCGATATGGAACTGCTGTATGACAGAATCTTTAGTTCCTGTGTTGTTTTAAGTAATGTGTTTGTTTTTGTTGATGTGTTTATGTTTAAAATTAAAAATTAAAAAAAAAAAAGCTTAGAAAAACAGGAGTTACACACAGTAATGAGAAGCATTTATTTAAGGTCAATGCCGTTTTTTCCTCAGCCCTGCAGGAAAAAGTAACAGAAGTTGAAACGCAACTGCGGAAGGATCTCTCAGAAATGGAAAAAGCACTTAATACAGCACGGAGAGAACACGCCAAAGCAGGTAAGAGTTGTCACACTGTTGTCAATGGAAGAAGGCTGAAGATGTTTTATCTGTGGCAGAAATATTTTAAAAAGTATTTTGTGGTAAAGGGATAACAGAAGATTTTTACACAAGGCTGAGCTACAGTTAAGGTTGCAAAATGGACTACTCAGGTCCTTGCTTATTTATTAAATTTACATGCTACCTGTCTCACTATCAAGGGACTGGACGGCAGATTGCAATTCAGGGGGGAAACCCATTCTACCCAGAACTCTTATGCTTAGCCTGGAATTACCTTTATCTGAACGTCCAGAGAGATGCTGCCATTCACAGTAGATGGCCTGCATCGGTTGACTTGACCTTAGGGCAGTCGAGTATCTAGTGGCAAGAGGCTTGTGTTCCTCACTCTCAGCAACATGAAGCCTTTAAATGTGCTTACATCCTTAGTGGTTGCCCTACGGCAAGCTGAGCGGCAGACAGCCAGAGACAAAGCAAGGAGTGAGGAACTGGCAACAATTCAGGAGTCTGCAACACAACAGGAAATGGCCCGTCTGGAAGGACGTCTGAAAGAGCTTGAGAGGGACAAAAACGTGTTAATGGTATGTTCAAGCAGTAAGGGGGAATTGTTTACCCCATTGCTGGCTTTTCATTAAAATTACTTCCTTCCTCTTACAGGCCACCTTGAGGCAAGAAGGGCTATTAGCCCAGTATCGAAAGAATCGGCAGTCAGCAGTCCCAGCTAAGTCAATTGGAAAGACAGGAACTAGTCCTCTATCTAAAGGTATAGATTTCGTGTAATCCTTTGCAATTCTTATTGATAGCTTATTTGTAAATCTTCAGAATCTTTTCTACATTTTTGTGTTACTTTTTCTTCTAGCTTAAGGATGTCCGGTCCAGGATTTTGTTGAATACTTCCTGCCTCTATGACATCATATCCTTAAAAAAAATTTCTTTTCACAGAATCCCTATTTGCTGTGTTGGATGACTTACAAACTCTGGGTGCTGCTATCATGGAGGAGGAAAAGCCTGACAAAAATACAAGCACCATGATGGACACTTAAAAATACAGTGGGGAAAATATTGGAGAAGCAAAGATGAGAGAGCAGATATTTGTAATAAAAACAATGTAAATAAATTTATTTTATTATTATGTTATTTTATTTATTGAAATGCTTGGTTACTTTTATCAAGTTCGGATTGTCTCATAAAGACCATCATAGATCTCACACATTTTGGATGTGGAAAAATAGTTCAGGATCTCTGAAAGTCATACCAATTGATATTAAACAACACAGTTAGGCCTTTCTATTCCTTGCTATATTGTTCTTAACAGATGAATTAATTACATCCACTTTTAAAGCACTTGGGGTGATTTCACCAGAGCCACACACCAGAAGCAATTACCGTATTTTTCGCCCTATAGGATGCTCCGGAATATAAGACGCACCCAATTTTAAAGGAGGAAAATCTAGACAAAAAAGATTATGAACCAAATACTATAGTAAAATATTTTATATCAACTGTATAAAGTTAACAGCAGTTTAAGAACAATTTTATGTCAACTGTAACATATTAAGAACTATCTTTACTCTCATTAACAGTCAGAGCAAGAAACAGCAAGAAATCCAGAAATGAAAGAACTGTCAATATTACCAATATGTTCTTCATTTCCCCTCCCCACTTATATTTCATCTGGTGCTCTCTTATCCAGCCATATTTCATCTAGTGGTCTCATAACCCCTCATATCTCATCTGGTGCTCTCTAACCCCCATATTTCATCTGGTGGTCTCGTAACCCCCTCATATGCATCTGGTTTGAGTGAATGCTGCTGGAAAGGAGATTGTAAAAACTCATGAAACTCATTTAACAATGCTCTTGCTTAGCAACCAAAACTTTGGGCTCAATTGTGATCATAAGTTCTCTTCCTTTTTCTTTCTTTCTTTCTTTTTCTTCCTTCCTTCCTTCCTTCTTCATTTCTTGTGTGTCTCTTTCTTTCTTTCTTTCCTTCCTTCCTTCCTTCCTTCCTTCCTTCCTTCCTTCCTTCCTTCCTTCCTTCCTTTCCTTCCTTCCTTTCTTGTGTCTCTCTCTCTCCAACGTTCTTTCTTTCTCTTTCTATCTTTGTCTCTCTCTCTCCCTTCCTTCCTTTCTCTCTTACTCTTTCTTTCTCACTCTCCCCCCCCCCCTCTCACACACACATACGTACCTTCCAGTTGGCAAAAATTTCTGTTTTGCCAGCTGGGAGGCTGGCAAAAAAGCCTCGTTTTCCCTGCCGCCCGTGGCACTTCACTTGCTGCAACTCGGACAATGGGGAGGTGGGAGTAGCGCTGTCCGGGTTGCAGCAAGAAGAAGGATCGGCTGTGGGAGTCCGGCAGAGCAGCGTGCGGAGCTGCGCGGAGCCCCGGGGAGACGGGCTCCGCGCGCTGCTCTGCCGGACTCCCGCAGCCGATTCTTCTTCTTTAGGGGTCAGCGGATGATCGGCAGCGCGCAGAGCCCGTCTCCCCGGGGCTCCGCGCGGCTCCGCACGCTGCTCTGCCGGATTCCCGCAGCTGATCCTTCTTTAGGGGTCAGCGGATGATCGGCAGCCCGGCAGAGCAGCGCGCAGAGCCCGTCTCCCCGGGGCTCCGCGCGGCTCCGCACGCTGCTCTGCCGGACTCCCGCAGCCGATCCTTCTTGCTGCAACCCGGACAGCACTACTCCCACCTCCCCATTGTCCGAGTTGCAGCAAGTGAAGTGCCACGGGCGGCAGGGAAAATGAGGCTTCTTTGCCAGCCTCCCAGCTGGCAAAACAGAAATTTTTGCCAACTGGAAGGTACGTATGTGTGTGTGAGAGGTGGGGAGTGAGAAAGAAAGAGTAAGAGAGAAAGGAAGGAAGGGAGAGAGAGAGACAAAGATAGAAAGAGAAAGAAAGAACGTTGGAGAGAGAGAAAAGGTCTTTGCTCCCTCTCTCTTGCAGCAAGCCCCGATGCAAAAAAAACACCAAGGACTTGCGAGTGAGTGACAGGGGCGGAGCTTCCGGGTTCATTGACCAACCGGCAGAAACCCACCACTGCCCAGGTGGCTACATTTGGCCTATAAGACGCACCCAGATTTTCACCCTCTTTTGGAGTAAAAAAGTGCATCTTATAGGGCGAAAAATACGGTAATGATTAGTTTCTTTAGATATCAAGTTATAACATCCATCTTATTGTAATTCTATGGCTTCATATTATGGTGATTTTATTATGGTCTTGTCTTAATATATTATCCTATATTGTATTGTCCATATATCTTACATACATACAAAAACACACACACACACACACATTCTGATGCTTTAAAGTAAATCTGTATATCAGTGACTGCATGAACTCTGTAAATGCTATATAATAAAGAACATTAGATTAAATTTCAACCACTCATTCTTTGCTGCACCAAATAAAAAAGGAAAGATGTTATGCTCTTAAAGGAATTTGTCACCTAGACCAAAGAGAACCAGTTACCCTCTAGAAAATACAGATAGCTGACACATAGTGCCATTTCTTTAAGAAAACATCTAGCTTTCTGAGTACTTTTACTGCCACGGTTTAAGAATCTGCTAATAAGTGAAATAAGCTCTTCATGCTTATTTAACTATGCTCACCATTTCTAGACAAAAAACAGAGAGGCTCAAAGGCACACTGGCTAGTGTTTCCATGTGAGCAAATTTATTCCACATAACCACTCCAAATTGGTTTATTCCCTCCCTGACCTACTCCATACCTTTCTTGATTTGTTTTTTAAGGAATTATTGTTTGGAAAAAGCAGGAAAAATTGGCAGGGAAGGGATTTAATTGAACTATGAAAATGGAGATTCCACATTTGCTAAACATTGGGAATAGGGAATTTTATCCTGCTTACTAGAGGATTTGGGATACTTTTATGTTTAACCATCTCTTGATTTGACTGAATCTTGATTGGTTTGGTGGAAATGTCTGTTCTGGTGCTCCCATTTTGCTTTGAATAATTTCAGTGTGTTAAGCAGACTAAATGCTCAAAAGTTCTTAAACAGAGACCATTCTCGTTTTCTCTCCAATTTACAATACCTGCTGTATTTTAAAAGTACCTGACCTGGTGGCCCTATGCCACCTTTTGTATATTACATTTACAGAGAAATATCTGTCTCTGTTTTCTAGGAAGAGGGCAGGATGAAGTCCTTCAGAAATGATTGTCAGCCTGGTGTGTTCCTCTGCTGCTTGTTTTTTTCCAATACAGGGAAGAACAGAAGAGGGTGTTCTTTTGACCGTTGACTGATGACCTCAATAAATAACTAAATAACTTGAGTTGGAAGGGACCCTGGAGGCTTTCTAGTCCAACTCCTTGCTCAAGCAGGAGACCCTATACCATTTCAGACATGTGGCTGTCCAGTCTTTTCTTAAAAATCTCCAATGATGGAACACCACAACTTCTAAAAGCAAGTCCTTCCTTTGATTAATAGTTCTAATTATCTGGAAATTTCTCCTTAGTTCTATATGGGTTTTCTCCTTGATTACTTTCAATTCATTCCTTCAAAGCGGCCACATCCAGCTCTTCTTTCAGACAAGAAATCTTTCTTGCAGATTTTCTCGCCATGTCACCTCCTGCCCATCGTTCAAGGGTATCCTCGGCTTTCCCATGCAGGTTGTAGTTTCAACGTACGACCCCAATTGAGCCCAAAATTTCTGTTGCTAAGTGAGACATTTGTTAAGTGAGCTTTGCCCCATTTTAGGACCTTTCTTGCCTCATTGTTAAGTCAATCCCTGCAGTTGATAACTTAGTAACCCGTTGTTAAGCGAATCTGGCACTTTGCTTGTCAGAACATTGCAAAAGGTGATCATGTGACCTTGGGACACAGCAATGGTCACGAATATGAATTAGTTGAAGATTCTCAGTCATCCAAGTCATGGTTGCCCCAAAGATGCTTACTCAAGAGGCAACTAGGCTTGTTTTTCTTTGAAGACTGAAGAAGCTTCTTGCCTCTTGAAAAAGCACCTTTGGGATAGCTGACATTTGCTTTCCCAACTTTGGAGAAAAAGGCAGAGATAAGAGAAGCAAGAGGAGCTACCAAACAGCCCTGTTGTTTCCACCACCTGCAAAGATCAACTGCAGAGCATCCCAAGGTGCTTATTCTGGAGGCAACTAGACTTCTGGGTTGTTGTTTTTTAAGACGTTTCACTTCACTTCACATCCAAGAAGCTTCTTCAGCTTCTTGGATGAGAAGTGAAATATCTTCAAAGAAAAAAACAAAGTCCAGTTGCTTCCAGAATAAGCACCTTTGGGACAACCATGACCTAGATGACTGAGAATCTCTACAGACCTTTAGCCATACAATTTGGGATGAACACCCTTTGAATGGTGTGCAAGTAGGAATGGATTTACAGGGGGGGGGGGGGGGAATTGCAGACTAAAAGAAACATTTACACTACTCATGTGACCCTGAGGACACAGATTAACCTCCAAGTGTATCAAAGACCCTCATAAAGGATGCAAATGTTTGCAAGGAATATAAATCCTTCCATTCCCCACCATCCAGTCAGAGCTGAAGAAGGCTTGGATGAGAAACAAAATGTCTCTCATCCAAAGAAAATCCAGTTGCCTCTTGGGGGGGGGGGGAAGCATCTTTGGGACAACCATAATAATAATAATAATAATAATTTAAATTTATTAGCCGCTCCCTTTCCGAAAAGGACTCGGGGCGGCGTACAATGGAGTAAAAACATATAACATTTACATAAATCCACGACACACATAAGTACAAGGACACACATGTTCGGAGGAGGTTGACAGATACAATACATAGACAGTTAAAAACCATTAAAAACCCTAGTTACAATACCCCATGTACAATCCAATTCAAAATGATTAAAAACAGACAGTCAGGAGGAGTACGAGGAAATTACGGTTGAGCCAGGCCAGATAGTTGGAAGAGGTGGGTTTTCAGTTGTACACGGAAGGAGCGGAGATCGGAAGTCATCCTGATGTCCCGGGGGAGGTCATTCCACAGGGCTGGGCCCATCACAGAGAAGGCTCTGCTCCTGGGTGTCGCCCCCCGACACTGTTTGGCGGTCGGCACCCGGAGAAGTCCCTCTCTGTGAGAGCGGATTGGTCGTAGGGATGTGTGGGGCAGGATGCGATCCTGCATGTAACTAGGCCCTGTGCCATGGAGCGCTTTAAAGATCATAATCAAGACCTTGAAACGCACTCGGAAGACCACAGGAAGCCAGTGCAGCTCGCGCAGGAGAGGTGTTACAGGGGAGAATCTAGTCCTCCCCATAATCACCCGCGCGGCCGCGTTCTGGACCAACTGTAGTCTCCGAGTGCATCTCAAAGGAAGCCCCATGTAGAGAGCATTGCAGTAGTCCAGGCGAGACGTCACCAGCGCATGGGTGACTGTGCGTAGGGCATCCCGGTCCAATAAGGGGCGCAATTGGCGCATCAGGCGAACCTGATGGAACGCCCCCCTTGCCACGGCTGTTACATGGTCATCCATGGACAGCCGGGCATCCAGGAGGACGCCCAAATTGCGCACCTGTTCCATAGGGGCTAGTTGCACGCCCCCAATGGCCAGAGAAGGACACACCTGGTTGAACCGGGGCGCCGGAAGCCACAGCCACTCCGTCTTGGAAGGGTTGAGTTTCAGTCGGTTGCCATCCATCCAGATCCGTACGGCCTCCAAACACCGGGACATCACTTCGATGGCCTCATTGGGGTGGTTTGGGGTGGAGATGTATAGCTGAGTGTCATCAGCATACAGATGATATCCCACCCCAAAACCACGGATGATCTCGCCCAGCGGTTTCATGTATGTGTTGAACAGGAGAGGCGAGAGTACCGAACCCCGTGGCACTCCACATGTGAGAGGCCTCCGGGTCGATCTCTGCTCCCCTGCCAACACACGTTGCGTCCGGTCAGTGAGGTAGGAGCCAAACCACCGTAACACGGTGCCCCTGACTCCCAGCCCCTCCAGCCGGTGCAACAGGATACCATGGTCGATGGTATCGAAAGCCGCCGAGAGGTCTAATAGGACCAGGATAGAGGAACAACCCCTATCTCTGGCCCGCCAGAGATCATCCACCAATGCGACCAAGGCCGTCTCCGTGCTGTGCCCGGGTCGGAAGCCGGACTGGCGCGGGTCTAGATAATCATTTTCCTCCAGGTGGCGTGGGAACTGCTGTGCCACCACACTCTCTACAACCTTCGCTAAAAAAGGAAGGTTGGAGACTGGACGATAATTGACTAGGTCCGTCGGGTCCAGGGAAGACTTCTTGAGCAGGGGTCTCACCACCGCCTCTTTCAAGGCGGCTGGTAGAGACCCCTCACCCAACGAAGTGTTCACTAGGACCAGGAGCCAGTCACGTGTAACCTCCCAGGATGCCAGTACAAGCCAGGAGGGACACGGGTCCAATAAACATGTGGTGGGTCGCAGACGTCCATGACCTGGAGGACTCATAATCTTTACAGAACTGACAAGCATCCTTGTCAAAACTGAAGACAGGTAGTCCTCGACTTACAACAGTGCATTCAGCAAGAGTTCAAAGTTAGAATGGCTCTGAAAAAAGTGACTTGGGACCCAAAGGTGCTTTTTTTTCAAGAGGCAACTGGACTTTCTTGGGTTTTTCTTTTAAGACTCCAAGAAGAAGCTTATTTAAGCTTCTTTGAAGCGAAACGTCTTCAAAGAAAAACCAGACAGTCCAGTTGCCTCTTGGGAAAAAAAAACACTTTTGGGTCATCTTTTTCAGCGCAGTTCTAACTTTGAACGGTCACTAAACGAAGTAAGTCGAGGATTCCTGTTACTTGGCAACTTTCTAGCTAGAAAGCGAAGCTCGGAAGGCGGGGCCAAAGCGGCCCATCCCGCCAATAGTTATCGCTCCTCCCCCCTCCCTCCCCTCTTTCCTCCTCCCGCCACCCAATCGCCTTCCGCTGGCCGAACGCGCCAACGATGCCGAAGGCCCACCCTAACGATCCCAACCACTCAGGGCCTTCCTCCGCCCCAGCCCTGCGTCGGGCCTCGCGCGCGCTTTATGCACGCCGACCCGCCCTCCAGCCTTTCCAACCAACGGGATAGCAAGGCTTTCTCATCGAGCGGCCAATCGGCGTCGGAGGCCACGGCCGCTCCTCCTTCCCCTCGCTCCAGCCGGGCCAATCGGAAGGCAGCGCGCGCCGCTCGGAGCCCGGGGAGCGGCTTTGACAAGGAGGCCAGAAGCGAAGCGGACGGGAGCTCCTTCCTTTCGGGCGATTCGAGGCGTCGCCAAGGAGACGGCGATTCGAGAACCCTCCCGCCCCCCCCTCCCACTCTGCCCAAGATCTCTCATTGCTACGACATCGCCAGGGTTCTAGAACCGAACCGCGTTGCCTGGGCGTGGATGTTCCAGAACGCTTGCAAAGGAAGGGCGGTCGACTTCGCTGCCGGGCAAAAATCGGAGAGACCGACGGACAAGAAACCTGCAACTTTTTTTGTGGCCGCTGATATAAATTCGAATTCATTCCAAGGATCCTCAGCCTGCTGAGAAAAGCCGAGCCGGTTTCGATCCGGTCCATCGACATCTGCATCCTCCCTCTCCCGAGGATGCTCGAAAAGACCCAGCGGGGCTGATTTTCCACGAACTTCCACGGGACCTGCGGGGTAGTTTTAAAGGATCGCGAGTTATTTATTGTCCCTGCAGTGGAAGCCTGGAACCTTCCTGCAGAAGGGAAGGAGGGGGGGGGGGAAAGACTTCATGCAAGAATTCCCATGGCGAGTGGCAGACACGGGTGTTTGCACCCGCAATGCGGGTCAGGAGTCAGTCTGACTCGAAATTGCTCTTGAGGAAATAATTGCCCTTAAAACGTCTGAAGCCGTCTTTGCAACGCGTGTCATGAGGAGATGAAACCGGTTGCATGACTGAAGGAGCCTTATTTTTTTTTCTTTGTAGTTAAATCAACTGGGTTTAATCCAGGAAGCTGATGGAAGGACCCACCCATCTTCAGGTAGAGATGAACCTGTCATTGCACGACAGCCTGTGATTTGGGGCATGTGGCCAATTTTTGGCAGCCATCTCAGTTTGCAATTGACCCTCTTCTCTTGCACCTGCTATTTCTGCTTTTCCATTAAAAAAAAGTTTGCAGCTGCCACAGCTGGAAGTCAACTTGCCGGCTTGCAGGTGGAGTGATTGAACCCCTGCCCCACCTGTTTGTCACCTGACCTCGTCTTTGGCTTGAAGGAGCTCTAGCCATGCTTTCTGAAGCTCTGCCCTGCTTCCAGCTGCTCCGGATGGGCCCGGCCTCTTCTGGGGATTTGCCAAACCGGGATCTCTACACTTTCCGACCTGCCAAGCCCAGCTGCGTTTATCGTCTGGGTCGCCGAGATGAAGTTTGTGATGTCATTCTGGTGTCCGACCAGAACCCGGCTTTGATCTCCCGGGTCCATGCGGAGATACATGCAGAACGGGATGCCGACAGCATGGCTGGGGAGTGGCGAGTTGGCCTGGTGGACTGCAGCAGTTATGGTGAGTTCTTGGGAACACAAATAGCCTTTGACTGACAACTGTTCATTTAGTGAAGTGTTCACAGTTCACTAAATGAATGTTTAGTGGTCAAAGTTACAACAGCACTGAAAAGTGTGACTTTTTCACACTTACGACCCTTGCAGCGTCCCCGTGGCCACGTGATCAAAATTCAGACGCCTGGCAACTGACGCATAGTTATGACGGTTGTGTTGTCCCAGGGTCATGGGATCACTTTTTGCGACAAGCAAAGTCAATGGGGAAGCTTTTTGCAGTTGTGTTTGCTAATTTAACAATAGTAGCGATTCACTTGCTGTGGCAAGGAAGGTCATAAAATGGGGCTAAATTCACTTAATAAATCTCTCGCTTAGTAACATAAATTTTGGGCTCAATTGTGGTCATAAGTAGAGGATTACCTGTATTGCACTGCTAAATCCTGGCCTAATTGTTTATTTACATCCCACCATTATTTTTATAAATAGCTCAAGGGGGCCAGCACACATAATACTCTTTGCGCCTCCTATTTTCCCACAACAACAACAACCCTGTGAGGTGGGTTGGGCTGAGAGAGTGATTGGTCCAACTCAGGATCTCTTGGTTTCTAAGTCCGGTGCCTTAACCACTATACCAAAGAGTTCAGACACTTCTTCCTAAATGTGTTGAATTTGAGCATGGCTGGATTTTTGAGGGTTAAGAATTGCTTTTATTTGTTCATTTATTTTGAGGACTTCAAAACAAAACCCACAACTCAGAAGTTGAATAATTGCATAGACCAGTACAGGTGATATTTATATAAGGGGCGTCAACCTTCTACTTTAAAACTCAAGTTCATTTCTGAAGGAGAAATACACATTCCAAAAGGCCTGATATTAAACACACTACAATACAGGCACCCTGTTTCTCTGAAAATAAGACTTTCCCTGGATAATAAGCCCAATCAGGCTTTTGAGCGCATGCACTACAATAAGTCCACCCCCCAAAATAAGCCCTCCCCGAAAATATTGCAACACAGCAGCAGCCATGAGGTGACCACGCTCGCCACCTCCCCAAAAATAATAAGACCTCCCCCAAAATAAGGCCAAGTTGACCCCCGAAATAAGGCTTATTTCGGGGGTTATGACCATAATTGAGCCCAAAATTTCTATGCTATGTGAGATAGATGTTTTGTCCCATTTTACAACCTTTCTGGCCACCGTTGTTAAGTGAATCACTGGAATTGCTCCGTTAGTGACACGGTTGTTAAATAAATCTGGCTTCCCCATAGACTGATCAGAAGGTTGCGAAAGGTGTTTGTGTGACCCTGGGACACTGCGACCGTCATAAATGCGAGTCAATTGCCAAGCATTCGAATGTAAATCACGTGACCGGGGGGATGTCGCAACGGTCGTAAGTGCGAAAAATGGTCATAAATTGTTTTTTCAGTGCCGTTGTAACTTCAAATGGTCACTAAGTGAACTGTTGTAAGTCGAGGACTACCTATACAGGTAGCAATAGCACCTAGACTTATATACCGCTTCCCAGTGCTTTCCAGCCCTCTCTAAGCAGTTTACAGAGTCAGCCTATTGCCCCCAATAATCTGGGTCCTTATTTTGCCCACCTTGGAAGGATGGAAGGCTGAGTCAGCCTTGAGCCTGGTGAGATTTGAACTGCTGAACTGCAGCTAGCAGTCAGCTGAAGTAGCCTGCAGTACTACATTCTAACCACTGCACCACCGTGGCTCATTATAGTCCTTGACTTAACAACCATACTTGAGCTCAGAATTATGATTGTAAGTCATACCTGTCCTTAAGCAGGTTATCACAGG
This sequence comes from Natrix helvetica, assembly GCF_964273705.1. Lineage (NCBI taxonomy): Eukaryota > Metazoa > Chordata > Lepidosauria > Squamata > Natricidae > Natrix > Natrix helvetica. The sequence goes on from NC_138548.1 coordinate 346,979,535, forward strand.
CTTGGCCTGATTTTACTTTTTTGGTGGGGCAATAATTCTTAAGTGAATGCTGAATCTATTGTCTGCAGTGGGTGTTTTTTTGCCAGAAACTGGAAATAAATGCCGGTTTCTGACAGAAAACCGTCATCAATCAGGGTCATGTCATCCAATGTGGGATGCTGCAAACGGCCATACATGTGCCCAAAATATGATCATGGGGGGGGGGGGGGAGAGAACTGCCCATCAGAACTTCACATCTGGATCATAAGTACATTTTGGGGGTCTGTTGTGACTTCAACCAATTGTTTAGCGGCTGGTCATACCTTGAGGATTAGACTACACGTAACATTTTTCCTCCACGTGTAATTATCCTTTCAGGCACATACATCAACGCTCTCCGCATGTCCCATGGCCAACGGGTCGATCTGAACGACGGAGACCTTCTGACTTTCGGCCATCCCAGTCCGGTGCCTGAGGGTTGTGTGTTGCCACCGCCGCACGGCGACTCCGAGTTTTATTTCCTCTTCCAGAAAGTCCGCGTCCGTCCGCAAGACTTTGCAGCTATCACCGAACCCAAAGCCCCGTGGGCTTCTTCCTCTGGCTTTCGGCCGGTGTTGCCTTCCGACAACCATCGCATCCGTCCCCTATCCCGTCATTCGCCCACCTCCCTCTCGTGCCGCCCCAAAGCCACCCTCATCCTCAGCTCCATCGGCAGCCTTAGCAAGCTGAAGCCCCAGCCCTTTACTTTCTCTTTGAGTCGGAGTCGATTAACGGATCCTCCCGCCCAGCCGAAACCATCCCGCAACCGCCGTAAGTCAGCTCACACGGTGCTTCCTGAACTAGAGGATGAAATCGCACGCCTGGAAGAGGAACAGCCACCCCCAGATAAGGAGCAGCGCTTGGGGACTTACCGGTGTTGCCAGAGTAGCAATTTGAGGCTCCAGCAAAGAGTGCAAGAAGGGAGCAACAACATCAAGGAAGATGTAGAACCAAAGCTTCACATCACGCCGACTGGGTGAGTCCCTTTAAGTTCTATGTTATATGCAACGTTATTTTTCTTAAAGGGGCACAGTTAAAGTTTGAGTTGGAGTTGGAGTTTTATTGGATTTATATGCAATATAAATGCAAAGACACTGAGCTTGTCAGCTGAAAAGCTGACAATCTGGGTTTGGGACCATTCTCCTGCAAAGGGGTGAGCTTCCGTTCCTTGCCCCAGCTCACAGGTGAAATTTAGCAGGTTATGACAGGTTCTGGAGAACCGGGAGAGGAAATTTTTAGTAGTACAGAGAACTAGCAAATACCACCTCTAGCTGGCCCCAGAGTGGTGTGTGAATGGAGATTTTGCAGTATCCTTTCCCCGGGAGTGGGGAGGGAATGGGGATTTTGCAGTATCCTTCCCCCAGGAGTGAGGAGGGAATGGAGATTTTTGCAGTATCCTTCCCCCAGGAGTGGGGAGGGAAAGGGGATTTTTCAATATCCTTCCCCCAGGAGTGAGGAGGAAAAGGAGATTTTGCAGTATCCTTTCCCCAAGAGTGGGGTGGGAATGGAGATTTTGCAGTATCCTTTCCCTAGGAGTGGGGAGGGAAAGGGGATTTTGCAATATCTTTCCCCCAGGTGTGGGGAGGGAAAGGGGATTTTGCAATATCCTTTCCCCAGGAGTGGGGAGGGGATGGAGATTTTTGCAGTATCCTTCCCCCAGGAGTGGGAAGGGAATGGAAATTTTTGCAGTATCCTTCCCCCAGGAGTGGGGAGGGAATGGAGATTTTGCAGTATCCTTCCCCCAGGAGTGGGGAGGGAAAGGGGATTTTTCAGTATCCTTCCCCCAGGAGTGAGGAGGGAAAGGAGATTTTGCAATATCCTTTCCCCAGGAGTGGGGAGGGGATGGAGATTTTTGCAGTATCCTTCCCCCAGGAGTGGGGAGGGAAAGGGGATTTTGCAATATCCTTTCCGCAGGAGTGGGGAGGGGATGGAGATTTTTGCAGTATCCTTCCCCCAGGAGTGGGGAGGGAATGGAAATTTTTGCAGTATCCTTTCCCCAGGAGTGAGGAGGGAATGGAGATTTTTGCAGTATCCTTCCCCCAGGAATGGGGAGGGAAAGGGGATTTTTTCAGTATCCTTCCCCCAGGAGTGTGGAGGGAATGGAGATTTTTGCAGTATCTTTCCCCCAGGAGTGGGAAGGGAATGGAGATTTTGCAGTATCCTTCCCCCAGGAGTGGGGAGGGAATGGAAATTTTTGCAGTATCCTTCCCCCAGGAGTGAGGAGGGAATGGAGATTTTTGCAGTATCCTTCCCCCAGGAGTGGGAAGGGAAAGGGGATTTTGCAGTATCCTTCCCCCAGGAGTGAGGAGGGAATGGAGATTTTGCAGTATCCTTCCCCTGCCATGCCCACCAAGCTACCTCCACAGAACCGATAGTAAAAAAAATTGAATTTCGCCATGCCTCAGCACCTGCCCAGCTAACAGTTTGAACGCATGCAAATGCAAGTAGATAAATAGATACCACTTCAGTGGGAAGGTAACAGTGTTCTGTGTGCCTTTGGTGTACAGCCATGCTAGTCAGGTGACCGCAGAAAATGTTTTTGGACAATGCTTGGCTCCCTCGGCCAAGAAACAGAGATGAACATCTTGTCCTGGAATCGGACCCAACTAGACAGGGAATCCCTTCTGTTTTTTCACTTCTCTTAACAAAATACTTCTGTCTGAGAGCCAATTTGATGTAGTGGTTAAGGCACCAGGCTAGAAATCAGGAATGAGTTTTAGTCCTGCCTTAGGCAAGAAAGCCAATTGGGTGACTTTGGGCCACTCACTCTCTCTTTCAGCCCAATCCACCGCCAAGGATGCCTAGGAATGGGAACTGAATGTGAAACCACTGAGAGAAGTGCCCAGTTTCAGAGCGTTTCCCAAAACATCCAATCAAGATGCTATTGGACACGGTTGAACTGGTCAAGGGAGGAGGGCCAAGGAAAGGGGAAAATAATAGCCTTTTGCATGGGAATACTCAGATCTAGCCTTACCTTCGCCGCAACCACTTGTCTTTAATAAAAGAACCTATCACTTCAACCAAATGGTAGTCGAGGGCCTTTCTTTCCTAAGGATCTAAGTTGGGGCAGGTCTGACACCATCTCAGGAATGCGCCTGGGTGTGATTATGATGTGTTACAAATGTGTTATCTCTGTTTTGGTTCTTTCCAGGAAGCGACGTGGCCGGCCTCGGAAGAATCCTCTGGGAAGCGCTGGCCAAGTTTTCTCCCAGACTTTGTCTTCCCTGCAGCCATGTGCAGCTCCCCGGTGCCGCCTTCCCCAAGACGAGATAGTGGAGTGGGTCCAGTGTGATGGCTGCGACGCCTGGTACCACGTAGCCTGTGCGGGCTGCAGTTATAGCGCGGCGAAAGAGGCAGATTTTCGGTGCGTTGCCTGCCGTTCCTAATGCCTGAGAATTCTCAGAAAACGGGTCCCATCAGTGACTGAAAAGAATTTTTTTTTAAAAAATAAGATCCCTGATGGACGCACGTGGACTACTGAAAATTTGCACAGGGTAAACCTTCCTTCAATGAGAAGGAAGCAGATATTGAGTAGGGTAAAGCGTGGGTACGTGCAAAGGAAACCCCTCAGACGGAATAGGGTGAGCGACCTTTGACACCTTGAAAGGAGACAGACTCCTAAATTTATCAGTCCCGTTTCTTTGGAAATCATTGCCTTGCTGAGAACATGCCAAACAAGCATTTGTGGGAATGGATCATGCTGTGAATTGCTACCTGGTGACCATCTGGAGAAGATCAGTAAGATCCTGGAGATCAACGCAATAGACCTTTGGTGTAGAGCAGGGGTGGGATTCGACCGGTTCGGGCGAAGCGCGTGATCTTCCCAACCGGTTGTTAAACGGTAGGATCCGACCACTGGTACAGAGTCCCCACTCCTGGAGTCTTCATTTTTTGCAAGTCCTGCAGAAGATGTGAAAGGGAGAACAATCTGTACGTCACTTGACTTGGGCCACAAATTCATAAAACAGCCGAATATTGCCAAGGTCAGCTTGGCGCCAGCCAATTCTCATTGTACCAAATGGTCCGTGCCTCACAACAAGGAGAAGGCTGTTGTGTGAACAAGCAGCTGCTTCGGGGGGGGGGGGGTGTCAACGGTGGTCAAAACCCAGAAGAAGCAAAGATGGGGAGGCAGCTCCCAGAATTGCGTCTCCGGATTTGAGATTTGGGGCTCTTCAAATCTTTTCCCTAAGTTCGTGTACAATATGGGACAATTTTCCAAGAACAGGATACGCTTTGAAAGAGGGACAACTTCTGCTTTCTCTCTGTCCATTTCGAGCCCTTGAGCGAGATGGCGGATGAAGAAGCAAGCATGGTGTTCAAAGATGAAGAATTAAATGGGGGGGGACCCCCCACACCAGTTCTAAATTGCAGAAAGGTGAATGGGGCTTTCATTCGAATTGATGAGGCCGTTCCCCATCTGCTTTGTCTGTATTTAAAGCGTGGATGTTTGCTTGAACGTTAACACCAAAAGCAACCAGGAAGGAAAGATTTTCCATCCTCTTCACTTTTCACCCTCTGTTTTCGCCTCCCAACACCGGGCTGAGACTAGTGGGGGGGTAAAAAAAAAGGAGAGGATTTTTTACTCTTTTAGCAATCGCTTTTTGACTTTTTTAAAAAAAAGCTTCTTGCACTTTATACGCAAATAAGGAAGACCCACGATTGAGTGCTCCTTCTGATTTAACTTCGCTCCTCTTTAAAAGAGGCCGCCTGGCATAGCATTTCTCAACCTTGGCAGCTTTAAATTGTGCGGACGTCCGTTCCCAGAATTCCCCAGCCAGCCATGGGGAATTCTGGGAATGGAAGTCTGCACATCTTAAAACATGCCAAGGTTGAGAAAGACTTGTGGCATCTTGGGAAGGCAAACGTGTTGCTTTGTTGGTCGCAGAAGGTTCCTGCAGCATTATCCTTGGTTCTACATCGCGTGTTTTTGCAGACGGAGAGTGAAGCTACTCTAGGAAAGAAAAGGCAATTAGCATGTCTGGTGGTTTTGAGACCAAATCCATATTGGGGGGGGGGGGGTTGTCTATGACAATTCGCCACAATCCACTCGCCACGGCCATCTCTGTATGGGACAAGATTGACACTAATATCCAAAGAAACCGTGGGATCGAATCTTTAAAAGAAAGGGTGCAAAAGGAGGGAGAGGAATGAAATGTGAGTGGCAAAAATCAAAACGACTTACTTATTGTTAAATAATGAAGTAGAATTGTTAAATTGTCCCGCGGCTGCGGCAAATTGTCCCATGCCCTCCCGAGTCAAACGATGCCACAGACCCTCTTCTAACCACGATGGCAAACCGCCTACCCGCCTCCAAAAGCTTATACTCCCATACATTTGTTGAACAGTGTTTTCTTTTTCTAAGGCAGCGATGGCGAATCTTTTCGGCACTCAGTGCCAAAAAGGGAGTGCGTTGGCGCTCGTCTGGGTCACAACCTGGAAGAGGACCTGCCCAGCAGGTATCTGCCAGCCGGAAAATTAACTTCTGATTTCCGCTGCACACATGCAGGCCTGCCAGCATGCGTGCACGATGATCAACTGGGCGGCGCGCATGTTCATGCTGGAAAACGGAAGACCAGCTCTTCCAGTTTCTGGCACTGCTGCATGCACAAAGACCAGCTGATCGCCGCGTGTGCATGCGTGCCAGAAACCCGAAAGAGGAATGGGTGATCCCATGCGTGCCAGGCGACATAGCTGTGCGTGCCACTTTGGGCACGTGTATCAAGGTTCACCATCACGGGTCTAAGGGTTCTTTCCACGTGATAAAAGGATGAGAGTTGCTGTTTTTTAAATATTTTTTAAGGATGCTCAGTAGCCCTGATTTCTTGCATAGAAACTGAAACCATTTTTTTTTAAAAAGTCCATCCGTAAACCTGTAAAGCAGCATGGTGGTATTTACTAAGAAACACCCAGATGTGTACAGATGTGTTTGCACACTGCATCCCAGCAAGATAAGGCACTTTGCTTAACCGAAAGCTGGGGAGGTACTATTTCCCTTTGGAAAAATGAAATTCTCATTCTACTACCCTGTTTCCCTGAAAATAAGATCTCCCAGGATAATAACTTTTCGGAGGAATCTGTTCAAATGCCAAATACAAATTGCCTGCTAGCAGAAAAATAACAGGAGATCAAAAAAAATGGATCCCCTCTCAAAAAAGGATATTTGCCGTAAACCGTCGGATCTACCTTGTTTTCTCAAGATGGGTCAACTTAAAGCACTTTGCAATTAAAGAAAAGAAAAGAAAAGAAAGGCAATTCTTAACTTCCATCCCGTTTCTGTTCATCCCGGCTTCATTATCTGACTTCTTAGCAGCACGTTTGCTCACCTTTGCCACCTCTACCGACTCAATCTGGGAAAATCTGCTTTTTAATATGCCAAAATGAAAAATAAGCTACTCCTTACAGGGGAACTGCTGCCACAGAAGCCAACCAGAATATCAACCAAAGACTTCTGTAGTTTAGGAAAGAGGCATTTGGTGTTTTTTTTTAAATTCTTGTGCACTTGGCAAGGTTGTTTTTGTCTTTTTAGGGGGAAGGAAGGGTATCCTTTTCCTGTAATAAAAATGTTTCTCATCTTGCAACAGGCTTGATCTTAGCATTGAAATAAACCTAAACTGCAAACTTAAGACAGATCGAGATGGTCAGAGTTTGTTGCAGAAATCAAATCCAGAAAGCACACACAGGTAACTGATTCAACAAGATTCATTAACTTCTTTATATATGTCATAACACATGAGACATATACAATACCAATGGCTGGGTCTTCCAACATGGTAGAAAGTACAAACACACAGGCAAGGAAAGAACAGTTTTTCGTTTCAGTTTCAGAGAGCAGATTAGTTTGCAGCTTTTGCACAGATTCAGAGCTACACAGCTAAGCTACACCCAGGCTCCAAAGTGTTTCAGCTCCCATTGGCTGACCTTGTTACTAAGCCCTATTCCAGCTCATGAATATCTCTACTCTGACAGAGATGTGTTCAAACTAAATTATCTTTCCTTAAAAACAATGTTATGGCCGTAGAACTGTGGACGCTCAACGTTCTCACTGGCATCTCAGACATTACAAAGTTCACAATTTGCAGGTAGTCCTCGACTTACAACCACAATTGAGCCCAAAATTTCCAGCTGCTAAGTGAGACGTTCATTAAGGGAATTTTGTGCCATTTTACGACCTTTCTTGCAGAGGAAAGAACAGTTTTTCGTTTCAGTTTCAGACAGCAGATTAGTTTGCAGCTTTTGCACAGATTCAGAGCTACACGGCTAAGCCACGCCCAGGCTCCAAAGTGCCACATTTGTCAACTCAATCACTTGCAGTCATTAAGTGAGTAACATGGTTGTCAAGGGAGTCGTGCTTCCCCATTGACTTTGCTTGTCAGAAGGTTGCAAAAGGGGATATTACATGACCCCGGGACACTGCAGCCGTCATAAATAGGAGTCCGTTGCCAAGCATCTGTATTCTGATCATGTGAACGTGGGGATGCTGCAGTGGTCATAAGTGAGAAACGATCCCAAGTAATTTTTTTTCAGTGCCTTTTTAGCTTTGAATGGACACTAAATGGTCTGTTGTAAGTCAAGGAATACCTGTATCCGTGTCCCAGGATAATGTTGCAGGATCCAATCTGGGCCAGTCCCTGGGACTAGAGATTCTGCCTTCTAAGCTTTCGGACTGACGCTGGAGCCCATCCTTCTTCCCTTGGGATGGGCTCCAGCAAGAGTTTGGAAGGCTAAACATTGGTCCCGATGGCTGACCCAGATTGGATCCTGCAACAGCCTGAAGCTCATCCCACCATACAACTATCTTGAGTTTGGGTTCAACCAGGGAGATGCCTCTGGAAATACATATAAAGTACTCATAATTTGTTGTAAGAACAAATCTATAGAGATTCTCAGTCATCCATTCAGGTCATGATTGTCCCAAAGGTGCTTTTTTTCCAAGAGGCAACTGAACTTTCTGGTTTTTCTTTGAAGACAATTTTGCTTCTCATCCAAGAAGCTTCTTCTCCTCTGACTGGAAGGTGCGGAATGGAAGGATTTATACTCCTTTCGGACAGCTGGTCATTTGCCTCCTCCTAGAGGGTCGTTAAGGTCACCTGGTGGTTTATCTGTGTCCTCAGGGTCACCGGAGTGGTGCAAATGGGTGTGGAGCCTTCTTGGAACTGTTGAAAGGACTGTGTTGTAAACTGGAGATAGATGATGTCATATCCCTCCCCCTCTGTTAGGAGAGGGCTGTTCAGTTTTGACATAAATGGGGTCTTGGACCCCTCTTTCAAACCAGCGGTCCTCTCTGTCCAAAATGTGGACTTTGCTGACTTCAAAAGTGTGGCCTTTTGTCTTTGAAATGCAGGTGGACTGTTGAATCTAATCCCGATTCAGGATTTGTTCTCCTATGTTGTGCCATGCGTTCCTATAAAAAGTTCCTTGGGAGAACTTTAAAAAGTGGGTGGGCTTCTTCGAGGGCTGTCCTTTCTTTTTAGCTTTCCCTCAGGTATGAGATGGCCTCATTGGCATCCTTTGTGCCCACTCCTGTACAGGGAACCACCATTTATTGAGGGACCGTTCAAAGTTACAGCTTCACTGAAAAAAAGTGACTCAATCCCGGTTGCAGCATCCCCCATGGTTACGTGATCAAAAATTCGGAGTGTTCACCAACCGGCGTTTATTTATGACCATTGCTCTGTCCCCGGGTCACGGGATCCCCGTTTGCAACCATCCCAGCTGAGGTCCCACAAACAAAGTCATTGCAGGAAGCGAGATTTGCTTTAACGACCATTTTCCCCCCACTGGGAAAAAATGTTTAGGCTTATTCAGCATTTTCTTCCTATCCTAATTTTGTAAGCCATTGTTCTGATCTAGGCTTTCCCAAAAAGCACGAAGCAAATTCCTGGTCCTGACAAAACCCCTTTTATTAAACGAATGTGAATTCCTCTTATTCACATTCAGCAAGGCCTGGTAAACAGTATTTCAAAGGTGAATTTATAACCACAGACCTTATCTATCTTGGAAAGCTGCCAGGTAAATATTTTCCAAACGCGGTGCAGTGCAAGGAAAGACTTGGCGCAGAGTCTCTGAGATTCACGGACAGATCTTCACACTCCTGAAACGAACGGATGAACAAATTGTTTCCTGCAAAGCCCACTCACCTTTCGCTCCTCTTTTATTTCCTATGGGAGGGGCCAATCACCTTCCACTTGTGACTTTACCCTGATTTCTTAGCTGTTCTTCTGGCAGCTCTGCGCATGTGCACACTGGGAACAGGCTCCTACTGTTCTTCTGCCTCACTGCTATCTAGCTCTGAAGGCAGCTGAGAATGGCCAGACGGCCTTGGCCCCACTTCTGCTTTCAACGCAGAGCCCTTGTCCGAGCCTTCCCCAGCCTCCAGGACTGGCCCATGGTCAAGCCGATATGATGAGGGACAGATCATTGTGCTAACCCTCCCCAAAATGGCTTTCTCTCCATAGCTCCTTGCAGAGCCCATCCTCTAGAAGGACTCTACATGACCTGCCCTTGAATGTTGCAACTGCAGAAGAAACTGAAGTGGCCTCTCCAAATGTCATCCTTAGTGAAGCATGCAAACCCGCGCCTTCGTTTCTTGCGGCGTTTGAGGAGAACACATCTTTCTCCTTCCGTCCTGGCCAGTTTTTACAGAGGCACGATTGTGAGCAAACACACCGTTTGGTTTGGTGGCAGCAGTGCCTCAGATAGAAAGTCCATACAGAGAGTGCTAAGGACAGCCGAGAAGAGTATAGGAAAGACACTTCCAGTTATTCAGGATACTGATTATAAGCACTATGTGCTTAGAGCTCGAAGCATTGTTAAGAGACCCCACACACCCACTTTACGGTCTGTTTTTGTTGCTCCCATTTGGGAGGAGGCCCATATTCCTCCCCAACCTCCTCGTTGGCCGCTGGTGGGCCACAACAGTCACCTGGAGTCACCACATATAAATTGGGCGGCCACATGAGTGTGTTTAATTAATTTTTTAAAAACCTGCTAGATGTCTGGACTTCGACTTCCGTGATACCTGAGCCAGCATGGGCATTGCTCAGAATGCTGGGAATTGAAATTCCCCTCATCCCAAAGCTGGGAATATGCTGCGAAGAATTCCAGAGTTTTTCTTCCTCTGAACTCCTTGGAGGGACTGGCAGAGAGAACCATGTGCATAGCAGCAATTGGGATGCTAATGGGAAAATTGCAGAAATAGGAAAAATGATCTAGAAAATTTGAAGAGGAAGCTAAGAGGAAGCTTTTGAGTAGAGTTGAACAATTTTCTAGGTTCACACAATATGCAGAGCCCAATCATATCATGATCATTATATCTGCTTTCTTCTTCCTCTTCCTCCTTTCTTTCCTTCCCTCCCTCCTTTTAACCACTTCACGTATCAAAGGAGATATAAAGTTACTCTTCGCTTCCAGAAAAAATATCAATAATTTCAAGGGGGGGGGGGGAAACCAGCCCAGAAACAAATACTAGAACAATAAATGTTCTAAATCTGATTAATTGGACAGCAATTATGCCAACAAGCAAAAAATAGGTGACCCTATGTAACTAAGGGGTCGGTGGCTCAGTGCTTAAGATGCTGAGCTTGTCGATCAGAAAGCTCGGTAGTTTGGTGGTTTGAATCCCTAGTGCCGCGTAACGGAGTGAGCTCCTGTTACTTGTCCCAGCTTCTGCCAACCTAGCAGTTCGCAAGCACGAAAAAATGCAAATAGAAAAATAGGAACCACCTTTGATGGGAAGGTAACAGCCTTCGGCATTTAGTCATGCCGGCCACATGACCACGTAGATGTCTTCGGATAGCACTGGCTCTTCGGCTTTGAAATGGAGGTAAGCAACGCCCCCTAGAGTTGGGAACGACTAGCACATATGTGTGAGGGGAATCTTTACCTTGTATAACTACAGCTTGCTGGGTGACTGGGCTAGTCACTCTTAGTCCTATTTTCCATGATGGTAGTTGTGGCCAGAAACAAACCTGCTATGTTTGCACTGCACTTAGGATTTATGGCATGCAGACACCAAATAGAATATTAATGCTAAGACTCATCCCAAGATTGAACCCTCTGCAAAGTGACTGGTCAATGGCCAATATTCAAATAAACCTACCAATCAGGAGAATCCCCTTGTCTGTCATTGATTAGAAAGCATGGAGTTGGAATACATGACATCTGTCATTATAGGCAGTCCTTGACTTACAGCCTTCAATTTGAACCCAACATTTTTGTTGCTAAGCAAGACACGTTAAGTGAGTTTTGCCCTGTTTTACCACCTTTCTTGCCGCCACTGTTAAGTGAGGTGCTGCAGGTGCTGGGTTTGTAACACAGTTGTTAGGTGAATCTGGCTTCCACATTGACTTTGCTTGCCAGGAGGGTGCAAAAGGTATACACATGGCCCCAGGATGCTGCAACCATCGTAAGTGTAAGTCAGTTGCCAAGCGTCTGAATTTTGATCATGTGACCATGGAGATGCTAGAACCATCATCTATGTAAAAGCTAAACTCTATCACGAAATCTCCAGAACTTCGAAGCCTACAAACCTGAAATTTGGCATGTATGTTCCTCTTGGCTTCTAGGTGCTCACCAAGAAAGGATTTTTTGAAATGACCAGCACATCATCAGTATTTCTTATAACTGCCAGTTGCCTTATAGTAACATGCTCTGATGCTACCCCTTCGCTATACCGGGCATGGGCATGGCCAGCGCGTGACTCATCTGTCCTGCAGGCTGGGAGTTTAGACATTCTACTCCCCCTCCCCACCTGAAAAGAACTCTGTTCCAACTGCCAGTTTCGTAGCGAAACACGGGTATCCAGCTAGTAAGTGTATAAAACAGTCACAAGTCACTTTTTTCACCGGCTATAACTTCAAACAGTAACCAAATGAACTGTTCTAAGTTGAGGACTAACTATAGAAAACTGTAAATGGTGCACACTCTACATTCCTTCTTCACCCCAAAACATAGACACCTGGATTCAGGGAGGTGTGGATAAACAATGAAGTGGTTGATCATGTTTATGAACAGCAGTTTCATTTACGGAGTGGTATTGAAAGCCATAAGTCGATGGCCACAAGGTTTAGACAAGCGGTCGCCAACTGGTGATCTGTCGATCACTGGTGGTCCATGAGAAAATTTTGGTAGTCCACAGAAATTTTTTTGCATTTTTTATATTGCACTAAATCAGGGATCCTCAAACTACACCCCCTGGGCCAGATACAGCCCACCAAAGCAATTAATCCTGCTCGCTGATGGGATGGGGTCCTTCAGGCACTTAGCTTGGCTGCCTGTTTAGTAGATCCATCCCCTCCCTCCCTCCCTGGGAGTCCAGGCGCTTCAGTGAGCGGCGCATGAAACTTTGGCCGGGCTCCAAAGAGATAGAGTTTGCAGGGGGGGCAATCTAGCACCCCTGGCTGGCTATAAGACAAACATTCGTTCTTGGCTGTATTTGAGATTCCTAGCTGCAATGGACAGCAAAGCTAGGGTTGACCCCCGGGTGCTTCTCTCTGCCAATAGGCGGACAAGCTAAGTGCCTGAAGGACCCCATCACGTCACTAATTCATATTAGTGGTTTGCGGGATTTAAAATTATGAATTTAGATGTCCTGATTTGTGGGCAACGCATTATTGTCAACCTTCTTGATACGATGCGCCTGATTTTTTTCAAAGAAATCACCACGCCTACGTTAATCAGCAATATTTTTTTAATAGAGGCCTCTTATGTCATACAAACAATTAAGTAAATTAGGAAAAATCAAAATACAAAGATCAAATCATACAAGTTAAGGATTAAAATAACACAACCACCAACATTCTTCTCCCATGCTAGATGCAATAGTAACGGTATGAAAGGCCAATGAGGGACGGGGTCTGACTTTCAATATTTGTAACTAGCTTCCTTTCCCATGTTTGGTTTTTGATGTGCTGGCCTGTCTTTGAATTTGTAACAAGGCAGGGAGGAAAAATGGGACATCTGGTCCTTGAACGAAGATCCTGCTCAAAATATATCTCATACCCGGCGTTCTTGTGTCTTTAAGACTGTGGACTTTCAGAGATGCATATCCAGCCTCTTGTGTGTACTTAGGAGAAAAGGGCATCGTCTAAAATCTTGATTTTTGAGGATTGCAATGGCAGTCAAGGCCAAAAGGAGAATGTTTCTGGGGACACCATTAAGGTCTCCATTGTGGGGTGGACAAAGAACCAAATCAAGATTTCAGTAAGCTTTTAAAGACTTTTCTTGGTTGGATCAGACATGTTCGGACACAAGAATACTTTGACATAGGTCACCCCTCAAAGAAAGTTGTACTAAATGATAGGATGAGGAGGGAGAGAAAGAAAGAAAAGAAAAATGAAAACCCCAAATCCTTTCTAACCGCAGGGGAGTTGTGTTCCACAAAGAAAATAACACAACTGTGTGATTTTTTTAGGTTCACAGAGAAATGAAATCACATGGCTTTGTGTTGGGATAGTTATGAGAACAAAGCCCATTTATAACCTTTATAAGCCTTGCCGTCTCATTAATTATTGTGTTTCCTCGAAAATGCAACCTGTCCCGAAACTAGAGCCTTGCCACATTTTTCGGGTGGGCAAAAATATAAGCCCACCCCCCGAAAATAAACCCTCTGGACAACCCCCCCCTCCGGCCAGGCAGAGCACCGCCCACTGACCTAGCGTTATCCCAAAAACGCCAAGTCGCAGGAGCCGGGGGGGGGAGCGCTCACGTTGCTTGCTGCCTTCGGGATACCGCTAGGTTGGGGAGTGGCATTCTGTCCGGCCAGAGGGGAGAGTTGCCGAGCAGCTGCTCCCTTGTGAACTGGCTCCCGAAGAGCCGGGCACAGCCTCAGGGGCGAAGCAGCCATGAGGTAGCCATGCTCACGAGCAGCCGCCCGGCAAATCCCCTCTCCAGCCGGGAAGAGCGCCATTCACTGACCTAGGGGGTATCCCTAAGGTGCCAAGCCACGTGGTGCTCTACCCGCCCCCCAGCTTGGCACATTCGGGATACCCCCTAGGTCAGAGCATGGAGCTCTGCCTGGCTGGAGAGGGGGGTTGCGCGAGCGCCTGTTCTGCCCGCAGCCTCACCAAGCCCTTGCGCAGCTCTCCCAGGCCAGCGCCGCTGGCCGCTGCTGCCCGCCACCACCCCGCTCCGAGCATAACTTCCAAACTCCAAAACTCGGGGCCGAGTCTTCCAGCATCGGCCGCTCTAGGAGTGCTCTCTATGGTGGGCCGGCTGCCGGACAGAGTGTCTTCCAGGAGGCGGGCAGAATGCCACATGGCTTGGCACCTTAGGGATACCCCCTAGATCAGTGAAAGGCGCTCTGCCCGGCTGGAGAGGGGATTTGCAGGGCGGCTGCTCCTGAGCGTGGTTACCTCATGGCTGCTTCGCCCCTGAGGCTGTGCCCGGCTCTTCGGGAGCCAGTTCACAAGGGAGCCGCCGCCCAGCAGCCCCAAAACAATAAGCCCTCCCTGATAATAAGCCCAAGGCCATATTTCGTGGGGCAAAAGAAAATAAGCCCCCGTCGTATTTTCGGGGAAACACGGTAAAAGCGGGCAATGATACCCAATTATAGTCAGTTCCCCCAAAATCTACTTGGTCCTTTAGAGACAGAAACATCTGGATTTGGGGTGGGTAAAAATGGATGCATGCCAAACTTAATAAAAGACCAGCTATTATGGATCCTATAGAAACCAAAAAGGGTTGGAAATGAAAGCGACTTTTAGAAGCAGCTTTTCCTTTGTTAAAATGTTTTTTTTAAATCATTGCAAAAATCTTTTTTAAAACCCTGATTAGAAAAGCCTCACCAAGAAGGTTTGTATCCCTGAGTATTAAAAGATGGACAAAAGCTTAAGCTTTGAGCCCTTCCTTTCCTAAAGGAAAACAAATCTAAGAAAATAAGAAAGAAAATGGCTGGAGGACCTCCCCGAGATTACACAAATTAAGATGCTGAGATTTTGCTAGACAGGCTGCTCAGGTGGAGTGCATTGGGTGGCCCATCACAGCGGAGGTCGAGGTGGGAGCGATAAAAACTTCTCCTTCATGAAACTGGGGCACGTAAACAGCAGCAAACGCAGTCGTGTTGTAGCCCTGAGGCGGTGGAGGAAGCTGGTGGACGGGGCCAAGACTGTGGGGCGGCCCTTGGGGTGGCCCATGAGAACAAGCTTGGGGTAGAATAGGACCATCGGACTCCTCCCGAGGGCCATTTCCGTTGCGCTTGCCCTTCTGACGGCGGTTGCAAAACCAGACGCGTACTACCTGCAAGAGACAACAAAGCACATGTAAGTTATAGCAAGAGCACTTATACTGCTCCATACCACTTTACAGCACTCTCGGGGGGGGGGGTGTTACAACATCAGCATATTGCCCCCAACAATCTGGGTTCTCATTTTACCGACCTTGGAAGGATGGAAAGCTGATTCAACCTTGAGCTGGTCAGGAATTCCTGGTTGTGGGCAGAGTTTGGCTGCAATACTGCCTTCTAACCACAGCTTATGGTCAAGCCAATATGATGAGGGACAGATCATTGTGCTAATCCTCCCCAAAATGGCTTTCTCTCCATAGCTCCTCGCAGAGCCCATCCTCTAGAAGGACTCTACATGACCTGCCCTTGAATGTTGCAACCGCAGAAGAAACTGAAGTGGCCTCTCCAAATGTCATCCTTAGCGAAGCATGCAAACCCGCGTCTGTGTTTCTTGCGGCGTTTGAGGAGAACGCAACTTTCTCCTTCCGTCCTGGCCAGTTTTTACAGAGGCACGATTGTGAGCATTTTAACACACCGTTTGGTTTGGTGGCAGCAGTGCCTCAGACAGAAAGTCCATACAGAGAGTGGGAAGGACAGCCGAGAAGAGTATAGGAAAGACACTTCCAGTTATTCAGGATACTGATTATAAGCACTATGTGCTTAGAGCTCGAAGCATTGTTAAGAGACCCCACACACCCACTTTACGGTCTGTTTTTGTTGCTCCCATTTGGGAGGAGGCCCATATTCCTCCCCAACCTCCTCGTTGGCCGCTGGTGGGCCACAACAGTCACTTGGAGTCACCACATATAAATTGGGCGGCCACATGAGTGTGTTTAATTAATTTTTTAAAAACCTGCTAGATGTCTGGACTTCGACTTCCGTGATACCTGAGCCAGCATGGGCATTGCTCAGAATGCTGGGAATTGAAATTCCCCTCATCCCAAAGCTGGGAATATGCTGCGAAGAATTCCAGAGTTTTTCTTCCTCTGAACTCCTTGGAGGGACTGGCAGAGAGAACCATGTGCATAGCAGCAATTGGGATGCTAATGGGAAAATTGCAGAAATAGGAAAAATGATCTAGAAAATTTGAAGAGGAAGCTAAGAGGAAGCTTTTGAGTAGAGTTGAACAATTTTCTAGGTTCACACAATATGCAGAGCCCAATCATATCATGATCATTATATCTGCTTTCTTCTTCCTCTTCCTCCTTTCTTTCCTTCCCTCCCTCCTTTTAACCACTTCACGTATCAAAGGAGATATAAAGTTACTCTTCGCTTCCAGAAAAAATATCAATAATTTCAAGGGGGGGGGGGAAACCAGCCCAGAAACAAATACTAGAACAATAAATGTTCTAAATCTGATTAATTGGACAGCAATTATGCCAACAAGCAAAAAATAGGTGACCCTATGTAACTAAGGGGTCGGTGGCTCAGTGCTTAAGATGCTGAGCTTGTCGATCAGAAAGCTCGGTAGTTTGGTGGTTTGAATCCCTAGCGCCGCGTAACGGAGTGAGCTCCTGTTACTTGTCCCAGCTTCTGCCAACCTAGCAGTTCGCAAGCACGAAAAAATGCAAATAGAAAAATAGGAACCACCTTTGATGGGAAGGTAACAGCCTTCGGCATTTAGTCATGCCGGCCACATGACCACGTAGATGTCTTCGGATAGCACTGGCTCTTCGGCTTTGAAATGGAGGTAAGCAACGCCCCCTAGAGTTGGGAACGACTAGCACATATGTGTGAGGGGAATCTTTACCTTGTATAACTACAGCTTGCTGGGTGACTGGGCTAGTCACTCTTAGTCCTATTTTCCATGATGGTAGTTGTGGCCAGAAACAAACCTGCTATGTTTGCACTGCACTTAGGATTTATGGCATGCAGACACCAAATAGAATATTAATGCTAAGACTCATCCCAAGATTGAACCCTCTGCAAAGTGACTGGTCAATGGCCAATATTCAAATAAACCTACCAATCAGGAGAATCCCCTTGTCTGTCATTGATTAGAAAGCATGGAGTTGGAATACATGACATCTGTCATTATAGGCAGTCCTTGACTTACAGCCTTCAATTTGAACCCAACATTTTTGTTGCTAAGCAAGACACGTTAAGTGAGTTTTGCCCTGTTTTACCACCTTTCTTGCCGCCACTGTTAAGTGAGGTGCTGCAGGTGCTGGGTTTGTAACACAGTTGTTAGGTGAATCTGGCTTCCACATTGACTTTGCTTGCCAGGAGGGTGCAAAAGGTATACACATGGCCCCAGGATGCTGCAACCATCGTAAGTGTAAGTCAGTTGCCAAGCGTCTGAATTTTGATCATGTGACCATGGAGATGCTAGAACCATCATCTATGTAAAAGCTAAACTCTATCACGAAATCTCCAGAACTTCGAAGCCTACAAACCTGAAATTTGGCATGTATGTTCCTCTTGGCTTCTAGGTGCTCACCAAGAAAGGATTTTTTGAAATGACCAGCACATCATCAGTATTTCTTATAACTGCCAGTTGCCTTATAGTAACATGCTCTGATGCTACCCCTTCGCTATACCGGGCATGGGCATGGCCAGCGCGTGACTCATCTGTCCTGCAGGCTGGGAGTTTAGACATTCTACTCCCCCTCCCCACCTGAAAAGAACTCTGTTCCAACTGCCAGTTTCGTAGCGAAACACGGGTATCCAGCTAGTAAGTGTATAAAACAGTCACAAGTCACTTTTTTCACCGGCTATAACTTCAAACAGTAACCAAATGAACTGTTCTAAGTTGAGGACTAACTATAGAAAACTGTAAATGGTGCACACTCTACATTCCTTCTTCACCCCAAAACATAGACACCTGGATTCAGGGAGGTGTGGATAAACAATGAAGTGGTTGATCATGTTTATGAACAGCAGTTTCATTTACGGAGTGGTATTGAAAGCCATAAGTCGATGGCCACAAGGTTTAGACAAGCGGTCGCCAACTGGTGATCTGTCGATCACTGGTGGTCCATGAGAAAATTTTGGTAGTCCACAGAAATTTTTTTGCATTTTTTATATTGCACTAAATCAGGGATCCTCAAACTACACCCCCTGGGCCAGATACAGCCCACCAAAGCAATTAATCCTGCTCGCTGATGGGATGGGGTCCTTCAGGCACTTAGCTTGGCTGCCTGTTTAGTAGATCCATCCCCTCCCTCCCTCCCTGGGAGTCCAGGCGCTTCAGTGAGCGGCGCATGAAACTTTGGCCGGGCTCCAAAGAGATAGAGTTTGCAGGGGGGGCAATCTAGCACCCCTGGCTGGCTATAAGACAAACATTCGTTCTTGGCTGTATTTGAGATTCCTAGCTGCAATGGACAGCAAAGCTAGGGTTGACCCCCGGGTGCTTCTCTCTGCCAATAGGCGGACAAGCTAAGTGCCTGAAGGACCCCATCACGTCACTAATTCATATTAGTGGTTTGCGGGATTTAAAATTATGAATTTAGATGTCCTGATTTGTGGGCAACGCATTATTGTCAACCTTCTTGATACGATGCGCCTGATTTTTTTCAAAGAAATCACCACGCCTACGTTAATCAGCAATATTTTTTTAATAGAGGCCTCTTATGTCATACAAACAATTAAGTAAATTAGGAAAAATCAAAATACAAAGATCAAATCATACAAGTTAAGGATTAAAATAACACAACCACCAACATTCTTCTCCCATGCTAGATGCAATAGTAACGGTATGAAAGGCCAATGAGGGACGGGGTCTGACTTTCAATATTTGTAACTAGCTTCCTTTCCCATGTTTGGTTTTTGATGTGCTGGCCTGTCTTTGAATTTGTAACAAGGCAGGGAGGAAAAATGGGACATCTGGTCCTTGAACGAAGATCCTGCTCAAAATATATCTCATACCCGGCGTTCTTGTGTCTTTAAGACTGTGGACTTTCAGAGATGCATATCCAGCCTCTTGTGTGTACTTAGGAGAAAAGGGCATCGTCTAAAATCTTGATTTTTGAGGATTGCAATGGCAGTCAAGGCCAAAAGGAGAATGTTTCTGGGGACACCATTAAGGTCTCCATTGTGGGGTGGACAAAGAACCAAATCAAGATTTCAGTAAGCTTTTAAAGACTTTTCTTGGTTGGATCAGACATGTTCGGACACAAGAATACTTTGACATAGGTCACCCCTCAAAGAAAGTTGTACTAAATGATAGGATGAGGAGGGAGAGAAAGAAAGAAAAGAAAAATGAAAACCCCAAATCCTTTCTAACCGCAGGGGAGTTGTGTTCCACAAAGAAAATAACACAACTGTGTGATTTTTTTAGGTTCACAGAGAAATGAAATCACATGGCTTTGTGTTGGGATAGTTATGAGAACAAAGCCCATTTATAACCTTTATAAGCCTTGCCGTCTCATTAATTATTGTGTTTCCTCGAAAATGCAACCTGTCCCGAAACTAGAGCCTTGCCACATTTTTCGGGTGGGCAAAAATATAAGCCCACCCCCCGAAAATAAACCCTCTGGACAACCCCCCCCTCCGGCCAGGCAGAGCACCGCCCACTGACCTAGCGTTATCCCAAAAACGCCAAGTCGCAGGAGCCGGGGGGGGGAGCGCTCACGTTGCTTGCTGCCTTCGGGATACCGCTAGGTTGGGGAGTGGCATTCTGTCCGGCCAGAGGGGAGAGTTGCCGAGCAGCTGCTCCCTTGTGAACTGGCTCCCGAAGAGCCGGGCACAGCCTCAGGGGCGAAGCAGCCATGAGGTAGCCATGCTCACGAGCAGCCGCCCGGCAAATCCCCTCTCCAGCCGGGAAGAGCGCCATTCACTGACCTAGGGGGTATCCCTAAGGTGCCAAGCCACGTGGTGCTCTACCCGCCCCCCAGCTTGGCACATTCGGGATACCCCCTAGGTCAGAGCATGGAGCTCTGCCTGGCTGGAGAGGGGGGTTGCGCGAGCGCCTGTTCTGCCCGCAGCCTCACCAAGCCCTTGCGCAGCTCTCCCAGGCCAGCGCCGCTGGCCGCTGCTGCCCGCCACCACCCCGCTCCGAGCATAACTTCCAAACTCCAAAACTCGGGGCCGAGTCTTCCAGCATCGGCCGCTCTAGGAGTGCTCTCTATGGTGGGCCGGCTGCCGGACAGAGTGTCTTCCAGGAGGCGGGCAGAATGCCACATGGCTTGGCACCTTAGGGATACCCCCTAGATCAGTGAAAGGCGCTCTGCCCGGCTGGAGAGGGGATTTGCAGGGCGGCTGCTCCTGAGCGTGGTTACCTCATGGCTGCTTCGCCCCTGAGGCTGTGCCCGGCTCTTCGGGAGCCAGTTCACAAGGGAGCCGCCGCCCAGCAGCCCCAAAACAATAAGCCCTCCCTGATAATAAGCCCAAGGCCATATTTCGTGGGGCAAAAGAAAATAAGCCCCCGTCGTATTTTCGGGGAAACACGGTAAAAGCGGGCAATGATACCCAATTATAGTCAGTTCCCCCAAAATCTACTTGGTCCTTTAGAGACAGAAACATCTGGATTTGGGGTGGGTAAAAATGGATGCATGCCAAACTTAATAAAAGACCAGCTATTATGGATCCTATAGAAACCAAAAAGGGTTGGAAATGAAAGCGACTTTTAGAAGCAGCTTTTCCTTTGTTAAAATGTTTTTTTTAAATCATTGCAAAAATCTTTTTTAAAACCCTGATTAGAAAAGCCTCACCAAGAAGGTTTGTATCCCTGAGTATTAAAAGATGGACAAAAGCTTAAGCTTTGAGCCCTTCCTTTCCTAAAGGAAAACAAATCTAAGAAAATAAGAAAGAAAATGGCTGGAGGACCTCCCCGAGATTACACAAATTAAGATGCTGAGATTTTGCTAGACAGGCTGCTCAGGTGGAGTGCATTGGGTGGCCCATCACAGCGGAGGTCGAGGTGGGAGCGATAAAAACTTCTCCTTCATGAAACTGGGGCACGTAAACAGCAGCAAACGCAGTCGTGTTGTAGCCCTGAGGCGGTGGAGGAAGCTGGTGGACGGGGCCAAGACTGTGGGGCGGCCCTTGGGGTGGCCCATGAGAACAAGCTTGGGGTAGAATAGGACCATCGGACTCCTCCCGAGGGCCATTTCCGTTGCGCTTGCCCTTCTGACGGCGGTTGCAAAACCAGACGCGTACTACCTGCAAGAGACAACAAAGCACATGTAAGTTATAGCAAGAGCACTTATACTGCTCCATACCACTTTACAGCACTCTCGGGGGGGGGGTGTTACAACATCAGCATATTGCCCCCAACAATCTGGGTTCTCATTTTACCGACCTTGGAAGGATGGAAAGCTGATTCAACCTTGAGCTGGTCAGGAATTCCTGGTTGTGGGCAGAGTTTGGCTGCAATACTGCCTTCTAACCACAGCTTATGGTCAAGCCAATATGATGAGGGACAGATCATTGTGCTAATCCTCCCCAAAATGGCTTTCTCTCCATAGCTCCTCGCAGAGCCCATCCTCTAGAAGGACTCTACATGACCTGCCCTTGAATGTTGCAACCGCAGAAGAAACTGAAGTGGCCTCTCCAAATGTCATCCTTAGCGAAGCATGCAAACCCGCGTCTGTGTTTCTTGCGGCGTTTGAGGAGAACGCAACTTTCTCCTTCCGTCCTGGCCAGTTTTTACAGAGGCACGATTGTGAGCATTTTAACACACCGTTTGGTTTGGTGGCAGCAGTGCCTCAGACAGAAAGTCCATACAGAGAGTGGGAAGGACAGCCGAGAAGAGTATAGGAAAGACACTTCCAGTTATTCAGGATACTGATTATAAGCACTATGTGCTTAGAGCTCGAAGCATTGTTAAGAGACCCCACACACCCACTTTACGGTCTGTTTTTGTTGCTCCCATTTGGGAGGAGGCCCATATTCCTCCCCAACCTCCTCGTTGGCCGCTGGTGGGCCACAACAGTCACTTGGAGTCACCACATATAAATTGGGCGGCCACATGAGTGTGTTTAATTAATTTTTTAAAAACCTGCTAGATGTCTGGACTTCGACTTCCGTGATACCTGAGCCAGCATGGGCATTGCTCAGAATGCTGGGAATTGAAATTCCCCTCATCCCAAAGCTGGGAATATGCTGCGAAGAATTCCAGAGTTTTTCTTCCTCTGAACTCCTTGGAGGGACTGGCAGAGAGAACCATGTGCATAGCAGCAATTGGGATGCTAATGGGAAAATTGCAGAAATAGGAAAAATGATCTAGAAAATTTGAAGAGGAAGCTAAGAGGAAGCTTTTGAGTAGAGTTGAACAATTTTCTAGGTTCACACAATATGCAGAGCCCAATCATATCATGATCATTATATCTGCTTTCTTCTTCCTCTTCCTCCTTTCTTTCCTTCCCTCCCTCCTTTTAACCACTTCACGTATCAAAGGAGATATAAAGTTACTCTTCGCTTCCAGAAAAAATATCAATAATTTCAAGGGGGGGGGGGAAACCAGCCCAGAAACAAATACTAGAACAATAAATGTTCTAAATCTGATTAATTGGACAGCAATTATGCCAACAAGCAAAAAATAGGTGACCCTATGTAACTAAGGGGTCGGTGGCTCAGTGCTTAAGATGCTGAGCTTGTCGATCAGAAAGCTCGGTAGTTTGGTGGTTTGAATCCCTAGCGCCGCGTAACGGAGTGAGCTCCTGTTACTTGTCCCAGCTTCTGCCAACCTAGCAGTTCGCAAGCACGAAAAAATGCAAATAGAAAAATAGGAACCACCTTTGATGGGAAGGTAACAGCCTTCGGCATTTAGTCATGCCGGCCACATGACCACGTAGATGTCTTCGGATAGCACTGGCTCTTCGGCTTTGAAATGGAGGTAAGCAACGCCCCCTAGAGTTGGGAACGACTAGCACATATGTGTGAGGGGAATCTTTACCTTGTATAACTACAGCTTGCTGGGTGACTGGGCTAGTCACTCTTAGTCCTATTTTCCATGATGGTAGTTGTGGCCAGAAACAAACCTGCTATGTTTGCACTGCACTTAGGATTTATGGCATGCAGACACCAAATAGAATATTAATGCTAAGACTCATCCCAAGATTGAACCCTCTGCAAAGTGACTGGTCAATGGCCAATATTCAAATAAACCTACCAATCAGGAGAATCCCCTTGTCTGTCATTGATTAGAAAGCATGGAGTTGGAATACATGACATCTGTCATTATAGGCAGTCCTTGACTTACAGCCTTCAATTTGAACCCAACATTTTTGTTGCTAAGCAAGACACGTTAAGTGAGTTTTGCCCTGTTTTACCACCTTTCTTGCCGCCACTGTTAAGTGAGGTGCTGCAGGTGCTGGGTTTGTAACACAGTTGTTAGGTGAATCTGGCTTCCACATTGACTTTGCTTGCCAGGAGGGTGCAAAAGGTATACACATGGCCCCAGGATGCTGCAACCATCGTAAGTGTAAGTCAGTTGCCAAGCGTCTGAATTTTGATCATGTGACCATGGAGATGCTAGAACCATCATCTATGTAAAAGCTAAACTCTATCACGAAATCTCCAGAACTTCGAAGCCTACAAACCTGAAATTTGGCATGTATGTTCCTCTTGGCTTCTAGGTGCTCACCAAGAAAGGATTTTTTGAAATGACCAGCACATCATCAGTATTTCTTATAACTGCCAGTTGCCTTATAGTAACATGCTCTGATGCTACCCCTTCGCTATACCGGGCATGGGCATGGCCAGCGCGTGACTCATCTGTCCTGCAGGCTGGGAGTTTAGACATTCTACTCCCCCTCCCCACCTGAAAAGAACTCTGTTCCAACTGCCAGTTTCGTAGCGAAACACGGGTATCCAGCTAGTAAGTGTATAAAACAGTCACAAGTCACTTTTTTCACCGGCTATAACTTCAAACAGTAACCAAATGAACTGTTCTAAGTTGAGGACTAACTATAGAAAACTGTAAATGGTGCACACTCTACATTCCTTCTTCACCCCAAAACATAGACACCTGGATTCAGGGAGGTGTGGATAAACAATGAAGTGGTTGATCATGTTTATGAACAGCAGTTTCATTTACGGAGTGGTATTGAAAGCCATAAGTCGATGGCCACAAGGTTTAGACAAGCGGTCGCCAACTGGTGATCTGTCGATCACTGGTGGTCCATGAGAAAATTTTGGTAGTCCACAGAAATTTTTTTGCATTTTTTATATTGCACTAAATCAGGGATCCTCAAACTACACCCCCTGGGCCAGATACAGCCCACCAAAGCAATTAATCCTGCTCGCTGATGGGATGGGGTCCTTCAGGCACTTAGCTTGGCTGCCTGTTTAGTAGATCCATCCCCTCCCTCCCTCCCTGGGAGTCCAGGCGCTTCAGTGAGCGGCGCATGAAACTTTGGCCGGGCTCCAAAGAGATAGAGTTTGCAGGGGGGGCAATCTAGCACCCCTGGCTGGCTATAAGACAAACATTCGTTCTTGGCTGTATTTGAGATTCCTAGCTGCAATGGACAGCAAAGCTAGGGTTGACCCCCGGGTGCTTCTCTCTGCCAATAGGCGGACAAGCTAAGTGCCTGAAGGACCCCATCACGTCACTAATTCATATTAGTGGTTTGCGGGATTTAAAATTATGAATTTAGATGTCCTGATTTGTGGGCAACGCATTATTGTCAACCTTCTTGATACGATGCGCCTGATTTTTTTCAAAGAAATCACCACGCCTACGTTAATCAGCAATATTTTTTTAATAGAGGCCTCTTATGTCATACAAACAATTAAGTAAATTAGGAAAAATCAAAATACAAAGATCAAATCATACAAGTTAAGGATTAAAATAACACAACCACCAACATTCTTCTCCCATGCTAGATGCAATAGTAACGGTATGAAAGGCCAATGAGGGACGGGGTCTGACTTTCAATATTTGTAACTAGCTTCCTTTCCCATGTTTGGTTTTTGATGTGCTGGCCTGTCTTTGAATTTGTAACAAGGCAGGGAGGAAAAATGGGACATCTGGTCCTTGAACGAAGATCCTGCTCAAAATATATCTCATACCCGGCGTTCTTGTGTCTTTAAGACTGTGGACTTTCAGAGATGCATATCCAGCCTCTTGTGTGTACTTAGGAGAAAAGGGCATCGTCTAAAATCTTGATTTTTGAGGATTGCAATGGCAGTCAAGGCCAAAAGGAGAATGTTTCTGGGGACACCATTAAGGTCTCCATTGTGGGGTGGACAAAGAACCAAATCAAGATTTCAGTAAGCTTTTAAAGACTTTTCTTGGTTGGATCAGACATGTTCGGACACAAGAATACTTTGACATAGGTCACCCCTCAAAGAAAGTTGTACTAAATGATAGGATGAGGAGGGAGAGAAAGAAAGAAAAGAAAAATGAAAACCCCAAATCCTTTCTAACCGCAGGGGAGTTGTGTTCCACAAAGAAAATAACACAACTGTGTGATTTTTTTAGGTTCACAGAGAAATGAAATCACATGGCTTTGTGTTGGGATAGTTATGAGAACAAAGCCCATTTATAACCTTTATAAGCCTTGCCGTCTCATTAATTATTGTGTTTCCTCGAAAATGCAACCTGTCCCGAAACTAGAGCCTTGCCACATTTTTCGGGTGGGCAAAAATATAAGCCCACCCCCCGAAAATAAACCCTCTGGACAACCCCCCCCTCCGGCCAGGCAGAGCACCGCCCACTGACCTAGCGTTATCCCAAAAACGCCAAGTCGCAGGAGCCGGGGGGGGGAGCGCTCACGTTGCTTGCTGCCTTCGGGATACCGCTAGGTTGGGGAGTGGCATTCTGTCCGGCCAGAGGGGAGAGTTGCCGAGCAGCTGCTCCCTTGTGAACTGGCTCCCGAAGAGCCGGGCACAGCCTCAGGGGCGAAGCAGCCATGAGGTAGCCATGCTCACGAGCAGCCGCCCGGCAAATCCCCTCTCCAGCCGGGAAGAGCGCCATTCACTGACCTAGGGGGTATCCCTAAGGTGCCAAGCCACGTGGTGCTCTACCCGCCCCCCAGCTTGGCACATTCGGGATACCCCCTAGGTCAGAGCATGGAGCTCTGCCTGGCTGGAGAGGGGGGTTGCGCGAGCGCCTGTTCTGCCCGCAGCCTCACCAAGCCCTTGCGCAGCTCTCCCAGGCCAGCGCCGCTGGCCGCTGCTGCCCGCCACCACCCCGCTCCGAGCATAACTTCCAAACTCCAAAACTCGGGGCCGAGTCTTCCAGCATCGGCCGCTCTAGGAGTGCTCTCTATGGTGGGCCGGCTGCCGGACAGAGTGTCTTCCAGGAGGCGGGCAGAATGCCACATGGCTTGGCACCTTAGGGATACCCCCTAGATCAGTGAAAGGCGCTCTGCCCGGCTGGAGAGGGGATTTGCAGGGCGGCTGCTCCTGAGCGTGGTTACCTCATGGCTGCTTCGCCCCTGAGGCTGTGCCCGGCTCTTCGGGAGCCAGTTCACAAGGGAGCCGCCGCCCAGCAGCCCCAAAACAATAAGCCCTCCCTGATAATAAGCCCAAGGCCATATTTCGTGGGGCAAAAGAAAATAAGCCCCCGTCGTATTTTCGGGGAAACACGGTAAAAGCGGGCAATGATACCCAATTATAGTCAGTTCCCCCAAAATCTACTTGGTCCTTTAGAGACAGAAACATCTGGATTTGGGGTGGGTAAAAATGGATGCATGCCAAACTTAATAAAAGACCAGCTATTATGGATCCTATAGAAACCAAAAAGGGTTGGAAATGAAAGCGACTTTTAGAAGCAGCTTTTCCTTTGTTAAAATGTTTTTTTTAAATCATTGCAAAAATCTTTTTTAAAACCCTGATTAGAAAAGCCTCACCAAGAAGGTTTGTATCCCTGAGTATTAAAAGATGGACAAAAGCTTAAGCTTTGAGCCCTTCCTTTCCTAAAGGAAAACAAATCTAAGAAAATAAGAAAGAAAATGGCTGGAGGACCTCCCCGAGATTACACAAATTAAGATGCTGAGATTTTGCTAGACAGGCTGCTCAGGTGGAGTGCATTGGGTGGCCCATCACAGCGGAGGTCGAGGTGGGAGCGATAAAAACTTCTCCTTCATGAAACTGGGGCACGTAAACAGCAGCAAACGCAGTCGTGTTGTAGCCCTGAGGCGGTGGAGGAAGCTGGTGGACGGGGCCAAGACTGTGGGGCGGCCCTTGGGGTGGCCCATGAGAACAAGCTTGGGGTAGAATAGGACCATCGGACTCCTCCCGAGGGCCATTTCCGTTGCGCTTGCCCTTCTGACGGCGGTTGCAAAACCAGACGCGTACTACCTGCAAGAGACAACAAAGCACATGTAAGTTATAGCAAGAGCACTTATACTGCTCCATACCACTTTACAGCACTCTCGGGGGGGGGGGTTACAACATCAGCATATTGCCCCCAACAATCTGGGTTCTCATTTTACCGACCTTGGAAGGATGGAAAGCTGATTCAACCTTGAGCTGGTCAGGAATTCCTGGTTGTGGGCAGAGTTTGGCTGCAATACTGCCTTCTAACCACAGCTTATGGTCAAGCCAATATGATGAGGGACAGATCATTGTGCTAATCCTCCCCAAAATGGCTTTCTCTCCATAGCTCCTCGCAGAGCCCATCCTCTAGAAGGACTCTACATGACCTGCCCTTGAATGTTGCAACCGCAGAAGAAACTGAAGTGGCCTCTCCAAATGTCATCCTTAGCGAAGCATGCAAACCCGCGTCTGTGTTTCTTGCGGCGTTTGAGGAGAACGCAACTTTCTCCTTCCGTCCTGGCCAGTTTTTACAGAGGCACGATTGTGAGCATTTTAACACACCGTTTGGTTTGGTGGCAGCAGTGCCTCAGACAGAAAGTCCATACAGAGAGTGGGAAGGACAGCCGAGAAGAGTATAGGAAAGACACTTCCAGTTATTCAGGATACTGATTATAAGCACTATGTGCTTAGAGCTCGAAGCATTGTTAAGAGACCCCACACACCCACTTTACGGTCTTTTTTGTTGCTCCCCTTTGGGAGGAGGTTTCAAAGTATTTCTAGCAGGACTAGCAGATTATGTAACAGCTTTGTTCCCTATACCTCCGAGCTAGACAGTTTTATTTCTCAGTGTCATATAAAATATGTGGGTGTATATATATATATAATTTTGTTATTTATTTATTTTGTCATGCTTGTGTATGTTGGAGATGATGACTAAGAGCTGTATGCAACAACATTTCATTTTAATGTATGCAGATTCAAAGTGACCATAAAGTTATCCTAAGTCTCTACATTTAAATCTAAACTCTGAGGTTTATCTCTGGATTTAACAACCCCGCATTTCCTGAACAGGGCAGTCATAGCAATCTCTCAACACTTGGGTCCCATCCTTGAAATGGGAGTCATGGGAGACTTTAAGAGACAACGTAGAACCGAAGAAGCTTCTTGGAAGAAGTGAAAAAAAAAGCACCTTTGGGGTTTAGTCATGACCTGGATAGCTGAGAATCTCCACAGACAAATGTTGAAGGGGACATCCCAATTGGCTTTACACATTGCAGTCAAGCTTGGTTATTTCATCAGGTGGCACTTGGATTTAATAAAACCACCAATGATTCAGTTTCCAATAAAGGAGAATATTTGTAGCTCAGGGTTAAAACGAAGGGTCCTTGGTGCTCTCTGAGCTTGGTTATTTTCTTGCAGACGTTTCATTTACCCAAACTAGGTAACATCATCAGTGCTACTATCTAGTTGGGATAATAAAATGTCTGCAAGAAAACAGCCAAACTCAGAGAGCACCAAGGACCCCTCATGATTCTGGGAGTTGAAGTCCACAAGTTCTTAAAGTTCCAAGGTTGGAGACCCCTGGTCCAGAAGACTGAATACTCTCTGGGTTGTCCTTCCTTTCTTCACCATCTGGCTGGATTCCCCACCATCCAGTCAGAGCTGAAGAAGCTTCTTGGATGAGAAGCGAAACGTCTTCAAAGGAAAACCAGAAAGTCTAGTTGCCTCTTGAAAAAGCACCTTTGGGACAACCATGACCTGGATGACTGAGAATCTCTATAGATATGTTCTTACAACAAATATTATGAGTAGAGGTTGCTGTGAACTTTATGCATTTCCAGAGGCATCTCTCTGGTTGAACACAAACTCAATATAGTTGTATGATGGGATGAGCTTTAGGCTCATGACCATAGCTTTAAGATCCATATGTATATTAAGATATATATATGCTGGTTTTGTTGTATTCGGGTCTTTTCCTGTGTAAGATTGAGATTGTCTGCTAGATATAGCATATATATATATATATATATATATATATATATATATATATATATATATGTGTGTGTGTGTGTGTGTGTGTGTGTGTGTGTGTGTGTGTGTGTGTGTGTGTGTGTGTGTGTGTGTGTGTGTGTGTGTGTGTGTATCTGTACTGATAAATAAAGGGAGACTAGTATAGATCTATTTCGAGCTAATTAGCTCTCATCAGCTAGCCATACCCTTACTGGGATTTTGAATATATACATACATACATACATACATACATACATACATACATACATACATACATACATACATACATACATACACACACACACACACACACAATAAACAATGGCCAGCAGGGCGGAAATGTTTTTTGCAACTAAATAAAACTTAAGTCATCCTGGGTTAGAATGATAGAAATTATAGTTCAACAGATTTTGATGCAGCCAAGATGAAAAGAGTGCCTACAATCAGGTGTAATGGAGCTGTAATTCAATAGGCAAACCTTTTTCCAAGTTAAAGTGGGTAGGGTTATTATGGCAATCATAGGTTATTATGCCAGTTTTCCAGATTGACAGGTAGAGTGTTCTGAAAGAAAATACCTCATGTTTTGGCATTTTGTCCTGTGGTTTGACAATAAGCCAGGGCATCTTTGTTCTATGGGTTGTACGTTAAGTATTCTGTTCCCTTACTTTTATTCTGAAAAAGTAATCTGTGCAGGATACTGTCTATCACCCAACCTAAAGGTCATCTTCTAAATTAATTTTTCTCTAAATTAGATGGCTGAAAGGACCCAGAATGGACTATCACTTTTTCTTTGGCCCCAGGACATAAAAAGAATTTTAATTTCCCATTGTTTGCTAAGGCAAAAAGTAAATAAATAAAAGTCTTTTGGAATGCAACCCACTCAAAACTGTCAATTGGCAACTATCACCATGTCTGATAGCAGTGACTTTCACAATTGAATTCTGGGTGGTGACATGCTTCTAACTCTCTCTGCAATTCCTTTCTAAAGGATGATCCTGACCAGGGGTGGGTTCCTGCCAATTCTAACCTCTTCTATAGAAGAGGTTCCACAAATCTACAGTGCCGTTTAGAACCGGTTCCAGCTCCCTCCCCCCGCCCATCCGCACATCATCAAGATGAAGAGCGAGAGGAGGAATTCTGGGAGTTGAAGTCCACAAGTCTTAAAGCTTTCAAGTTTGAACATCCCTGGGGTTTTTTTTCTAAAGGGTTAGGGGTGCAAGGGACTTGTAACTTGACAGCTTTAAGACTTGCGTGCTTCAAATGCCAGAGTTTCTGAGCCACCATTTTGGTTGCTAAGCAAGAGCGTTGTTAAGTGAGTTTCACCACATTTTACAAGTTGGCCATGCCCACCCAGTCACATGGCTGGCAAGCCACTCCCACCCAGTCACATGGCCAAAAGGCCACTCCCACAAAGCAGGCCACTCTACAGAAGAGGTTGTAAAAAAATTTGAAACCTACCACTGATCCTGGCCCTTCCCTAACAATGGAATATCTGTGTAATGTTCACACCTTTTTCCAGCTCTACAATATATTTTGGAGTACCCAGAATGGACTATCCCTCTATCTTCTTCTTTGGCCCCAGGACAGTTAAAGAATTTCAAATTCCCATTGTTTGCTAAGGCCAAAAAATAAATAAAAAGTGTTTTGTTCTTTTGGAATGCAACCCACTCAATTGGCAACTATCACCATGTGGGATGGCAATAACTTTCACAATGTAACTCCGGGAGGTGACATGCCTCTAACTCTCTCTGCAATTCCTTTCTCACCCTCTTGGAGTACCCCAGAATGGACTATCACTCTTATCTTCTTCTTTGATTAAAAAGGATTTTAATTTCCCATTGTTTGCTAAGGCCCCCCCAAAATAAATAAAAGTGTTTTGTTCTTTTGGAGTTCAACCCACTCCAAAACCGTCATCCTGGTTTCTTCGAAGCTCTGAATCAAAACAAAACAAAAGGGTGCCACACTTTGAATAACCAGACATCAAAATCTGGCCCTGGAGAGTTAGGATTTCACGCACCGAGATGATGGCTGCTTTGGGGACATGCAATTAAGATGGGGGGGAGAATCACTCACATCCTTCTCCAGGCAGAGGTCGCCAGCAATCTGTGAAATCTCCTGCAGGTTAGGCTTGGGGCAGCGCATGTAGTACAACTCGAGTGAGCCCCTCACGTTGTTCTCAATGCTGGTGCGCTTTCGTTTCCGAGCCTGGATCATGGCCGACTCCATGGAGCACAGTTGCTGCACAGAGGACGAGAGCTATGTTTGGGATCACTGCTTGGAGGTCACAACCCCTTCTGACCCACCCAATAAGACAGCCCCCTTCTCCACCTCAGCTTAAAGTTATCACAGTCACAGAGGTGGCAAAACAAAAAATAGCTTCAGGTGTCACAAACAAAGGCAAATATAAGTCTCCCAAGATAATGTTGCAGGATCCAATCTGGGTCGGTCACCGGGACCGGAGGTTTTGTCTTCTGAGTTTTCGGACTTGTGCTAGAGCCCATCCTCAGGGAACTTTCTCGTTCCCCTGAGGATGGGCTCTAGCATGAGTCTGAAAACCGCTGGTCCCGGTGACCAACCCAGATGTCTCCAGCATCTGCTACTTACAAGGTTAAGCAATCTATATTCTGATAAGTCCCATTGCAACAATCTAAACGTCCTCCCTTGGGTACCTTCTGGTCTTTTAAACTCTCTACCCTACTCATTTCTGCACAGAGGCTATGTCCAACTTACGATCACAATTTCAGCCTTTCTGTGACTAAGCAGCACGGTTGTTCAGTGAGTGACACTGGATTTTACATCCTTTTTTTCGCTGAGGTTATTAAGCGTAGGGCTGCAGATTCACTGTTAAGTGAATCATATGGTCGTTAGGTGAATTTGGTTTCCCTTGTTAACTTTGCTTTCAGGCGTCAGGGGGAAAGGTCGCCAATGGCGATCACATGACCCAAGGATGTGGCCGCCATCATATACGCACAATGATTGCTGATGCCTGAATTTGGATCATGGGACCATGGGGATGCCGAGACCGTTTTAAGTCACTTTTTTCAATGCTGTTGTAACTTTGATCACTAAATGAATGGTTGTAAGTCAAGGCCTACCTCTCCTAGCATTCTAACATTTTCCATTCCTCCCTTCAAACCTGCTGCCCTCTCCCCCATTTTGTAAAGCCCTCCCTCTGACCCATGTTTCAATTTGGATATATCCAAATTGGATATTCCTTTTTCCTCCAAGCCTACAAAGATTTCTAGTCCCCAATTTCTTCTACCGACTCCAACTTTGTATTCCCCCCCCTTCCAAAATTTCTTTCACATGTCATGCGAAAGGAGCATCTCTGCTAATTAAGGCCACCAGATACATTTAGAAAGCTCACAAGCCAACATAGGTGGTTTAGGGTTCTACTGTTAATCAACCAGCTGTTATTTAAAGTCAGATACCTATGATTCAGGAAGAGTAAACAACCACAAAGGATAACCTGGGTCTACTTGAAATTGTCTAGCCCGCTTTCAAAATTATCTAAATTGGCAACTATCACCATGTCTGATGGCAGTGACTTTCTCAATTTAAACCATGCTTCTGAATCGTTCTAGAATTCCTTTCTAAAGCATGATCCTGACCGTTTCCTAACAAAGGAACATCCACGTCGTGTTCACACCTTTTTCCAGCTCTACAATGTACTTTTGGAAATCTCAAAGTCGATGCAATATTCCAAGTGTGATCTTTCCATTCATTGTTACATTTAATTCTAAAATCCATTCTCAGTGATTCCAAGCATAGAATGTCCTCTTTTAAAGCAGCAAACTGTGAGTTAACTTATCATCCACCATGATTCCCAAATCACGGCCCCTCTCAAGTCCCAATATTGGACGTGCAAGCTGGATTTTTCGTGCCTGTGTGCCTCAATTTGCATTTACATCAGGGGTGGGTTCCGGATTCCGTTCCAACTGGTATGGTTGGAACAGCCTTGGAGTTACCCGCATGCAGGCGCGCGTGGCGTGCGCATGCGTTCTAGCGTCAAATGATGCTTCTGCAAGCCTCTGTGATGCGGCAGCTGCTCCGCGGAGTGTCATGCAGGCGCTGTATGCGCCATGCGTGTGCGTGGAAGCACCCAAATCATAAAGCACTGGTAAGGAGCGCGGGTGGGCGGGCCCTCCGGAGCACAGTTAACGGAATGGTACCCGGTCCTCCGGGCAGGATCCGGTACATCTGTACCGGGGCGTACCACCTGCAACTCACCACTGATTTACATCTATTAAACCATCCACTTTCTTCTCTGAAGTCTATTCACCAGCTTGGAAAAATCCTTATGGGATTTTTTGTACTCTCATTTAGATTTTACTAACCTGGATAGTGACGAATAATATCAACAAACGTGGTCTCCTTACCTTACTATTCACCTGAACATACAGAAACTATTTAAAAAGCAATTGATCCATGAAGGGCTTTTTGGAATATCTCTCTAATTTGAAAAGGGTTCATTTTTATTCTTCTGTTTTTCTAGACAGCATCTCCCTTTTGCCTAATGGCTGTTGAATTTTGATTATAAACTTTATACGTGAGAAATGTCAAAGGCTTTTTGAAAACCCAGGTATACTGTCTACTAAATTACTCCATCTACATTTTTGCTGACATCCTAAAAAGAAAGTTAATGAGATAAAACTTTAAAGGGGGAGGGCATACTAGTTCCTTTTCAGCAAAAATTGTTCTGAACATTAAAATTATTTCCTCTTTAATATCCTCAACATTTTATCCAGAATGGACATAAAACTGTTTTTTAATTAATTGATTGGGCTTTTCATTTCATCTCTATCTCAGTTCTCCTGATATCCTTCTTAAGAAAGATAATTCAAGGATGTTCTACGCCTTCAAAAATGAAGACAAGAATAAATACCTTATTTGGTTTCTCTATCATTTTTCCTCCCCTCTTTTAGCGCACCTTCAAATTCCGTCATGACTTCCTGTTCACTTCCCTTGCCACAATATGCATAGCTTTTTTTTTATTGGTCATTGTGTCTTTTTTGAGTTGAATTGTTCTGCAACTTTTATGAAATGCTTGCATTTTTTTTTTAATTTGCTATTCCAGTTTGGGTAATTAAAAAAGAGTGTGGATTTTAATGCTGTGGTAGCATATTTACAGAACATCCAACTGATTGTTACTAAGGAATTAATGAACACAATTAGAGAGCTTCAAATATTGACATGATCGATTGATGATTAGATTGATCATCCCCTCCTATAGAACCATTCAGGTCCCAATGACTGACTGACTGACTGACTGACTGACTGACTGATTGACTGAATGAATGAAAGAAATATATCTGCAGAAATACTGAATGGAGGAAGCTGATCCATACAATCAAACTGTATCTTTGCTGAGCAATATAGCAAAAATCCATCCAATTTCCTTTGCCACTGTAACTAAAATACAGGCACTGCAATTTTTTTCACCAGCCTGCTCTTCCCATGCTTAGAACATAGAATTATAGAACTGGGGGGTATTTGGGAGGTCTTCTAGTCTAACTCCCTGCTTGAGCAAGAATGTCCCTATTCATTCTGGACAAGTGGTTGTGCAGTCTCTTCTTAAAAGCCTCCAGTGATGGAGCATCCACACCTTCTGAAGGCAAGCTATTCCATTGGTTGATTGCTCTCACTGTTAGGAAATTTCTCTTTATTTCTAGATTGCTTCTCTCCCTAGTTAGTTTCCAAACATCGTTTCTTGCCTTGCCTTTTGGTGCTTTGGAAAATAGTTCGACCCTTCACATCTTTGTAGGAGCCCCACAAATATTGGAACACGGCTATCATGTCTCCCCTGGTCCTTCCTTTCACTAGACTAGACATACCCAACTCCTGCAATCGTTCTTCGTATGTTTTAGCCTCCAGCCCTCTAATCATTTTTGTTACGCTTCTCTGTACTCTTTTCCAGCATCTCAACATCTTTTTTTTTATATTGTGGTGATATTGTGGTCACATCGAAATGTGATCCTACTGGTGGTTGTCTTACAAATGGTTGTCCCACAACTCCAAGAGACAAGCTATTCCATTGATTAATTCATTTTATCACTCTCAAGTCAAAACCCTCTCACAAAAGGGATCCACTAAGGATGTGTAAAACATGCATCAGTCTGAGAAAATGGTGTGTTTTGCAATAGTGGTGAATACTTGTAGCTTTGGGTGTAGATTGAGGGTGAAGGTTTGTTCTCCGAGTTGGGTTGGATTCCGAAGCGGGCTAGGTAACATCTTCAGCAGACACACCAGTGGTGGGATTCAAGTTTTTTTTTACTACCGGTTCTGTGGGCGTGGCGTGGTGGGCGTGGCATGGCTTGGTGGTAGTGACTTGGTGTGCATGGCAGAGGAAGGATATTGCAGAATCCCCATTCCCTCCCGATCTGCTAGGACCCGGGAGGCAGGGAATAGATGGGGGCAGGGCCACTCAGAGGTGATATTTACCATTTCTCTGAACTACTCAAAATTTCTGCTACCGGTTCTCCAGAACTGGTCAGAAACTGCTGAATACCATCTCTGGGACACACCCACACCTGAAACCCTTATAAACAGAAGAAGACTGACACTGACTACGCTGAAGATGTTACCTAGCCTGGTAATAAAGCATTTGGAAACCAACCCACAAGCTTAGAGAATGAACCTTCACCCTCAAAAAAAAAAATGTATTCCTGCCTTTCTTTCTTTGGGGACAATCTCACCATACAGGAGATGCACTGAAAAAAAAAATTCAATGAGCAAATAGCAATTTTTTGTGTGCGATATTCTGGACCACCCCAATTCTGAATGGTGCTCTTTTCATTTCAAACGTTAAACAAAACCCTTTACATTTTATACTCCTCAGGAAAGAGGCAGGCTGACATTTGCCAAGTAGAACTCTCAGAAAAGTGCCATTATTACGGTAATAATTATTGGTAACAATTAATAAAACTTAGCCTCCCAAATGAAGAATTCGTTCTGGAGATAAGATAAGCCATTCATCCGTCCTTGAAACTCACCTCCTGCAAATTCTCGTTACTGTCAGCCTCTTGAAGCCAACGCTGAAGAAGGGGCTTCAGCTTGCACATGTTCTTGAAGCTGAGTTGCAAAGCTTCAAAGCGGCAGATGGTGGTTTGACTAAACATCTTCCCTACATGAGTAAGTAAAAACAAAACAAAACCAAAAAAAAAAAAAAGACAACCAAATCAATATTTAGAAGAGGAATCTAGGACAGGGGTCTCCAACTTTGGCAATTTTAAGACTTGTGGACTTCAACTGGAGTTGAAGGTCAGATGTTGATCCTATAGATATCAGAACTCAATCTTGGTCTCACTCTCATTGACTTCAAGGGGCTTTTTGTAAAGCATTCATGCTTTGTGGTAACTAAAGAAAAATAGGGAATATTCAATATTGTTGGCAACTACTTTGCTAATAGTTCAAGTGTTGGAAGAATTTTTGAAAGCTGTCTAAGGCAACTTCTTGCCCATTGTTTTCTATACTTTTTAGATTCAAATGCAAAATTGTTTTCAATAAAAACCTAACTAAAATTAGGCTGTCTACTTCATGGAAAAAAGGAAGGAAGGAAGAAAAAGAAAGAAGGAAGGAAAAGAGAAAAAGGAAGGAAGGAAAAGAAAGAAAGATAGAAAGAAAAAGAAAGAAAGAAAGGAAAAGAGAAAGAAAAAAGGAAGGAAGGAAAAGAAAGAAAGATAGAAAGAAAAATAAAGAAAGAAAGAAAGGAAAGGAGAAAGAAAAAAAGAAGTAAAGAAAAGGAAGAAGGAAGAAGGAAGAAAAGAAAGAAAGAAGGAAAGAAAGAAAGAAAGAAAAGAAAAGAAAAGACTGATTGATTCCAGGTCACAGAAAAATTCCTACAACAAGAGTAGACAGTGAGAAATGCCTCTGAAAGTGCTACAACAAGAGATTTAATTGACTGGATTAACCAACACACTTAAAAATATTGCCCTGTAAATTAGGTGCCAGTTACACCTTTTAATATAAAAACTATAAAAAGGAGCATCCCTTGTTAGATAACAATGCCTTCAATGAAGAGAAGTTTCCCACTTTTTGGAACTATTGTTTGGACTAATGGGTCAATCTTATCAACAGATCAAGATTAATTCCAATTCAATGCAACATGTCTCTTTAGTTCAGCCAGCCTTCTCCCCCAACTCTTTTGTTCTACAAGCTCTTATCATTCTGAGCCATGACTGCTCAAGTGCCACGGAAAGACTCTTAATCTTAGTTGAGACAAAAGTTGAGTTTCTTCTCATCCTAGTAAACAAAACAAAAAAACCACAAAAAATTTCATTTCTTTGATACTTTACATGCCTAAAACTCAACAGCTTGTACCTACCATAGAGTAAACCGAGGGCCAGACCCACGTCTGCCTGAGTGAAACCCAGGGTAATCCTTTTGTGCTTCAGCTCCTTAGCAAACTGTTCCAGCTCTTCTGTAGTGGTTGTTTCCTAAGGGAGGGGGGGGGGAAGAAAAGAAGAAGAAGTACCATTTCAAGACACCAATAAGACCTCCTTGATGCACACTCATTTTTCAGAAAAGAAGTTACAACTTTTGGCTGAATGTCTATGTTGTTGTTAGTTGCAAAGTTGTGTCCAACCCATTGTGACTAATGTTCCTCCAGGCCTTCCTGTCCTCTACCATCCCTCGTAGTCCATTTAAGCTCATGCCTACTGTTGGATACTTGTTCTAACTACAGTGGTTTCCACCAAGGTCCTCTGTTCCGGCGGGAACAGGGGTTTAATCCTATTAGTCGAACGGTCTGACAGCTCCCTATAAAAGGGCTGCTGTCAGACTCAACCTTCGCTGGATTGTTCTCACTTGTTGTACTTAATAAAGAGCTGTTGTTACCGTTAAGCCTGTGTGTGCCTATCCATTACCCAATCTAACACCTACTGCTTCAGAGACTCCATCCAGCCACCTCATTCTCTGTCTTCTCGTTCTTCTTTTGCCCTCAATCATTCCCAGCATGAGGCTCTTCTCCAGTAAGTCCTTCCTTCTCATTAGGTGGCCAAAGTACTTGAGTTTCATCTTCAGGATCTGGCCTTCTGAAGAACAGTCAGGGTTGATCTCCTCTAGGACTGACCACTTTGATCGCCTTACTATCCAATGGACTCCAGCACCAGAGTTCAATGTCTATGGAGATTCTCGATCATCCAGGTCATGGTGGCCGCAAAGGTGGGGTTTTTTTGTGTTTTGTTTTTTGTGCAAAAGGCAACTGGACTTTCTTGGTGTTTCCTTTGAAAATATTTCGCTTCTATCCAGGAAGCTTCTTCCATTCAATTCAGTTCAGTTCTGAAGAACTAAATAAGCTTCTTGGAGGAGAAGCAAAACCTTTTCAAAGAAAAAAAAAACCCCAAGGAAGTCCCAGTTGCTTTTTGGAAAAGAAGCACCTTTGGGACAGCTGCTCCCTCATTTGGAATTGAGTTGAGCAAATTTTTAACTTTTTGCTCCTATCACCTCATCTGGAATATATATTTACTTATTTTTAAAATTGTAAAAAAAAGGAAGGGGAGCAAGGTTCAATTCTATTTTCCCATATAGCCGCTCAATGAGTGATTTTGAACCAGTCACTATATATATAGCATATGTGCTGATAAATAAATAAAGGGAGACTAGTATAGATCTATTTCAAGCTATTTAGCTCTCATCAGCTAGCCATACCCTTATTGGGATTTGAACCTGGGCTGTTTTTACATGTTAGGCAGTTGTATTAGCCACTAAATGGTTTCCTGCCTGGAAGGCTCCTAGGGTGGAGCTGAAAGGCAAAAGGGAAGCAGTATGCTCCCTCCCATATTTGGGCATACCAGGTGCTTTAACATAACATACATACTGTACATACATACATACATACATACATACATACATACATACGTGTATGTGTGTGTTCCAGCATAACTTTGGAATGCCTTGAGAAATTTGAACCAAACTTAGTACACAGATGATTTACTCACTGGAAACAACAAATACTGTGGGGGTAAGACACCCATAACACCCTGTGGGTGTGGGTGTTCTGTTAAGATACAGCTTGTTGTGCCTTAAAGTGGATTCTACTGTATTGCCGTAAAATGACTTCTACTGTGCAGGGTAGTGGAGTTGCCATAGTAATGGCTTCACAGTACTCCACAAGGGGGCGCCCTCTGATAAGGGGGAAAATCCAACATTAGAAATTATGTTTGATCCAGGATTATTTTTGAGGACAAATGTGTGGATTAGGATAAAAAAAATACCCGGGCAACACCGGGTTATTAGCTAATATTCTCTGTGTGTGTGTGTGTGTGTGCACACACATGTACACATATATTACATCATATAGGTACATATACAATCTCCCTTTTATACTAATCAGGATAAGACCACCAGACTCAAGACTTGAGGACAATGGTTTTAATTCTCATAATCTGTTTAAGAGCCAACGACGTTGAAAGAGAATTGAAAAGATTCCATGCCAGACTATAAGTAGTTTGCAACTCAAAAGAAATCCAATGGATTCCTTCAAAATCACTAGAAATCCATCACACCAACAGATCTCCATGCTTCTTCATTACCTGAACCTCCCCCTGCAGGAGTGATTTATTAAAATTTCTTGCTAGAAGGCAGAGTTCAAGCTCACCTGTATCACTTTCATTGATTCTAATCTATTTCTTTCTCACTCTTTGGAGCAGTCACAGGAGATAACCTCCAGCAGACAATTCCAATTTCCAGCAGACAATCTTCACACATTTATGATAAGAAAAGGAATCCAACCAACAGGCTGGATTTGTGTGTGTGTGTTGCTTCTAAAAAAAAGCCACCAGCCAATCTTTGCAGCCTGGAGCCTACTTAATTGCCTCATCAGAGTTAAATCATATCTTCTCCAAAAGAAATCTGCCAGGTTTTCTGTCCCTTCAAGCCCACATTCTTAACTATCAAGTACAGACTCCAAGGGATACTTAATAAGAAAGAACAATTGCAACCAGGAAACCTTCTAGAGAAGACTTCCATATTGTGTAGGTCAGAAGGAGAACTGAGAAAATATCTGCACCCCCCCCCCCATATCTTGGACATAAAAGTGTTCCAAATTCCTCCCCCGGGGACATTACTATAGGGCATTGCATGCCAAAACAATGCCATCACTCTAACTGATCATCTAATTCTCACAATGCTGTCTAATGTCTATGTATATCAATCCACGAAGTATGGCTGTGGCATTATTATTTATCCTTCCGATTATCTTCTTTATTTTCCCTTGGACTGGTATTAAAAAATAAGCACCGAGTGCTTCTGTACAAATTTCTTGTGTATCTAATTACACTTGGCCAAATAAAGTATTCAATCCAATCCTGTTTCTTCCACAAATAGCACTATGGCTAGCATACACCCTTGATTCTTCAATCAATCAGAATAGAGCTGGAAGGGACCATGGAGATCTTCAAATCCAACCTCTTGGCTCAATCAGGAGAGCCTATGCCATTTCAAACAAGTGACTGTCCATTCTCTTCTTAAAAACCTCCAGTGATGAAGTGCCCACAATTTCTGAAGGCAAATTGTTCCACTGGTTAATTGTCCTCACTGTTAGGAAGTTTCTCCTTAATTCCAAGTTGCTTCTCTCCTTGATTAGCTTCCACCCCTTCTAGTGCTTTAGATTTAGAAAGTAAGTTGACCCCCTTTTTCTTTGTGGCAGCCCGTCAAATACTGGAACACTGCTATCATGTCACACCCTAGTCCTCCTTTTCTCTAAACTAGCCATACCCAGTTCCTGCAACCATTCCTTATATCTTGAAATTTTGGGTTTAGACAATTTAGAACGTTGCCGTCTTCCGTCCGACCTAAGTGTAGTAGTACATAAAATTATCTGCTACAATGTCCTACCTGTCAATGAATACTTCAGGTTCAACCACCACAACACACGCGCTAACAATAGTTACAAACTTATGGTAAACCGCCCCAAACCTGATTGCAGAAAATACGACTTCAGCAACAGAGTGGTCAATGCCTAGAATGCACTACCTGACTCAGTGGTTTCTTCTCCAAAACTTTAACCTTAGACTGTCTACCATGGACCTCACCCCATTCCTAAGAGGTCTTTAAGGGGCGTGCATAAATGCACCAGCGTGCCTACTGTCCCTGTCCTAATATTCCCTTGTATTCGTAGTCATTTCATGTATTCATAATCATGTCTATACTTATATCTGTTATCTAATTCATGTTTGACCAAATGTATGTATGCATGTTTTAATCTCCAGGCCTTTAATCATCCTGGTTGCTCTTCTTTGCAAGTTCTCAAGAGAATCTTCTCCGATTCTGCCTGATTTGGGGACTGTGAAGGGGGTGGGTTTGGCTCCTCCCAAGACCTATTCTGCTCCAATTATCTCTTGCAGCGATTAACCATTCTCTAGTAGGCTCATTCGCCAGAACTCATCCGTGACCTGAGATGAGCTGGAGATTGTGAAAGTTGAAATCTCAAACATGGAGGATTCAAAATTTGGAAAGTTGAGCAAGATAACCATTCCTGGAAGCTTATACTCCTTAGAAATAGACATCATACATCCGTGCAGGGGTGAAGAACAAACCAAGGCCCAAGCCCAGATTCCTTCCATAGACTGGAGGCCAATTGCAAGGTCTACCTTGCCCGAGGCAAGAGGATGAACTCTTTCAAGGCACCAACAAGAGTGCTTTGAAGTGACTTTAGCACTACAAGTGGCTCTCCGAAATCCTTAGCCAGACATTACTGGGAGAGAGGGGGATGGTGTTGGAAGGCCCTGGGGAATGTCATTTCCAGTGAGGAGGGGTAGGAGAAGGAGGGGGTCTTGATTGAAAGCACCAAAGGCAGGATGGAGCAGACAGGATAAAGAATCTGTAAAGATTGCAGGGCAGACACCAGATCCACAAGAGGTGTATTGTTTCTATATGTTGCACCCCCCCCCCCAAAAAAGGTCAGGGGTCTCCAGGCCATAGCAGATTCTCCTGATGTGGCAAACTTAATACACTGGCTGAGCATGCTTAACTATATAGTTTTCATTGTGATGTGAAAACAAGATACTGTATAAACCATGGTGTAGGGCTTAAGTGAACCAAGATGCTATTGTTTGTTCAATGAACTATGATCTTCTGGTGCAGGTCTACCTTCATTCATGGAAGGTCACTCTTCCCTCTTCCTCTCTCCCTCTCCCTATCTCTCAGTTCCCTCTCTCCCTCCCTCTGCCCTTTCTCTCCCTCTCCCTCTCTACCCCTCTCTCTCCATCTCACTCTTCCCTCTCCCTCCTTCCGTAACATAAGAGCACTTGTCTTTTGAACTTACATTTACATTTTGAAAATTTGCATTGATCTTATCTTCATTATTGCCTGTAGGGTTCTTGATTGGGTGACCAACCCTTATCTCTAAACATGCTCTGGATATTTTAATATTTAGAAACACAGAAACACAATAAAACTGACAGCAGAAAAATATCTAGGGGATTCATTGAATCTGGTTTGTTTTGTTTTTTGTTTGTTTGTTTTTAATTTTAATGTTTATTTTTTTATTCCCTTAATACAGGTAGTCCTTGACTTACAACCGTTCATTTATTGACGATTCAAAGTTATAGCGACACTGAAAAAATGTGACTTATGGCCATGTTTCATACTTACAATCATCGTGGCATTCCCCATAGTCACGTGATCAAAATCCAGATATTTGGCAATTGGCTTATATTTATGACGGTTGCAGTGTCTGTGTGTGTGTGTGTGTGTGTGTGTGTGTGTGTTTGTGTGTGTGTGTGTGTGTGTGTGTTAGGTGATGCCCTTATGCGACCTTCCGACAAGCCAAGTCAATGGGGAAGTCAGATTCACTGAACCACCATGTTAGCAATGTAACAACTGCAGTGGTTCACTTAACAACTGTGGCAGAAAAGGTCACAAAATGGGCAAATTCACTTAACAACCATCTCACTTAGCAACAGAAATTTTGAGCCCCATTGTGGTCACAATTGTGGTTGTTAAGTGAGTAACAAGGTTGTTAAGCGAATCCAGCTTCCTCATTGATTTGCTGGTCAGAAGGTCGCAAAAGGGGATCACGTGTCCCCAGGACACTGTAATCGTCATAAATATGGATCGGTTGCC
The DNA here is from genome assembly GCF_964273705.1 of Natrix helvetica. NCBI lineage: Eukaryota > Metazoa > Chordata > Lepidosauria > Squamata > Natricidae > Natrix > Natrix helvetica. The sequence goes on from NC_138548.1 coordinate 347,022,994, forward strand.
GAGCATCTGAATTTTGATCACGTGTCCATGGGGATGCTGCAATGGTTGTAAATGTGAAAAATGGTCATAAGTCATATTTTTCAGTGTTGTTGTAACTTTGAACGGTCACTAAAGAAACTGTTGAAAGTCGAGAACAATCTATAGAATAGAAAATAGAATAGCAGAGTTGGAAGGGACCTTGGAGGTCTTCTAGTCCAACCCCCTGCCTAGGCAGGAAATCCTATACCGTTTCAGACAAATGGCTATCCAGCATCTTCTTAAAGACTTCCAGTGTTGGGGCATTCACAACTTCTGGAGGCAAGTTGTTCCACTGATTAATTGTTCTAACTGTCAGGAAGTTTCTCCTCAGTTCTAAGTTGCTTCTCTCCTTGATTAGTTTCCACCCATTGCTTCTTGTTCTACCCTCAGGTGCCTTGGAGAACAGTTTGACTCCCTCTTCTTTGTGGCAACCCCTGAGATATTGGAACAATGCTATCACGTCTCCCCTAGTCCTCCTTTCTATTAAACTAGACATACCCAGTTCCTGCAACCGTTCTTCGTGTGTTTTAGCCTCCAGTCTCCTAATCATCTTTGTTGCTCTTCTCTGTACTGTACAGTCCTTCAAATATTATAATAGTTTTTTAGTTTCCCTTCCCATTTGTCATTTCTCCTCTAGGCTAAACCCATCAACTGTCCTTCATCCTTTCTTCTCGGATCATAATTTTCACGCTGGCGATCCTTTCTCTCTCTCTCTCCTCTGAATTCATTACAAATTGTCCTCTTCCCTTTAACTATCTGGAGCCAGACCAAGACACAGAATTCTGGATAAGGCTTGATTAATGCACAATAAAATGAAGTATTTTTAAAAAAATTTTTAGAAATTAATTTAAAAATGATCGTATTCTTAACACAACCTTTTCGTAGTTGGATGACACTGCTGATCGACAGTTAGCTTAAAGTTAATCAACAGTCCCAATATTTTTCCTACAAGGTAAGTATTCCTCACCCCATCCCTATGTATTTGACCATTTTTTGTGTACAGCAAATACAGCATTTTGAATTTGTTATCTGCTAAATTTCACTTCCTAATTCAGTTGCTTATTCTACCAAAACACAGCATTCTAGTCCCCCCCCCCCAAAATTATATTTAGCAAGCCAAGTTTGGTCTTTTGAGAACTTTTTAATTCAGCCTTCTCCAACACATTTTGAATTACAAGCCATCCATAACTTCAAAGTGTGAAAAGAAACTACAGTACTCTTAAGATCCAGAGTGAGGAATAATCATTTAAATAATTGATAGAAATGCTGAAGAACACTTTCACGCAGAGAAACTCAGTTTGTCAGTCAAAATACTGCTCAATTCTGACATACAGCCCAATGAATCCATCCCAAGAGTGACTTAGCCTTCCATCCCTCAGAAGTGGGTAAAATGAGGACCCAGATTGTTGGGGGCAATAGGCTGATTCTGTAAACCGATTAGAGAGGGCTGTAAAAAGCACTGTGAAGCTGTATATAAGACTAAATGCTATTGCTATTATTCCATCATCATATATCACCTAAATTTTATTAGGTGATAATAAAGGATCCAGATTGTTGGGGGCAATATGCTGACTCTGAAAACCACTTTGAGAGGGCTCTAAAGTGGTATATAAATCTAAGTGCTATTTCTATTGCTATTCTTCCCTGTTAATTCTAATTTTAGTGATCCCTGTTAATTCTAATTCTCTTTTTATTTTTAAAAAATATTGTTGCAGTTTTGATTTTATTGTAAGCAGTCTAAAGTCTCTTGGATCGTGAGATGGGCAGCATATAAATTTAATAAATCATCACCATCAGAAGTTCATCTATCCAATTGGCTAACCAATTGGCTAATCATAGAGGGAAATAGGGAGAGAATATTCTCTTTGTCATGTGTTTATGCTGCTTTTTTTTTTTTAGAAGTACAGCTTTCCATCCCCCAAATCAGAAATACCCTCCTAGGTCATCTACTGTAATCTGGGTTTTGTTTTTATTGTTTACCTTGATGAACAAGCATTAACTCTTCAATATTTATAAACTTTCAAATAGTGTTTGCACAACAATGGAAAAATGATGAGGCCCTGACAGATGACAGTATAATAAAAAAAATGTTAGAATGTGCTGAGATGGATAGATTGACACTTACGATAAAAGAAAAAGAAACAGAATACTTTTTTAACATGGGATTTATTTTACCAATGGTTAACTAATAGGAACAGAGGTTAGGAACTACGTAAACAGAATCAGAAAAGATAATAAAAATGTTTATTGAAAATGTTGCAAGATGGATAAACTAACTTACTATTTTGTGATTAATATTGATATGTGCATTAGGATTACTAGTATGTTTATGGTTATTGTTGTATACTTATTTAAAATTAATGTGCCCAGGCAACACACTGTTCAAATAGACATGGCATTTTTTATGTTTATAAAAGAAAAATGTATCAATAAAACATCTATTATAGAAAATATTTATAAACTTTCTTTTAGATACTTGTTCTAACTACAGTGGTTTCCACCAAGGTCCTCTGTTCCGGACGGGAACAGAGGTTTAATCCTATTGGTCGAAGGGTCTGACAGCTCCCTATAAAAGGGCTGCTGTCAGACTCAACCTTCTCTAGATTGTTCTCACTTGTTGTCCTTAATAAAGAGCTGTTGTTACCTGTTAAGCCTGTGTGTGCCTTTCCATTACCCAATCTAACACTTTCACTTTAATTTTAATACATGACTTTGATCGATAGCTTTTTGACAGAATCTCATCATTTTTCCATTGCTGTGCAAATACAATTCTGGTAATGGTTAGTATATGTAAAACCAGATATATAGTCTTTTAATCATATTTTTCCGGTATAGAATAGAATAACAGAGTTGGAAGGAACTTGGAGGTCTTCTAGTCCAATCACCTGCCTAGGAAGGAAACCCTACACCACTTCAGACAAATGGATATCCAACATCTTATATATAAATGCCCAACAAAAATATCTCTGGTTTTAAATCAATGTTGCTTTATCATTTTTCCCCCAACCAAGTATGTATTTTTGTCCAGTATTTTTTAGCTTACTATTAAGGATAAAGGAGAAACTGAGTATTTTTTTGATATGGGATGTATTTTATCAATGGCTAGACAACAGAAACAGAAGTCAGAAAGGAGGAGATATAAAAAGAGGGAATATTAATGTGGAGAGTTGTTAAAGAAGATGTTAAGTATTATTATCATATTATCAATGTTATTGTGATGAATATTGCAACAAATATGTGGATTATGATTGTTACCCAGATCACAGAGTTGATGGAAATTGAATGTTACATAAGTAAAATAAATAAAATACGAGGGGGGGGGGGAAGAAATTCAACATGAATTTCTTAGCTGCGTGGTAGATCTTGAGTTGGGAATGGGAAAAAGGGACACATTGAGTTGTTTCTTTTCTCTGGAAATTTTGACTCTTTTTAAAAGAAATGCCGCACAATTGCTTCTCTGGGCTTTGAGAGCAGGATCACAATGTTTCATTAATTAATGTTCCCCAAGGAATGAGAAACTTCAAAGAGTTTTTACTCGATCTGGGCCAAGAGCTGATCTGGCCCACCACCCTGTATCTCACAGTAGGCAGTCAATATACATTCCAAAAACACACAAACATGAATAGAGGGGGGGTGGGTTTGATACCCCTCCTACACTGAGGGTCCCCAGCAGCTGGCATTTCAGAATAGCAAACTGCCCTGAAAGACCGACAGCTGTTGACTTTTCCCCTGTCTTTCTTGGACTTGTCCAATCCTCTCCTTAAAAATAATTCCCCACCGATGGCCATCACCACCCAATGGCCGTGAAGTTCATACCAGGCACAGCATTAATATATATATATATATATATATATATATATATATATATATATATATATATATATATATATATATATATATATATATATATATATATATATATATATATATATATATATATATATATATATATATATATATATATATATATATATATATATATATATATATATATATATATGTATATATATGTTGTAATTGTACTGATAAATAAATAAAGGGAGACTAGGATAGATCTATTTCGAGCTAATTAGCTCTCATCAGCTAGCCATACCCTTACTGGGATTAGAACCCGGGGTGTATATATCTTAGGCAGAAGTCTTAACCACTAAGCCACGGGTTCTCTTCCTTATCAGTTGACGGGTTCTCTTCCTTATCAGTTGAAATGAATATATATATATCAGGGTGACCCAGAATTCTAACACTGGGAGAAATGAAACCTTTCCATTTTCTATATCATGCATTGATTTTGTATTAACCTATCACGTGCTTTCTCTGGCTTTAAAAAAATTGCTTCAATTGTTGTAGATCTGAAAGAAACACCTACAACAACAGAAAAAGAAAGGGAGAGAGGAGGAGAGAATGAAAGGAAGATGGGGGAAAGAAGAAAGAGGTAAGGAGAGGAGGATGGAAGGGAGAGGAAGAGAAGGAGAGAGGGTAGGAAGGGGAAGGGGAAGAATAGGAGTAGGAGAAAGGTAAGGGAAGAAGGAAGGGGAAGGAGAGGAGGAAGGAAGGAAGTAGAGAATGGAGGGAGGGAGAAAAGAAAGGGAAAATAAGGTGGTATTACAACAGGAGGAAGGGATGGTAAATAAAGCAACCCAAACTATATATTATAACCTATTAAATGAAATAATAAATGTGTAAGAGTGACAAATGTAAAGATGAATAACAATTATGTGAATGTAAATTTAAAATGGTATGTAAGAGAATAAAAAAAAATGGAAAGAATTGTTGTAGTCTTTCCATACAGGAAAACCTTTTTAATTGCCTCATTCATTGGCATCCTCTTTTTTTTGCATTCTTTGCTAGCTCCATAATAATCTTTGGGGAGTTTTATTGTAAGCCGTCCTGAGTCTTTTTGGACAGTGGAATGAGCAGCATATACATTTAACAATAACCATTGAGATACTGAGAGCAGTGTTACCATGTGACGACACTGCTATACAGGTAGTCCTCGACTTACAACATTTAATCCATTTAGTGACCTTTCAAAGTTACAACAGCACTGAAAGAACTGTCTTATGACCAGGTTTCATACTTGCAACCATTGTGGCATCCCTATGGCCATGTGATCCAAATACAGATATTTGGCATCAGACTCATATTTATGACGGTTGGTTGGAGTGTCTCCGGTCATGAAATCCCCCCTTTGTGTCCTTCTGACCAGCCAAATCAATGAGGAAATCAGATTCACTTAACAACCGGGTTACTCATTTAACAAACCACCGTGATTCACTTTAACAACTGAGAAAAGTTGTAAAACGGGGCAAAACTCGCTTGGCAAATTTCCACATAAATTTTGGGCTCAATTATGGTTGTAGGTTGAGGACTACCTATACTGCATTGCTGGTTTGTTGCAAAACTGGCATGGATTTCACACAGTGCTGTGCAATACAGATGTCATAAACTATGAACAAATTGCAGTCATGTCAAAACTTCCCATAATCCACACACACACACACACACACACACACACACACGCGCACACACACACGCACACATACACCCAGCCTCTGGGGCACCAAGTTTGGGAACAGTGATGGCATCCTGACTGTTAGCACAAAAGAGGTTTTTTTTTTGTTATAACTGATATGCAGGAGAACAAGATAAAAGCTAAAACATTATCAGTCTGCTCGTGGCGGGGGAACCCCACTCCTTGCTGCACTCCTAAAATCTCTGAATTTTAGAAACAAAACATAGAACTGTGACTCATTTTACAATGTGGCTTTATACCCACTATACCAAGCATCTCCAACCATGGCACTTTAAGCCTTGGTGGACTTCAACTCCCAGAATTCCTCAGCCAGCAAAGCTGGGGAATTCTGGGAGTTGAAGTCCGCCAAGGCTTAAAGCTGCCAAGGTTGGAGACCCCTGCACTATACAGCCTAAAAAAAAAAAGGTAGCCAAGTACCGTATGCCAAAACACTAAGTTTTCACATTCACATGATGCCAAAATGTGATTTTTAACATACCAGGTTAGGCTAACCCAATCAACTGAAGATTGATGTATATTTTATTTACTGATCAATTGAATAAATCCAACTAGCGAGTGAGCAAAACAGCTGGGACCCACAAAAAAAGAAGCAACTAATCCAAGACAACGGAGCATCTTTCCTAGAAGGAAATCTTAAAGCTTTTTAGTTTTAAAAGGTAGTTAAGAGTTTTAGATAGAGGTTTGTCCTCCGAGCTTGTTGCTTGGCTCCTGGACATTTCGCTACCAAACTAGGTAACATCTTCAGTGGGATTTGGGGTCAAGTGTCTTGTTCCTTTATACAGGTCCTGGGTGGGTGGGTGGCCTTGAGATTCAACCAGTTACAAGATCAACCAACTACCCAGGAACTATATAAATGAGGAATCCTTGGTGCTCTCTGAGCTTGCTTATTTTCTTACAGACATTTCATCGCCCATACTAGGTAACATCTAGTTTGGGAAATGAAATATCTGCTCAGAGAGCACCAAGGACCCCTCATGTCAACCCTGAATGACAAATATTCTCCTTTATATGGTATCTGCATAAACAAATGAGACCCTTCATCCCAAACCCCCACTGAAGATGTTACCTAGTTTGCTAATGAAACTTCTAGGAGTCAAGCAGCAAATCACCTCTTTGCCTAAACCTACAACCTGAGCTATGAACATTATCCACAATTTCTCATGGTAGTTAGTCTTCAGTTCCATTGGAAACCTAGCATTCTGCCCAATAGGGGTGAGAAGAGAAAACAACAACCTTTTTCGAAATTCTCCAAGAATTTATAAGTAAATTATTTTCTCTTACATCTTCAGAAGTGTATACGCTCTGCCAATCAAGTCCGACTTCTTGACTCTGTAATCAATTTCATTAGTTGACCACTTCTAACAGCAGCTGTTGGGATTAGGTGACTTTAAACAAATTGGGAGGGGCAATGATTTTATGGACCTTAATTAACATGTTGATATGCTGAAAAAAAATCTCAAAGCTGTTTGTAACATTGAACACATCCTGGCACTAATTAATCACCCTTAATCCTCCTGATTCCACCAGGGCAGTAGAATCTGAATACTAGTTCTTGAATGGGGGGGAAAAAAGGAAGCTGTTGGCTTTACATCCTTCGCAACAACTAAGGCAATGGATACTTGAGTTGATGGCGTAATCTGACACAGCTTTGCAATTACTTTTAAAAGAAAGAGGGCCATTTAGAGCTTTATCTCCAAAAGTTCAAGGGTGTAAACTAAAGAAACAGCTCTGCTCAGGAGGAAACTAAAGCCACCTTTTCTCAACTTGATCTTCCGTAAATCCCAATTCTCATAATTTCTGCCTGCTTCTAATTTGTGACACCTTAAAGTGATTGTGCATGATAGTATGAGCTTTTATGAACTTCCAGTGTATACTATAAACTATGAATCTGGATCCAACTATTTTCAATTTCATTTTTTTCCCAAATTCAACACCCATTTTCCCATTATATGTTTCTAACATAGATACAACAGGTTGGTGTGGGATTGAAAAAAAAATGAAATGCAAAAAATACAGATTTACAAAAGACCCATCCTAAATAACATCTCATATAGCCTTGTCATTTCCGAACACAGATTCCATGGTCATCTTGGTTAGCATTCAACTCACTTGAATGAGATTTGTGATTTAGCATGTTAGGTATAACCACTAAAACTGGCAACTAAGTTGCAGTGTTTGGACAAAGCCTAAACAGTGGCTAATTAAGAAACCAGGTTACCAGTTGCGTGATGACCCGTCACTGAGCTACAAACTAATTATACAGTCTTGGTTCACACAATATGCAACACGCTGAGACAGAGTTAGCTAGTTTGTGATTCAGCCTTGTTACAAATCCAGCCACTTATTTATGTTTCAGTTTAACACATTAACAGAGTTGGAAGGGACCTTGTAGGTCATCTAGTCCAACCCAATATGAGCTTAGAGATTCTCATTCAAACATGACCAAAAAACAAAAGCGCCATCAGGAAAAAAAAAAACCACTGCTTTATTTACGGCTACAATCATGACAAGCAGGACATGATCCCGAGCTGGGATCTAAAACCCGAGGTGCAAATCTTCCAGAGACTTAATGGACTACACCTTTAACAGAGTTTTTTACCAGCTTGGAAATTATAATACCTATCAAGGAGCCCCAAAGGAGACCATGGTTGATTCCATGTTGTTCTACCCAGCAACAATAATGCACAGTTCAAGCCCAGCCACTCCATAATAAATGTGAAATCCCAGAGCCACAAGGTGGTTTTTCTAAAAGGCAACCGGACTTTCTGGTCACCCCCCCCCTTTTGAAAACATGACACTTTTCATCCAAGACGCTTTTTGGGATGAGAAGCGAAACATTTTCAAAGAAAAAAAAAACCCAAGAAAGTCCAGTTGCCTCTTGGAAAACCCATCATTGGGACAACCATGACCTGGATCAGGGGTAACCAACCTTTCGGACCTCAGGAATCACTAAATTCACAATTTTAAATCCCGCAGACCACCAATATGAATTTTTTAAAATGATAAATAGTATTTAGTGCAATATAAAAATTGCAAATAACTTTCCCGCAGACCACCAACATTTTCTCGTGAACCACCAGTGGTCCACAGACTACCAGTTGGTGACCTGGATCACTGAGAATCTCCATAGATGTGAAGTCCCAGAGCACTTCATACAATTCCTCAATCCTTCATTTGCTCCCCACATTTGCCTAACAGGTCTCAAAGAGGTACGAATGCTAAAACCCTCGGGCTAAAATGCTCTGCTAAAACAGAAGCTACACCCAAACAGATCAAACCCGGGATTGTTATGTGAATGCAAAAAAAGGGAGGCACTTCCTCCAGATTGCAAGACCACAGCTGAATGGCAATGAAAAAGAAGACGGGGGAAAAAAAGAACTGCTAGGAATGCTCCCGAGTAGGAACCAGCCACTTTAAAAGCAACCTTTAGCATCCTATAAGAAAATCTGAGCAACTCTTTAAAAAGAAAAAAACCTGGCAAGGACACAATTATTCTTTATTGGCTGTATGTGATTGGACACACAAAAGGAATTTGTGTCCGGCGCATAAGCTCTCACTGTCCATACAAGCAACCAAATGATGGGTTGTATATTGTAGATCATAGTTACAGTAAGGAAATAATAAGATACAACAAAGTCATATCAGTATCATAGATGCAGGCTGCATTACTATTAAACCTTCTCATTGTTCCTATCACCCATCTCCTCCCACTTATGACTGCCTAAGTGTAACTTTGTTGCTTGTACCCTTACCATTTATGTCGATATTGATTCTTTCCCGATTGCTTACTGGTACCCCATGACTATCATTAAGTGTTGTACCTTATGATTCTTGACCAATGTATCTTGTCTTTTTATGTACAAAAAGAGAACCTATGCCATACAAGACAAATTCCTTGTAGGTCCAATCACACTTGGCCAATAAAAGAATTCTACTCTATTCTATTCTGGATGCCAATAGGAGAAAGTAGTAAGAAAGACGGGAAAAATGAGAAGACGAGAAGGAGAATATCAACGAAATTTACTATACTAGGATGCTCAATTGTGTCCTTGCCCGGTTTTTTTTTAAAAGAGTTGCTCATTTCTTAATCTTATACTTTGAGAAGCGCCTTGCAAAAACCAAGTTTGGCTCCAATCGCCTCCCCCCCCCCCCAATTTTCTTACCTCTTCTCCGCTGCCCTCTTCCTCTTTCGTTTCCTCCGAGGCCATCTGATCGCTGGGGGTCAGACTGCCATCGCTCCGGGGACTCTCCGCGTTGTCCGAGTCTCCGGACTGGCTGGCCGGGCTGATGGAAGGCTCGGAATCCGGACTAGGCGAAGCGGCCTCCTTGATGCTGTTGTTGCTGCTGCTGCTGCAAGAAGCCGGACTGGCCTGAACCTGGACCGGCGCCGAAGGGAACAGACACCCGCCGGCCCAGGGATGCCCTCCATAATAGGGGCCCGCTTGGTCGAAGTCGCGCTCGACTTTGATCTCGGCCTTGGAAGCCTGGCAGGCATCCCCGGGCGGAGCCAGGACGTAAGGGTTGACCATGATGCCCGGAGGGTGGTTCCAGGCATCCCCGGGGGCACCGAAGGGGTACCAGGTGCGAGGCACTTCACCCCCGCCGGGGTAGGACTCCCCGATCCCTCCCTGGGCGCCGTAGTCGGGCTTGAAGCCAAAGGCCTGGCCGGCGGTCGCCCCGCTGAAGGCTTCGGGCAAGAAGCCGGGCGAGGAGGTTTCGTGCTGTGGGACGGCCGGGAGGTTGCCGAGGTGCAGGCTTTGCACCGGGAAAGGGTAGGAGCGGCCCAGATCTCGTCGCAAAGGCCCCGCCATGGGTGAGCGGTCAGGAAGGAGCCTCTGCCTTGTTGCTCGGAAAGTTAGCCAAACTGCCCCGGGAGAGGGGAGGGGGGGGAACGGGGTAGGCCCCAAACCGCTCTCGGACGGGTTGGGTTGAGCAAGGAGATGATGGAGCAAGGCGAGAGGCGTTAAAGCATCCAAGGTCTCCCTTAGACGGCTGAGCGTTTCTTCTTCGGGGGAATGGGGAGACTTCCCGATCCTGGGGAGAGCAGGGAGCAGGCAGGCGACGGGGAAAGCAGCAGCTCCGAAAAGTTCGACGGAAAGTCCCAAGACGGGACTTCTCCCTTGCAGGAGAAGTCAAGTCCAAGGGGGAGAAGGCTGAGCCTCGGTCCTTAGCCCAAGAGGAGAGCCAGAGCCGGGGCGACGTCCAACGATCTTCCCCAAAGGCCAGCGGAGGAGCAGGGAGTCCCCACCGCCCCGCAGAGTGAAGATTGCTTTCGGCCCCGGGCGCTCAGATAGCTGGGAAGGTGGAAGGCATCCTGGAAGGGGCCCGCCCTCCTGCTTAAAGTGGCCCTGACCACGCCTCTCCTCCAGGTATTGGCCAAAAGTCCAAAAAGGGCCCTGGGCCTTCCCACCTCTGGGGTCCGGCCCATCCCCTGGTGTCCTCTTCAAAGCCCAGTCAAGGGTGGAATCCTGGGAAACCCCCATTGCCAGCATTGCGCAAGAGATCTTCGGCTGCTCTGGGGGGAAATCTAGGCTGGAGAGGGAGGGGAGGCAGCCCCAGGGATGGCTTCAAAGCCAAGGGAGAAACTGGGGAAGGGGGGGGCAAAGAGGCCACCGAGGGCCTCAATTGGTGGGATTGAGGGGAAATAAGTTGGGTGTGTGTGTGTGATCCAGCTCTTGGGTTCCCCTAGAGAGGAAGGGGTGCTGAATATTGGGTCAATGATAACAAGGAAAAGGGACTTTGCTTTGGAGCTGTGAGCCTCCTGACATTTTCTGTGGGATGCCACCTTCCACAGCTGTTGTGCAACCTCGCAAGAGCTAACCTCTTTCTTTCCAACCACAAAGTGTATATATAAATGCATAAATGAGGCCTTTCCAACTGGGCTTGGAGCTTCTCCAGAGGGGCAAGGGGCTGCTGCATCTGTTGGATAGCTGCCTGTTAGGTTGCAGTGCAGAAGAGAAAGGACTTTAAGGGAGAGGAGAAGGTAGGGCAGGGCTGATATACATATATATTGAGATCATTTATAAGCCTTGATTATGTCTCAAAACGTGAGAGTATGCAGATTAAGATGCCTAAAACAACGAATTTCACTTTACTCACTTGTGGTGGCTTTACTGACTCCCTTTAAGCAGCTTTCGTTTCTCCTTTCTTTTTAATATTGTTACATTACTTATAGGTAAAGGAGTTCCTGCGACTAGTAGTTGCCGACCTTAGAGGTTGGTGCTCATCTGTTTCATTTACTCATAGCCCCATCCAAAATAAATTCAAAATTAAAATCTCTTTAGGTCAATGGAACTAGAAAGTGTTAGAAATAACCCTCACTAGTATCTAACTATGTTTAGGAATGGGTACATTTCAGCGGCAATCTTATGCAGATCTGCAGTTTTTTTGCAATGCAATTCACTAGTATGTAACCTTACTTATTTACAAGGTGATTCTAAAGTTGGAGTTTAGCATAATTCTAAGTTGTTTATTCAAAAGTAAGCATTACAGCCTTCTCTGGAGCTTTATGCTGTCCAGGCAGCTGTAATAAGGTCACAGCCTTTAAATTAAGTTGTATATATATTTTTTCTCAGATGTAAGCTCTGCTGAGTCCCATCATTCTTACTCCCAAGTGAAATCGAATAAAATTGCAGTTTTATTGTTTGGCATCCTATTGCTTTGCATTCCATAATGTTTGTATCACAGAAGAAAACCCAAGGAGATTAATAATAAATACGGTACCAGTTTATAAAATTATGAAAGTGTGCAAGAAAATAACAACTGCTACAGAGACTTTTTCTTCAACTTTTAAATGGAAAGTTCATAAAGTTGAATCCATCAGATCTCATCCGTATAATCTTTCCAGTTGCCATCACAAAGTTGGATCTTTATGCGTGGTTACTGTAAGGCAGGCATGTCCAAAGTGCGGCCCGGGGGCCAAATGTGGCCCTTTTTCAAATTGCAAGCGGCCCGCAGCCTCTTCTCCCCACCGGAGTTATTTGTTTAGTCTTTCATAAAATACCGTATTTTTTGAAGTATAAAGATGCATCTTTTTCCCCTCAAAAAAGAGGCTAAAAATCTGGGTGCATCTTATACACTGAATACAGCATTTTTTGCCTCCCAAAACTCTGCCCCCTTCACCAAAATGGCTGTGCATAGCCTTTAGGAGGTTTTTAGAGTGCTCCTGGGGGCTGCGGAGGGCATAAATGAGCAAAAAACGGGCCATTTTTTGCTCAACTTTGCCCCCCTAGCCCCCAGGAGCACTCTAGAAGCCTCTTAAAGGCTATTCTTTACTTTACTTTATTTCATATTTCTAGACCGCCCCCTCTCCCGGAGGGACTATTCATGCCCTTTAAAAAAAAGGCCCATTTTCGTGAAAAATGGGCCATTTTTGGGAGAGTGCAAAAACTTTTTTTAAAATTTGCCTCTTCAAAATCTTGGTGCGTCTTATACTCTGAAAAATATGGTACTTAATTCGCATTTAATGTTAAAGGTTCAAATAATGTCAGGCTGAATGATCAGCCCCACACATTTTCACCTCACCAAATCTGGCCCTCCTTGCAAAAAGTTTGGACACCCCTGCTGTAAGGAATGCATAGCTTGAATACAGTGGCATGCACTTTCAATAAGATTTGTGGGATCTCTCCACAATTCATCACTTTTTTTTATCTATCACGTTTATAAACCTTTGAATTGCCTTTGTTCCACAAAGGAACAAGGAAGAAATTTTCTGAGCAATTGGGTCCAAGTTATTGCAGCTGTTATTTATAATTCTTCTGGCTTCTTTCCCCTGTTTCTTGATGCTTCTTAATGTCATTATACCTGCAGTATTAATTTATATTTTTGTTTGCACCAATAAGGGAAATGCATTCTGGGTGAATTCAGAAATCTATCCTAAACTTCAACTTTTGCCTCAGTTCTTCTATTCTTGCAACTTGGAGCAGCTGTGGTCAGTTTCACCTGAGAAACTCTACCATTTTAATAATCTCCTTTACTTTCCTGGAAGTAAATTACTAAATTTAAATAGATTTACTTTGGAGTAGACACATATCATATTATTTGCATCCTTGGGATATGTTGGAGGGCAGCAACCATAATGAGAATGTTATTGAGATCAAGAATTGCAACCTGCTTTCGGAGTGTGATATTGGAGAATGCTTTTGAGGGATTTCTTTGGAAATAAGGCTAGGAATTCTAGTATGACAGATAGAAAAAATGGTCTCTCTCTCTCTGCCTAGTTTCCTACCTTATACATAATCAGATAAATATCCATTTCATTGCTTCACATCATTTTAAATTGCTCTTTCCTTCACAAGCAGCCAAGAAATACACCCATAGAGTAAGAGAGAACTTTAGTTGTTGCAAAGGACATCAGAAGCTTCCTCTTTCTAATTTTTTTTGTCTCTTTTTTCCTTGCACTTTTGCCTTTTTCTGTTTTTTCTTTATTCTGTGTTGGTGTTAGCTTTTTCTCTTTCAAAACTTTTAATAAAAGTAATACTCTGTGTGTGTAGCTTCAGGAAGGGCATCAGGCCAGTAAATGCTCAGTTTTATCCAGTTGCCCCATTCTATACCTAATTAAAGGATTACAAAGTCGTAAATTGGAATTTTATGTATGGAAAAAAGGAGGATCTTTAAGACACCAAATTGATTCCGTGACATATCAATAAATATATTAACTTGCAGAGTCAGCCCAATATACGGTAGTTAACTTTATGAAAAGTGAAGAAATGCTTATGGAATGGAAGCCCCATTTTTTCTTCTCTTTCCAGACATTTCTGAGGAGCACATTACGTGATTTACTTTTGCATTTTCGCATACAATGGCTCTGTGAAGTAAATGAGTTTGAGGAAGAAAAAAAGTTAAACTTAAAGGTAAAGCAGAATAGATTTTCCCCCCTGTCTGCTTTATACATTTCATTAGACTTTTTTTTTAAGGAATGAGTTTTAAGATCCTTTCAAAAGGATTTTCAATGTTATATTCTTTCATACCCCGTAAACCATTTGAGTGATGTGTATGTACATCAAAGGAGAAATGTAGGAGAAAAATAAGCCATACTTTTAATATAAATAAATAGAAAAGAAGCTTAGGGAAGCTTTCAGTTTCACCCAACCTTACAGGTGAAACCAAAGAGTTACTTATTCTCCTCTTTTTATATCCCACTGCGCCCGCAAGAAGATCGGAGGAAAAGCACTGTATGAAGTGAAAAAGGATTAACCTAAATTTCAGCACTCTAGGTAACCATTCCAATGGTGTCTTATTAATAACAAAATTCCATTTCATGGATTTGTATATTGCCTTCCATACATAGCATATGGGTATAGGTGTTGAATATGTTGGACTGCTTTGGGAGGGAGAGAAAATTCAGGTTGAAATTTGCCCTCCCTCCGCTCCCGCCTCCCTCCCCACCCCCAGCCACAATGCTCTCTGGATAATTGTGGCCTTATCACTCCCATTTTTGTTCAGCCTACCACACAGGATGGTTCTTATGTGGGGGGAAATAGGAGGAAGAGACACTTGTGTTCCTGAAGGAAAGACAAAAAGTTAATCCGATTTGTAAAACAGCAGGTGATTGCTAAAATAACGAATAGATTAATACCATGTACCAGTGTATCTCAACCTTAGCAATTTCAAAATGGTGGAATTCAGCTCCCATGCTGCATGGGGAATTCTGGGAATTGAAATCCACCTCTCTTAAAGTTGCTGAGGTTGTAGAGTTAGTCCTTGACTTACCGCAGCTTGTTTAGCGACCGTTTGAAAGTACATCACAGGAAAAAGTGACATGCCTGGTTTTCACACAATCATTACAGCATCCCCATGATCATGTGGTCAAAATTTAGATGCTTGGCAACTGACTCATATTTAGGACGGTTGCAATATCTCAGGGTCATGTGGCCCCCCCCTTTTGCCAGCTTCTGACCAGCAAAGTCAATGGGGAAGCCAGATTCACTTAACAACCGTGGCAAGAAAGGTGGTAAAATGGGGCAAAGCTCACTTAACACATGTCTCACTTAGCAACAGAAATGTTGGGCTCAATTGTGGTCGTACGTCAAGGACTACCTGTATACTGTTAAAAACACTGACTATAGGAAAACTAACTGGGTGGCCTTGGGCCATTCACAGCCCAACTCAACTCACAGGATTGCTGTTGTGAGGAAAATGGGAGGAGGAAAGGTGTGTTTGGCCATGTTTGGTGCCTTGAATTAATTTTATACAACAATAAAGGTGGGACATAAATAAATGCTCTGGCTGCACTAGCCCTTTATTGTAACAAGCCACAAATCATGAAACAAGTGTTTTAATACAATACAATACAATAGCAGAGTTGGAAGGGACCTTGGAGGTCTTCTAGTCCAACCCCCTGCCTAGGCAGGAAACCTTATACCATTTCAGACAAATAGCTATCCAACATCTTCTTAAAGACTTCCAGTGTTGGGGCATTCACAACTTCTGGAGGCAATTTCTGTTCCACTGATTAATTGTTCTAACTCAGGAAATTTCTCCTCAGTTCTAAGTTGCTTCTCTCCTTGATTAGTTTCCACCCATTGCTCCTTGTTCTACCTTCAGGTGCCTTGGAGAATAGTTTGACTCCCTCTTCTTTGTGGCAACCCCTGAGATATTGGAAAACTGCTATCATGTCTCCCCTAGTCCTTCTTTCTATTGAACTAGACATACCCAGTTCCTGCAACCTTTCTTTTGCCTCCGTACTATCTCCTTCATAATCTTTACGACTTGGGCTACTATGGAATTGAGATGTAATGAAATCATTCCTGAATCTAGAACTAGATTGGATTAACTGCTTAATTCTGGCAGAGATGGAAAGATTGTTCTCTAAAGAAGAATTAGGGGTGACCTTGATAGCAGTGGTCCATTATTTGAGGCTCTACCACAAAGAAGAGGTGGGGGGGGAGGTCAATTTATTTTCCAAAGCACCAGAAGGCCAGACAAGAAACAATGGATGGCAAGTATAATACAATAGCAGAGTTGGAAGGGACCTTGGAGGTCTTGTAGTCCAACCCCCTGCCTAGGCAGAGGAAACCCTATACCTTTCCAGACAAATGGTTATCCAACATTTGGATAACCAGTGATGGGAGCACCCACAACCTCTGGAGGCAAGCTGTTCCACTGATTAATTGTTCTCATTGTCAGGAAATTTCTCCTCAGTTCTAAGTTGCTTCTCTCCTTGATTAGTTTCCACCCATTGCTTCTTGTTCTTGTTCTACCCTCAGGTGCCTTGGGAAATGGTTGTGACTCCCTCTTCTTTGTGGTAACCCCCTCCAGACATTGGAAGACTGCTATCATGTCTCCCCTAGTCCTTCTTTCTATTAAACTAGACATACCCAGTTCCTGCAACCGTTCTTCATATGTTTTAGTCTCCAGTCCCCTAATCATCTTTGTTGCTCTTCTCTGCACTCTTTCTAGAGTCTTTTTGTTATTTTTTACTTTTGTGGCAAGCCTTTCTTCATTGTGAGCCTTAGCTTTCCTCACTTCATCTTTACAGGCTCAGGCTGTTTGCTGATATTCTGCCTTAGTTATGCCCCCCCCCCTTTCCACTTTTTATACTTATCTTTTTTGTCTTTCAATTTGTCAGAGTTCTTTATGCAGCCATGCTGGTTTCTTTTGGGAGCTGTTATTTTTCTTCTTCATTGGTATTGTGCTAGACTGGTCTTTTGTAATCTCATTTGTAATCAAGTAATCAAGGTAATCAAGGTAATGTAAGTAATCAAGGAGATAAGCAACCTGGAATTAAGGACAATGTATATGTAGTTGTAACTATATAACTAACAGTGAGGACAATTAACCAGTGGAACAGCTTGTTTTCAGAAATCATGGGGGCTCCATCACTGAAGGTTTTTAGGAAGAGACTGGACAGCCACTTGTCTGAGATGGTATAGATTCTCCTGCTTGAGCAGGGGGCTGGACTAGAAAACCTCCAAGGTCCCTTTTAGCTCTATTTTATTCTAAATTCTTTTTTCCCCTTTCCCTTTCTCTCCTTCCTTTCAGAAAACCTGTTTTAGCACCTACTGTTATGAGCTTAAAAGATGTGTTTTCACAGCAAGATTTCACTGGGGAGGAAGGCAGAGAAATGACCTGCTTGCAAAACTTACCTGCCTACTTTGACAGTCATCAAACTTAATGTAGTTTCATTTAAAGTGATGGATTGCCTTTTTAAGGCAATTCAAAAAGCAATGAATTTTACGAGGCTCGTGTGTGTTTGCTCTTAAATCAGTCCAATATCAATTGCCTTGCCAAAGGAGTCTTTCGGAGCACCGGGAATTAGACCTATTAAGGAACAAGCTGCATTATAAAATAAAATAAAATAAAATAAAATAAAATAAAATAAAAGGCAGTAGATTATTACCTTAGATATTAAAGAGCACCAGTTTAACATTCCATTGGGGAAAAATAAAAGAACTCTTAAATGCCAGCAAGCCTCCCCCACCCTTAAAAACCTTCCTTTTTGAAATGTCCCAATCCTCCCCAGGGGATGCTTACCCTAACCACTAGGCCCCATGACCCCCAGACATTCCAGAAGACATGAGAAGGCTTGGCTTGGACTTTTGGTGCTCATGAGGGCTTATAAAGTGATAAAACCCCCAGCAGATAGCTGAGAGATAAAACCACAGGAGTCAAGGTCTCCCCCTCTTTTCTCAGCCCCTCCCTCCAGGACAATGTATCAAAGGGACTTCGGGCTCCATTATCTTGCTAAATGGGCTGTCAAGTTATCAATTGCTCTTCTCGGGTCCTTGATGGCTCTCCTGGTGGGTTGGTTTCCTGGACTCCTATTTTCTCTTGCCTACGGGGCTGCAGCCTCCCCACCTCCCAGCTCACTTCCAAAAGGATCCATCAGCTTCCCCCAACAATGAGGCATTCACACCTCGGCTGCTTTCTGACAGCGCCTCCTCCCCAAATGTACCCAACTCTAGTGGTAAACAACCTTCATCCTCTGCCTGGCAAAAATCAAGGTCATTTGATGATCCTGCAAGGCACCAGGCTCTGCGGTACCTATCCAGTGCATTTTATTATTTTAATGTTGCACCGACGTCCCATCAGAGCTAAGAGGCTGAGTTGCAAAAATCAGATTGTGATCTTAAGCAAGCCAGTCTCTGGGATTAAGCCCACCTGTCTGCAAAGAGTCACAGGCAGGTTTATCTGGCAGAGGTGTATAGATTGCGACTAGATCCAGATAATATTTGCAACAGTTTCTTGGATGAGAAGCAAAATGTTTTCAAGGGAAAACAAAATCCAAGAAACTCCAGTTGCCTTTTGGAAAAAGCATCTTTGGAACCACCAAAGACCTGGATGACTTGAGAATCTCCATAGACTTTGGTGTGTGTTGTGCAAGCCCATTGATTGCCATTCGTTTAGTGTGCAAATTAATTTGGTTAATTCAGTTAAAAAAAACAGATGAGAAAATTGTTGCAAATATTTGGATATTATACTCATTACACCTCTGCTAAATAAATAGCCTCTTTGCAGAAGGTTCTTGGATGAGAAGTGAAATGTTTTCAAGGAGGAAACACACACACACCCCACCCACAAGAAAATCCAGATGCTTTTGGGGAAATAACTTTTGGGACAAAACACTACTACAGATATGCTACCAAAGGTGCAAATTTATGTGAATGCAGCTGAGGAATATAAAGATGGGAGTAATTGTACCGTGTATTGCACTTTGAGCTGGAGGAAAGGTGGGATATGGCTCTTAAATAAATATGAAACACCCCAAAGAGTTCTAAGTATTTCCAGTATTATTACTCAGGTTACAAATCTGTATTTACTACAGTATGCAGCTTTATTTACCAACCATGCCAGCTGAACAATATTCAAAAACCTGATGCCATTTATGAGTTGAGTTGTGACTATTCCAGAGTTGCTGGTGGGAATGAATGGACTCTGTTGTCATGCATATGAATGCTAATTGGGGAAGGACTGGTTATATGCTAGTGGCTGGGGAAAGTAGAAGTTGTAATACCATGCCTCCAGGGGCCTGCCGAGGAGGTTAGGTGCTGGCTTAGAAACGTGGAAACTGAATTCTACTCTCTCCCTCTCATTCTCCCTCCCTCTCCCCCTCCCTTCCTCCTCTCTCTCCCCCTCCCATTGTCCTTCCCTCCCTCTCTCATTCTCCCTCCCTCCCCCACAGGATTATTGTTCTTGGGAAAATAGGAAGAGAAGGGAGTATTAGGTATTGTCACCATTTTGATTTACTTATAAAGTAATACAGATGGTGTTGGAAGAAATGTCCTTCTGGGTTCGGCTCCAAGTGGGGAAAAAGACACTGGAGACATGGAGGCTGCTTGGAAAGATAGTTTTAACGGTGGACAGGACCACATGGCTTGAGCCCTGAACAGAAAAGGTGATCACATGCTTCAATGTTGGGGAGAAGAAGAGAAGGGAAAAAAAGAGAAGACTGAAGAAGGGCTTGCAGGGCTTTTTATAATCTGTTCGGCCCCACCTATCGGTTTCCTGTTCCTGTGTAAGAAATGTATTCTGATTGGTTGCCAGACTCCCATGGGCCCATGCAAGGGCAACCCTCTAGGCTGAGTTTTGAATCCAGATTTGATTGAGTTCAGATGCCATGTGGTCAGTTGAGTAAAGGCTTATGTTATCATGCCTTCATTCCCATTCCCCTGGAGCTGAAGGGGAGAACTCTTTATTATGTAAAGTGGACTAGCTTGGCCTTCTTAATGGCCCATTGACAAAGTGAGGATGGACAGGAAGCTGTAGGAATTTACTTTGTGTTTAAAAAATTTTTCTCCCTTTTTCACATCCAGGAAAATATAATATTCTGCCTTTTCAATATTTCCTAGGATATTTCATTTTTCTGGGAGAGGGCTGGGTGATAACTTTCCACAATCCCTCTTTTTTTTCAAAACATGTGAGTGGAATGGACATGTTATTGACAAAAGATCAAAATTTGTCATATCAGGGAAACTTAATTTTTCTGATGGAAAGGCATTGAGAGAGACAGTAGAAGGATCCCTTCAGTGGCTCCCAGAGAGCTTTCAACCATGAAGGTCTAGCAACCAGGGCACAATTTCTGGAAAGAAATTTACAGTATCCAATTTTCCATGCCAATTAGTATCAGATATCACTTTCTGTGAGTTTCCAGACAGGTTTCAAGCAAGCAGAAATCCCAAAATTCTTCGCAACTATGGTTTTGCCTTTTAAAAAACCAGGGGCTGCCCATTTCCAAGGGATGGTTCTTGAAACTGCCCTAGCTCTTATTTTAGTAAGGCCAAATTGAGTTTCTGTAAGAAAAGTCCCTGCGTGAAAGGGCGCGAATAGAGAGAAGGTTCCCGCAGTGAGGAACGCGAAAAAGTCCCTCCGAAGGGCACTCAGAAAAAAGCCCCTCCAAAGGGCACACATAGACCCTCCGAAGGGCAAACAAAAGTCCCTTCAAAAGGGAGCAAAAGTCCTCTAAGGACGCGAAACTGTAAGAAAAGTCCCTGCGTGAAAGGGCGCGAAAGAAGGTTCCCGCGGTGAGGAACGCGAAAAGTCCCTCCCAAGGGCACAGAGAAAAAAGTCCCTCCGAAGGGCACCCATAGACCCTCCGAAGGGCAAACCAAAGTCCCTTCAAAAGGGCGCAAAAGTCCTCTAAGGACGCAAAATTGAAGCGGGGAATACGAAGTGGCAAACCTGCCTACGACGAAGTGAGCCCACATCTGAACGGGATCATGGGAAGCGGTAACTCACAGGTGGCCACGGAAACCCCCCTAGGGGAACTGTTGGGGGCCTGGGAAGAAAAGGCAGATGCCTGTCCTGGCCGGAATGAAAAAAAAGGAAAGCAAAACAGATTGTAGAAAAATGGGCTTTGCTGAAAGATGATACAGGAAAAACTAATTTGGCTAAAAAGGTACTTAAAAGAAAAGGGAAAATGGTGGGATTTCTTTTTTTCTCTTGTCTGTCTCTTTCTCTGTCTTCTATGTAACCATGTGGTTTGTTTGTTAAGATTTGTGCCTTCCCCAATTTAACTGAGATTCATGGTGGGAATGATTTTGTTTGTGAAACTCATGAGTTTTGTTATCCCCCCTTTGTGTGTATGTCTAAGTCTTTGTGTGCCCTTGAGGTAATTGTAACTATAAAATGTCCCCAATCCAAAAAAGACAAGAATTTTAAAGTATTCAAAGAAAGAAAAGAGTAAACTGGCAGAAATTGCCTTCACTCAGTTTGTTGGGCCCACAAAACTAAGTGAAGGTGGAGGGAGTCTTTACTTTGCGTCTGTTCGGCCAGCAGAAACAGAGTACAGAGAAGTTTTTTTCCTTCCTTCCTTCCCTATACCTTAAAGTAACAACCCAAGAAATGTTTTAAGATCATTTGCAAGAAAAGTTTCATCCTTGCATTTATTGTGTGTCTAAATGATTTTACCTGTTCATTTCTTTCCTGAAGCATGTGAATCCAGACCCCATTTCTCATCTGTGATATCCCCATAATGTTTATCTGTTTAGTAACTGATGGTTTTATTTTTCAAACTCTGTCTGCAAGCTATCTACCCCTCACGCCCCTCCCTTACCTCTGGTCCTCCAACAATGCCTTTTCTGTGGGGGAGGGGATCTTGTTCTCATGTCTTTCAGCCCTGCACAATGAGCAGAGCACATGGCTCCAGATGCCTCTAGAGGAGACCCTTCATCCATTTGAGCCAGGACTTGGGTTTGGATCTAGTCCTCCACTGAATGTCCAGCAACCAGAGTGAAGCCTAACTCACCAGCCTTACCACCAAATCAAGCATGCCACCCTAGCAGACATGAAAGAACCCTGAAGGGGATGAAGAAGTAAAGACCAAAGGACTCTCTTCTATCCCCAAAGACAGCTGTAAAGACTACGGGGGAGGGTGAAAATTGATTGTAAAGTTTTCTTTTTTGCCTCATTGTAAGCTTTCCTTTCTTATCTCATTTATATAGTAATCAGTAATGTATTCATGTAAGAATTGTATTTGAGAGTGGCTGGCACAGCAAGATCTGAACACCTTAGATTTCTGGCTGGTGGGAGGGAAATTTATCCAAAATATCTGTATTTTCTGTATTGTAGAAGCACACACACATACACACACACACACAAGAGAAAGAGAGAGAGAGGCCCCATTCAGAACTAGACTGAAACTATCTCCTTGACTTAACTCCACAAAGCTTTTCCTAGGTTGATTTTTGCCCTTGCACAAAGGCCTAAACAGTGATATCACCCTTTTAATCCCATGGGGGAGGGTCAATTCCCCTCAGGCAATTCCCCAAGTAGCAGAATGGATCTTCAAAACTCAAACCCTGACAGTGACTCTAAAAAAAAGTGATGCTGCCCAGTTGCCCAGTAAAGCAGGATATGTTGCACAGGTGGTCTCATGAGTAGGAGTCCCCGGGCTCATTGTGTGTATTTTTTAAAAAATACTAAATAGCCTGGGCACAATTGCTGGAAAGAAATTTACAACATCCAATTTTCCATGCCAATTATTTTCAGATGTTTGATATCACTTTCTGTGAGCTTCCAGACAGGTTACAAGCAAGCAGAAGTCCTAAAATTCTTCACAGCCATTCTTTTCCTTTATGTTACAGGCTGCCCATTTCAAAGGGATGATTCTAGAACCTGTCCTAGCTCTTATTTTAGTGAGGCCAAATTGAGTTTAGCTAGTGTGCAATACAAGCTATTTAGTATTTATTTTTAAATTGCACACAATGAGCCCAGGGACTCCTATCAGAAAACACCAGTGCAACATGTCCTGCTTTACTGGGCAACATCATTTTTTGGGGGGGGGGAGTCACTGTCAGGGTTTGAGTTTTGAAGATCCTTTCTGCTACTCTTCAAGTGGGGGAATTGCCTGAGGGGAACTGACCCTCCCCCATGGGATTAAAAGGGAGATATCACTCCTTAGGCTTTTGTGCAAGGGCAAAAATCAACCTAGGAAAAGCTTTGTGGAGTTAAGTCAAGGAGATAGCTTCAATCTAGTTCTGAATGGGGCCTCTCTCTCTCCCTCTCTCTCTCTCTTTGTGTGTATGTGTGTGTGTGTGTAGCTACTTCTATAATACATAAAATACAGAGATTTTGGACAAAATTTTCCTCCCACTAGACAGAAATCTAAGGTGTTCAGATCTTGCTGTGCCAACCACTCTCAAATACAATTCTTACATGAGTACATTAAACTGATTACAATATAAATGAGATAAGAAAGGAAAGGTTACGGACTTCCGGTTCTGGCGGCTACGGTGATGGGCAAGAACTTTGCCCGCTCCCGCTCTTCGGTGGGCTTCCCCCGTCCTCGGGGGGGCACAGGACGCCCCGGAGAGGCGTCCTGCTGAAGGAGCGGCTCGCGGAAGGCTCTGGCACCGCCGGCGGCTGGTGGGGGCTTCTCCGCTTTGCTCCAGGCACCGGAGAGCAGTTTCGGAGGGCGCGCCTGTGTCTCGCTCTATGCTGATCGGAGAACGCAAAACTGAAGGAAGCAGCGGCGGTGCGGTGAGATGCTTCCTCTCTTCATCCCCTTACTTTTGAGCTGATGGACTTTTCAGTAATTTTAAAAGTCAATCTTTCGGATTTATTCTTGGAGGAGCGGCTGGAGGGGAGGGGGATTTCCCCCCCCCTTGGACAAGCGGCTTGTAAAAATTCTGCTCTCGCCCCCAGGGGAAGGAGGAGGGGGGAGAGCCAACTAATGATGCCTCACCCCAGTAAAAGTGTTTTTCATGGGACTTAGTTCCAGAACTTATTGATGACCTGAGAACTTTGTGAACTTTTAAAATTTTTCCTATGCCTCTGAGCCCAAAGCTGGCAGGGCAAGATGGCACACTTCCGTTGTCTTCATGAACTGTGAAACCTGACTCCACCTTTAAAATTCAGGCTTCCGGTCTTTGTCTCCGTGTCACCCAGAGGAATCTCTTGTGGATTGTTATTTTCTGAACTCTTTGGAGAAAAAACTTTCATCTATTGCTAGATTGACTAAAGAAACTCCCACCTGTTTGGATCTTCTGCCTTCTGGACTCATCTGCCTGCTCTACTTCTCCAGCTGCCCAGTCTCTACACTGACTGATCTCTTTGTTTTATAAACCATGTCTCCAAAAAGACCACCCCCTGGAAAACCTGGCTTTGCTACTTCTGCACCGACATCTGCAACATCCAGTCCTGCCACACAGTCAAAGATTACAGAACTGATGCAACCTAAGAGTACAGAGATGGATTTGCAACAAATGCTCCAGCAACTCATACAGGGCCAGGAAGAAATTAAGAAACAATTAAAAGAAATGAAGGAAGAAATTAAAGAGAATCAAGTCCAAATTTATAAGAACTCACAGAGACTGGACCTTGTGGAGGGTGGGGTGGCGGAGGCGAGAGGGGGGGTAGAGGCTTTACAGAAGGGAAACAAAGAACTTGATATCCAACAAATGAAAACAGAGTTTGAGAGAATGTCCTTCTATCTTAGATTTCAAAATGTAATAGAAGCAGATGGGGAAAATATAAGGGACATTATGACTAATATTTTAGCTGAATACATACACAAAGATAAACAGCAGATGGAATGGGAGATAGATCTGGTCTATAGAGTGAATTCAGCATATGCCAGAACACACAATGTACCCAGGGAGGTTCATATTAAATTCCTTAGCAAAAGCACAAGAGATGAAATTCTGGGTGCACAAAGGGGGCAAACATTGACATATCATGACAGGGAGATAACCATCCTGAAGCAGATCCCCCAAAAAAATTAGGGAGAAAAGGAAAAATTATTCGCAATTGGCGAATAAACTATACCAGAAGGGGGTGTGGTTTAGATGGTTGATGCCTGAAGGTATGCTGATATTCTGGGAGGAGACAAGAATCAGAATCAATACACCCATAGAGGCACAGGCCTTTATGGAAAAAAATAAAGCGAACCTAGAAAAAACAGAAGACACCACAATGCTCACACAGGACACGGGAGGGGCCGGAGCTCTGCCAGCGGGGGGGGGGGGAGGGGCAACACCAAGAAAGCTCAGATCACAAAAATGAATAAGAAAACCATAATGTTATAAACAGACCGAAAGTAATAATGAAATTATATCTAGACTATATCATAACTATATAAACTGATTGAAAACTATTTTTTCTAGAATTAACATGCTGATTTTTTATGATTATGTATTAATGTTTTATATTTAGATGTATCCTATGAGTTTGGAGGGAGGGGGCATCTGCCGCACTTGCAACTGCCAAAATTTGTAACCATTCCACTTACCCTTTTCCTTATAAATGTTTTAAAAAACCAATAAAACTTTTTGAAAAAAAAAAAGAAAGGAAAGGTTACAATGAGGCAACGAAAGAAAACTTTGCAATCAATTTTCACACTCCCCCGTAGTTTTACAGCTGTCTTCTGGGAATTGAACAGTCTTTTGGTCTTTACTTCATCTCAGAGTCCTTTTTCATGTCTGCTGGATGGCATTGGGTTTGGCTTGCTGGTAAGAGTGGTCAGTCAATCTTGGTAGTCTGTCCCAGGCTTGGCTAAGTTTTTTCCTCATGTCAGGTTTTATCAGGAGGCAATCACCAGCAGCCAATTTGAGAGTTATGGTTTGAGCCAGCAGTCCTTTGTTTCTGAGGTAAAAAAAGGAGGCCAAGAATACAGTTCTTTACAGACATATCTTTAGTGTCATGTTGTGGAATCTCACCCATTCTGTCCAAGTGTGGAAATCCAAACATTATTTCAGAAGGCAGACGATGTAAAGTTCATGGAACATGACATTCCCACTGCCTGTATGATTGAAACACTTTTGCAGTAAGATGAGTAAATTTCCAAGAGGGACAACAACTTGTGTTGCAAACAAACAAACAAACAAAATGTCATAGGGTAGAGCACCTTGACTCATAAGCATTTAAAAATGCACTCAGGTGTAAAAGAGGGAGGTAAGAAGAACAGCTTTTTAAAAATTGCAATTAAAAAAAGGTACTTTGAGTCAACACTCCAAAATATCAAATTCCATTCAGATGGAAGCAAATTCTCATTAAGTATGTTAAAACATTTACAAATGTAAGCAAAATATCTCAAAATTATTTCTTTTTATAGGTTTAATTAAGCATTTTAAACCACAAAAATTTCCAGAAGAAAAATAAATAAAAATTGTATTCAGAGCAGACAAAGAAATGTAACTGCATAATTTTTATATGCAGATAAAAGATCACAATAGTGAAAGGTAAGCGGGAGCAGATCACCCATTTACTCCAAATTTCTCAGAAGAGAGAGAGGAAAAAAAAGTGGCTAAAGTGAGGAGAAAAATTTCAGCAGCCTTTAATGACCCAAAAGGGAAAGAAGGAGGGGGGGAATGCCCAGAGGCTTTCACAGGTATCACTGGGGCGTTTCATACACACACTCATGGTAAAAATGAGCAGACACTCATTCTCCCCGCTTTTCCTGCTTCCCTCCAAAGAATGACCCAGAAGGAAGAGTGGGGGGGGGGGATTCACACAGGCAATCACAGGTCTCTGGATCCCTTCACTTATCACTCCCTGGGGCATCAGGGACACATACTCATATTCATACTGCAATCAGACCTTCATGCTTGCTCATGCCAACCAATCATAATAAGTATTTCAGGAAGCTTTTTTTCCCCACAAACCACCAAGCTTCATTTTCTTTTATTAAAGGATCTCACCCTCCCTTCAGGTTTGGAAATGATAACGCACACGCATACACACACATACCATTAAACAACCTTGTAACATACTGTTTCTTTATATGAAAGGGAATCAAAATACATTCATACCAACTTTTACCATCAACACACTCACATTTGCACTGCAATCATTAATTTCACATACAAAAATCCCATTTCATTCTTTCTTCATGCAAAGCAGTTATTACAATTATTTCAGGGAGCTGTACATAAGCCAATGAGCTCCATTTTCTATTATTAAAGGATCTCAACTTCCCTCCAGGTCTGGAAATGATCACACACACACACACACACACACACACACACACACACAAATACAATGGAGCAACACTTTCAGGCCTGTCCCTTTAAATCTTCAATTTTCTTTCCTTGGGGAACATGTGGCTCATTCTCCAAGCATGGGAAAACTCAGAGAGCAGTGTATAGATGCACACCTAAGAATTTCTTAACAGACATTACATCAAATTAATCAAGTCCAATTACCTAGGTCTTCCATTCAGACAGGCTTTACCTTATTACCTGCTAAATTTCTTACTTTTGCTTGAAGTTACCCCCGTTGTTCTATCTCCTTAAGCACTAGATAGTTAATGCCTGTCTCTGCCCTGGGGTGTTTGTTTCTAATTTGGACCTGCCAGCTGTGCTGGCTAATTTTTAAAGATCCAAATTCTATCTTGATATCCCAGCACGCGCTGGCATTTTTAAATATCAAGATGTATAGAAACAATGTTCAGAGATGTTTGTCCACACATTATTTGCATTCAGCCAGGGTTCTAGGTTGGCGCTTCCAGCACACGCTGGCATATTTTTAAAGCTCCAAACCCTATCTTGATCTCCCAGCAATTTCTGGCATAGTTTTAAAGACCAAGATGTATGGAGACTTTCATTAACACATCGTTTGCATCTGGGTGGGGCCCTTGATTCATCTGATGGTGGCCAGAAAATCAGCAAATTTGTTGACAAAATCTAAATCAAAACTGCCTTCTGGAGGCCAGGTTTTTACTTTAGGACTAATAGAGTAGGTTGGTCAGAAAAATGTGCAGACAGTTTTTTTTTACTCAGGTTGAAGGCAAACCTTTAGTAGGAATTTCCTTCATTTCATACATGCACACACAAGGCAACACTCTCCTCCTCCCCCCAAAAGGGAAAAAAATCTATACTCACCTGAAGAGTACAATCTTCTAGGGCTAAAACACATGAGAACAAGGTTCCCTCCCCCACAGAAAAGGCATTGTTGGAGGATTAGAGGTAAGGGAGGGGTGTGGGGGGGGGGGTAGATAGCTTGCAGGCAGAGTTTGAAAAATAAAACCATTAGTTACTAAGCAGATAAACAGATAAACATTATGGGGATATCACAGATGAGATTGGGGGTCTGGATTCACATGCTTCAGGAAAGAAATGGACAGGTAAAATCATTTAGACACACAATAAATGCAAGGATGAAATTTTTCTTGCAAACATTTCCTGGGTTGTTACTTTAAGATATAGGCAAGGAAGGAAGGAAAAAAAATCTTTACTCTGTTTCTGCTGGCCAAAACAGACGCAAAGTAAAGACCCTCCCCAGCTTCAGTTAGTTTTCTAGGCCCAACAAACTGAGCGAAGGCAATTTCTGCCAGTTTACTCCTTTTTTTTCTTTGAACACTTTAAAATTCTTGTCTTTTGGATTGGAGACATCTTAGTTACAATTACCTTGAGGGTGCACAAAGACTTAGACATACACACAGAGAGACAAAGAGGGGATAACAAAACTCATGAGTTTCACAAACAAATTCCCGCCATGAATCTCAGTTAAATTGGGGAAGGCACAAATCTTAACAAACAAACCACGTGGTTACATAAAAGACAGAGAAAGAGACAGACAAGAGAAAAAAAAAGAAATCCCACCATTTTCTTTTAAGTACCTTTTAAGCCAAATTAGTTTTTCCTGTATCATCTTTCAGCAAAGCCCATTTTTCTACATATCTGTTTTGCTTTCCTTTTTTTCATTCCGGCCAGGACAGGCATCTGCCTTTTCGTCCCAGGCCCCCAACAGCTCCCCTAGGGGGGTTTCCGTGGCCACCCTCGAGCTACCGCTTCCCATGATCCCGTTCAGATGTGGGCTCACTTCGTCCTAGCCGGGTTTGCCACTTCGTATTTCCCCGCTTTACTTTCGCCTCCTTAGAAGACCTTTCGCGCCCTTTTGAAGGGACTTTTCTGTTTGCCCTTCGGAGGGTCTATGGGTGCCCTTCGGAGGGATTTTTTTCCTGTGTGCCCTTCGGAGGGACTTTTGTCGCGTTCCTCACCGCGGGAACCTTCTCTCGATTCGCGCCCTTTCACGCAGGGACTTTTCTTACAGTTTCAAGTCTTGGGGAAAGAGACCTGGAGGACCAGCCGCACAGTGACCCAGGAGGGGTGCTGTCGGAGCGGGTATGCGTACTTCCCTTTTTTTCTTTCTCTAACTTTCTTATGGGCTTTAGCTTTTTTTCTCTCACAGGACAAAAACAGCAGCAACAACAAAAAAATAAAAAAATTCATTCAATTTTCCATCCATTTTCACACACACTAGTCACACGCAGGCAGGCATACACACATTTCCCATGCTTTAAAATTAAATTTTTAGATAATTAAAATTTAGAAGTACTCATCTTCTTTGCAGGCAGTCTTTGAGCTCAAACTCAAAACCCCTTTAAAGCCTAGATCCAAATGGCTAAAGCCAAGATAAAGTCCACCCACAGACTCAATGGGGTCTGTGCTGGCATGGGAGGCTTACCTGGGCCATATCCACTGGTTAGGCTAGCTTGGAGTCCCATCTGGGGGGTGTCAATTGTTGAAAGAAATATCCTTCTGGGTTCGGCTCCAAGTGGGGAAAAAGACACTGGAGACATGGAGGCTGCTTGGAAAGATGGTTTTAATGGTGGACAGGACCGCATGGCTTGAGTCCTGAACAGAAAAAGTGATCACATGCTTCAGTGTTGGTGGAGAAGAAGAGAAGGAAAGGAAGGGAAGAGAGGAGCGAAGAGGAAGAGAGTGAAGAAGGCCTTGCAGGGCTTTTTATAATCTGTTCTGCCCCACCTATCTGTTTCCTGTTCCTGTGTAAGAAATGTATTCTGATTGGTTGCCAGACTCCCATGGGCCCGTGCAAGGACAACCCTCCAGGCTGAGTTTTGAATCCAGGTTTGATTGAGTTCAGACGCCATGTGGTCAGTTGAATAAAGGCTTATATTATCCTGCCTTAATCCCATCACTCTGGAGCTGAAGAGGAGAACTCTTTATTATGTAAAGTGGACTAGCTTGGCCTTCTTAATGGCCCATTGACAAAGTGGGGATGGGCAGGAAGCTGCAGGAATTTACTTTGTGTTTAAAATGTGTTTCTCCCTTTTGCATATCCAGGAAAATATAATATTCTGCTTTTTCAATATTTCCTAGGATATTTCATTTTTCTGGGAGTGGGCTGGGTGATAACTCCTACAAAAGAAAGAAAGAAAGAAAGAAAGAAAGAAAGAAAGAAAGAAAGAAAGAAAGAAAGAAAGAAAGAAGAAGAAGGGAAGGAAGGAAGGAAGGAAGGAAGGAAGGAAGGAAGGAAGGAAGGAAGGAAGGAAGGAAGAAAATGTAAGCATGGGGTTTCCCCATCTTTTGACGTATTATCAGATCTTAACAACAGGTGTCAAAGTTAGGGCAGAATCTTAGGACACTATATTGAAGTATGATTTGAGTAGGTGTTTCTCAACCTCAGAAAGGTTAAGATGCGTGGACTTCTGTTCCCAGAATCCCCCAGCCAGCCATGCTGGGAGTTGAAACCACATCTTAGTGGTTGAGAAATATTGAAGGACAGTATTAATATTTAATCCATGCATGGGAGGTGGGGTCTTTCTTTAAAAGAAGCATTATGTAGACAGGATAATGTCAAACAAATAATAAGGTGATGGGGATTTTTAAAAAGGGGGGGCATAGCTTGATCCCCCCCCATACATTTGATGCAATAGACCAGGCTTGGCAACTTGAAGACTTGTGGACTGCAACTCCCAGAATTCCACAGCCAGCAAATTCCCCATGGATGCATACAATGGAGGCTGCATCCATGTATTTTGAGACAAAATTATGTACTTTTGTCACCATTTCACAGCAATATTTCTGACACTTTTATGCACAGGTGACAACAAATGATGTGAGGTGTAATACTGAACCCACCTCCTTCTCCCCCCACTCCGAAAAAAATCAGCAGGTAGTTTAGAGCAGGGGTGTCCAAGCTTGGCAACTTTTAAGATCTGTAGACTTGTGTAAAATACTCTCCAAAATGCTGACCAGAGGAGGATAAATGTCGCTGAGCAACCAACGGCCATCTTGGTTGGACAATGTGACAGTTGTTCTGGAAACTTGAACAAACTGAAACTTATATTGGGGTGAAAAACCCAGGAACTTTAGTACTGGCTTTTCTCCAGTTAGTGCCAAGATGGCGTATCTAAACTCCCAGAATTCCTCAGCAATGAATAGTGGATATTTCTATCTTCACTGTGTTATATTAACTGACTTTGTTCTTTAGTGAAAAGAATAGAATTAAATATTCAAGTGTATTGTATTCTACAAGAATTACACTTTTTTTTTAAAAAAGATAACTTGATCAGTTAACATTACAATGCTAATTTTTTTACTGTAGGAAGTTATCACCCAGCCCTCTCCCAGAAAAATGAAATATCCTAGGATATATTGAAAAGGCAGAATATTATATTTTCCTGGATGTGAAAAAGGGAGAAACACATTTTAAACACTTATCTAAAAATTTAATTTTAAAGCATGGGAAATGTGTGTATGCCTGCCTGCGTGTGACTAGTGTGTGTAAAAATGGATGGAAAATTGAATGAATTTTTTTTAATTTTTTTGTTGTTGCTGCTGTTTTTGTCCTGTGAGAGAAAAAAAGCTAAAGCCCATAAGAAAGTTAGAGAAAGAAAAAAAGGGAGGTACGCATACCCGCTCCGACAGCACCCCTCCTGGGTCACTGTGCGGCTGGTCCTCCAGGTCTCTTTCCCCAAGACTTGAAACTGTAAGAAAAGTCCCTGCGTGAAAGGGCGCGAATCGAGAGAAGGTTCCCGCGGTGAGGAACGCGACAAAAGTCCCTCCGAAGGGCACACAGGAAAAAAATCCCTCCGAAGGGCACCCATAGACCCTCCGAAGGGCAAACAGAAAAGTCCCTTCAAAAGGGCGCGAAAGGTCTTCTAAGGAGGCGAAAGTAAAGCGGGGAAATACGAAGTGGCAAACCCGGCTAGGACGAAGTGAGCCCACATCTGAACGGGATCATGGGAAGCGGTAGCTCGAGGGTGGCCACGGAAACCCCCCTAGGGGAGCTGTTGGGGGCCTGGGACGAAAAGGCAGATGCCTGTCCTGGCCGGAATGAAAAAAAGGAAAGCAAAACAGATATGTAGAAAAATGGGCTTTGCTGAAAGATGATACAGGAAAAACTAATTTGGCTTAAAAGGTACTTAAAAGAAAAGGGAAAATGGTGGGGTTTCTTTTTTCTCTTGTCTGTCTCTTTCTCTGTCTTCTATGCAACCATGTGGTTTGTTTGTTAAGATTTGTGCCTTCCCTAATTTAACAGATTTATTCTGGGAATGACTAGGATGTGTAAACCTGAGAGTTCTCTCCCCCCCTCTTATTTTCTCCTTGTCCTTGTGTAAATGTGTTTCTTAAGTCTTTGTGCAACCTCAAGGTAATTGTAACTATAAAATGTCTCCAATCCAAAAAAGACAAGAATTTTAAAGTGTTCAAAGAAAGAAAAGAGTAAACTGGTAGAAATTGCCTTCGCTCAGTTTGTTGGGCCCAGAAAACTGAGTGAAGGTGGGAGGGAGTGTTTACTTTGTGTCTGTTTGGCCAGCAGAAACAGAGTAAAGAGAAGGGTTTTTCCCCCCTTCCTTCCTTCCCTATGCCTTGGGGTAACGGCCCAGGAAGTATTTTGAGTTCATTTGCAGAAAGAGTTTTATCCTTGCATTTGTGTGTGTTTAAATGATTTTGCCTGCTCGTTTCTTTCCTGAGGCATGTGAATCCAGGCCCCATTTCTCATCTGTGATACCCCCATGGTCTTACCAGTTTATCTGTTTAGTAGCTGATGGTTTTATTTTTCGGGCTCTGCCTGCAGGCTATCTGCCCCCCCCAGGCCCCTCCCTTGCCTCTGGTCCTCCAACAATGCCTTTTCTGTGGGGGGGAGGGGACCTTGTTCTCATGTCTTTCAGCCCTGCACAGATGAGCAGAGCACATGGCTCCAGATGCCTCTAGAGGAGACCCTCCATCCATTTGAGCCAGGAATTGGGTTTGGATCTAGTCCTCCACTGAATGTCCAGCAACCAGAGTGAAGCCTAACTCACCAGCCTGACCACCAAACCAAGCATGCCACCCTAGCAGACATGAAAGGACCCTGAAGGAGATGAAGAAGTAAAGACCAAAAGACTCTCTTCTATCCCCAGAAGACAGCTGTAAAGACTATGGGGGGAGGGTGGAAATTGATTGTAAAGTTTTCTTTCTTTGCCTCCTTCACAGAAATTGTAAGGTCTTCTTTCCTGTCTCATTTATATTGTAATCAGTTTAATGTATTCGTGTAAGAATTGTATTTGAGAATGGCTAGCACAGCAAGTTCTGAACACCTTAGATTTCTGTCTAGTGAGAGGGAAAGTTTGTCCAAAATGTCTGTATTTTCTGTATTGTAGAAGCAGCTGCACACACACACACACACACACACACACACACACACAGAGGCCCCATTCAGAATTAGATTGAAACTATCTCCTTGACTTAACTCCACACAAAGCTTTTCCTAGGTTGATTTTTGCCCTTGCATAAAAGCCTAAGCAGTGATACCTCCCTTTTAATCCCATGGGGGAGGGTCAATTCCCCTCAGGCAATTCCCCCACTTGAAGAGTAGCAGAAAGGATCTTCAAAACTCAAACCCTGAATGTGGCTCAAAAAAAAATGATGTTGCCCAGAAAAGTAGGACATGTTGCACTGATGGTCTCTGATAGGAGTCCCTGGACTCATTGTGTGTAATTTAAAAACATACTAAACAGCTTGTATTGCACACTAGCTAAACTCAATTTGGCCTCACTAAAATAAGAGCTAGGGCAGGTTCAAGAGCCATCCCTTTGAAATGGGCAGCCTGTAACTTAAAGGAAAAGCATGGCTGGGAAGAATTTTGGGACTTCTGCTTGCTTGTAACCTGTCTGGAAGCTCACAGAAAGTGATATCAAACATCTGAAAATAATTGGCATGGTAAATTGGATATTGTAAATATCTTTCCAGAAATTGTGCCCTGGTTGCTAGACCTTCATGGTTGAAAGCTCTCTGGGAGCCACTGAAGGGATCCTTCCGCTGTCTCTCAATGCCTTCCCATCAGAAAAATTAAGTTTCCTTGATATGACCAATTTTGATCTTTAGTCAAGAATATGTGCGTTCCATTCACATGTTTTGAAAAAAAAGGAGGGATTGTAGGAGGTTATCACCCAGCCCTCTCCCAGAAAAATGAAATATCCTAGGATATATTGAAAAGGCAGAATATTATATTTTCCTGGATTTGAAAAAGGGAGAAACACATTTTAAACACAAAGTAAATTCCTGCAGCTTCCTGTCCATCCTCACTTTGTCAATGGGCCATTAAGAAGGCCAAACTAGTGACTTCTGGTTCCGGCGGCTGACGGCGACAGGCAGGGACTGCTCGCCCCGCGCATCCCCGGTGGGCTCTCCACTCCTTGGGGGGCACAGGACGCCCCGCAGAGGCATTCTGCCGGAGGAGCGGCGCGGCGGGGGGACCCCTGGATCGGCAGCGGCCGGCGGGGGTCCCCCGCTTTGCTCCAGGCACCGAGGAGCACGAAGGGGAGACGCTCCGGCGTCTTCGCTGTGAGGCTGTGCGGAGATAAAGAAAGCTGAAGGATGCGGCAGCGGAGCAGTGAGGCGTAGACTTCCTCCACTCCCATTACTAACTTTAAAATTCGTCAGTTGTGCAAACTTTATTCCCCGGATTGACTTGGAGAGGCGCGGCTGGAGGGGAGGGGGATTTCCCCCCCCCCTCA
This sequence comes from Natrix helvetica, assembly GCF_964273705.1. NCBI lineage: Eukaryota > Metazoa > Chordata > Lepidosauria > Squamata > Natricidae > Natrix > Natrix helvetica. The sequence goes on from NC_138548.1 coordinate 347,058,165, forward strand.
TACAAGCGGCTGGAAACAAGTGTGCTCTCAGCCCCAAGGGAAGGAGGAGGGGGAGAGCCAAACCAAAGATGCCACACCCTTACTAAGTGGATTTTCGGACCTAAACTTATAATATAATGAGATCTGGAAGCTTTGGGAATTTTGAACTTTGAAAACTTTATTTGTTGCCTCGAAACCCGAAGCTGGCAGGGCAAGATGGCACACTTCCGTTGTCTTTATGAAATGTGAAACTTGACTCCACCTTCCAAACTTCAGGCTTCCGGTCTTTGTCTCCGTGCTACTCAGACAAATCTCTTGTTGATTGCTACCTTTTGAACTCCCTGGAGTGAAAAACTTTTGCTCTTCTGCCAGGGTGATTAGAAAATTCCCCTCTGCCTGGACCCTCTGTCTTCTGGACTCTCCTGGCTGTTCTACCCTTCTGACTGATCCTTCTCTATACTGACTGGACTCTTTACTTTATAAACAATGGCATCTAAAAGACCACCTCCTGGAAAGTCAGGCTTTGCTGCCTCTGCCCCGATATCTGCAACCTCCAGTCCTAGTACACAATCAACGCTAACAGCCTTAAAGCAACCTAAATCTACGGACCTGGAGTTTCATCAAATGTTCCAGCAAATTCTACAGGGACAAGAGGAAATAAAGAGACAACTGAAGGAGATGAAAGAAGAAATTAAAGAGAACCAGGATAAAATTAATAAGAACTCACAGAGACTGGATCTTTTGGAGGATGGGGCGGCTGAGATGAGGGGGGGTGGATAGAGGGTGTGCAGAAGGGAAACAAAGAACTTGACACCCAACAAATGAAAATAGAGTTTGAGAGAATGTCTTTTTATCTTAGATTCCAAAACGTGATGGAGACAGATGATGAAAATATAAGGGACATCATGACAAACATCTTGGCTGAGTATATTCAGAAGGAGAAACAACAGATGGGATGGGAAATAGACCTGGCCTATAGAGTGAACTCAGCTTACGCTAGAACACACAATGTTCCCAGGGAGGTACACATTAAATTTCTTAGGAAAAGCACAAGAGATGAAATTCTGAACGCACAAAGGGGGCAAGCCTTGACATACAAAGATAAGGAGATAACCATCCTGAAACAGATCCCCAAGAAAGTGAGGGGAAAAAGAAAACATTATTCGCAATTGGCGAATAAATTATACCAGAAGGGGGTGTGGTTTAGATGGTTGATGCCTGAAGGTATGTTAATATTCTGGGAGGAGACAAGAGTTAGAATTAATACACCCATAGAGGCACAGGCCTTTATGGAGAAAAACAAACTACTCCTAGAAAAACCAGTAGACTCCTCAACAGACATACAAGACACAGGAGGGGCCGGAGCTCTGCCAGCAGGGGGAGAATGGGCGACATCAAGAAAGCTCAGATCACACAAATGAGTAAGAAAAGTCACCTGATATAAACTGACCGAAATTACCAATTGAATTTACCACACTGACTATATGTTATTACTGAATATTGAATTTTATGCAAATGTATACTATGAGTTTGGAGGGGGGGTGCACCTACCGTATTTCGCAGCTGCCAAAATTTGTAACCTTTCCCTTACCTTTTCCCTTTGTAAAATATAAAAAAACCAATAAAACGTTGTTTTAAAATAATAATAATAATAATAATAATAATAATAATAATAATAATAATAATAATAATAATAATAATAATAATAATAATAATAAAAGAAGGCCAAGCTAGTCCACTTTACATAATAAAGAGTTCTCCCCTTCAGCTCTAGGGGGATGGGATTAAGTCATGATAATATTGGCCCTTCACCCAACTCCCCACATGGCATCTGAACTCACCCAAACCTGGATTCAAAACTCAGCCTAGAGGGTTGCCCTTGCATGGGCCCATGGGAGTCTGGCAATCAATCAGAATACATTTCTTACACAGGAACAGGAAACAGATAGGTGGAGCCGAACAGATTATAAAAAGCCCTGCAAGCCCTTCTTCACTCTCTTCTCTTCCCTTCTCTTCTTCTCCACCAACATTGAAGCATGTGATCACCTTTTCTGTTCAGGACTCAAGCCATGTAGTCCTGTCCACCATTAAAACCATCTTTCCAAGCAGCCTCCATGTCTCCAGTGTCTTTTTCCCCACTTGGAGCCGAACCCAGAAGGACATTTCTTCCAACATTACAATGCTGAGTTGCCTTTTCATAAATGTCTCCTGTTAATCAGTTGAATCCAACACATCTGGAGAGTCCCAATTCAAGAACAGCTGACTCTTGCCAAGAAATTAGAGGTCTTTGATGCTCTTTGAGTCTCTTTTCTTGTAGACATTTCATTATCCAAACTAGGTAACACCATCAGTACTAGTGAGAGCAAATCTCACTCCCTAGTAGCACTGTTGATGTTACCTAGTTTGGTTAATGAAATGTCTGCATGAAAACAAGCAAGCTCAGAGAACTTCAAGGACTCATTTCAACCCTGAACTACAAATATTCTCCTTTATTCTTGCCAAGAAAGCCCAAGCTATCTCCATTTCTGTTGTCTTCCCACCATTCAGGGCCCATTCAGTGGGCTCCGTTTTTTTCTTTGTATATTTTTGTGGACAACCTCACTTTTATTGGAAAAGGGATCCACAGTTTTGGAAATTAACAAGTTTTATATCATTTCCCTTAATAAGTAGAAGACATAGAATAGAGTTGGAAGGGACCTTGGAGGTCTTCTAGTCCAGCCCCCTGCTTAGGCAGAAAACCCTACACCACTTCAGACAAATAATTGTCCAATCTCTTCTTTAAAATGTCCAGTAATTGAACAAGTATAATGTTTTTGACTCATTTATTTAATAGGTTTTCTTTAGCTAGCTTGAGGACTTGTGTGGAGAGCAATTGTATTGTAAACTTCAACTCCCAGAATTCCTCAATAGTGGATATTTCTATCTTCACTGTGTTATATTAACTGACTTTGTTCTTTAGTGAAAAGATATTTATCTTTAGGTGATATTTATGCAGAAATGTTGAACATTCATAAAAGGGAATCAAGTTGTCAAAGAACATGGTGATTGGACACCATCAAAACTGACCAGCCATGGCATAGAAACACTTAAAGAAGTACATCAGGAGATGTGGAAAGACCTGGTCAACAGAATGGCCAAGAGTCAGACGCAATTGAATGGATAATATCATCATCATCATTGAATATTCAGAAAGCTTCACAAACTTTCAAGTACCATTGTTTTCTCTTTTGGAGTAACGTTTCACCCGACACAACCCAGAAAAAGTAGAAAGGCAAGAGATAAAATGGAATCTACTTTAATTCAATCTAATTTACCTCAGCACCGTTCATAATCTTTCCCTATCTTATACTTTGTATCGTTTTTTGTTTGTTTGTTTTAACCCCATTCGTCTTTCATGGGATCTTATCAATGTCATCCAATCAAGACATTTTTGGATTTCCTCTTTCTTTTAATGCATTGATTTTTCTTCCGTTTTCCTGCAATTTGATCTCCATACATATATTCTCTCGGATTAAGCCACCTCAGTGTAGGTCCTTCATCTCGATCCCTTTTGCATTCAGTCCTTGCTGATTTCTTGACCCTCTCTTTTCTTTCTGCACATTAGGCCTAGGATGGTGATATGAAAACTTAGAAATGCCTTGACATCTGAAGATGACCAAATTTGTCTGAACATGCCCAGTGTAGGAACAGCAATGTTTTGATGGTCAAGAGTCTCACACAACACATTTAACCTCTCACCTCTGCCCCATTATTGGGGAATGATACAAAGTTGGTGGGTCTGGACTGCTCCTTTTCAATACTGGTTTTGGGGAAGAAGTTGAAACTGGGTTAAGCCTAGTTTGGATCTTACACTCATTTTAACATGGTGGGTTGTCTCAGAGGTGCTTTTCCACTAGTCTTTTCTTGCTTTTTTCCCCCCTTGAAAACCTTTTGCTTCTCATCTAAGAAGCTGCTTCTTGAATCAGAAGCAAAATATTTTCAAGGGGAAAAACAAACCAGGAAAGCCCAGTTGCCTTTTGGGAAAAGCACCTTTGGGAGAACCATGGTTGGTTCTTAAAATATCAGGAGAAGGTATCATTGAACTTAATTGCCTCGTCCTTGAAATCTGGCAGTACATTTGGAGGGAGAGCCAGAGGTCGAGAAAAGGAGAGGGACATTTATTTATTTATTTATTTATTTATTTATTTATTTATTTATTTATTTATTTATTTATTTATTTATTTATTTATTTATTTGTTATTTGTTATTTATTTATTTATTTATTTATTTATTTATTTATTTATTATTTATTATTTATTTATTTATTTATTTATTTATTTATTTATTTATTTATTTATTTATTTATTTATTTATTTGTTATTTATTTATTTATTTATTTATTTATTTATTTATTTATTTATTATTTATTATTTATTTATTTATTTATTTATTTATTTATTTATTTATTTATTTATTTATTTATTTATTTATTTATTTATTTATTTATTTATTTATTTATTTATTTATTTATTTATTTATTAATTATCCAAGCAGGAGAAATACTCTACAGCAATGTTTGACAGGCTTGGCAACCCTAAGATGTGTGGACTCCAACTCCCAGAATTCCCAACCAGCATGCACAGATGTTGGGAAACAATGAAGGATTTTGCTCTGAACTCTACCTGAGCCCCCTTTCTTCAAAAGGTGGGGCTGACATCAGAAGATTGGGACATTTGACAGAGAGGGGGGGGAAGGATACTGTAAAATCCCCATTTCCTCCCCATCATCTGGGACTCGGGAGGCAGCGAATAGATGGGGGCGGGGCCAGTCAGAGGTGGTATTTACTAGTTCTCCGAACTACTCAAAATTTCCACTACCGGTTCTCCAGAACTGGTCAGAACCTGCTGAATACTACCTCTGTTCTCCCCCCCTTCGCTAAACTGGGCATGGGTGTGGCCAGTGCGCAATGCATCCCAGGGCCAGGAGTTTGACAGCCCTGGTCTAGGCTATAATACAATACAATACAATAGCAGAGTTGGAAGGGACCTTGGAGGTCTTCTAGTCCAACCCCCTGCCTAGGCAGGAAACCCTATACCGTTTCAGACAGATGGCTATCCAACATCTTCTTAAAGACTTCCAGTGTTGGGGCATTCACAACTTCGGGAGGCAAGCTGTTCCACTGATTAATTGTTCTAACTGTCAGGAAAATTCTCCTCAGTTCTAAGTTGCTTCTCTCCTTGATTAGTTTCCACCCATTGCTTCTTGTTCTACCCTCAGGTGCCTTGGAGAATAGTTTGACTCCCTCTTCTTTGTGGAAACCCCTGAGATATTGGAACAATGCTATCATGTCTCCCCTAGTCCTTCTTTCTCTTAAGCTAAACATACCCAGTTCCTGCAACCGTTCTTCATATTGATGGAGGCTGAAACTCCTGAATGCTTTTGACAATAATTTGCTCTTTGCTGATTTTAAATGTAACCACAGTAGCATTATCCCCCCCTCCAGAAACAATAGAATAATGTCATTACCTGACAAATTGTGCTACATCATGGTTTATTTAACTGCAGTTTATTGAATAAATTACAATTGTTTGGTTTGGCACAACATGCTAAAAGTATATGTTACAGTCTGCAAACCACAAATAAGCTAGTTTGGGATATCATTCAAGGGCATAACCTGTTTTGTTTTGGCATGGCTTAATTATGCTAAACCAGAATTTTGGAGTAGCTGATCATTTTGTGCATTCTTCTTCTCAGCTTCCAACTCTGGTTGTCCTGGAGGAGAAGCTAACATTAATTTCAGTGAAAGCTTGTGTAGTTGATTTAATGCATGAAATGCCAAGGTAAGGAGATTAAATCCATCCACAAGATAGGATGCCAGTTTAACATGTCATACAAACAAAGCCCATGTGTGATCAGAGTTTATCTGTGCTTTGGCTGCTGAAAAATGGTCCCCTGTAGTAGAGACGGTCCTTTTTCACACATGTAAATATTTGTGCCCACATGTTCCTGAATGAAGAGTCATCAAACTTCCTCATCTAAGAGACTGGATGTTTTAAGAGAGGGGGGAAAAGTCAACAATAACTTTTCTAGTAACTAATATTAGCTACATTTATTAAGGTACCCAAAATAATCATTTTAATTTCATTTTAATTATATTTTCATTAAATTAGCCAACATGGTGAAGGCATTGAGCTAGAAGTAGGGAGATCCACATTCAACCACACTTTTTTCTGGATGACTTCAGGCCAGTCATTCTCTTACAATTCGATAGAATAACAGAGTTTGAAGGGACCTTGGAGGTCTTCTAGTCCAACCCCCTGCTCAGGCAGGAAACCTGCTTATACCATTTCAGGCAAATGGTTGTCCAATCTCTTCTTGAGTACTTCCAGTGTTGGAGCATCCACATGTTCTGGAGGCAAAGCTGTCCCAGGGTGGTGGTGGTGGTGGCATTTTGGGGGAAAACTAGAGGAGGAAACACTGCTCTATGTCTTACCCTTCTCAGGAAAAGGGAGAATATAAAGCTAACATATACAATAAATAAACGGAGGGTAATAGTTCTTCAAAGATCCCCAATATTTTGCATTCTTACTAGATTTACTTAGAACTATGTTCTAGCAGGTTCAGCTGAGCGTCTTATTACAAAAGTATATATACAATTAACCTACACATAATTCCTGCCCTTTATTATTGTGACGCTACTGAGAGCCAATATTGGCTATTCACCTTCTATGCCCGTGATGGCAAAACTATGGCACGGGTGCAGGGGTGGGTTCCTGCCAGTTCTAACCTCTTCTATAGAAGAGGTTCCACAAATCTACAGTGCCGTTTAGAACCGGTTCCAGCTCCCTCCCCCTGCCCGTCTGCACATCATCAAGATGAAGAGCCAGAGGAGGAATTCTGGGAGTTGAAGTCCACAAGTCTTAAAGCTGTCAAGTTTGAACACTCTTGGGTTTTTTTTTTCCTAAAGGGTTAGGTGTGCAAGGGTCTTGTAACTTGACAGCTTTAAGACTTGCGTGCTTCAAATGCCAGAGTTTCTGAGCCAATATTTTGGTTGCTAAGCAAGAGTGTTGTTAAATGAGTTTCACCCCATTTTACAAGTTGGCCACGCCCACTCCGTCACATGACTGCCAAGCCACTCCCACCCAGTCACATGGCAGGCAAGCCACTCCCACTCGGTCACATGGCTGGCAAGCCACTCCAACAAAGCAGGCCACACCTACAGAAGAGGTTGTAAAAAAAATTTGAAATCCACCACTGCACGCATTCCAGAGGTGGCATGCAGAGCCCTCTCTGTGGACACATGTGCTGTCACCAGCTGCTCTTCTGGTTTCCGGTGTGCACATGTAGGCCGGCCAGCTGGTCTTCACGGATGCTGGAGTGCCGGAAAATGGCTGAAAAACAGGTATGGGCTAGGGTTGGTGTCTGGCTGCTGCTACTGCTGGTTCGCTCAGGGATGCACTCTGTGGACGCATGCACAGAAGCAAAAAACAAGATGAACCGAGAGAACCGGTTCAGGGGCGTGGCAGGCCGAGTTTCTACCTACTCAGCCGAACCAGTACGAACCGGTAGGAATCCACCTCTGGTATGCGCACGCTGGCCAGCTAGTCTTTGGGTTTCCAGTGCTGTGGTGCGCACACCTGCATGCACATTCCAGTTTGGGCATTTGGTGCCAAAAAGGTTTGCCATCACTGTTCTATGCTCCCTCCTGAATGATCAGTTATCTTTTACTTCCATATTCTACCCAGTGACGGTTTGATTTAATTACCCAGCAAGTCTTAAAGGTGCACCTTTATCCAGGAAACCTCTCCACCCTTCCTTCAAGGTGATACTTTTTAGATTAGCTGGACCACGACTTCCATCAACCCATGGGGCATTTTCAGCAGATCTATTCCATGATAGAAGTGCCATACACAGGAAGACTGTCTTTAACACCCCTTCCCCTAGCTGGCACATGCCAATTCTTTACCAGCTTGGATGGGTCAAAGCAGCACCCAAACTGAAGTAGATAATATTGGGTGGTAGTTTTCTCCCATTCGCTGCCTCCTCCGCCATTCTACACCAATTTGGGGTACCCTTGTGGCAGGCAACCCCCTGCATTTCTCCCTCAGTGAGAGGAATAAAACTTCAATCAATATCACAACCATTGAAACCAACAGCAGAAACACATTGTAAATTATTGCTATTAGTTCAACTCCATTCAGTTGCATATGTGCTAAACTCTGCTTTGTCTCATCAGGATTTCTTGAGCGAAACCCAATGGGTTAGGATTACACAAAGCCACACATTAGGCTTCAAAACAGTAGCAGTTCATATAATATATACAGAATCTGCGCTGCTCAATTCAAATAAACACAGCGAAGAGAGGTTTTCTGTCTTCCAATAGGCATGAATATTTTTGCGGCTCAATTCCAGCAACTCTACATTAAGCCAAAATTAAAGGGGAACATCCTATCTCTCCCCCCCCCCCCAAATTTAAACTTACAAGTGGAGTCAATTTCCAGATTAAAAAGACCTTTAAAGGCACAAACCAGTGTTTTTCAAAATTGGTAACTTTGTGTGGACTTCAACTTGGAGAATTTCCTAGCCAGCCACCATGCCCATTCGTTTAGAGAGAGAGGATATGCATAAAACAGTGTTTCTCAACTTTGGCAACAGATGGGGTGGACTTTAACTCCCAGAATTCTCCAGTCTGGCCGAGGAATTCTGGGAATTGAAGTCCACCCATCTGTTGCTAAGGTTGAGAAACATATGGTAGATATACAGAGGATCCAGCATTGCCAGGCCTGTCCCCATCTAAACAGCTATTCCTTATTTGCAAATGAATTTCATAACAACACCCCCCCCCCCAAATATGGCTTAGATCTGTAAGAATAAGGAGGAATAAAAACTCTGAAACAAGTTTGTCTGCAACACCGAATGTATATGGGGTACCCATGTCTGTGCACACAATCTGGGTAGACTACTCCAAATTAGTGGATCAGGAAGGAAAAATGGTAATCCCACTCACAAGACAGGCATAAGACTACAATGCTGTTGTTTAAAGTAGCAAATTAGATGGTCTTGTATACTCCCCTTTCTCTCAGGGAAGAGAAGGCCTTGCTTTTTTTAAAACAGGAAGAAACATGCTAAGGTGTAGAGGATTCCCACTATGACACATGATCACACGGTTTCTCAAAAAATAGGCTCATGCTTCTTTAATATAGAACGGCTTTTCTACATTTGCACATTAGCTTGGGGGGGGGTTAAATTGGAACCTGACACAGGTGTGTGTGTTTGTGTGTGTGTGTGTGTGTGTGTGTATACACCCACGCACATTGAGGTGGTGTATGTAGAGGCCATGCAAGCTACCCAGCAGTTTTGCATTCCACACATACACTTGTGCATGTTTGCATACATGGAAAAGAGATCTGTGACATGCATGCAACCAGAGGTGGGTTTCACATTTTGCCACCATCGGTTCACCCCGTGCGCGCCCCTTCCACACACCGCCCAACCTTCAGCGCATGCGCTTTGCTCACTCGTGCCCATGTGCCTGGCCTCAAAAATGTGCCTAAATAGGATGGCATGGAGATGGGATGGGGTGATTTCCGCTACTGGTTCAAGTGAACCGATCCGAACCGGCTGAATGCCACCTCTGCATGCAACCCATCAGGAGATGAGCCGATTTCATGCCTGCACTGGGGCAGCTGTGGGGTGTTGGGACAGCTCCCTTTGTTTGATCAAGGTTCAACATAATACACAAGTTGAAGGGAAGGTGACCAATTGGGCATCAATATATGTAGAGGTACAACCTATTTAAACAAACCGCTCAAGTGCTATTTAGGCCTTTGGGGATGAAAAATACCATCTAAGGCAGGAGTCCCCAAATCCCATTTGGAACTGGGTTATACAAGCAAAGGATGAGCACGTGCAGCTCCATTTGCACCAGCAACAGGTGCTTGTGCTCACAGGTAGCGCTCCATTTGCGTTTGCACCCGCCAGATGTGCAAATGGAGCTGTACACATGCAACTGTCGCCCACACGGAACTATCGCCTCTCCCCTCCCCCCACCAAGCTGAAAAGGTTGGGGAACACTGATCTAGGGTAACTTAAGTGCTATGCTCTTGATGCTCACAAAGTTGCAACACAATGAGGCAGGGACCCCAAAACACATCGGTGGCCCTCTTATAAGGAGCTACGCATGAGAGTGTCAGGCCTGGAAGCCATCTTTTGCATTAGGCCTTCCGACCTGCCACATTTAATGCTGTGGGAAAATGGGAGGGGGGATTATATGGAGCATGAGAGATATATAGTCAAAATAACACTCCTTTCTCAGAGAGTCAAGGACATCTTGCCCTGCAGCTGCAATGAGGTGACTGGGAGGCATCTCCAGTTGGGACGGTGTCCGATTGGGCCATGTGATGGACATGTGGGTGCTGGGCAGGGGCTTGGACTTTTATTTGGGTGGGGAAAACCTGGAATCTTTCAGATTCGGGTTTTCCCAGATGTGCCAATATGACATCTCTAATCAAATGGAACTTTGAGGAACTTCAAGCCTCGGAGTCTTCTTTCGTGAAGGGTGTTACTTGGAATCCTGACATTGAGCTTCTTTCTAGCCAAGAGGAAGGGAATTCAATTGCCCCAGGACTTACACATCCAAAGTAGGAATTTGAAACTATCAAAGGATCATTTCAAGGCAGAAACAGGAATATGTTTTTTTTTTAAAGTCATTTCAGTGTTTTGGATTCCTCCAAATCCTCCTTTTGACTTGACCGCTGATTTCAGTAGTTGAAAAATAATAAGAAAGAACAGCACATTGACACACAATGGGAGAGATTAGGTCTAAGTGTTGGGGATGGGATGATATTCAATAAGCATCTTGTCCCTGACAAACTTTTGGGAGTTTGTTTGCAGTCCCGAAAAAGAAACCCTCTACAGAAACATCTTATTGCTGTTCCCTCTCCTTCCTTTATAGACAATCCCAAAATCTGTTGGCCACAAACAAATCCACCTATGAAAAATCCACCTACAATTTCCACTACCGCTTCGGGCGAACCGGTCTGAACCGGCTGAATACCACCTCTGATGATATCCAATCCCCACAGGGCATCAGCTGCCACACTCTGTGATTGTCAGATAATTGAAGGGGAGAAAAATACTAGGAAGGAAAAACAACATCAGTTTCAGCTGGCTCCAGGATGGGTGGCGAGAACTTCAGGAAGGGTGAATCTCCCCTAGACTTTGCTTCTCGATCATTTTGGCCATTGCAATGGAATATTTTAGCATTACTCATTGCTTAAGACTCTTAAAAAAACAACAGCATGGTTTTATAAATACATACATAAATAAAAAAAACCATTGGGTCGCTAGCCCCAGCTTTGTTGAACTTGCAAGCTAAAATTCATCTAGAAGGAGTGGTGGTGTAGGAGATGACCAGGCTGAGCCCGAGAGGGGATTTCTTTGAGGGCCGGATCAGCATTGAAGTTCTCCGTCACGGGCAGGTAGTGGGGGGACAGAGCAGGGTGGAGACGGGACGGATGCCTCCAGCAGCATTTTACCAGCCAAAATGGGATGAGGGAGGTGCACTCAGCCCCCCAAGCCTTGTTTTCACCCTCCTCAGCCTCCAGCAACACTCTGCCTGCCAAAAACGATCTGTGCCGAAGCTGCCCGTTTTTGACCGGCAGAGTGCTGCAGGAGGCCAGGGAGGCTGAAAACATGCTGCGGCAGGCCCACATGAGGCCTGTTTTGGCTGGCAGAGGCACCACAGGCTGGTCCTTTGATATTTTCAGGCCAGCCCCATGGGCCAGATTTAAGCCACATCCGGTCCGCAAGCCTTGAGTTTGACACCCTTGCCCCAAGAGATCTACCATATTTTTCACAGTATAAGACACACCCTTTTCCCTCAAAAAAGAGGCTGAAAATCTCGGTGCGTCTTGTACACTGAATACAACATTTTGTTTTGCCTCCCAAAGCCTCACCCCTTCACCAAAATGGCCATGCATAGCCTTCTGGAGGCTTTGCAGAATGCTCCTGGGGACTGGGGAGGGAAGAAATGAGCAAAGAACGGGCCGTTATTTGCTCAGTTTTGCCCCCACAGCCCCCAAGAGCACTCTATAAGCCTCCTAAAGGCTATACATGCCCTTTTTTATGACAAGAAATGGGCCTGTTTTCACGAAAAACAGGTTGTTTTTTTGCTTATCCCCCCCCCTCCCCGCAGGGGCATTCTACAAGCCTCCTAAAGACTATTCATGCCTTTAAAAAAAAAAACAACCCGGGGCCGTTTTTGCAAAAAAACGGGCCTTTTGGGGGAGGTTTGCAGAGTGCAAAAACTTTTTTTTTAACTTTGCCTCTTCAAAACTTTGGTGCGTCTTATACTCCAGTCCGTCTTATACTCCGAAAAATATGGTAAGTCCAGCCCACCTTGAATTCCTTTCTTAACTCCTGCACATTCCCTTAATGGTGACTTGGCCAGATTTTTCTCTACAGCTTAAGGTTGCAATAAATCTTCATACTCATTTGAACTGCCTGAATCTCCTGATCTCACCAGTGCTTGACAGGTGGCCACAAATAGAAGTATGTGAAAAAAAATTTTTTTTCATTTAAAATGATATCTATCCAGCAACAGCACCCAAATGACTTATGCAGTTGTAGTGGGACAAGGGCTGTTCCAACCATGGAGCAAAGTGAGACAGGAGACTTATGTTATCATCATGAAAATGTAGCAAATTATATACTGTTTCTATTATTAATATTATTGCCGAGGAAAGGTGTTTTATGGGATTTTCCACCTCTAGTGACATGACAAATTGACTAGCTTGTATATTATATACAGTATGTGTATGTGTATGTGTAAGAGTGGACACCACTGATGAGCAAAATGCTTTGGGTCAATCTTAGATCTCTAACGGTGACTCTCCATTCTCTTTTTGTACATGACAAATGAAGTCTTCTGCTCCTTATATCTCCACAGCTAGATTGGATACAATAATAAACCCTCCCAGTTCGAGAGTTGATGGCATCAGGAGAGCTTGACTCAAGGTCTCCAAACGATCATAGGAACTTCCAGGATAAAAGTCCATTGTCAGAAGACCTTCAACTGAAGCAAAAGCTATGATAGAAAATCTCCTAAAAGCCTGAAAGCATTCCCCTAGTAGTAGCACAAGAGGATATAGGAATAGGTGGGATGGATATGATCTTCCTTCAAAGGAAGAGGACGGACAGGAGGCACCTTGGGGGGTGTTTGTACATTTGAATCTTTCCTACATGGATCCAGTAGATGACAAGATAAGATGAAGGAAGGAAGACAAACAGGAGGGAAATTAGGGGGGACATCGGTGGAGGGTGGAGGTGTCGAAGAGAGGGTTGTGGATCTCCATTTCTCCACTCTGGAAAGAGAAGAAGACACTCAATTAGTCAAAGCGTTCTTTTAAAGGGGGAAAGTGCATCTAAAATGTGTCTTACTACATTGCCATCTCCATCAGTGGATAGGCAAACTACAGGTTTGAATGTGTCCCTTTGAAAACAGTGAGATCAGCCCAACCTACCTCACAGGGTTCTTGTTGTGGGGGCAAAGAGGAGGAGGAAGGAGCATTGGATATATGCACTGCAGTGGTGGGAACCAGTAGTGGCACATTGGTCTGGGTTGCAGAACCAGCAGCGACCCAGGCTGGTCATGCCTCCGAACCAGTTCCCCAGTCACCACAGTCGCCACCACCATCTTGCTTTTGAGTTCTGTGCATGTGCAGAACAATTTACGATCGAATCCCGCAGCGTAAATTCAGCACACACACGTGTGTGTGCAAAGTGTGTCCACGAGCGAACCGGCAGTTACGCTGGCTAGAACCCACCCCTGGTGCACTGCCTTGTTCCTTAAACCTCATGTGCAGAGCAAGGCTGCCGATAGTGATTGGAATGTTTGGGCATGTGCTTTCCACCGAGAGATTGATGATCAGCCCTTGAAACCAAGTCAATTTTTTGCTTTGCAGTTGCTAGGAAACAAACCAAAGTGAACAAAGTATGAGCAAAGGAAAGGAACTACAGCCTTGTGTGGAGGAAGTGATGTTCGTGGTCACTCAAAGATCACGGAAAACATCTCAACCAAAGTCCATCAAAACCTGGAGGCAAATTCAAAACATTTCTGGATTGCTATCTCTTCCTTTAATCTCCTTACTTATTCTCCAGTTTTAAACCCCTCTCAGGTGGATACATCTGGTTAGTTACTCGATGGGACTATTAAAATGGAGATGACCAGACTTAGACGTTTAAAAACAGAAAAAACCAGAAGAAAAACCAGGGGCAAACTACTTCATTAGTATTGCCCAGTAGAAGTTGAGTTCAACTCAAAGGAGCAGCTGCTGCTTCTTCTTCTTCTTCTTCTTCTTCTTCTTCTTCTTCTTCTTCTTCTTCTTCTTCTTCTTCTTCTTCTTCTTCTTCTTCTTCTTCTTCTTCTTCTTCTTCTTCTTCTTCTTCTTCTTGAAATTTTAATGCTATTTTATTCATTTGTTTACCTCCTCCATGCACATGCATATGTATATGTTTATTTATTGTTATATTTGTATATTTTTATGTGTTTTAATTGTAAGCCGCCCCGAGTCCTTCTGGAGAGGGTGCGGCTAATCAAATAAAATTTGATTTGATTTGATTTGATTTTTCTTCTTCTTCTTCTTCTTCTTCTTCTTCTTCTTCTTCTTCTTCTTCTTCTTCTTCTTCTTCTTCTTCTTCTTCTTCTTCTTCTTCTTCTTCTTCTTCTTCTCTCTCCTCCTCCTCCTCCTCCTCCTCCTCCTCCTCCTCCTCCTCCTCCTCCTCCTCCTCCTCCTCCTCCTCCTCCTCCTCCTCCTCCTCCTCCTCCTTAGATACAGAATAACTCATTTTAACATATAGCCTGGAGCTCTACTACCTGTGATTCACAGGCAAGATATCCCCAGCCTCTTTTCTCCATTCCCTGGGGCCATCCATAATCCAGCTATTGAAACTGGTGGCAAACTGTCCAATTATGGCTTTCCCTCCCTATTTCAAAAGTAATCAGAAAAACAGGTGTGATTTAATGCTTCTATTTCTCTAAAAGGGAAAGGAAAAATACTAAAAGAGAATCAAATATTGTGTCCTTACTGCTTTCACGTGACAGTGCTTCTCATTACTCCAAAGGCTTAATATATATATATATATATATATATTTTAACAAGGCCTGGCTATACCTAGAAAAACGTTGATCATCTATACATATTAACTGTTTTGGTATATTCAATTAATTCCTATAGAACCACAGCTATCTCTGTATATAGATATCTACTGTCACAGTGCTTAAAAGGCAAAGGATCTTTATCAGCAAAAATATGCCTTTTTCTTCTGTGTGCTCTGTATTCTATTTAGATTTACCTCCTGATGTTCCTGTATTCCTGACTTTCTTGTCTGATGTAAATATAAACGTTGAATATATCTATTTATATAAAACTACAAGTTCCTGTCGGTGTCTCCGATTTCATTTGGAACCTGCTGCACAATTTCCTGGCAGGATCTTTATCAGCAGAAATAGGGAAGGGTGGAGAAATGGATCGGAATCAGCATAGAGCTGGAAGGGAACTTGGTGGTCTTCTAGTCCAGCCCCCTGCTCGAGCAGGAGATCCTACATACCATTTCAGACAAGTGACTGTCCAGTCTCTTCTTAAAACCCCCCAGGGATGAAGCGGCCGCAACTTCTGAAGGCTGAATGGAAGGTGGACGAATGGTGGTTTATTGCCTTATTATAACTAGGAATAGTTTCTTGGCTGGGCCTAAAGGTATGGATTGGGGGCAGGGGAAACTGGGGGTTGGAGTGTGTTAAGAGGTCAATGCAAAATATACATCCCAACAATCACAAAAGGACTACGATAAAGTTAACACATTACTAACATTTTCCAAAGAAAAATTCAGTCCAGTATAATCATTCTCTTGAAAGTTATCCTAGTGGTTTTGGGGCCTGTTAGATGTAAGGCCCCCAGAGCAGTTTAAAACATAAAAACTCATTAAAATAATACCAATCAAATTGCATGAAGGGTAGTCTCAGAAGCGCATTGACTGTTTACATGAGCAATTTGGCTAAGAATTGTTTACAAAGTTGTGTCTCCACTCGAGTTGCTATCGTTTAGCGGCGCACCTGAGGCTTTGTCTCCTATCTAGATTATGCTAGATTGTAAAATATGCGCCTTGCTTATTCACTCAGATAAGTAGATTATGTCTTGCTGAACTAAAGACATTAAAAGAGATAATTTATATATTTGCTATCTTTGTACACTGTACCTCTCCTCATTATTGCAAATACAGGCAGTGGTGGGATTCAGCCAGTTCGCACCTATTCGGGAGAATCGGTTATTAACTTTCCAAGCAGTTCAGAGAACTGCGCGCACTACCACTCGCACGAGCAAACGGGTAGTAAAATAAATTGAAACCTACCACTGATTCTGGTGTTGTTTCTAGCCTAATCTTTATTGCTCTACTTGCACAACTGCCTCTCCGGTTAACCCTCATTACATTGTAACAGCTAAGGCGAAGTGCCCATCGATGTGAGTGACATTGAGTTGACCACGCCCATCCAGTCACATGACTACCGAACCACGCCTACCCAGCTGGTCATTTGGGCAGAGAACCGGTTGCTAAATTATTTGAATCCCACCATTGAATGCAGGTAATCCTTGACTGACAACCGCAATTGAGCTCAAAATTTCTGTTGCTCAGTGAGACATTTGTTAAGTGGGTTTTACCCCATTTTATGACCTTTCTTGCTGCATTTCTTAAGTGAATTGCTGCAGTGATTAAGTTAGGAAGAAGGTTGTTAAGTGAATCCGGCTTCCTAATTGAGTTTGCTTGTCTAAAGGTTACAAGAGGGGATCACCTGACCCCAGGACACTGCAATCGTCATAAATATGAGCCAGTTGCCAAGCGCCTGAGTTTTGATCACATGACCACGGGGATGCTGCAACGGTCGTAAGTGTGAAAAGCAGTCATAAGTCACTTTTTTCAGTGCTGTCATAATTTCAAACCATCATTACATGAATTGTTGCAAGTCCAGGATTACCTGTACATACATACATACATACATACATACATACATACATACATACATACATACATACATACCGGTGCCAATCCAGGACATTCATATACCGTGTAGTCTCCACTTTCACTCTCTGATTCTGTAGGGTTCTGCTCCATTGTTTTGGAAGATTGTCTCCTGGGGAGAAGGACACAAGATAAAGTGATGGGATGTTAAAAGAGAGAGCTTCAACAGATAGACCAGACTAAGCAGTCCGCTTGACAGGAAGGCTGAAGCTCTTTTTATCGAGATCAGCCACAACGACAGAATCTTGCAAGTCTGATTGGGATGAAACACCTCCTGCTTCTTATACTCCAGTGAATAAGGGTGTGTTTGTGTATGTCTGACTGGGCCGCTTCCAAATGTTGTCTTGTTCTGGATTTAAAAGTGTTTAAAGAATAACAGAGTTGGAAGGGACCTTGGAGGTCTTCTAAACCCCCTGCTTAGGCAGGAAACCTTACACCACTTCAGACAAATGGATAGCCAACATCTTCTTAAGAACATCCAGTATTGGAGCATTTACAAGTTCTGGAGGCAAGTTGTCCCACTGATTAATTGTTGTAACTGTCAGGAAAGTTCTTCTTAGTTCTAGGTTGCTTCTCTCGACATCCCTGGGGCCCTGGCCCCTGACCCATGGCAAAGGTCAAGCGGGCGGCCTACTTACCTTTGATGAGCCTAGCAGAGCGGGCACGGTGTGGAGGTGACTGGCGAGGCAATTAGCTGGGTCGCGTGGCAAAGGCAACATATATAGGGCTGGGATGGGCGGTGTGAGTTTCGAGTGGGTGGGGTGAGCAAGCGTTGAGTGGGCAAGTGAGCTTTGAGCAGGTGGGCGGGGTGAGCGAGCAGCGACCGGGCGACCGGCAGGGCCAACCAGAGGACTCTACCCATTTGGCAAACCAGGTCAAATTTCTCCTACCGAACCTGTGCAAACTGGCTGAATACCACCTCTGATTTCCTCCCACCTCCAGGGAAAGTTCTAGAAAAGAACACTTACTCCTCGCAAGTAAGAAGTTTCTTCCGATGCTGATAGTGATGAACTTGACAAGACTGTGCTAGCCTGGAATCCATATACTAGGAAAGATGAACAGAAGATGATTAAGGAGAGCCTCATGACGTCAGGAAAATCATCTAGTCAAGCATCCTCCACCAACCCAATGTCTCTTTTGAAAGCCCATAAGCAAGACAGTTATGATGATGGAAGGTTGCCCGGATTCCAAGGAGGGAGGGAGTGCATTCCAAAGTAGCAATCAATAGACAATACAATTTAAATACCGTATTTTTCAGAGTATAAGATGGACCTTTTTCCTTCAAAAAAGAGACTGAGAATCTGGGTGCGTCTTATACACTGAATACAGCATTTTTTGCCTCCTGAAACCCCTTCCCTTCACCAAAATGGCCGTGCATAGCCTATATAAGGCTTTCAGAGTGTTCCTGGAGGCTGGGGAAGCATAAATGAGCAAAAAACAGGCCATTTTTTTGCTTAATTTTGCTCCCTCAGCCGCCAGGAGCACTCTACAAGCCTCCTAAAAGTTATGCATGCCCTTTTTTTGGACAGAAAACGGGCCTGTTTTCGCAAAAAAATGACCCATTTTTTGCTCGTTTTTGCCCCCCCCCCCACTCCCCAGGAGCACTCTACAAGCCTCCTAAAGGCTATTCATGCCTTTTTGGGGGGGAAAACGGGCCCGTTTTCATGAAAAACGGGCTGCTTTTGGGAGGTCTGCAGTGTGCAAACCCCTTTTTTAAAAATTTGCCTCTTCAAAATCTTGGTGCATCTTATACTCCGGTGCATCTTATACTCAATAAAATACGGTAATCTGTGATGGAGAAAAGGGGTGAAAACAGCTGCTCCTTAACAGTTCCCAGAATATATGGCTTGAATAATAGCCTGTTTTAATTTGGCAAGATTCTGTCTATGGGCGAGGAACAATAAAGAAAAATGCTTAGAAGAGCTTCAATATGTCTTTCCTGATTTTTGGAGCCCTGTAGGCAATAATGCCAATTCAACCTAACTCTGATCTCTGGGACATTATCCAACTGTCATCATGATCAGGGGTCTCCAACCTTGGCAACTTTACGACTTGTGGACTTCAACTCCCAGAATTCCTCCGCCAGTACTGCCTGGGGAATTCTGGGAATTGAAGTCCACAAGTCGTGAAGTTGTCAAGGTTGGAGACCCCTGATTATGACTACTAGAATATCCTCTGGAAACTTTGACTTTGGGTTTTACCAATTAGATAGCTTTGTTGTTACAGAAATGGCTAGTTTCTATTATTATCAAAAAGTAAAAAAAAGTTGAGGGTAGATCTTAATAACTTATCTTACTGCACCAAAGGAGTCAACAGTCAACGCCTTCTTCTTTTTCTTTTTCCCTTGCTTTTCCCCGTTATCCACTCCCCTTTTTCCTTTCCCAATTTTCCTAATATTTGCTTTTGTATTTTTTTTGTATGTCATATTATAAATTAATAAAACTGTAAGAAAGCAATGACTACCAGAATATCCTAGAACCATGACGGCGAATGTATGGCATGTGTGCCACAGATGGCACGAGGAGCCATATCTGCCCACATGTGAGCCATCAGTTCCGGTGCGCATGCATGCGCCAGCCCGCTGATTTTTGGCCTTCCGGAGGGGCCGGGAGCGGCTGTTTTCATCCTCCCCAGGCTTCAGGAAAGCCTCTGGAGCCTGGGGAGAATGAAAACTCCCCCCTCCCCATGCGTGAGGTGGGGAGGTCATGCACCCATGTGCGGGGAGTTGCGCACACATGTGCAGGTGGGCAGGTTGCATTGAATTGTGGCTGTGGGCACGTGCATGTGCACAATAGCACATACATACAATTTTGGCACGCCTTTCGAAAAAAGTTCACCATCACTGCCCTAGAATATCCTGCTTCCCCTCCCCCCCTCCTCATCTCCATTCCGTTGAACCCAATCTACTACGCCCCATTTGGTTGAGTTCGTACGATACGACGTGAACTATGATTTCCAAACCATAAAGACTGGCTGCACGCAACATACTACAGTTTATCCTGTCCTATAAGCAAAAGTCTTTCGTTAATCTTTTGTTAACAAATTCCATTTTGCAAAGCCAACGTACTGCACTGGGTTGATGGTATCGGTACTGGTTCGCCCGGGTTTCTGTGTATGCCATCTTTTGAGCCAAACGTACTTCTTTCTGAAGCCTGCAAATGAATCATAGAAGTTTTTAGTGAAATGCAGCAGCAGCAGCAAAAAATATGAATAACTCCAACGCATTGTTCTTGTTTTCCTGATTCATAGATCATTAAATCTGCAGCCCAGTCCACCCTCAGCAATGGGAAAAATAAGGAATGAAGGAAGTTACCGAGCATGGGAAGAGTTTCTCTCGTCTCAAACACGAAAATCATGATCCTTATAATAATAATAATGGAGAAACAATATATGACAAAGGGGACGATTAGATTCATACCTGTACCAGCAAATGGCTGCAACCACCAATCCAGAAACTCCTGTCACTGTACACATGACCACAAGTGCTGAAAGGAACACAATGAATTCTGAGTGTTGGACAACAAAATACTGCTTTGCTAGCTATGCAAACACAAACACAAACATTTCACTATTCAGCTCTTTCGTGACCCATCTTTTCTGGTTCCTTGAAGAAGACTAAACTAAGGAAAGAGTTAAAAATCTGAGGTGCTGTGGTCACTGTACACATGACCACAAGTGCTGAAAGGAACACAATGAATTCTGAGTGTTGGACAACAAAATACTGCTTTGCTAGCTATGCAAACACAAACACAAACATTTCACTATTCAGCTCTTCTCCTCTTTCGTGCCCCATCTTTTCTGGTTCCTTAAAGAAGACTAAACTAAGGAAAGAGTTAAAAATCTGGGGTGCTTAACAATATATAACTATGTAAAATTAATAAGAGTTTAGCGGGAAACTTGAATCTGAATCGCGCTTTGTCCAAAAAATAGGCTTTAGGGTGTGTGTGTGTGTGTGTCAAAGAATGGAATTTCGAAATATGTATACCACTAAAAAGAAGATATATGTAAAATTATAAATATGAAAGATGTTTATTGGAATGCAACTATCAATACCAGCAAATATTAAATGAAGGGTGCTCAGATGCTGAAATACAGCATGTCAATTAATTGGAGAGAGTGGAAAGGAAAGGTATAGGTAAGGAGAAAGAGAGGAGACAGGAGAGAAGGAAATAGAAGGGAGAGGAGAAGTAGGAGAGAAAGAAGGAGTGGAAAGAGGAGAGAGGAGAAGGAGAGAGGAAGGGGAAGTAGAGAAGAGAGGGATGACAGAGGGAAGAAAGTAGGTAGGGAGGAGGAGAGAAGAAGAGGAGATAGGACGGCAGTGAAATAGGGAATAATGGTATACTTGTGGTTATCTGCATGAAATTAAAATAAAATAAAAAAAACTACTTCAAAAAAAGAAGAAGACTAAACTAATGCAAACAGGTGCAAAAAGCAGCTTTAAAATTGACAAGGAAGCCACCAAAGTGCTGGATAGCTTCTACTGTCCAAGATCAACCATCCACAGTAAAAGAAGAAGCAGTCAAGAAATATGCTGCAGGCTAGCACTTAGTAGAGCAGCCATTCCATTGGTTAATTATTCTAAATTATCAGGAAATTTCTCTTCAGTTCTAGGTTGGTTTTCTCCTTCATTATTTTCCATGTATTGCTGCTTCTTCTGCCTTCAGGTGCTTTGGAGAATAGGTTGACCCACCTCTTCTCTGTGTTTCTCCCTTGCATTCCCTGTGATACTCTGTGGAAATGAAAATTGGATTTTGAAGAAGCAGGATAGGAAGAGCATGGACCCTTCTGAACTTTGGTACTGAAGCAGAATTGGACTCCAATTATCCCACTTTGGACACATGATATAAAGAGCTAGCTCTTTAGAGATGGATAGAAGACAGAAGAAAAGGATGGAAAAGATCCAGCAAGGGTGATGGGACTCAGCTACAGTAACGATGTGAGTGTGTTAAAATACCAAGTTAGAGGTAGATTGTCATGGGGAAAATCCATCCATGTGGTCAGTAAAAGTTAACAACAACTTGAGAGCAATCAGTCAGTCAATGTCAGTCACAAAGAATCAGGACCACATGCTAAGATCTAGTTAAGTTGATGTATTGCTCATGCCTATATATAAGGATCTAGTCAACTAACGCTCAGCACTAAATTGGTGCTAGGTAAGAGTTTACATAATTCAAGATGGGTTAAATTTAGCAATAGGACTTAGACATATGCTGCTTCACAGAGCTTTACAGCCCTATCTAAGTGGTTTACAGTCAGTATATTGCCCCCAGTAATCTGAGTCCTCACTTTACTGACCTCCAAAGGATAGAAGGCTTAGTCAACCTTGAGCTGATGAGAAATGAACTGCCAAATTGCAGGCAGCCGGCAGGCAGCAGAAATAGCTTGCAGTAATGCGTTGTAACCACTGCTCTTCTTAGACTGCTTATGGCAGCGATGGCGAACCTTTTTTGGCTCGCGTGTCACAAGTGGGGGGAGCGCAGGGGGGTCATGTGCGGGCATGCCGCACCCATAATGCAATGCATGACCCCACAGTGTGCATGCGCGCACAACAGGCGCGACCCCCCCATTTTTACATGCTTTTTTCACCCTCCCCAGGCTCCAGAGGCTTTATAGGAGCCTGGGCAGGGTGAAAAGAGCCTCCCTCGCCCCCCCAGAGGCCCTCCGGAGGCTTCAGGGACCATCTGGAGACTTCCCTGAAGCCTTCAGAATGCTTAAAATGACCCTCCGAGCAAACTGGAAGTGACTTCAGGTTTGCTCGGAGGGTCGTTTTAAGTGTTCCGAAGGCTTCAGGGATGGCCCGGAGGTTTCCCTGACGCCTTTGGAGCGTTTAAAACGAATTTCCGAGCAAACTGGAAGTCACTTCCGGTTTGTTCGGAGGGTCGTTTTAAGCTTTCCGAAGGCTTCAGGGACCGTCCGGAGGCTTTCCTGATGCCTTTGGAGCGTTTAAAATGACTCTCCGAGCAAATCGGTTTGCTCGGAGGGTCATTTTAAGCGTTCCGAAGTTCAGGGAAGCCTCCAGACGCTCCCTGAAGCCTCCGGAGGGCCTCTGGGGGGGCAGAAAATGGGGAAAATAGGAAAATGGGGGCGAAAAAATGGCTTTTAAAAACAGTGAACTTAGCTGGCCAGTGCGCGCATGCGCGCCGGCCAGCTGACAGGGCAGCACCTCACGTGCCCTGACAAATGGCTCCGCGTGCCACCTGTGGCACACGTGCCATAGGTTCGCCATCACTGGCTTATGGGAATCTAATGACTCTAGGCCAGGGATGTCAGGGGTGCCTCTAACAGTGAAAACGGAGTTTGGGAAGGTTGCCCGCAGCAGAGGGTTGCAGGAGGCCATAGTGGCTGAAAACGGAGCTCGGGAGCCTGTTTTCGCTGGAAGAGCACTCAGGTCACCACAGGAGTCCCCAACATGAGTGATATCAAGCTGGCTATGCCCACCTTGGCCACGCCCACTCCAGCCCCCTGAGGTCAAACACAACCCTGATGCAGCCCTCAATGAAATTGAGTTTGCTCTAGGCTGAGTACTCTCTTGACTCCACCTCCAGACTCTGCCTATTCTTCTCCTACAGTCAGTCAGTCAGTCAGTCAGTCAGTCAATCAATCAGACTACTCACTGAGAGTCACAGCTTTATTCATGCTAGTAACTGGAGGACGCAACCTCTGCTTGAAGTCCACTCTGACTCTCCTCGGTGGTGTGGTGGCTGAAATTGGAGTGATTTCATATGACTGAGAGGAAACTGGAGAAGTGTTCCCGGAATAGGAGACACTGGTTGGCTGAGAAGTCGGGAAGTCAGTCTGAGAGCTGGATGGTTCGAATACCTCAGTAATGCCTGTAAAATCAAAACACATTCATTTTAAAGAATGTCATTTTTTCCCCTGCCTGCTTTCTATTCACTGCTGTTTAGTACCAGATCCTGCAAATTTGTCTGTGAGACAAGTCTTTGTAATAGTTTCATCCATCTAGCAGCAGCGCTAAGCCTAAAATTTGGCAATAAGCAGTAGTGGGCTGCTGCCGGTTTAGACGGGACCCGAACAGGTAGTTCCGAGTGCTGGTTGGCCCCACCCACCTGCCCTGATCTTATCCGATCCTAGATATCTCAATTTCCGGCTCGTTTCCCCCCACCCCACAGGTGTGCAGGAAGGCGCTCCCATTTTAAAAAAACACCCTTGTTTTAGGGTGTTGCGCGCAAGTGCGGAAGGCATGAGTGCGTAGTTTGCATGTGCAAAGTGTTCATGCATGCACGCTCACATTTTCGGCGAACTGGTTGTTAAAGTATGTGCAGCTGACCTCTGACAATAAGCCATTCTAAACAATTTTGGAAATCTGGTCCAGTAAGCAATGTTGCTCAGAGATGATAAGGAACTGACAACAAGTGTGACGTTCTGTCTTTAGTCTATGAGCTAATTTTTATTCTAGGTGAGAGAAGTAATTAAAAAATAATAATACACATCCCCATCCATTCAGCTGTTTTCCTCCAGATATACAATAGTAGAGGGATCGCCTGGTGTCTATCTTTCTATTCCTGTTCGACTGTTCTACTATCCATCCATCCATCCATCCATCCATCCATCCATCCAGTTATCTAGCTATAACTGGAAGAACTGAAGGCAGCTTCCTTTAGGGTTGTTTATGCAAACTCTCAAGTACTGTTTCCTGTGGGTTTGGAGCAGGATTTCTCAACCTTGGCAACTCTATGATGAAGGGTAGACTTCAAGTCTAGGGAATTCTGGGAGTTGAAGTCCACTCATTTTAAAGTCACCAAGTTTGAGAAGCATTGCTCTGGAAAATACTGTGCTTTTTGATTGAGAGAGAATGTAAATTCTTGCCTGTAGCTCATCTGCTTTCCCCTCTTCCTTATTTTCCCTGCCTTTTGTCCTTTTGCTGCTATTATTGTTGTTGTTGTTATATTCAGTAAACATGAAACTCAGTCAACTGAACTTTTAAAAATGTATCACAAATGTCATTGACTGGCTCTGATGCTTCATATGGGTTGTTGTTGTTATTATTATTTACATTTGTTGATGTTTAATCAATAAGCCTAAGAAATACTGAAGTAAACAGTCTGTTTGCTTGCTGTCATCTGGATGCGGGGAATGACTGGGAGAATGCTGGATGCTGTTTGAACTGGAAATGATCTCATTTTCCAACACAGCTAAGAGATAAAAATAGATAGTGGATAAAATCATAATGCATATTCTATCTTTCCCAGGCAGTACAAATATCAGAGAGACAGGGAAATAAAAAGAGATATAGACTTGCTGGAATGCTTTGGATCAAAAGTTATTGGAAAGTAGACATTGCCAAGTAATTTGAGGTGTGGGGGTGAAGCACAATCCAATGTCAAGCTCTCCAAATTCTATGCCAAAGTTTCCATGACAGTGGCAATCAGAAGACCCGACAATCTCTTGATTCATGAATCATTCCATTTCCAAGGCATTATTATGCAAATACTAAATGCACTTAAGAAATGAATGCAAAGCAGATGCTGATCTTTACACGTACTCCTTGACCTACGACCACAATTGAGCCCAAAATTTCTATTGCTAAGCAAGAGGGTCGTTAAGTGACATTTGCCTTTGTCTTGCCACAGTTGTTCAGTGAATCACTGCAGTTGTTAAGTTAATAACACAGTTGTTAAGTGAATCTGGCTTCCCCGTTGCCTTGGTTTGTTGGAAGCTGGTTGCAAATAGCAATAGCATATTTAGCATACTTAGACTTACATACCATTTCATAGGGCTTTACAGCCCTCTCTAACCAGTTTACAGAATCAGCATATTACCACCACCACCCCCGAATCTGTGTTCTCATTTTTACAGACCTCAGAAGGATAGAAGGCTGAGTCAACCTTAAGCCTGGCCAGAATCGAACTACCAAACTAGGCTGCAATATTGCTTACTAACCATTGTGCCACTATGGCTCTTAAAATGGTGATCACATGACCCCGGGACACTGCAACCATCATAAATTCATTTCTGTACCAGTTGCCAAGTGTGCTAATTTTGATCACGTGAAGCTGATCAAAGCTTCACGTGATCAAAATCACGTGAAGTAAGCTACAACAGTTATGTGAAAAACAATCATAAGTCAGTTTGTTCAGTGCCAGTATAACTTCAAATGGTCACTAAAGGAGTGGTTGTTAAGTGGAGAACTACCTGTATGCAGTCACTTGCCCTGCCTGTGTGTGTGCGTGCGTGCGTGTGTGTGTGTGTGCTTTCTTCCTTGATAGTTAGTTACTTGATTAATCTGCTTGATGGTTTGAAATTATTAAAGAGAATTGGGCCCCTTATGCTAATTCCTTGCATTAGATAGAACACACACACACCCAAACACACACACAAATATTTTTTTCCCTTTTGGAGAAAGAAAGAAGAGTTGGTGAGTTTACGTACCAGGTATGGTGGTCTCCATCGTGGACAGCTGCAATGCCTTTTCATGCTTAGCCAAAAGATAACGCAAAAGACCAGGCAAATCTTTAGGTCTCTTTTGAGTTTTGAGTTTGCTTTCTGAAAGAGAGGAAATGGAGGGGGAAGTGCGGTCAGTAAACACACACACACACACTAACACTCACTAGCAGTGCAAGTGTTTAATGTTTGACATTCAGTGTCATGTTGATGTGGAGACTCTAGAAAGAGTGCAGAGAAGAGCAACAAAGATGATTAGGGGGCTGGAGGCTAAAACATATGAAGAATGGTTTCAGGAAATGGGTATGTCTAGTCTAGTGAAAAAGAAGGACTAGGGGTGACATGATAGCAGTGTTCCAATAGGGGCTGCCAGAAGGAAGAGGGAGTCAAACTATTCTTCAAGGCACCTGAAGGCAGGACGAGAATCAACGGATGGAACCTAATCAAGGAGAGAAGCAACCTAGACCTGAGGAGAAATTTCCTGACAGTGAGAACAATCAACCAGTGAAACATCTTGCTTTCAGGGGTTGTAGTGCTCCATCACTGGAGGCTTTTAAGAAGAAGCTGGACATCCGTTTGTCTGAAATGACATAGTGCAGAGAAGAGCAACTAAGGCGATTAATCATCTTTAAGATGAATCATCTTTAATCACCTTAGTTGCTCTTCATATAAAACATATGAAGAATGGTTGCAGGAATTGGGTATGGCCGGCTTAGAGAAAAGAAGGACTAGGGATGACATGATAGCAGTCTTCCAGTATTTGAGGGGCTGCCCCAGTAAAGGTAAAAGTTCCCCTCGTATATATGTGCTAGTCGTTCCCAACTCCAGGGGGAGGTGCTCATCTCTGTTTCAAAGCCGAAGAGCCAGCACTGTCCGAAGAAGTCTTCCATGGTCATGTGGCCGGCATGACTAAACGCCGAAGGCGCACGGAACGCTGTTACCTTCCCACCAAAGGTGGTCCCTCTTTATTCTACTTGCATTTTTACATGCTTTCCAACTGCTAGGTTGGCAGAAGCTGGGACAAGTATTGGAAGCTCACTCCGTTATGGGGCACTAGGGATTCCAACCGAACTGCCGACCTTTCTGATCGACAAGCTCAGCGTCTTAGCCCCCTGAGCCACTGCCTCCCTGGGGGTTGGACTAGAAGACCTCTAAAGTCCCTTTCAATTCATCAGGATGATAATGACGATGACGACGATTCTTCATCACTCCGATTGCCATCCTACTGCACTGTTTTGAATCGTGAAGTTTCCAGAGGAAGCTAAGTAATAAAACCAGATCTCTGCTCAGTTGAAGGTGCAGTCAAGATGTCAAGAGGAAGCGAAGAGAGAAGCAAAACCGTCTGAAAGACGTGAGAGTCACAAGAAAATGTAACAGTGGAAGGAGTCAACCTTTACAGCATATTCCTTTACAAGAAGTCCTTGACTTACAATCATAATTGAGCCTGGCAATTGAATCATGACGGTGATAAAGCCACTCAACATGAATTTTACAATCTTTTTTTTGCAGCGGTTGTTGAGCAAACCTATTGCTTGCTATGGGGCGATTTTTGCAAGAAACCAGAATCAAATGTCAGTTTCCAGAAAAAAAACCATTGTAAATAGCAGTCACATGACTGTGGGGCACTGCAAACAACCATAAATGTGGGCCAGTTTCCAAGTGCCCAAACCACAGTCACATGACCACGGGATGGGGAGAATTACACACTTTAGAATCAAGTTGTAAATAGGTTTTGGATGGTTCATTGTAACTTTGAACAGTGATTGGTCATAAGTCCAGGACAACCTGTACACTGTGGCTGAAAAATTCTGGAATTTGGTTTGACCGGTGGCAAATCATTTTCTAGTTAAACACAGGGGAGCAAAGACAATAGTTTCACTGGGATACTGTGTGCCTTTAAATCAAGGGTCTCCTAACTTGACAACTTTAAGATGCATGACTTTCAATTTCCAGGATTCCTCAGCCAACCATGCTAGTTTGGGAATGCTGGGAATTGAAGTCCACAAGTCTTAAAGAGGTCAAGTTTGGAGACCCCCGATTTAAATGATGGGTTCATATATAGTGGGTCGAGCAGAAGGAATAACCATGAGGAACAGGAGGAACAGCTGCAATCCAGACAATTGTCGGATAAAGGAATCTGAGTCTGGTACAGAACTGTAGAATACAATAGCAGAGTTGGAAGGGACCTTGGAGGTCTTCTAGTCCAACCCCCTGCCTAGGCAAGAAACCCTATACCATTTCAGACAAATGGCTGTCCAACATCTTCTTAAAGACTTCCAGTGTTGGGGCATTCACAACTTCTGGAGGCATTTTCTGTTCCACTGATTAATTGTTCTCACTGTCAGGAAATTTCTCCTCAGTTGTAAGTTGCTTCTCTCCTTGATTAGTTTCCACCCATTGCTTCTTGTTCTGCTCTCAGGTGCCTTGGAGAATAGTTTGACTCCCTCTTCTTTGTGGCAACCTCTGAGATATTGGAACAATGCTATCATGTCTCCCCATGTCCTTCTTTTCATTAAACTAGACATTCGCAGTTTCTGCAACCGTTCTTCATATGTTTTAGCCTCCAGTCCCCTAATCATCTTTGTTGCTCTTCTCTGCACTCTTTCTAGAGTCTCCAAAACTTTTCTACATCGTGGCGACCAAAACTGAATGCAGTATTCCAAGTGTGGCCTTACCAAGGCATTATAAAGTGGTATTAATACTTCACATGATCTTGATTCTATCCCTCTGTTTATGCAGCCTAGAACTGTGTTGGCTTTTTTGGCAGCTGCTGCACATTGCTGGCTCATATTTAAATGGTTGTCAACTAGGATTCCAAGCTCACTCTCATAGTTACTACTGTTGAGCAAGGTACCACCTATACTGTACCTGTGCATTCCATTTTTCTTGCCTAAATGTAGAACCTTACTCTTTTCACCATTGAATTTCTTTTTGTTAGATAGCGCCCAATGTTCAAGTTTGTCAAGATCCTTCTGTATCTTAAGCCTATCTTCTGGAGTATTGGTTTTTCCTGCTAGCTTGGTGTTATCTGCAAATTTGATGAGTTCCCCATTTATCCCCTCATCCAAATCATTGCTGAAGACGTTAAAGAGCACTGGGCCTAAAACAGAGCCTTGGGTTACCCCACTGTAATTTTAGAAAGAGATTCTCTGACAAAACCCTGCCTGGTTCTCCTGAGGGGAGGGGAGAGTGTAAATGTATTCAGACTTGCAGGATTGTATTTCTTTAACCTTATAATATTAGCATTCATAAATTTACTACTCTGGCCTATCTTGAAAGATTGGCACCATCCGCCTAAGTCAGTGGTGAAATTCAATTTTTTTTACTACCAGTTCTGAGGGCATGGGTTGGTGGGCGTGGCAGGGAAAGGATACTGCATAATCTCCATTCCCACCTCACTCTGTGGCCAGCCAGAGGTGGTATTTACCAGTTCACCGAACTACACAAAATTTCTGCTACCGGTTCTCCAGAACCTGTCAGAACCTGCTGGATTTCACCCCTGGCCTAAATCAAGATGTACCTGCTTCTTATCAGAAATTTTACTACTAAAAAGCTAAATGGAAGTCAAGCGGAACATGAAGAAATTTAAGTATGAAAAAAAACCCCGCACAAAAATCCAACCATCCATCCTTTTCCCAGCAGTTAATTTCACCAAGAGCTCTCTTTTATTAGCTGGTGGAATTAAAATTGCCCGTTTTATGATAATGGTGATGAGTTATGACAAGCAATATAAAAGCACTTCATAAAAATAAAGAGGTACGTCTGCAACTTGCCTTCTGCCACAAAACAGCTTCATAATCTCTTTTTATTGGAAAAAGACAGAAATCAGAGGAAGAGAATATTAGGGTTTGCAATTGCTCCTGTTCTGACCCAGGGCTTAGATCAGAGGACAAATAATGTATCCAGTCTTTACAATGTTGGCAGAATTTTCAACTCTTGTTCTCTGATCTTGACTGGTAGCTTCTGACCCTTTAATAACACGCCCATCTCCAAGTGGAGGTAGAGAGAGGGGAGTGACAGATTGCAAGGTCATCACTTGGAGAAAAAATCTCTTTGGGTGTCAGAGTCATAACCAGCCCGGAATACCACTAGTAGGAACTGGCTGTGGAGCACTTTATAAGCCATGATCACAAGCAAAGAATGGTTACTGGGAGCATTTTTTATCTAGCCCACTTTGCTTACTAATGGCCAAAAGCTTCAACTGTGCACCGTTTGCACAGATATGTTGACCTTCAGCTGTGAAGACAATCATGTAAAAACTGCAACCCTATTCAGTTCCAGTGCTTTGTTTCTTGATTCTTGATCTTAACAGAACAACAGAATCGGAAGGGACCTTGGAGGTCTTCTAGTCCAACCCCCTGCTTTGGCAGAAAACCCTACACCATTTCAGACAAATGGTTCTACAGTCTCTTCTTAAAAGCCTCCGGTTATGGAGCACCCACAACTTCTGGAGGCAAGTCGTTCCACACCTAATGAATTGCTCTTTTAGGAAGTTTCTCCTCAGTTCTAAGTTGCTTCTCTCCTTGATTAGTTTCCACCCATTGCTTCTTGTTCTACCCTCAGGTGCCTTGGAGAACAGCTTGACTCCCTCTTCTTTGTGGCAACCCCTGAGATATTGGAACATTGCTATCATGTCTCCCCTAGTCCTTCTTTTCATTAAACTAGACATACCCAGTTCCTGCAACCGTTCTTTATATGTTTTAGTCTCCAGTCCCCTAATCATCTTGGTTGTCCTTCTCTCTAAAAACCACCTGACTGGTTTTAGATGATGCTTTGGAATGGAAACACATGTGGAGCTGTCTTAGTGGCTCTTGATTTTGGTCCATAAACTATTTTCTTTCTGGCTCTCTCCATGGGATAGATCCATGATGGCAAACCTATGGCACACATGCCACAGATGGCATGCGGAGCCCTCTCTGTGGGCACATGTGCCATCGCCCAGCTCAGCTCCATTGCACATGCTCCCCTCCAGCTGATTTCTGGGTCTCTACTGTGCATGCGGAAGATGTGCGTGCATGCACGGGGGAGGTCGCGCACACATGTGCAGGGGGAGTGCTGGTGATGTGCCCCCCCGTCGCCCATCTTTGCTCCCAGGAGTCTTCAGTGAGGCCTGCTAAGACCAAAATGGGGTGCACGGTTTGCGTACGCATACACAGGGGTGTGTGTGTGGCATGCAGGGGGGTGTTGTATGTGCATTGCATTATGGGTGTGGGTACACACGCATATGCTGTCACATGTGCATCAGTGGTGAGTTTCGAAACTTTTTAGAACCTCTTCTGTAGGTGTGGCCTGCTTTGTGGGAGTGGCTAGCCAGCCATGTGACCAGGGTGGGGGTGGCTTGCCAGCCATGTGACCGAGTGGGAGTGGCTTGCCAGCCATGTGACTGAGTGGGAGTGGCTTACCAGCCATGTGACCGAGTGGGAGTGGCTTGCCAGCCATGTGACCGAGTGGGAGTGGCTTGTCAGCCATGTGACTAAGTGGGCATGGCCAACTTGTAAAATGTGATGAAACTCATTTAACAACGCTCTTGCTTAGCAACCAAAATGTTGGCTCAAAAACTCTGGCATTTTAAGTACGCAAGTCTTAAAGCTGTCAAGTTACAAGACCCTTGCACCCCTAACCCTTTAGAAAAAAAAACCCAGGGGTGTTCAAACTTGACAGCTTTAAGACTTGTGGACTTCAACTCCCAGAATTCCTCCAGAAAAGGGAAAAAATATGTACTTCATAGTCAACTGTCAACCTCCAGCTTGAGAATCCAAAGAAAACTTCGTTCCATTTCCAAAAATCTTAACTGTTTATTGGATACATTGCATGGTAATGTCAAAGGAAAACTAACTCTGAAATTCCCAGACACCCGTTCATAGAATTAAACAATAATTTTCCCAGCCAAACCCTCCAACCTCCATGTAAACAAATTCACTTTGCTAAGGGAACCGTCTGCTTCAACTCCACACCTGCTACGATGTCCTTGAAAAGGTTTCAGGTTCTCACAGTCTTCAGTGGAATCATAGAGGTTTTGTTTCTCCATCTAACCCATTCTAAAGCAACACCTTCCCCTCCTTAGTCTAATGGCAGTTGAAATGAAGAGGCACGCAGCTGCCAAAGTTTCATTTTTGATAGCAACAATTTTTGAACCAGGGTACCTCAAATGGGCTAACTTACAGAACATCTCCAAAATCCAAGACTCATGACTTCTGGAGAATAATATTTGGGGAAACTGTGGCTGTTACTGACTGCTGCTATGCATTTCTACATTCTGTGACAGTTCCCAGCCAGTCTCATAATCCTTTGCTCCCTACCCCATCCAGCAGCAACCACTTGCGTGCGTTCTGGGAAGGGAAAGGGAGAACAAAGGATGGGACGGGAGGGGAGGGCAGGGAACTCAATGGGGAAACTGGCAGGAAGTTGAGTTTCACTCCTGCTCCCACTGCTTTTTTGCCTGGGTCATTCTGTTGTTTTTCTGTTTAGGTAAAGAAATACTTCGGAAACAATGACACAGAATTGAATGCTCTGTTTAGTGGCTAATCTTACTCTCCTGAAATGCTATGGTAGATATGTAGGAGAACAATCCATGACACTGGAAGATTTTACCATCAGAGCTCTTATCCTTCAACGCAATTTAATAGCACCCACACAATTTAATACTGGAATTCCATGATTTAATGGGGGGCAAGAGACATTCTTCCCCGTGCTTTTTCCCCAATCAGTTTCACCACGATCACCACAAATGGACTTTCGCACCTCCATTATAGAAGCATCATTACTATCTTTTCTTCCTTCAGTGCACCAGGGAAAGTTAAGTTCCACTGCTAACCTACACAGGGCTGGGCTTCAAAAATTTCAGCAACAGGTTCTCTGCCTGGTTGTTGGGTGGGTGTGGGTGTGGCCATGGTGGGCATGGCCTAGTTGGCCTCCTTCATCACAACGGCGGGGTGTGTGGTTCGCCTTCCCCAGGCTTTAAAGCTGCTTCCCCCAGGCTCCAGGGGCCCTCCGGAAGCTGAAAATGGGCCCATTTCCGGCCTTCCATAAGTTCCGGGAAGCCCATTTTTCGCCCTCCCCAAGCTCCGCATTGTCACTGAGTTTATTTGGTTTGCCAGCTGTGTCTACATTCTGAGTTATAAGGCAGAATGAACTGTTTCTTATCAGCAATGATTTACTGCGCATGTCATACATTCCATTCCTTCATCTTTACTTCTTCTTTGTCTGTATGCCAAGGCAGACAGGAACTCTGCCAAGATGTGATTATTAGCTTAGTAAATTTGTATTTTTACTTTCTTTACAATAAAATGTTTTTCTTAGAAATGCCTCAGGTTTATTTTTGCTTATTTCAAAAGTATGCTTCAAGGATTTGCCACGATCTCATACCTCGTAAATCCAGGGCTCAATTCACACCCTGACACGCATGGGCCCTGTACTTACCTAGCATCCAAAATGGGCCATGTGGAGACTCCTGGGAGGGGCAGAGTGAGGTGGGCAGGGCCAGCCATGGGTGGGATCTGGAGGTTCTCCGAACTGGCCATAACATTAGCTATAGGTTCTCTTGAACCCAGACGAATCTGTAGCAGCCGACCCCCGACCCTACGCCCTTTATTAAACTCTAAGTTGAAAGTCCTCTTCCCTGCCATGAACCTCTTGGTCAGGTTGCCTTGCTCTTCCCAGTAAAAGTTTGGAAAACTCCAACCCTGCTGACACTTCAAGCTTTCAAACCCCACAGGACTTACCATGTTTTGAGCCTTTTTTCGGCACACAGTTTCCATTGGGATCCTCTTCATGACCGGGGAAGCAAGAGCCACAGCTTGGTGCCCCATCTGGCCCGCAGCCCATTCGCTGGTGAAGTAGGCAGTTGATCTTGTACCTGGCAGGGCAGAGGGGGTCTGCAAAAAAGAGCACACTAAGAGTTAGCCATAGCACTTCAACTTATATACTGCTTCACGGTGCTTTTACAGCCTTCTCTAAGCGGTTTACAGAGTCAGCGTATTTCTCCCAACAATCTGGGTCCTCATTTTACCCACCTCGGAAGGATGGGAGGCTGAGTCAACCTTCAGCCGGTCAGGATCGAACTGCCAGCAGTGGGCAGAATTAGCCTGCAATATTGCATTCTAACCACTGTGCTACCACGGCTCACAGAGATAAGGAACATTTGCTTTAAAGATAATGGCATTGATGTCATCCATTCAGTCATATCCAACTCTTGCTCAGGGGGTCTCTCCACAGTTTCCGATCTTGCACTCCTCTGAGTTTTTCCTATGTTCTGGCTGGTACTAGCTTCGATGATGTCTGATCATTGTGTTCTTTGATGGCCTGGTTGCCTTTTACTGCAAATTCATCCAAAGATCATTGCTTTCTTCAGTGAATTCCCCTGCATGACACGGCCAAAGTGAGCGAGATGCCCTTTCATGGTTTTGCCTTCTAGTTGACAAAGCTTTAAGGAAGGAAGGCCAATTCCTTGAAATTGTCTCTGCTTTGCCAACCAGCTTCATTCTCGGTCCAAAGTGCCTCCAACTTCTTCCTCATTTTCAGGCATTCTGGAACCTTGACATTTAAGGTCTAAGCAACATGCCATGATGAATCCCCTTGCTTGCTGAGAATGATGGAAACTGGCATACAATAAATTGCACAAATTAGCATATTATGATAGAATAGATGAGTTGTAAGGGACACTGGAAAATATGCAATCCAAATCAATTCTCAAACCATAGTACAGGTAGGTAGTCCTCAACTTACAACCATTTGGTTCGTGACTGAATGGTACTGAAAAAAGTGACATGACCATTTTTCACACAACCGTTGCAGCATCCCCGTGATCCAAATTCCGACGCTTGGCAACTGGCATGTATTTCTGATGGTTGCAATGTCCCGGAATCATATTATTCCCATTTGGGACCTTCTGATCCGTAAAATCAACGGGGAAGCCAGATTCACTGAACAATGATGTTATTACTTAACAACTGCAGTGACTCAATAACTGTGACAAGAATGTTGTAAAATGGGGCAAAACTCACTTAACAACTATCTTGCTTAGTCACCGAAAATTGGGGCTCAATTATGGTAGTAAGTCAAGGACTACCTACATTCCCTCTGGTGGCGCAGTAAGCTAGAATGCGGTACTGCAGGCTACTTCTGCCGGCTGCCGGCTGACAGAAGTTTGGCGGTTCAAGTCTCACCAGGCTCAAGGTTGACTCAGCCTTTCCTCTTTCTGAAGTGGGTAAAATGAGGACCCAGATTGTTGGGGGAAATAGGCTTACTCTGTAAACCTCTTAGAGAGGGTTGTAAAACACTGTAAAGTGGCATATAAGTCTAAGTGCTATTGCTATTCCCTGTGATATCATATAGAAGTAAAAAATAGAATTTGAAGGATCAGGATAGGAAGAGTCTTAGACTTAGAATAACAGCTGGGAGTGACCTTGTAGATAATCTAATCCAACCTCCTGCTCAAGCAGGAGACCCTACACCATTTCTGACAGATGACAGTCCAGTCTCTTCTTGAAAGCTTCCAGTGATGAAGCTCACACAATTTCTGAAGGCAGCTGTTCCATTGTTGATTGTTCTCACAGTCAGAAAATGTCTCCTTATTTCCAGGTTGAACCTCTCCTTGATCAGTTTCCACCCATTATTCCTTGTCTGGCCTTCAGGTGCCTTGGAAAATAGATTGGCCCCCTCCTCTCTGTGGCAGCCCTTCAAATATTGGACCTCCCTAAAGTGTGCAAATAAAACTAGACCACATGTGGAAACTAGACCACATGTGGAAACTAGACCACATGTGGAAACTAGACCACATGTGGAAACTAGACCACATGTGGAAACTAGACCACATGTGGAAGACCACATGTGGGGTCAAGAGAATAAATAATTGCATCATCTCTAATCATGTTATGTGTGATGAAGCAAAGCTTTTCCTCAGACCCTGAAAGAATAAATCAATTGTACTAGACAATAGCTACCAGGAGAAAAGACATTCCAGAATTTGGATGGTGTGTTGCTGTTTGAAAAATCAAATCTTGGCATCCCACCTGTCTCACCTCTGAAAGGTTAGATTCCCCCACCTCTCTCCCCTCCAGGACAGGTATACCTTTGCCAACAGCTTTTTATGAAAGACTGCAGAATCCATGACAAAGACGAGATGCTCAAACTATTTCCCAAAGCACCAAAAGTAAGACAAGAAACGATGGATGGAAACTAAAACCGAGGAAAGAAACAACCAAGCACTAAGGAGAAGTTTCCTAACGGTGAGAGCAATCAACCAATGGAACAGCTTGCCTTCAGATGTTTTGTGTCTGCTCCATCACTGGAGGCTTTCAAAAAGAGACTAGACTACTATCTGTTTGAAATGATATAAGGTATCCTGCTTGAGCAAGAGGGTTAGACTAGAAGACCTCCGAGCTCCCTTCCAATTCTACGTTTTCTATGTTCTATGACTGTGATGGCGAACCTATGGCATGTGTGCCAGAGATGGCATGCAGAGCCCTCTGTGTTGCTAGCTGCTCTTTTGGTTTCCGGCGTGCACATGCGCGTCGGACAGCTGCTCTTTCTGTGTGCTGGAGTGCCGGAAACCCAAAGACCAGCTGGCTGGGTGCACATGCATGCACCAGAAACCCAAAGACCAACTGGCCAGCATGCGCATGTGCGCCGGCCAGCTGATCTTCAGGTTTCCGGCATGTGTGCGTTCCGGTTTGGGCACTCGGTGCCGAAAACGGTAGCCATCAATGTTCTGTGACTTCAGTGTCATCCAATCATTGTTTTGAACTGTATCCAAAAAGAGACCGAAGACATAGAGGACACAATTCTTTAACAGCAATCTTTTTTTTTTTTTGGCTTGATTGATTCCACTAAAATAAACAATTCTCCCTAAAATCTGCAAACAAGAGAGAGAGGCTGATCTATGAGCCACCGGTGGTGAATAAGCTGCAATTCCATTCTTTCCTTCTCTCTTCAGGAGCTCCTTTGAAACAAAAATCCCCTTTGAAAAGGATGCTTGGTGCTTCTTCCCGTGCGCTGTATGCGCTGATACAGAAGGATTGGTACCATGGGTAACTAAACCTTGGGGCAGGAGATGAGGATGGGCATCAGATAAGATTGCTTTCTTCATTCCACCGCTTTTCCTGGGCTATTGTGGGCTTCCTCAGGCAGAAATAAAACTAGTCCAGCAGCAGCTAGCTTGGCACTTTTGTATAGACGTGAGCTGCACCTGTTGAACATCTCCTGGCCATCCATGTGTTAAAAAGTACTTTCGTGGGAAAAAAGAAAGAGGAAAGAGGGCTGGTTCTTACTAATGGGTGAATTTGTGAATTGGAACAAAGGGTTTTGGATGGAGAAGGAAGGTGGCATGTAATGGGTGAGTCACAAGCCTTTGTTCTGTTCTGTGCTCGGTGAATTATAATGATGAAGGTTGGCAAGAAACTTAAGACCTTTGGAAAGGAAAGACAATTTCTCTTGGGGCAGAGAATTCTTGAAGGGGAATAAGCAACAATTCAGCTGAGATCAATCTTTGGAGCCAAGACCAATATCTAGAAATCCATCAAGGACAAGGTGTCCCCCCTACGCCACGATCCAGCCCCAAATTGATCTATCATATCCTGGAAGGGATGTCATCTGTTTGATCCGGGCAGAGTGGTAGATTTGAAGAAAGCAACATTACATTTCTTAGAATGACTCAAATAAGTTACAGCAAAGATGCCATGAAATCCCTGTTCCTTCTTATCCTAGAACCAAACCTAGGTTGAAACTACTGCATTCCATTCTCCATCCATCCATTCGTTCATCCATCCATCCATCCATCCATCCATCCATCCATCCCAAATAACCAGCAAACCCACCTCTATTTGTTCCTTCATTCCAAGGCTTTGCCGTTCTCTCCTTCCTCCCTATATTCCTTCATTCCAAGCCTTTGCCATTCTCTCCTTCCTCTATTTATTCTTTCATTGCAATCCTTTGCCGTTCTCTCTTTCTTAGCCTTTCCGCTTTGGGTGGACTGTTTCTCTCTCCTTTTGTTACCTCCCCGCCCTATCCCCTTCTGCTCCTACATGTCTCTGCTTTCTCTCCCTTCGGCAGTCACTCCCCTCCTCTTCCCTTCCCGAATCCCCCACGTTGCACCCCCTCCGCACCTCCGCACCCCCCCCCACCTCCAACCAGGTACCCCCCTCACCTGCTTCCCAGTTGGCCCCCGTAGTAGCCAGGATTGCGAAAAATCCCAGCCATCCTGTGGCTTGGCTCAGCATCATCGCCTTTCAAAGAAATAAATGAAACGGGGAAGGGGGAGGGAAGGGTAAGTAGTAAGCTGGAGAGGGGGCTGTGCCCCTTCGCAGCTCTTGGCATGGAGCCCAATACGAGAGAAGAACCTGCTGGCCAGGCCGGTGGGGAGGGACTGCGGATATTTATGAATGAACCACTGAGGATTGGAGGATGGATGGGGAGGGGGGGGTGGATAAGGATGTAGAATTGGACAGAAGAAAAATGTCTCTGAATATTTAGCTCGCTGGAAAGGGGGAAGGTACAGGAGACATTGTGATGTGCGGAGAGCTTTAGACTGACAAGTTAATTGGATGAGCTTTTACTAAATATAATGGATTCCACTAAAATCAATGCACCGTTGGACAATTAGAGATCTGGGAATCATCCAGCTACTATCTGGCTAGGGAAGAAGTGGGGGGGGTGGGTGGAGAACCTGTAATGTAATAGCCTCATTGTACGTTTTGGTGCCCACATCAAGCATTTTGTACAAGTATTTTCTAGAATCCCAACATCCCTATTACCGATGTAGATGGTTTACTTCACGCTGCATTTCAGAACTAAAGTTTTCAGGATTCTCGTGGGATTTAAAAAGCATTCTGGTAATACATCTACACGAACAGAGGTTTTGGGGGAAAAGGTGAAAGATAAACTGATGTGAGTCGGACGATTTCAGTGGTATAAATATCTGTTCAATCAATCCATCAAGGTTTAGCACACGCAGGTAGTCCTCGACTTACAACAGCTCATTTAGTGACCATTCAAAGTTGCAACGGCACTGAAAAAAGCGGCTTAGGACCAAAATCTCAAGGGGGGGGGGTGTCACGTGATCCAAATTTAGCAACTGCTTGGCAACTGACTCATATTTATGATGGTTGTGGCATCGGGGGTGGGGGGTGGGAGTGGGGTCATGTGATCCCATGTTTCCATCTTCTGATAAGCAACGCCAACTATTCACTTAGCAACTGTGTTACTAACTTGGCAGCTGCAGGGATTGACTGAACAACTGTGGCAGGAAAGGTCGTCAAATTCACTTAACAACTTAGGAACAGAAATTTTGGGCTCAGCTGTGGTCGTAAGTCGAGGACTATCTGTACACACGTATGTACGCATTCATCACAGTGATATAGATTTATAGTTCCACTCATGCCAATATAAGCTTGATATGAGCCACAGGCCACTATTTATTTATTTATTTATTTGTATTTTGTATTCGTAGATCACCTCCGTCCCTTAAAGATACTCTCAGCAATGTATTTCTCTAGTGTTTCTCAACCTTGGCAACGCTAAGACACGTGGACTTCAACTCCCAGAATTCCCCAGCCAGCTATGAATTCTGGGAATTGAAGTCCATGTGTCTTAAAGTTGCCAAAGTTGAGAAACATTGTTTAATTACCCTATGTACACTTTGCCTGGTAATATGTTTTACTAACTTCAATGAAGCATATTTTTATCCTAGTGCACAATGATGCACTAAAGGTCACTTGATAGTGAGATGGGCGTCATATACATTTAATAAATACATACATTTCTACAACTAATGGAAACAGAATTCTGTTTTTATGCGTCACGGAGTTCCACCGAGCAGTTGGAGTTGCATCATCATTGCAAGGTACCAAAGCTATGCACTGAGAGTGCAGTCTCTACATAGCTATACAATAGTAAGCAAGGCAAGCCCCATTGGGTTAATCAGAATGTATTCACTGAGTAGATTTACTCATTATAGTTCACCTTGGAAAGCCCATCAGCATGAACAGAACAGGCTAGCAAACTTAGGCATTGTAGTCTCCTGGCTAATGTAATATAGAATAATAGAATAACAAAGTTGGAAGGGACTTTGGAGGTCTTCTAGTCCAACCTCCTGCTCAGGCAGGAATCCCTATATCCCTCTGGCCATCATAGCACTCTGCCAGCCAAAAATGGCCCCGTTTCTGGCCTCCCAGGGCCTCCAGTCCAATAGCACTCTGCCGGGTCCATTTTTGGCCTCCCCATTGTGGGTGGGCGGGGCAATTTCGTGGTCCCACGCAGGCCAGATTAATGGCTTCAGCAGGCCATATCCGGCATGCGGGTCGTAGTTTGAAGACCCCTGCCTTAAACTGTCTGGTTTGTTGTTAACTTACAGGATTTTTCTCACAAAGGCCAAGCTACAGAGGCAATTTGGTGTAGTGGTTAAACTATCAAGGTAGCAACTTGGAGAATGTGAGTTCTAGTCTTACCTTAGGCATGAAGCTAGCACCCTGACTTTGGACCAGTCCTTGTCTCTCAGCCCTCAGAAGAACGAGGCAAGGACAAACCATTTCCAAAAACCTTGCCAAGAAAATTTCAGGAACTAGTCCAGACAGTCAATAAAGGTTTTTTTTTGGGGGGGGGGTTGTGACTCAAAGGGGGAGAGAGAGAGAGAATCTATATCCCAAACATTCTCTGGCAACATTTTTCTGTCACATTCATCCATTCACTCATTAATTAATTAATTAAAATCAAGAAAATGTTATTGGGATGTATCATTTAGGTGAGATGGGGGTGTACCCTCATCTCACCTAAATGATACATCCCAATAACGTTTCCTTTATTTTGTCCCCCAGCCCATAAATAAGAAAATTTTAGTTAACCTTCACTGTATCAGTATTAAAACTTGCATTGTCGGCCTTACTCCAGCATCCTTCAAGAGCTGTTTAAAGAATGGCCAATCTGTTACACTTTTCTCCCACTGCACTGGAGATCTTGTCAGTGACCAGAAACAGGTGTGATCACATCTGCACTTATTGTCTGTTTCAGGCTGTTGCCACTCCCGTCAAGTTTCCAAGTAATACATCCCCAAAATAAGAACTCCGAGGCAGGCATATTCCTCAAATAACATTGTCAGGTTTCCGAAAGATGCCCTAATTAATTCATTAGCCTCAAGCCATGTTTCAAAAGAAAACCAGTCGTTTATTGGGAGCACCATTTTGGCAATACCGCTTTGCATTCAGATCTGAGCCTCATTTGAATTACAGCTGAACTTTATCCCTGTTCCTTCCCTCCCCTCAGTCTGTGTCATAAATCACATTTCCCAATGAGGTGCACCCCTCCCAAGCCTGCTGTAGTGATCTGAGATCCGACTCTAGCTGAAAGTATGCATGGAATGCGCTCCCCTGTTTCCTCATCATGGCAACTTCATGAGTTGACAAACATTTTATTGGGACATATCATATTGGCACACTTGGTGGAAAACTGGCTCGGGTTCTTGCCAGTTTTCCACCCAATTAAAAGTAAAATTTTGCCCCCAAAGACACCAGTCACATGGCCCAATCAGCATACAGTCCTCCAGTTGCTGGCCATCTTCCATCTTCTCTGCTCAAACACCGGGCAGAAACGTCCTTGACTCCCAGGGGAAAGAATTTTATTTTGGCTACAACATCCCCAACTATCTCTACACCCCGCTCCCTGGCCCCTTAGCGCCAGGCTGAGTCATCCCTGAAGCCAGGCAGGGGAAAACCTTATAAGAAAGTTATGAAAAAGAAAATGGCCACAGTTAAACCAGCTTCAGGGTTGACATCCCCTCCAGTCCGAGGACAGCCTTGTTATTGGTTTTCTGCTGTTAATTCTCTAAGGAGAGGGATGCAGCAGTGCCCGTGGTCAATCAGAAGTTAGCAAAATAGCTCTAGTCTTGCTGGTGCGTTAACTCTACTGTACAACGTTTATCATAGAGGCAAGGCTGAATTAACAGAATAATGGAGTCAGTTCCCTCTGCCATTGCCTTCCAAACGGAGCAGGGAGAAATCTGAAAGTTGACATTCCTATATAAAGGAAGGAAGGAAGGAAGGAAGGAAGGAAGGAAGGAAGGAAGGAAGGAAGGAAGGAAGGAAGGAAATAGGTATGTATGCATGTATGTATGGAGAGAGGGAGGGAGGGAGGGAGGGAGCTGCTTGGGATGGGACTTGGCAGTCTTCTGGACTCCTCTCCCTCTTTTTAAAAAATTGAAAACTTTATTTAGCTCAAGTTATGACAGAATGGAGAAGGGAGGAGGAGAAGGAAGAGAAGATAATTTAAAGAAGAGGAAGATGTTTTAAGGAAGGAGAGGAAGAGAAAGGAGATGAGGAGGAGGAAGAAGATGTTTTAAAGGGGAGGAAGAGAGAGGAGGAGATGAGAAGGAGGAGGAAGAGAAAAGGAAAGGAAGAAAAGAAGAAAAGGAGGACAGAAGGAAGAAGAAGAGAAGAAAGAAGAGAAGAAGAACTATGGATGACCAAGGGAATCCTGCAATTAGAGTCTAGACCTGCTCAGTTTTCCAACAGTACCATAAGTGATGATTACTTTCCCCACCAGCTAATTACATGAGGTAGTGGAGGGATTACAGCAAAACTAGAGCATGCTTTGCCAATTGCATGTGGGGCATGCAAAATACAAGTCAGCACCATTCATCACTAAGTAACAACAGATGCAGTAGAGTGCAGTTACCTATCGGCAAGAGAGGAGGCAAATTTAATTATTTCTGCCACTCAGTGTTGAATGAATAACTCTTTTAACACAGCAATGGGAACAGACCCTTGGAGTGTTGAGCAAACGCAGCAGTTGTAAAGCATATTGCAGAGTTTTAGATACAGGAAGGTATTTAACCAGTTATCGTGGTTGATGTAACTGATATAACTGACACATTCTCTTCTCACCCACCCATGTTTCAATGCTTATCCAAGAAGCTACTCAGATAAACAGCAAAATGTTTCAAGCGAAAAAGAAAAGTCCAGACTCAACTTCCAGCCAACATTTTATATATAACTTTTATATTTTTATGCCTATTTGTACACCACCAAAAGTCATTCTATGAGGGAGATAGGCAGTTTCTAAATATAATGCATAAATAAATACATGTGGATTATGTGGACAGTGTCCATGTAAAATTACTTCTTGACAGGAGAGAGGAAGGGGAAGTAGAGAAGGGAAGGATGACAGAGGGAAGAAAGGAGGTAGGGAGGGGGAGGAGAGAGGGAGAAGAAAGTTATGGATAAGGTACAAATATGGTGTATGGAGAGCAGAAGAGCCAATAATTGTTTTGGGGAGTTGATGGTAAGATGAATTGATGTAAGCATTTAATAATACAATAAAAACTAAAAATTAATAAAATTACTTCTTGACAAAATGAGAATAAAATTGAAGTAAAAGGGCAGAAAATAAAATATATAAGGATTGTGAAAAGGATGAGCAGAAGAATAACTAAAATACAAAATTAAGTTTGGAGGGGAAAATGAAAGAGCCAAAGACAAATGATAAAAAAAGAAAAAGGATAAGAAAAGAGATCATTGAGAGAGCAGATATGAGAGTGAAAATAAATAGATAAAATATAAATACATTGAAAGTATGGCTCCTACTACATTGAACTTTAAAGCATTGATTTTGAAAATAAAAGCCACTAGAGTTTGGATAGATTAGCTTGAAAAGAAACAGGATGTGCTACTCTCAAGCTTTGCGACAGAAAACAGTGCAGAGATATTTTCCTCATTGTCTCTCCTTGTGACCGAAAGGATCACAAAAATTTGAAAAACCAATCATTTCATAGGAAGATAAAATACCGTACTTGAACAACAAAAGCATCCAAATTATGCAAAAAAAAAAGACTATGTAAGATTCTTGTTTCACTTAGTGAGCCTTGATAACTGTCTGATAAGATTAAAAGCTATGTAGACAAAAACAACTTTGAACATAGCATCAGTCATCCACATGATGTAATGGGGAAGTAAAAAAGGAACACAAGCATTCTTCAAATAATTGTGAAGAAGATAAATGCTTCTTATGTAGCAATCTCATCATGTGGATCTACTCCTTCAGTTTCAAGGGGGCCCCTGAACTATTAATGGGACATTAACTACAGACTCCCTCATGAATGAAACTTTGCAACTAATTCCCCAGATGACTTGATTTGAAAGTTTTGAAAACAAGATAAATAAAAAAGGAAACAGCAATAGCAGGTTAATTGCAGTGCTGGAGGCAGACTTATTTAGTACCACCATTGCCTTCAGAACTCCCAGGTATATGGAATAGTACAAGAGGAGACAACAATATTACATCTTGCGATAGGGAAATTGATTCATGAAAGATGGCTCACTATTCAGATGTCTCCTTTTGTGTAGGGAAACAAAAGCCAACCAAAAGGCTTCATCACTGGAGATTTTTGAGAAGAGATTGGACAACCATTTGTCTGAAATGGCATAAGGTCTCCTGCTTGATGGGGAGGATGTTGGACTAGAAGACCTCCAAGGTTCCTTCCAACTTGTGTTATTCTTCCTGGAAGAGCCATCACACCCTATGAAGGTTTACACTTAAAAATGTTATTAATAACTGGCCA
The DNA here is from genome assembly GCF_964273705.1 of Natrix helvetica. Taxonomy (NCBI): domain Eukaryota; kingdom Metazoa; phylum Chordata; class Lepidosauria; order Squamata; family Natricidae; genus Natrix; species Natrix helvetica. Next base: position 347,103,139 of record NC_138548.1, read on the forward strand.
AGAAGGACCCACGGTTTGGCTTAAAGGGGTGGATATTCAATCAGTCAGATAGAGCTGGAAGGGACCTTGGAGGTCTTCTAGCCTAACCCCCTGCTCAAGCAGGAGACCCTATGCCATTTCAAACAAGTGGCTATCTACTTCTTATGAATGCAACTCAATGTAATAGTAAAGGATTGGGATGTACTATGTAGCTGTGGCATCCGGCCCTCTCAATTCCAGGCAAATAGATGGGGAAGAAATGGAGGTAGTGACAGATTTTATTTTCCTGGGCTCCAAGATCACCGCAGATGGGGACTACAGCCAAGAAATTAAAAGATGCTTGCTCCTGGGAAGGAAAGCTATGACAAATGTAGACAGCATACTGAAAAGCAGAGACATCACCCTGTCAACAAAAGTGCATATAGTCAAGGCTATGGTTTTCCCAGTTGAAATATATGGCAGTGAAGATTGGACCATAAGAAAGGCTGAACGCCAAAGAATGGAGGCCTTCGAACTCTGGTGCTGGAGAAGACTCCTGCAAGTCCCTTGAACTGCAAAGTGATCAGAGCGGCCAGTCCTAGGGGAGATCAACCCTGATTGCTCTTTAGAAGGCCAGATCCTGAAGATGAAACTCAAGTACTTTGGCCAACCAATGAGAAGGAAGGACTCACTGGAGAAGAGCCTGATGCTGGGAACGATTGAGGGCAAAAGAAGAAGGGGACAACAGAGAATGAGGTGGCTGGATGGAGTCACCCAAGCAGTGGGCATGAGCTTAAATGGACTCCAAAGGATGGTAGAGGACAGGAAGGCTTGGAGGAACGTTGTTTATGGGGTCGCGATAGGTCAGACATGACTTTGCAACTAACAACAAAAAGACAACTGGACTTTCTTTAGGTTTTTTTCCCTTTAAAAATGTTTTGCTTCTCATCTAAGAAGCTTCTTTAGTTCTAACTGAGGGGTGGAGAATGGATAGCTCAGAGTGCTAACGACCACATGACTACCAAGCATATAAATCCTTCCATTCCACACCTGACAGTTATTATCAGTTTACTTTGGACAAGTGTTATGTGGAACAGTTTTTCTTCTTACACCAGAGGTGGGGAACAATGGCTCTTTTATGACTTGTGGACTTCAACTCCCAGAATTCCTGGTTCGGGAATTCTGGGAGTTGAAGTCCACTAGTCATAAAGGGGCCATCGTTCCCCACTTCTGCTTTACACCCTCTAAAATGATATCTGGTAAGAGTATTTGCAGGAAGGTCAAAATGGTGACTGACATTGCATGATCAAATCCCCCCCCCTTATTTTTTAATGGATATTATGAAGCCTATAAAAAAGAAGACAAGACTTTTTGCATTTGCAGGCACCATTTTGACTTTTCTGACCTGGGGGTACCCATGTTCTGCTACTGACACCTAAATACTGGACTCCTGTAGGAAATACTCATAGAGCAAGAAAGTATTTCTCTGATTGCATCTCAATGGGAATTCAAACAGTGCTCCCCATCCCAGGGTAGAGCTGGAGAAAGCATTACCTGTTGAATTGCTGACAGGTTGCGCAACAATTCTGATAAAGAATCCGTGCCAGAAAGGACCCAAACAAAACCCCAACCCGCCCCAGCGTTCTCCTTGTTTCACAAGGCCTGGTGCAGCCATGTCATCTTTATTTCAACGCCAGTGGTTCCCATAGCAACTATTACTCCTGGTTGCCATACGTTGTTCCAGCCCAGGCTCCCTGGTTGCCATAGCAATGGAATGACATGAAGGAGGAGAATAAGCTTCATTGCTCTTGATGGAAAAAAATGATGCAGTTATTGATGAGATGGGCAATAAAAACAACCATTTCCAGCTAGATATTGCAGAGAATATTGGAGGGAAGAGGAATTTCCAGGCTAATTTGGTCAAATTAAGTGGGCTATATTGAAGAAAAAGTGGTTTCTATTTATAGTGCCAGAGTGGCCTTGCCCTAAAATTTGACAGAGGAAAGCGGCAAGAAAATTAGCCCATGACGATGACTGACGGACAAATAACAGAAAGAAGGATGTTATTATCTCATCATGGCAAGCTGAAGGCAGAAGGATCACACTGACATATCTGCATTAAATTAACAGCAAAATTAATAACATGCAAGTCAGGCAATGCATTTCAAGTAGACAGTTTCCCTATTTCTCTTTGAAAGAGAAATTCATTGAGAAACCAAGGAGAATTCATGGTTTGTGTTGTTTCTCAAAGCAATCACCATAAAATCAAACCTCTGTAGGCTTACTTGTGAGTAATATCTCAGGGGTTGCTACAAAGAAGAGGGGGTCAAGCTATTGTCCAAAGCACCTGATGGTAGAACAAAAAGCAATGGGTGGAAACTGATCAAGGAGAGAGCAGCAACCTAGAACTAAGGATAAATTTCCTGACAGGTTGAACAATTAATCAGTGGAACGATTTGCCTCCAGAAGTTGTGAATGCTCCAACACTGGAAGTCTTTAAGAAGATGTTGGATAGCTATTTGTCTGACACGGTATAGGGTTTCCTGCTTAGGCAGAGGGTTGGACTAGATGACCTACAAGGTCCCTTCCAACTCTTTTCTAAGTCAAGCCTCTTTTCCTTATAGCACGAGGGGAGCACATTTATAGTATTATAACTGGCTATTGGAGCTGTCATTCACAACGGGCATCACCTCCCATTTTATTTTCTGCAGGAGGAAGAGATGAAGAAAAAGAAGAATTGAGGAAGGTTGGTGGAAATATAGGTCTGAACGCTCCAGTTCTCAGCCCAAGGAAATCATCCAACTAATTCAAGACACAGAACTAGAACTGATGTTCTATAGACACTAGATTGGTAGAAGCCATTCTGCTGTGGCTACAGAATAACAGAGTTGGGAGGGACCTTTAGAGATCTTCTAGTGTCCAACCCCTTACTCAGGCAAGAACCCCTGTGCCATTTCATCTAGATGGTTATCCAATCTCTTCTTAAAAACCTCCAGTTATTTTAAGAAGTCTAAGAACAAACTTCAAAGAGGCTAGCTCAATTTTTTTTCACAATGCATTAAAACATTAAAAATATTTGAAAGTATTAAAAAAATAATGCTTTTGAAAAGTGACAGTGCTGTTCTGTATTTTCCTCGTGTTCTGCCAGGTGATATTAGAGAATAGAATTACAGGGTTGAAATAGGGACTTTGGAGGTCTTCTAGTCCAACCCCCTGCTCTGTCAAGAGACTCTATACCATTCTGTAAAAATGGCTTCAAATCTGTTCTTAAAATCCTCCAATGATGGAGCACCCACAACCTCTGAGGTGATCTGTTCCACTGATTATTTGTTCTGTCAGAAAAATTCTTAGTTTTAGGGTGGGTCTCTCTTTGATATGTTTCCATTACTACTTGCCCTGCCCTTAAGTGCTTTCCAGAATATGTCGATTCCCTCTCTTCTCTGTGACAGCCCCTCAAGTACTGGATTACTACTGCTATCATGTTATTCCATTCCTATATACTTACACACACCCAGAGCCAACATAATGCAGTAATGGTGAAGGAGTTGGGCTAGGAATGGAGAGATCCAGCTTCCACTCCACCTCTGAGCCAGAAAAAGATGTTAAAATACCTCAGGAAAAAAGTATCTCAGAATAATCACCTATCAAAATAGAAGAGAGAAACAAAAGAATGGCCAGATTGGGAAAAGGTTTTGTGGCGGCAGGAAAACCTATAAATCTGTTGAATGTTTCCACAGAGCATTGTGCTGATGCTTTAATGTTGGAAAGCCAACGATAAACAGAAAGGAAAACCATTATGGCTAAGCCTGGATTTTAGCATCCATCAACTTCAAAGAAGAATAAAAAAGCATCCTGAGACGGCATAAAGGATATGCTATAGGTTACTTGACTGTTCTTTTGCTCAAAATGTCTCCCCTTTGTTGGTTGGACCAGGTTATATTGTATATATCCAACTATGTTTTGCAACTATTGTATATATCCAACTATGTTTTGCAACTATTGTATATATCCAACTATGTTTTGCAACTATTGTATATATCCAACTATGTTTTGCAACTCAAAATATACCTCCCCCCCAACATTAGGATTACTACCGACCTCCGCTCCTTCCGTTCAAAACTCAAGACCCACCTTTTTCAACTAGCCGGCCTGGCTCAATTATAGTTCAATTATAGTTCCATCTTTATCCTCCTGGCAATCTTTTAAATTTGTAATTTTATATTGGGGTATTTTAATTTTTAATTCTATTATGACTATTCCTATGTATTGTACTATGCGATTTTGATACCTCCTCCGTGAAATGTTTTAATTGTATAATATGTGTTTTTATTTATTGTACGCCGCCCCGAGTCCCTTCGTGGAGAGGGAGCGGCTAACAAATCTAATAAATTCAAATTCAATTCAATATGTTTTAAGTCTGGTGTCTGTTTTCTAATGTTGTAATCCATATCTAAATTTACCCCATTCTGTGGCAGTTATTTCTGTCATGCTTTTTATAGGGGGAAAATTCTCTCTTGGTCACTACTGGAAACATGAGTTTGTCAGTTTGATATGCCTTTCTTGAAAACTTCCTTATTTCCCCTAAATACAGGTAGGTCCTTGATTTATAACACTAACCTGTCCATTACAATTTTAAGTCGTGGTGGTTATAAAGCAAGTCACCATGTGACTGACCCACTTTTATAAACTTTCTGTGGCACTCATCAAGTGAATCCTGTCATTAAGTGAATCCACAGTTAAGTCAAACTATTCTCCAAGGCACCTGAGGGTAGAACAAGAAGCAATGGGTGGAAACTAATCAAGGAGAGAAGCAACTTAGAACTGAGGAGAAACTTCCTGACAGTTAGAACAATTAATCAGTGGAACAGCTTGCCTCCAGAAGTTGTGAATGCCCCAACACTGGAAGTCTTTAAGAAGATGTTGGATAGCCATTTGTCTGAAACGGTATAGGGTTTCCTGCCTAGGCAGGGGGTTGGACTAGAAGACCTCCAAGGTCCCTTCCAACTCTACTATTGTATTGTATTGTAAGTGAACCCATTGCTTGCTATGGGGCATTATTTGCCAAATAAACACCAGGTTTTCTGCAAAGATGTTGTAATTGAAGTCGTGCAACAAAGAAGAGTGGTCAACTTCTTCTCCAAAGCACCTGAAGGCAGGACCAGAAGCAATGGATGGAAACTGACCAAGGAGAGAATCAACCTAGAACTAAGGAGGAATTTCCTGTCAATGAGAACAATCAACCAATGGAACAGAAGTTGCCTTCAGAAGTTGTAGGAGCTTCGTCATTGGAGGTTTTTAAGAAGAGACTGGACAGCTGCTTGTCTGGAATAGTATAGGGTCTCCTGCTTGAGCTGAGGGTTGGGCTAGAAGCCCTCCAAGGTCCCTTCCAACTCTTGTGTGATCTCAAGACACTGCAAACGTCTGCAAACACAGACCAGCTGTGGAGTGCTCAAAATACAGTCACATGACCTCAGGGCAGCCAGACATTGGAACTGGGTCATAAGTACCTTGTCAGTCATAATTTTGAACAGTCATGTTTTGGTGAAACCTGCCAGGCTGCTGCAAAGAAGAGGCTGTATCCTGCTGAGAAAACTCCGGATGCTGCTTTGTAACTATCCTCCAAAGATAAAGTGAGTGATACACGTTTGAAGGAAATTAAATCTTTCAAATCAACCCCAGCTCATGCTGACTTCAAAGGCCCATGCAAGAAGCTCTCTTGGAACCCAGCAACAGTGGGGGTCGTTATCTTTGTTTCAAGGTGTTTACAGTATTCAACTCTCCAGTCTAGTAGTCTACACCTCTGGAAGCTTTTGATGGTTCTCAACCAAGGAGAAATCTGGTCGATCTTATCAGAGTCCAGAGAAGAGCAACCATGTGCTGCCACCTATTGAGACAGTTTAGACAACGGAGTCTCTGCTTTCTTTTATTGTAAAAAAAAACATCTGGATCCTCTGAATTCAAGTCTTTAATAAATGTAGTAAATGGAAACTATTGTCCAGAAGTTTGTATTGAAATGTTAAGGTAATCAGTGAATAGAAGGAAACATTATAGCAAAGAAGAACTCACAAAATGCAGAAACTAAAGAGTTAGTTGAAGATTGAGAATTCCTAGGACTAAGTAGATAATACAGGTAGTCTTCCACTTACTGTCAATCCTGGAGCTATCTTTGAACATCTTCAGGGTTGCCTCAGCGAAGCCGGATAGAGCTGTGGGAAAGGGAGGGTGAGGAGTAGAGATAGCTGGAGGAATATGTAGCCAAAACAACATTCTTTCTTCTGGGAACCAAGGACATTCTCACCAGCACCTGGAGGGGTGTAGATGGGGCCTTCAGGAGGGGGATTGGATTGGGGCACTGATGGTTGTGTGTAATGGGAGGGAAGAACTTTGAATTTTGAATTGAGTGGGGAAAACCCGGCTGGGAGATTCAGAGTCGGATTTTCACCAGCTGTGCCAATATGACATGCCTAATAAATCTGTGTAGGGATGCGGTGGCTCAGTGGCTAAGACGCTGAGCTTGTTCATCAGAATGGCCGCCAGTTTGGCGGTTTGAATCCCTAGTGCCACGTAACGGAGTGAGCTCCCGTTACTTGTCCCAGCTTCTGCCAACCAAGCAGTTCGAAAGCACGTAAAAATGCAAGTAGAAAAATAGGAACCACCTTTGGTGGGAAGGTAACAGCGTTCCATGTGCATTTGGCATTTAGTCATGCCAGCCACATGACCACAGAGACGTCTTTGGACAGTGCTGGCTCTTGGGCTTGGAAACGGAGATGAGCACCGCCCTCTAGAGTTGGGAACGACTAGCACATATCTGTGAGGGGAACCTTTACATTTACCTTTAATAAATCTCTATTTGGAGTTTTGATTTCATCTGGGCTGTTCCTTGGAATCCTGACATTTACAATCATTCATTTAGTGACTGTTCAAAGTTACAACAGAACTGAAAAAGATGACAACAGGTCCTCACACTTACTAACAACAGCAATCCCCCCAAAGATCATGTGATCAAAATTTGGCTGTTGGCAACTGGCATGTATTTACAATGATTGCAGTGTCATGGAGTCATATGGATCACCATTTGAGACGTGCCCAACCAGTTTTTGGCAACAAATGTCATGATTCACATAACATTGATTTCTTAAAAATCATGGCAAAAGTTGTAAAATTGGACATGACTCACTTAGCAGCCACCTTGCTTAGCAATGGAAATTTGGGTCTCAATTGTGGTCGAAAGTCAAAGACTAGGGGTATAGAATTTTGTTATTCAATTTCTTAAACAGATTGCTTGCCAAGCAAAATTGAGCAGTTTAGAGAGGGTTCAAAGCAACAGATAATGAAAAATAAAATCATAGCAATAAAAGCATCTGAGTCGGGAACAAAGAGACATTTCAAACTGTTTTAGTTGTTATCGAGATACTAGGATATTGTTGTTTAGGCTTAACATCTTGAGCTTTTTTTTTTTAATAAAGAACTAAATGAGGGAGCAGCCTTACCTCTTGCCTCTTAAGAAGAATTAAAAAAAGTTCTTTTTGATAAATGAATTCCTTAGGCAAGAGAGATTTGCAACGGGGATAAAAACAATCAAAATAGTGGCTACAAGTATTGATCAAAGCTTCCTTTTTTTACACGCATCATGGTTTGTTTTAACCTCCTCCCTGCAGATACCTCTGCCATTAAGCTTTGGTTCTCCAGAATTCAAGCTGATATTAATTCATTATAATTAGTCTTACAATACCTGTATCCCCACTAATATTTGAGTGTATACCTTTTATAGACTTTGTAGAATCATCAGACTGAAAGAGAACATCTAATCCCAGGCTGGCTGGGGAATTCTGGGAGTTGAAGTCCATGCATTTTTAAGCTGCCAAGATTGAGAAACACCGATCTAAGTTATCAGGTCAAAGAGGAGAGGGTCAAACCTGCTCAAAGGAGGAACTCCGATTGAAGCATACCAAGCTATGGTTAAATGTTTATGAAAATTCTCAATCATCCAGGTCATGTTTGTCCCAAAGGTGTTTTTCAAAAGGGAATTGGACTTTCTTGGTTCAGTTGGTTTGGACCAAGAAAGTCCAACAGTTATCTTTTGAAAACTATCTTTGGGTCTTTTTTTCCCCATCACATCTATTCAATGACATCCATTGCTTCTTTGGTAAACAATTTGCCAAATTGTTCCTATTAAAAATGTTTTTCCTGGACTTGACTATAAATCAGATATTGGCCTTCTAGGTGACATTTTTCAGGTACGGCAAGAATATTATTATATTGACCTTCATTCATCTGGTCCCAGGGCTAAACTTGGTCAATTCCTCCCAACTGGCTTCATAATACTGCTTCGCCTCTGGACAGAACCTATTTTTTCTTCTTGATGTGTGGTGCCTGAAGAGAACATGCTACTCAAAGTAGATCCTGACTGTCCTGCTTTCAGATTTGTTACACACTCAAACACAGGTGCTATGGTGATAAGCAATTTACTCAAAGCTGAAAAGAAAACAATAGACAAGTAATATAAAACAAAAAAAGTTTAGGACAGAAGCTTGCTTTAATGGGTTACTTTTAACGGGAACATTCAGAAGAATAGTCCAAATCCAGTCCAGAGTTCAAAAATCCAGGTCATGGTGCTCAGTCAGTTCAGAGGTCAGAATTTCATGCAAGAACCAGATAACAGTTTCTTCCCACGAGGAATCATGGCTCATGATTGCCTCAAACTGCAGGAAGATTTCACTAATTTACTTCCTTGCTTGGCAAGGAGCCTCATAGAACATCTCTGCTCTCCTCTCTACTCCTTGGGTGCAAAGGTTTGCTTCCATCATTATCTTACTGCTCCAGCTTGTTTGTACGGTCAACCGTACAAACCCAAGAAGCTGTTACAAACTTTTACTTATGAAATGTAACCAGGTTCCCACCAGTCTACCTAGCAACTTGCATAAATAAAAAGTTTCAAGTCCAGGGAGTCAGGCACAAGACAGGTCAAATGGTTCCAGAGTCCAAGGTATGGAAGATGTTAACTGGTCAGTTCCTGAAGTCCAGTTGGCACAAGGTAAAGGGGCAAAACAAAGTGAAACAAGGCTAGGCAAAGAGTCATAGTAAAAGTTTTTCCCCCAACATCAATCCTAACTTCAAGTTCTTCTTAAATAAGAACAGCCCCGTGTTTCTCATTCGGGTAGATAGGGTTGCTTCCTCATGAGTAGCCTTGCTGACCTCAGCTGTTCTTCCCTATGTTCTGCTTTATGTGCCCTTGCATCAGGAGGAGTGGCAGTTTGTCTTCCTCATTGGTTTAGTCTAGAGAAAAGAAGGACTAGGGGTGACATCATAGCAGTGATCCAGTATTTGAGGGGCTGCCACAAAGAGAAAGGGGTCAACTTATTTTCCAAAGCATCTGAGGGCAGGACAAGAAACAATGAATGGAAACTAGTCAAGAAATACAGAAGCAACCTTAGAACTAAGGAGAAACTTTCTAACAGTGAGAACACTTAACCAGCTTGCCTTCAGAAGTTGTGGGTGCTTCATCACTGGAGGTTTTTAAGAAGAGATTGGACAGCCACTTGTCTGAAATGGTATAAAATCACCTGCTTGAGCAGGCCCAGAAGACTCCAAGGTCTCTTTTGCTCTATATTGATTGATTGATTGATTGATTGTATATTGGTGCCAGTTGTTTGTCTTCCTCATTGCATAAATGATGGCAGCTCTTCTCACTGACTGCCGACTGGGCCCCACTTTCTCTGCTTGCTCAGTCGGCGGTTCAACTGGTGTTGATTGCTTGTAATCCATGGACATCTCAGGAGCTGTCTCCCTGTCATCATCAGACTCAGAATCCAGAGCCTCCGTGTGCTAATAGTGCCTATCTTTGATCAGCCGCAGGGAATTCTTGGCTTGGGGATCTCCTGAGGGTGACATTCCACAGTCCTGCTGGAGCAGTTTTATCACATTCAGAGTCACGGTCTGTTTCCTGGATTATAACATTAACCTACAATAGTGGCCAAAATTGTGGAAACCTTTTGAGGAAAAAAAGTGTATTTTTGAGGTTTGAGGGCTAATTACACCACTATTTTAGAGTAGTACCATAAAATTACATATCAATGGAAAGATAATTTAATCAAGAATGCAATGGAACAAAGTTTGTTCAATTAACTATTCTTTGAAACGTTACAGGCAGCAATAAAACCCAGTTAATAGAAGCAATCATTCAATCTTGGTTTCACATTATAACAGATGCAGAACTGCAAGTCTTGGTTTACTCCATGGGAAGACGTTGTAAGGCTGTAATTCATGCTAAAGGTTACCCAACTAAGTATTAAGTGACACGGTGATAATTTTTGTATATCTCATTTTTTATCTATGTTTCACTTTGTTTTATAACTGCTATTCTAATAGCAAATCCTTCATAAAAGTTATTGCATTACACTATTGATTAAATGATCTTTCCATTGATATATAATTTTATGGTACTACTCCAGAAAAAGTGGCATTAGTGATCAAACCTCAAAAATTCACTTTTCCCAAAAGGTTTCCACAATTTTGGCCACTACTCTACTTATTCTATTTGCCATGACTGTAAGTTCAAGCACTCCATCTCATTGGGCAAAATAGAGAATAAGTTAAATGCAAGGTACTGAACAAAGAATATTAGCTTGGAAGAGGCAAAAGGCCAGGTTATTAGGACCTATCCTCCTTGTGATCTGAATTACGTGCATATAGGAGGTTTTGTTTGATGATTTTTGCTCCCTGACACTGTATCTTCATCAGCTTTGCTCACCACATTATTATCGTCTTCCATTAAAACATTAAAACTGCATTTCCACAACAGTTAACATTTGGAGTCACTTCTTGGTGGTTGATGAAGGGAAAAAGAACAAGATTGGCTTTTAACCAACAAATTGCATGTCAAGGAACCAATTATATGATAAAAAATCACCACATAGCAGGAACAGCAATTATTTTAGGTTATTACCTTTCAATTTGTTCCACTTGTTTTGCATGTGTTCTTTTTCTGATTTTTTATTATGATGAGTTAGAAGAAAAGGCAATACATAGTAAAAGTGATAATGGTAGTAATTATGACAGCACAAGAGTGACACTCCTATGAAGAAAATTCATTCAGAATAGTGACTCAGGGTAATAAAACAGAGAAAACAGGAAGCTCCATATATTAGTAATATAGATGGTCATCAACTTACAACAGTTCATTTAGTGTCTGTTGAAAGTTACAATGGCACTGAAAAAGTGACTTATGAACATTTTTCATGCCTACAACTGTTGCAGCTTTCCCATGGTCACATGGTCAAAATTCAGCTCCTTGGCAACTGGGTTCATATTTAAGATGGTGGCAGTGTCCCGGGATCATGTGACCCCATTCTGCGACCTTCTGACAAGCAAAGTCAACGGGGAAGCAAGCTTCGCTTAATAGCCACTACACTGATTCTCTTAACAACTGTGCAAGAAAGGTCACAAAATGGGGCAAAACTCAATTAACCCCACCCCACCCCTTAGCAGCATAAATTTTGGGCTCCATTGTGGTCGTGAGTAGAAGACTACCTGTATAAACTAAGCCAATCTTTCAATATATTATTAAATCCAAACTATCGTGACACATCGTTCCTTTGTTTCATTTTTTTTTCCAATAAAAGCACATTTCAGAAATCTATAAGAGAGATCAATAGATCTCTTGGATCTATTTAATATTACAATACGCACCTCTTCCCAGTTGTGTAACGTCTCTGCTGAATCCAGGATTGACAAAGGAGCAATTCGCCATGAAAAGTCAAATTCCATGTTTTGGGAGTGTACAGTTATTCAGCTTCATATTTACATGTTTAAGTATATTTTCTTGCCTTTGCCATGTTGTTTCCCATGATGTTGCCTTCATCAGAAACCGTTAATGAAGCTAGCATAAATTATTCTCACTGCATGGATGGCTTTCCCCTGTTATCCCAACGCCATCCAAGGTCAGCCTGAAGGTACGCAAAAACCACTAGATGCAATCATTAATTATCTCGGAAGGAAGTCATCTGAGAGAACCAAAACACAGAGGCAAGATAAGGATAGCGGTGGGAAAAGGCCCAGAAGCGTGACACTCTACCCCAGTTTTTCTCGACATTGATAACTTTAAGATGTGTTGACTTCAGGCTGGCTGGGACATTCTGGGAATTGGATTGCACACATCTTAAAACTGTTGAGATGGAGCAACACTGGTCTACTTTGACAAGCAACTCTTTGTGTTTCAGAGGCAGAGATCTTTTTCAGTATTGTCCCACAATTCATAATCTTTTCAACTGGAGATCATCAGAAATAAAAACTGTGGATCCTTTCAGTGATGTGTACCCCTCTTGGCCTGGCATTCCTCTGCCAAAGAAGTACATGAAGACTCTGTACAGAAGATGGTGTTGTCATCCAGGTGAACTTCCAGTGTTGGGGCATTCACAATTGCCTCCAGAAGTTGTGAATGCCCCAACACTGGAAGTCTTTAAGAAGATGTTGGATAGCCATTTGTCTGAATTGGTATAAGGTTTCCTGCCTAGGCAGGGGGTTGGACTAGAAGCCCTCCAAGGTCCCTTCCAACTCTGCTATTGTATTGTATTGTATTGTATTGCATTGTATTGTATTGTAAAACTGGTCAATGGTTTTAAAAGATCCCAAAGGTGCTTTTTCAAGAGGCAAACTGGACTTTCTGGTTTTTCTTTGAAGATGTTTCACTTCTCATCCAAGAAGCTTCTTCTTCAGAACTGAAGTTGCCTCTTGAAAAAGCACCTTTGGGGACAGCCATGACCGGGATGAGGGAGAATCTCTTTTAAAAGGTCTTCTTCTTCTCTTTCACATCTGCAAACTACCATGATCCCTGTGGTGTCAGCAATGTGGCATATAAGTGTAGACTTTAAAGGGACAGCCATCCACAGTGATGTGAAGCAAGCTGGCTGGGGAATTCTGGGAGTTGAAGTCCACACATCTTAAAAGTTGCCAAGGTTGAGAAACACTGCTCTAATCAAACCCACCTGGGGACAAGACATTATCAATAAAAGCAAATCAGGCCCAGTGATCTAAAGTAGGGCTCTCCAACCTTGGCAAGTTTAAACCTGGAGGACTTCAACTCCCAGAATTCCCTAGCCAGCTCTAAGAGTTGAAGTCTTCCAGGCTTAAACTTGCCAAGATTGGAGACCCCTGATCTAAAGTATTTTTTTTAATCTTGTTATTTTTATTCTGCAGACATGGAAGGAAAGATTGAGAAGAGTTAGCTTCCCGTGATGGTTTTCTTCCCAGCAAGAAAATGAAAATGAGGAGATAGGTTGCAAAACAGTGTTACTCCTGGAGTACAGAAACGTAGCTCTGACAGTTTTGGCCTCTTTGCTATGAATTTTTGTGGTTAGACTGTTAAATGTTGGACATAACACTGAGTTTGGAGACAGGGAAAACAGGAGGTAGGCTAATTGCTGACTAGTAGAATTGGAGATTAACTGTTTTTCTTTTTACATCTTCTAAGTAGATAATTCTAATGTTGTGTCTCTTTAAAGACAGTCAAAGATACCAGAGAGCTATTGAAGAAATTTCATTGATAGAAAAGGAGAGGAAGCCTTTTCTACACTTGTGTGATATACTTTTTCTTATAACTAGAGAGGTACTTCTTGACTTACGACCTGCAATTGAACCCAATTTTGGATGGTTAAGTGAGACATTTGTTAAACAAACGGTTATAAATTAAGGATTACTTGTAATTCCTGGGCAGCTTCCTCTGGCTGGTTTTAAAACCTGAACTACCTCACTAATCTCAACAGGTATTGCCTTAAAACCTGACTAGAATCAGAGCATGGATTATCACAGAATGTGAGACTAATTGGTATGGGCATAATAGTTTAATCCTGATACCTCTTGAGAAAGTCTCATTAGTTTTGAAGCAAAAAAGGATCTATCCGACATATTAATGCTAGTTTCTGATATTAACCATAATTTATGTTAATTTAGAGAAAATCTCTCAAGATATTAGCAACTTTAAGTAAAGTAGAAAGGCAGAGCGTCAGGCAACAAATCAAACACACACATACACCTTTCAAAGACTGAATCCCATCACGTATTCAAAGCCTATCTAGAGTCATTTTTTTCCAAAGTGAAACTGCAAGAAAAAAATTCTATAAATGTTAATGAATAAATATTTCTATAATTGCCTGTGCTGAATATAGATTGAAGGAAACTGGATTGGAAGAAGATAAAATTGAAGGAAGAGGCATTAATAACTTTCACTACACAATGACACTCTTCTGTTGGCAAAAAAGATAAGCTCTATTAAATTAAGATCATGGAGTGTGTGTGTGTGTGTGTATAATATAGATATATGTATATACAATGTGTGTGCATATATGTATATGTATACACACACACAGTGTGTGTGTGACAACAAGTATAGCAAGCATCCTGAGAAGATAAGCAGATGGTGTAGTGTAGATAGCTTCTGTCTTTTAGGATTGATGATCAATAGTAAAGGAATCAGAAGTCATATACTACAGAGTAGCACTTGGTAGAACAGACATGAAGGCTTAGAAAAAGATATTTATTAAATTTATATGCCACCCATCTCACTCTAGAGAGATTCAGAGGCCATTGTGTTTCTATACCTACAAAGATCAAACTCATGCGGGCAGTGGTATTTTCTATGATACTCTTATTAAAGTGAAAATTGTATTTTGAAAAGGAAAGACTATTTGCACTTCTGAAATTTGGTCTACTCTAGACTCAATACAATACAATATACAATAGTAGAGTTGGAAGGGACCTTGGAGGTCTTCTAGTCCAACCCCCTGCCTAGGCAGGAAACCTTATACCGTTTCAGACAAATGGCTATCCAACATCTTCTTAAAGACTTCCAGTGTTGGGGCATTCACAACTCCTGGAGGCAAGCTGTTCCACTGATTAATTGTTCTAACTGTCAGGAAGTTTCTCCTCAGTTCTAAGTTGCTTCTCTCCTTGATTAGTTTGCACCCATTGCTTCTTGTTCTACCCTCAGGTGCCTTGGAGAATAGTTTGACTCCCTCTTCTTTGTGGCAACCCCTGAGATATTGGAACACTGCTATCATGTCTCCCCTAGTCCTTCTTTCTCTTAAGCTGAACATACCCACTTCCTGCAACCGTTCTTCATATGTTTTAGTCTCCAGTCCCCTAATCATCTTTGTTGCTCTTCTCTGCACTTCGCTGCACTCGAGACAAGACCATGGATAGCCGAGAAAATAAATGGATCACCAGGTCAATCAAGGTATACAAAGGGCCAAGTTGAAAAGGTCACACTTGGAACACTTTTTGCAAAGACCAAACTCCATAATGTTTGGGAAAGGCAAAAGAGAAGCAAAGGATAGCCGACGGCAAAGTGGATGGACGATTATGGCAACAATAACTGGCAATGCCATGTTGCTGATAGAAGATCCTAGAGAAAGGTCGAATTTATGGTTGCTAACACTCCACACCAACTTGATGGCACCTAATCAGCCAGCCAACCAATCAGTTATTCTTCTCTTTCAGCTGCCTTAATTAACAACTGAAAGAACTAAGAGTAGATAATAGGAATTGCTCTGCATATCGACATTCCTAGTCTTACCTCATAGCTAAAGCAATTACTGAACACAGAAATACAGGAAAGCCAAAGGCTCTTCTAGTCTAGCAGATAGAATTCAGACAGCTGAGTCTGGTCATGATCGCCTATAACCTTTCCACGTTTTCCCTTGTAGGTTGAGATAGGTTGCAGATTGTTGTATATTATTTTGAAAGCTGCCTAAGATTGGATAACATAAAAAGAAAGATGTAAGTAGAAACATGTTAGCTTCCTGTATAGATATTTGTTAAGCATTTAATACAGTACAATACAATACAATAGTAGAGTTGGAAGGGACCTTGGAGGCCTTCTAGTCCAACCCCCTGCCTAGGCAGGAAACCCTATGCCGTTTCAGACAGATGGCTATCCAACATCTTCTTAAAGACTTCCAGTGTTGGGGCATTCACAACTTCTGGAGGCAACTTCTGTTCCACTGATTCATTGTTCTACCTGTCAGGAAGTTTCTCCTCAGTTCTAAGTTGCTTCTCTCCTTGATTAGTTTCCACCCATTGCTTCTTGTTCTACCCTCAGGTGCCATTTGCTTCTTTAGAGCTTGGCATCTAAAGACTGGATTCTTATCAGGTCAGCACTAATTGAAACCTAGGTCACATAGTAGCAATTCTATATGGATCAAACTCACCTGTTACAGCCAATTGGATGCAACCAAAATCCAGCGGCCATAGTAACCATGGTCTAGAACAGAGCAGTTAAACTCCTGGCCCTTAGGCCAGATGTGTCATGTGTTGGCCTCACCATGCCTGGTTTAGCAAAGGGGAGGGGGGCAAAGTCCCAATACATTATGTCATGCTGCTATGAGTTTGACACCCCTGTGCTAGAACATGCTTTTTTCAAAGTACCTACCTCCTCTTGGTCACTACAAAGACTTACACATCTGTTGTTTTTATACATAAAAAAATATGACTTGTACTACAGGTAATCTTTGACTTATGACTAATGGAAGCCGGAATTTCTGCCATATATCACAACAATCCTAAATCAAGGCACCCACACAAACGGCCTGATTTATGACATTTTGTTTGCAGCAACGCGGTGGTTGTTAAGCAAACCCGTTGTCTGCCATGGACTTTCTGTTGGAAAGTGGAAGAAAAGGCTGGTTTTCCACGAAAAGCATTGTAAATTGTGGTCACAGGGCCACTGCATGCTGCAAATGGCTGTAAATGGGGGCTGGTTGCCAAGTGCCCAAAATGCAATCATGTGATTGTGGATGGGCTGGCTGATTGAACTTCAAATCTGGGTGCTAGGCTCATGTAGGAAATTATCACCTAGCCCTCTCCCAGAAAAATGAAATATCCTAGGAAATATTGAAAAGGCAGAATATTATATTTCCTGGAAGTGAAAAAGGGAGAAACACATTTTAAACACAAAGTAAATTCCTGCAGCTTCCGGCCCATCCCCACTTTGTCAATGGGCCATTAAGAAGGCCAAGCTAGTCCACTTTACGTAATGAAGAGTTCTCCCCATCAGCTCCAGGGGATGGGATTAAGGCAGGATAATAAGCCTTTACTCAACTGACCACATGGCATCTGAACTCAATCAAACCTGGATTCAAAACAGCCTAGAGGGTTGCCCTTGCATGGGCCCATGGGAGTCTGACAACCAATCAGAATACACTTCTTACACAGGAAACAGAGAGGTGGGGCAGAACAGATTATAAAAAGCCTAGCAAGCCCCTTCTCTTCCCTTCTCTTCTTCTCCACCAACATTGAAGCATGTGATCACCTTTTCTGTTCAGGGCTCAAGCCATGTGGTCCTGTCCACCATTAAACCATCTTTCCAAGCAGCCTCCATGTCTCCAGTGTCTTTTTCCCCACTTGGAGCCGAACCCAGGAGGACATTTCTTCCAACACTCATTTGTTATAACGTCGAACTATTGCTGGTTGCAAGCTGAGGACTACTTATGTGCAATAGAGCCGGAGCTAACTGGAGCATAAAAATTAAAATAAGAGTCCTGGATTGGGAGTGTAAGCAACATTAAGCAAAGTGCAAAAGCAAGACATTGATTATGTATCATCAAGTCATTGTTGACTCTTAGCAACCACACAGATAGCTTTTCTTCATGGCAGCCTATCCCTAACCTTCCTTTCAAGTCTTCCACTGCAATTGAGTCCATCCACCTGGCTACTGGGCTTTCTCTTCTCTTTCCTTCCAATTTCTCCAGCATTGGGGCCTTTTCCAGAAAGTCCCAAAGATGCTTTTTTTCAAAAGGCAACTGGATTTTCTTAGTTTTTTTTCCTTTTGAAAATGTTTTGCTTCTCATCCAAGAAGCTTCTTCAGTTCTAACTACCTTAACTCTAAGTTAACTAAGTTAACATCCAACGCTAACTAACCCTAATTAAGAAACTTCTTGGATGAGAAGCAAACATTTTCAAAGGGGGAAAAAAACCAAGAAAAAGCACCTTTGGGACAACCATGATCTGAATGATTGAGAACCTTCATAGACGTTTTCCAGAGAGCTGGGTCTTCGCATAATATACCTGAAGTAGAAGTAAAATAATATTAAACAAAGAAGAATCTAGAGAAATAAAAGGCACAGGGAGAAAAAAAGGTAGCTAGATCTAGAGGAAAGGTAGCTTGTAAATGCAAGACACATTTTGAAGGCTAATTAAACTGATCTTGGTGCTGTGAACTATTTTGTCCTAAGAATATCTGGTTTCAAATCCTTTCTTAGCTACGACTTTCTAAAGCTATACACAAACTTGATCCATATTTTATGCTAAGCCCAGGTTTCTTGAATAAGCAATAGTTTTCGGGATCTAAACATCACTTGATAAACTTCGATTTACTGACTGGCTAGAAGAAAACTCAAACCAAACCAATCCCATTATGGCTTAGCTATACTTTTCCAGTCTACTCTACCTCTACAGTTGGCTGTTGGTTGAGAATTTTCCCCAGATCTGGCAAATGAATCTCATCAAAATGCCAGTTACGCTTCAAGGTACATCCAATGCAAAGTGATGCCTATTGGCATCGCACCCTTGGCCAGTCACTTACTCTCAACCCAACCTACCTCACAGGTGGTTGTGGTGGTGAAAATAGGCGAAAGAAGGCCTATTAGCAATGTTCACCCCCTTGAATTGTTTGTAAAAATAACATAAATAAATAAGCTTCATGCACACATTTATGCACTTTGAGGTGACAGAGCAGAAGAATTTTAGCTATAACTCAAGCAAAGTTCAACAGACCAGGATATAGTACTTATTAGGGCATTGAATTTAGTAGCTGAATGAGTAAAGTGTACAAAAGGCCAGAACACACAGTTGTAGTAGATGAGATCTGCGCTCTAATTGGTTGTTGTAAGTAGAAAGCGGGAGTTTCCCTTTTCCCCTTCCTTTTTCTTCTGGGTTGGGTTGTCTTGTATGCAATGGGTGCCCAACTCGCCATGTCACGTTGTCGCCATGTGAAGTTTTGCGACGTTTTCCCCATTCAGGGAGCTGGGGTGGGCGTGGCCTGTGCGCGACGCTTCCAGCTAGCGACACCCCTGTTTCCTGTTTGATTTATCTTATGATGTCCCTGTGTTCCTGACCTTTTCTTTTTCTTTTTTTTAATTAAAAAGTTTTTTTTATTAAACATAAATTAAAACCTTGGACACAGTGTAAACCATCCTGGCAGAGTCTATGCCATACATGTTAAGATATGCATTTATACATTGTAGCCACCATGTTTTTTTTAACATTTGATCCATCCCTCATTTACAAAAAAGAAAAAAAGAGCCTATTTCCAGCCGTGTTGGTTTGTGTATATCTTGTACATTCTCACATTTATCATTTCATACATAATTCTAGTCTGCGTTCTATGAATCTTGGCTCATGCCTATTTGGGCCTTTCCCTTTTATATCCCAACCACCGATAAAATTTATCCCGCCTCTTCTAATATGCGGATTCATCTTTATTCTTCAATTGCCACGTCAATTTGTCCATTTCAGCGCAGATCAAGATTTCTCCTAATTATTTCCCCTTCATGTTGAGTGTTCCCCACCTTTTCTGAATGATGACACAGACTGCTGTAAATTTAAACGTAAAATTATATTTATATAGACATCGCAAGTTTGTGTTGGAGTCTCTGACTTTATCTGGACTGCAGTTGCATAATTCCATGACCGTCCTCAATATCCGAAGTGGTGAAAGAGGGAGAGAGAGAAGAGGAAAGGCAGCCTGTTTGGCCGTGTTCTATGTAGGATCCTTAAAATCAAACCATCAGTACAGAACTGGCCACCGCATCCCACAAAGGATATCGCGGAACTGGGAAACGCACATATACAAATACAGCTCAAAGAATGAGGTCGGTGGGAATAAAACAGCTCCTTTTTGTATGATTTGGGATTTCTAAAGAATGGGATGACACCATCAGGATCTCTTGAATCAGACAAGGCGTGGCAAATGCAGATGGACAGTTTTCCTTTCTTCTCAACAAAGTAGGACTTCAGAGCACTCATGAAAGAATAGAAAAGTGAATACCTTTTGATACAACACATACTTCAACTGGAATTTGCAGCCCTGAGGAATTCATGCAGGACAGGTCCTATCAATAGCTGTTAATCTTAATGGCTCCGTATTATCCCTGAAACCTTAAGCTGCAAACCTTAAATCTCAACTTCTAGCCAACAACAATGGAAGAGAAACATTGCTTTCTTGTCTTGGGAGTTTCCTTCTGGAAGCTGGTTATGTCTAACTTAATTCAATCAACTCAATTTAAGATAATGCCCGACTCCAAGGCACTCTTATTATCACTGACTTGGATTTATTTATTTTATTTGAGGTATGTGATCAAGTTGACAACAACTGGAGGATTCCACACATCGCCATTTTTTAATAAAAAAAATATCACAATAGCAAGTAGCTCCAAGTACAGGTAGTCCTCGATTTACAACATTGCCGAGTCACCATTCAAATTTACAACCATGAAAAAAATGACAGTGTCTCACACTTATGACAGTTGGAGCATCCCAGTGGTCACATGGTCAAAAGGCAGACACCGGGCAACTGATTCGTGTTTATGACAGTTGCAATGCCCCACGGTCATTTGATCACCTTTTGCGACCTTCTGACAAGTCAATGAGGAAGCCAGATTTACATAATAACCAGGTTACTAACTTAACAACTGTAATGATTCACTTAACAACTTTGGCAAGAAAGGTTGTTGTTGTTGTTAGTTGCGAAGTCATGTCCGACTCATCGCGACCCCATGGACAATGTTCCTCCAGGCCTTCCTGTCCTCTACCATTCCCCGGATACCATTTAAGCTCACACCGACTCGATCCAGCCACCTCGTTCTCTGACATCCCCTTCTTCTCTTGCCCGCCATCATTTCCAGCATGAGGCTCTTCTCCAGTGACTCCTTCCTTCTCATTAGGTGGCCAAAGTATTTGAGTTTCCTCTTCAGGATCTGGCCTTCCAAAGAGCAGTCAGGGTTGATCTCCTCTAGGACTGGCCGCTTTGATGGCCTTGTAGTCTTCTCCAGCACCATAGTTCAAAGGCCTCAATTCTTTGGCGCTCAGCCTTTCTTATGGTCCAAACTTCACAGCCATACATTACAGCTGGGAAAACCATAGCCTTGGCTAGACACACTTTTGTTGGAAGGATGATGTCTCTGCTTTTTAGTATGCTGTAAGGTTGTAAAATGAGGCAAAACCCACTTAGAAAATGTCTCACTTAGCAACAGACATTTGGGGCTCATACGTCAAGGACTATTGGTATAAAGCAAATCATACTTTAAAGAAAAGCATGTAACTAAGAAGCATAAAATGCCAACTGAAGACCAAACAATGGTGAATGAACTAAACCTCAGAGGTTAGCCACTCTGGGAAACAGAAGCTTTGAATTGATGGGTCATCCCTGATCCTGATCTTCTAAGATTGATGGAAGGATGACCTATTCATAGCTCACATGCACACCCTAGTGGCCAAGGGTTGTAAGACAGGCTCTCTAACAAAGAATTTGTAGTTGAAAGCCAATCATTTTAAGGTTATTATTCCAGGATGTTTTTCTGCATATTTTCAAAGCTGACCGACTTTACCCCGTGCAGTGTCCAAACGGAAAGCTGCAGCCAAGAAACCAGATATGACTTAGAGTCATTATGCGATGAAAAGAAATATACGTTTTCCATTAGGCCAGGAAGATTTAATAGTTCTCAGAATTGGGATGGTGGCAGTGGTGAAAATCTTACATCTATTGAAAGAAATGTCCTTCTGGGTTCGTCTCCAAGTGGGGAAAAAGACACTGGAGGCATGGAGGCTGCTTGGAAAGATGGTTTTAATGGTGGACAGGACCACATGAGTCCTGAACAGAAAAGGTGATCACATGCTTCAATGTTGGTGGAGAAGAAGAGAAGGCAGGGCTGAGATGCTTAGTCCCTGGTTTTATGCCCTCTCTGGCCTTTGATCTTGAGCTTGTCTTCTGATTGGTTGTCAGACTCCCATGGGGCCATGCAGGGGCAACTCTCTAGGCTGCGTTTTGAATCCAGGTTTGGTTGAGTTCTCAGATGCCATGTGGTGAGTTGGGTAAAGGGCCAATATTATCATGCCTTAATCCCATCCCCCTGGAGCTGAAGGGGAGAACTCTTTATTATGTAAAGGGACTGGCTTGACCTTCTTAATGGTCCATTGACTAAGTGGGTGGAGGCAGGAAGCTACAAGGAGCTATTCTCTCTTTAAACATGTTTCTTCCTTTTCACATCCAGGGAAATGTAATATTCTGCCTTTTCAATATTTCCTAGGATATTTCATTTTTCTGGGAGGGGGCTCGGTGATAACTTTCCACAATCCCTCCTTTTTTTTTCAAAACATGTGAGTGGAATGGACATGTTATTGACAAAAGATCAAAATTTGTCATATCAGGGAAACTTAATTTTTCTGATGGAAAGGCATTGAGAGACAGCAGAAGGATCCCTTCAGTGGCTCCCAGAGAGCTTTCAACCATGAAGGTCTAGCAACCAGGGCACAATTTCTGGAAAGAAATTTACAGTATCCAATTTTCTATGCCAATTAGTATCAGATATCACTTTCTGTGAGTTTCCAGACAGGTTTCAAGCAAGCAGAAATCCCAAAATTCTTCGCAACTATGGCTTTGCCTTTTAAAAAACTACAGGCTGCCCATTTCCAAGGGATGGTTCTTGAAACTGCCCTAGCTCTTATTTTAGTGAGGCCAAATTGAGTTTAGCTAGTGTGCAATCCAGGCTATTTAGTATTTTTTTTAAAATACACACAATGAGCCCGGGGACTCCTACTCATGAGACCACCTGTGCAACATGTCCTGCTTTACTGGGCAACTGGGCAGCATCATTTTTTTGAAGTCACTGTCAGGGTTTGAGTTTTGAAGATCCTTTCTGCTACTCTTCAAGTGGGGGAATTGTCTGAGGGGAATTGACCCTCCCCCATGGGATTAAAAGGGAGGTATCACTGCTTAGGCTTTTGTGCAAGGGCAAAAATCAACCTAGGAAAAGCTTTGTGTGGAGTTAAATCAA
Organism: Natrix helvetica; assembly: GCF_964273705.1. Classification (NCBI taxonomy): domain Eukaryota; kingdom Metazoa; phylum Chordata; class Lepidosauria; order Squamata; family Natricidae; genus Natrix; species Natrix helvetica. Next base: position 347,126,139 of record NC_138548.1, read on the forward strand.
GGAGATAGTTTCAATCTAATTCTGAATGGGGCCTGTGTGTGTGTGTGTGCAGCTGCTTCTACAATACAGAAAATACAGACATTTTGGACAAACTTTCCCTCTCACTAGACAGAAATCTAAGGTGTTCAGAACTTGCTGTGCTAGCCATTCTCAAATACAATTCTTACACGAATACATTAAACTGATTACAATATAAATGAGACAGGAAAGAAGACCTTACAATTTCTGTGAAGGAGGCAAAGAAAGAAAACTTTACAATCAATTTCCACCCTCCCCCCATAGTCTTTACAGCTGTCTTCTGGGGATAGAAGAGAGTCTTTTGGTCTTTACTTCTTCATCTCCTTCAGGGGCCTTTCAGTCTGCTAGGGTGGCATGCTTGGTTTGGTGGTCAGGCTGGTGAGTTAGACTTCACTCTGGTTGCTGGACATTCAGTGGAGGACTAAATCCAAACCCAATTCCTGGCTCAAATGGATGGAGGGTCTCCTCTAGAGGCATCTGGAGCCATGTGCTCTGCTCATCTGTGCAGGGCTGAAAGACATGAGAACAAGGTCCCCTCCCCCACAGAAAAGGCATTGTTGAAGGACCAGAGGCAAGGGAGGGGCGTGGGGGGGCAGATAGCCTGCAGGCAGAGCCCGAAAAATAAAACCATCAGCTACTAAACAGACAAACTGGTAAGACCATGGGGGTATCACAGATGAGAAATGAGGCCTGGATTCACATGCCTCAGGAAAGAAACGAGCAGGCAAAATCATTTAAACACACAACAAATGCAAGGATAAAACTCTTTCTGCAAATGAACTCAAAATACTTCCTGGGCCGTTACCCCAAGGCATAGGGAAGGAAGGAAGGGGGGAAAAAACCCTTCTCTTTACTCTGTTTCTGCTGGCCAAACAGACACAAAGTAAAGACACCCCCCCCCCCCACCTTCACTCAGTTTTCTGGGCCCAACAAACTGAGCGAAGGCAATTTCTGCCAGTTTATTCTTTTCTTTCTTTGAACACTTTAAAATTCTTGTCTTTTTTGGATTGGAGACATTTTATAGTTACAATTACCTTGAGGTTCCACAAAGACTTAAGACACACATTTACACAAGGACAAGGAGAAAATAAGAGGGGGGGAGAGAACTCTCAGGTTTACACATCCTAGTCATTCCCAGCACAAATCTGTTAAATTAGGGAAGGCACAAATCTTAACAAACAAACCACGTGGTTGCATAGAAGACAGAGAAAGAGACAGACAAGAGAAAAAAGAAACCCCACCATTTTCCCTTTTCTTTTAAGTACCTTTTTAGCCAAATTAGTTTTTCCTGTATCATCTTTCAGCAAAGCCCATTTTTCTACATATCTGTTTTGCTTTCCTTTTTTTCATTCCGGCCAGGACAGGCATCTGCCTTTCGTCCCAGGCCCTGAACAGCTCCCCTAGGGGGGTTTCCGTGGCCGCCCATGAGCTACCGCTTCCCACGATCCCGCTCAGATGTGGGGCTCACTTCATCCTAGCCAGGCTTGCCACTTCATATTCCCCACTTCGCGTCCTTAGAGGACCTTTCACACCCTTTTAAAGGGACTTTTTTTCTCGCCCTTCGGAGGGACTTTTTCGCACCCTTCGGAGGGACTTTTCGCGTTCCTCACCGCGGGAAACTTCTTTCGCGCCCTTGCACGCAGGGACTTTTCTAACAGTTTTCAAGTCTTGGGGAGAGACTCAGGAGGACCAGCCACACAGCTACCCAGGAGGGGTCCTGTGTCAGCGGGTATGTGCACCTCCTCTTTTCCTCTCTCTACGCACAATGGGCATTTGCTTTTTTTCTCTCACAGGACAAAAACAGCAACAACAAAAAATAAAAAAAAGCATTCATTTTTCCATCCATTGTCACACACACTAGTCACACACATGCAGGCATACACACATTTCCCACGCTTTAAAATTAAATTTTTTAGAGAATTAAAATTTAGTGGTACTCACCTTCTTTCCAGGCAGCCTTTGAGTTCAAACTTCTTTCCAGGCAGCCTTTGAAACCTAGATCCAAATGGCTAAGTCCAAGATAAAGTCCACCCACAGACTCAATGGGGTCTGTGCCGGGATGGGAGGCTTACCTGGGCCATATCCATTGATTTTTTTTATAATCTGTTCGGCCCCACCTATCTGTTTCCTGTTCCTGTGTAAGAAATATATTCTGATTGCTTGCCAGACTCCCATGGGACCCTGCAAGGGCAATCCTCTAGGCTGAGTTTTGAATCCAGGTTTGGTTGAGTTCTCAGATGCCATGTGGGGAGTTGGGTGAAGGGCCAATATTATCATGCCTTAATCCCATCCCCCTGGAGCTGAAGGGGAGAATTCTTTATTATGTAAAGGGACTGGCTTGGCCTTCTTAATGGCCCATTGACAAAGTGGGTGTAGGCACGAAGCTACAGGGAGCTATTCTCTTTTAAACATGTTTCTTCCTTTTCACATCCAGGGAAATGTAATATTCTGCCTTTTCAATATTTCCTAGGATATTTCATTTTTCTGGGAGGGGGCTGGGTGATAACTTTCCACACATCAAAATGCCACACTTTGGAGCGGGGGAATCAGTATGCAGGTGTATATTCATTCAAATCTGCTCACCTTTTATTACTTTATATCCATATGTTTTTCCTTATCAGAGTAGATGCACAAATATTATCCCGGGTGGAAATATAGAGTGTAAGGTTTTGAATGCCCTTTGGAAAAGGCTTTCTCTTCTTCCATTTGCTTTTGTGTTGGGTTTATTTTTCTTGCAGCATTGTTTGCATCACTTCAAGATAGGCTCCATAACTGCCTGCCTCTGTAACACTGACTTATTTAAATCCAGACAGAGCTTTTTCCCCCCGACCTTGTGATAGTTTATCTAAAATTGAAACCTACCTACCTACCTACCTTTATTTCTTTCCTTTCTTTCTCTCTCTCTCTCTGTCTGTCTCTTTCTTTCTGTCTTTCTTTCTCTCTCCTTCCTTCCTTCCTTCCTTCCTTCCTTCCTTCCTTCCTTCCTTCCTTCCTTTCCTCCCCACAACAACCTGGTAAGACAGAGAGAGAGAGAATGACTGGTCCAATGTCCCCCAGTTGACTTTCATGCCTAATACTGAACTACAACTCACCATCTCCTGGTTTTTAGACCAGCACCTTCACCATGACACCGAACTGGCTCAGTTCAGATGGCCATGATCTTTGCAAGGCTTAAATTTAAATTTAATAATTTTAAATAAACAAACAAATTCTGTAAACGCAACTTTCCCTCAAAGCTCTGGGTAAGGTTGGAGTGGATCACGGTATATTGTGTGTTCTTGTCATGATATATGTTAGTTTCCCCTATGGCAGTGATGGCTAACCTTTTTGTCGTCGCATGCCGGACGCCATAAAGCAATGTGCACATGATCACCATGCGTGCCTCGTGCATGCGTGTGTGACCCCCGTGTGCACCCCACCCCCATGCATGCATTCGCGACCCATGCGCTCACCATCCCCGCACATGCACACACACACCTCCCCGCATGTGCCTCGCCCCTGCACATGCACACGCAAACACCATGCATGTGCACATGACCCCATGACCCCCACCCCCTGTGCGTGCATGTGCATCTCCCACATGTGCCCCCCGCGCATGCATGGCACAGACCCCAAAAACCAGCTGGCCGGCAGGAAGGCGCACACATGCGCAGTGGGGTGGGGTGACGGCTCGCATGCCCACAGAGAGGGCTCCATGTGCCACCTGTGGCACGTGTGCCATAGGTTTGCCATCACGGCCCTATGTTGTTGTTTTTTAAATTGTGTTTTGGTATTGAACTTGCTTTAAATTTGTTACCACCAAGAGTCAGTGCTGAGTTTTGCAGTTGTAAATACATAGAAATCGTAAACAAATCCTGCATCCCCTGAGTGAACGTTGGTGCAAAGGGCATGGTAACCTTTTTGGTGAACTGGGGCTTAATTCTTTTTGTTAGATACTCATACCAACTACAGTGGTTTCCACCAAGGTCCTCTGTTCCGGCGGGAACAGAGGTTTAATCCTATTGGTCGAAGGGTCTGACAGCTCCCTATAAAAGGGCTGCTGTCAGACTCAACCTTCGCTGGGTTGTTCTCACTTGTTGTACTTAATAAAGAGCTGTTGTTACCGTTAAGCCTGTGTGTGCCTATCCATTACCCGATCTAACACTTTTGCTTTGTTTCTAGTCAATTTCACTATCACTGAATAAACAGGCTGATTATTTTTGTTTCAATAAGCAACAGGACCTGAATTCTTGTCCCATCCTACTTCTGGGCTCTACTGAGTCATTCTTACTCTCAGGCACACACGCAGAGAGGTTCTCACACACATACACTGCAAATTGTAACTCCAGTCCAAGTTATTGCACAATTCGCCTGACTGCTAAATATTATCTAATCTAGCAACCCTTTCCCAACGGAGTGGCAGTAATCACTGCTTTTCTTTGTTTGCAAATGCATAGATCATGCATTTGAATGTGTGAATGGAGGGAGGTGTCAGGCCAAAAGAAGCAAGAACAACATATGGAATTACTTCTGAGTAGTTTCTTTATCGTTTTTCACCGGAAGACAGAATCTTGCCAGACTAAAGCAACTATCTGCATCACTCTAGCTATATAGATGTGTGTGAACTGTTAGGGAGGGTCCGTCTTGGTCCTCTTCCTGCATACCAGACTTTCCAAGCTCCATTACCTCTCTTTGCCCTCTGGGAAAGATCCCTTCCCTCTTGCAAATTCAGACTACATTCTACTATTTTACATCAGATGTGTGTGTGTGTGTGTGTGCCAGCAATTTGAGAAATATTAAAAAGGCGGAATATTATATTTCCCTGGATGAGAAATGGAGAAACATGGTCTTGGAAAGCAGCCCCCACCTTTCTTAATAGCCCTCAGCAGATGTCAGCAGTTAAGAGATAAAGAGATAGTTACAGTGGTAGGTTCCAGCAGCCACTACTGCCAGTTCTCGCATGGGTGCACTGTGCGAGTGCACACACACTTCATGCACACCGCGCATGCACAGTGCAATAAAAATGGTTCTGTGCATGTGCAGAAGCAAAAAACAAGATGGCCGCGCCTATGGTGTCACCGGGAGAACTGGTTCAGGGGTGTGGCAGGCCTGGGTCTCTGCCGGTTCCAGTGACCCAGGCTACCAAACCACTACCGGTTCAGCCGAACCGGTCTGAACCGGTAGGAACCCACCACTGGATAGTTAGCTCTATTCATAAGCAAATACCCTCAACCAAGATCCCTCAAAGGTAGGATTAGCAGTCAGCCACAATAGGAATTGCCCAAAGCCCCTTCATTGCGTGATCTCAGTTGCATCACCTCCAGCAGTTCAAACTTCAACCAAACGTAGTTCAGACAAACTCCTAGGATTTGTAGATGGCCCCATGGGAGTCTGACAACAGCCAATAGAATACATGTTCTTGCACAGGAACAGGAAGCTCAAGGGCAAAGCCCAAGAGAAGGTATAAATACCCCCTACTCTCAACTCCATGTGGTCAGCTACCCAGAATCACACGTGCTTGGTGATTCTGCTTCATCAATAAATGGACCCTCTTTCCAATCAGCCTCCAGCCTCCATTTTGTCTTCAGGGCCTTTCTCCCACATTGGAACTGAACCAGATAGATATTTTTTTTCCAACAGAAGATTTTGGTGGAAGCATCTGAAACACTACAGGTGGTTGTGGTTCTTTCCAAGTCACATGTTTTGAACTCTCCTATTGGACAGCTGGAAGGAGTACTGATTGGTTCATGGTGTTTCCAGAGGGGTCTCAAGAGTTTTCAGGATAGCCATCCTGAAGAAGGTGGATGGTAAACTCTAGAGCTGGGGGACATTTATACCTTCTCTTGGGCTTTGCAAGAGAAGGTATAAATACCTCCTCTTGCAAAGCCCAAGGGACAGGAGTATAAGGTCCCATATATATGCAAAGGGGAGAGAGAGAGAGAGAGGGAGAGAGGGAGGGAGGGGAGAGAGAGAGAGAGAGAGAGAGAGAGAGAGAGAGAGAGAGAGAGAGAGAGAGCTGTGTTGGAACTTTGCAACAAGCAAGGAAAAATATTGATTGCAACTGATAAATAGAAAAGTGGGTAGCTGCTACTGAGACATGGTAGTTGGGAATATCTATGGGAAAGGCAAAAGTATGAAATGTTAGCCATAACTGGATGCGCAAAGCTTCAACTTTTTTGTGGGTTTTGGAATGCATGTGGATGTGATCCACATCAAAAAGGGAGAAATTTGATTGCCTGTTGTGGTTCCCCTCTTGAATTTTTTTTAAACATTCTGAAGATGTGCTTGCAATGGCTAAAAGGGAGTCTAGATTCTTTGGCAGTCCTTTACGGACTTTCTGTTGGGACTGAAGAAATGATGTTTTATGCATTTGTTTATAGGTAAAGAGATGGGATACAGGATGAAGAGATAAATGCTTGTGACCTTGGAAGGGTTAAAGAGGACTAATGTCAGCGTTCCAAATATCATCCAAAATTAAATCAGAATCCAAGGCAGAGCTTTCCTCAAAGTTTCAATTTAATAAGAGAGACATGTTGGTACAAACTGTGGAAACCCGAATCTGAAAGCTTCCCGGGGTTCCCACCCAGTTGAAAGTTCATGATCTTGCCCCCATACCCACAAGTCCATCACATGGTCCAATCTTCCATTGCCACGCTGGTAGTTCCATCCATCCAGTTCCAGTAAGGCTCAGAGGTGTAGAGACAAAAGATGACCTTGGGCTTCTAAAAAGGATTTTTTTTATTTTGACAACAATACATTCTACTCCTTACTAGTCCTCCTTCCAATTCCCCACTAAAGAAAAAGTATAGTAAAATATTAGAGAGTGTGGCAGGCCAAAGATCCAGCAAGGAATATGACTGCAGGCCTGACACCTAACTTTGTTTATAGTTGTTGTGATGAAGGTTGGAAGTCACTTCTTTATATTTCTTCCTTTCTTTAATATATTTATACTTTTCCTTTTCCTTTACATTTTTCATCTTTCTCTTTTCCTTTGTTTTCCTTTTCCTTTCTCTTTCCTTTTCCTTTTCAATTTTTATTCTTTCTATTCTATTTTCTTTCAATTAGATTTAACAATTGGATTCACAATTATAATAAACATTCTTTTTTTGTGCAAAACATTATTTATTGAAAAGAGATTAAAATACAAAGCAAAATAATAAAATACACCCATTTACACCCGAGACATTAACAAAAAAACTGTTTTAAAAACAACAACACTTATACACATGACATCCTCCCCAACTGAATGCTGATTGGTATAATAACAACAATGTTGGTTTTCCACCCCTTGAGAAACAGGCTAAAAGAATGTTAAGATGTTAAACTACTGAATCTACTTAGAAATTGTTAGCCAGTCATTGGTAAACTAGATTAATAACAAAGTAGTTAACAGAAAAAACCCCAAAAAACCAACAATAATGAACATATATAATCAACATTCTTAAGAATATATATATATATATACAACTGTGTTATATAAAAACACAAAATGACTGATAGCTTAACACACCCAGATAAGAAAGCAGATATGAAGGGCTATTCTGTTATCTTCACAGGAAACATGTCACAAAACACGTATTTGGAACTGGCTTTACCACTCCAAAGAGGCATATGCTGGTACATCCCACCTTTTGAAAGATATCATCCACAAAAACTGGGGCAGGTGAGTTGATTTTCAACACCAACAACAACAGATCCAAGCCATCACTTTGAATAATTTTATTTTGTGACTTAGATTGATCAGCCATCTGATTAAAGTAATCATCACAAGAGGTTTACAGTACAGACCCAAGCTTGAAGGATCATGGCATTGGCTCCCAAACACAATTACACATAAGGTCATTTATCAGCAGACGGAGACCATAAAAAACAACTAATTTGACCCAAAATCATTTGCATTGTATTGTATGTAATCATAATACCACACGAAATAAGCTGCTACTGAGAGCTTACAGCTTGGAAGTATGACCCAGAATGGGGTGTCAAACTAGATTTCTTCAAGGAGCGGATCAGCATTGTTCTCCTCCGCGGGCTGGGGGGAAGGAGAGATGGGACAGATGCAGTGGTGGGTTGCAGGCGGTACGCCCCGGTGCAGGCGTACAAGAGCCTGCTCGGAGCACCGGATACCATTCCGGTACAGTGCTCTGGAGGGCCCACCTGTCCGCCCGAGCTCCTTACCTGTCTTTTAATGCTTCCACGCATTCACATGGCACGTACAGTGCCTGCGCAACGCTCTGCTGAGCAGCTGGAGCATCACGGAGGCTCATGGAGGAAGTAAGACGCATGTGCATATGCTGCGTGTGTCCATGTGGACGCCGCCAGGCCTGTTCCAACTGTACCAGTGGGAATGGGATCCGCAACCCACCACTGGACGGATGCCTCCTGTAGCACCTTGCTGGCCAAAGTGAGCCACCGGGGGTGGAGGGGCAGGTACGGGAGCCTCTACACAGCCAGTGTTTGGCTGGCAGAATGCTGCTGGAGCCCGTAGAGGCCAAAAATGGGCTGCACGTGGCCCATTTCGGCCAGAAAAGGGCACCATGGGACAGCCCTTTTATACTTTCAGGCCAGCCCCTCAGGCCGGATTTAAGCCTTGAGTTTGACAACCCTGACCTAGAAGAATGTTTCTCAATCTTAGCAAGTTTAACATGTGTGAACTTCAGCTCCCACAATTCCCCAGCCAGCTACGTCAAACGGATGTTGAAGCACACATATCTTAAACTTAATGCCAACCATCTCATTAGCATATGCAGCAAAAGAAACTCCTGGGACGTTGCTTTACCAAGAGTACAACTCAGTGGTGGAATCCTAAATGGTTATGCTTATGCTCGCGCACCTGAGGCTTCTGCACACGTGCAGAAGTATCTGGGCGGGTGAGCGGAGCCTCCTGCCGCCGCCACTACTAGTTTGCCCAAGCCAGGCCGAACCAGGAGCAACCCACCTCTGGTACAAGTTCACCAATAGATCCATACAGCACAGAAGTAGCAAAGCTAGCTCTGAGATTTTTGCGCGAAAAACAGCATAATTATTTCCGCTTTTTTTTCTTGGGCCACCCATTGTCCATTGTTCACCAATCCAGCATGTGCTTTTTGTTTTAGGAAACCAGTCTGCTCCTTCAGAAAGTTCCCATTACACGGCCTTGAAGTGTCAGGATTTTCTCAGGCTACAAACGGCTCACATAAATTCCTCACCTCCCTCCCAGCTTCGAATAGATTCCAAGCATTCCCTCCCCCCTCCCTTTTTTTCCCTGTTGTCAAGTTGCCAGTAGAGGTGCGTTATGAGTCAGCCTTGACAAGGATGAAAAATTGCAGCGTAGAATATTGCGTTAAAATCAAGCAAGGAGAGAAGGTTGTTTGTATAGGCTTAAGTTCAGAATGTACAAACACATCCTTTAAACTTACTGAAAGCACATTAAGTTGCAAAGGAACATTCACCAAGAAGAAACTCTTTTTGCTCACAAGTTCAGAATAAATTTTGTCATTATGAAAGTTCTCCTTCGTGAAGAAATGAAGGTAGCTCTCAACTTATGACCACAACTGAGCCCCAAATTTTCAATTGTTAAGTGAGTTGGCTCCATTTTATAACTTTTCTTGCCACCAGTGTTAATTGAATCCCTGCAGTCGTTAAGTTAGTAACACGGTTGTTAAGTGAATTTGGCTTGACAGAAAATCGCAAAAGGTGGTCACATGACCAGGGGACACTGCAACTGTCATAAGTACATGCCAGTTGCCAAGCACCTGAGTTTTGATCATGTCACCCTGGGGATGCTGCAATTGTCATGTGAAAACTAGTCATAAGTTACTTTTTTCATAGCCATTGTAACTTCAAGCTACCTGAACATCAAATCTATATGATTGATATATTTGATATATATTTTTAAAATGCAACAACTTTTTTTTCTACTGAGCAATTTATGGACTAAAATGCAACACAAGGGAGATAAAACATGATGATTGGAGTTTAGATAGCAAAGAAATTATATTTACCTATTTATTTGCTTAAAATTTGAATGCCTTCCTTTGCAATCACATTTTCCTTGGTAGTTCACAAGTCTCTCTTCATGATCGGGAATCCCACTGAATTCTGAATTTATTTTTAAGAAAACTGTTACCAAAAGTAATATTTATTGTAGATCGTAAGTAAGACCATGGAGCCATGGAAAACATAGAGCAATTATTTCTGCGCCATTTCCACAGGCACAGTTGAATATTGAGACTATGCTAATGCTCATGCTGATGTTTGCTTGTTTGTTTGTTTATTGGATTTATATGCATGGATGGATGAGGAATATCTGAGACTTCTCTTTCCATCAATGGTCCACCAAGTGGCCTGTGTGGCCAGTTCCCATGGCAAATTACCAGTCCAGATGTTTCCAAAAGTCAAACGTAGGTGTCTCATAAGAAGCAGCGATGAGACTAAAAAAAAAATACAATACAATAGCAGAGTTGGAAGGGACCTTGGAGGTCTTCTAGTCCAACCCCCTGCCTAGGCAGGAAACCCTATACCATTCCAGACAAATGGCTATCCAACATCTTTTTAAAGACTTCCACTGTTGGGGCATTCACAACTTCTGGAGGCAACTTCTGTTCCACTGATTAATTGTTCTAACTGTCAGGAAGTTTCTCCTCAGTTCTAAGTTGTTTCTCTCCTTGATTAGTTTCCAACCATTGCTTCTTTTTTATTAATTTTTTATTTTTGGATAAACACAAACAGACAAAACACAACAAACATCACCAAAAAAATATCTTCCATTACCCATTATAAAGAGTGTGTCAATTGGTTACAAAGAGCTTTCGTGCATCCCTTCCACCGTCATCACCTACAATTCATATCAAGTTATATGTTTTAAATTTAATATATTTATATATATATATTACTGTCATCGTACCTCAATCTTCTTATGACTATGATTGTTTTTACGTCCCTTTATATAAAATATTCCAAAATTTAAAGCAAAACCACATGATGGCATTCCGTTATCTATTCTCAATATCATCCAGCAACATTACATCTTTATGACACTTTCTAAATAAAAATAATAATTATGTTTAATAACAAAGTTTCTAGACCTCCTTTCTTAATCACTGTTTACAGTTTACATCCAATTCCCCTTTTGTCATGTCAATACAAATATTACATTATTATCATTATCAATCATTTATTTAACAGCATCCATCATCATTTCATTTTTTTTGGTCTTAGTTTAACTATTTTTTTAAATATTATAAGCCTTTATACATAACAAAGTTTCTAAACTTCCTTTCATGATCACCATTTAGAATTTATACCAAATTTCCTCTTATCAAACCAATACATATGTGTACATTGTTATCATTATCAATTATTTATCTAACTATATCCATTATCACTTCATTTTTAATATAATGCTCTAATTTTAACTAAATTTAACTAATATTTTGTTATTAGTTTTCATATCTCAACCTGTGTCTTTCCAGTAATAGTGCAGTCTTATGTCTTTTGCCATTTGTGGAATTAGTCTTCTGGTTATTTCCTGAATCCAATTTTTGTGGACTTCTCTTAGCAACTTGTTGCTTTTTGCATATCTTGTAAAATCTCGAGCCCCTCTGTCCGCTTCTTTAATCAGCTTATCTTTGGTTATCAGTAGTGCTTTTATCAAAGTTTCTCTCCTTGGTTCCATCAATTCTTCTCTTTTTTCTTCTTCTAAACCTTGAAATCTGGGGTAGAGCTCCTTTCCATCTATCTTCCCTTTCCATGTTCCACTCTTTCCATCTCCAACCACACTCAGTTCACTGTCAGTATCCACAATTATCTTTTCCTCTTTGTTCATTTTTCCCTTGGGTTTTTAGGACTCTAACCTCCACTTTTTCCATTTGCTGGATATCTTCAATTTTCCCATCAAATTTTACTGCATTACAGTCTATATTTTCCAATCTCTTCTCAATTCTCTCTGTTGTTTCTAGTGATTTTTGAATTTCAGACATAATCTGTTGTAATGTTATGGTTTCTGTTTGATGATATGCCATATATCCAACTAATAAACACTGCCACTCTAGTTCCAAAATAAAATGTTGTGCTCACTTCTCTCCAGCTGCCAAAGAAACATCCAAAAGCACCTGTGTAAACCATCCGTGCTCTTCCCCTTATCTTTTCTATAAACAAGCTGAAACCTTTGAAGTGCAAAGTCAAAATGATCAAAGAGAAAAAAGAGAAAGCAATATTTCCAGGACTCAGCCTCCAACCTCCAAATGGCAGTGTAACTTCCCTCTGATGTTACTACCCTCTTTATATTCCTTTTATATCTTCTTTATATTCCAGGCTTAAAAGAAACAAAATAAGGAGCAAAATAAAGAGAAAAAAACCCTCCAAATTAATATCATAAAAATAAAGAAAAAGATTTAATCCATAGGTTAAAAAAAAGAAATAGAAGAAGAAAAACCAATACTTTCACTTTAAAAAGTAGGAAATACTTGCAAAACTTCTGTCCATAAAAAAAAGGATAACACACTGTCCAATATAGCTTAATTTCACCGCTTATTTTTCTTTTCTTTGCAAGTTTAACTTAGCTCTGATTTTTGGGGGGGGGCAGTCTCTTTTATAACAATAAAATTTCCTCACCAGATGGACACACTTCTCTTTCCACTTTCCTCCCGTTCCAGAGTTGTCCCAACTTCAGCAGCATATGGCTGCGCTTCTGGCGCCGACAAGAAGAGATTCTCTTGGATCAATCAGGGACTTTGCGATGTCCCTGAGGTCAGCAAGATGTACTCTTCCCTGTCACCATCTCTTTGGGATGGTTTAGGTCCAAAAGGACCATCCAGCGCCAAAAGTATCGACTGCGATCTCCGAGCTCCAACGACGTCGTATCATTGCGACATCAGCTCCTCGTTCTCCCACCCACTGCTTCTTGTTCTACCCTCAGGTGCTTTGGTGAATAGTTTGACTCCCTCTTCTCCTATGGCAGCCCTTGAGATATTGGAACAATCTCTCCCCTAGTCCTTTTCATTAAACTAGACATACCCAGTTCCTGCAACCGTTCTTCATATGTTGAGATTGAGAAGGAAGAAGTCTTCTAATAGCTTGAAGAAATAAATCCACCTGCCTACGGTAGATATTTTTATCATTGACTTGAAATTTCAACTTTTACCTCTTATAGGCAGCTGAAAACAGTACAAACGTTTTAAAAATTACACGTCCCTCATATATTCTTCTGCATCAAGTTGGATTTCCTCTGGCCACAAACATATCCCATTTGTTTCGTGCAGGGGTGGAGAACCTGTGGACTTGCCCTTGAGCTTCCTGTTCCTGTGGAAGAACATGTATTCTAATGGCTGTTGTAGGGGTTATAGCTAACTTTGTAGGTTGTCTAAGTTAAGTTTGGTTGGAGCCTGCAGGGTGTGGTGCAACTGAGATGATGCAATGAAGGAACTTGTGTTCTGAAAGGGTGTTGGGCAATTCCTCTTATGGCTGAGGGCTAATCCTATTCTTTCTTGGATCTTGGTGAGGGTATTTGCTTATGAATAGAGCTAGCCATCTCTTTATCTCTTAAGTGCTGACATCTGCTGTGGGCTATTGAGGAAGGTGGGGGCTTAATAGTGAGTCTGCTTCCTGCCTAAAAAAACATGTTTCTCCATTTCTCATCCAGGGAAATACAATATTCTGCCTTTTTAATGTTTCCTAAAATATTTCATTCTTCTAGGAGAGGGGAGGGTGCTAAAATATGGGGTATTATAGTTGAAGGGTAATGTATGTCCGCGTTCCAAATATCATGCAGAATTAAATCAGAGTCCAAGGCAGAGCTATCATTAAAGTTCCAATTTAATAAGACAGACATGTTGGCACATCTGTGGAATCCCAAATCTAAAAGCTTCCTGGGATTCCACCCAGTTGAAAGTTCATGATCTTATCCCAACACCCATAAAACCATCACATGGTCCAATCTTCTTCGGCCACACTGGCATCTCCACCCAGCTGGTTCCGGTCAGGTGCAGAGGTGCGGAGACAAAAGACGACCTTGGGCTTCTAGAAAGGAATGACAATAACACATTCCACAATTCTACTCCTTTCTATTCCCCCTCCCAATTACTACACTAATGAAACAGCATAATGAAATAAGAGAGAGTGTGGCAGGCCAAAGATCCTAAAAAGGAATATAACTGCAGGCCTGACAATGTAGGCCTCTTATGTTTAAGACCTTCCTTCCCTTTTGGCATACTATCCCTCCTGATAAAGGGGTCCTAGAGAGCTGATTATTTCTGTAGCCTGAGAAAACTCTCTGGAAAAACTCAGAAATCTCCAGGTAACATTGCAACTACCTCTTTCCTTGCAAGCCCCCATCAATGTCGTCATGTTAAAGCATCGACATGATGCAGAGGCTTCACCTATTCGACGGCTAATGTGGTGTGGAGATATTCTGTCACCGGAAAGAGATAATCAAGCAGACGCTTCTGGCCTTTGCCTTAAAAATTTCTCAGTTGGGCCTCCTGCACCATTTTGTTTTTGGGGCCCTGCCAACTACTGCCATAGCAACTATCTCTCCTGGTTGCCACAGGTTTGTCAAGTCAAGATTCCCTTGTTGCCATGGCAACGGAATGACTTCAGGCACAGGAATGAGTTCCATCGGCGTTTGATGGGAACAGGATGCAGTCGCTGATGGAGAGATTAGGGTACCAAATATGAGCAATAAACTTCCTCCTTATATCATAAATGTGTGTTATGCTAAAAAAAATTTATAAATCACTTAGGGTAGAAAAATATTACGCACAAAGAAGAAATTGTCCTGAAATTCCTGATATTTTATCACTGGAGCGAGGAGAGCAATATTCCAATAGACACATATAACTGTAGACATGCAATAAGGAAATAATTAAATTATCTCTTGGTTTTACAACAAAAGTGGGGAGGGAATCCCACTCACAGATCTTGCTAAAAACTGGAAGTGAGAAAGCCAATGCAGGTAGTGTCAGGCCTGTAATTCTGTTCCTTTTAGGATCTTTGGCCTGCCACACTTTTTAAAAAATTCTTATGCTGTTTCATTGGTATAGTAGTTGGGAGGGGGGAATAGAAAGGAGTAGGATTGTGGAATGTATTGTTATGGATTTTCTTGGAAGCTCAAGGTCGTCTTTTGTCTCCGCACCTCGACACCTGGCCGGAAGCAGAGGGGTGTACATGCCAGCGTGGAAGATGAAGATTGGACCATGTGATGAATTATGGGGTGTGGGGATAGATGATGAACTTTTAACTGGGTGAACCCACAGGATGTACATTAGAGTTGAAATTTCACAGCATAATGCCAAAATGTCTGTCTTATTAAATTGGAGTTTTAAGGATAACTTTGCTTTGGACAATGATTTAATTCTGCATGATATTTGGAATGCTGACAGGTAGACACAATTGAGACACAAATTTATGCTGCTAAGTGAGACATTGTGTTTTGCCCCATTTTACAATCTTTCTCGCCACAGTTGTTAAGTGAATCATTGCAGGTGTTAAGTGAGTATCACGGTTGTTAAGTGAATTCAAGCTTCCCCATTGACCTTTTTTTGTCAGAAGGTGGTCACATGATCCCGGGACACTGCAACCACACAGACAAAAAAATCCAAATTTTGATCATATGACCTTGGGGAAGCTGCAATAGTTGTAAGTGTGAAAAATGACCATAGGTCACTTTTTCAGTGCTGTTGTAACTTTGAACGGTGACTAAAAAAATTGTTTTCAATTCGAGGATTTCTTCCGGAATGATCAACAACCCCGTGGAAATGAACCTTTAGAGGAATTTGGGGAGCCCTGCTTTAATTTAACCCTGTACAAAAACATTGTACAGATTGTTGGAGGTGTCAGACAATGTTATTTTCAAAAAGTCCATTTAGAACTAAGACTTAAACCGCTGGGTAACTCCTACTCTTTACCCCATTTTATAAACCACAGGCTGGAACAGGTTTTGTTATTTTTTTAAACAGATCGAGAACTACCTGCAATGTGGGGTATCCTTTCCCTGTCGTTATGTTGATGCCAGGGGACCAATTCAACAAGGTGGATTCAATATGTCTTTAGTGATCCATCCATTTCTTGAAATCTTTTTGTATGCTTAGATAGTCTTCAACTTAACAACCTTTTGAAACTGGGGGGGGGGGTTTACTTAGGACAAAAGTGCGGTATTCAGTCATTTCTGACAAGTTCTGGATAACCGGTAGCGGAAATTTTGAGTAGTTCGGAGAATTAGCAAATAGGCTGGGGGCGCCCACGCTGCCTCCCAGCCTCCCAGCTGATCTTCTTCTGTTGCCCTGAACAGGAGAACGGAGCTGGACAGCAGGTTAGTGGGGTGGGGAGGGATTTTGCAGTAACCTTCCCCTGCCACACCCCCAAGCCAAGCCACGCCCCCAAACCACGCCCACAGAACCAGTAGTAAAAAAAATTGAATCCCACCACTGACCCAGATCCAAAATTCCGACAGTCGCACAGCCCCATGGTCATATGACTGCATGTCAGACAGCCAGATCTGCTTAATAAATATATGATTCACTGAACAACTGCAGTGATTCACTTAACAACCATGGCAAAAGAGATCATGAAATCAGACACAACTCATTGAACAATCACCTTGCTTAACAACCAAATTTCTGGCCCAAAAAATGCCTTAACTGCATGTACTACTTTGGTAGTTGTCAACATATTGGCAATAATGATCAATATACCTGCAGTTCTATTCACCTCAATTTCCCTCTACTGTCCCCCTGACGAGAATAGCAAGAATGTTCAAGAATAAATCAGAAAAATGTTGAAAATGTCATCAAGCACCGGGTTCATGTTACCATATGTGGTGGACTTGCGCAGGAGCTAAAAGATATTGGACTAAGATCCACACGTGGTTGGAGAAAACATATAGACTTTAAACCAGAGACTTTTTTTATTGGGAATTATACCAGAAATATATAATAGAGATTTGAAATACTTGATTGTAAATGTTTTAACAGCAGCTAGAATTGTATTTGCAAAAAATTGGAAAAATGAGAAAATACCAACGCAGGAGGAAATTATTCAAAAAATTATGGAATGTGCGGAAATGAGCAAATTGACATTTGAAATTAGAGAACAAGAAGATGAATAATTTTACAAGGTTTGGGATTTGTTTTATCAATGGTTAAATAAAAAATCACGATAATAGCAAAAGTGGGAGAACTTTTTATATTTTAAGAATAATAGAATGATATATGCAATACTATAAGGGTTTAGCACTGTTAAACAGATTAGAACGTTGTAATGGAATAATGTTGTATGTATGATTTCAATATATATAATATTTTGTTTAAAACGTAGGAATAATAATTGGAGTTGAAATATTGATGCAAAATGATGTTGTATGTATGGATTCAATATTCAGAATATCTTGTTTAAAATTAAGGAATAATAATTACAGTTGAAAAATTGACATTTAATAATAATGTACTTATGTTTATCTAATGAACAATTTGTGATTCAATATATAATTGTAAGTGGAGACCATGGAAAGGACGCACGAAATCCTGTAACCAAACGACACGCTATATGAAATGGAAGAAGGTTGTATGTGTTTTATGTTTTTTGTTTGTTTTTGTTTGTTTAAAAATAAAACATTTATTTAAAAAAAACTTCCCTCTACGGTCCATTCCCTTAAATGCGGCTCAGATTGAAATAATAGATTATGCCTCCTTTAAATATAATTTAATTACTGAATATAATACATTGAGTGTTTTACAGTTTGGGGGATTCCTGTGCAATGAAAAAATAATAATAGCAAGAACAGCTACAAATATGTGGGATGAAATTCAGCTGTCTGTCTGTGTGACCAGAAGGTGATACTAGAATTTTGTAATTCCATTTTTTTCTCTCGCGTTCTATTTTGATCACATTGAAAGAAGCATAGGTAGCTATTTTTAGCATTTCTTGCCAACTTGAGCTATTCTGTGATTAAGATTTGAGAGACATTTTTGCAATCGGGAGTTTCTTGCCTCTTGCGCCAAGGGCGTTTCCACAGCCATAGTTTTTGCTCTGTTTTTGATCTCAGTCCAAGGAATGGGGACAATTAATGAAAACTAACAGTAGATGATGGGCATTACAATCAAATTCTAGTGTGATATTCTGACCCTTATTTATACAGGTAGTCCTGGACTTATAACCGGTTGCTTAGTGACAGTTTGAAGTTACAACAGACCTTTCTGGGAATACTTATGACCCAGATTTGAAGTTCTGATGGTCACCCATGCCTATGGTCACAGGGCCACGCTTCAGGTGCTGTGTTTACGGACGTTTGCAGCGGCCTATGGTCACGTCACTGCATTTTAAGACGCTTTTTGTTAAAACTGCATCCATAGTGAAGCATTAGTTCACTCAACGACCGTGGTGTTTTCTTAATGACCTTAGTGGTTGCTGTATGACTGTGGCATTCACTTAGCGACCGCTGCAAAAATGGTTGCAAAATCAGATCACTCACATGGGTGATCCGATTTATGACCATCATGAGCTATGTCCGTCATGAGCAGACTCCTTTATGGTCGTTACTCGAGGAGTAGTGAATTGCACCATAACCTTACAATGTATAAAGACCACTTGGAAGCTAAGACCACTTGGAAGCTATGACCTGTGTGCAGTGGCACACAGAGTAATGGGTCTCTCAAGGTTCATTCCTGTTACATCTGTGGCATGAGTTGTGTTGGCTCCTGGTTCCCACCCCCCACCCCCAATGTACTCATCCTTATCTTCAAAGTCCTATATGGCACAGGGCTAGATTATCTGATGGAAGGCCTCTGTCTAAGGACATTTTTACTCATCCTATCAGATTAGAGAGGATCGGCATTGCTCACAGTGCTTTCCCTTGAACATTGTCAACTTATGGGATCTACAAAATGTGTCTCTTCCATGGCAGCCCCTGTTCTATGGAACCCTTCAATTGAAGTTTGACAGACACCCCCTACCCACCCCTAGCTTTCCAAAAAGCACATGATCTGGCTGGGATAGTGTAAGATTGATGAGAATTTTTTTTCTCATGAACTGCTCATTAAAGTTTATTTTGAGGCTTTTGCTATTGGTGATTCTAACAGATAGATGAATGTATTAATGTATAATAGATAGATGAATGTATTAACGGTAAAATTAAAGGTAAAGGTAAAGGTTCCCCTCGCATATATGTGCTAGCCGTTCCTGACTCTAGGGACCGGTGCTCATCTCCATTTTAAAGCTGAAGAGCCAGCACTGTCCGAAGATGTCTCCATGGTCATGTGGCCGGCATGACTAAACGTTGAAGGCACACCAAAGGTGGTTCCTATTTTTCTACTTGCATTTTTACATGCTTTCGAACTGCTAGGTTGGCAGAAGCTGGGACAAGTAACGGGAGCTCACTCCATTACGCGACACTAGGGATTTGAGCCGCCGAACTGCCAATCTTTCTGATTGATAAGCTCAGTGTCTTAGCCACTTCACTGTATTGACATTATAGTGGCTTGCAGGGGCCCCTGTGCTTACTAAGTAGTTTGAAGCAAAAATTTCTTTACATCGGATAACCTTGAAACTCTTGAGGTTAGAGAAGAAACCTCATGAGCAAGTCAATTTCTCCTCCACCCAACCAAGAGAAGAGTGGACCTGTCCAGTCAAGGGTTCCTGACAGGGTGATTGAACCTCTGCCTGCAGTTGCCCCACTTTTACTTTTTGGAAAATACCCTTTGGGGACTCCTGGGAGCTTTCATTGCAATACAGATAAAAGAACAAGCAGATCTGGGCCTTTTTTGACCATATGTCATGAACGCCCCTGGAGGGCATCCATGTGTTTTGAGCTGCCACAGCTCCCAAAGCTGCCAACATCCTCTTACATCCAGTCGAATAGAAAAAACACATAACCAGCACATGCTTCTCCTCAGTCACATTTTCAGGGTTCTTTATGTACATTGTACAGACCATTGTCCAAACCAGTCCAGACCATGCTGGCTGGGGAATGCTAGGAGTTGAAATCCATACATCTTCAAGTTACCAAGGTTGAGGAATGCTGGTCCAGACACTTGCTGGAAAAAATGGAGAATGGGAGGTAAAGGAGGAGAGAGAGAGAGATAGGAGAGAGGAGGAAAGGGAGAGGAAAGGGGAAGAGTGAGGAGGAGAGAGGGAGAGGAGAGACAGGAAAGGGAGAGAGGAGAGAAAGGGAGAGGAGGAGAGGAGAGGAATAGGGGAAGAGAGGGAGAGGAAGAGGAGGAGAGACAGGAGAGACAGGAAACGGAGAGAGGAGGAAAGGGGAAGAGTGAGGAGGAGAGAGGGAGAGGAGAGATCGGAAAGGGAGAGAGGAGAGGAAGCAAGAGGAGAGGAATAGTGGAAGAGAGGGAGAGGAGGAGGAGGAGAGAGGGGAGAGACAGGAAAGGGAGAGAGGAGAAAAGGGGAAGAGTGAGGAGGAGAGAGGGAGAGGAGAGACAGGAAAGGGAGAGAGGAGAGAAAGGGAGAGGAGGAGAGGAGAGGAATAGGGGAAGAGAGGGAGAGGAAGAGGAGGAGAGACAGGAGAGACAGGAAACGGAGAGAGGAGGAAAGAGGAAGAGTGAGGAGGAGAGAGGGAGAGGAGAGACAGGAAAGGGAGAGAGGAGAGGAAGAGAGAGGAGGAGAGGAATAGGGGAAGAGAAGGAGAGGAAGAGGAGAAGAGAGAAGAGAGACAGGAAAGGGAGAGAGGAGAAGGGGGAGAGAGAGGAAGAGCAGAGGGAGAAGAAAAGGAAAGAGTGGGGAGGAGAGAGGGAGAGGAGAGACAGGAAAGGGAGGGAGAAGAGGAAGAGAGAGGAGGAGAGGAAGACAGGGAGAGAGGAAGTGAGGGAGGGGGGGAGAGAGGAGGAGGGAGAGGAATAGGAGAAGAGAGGGAGGAGAGAAAGAGGAGAGAGAGGAGGCATAGTTGTTAAGCAGAAGGAAAGCTGTTCTGCTGGGATGGATTATTCCTGCTGTTTTTATTTTTAAATCTCAAATAGCAGGGATGCTGGCAGGATAACATAACAACATTGGCACAGTCAGTTATTTTTCATTTCAGCTGTATAGATGCAGCTGTGTGAGATAGAGATGGAGAGAGACAGAAGATGGGCTTCTTTGACAAAATGATATGAAAATTCACCTTGCTGATAAAATGAGGAGAACCAAGCTGGCCAGTCTCTTTCCAGGGCTATGACACTGATTGAGAAGGCTGTAATCCAGAGGGGATATTCTGCTGGTTCGTCCCGATTCGGGTGAACTGATAGTGGCAGTGGCAGGAGGCTCTGCCCACCTGCCCAGACATCACCACAAACGCTCTGCGCATGCCCAGAAGCACTGCGAGCTAGTAGTGAAGATAAGAGGAAACCATTACTGCTGTAATCTTCTCTGCCTTAGGTAGATTGTAGGGGACTCTGACCAGGAACTGGAAAGGGTGGGAGGCAGCGGTGGGATCTACTTACCTTCCCTATGGTTTGCAAATGTGAGCCCATGCGCAGAAGGTAGTGCATTATATTGGGGCGGAGCCTCCCGCAGCAGCCACTACCACTTCACCTGAACTGGAGAGAACAGGCTGAATACCACCTCTGGTGAGAGGTAGTGTTGCAGAAAATGACAGGCTTTAGACTTCTCAGGATACATGAAGAGTTTATTTGGCAGCCAGGTTCAGAAAGCTAGCCCATGGCTAACATTGCAAATTCTGAACAACCTTCATTATCGAAGCACGCATTCTTATGCATTCTCAAAGACAGCGTTAACACGGAAATACTTAACTCATTTCTTATTGGTTATTTTGGGGGAAAAGCCTTATAAGTAGATGGAGGTCTTACTTCTCCTTTTGTTACAGGTATGGACTGCGTGTCATTAATGAACTTTATTTGAATCTTGTGGTTTGGACTTTTGACATCGGGATGTTGGCTAGAACATCTTGTGGTTAGAGGCTGATGACATTTCCCTGTCCCTTTAAGCAAGCTTCTACCTGTCCCTTTTATGCCACGTCTTCGTTCTTATATTTTAATTCATAGTTTATTCTACTTTAGTAGGAAAACAAAACCAACCAAAAAAACAAGCTGCAACCAGTCTTAATGTTGCAAAAAAAAATCCTGAGTTTGGATATATATATATATATATATATATACATACATACATACATATGTGTGTGTGTGTGTGTGTGTGTGTATTTGTGTTACAACCCCTGGTATGCCTAAATATGGGAGGAAGGTCACTACTCCCTCTTTCTGTCCTTCGGCTCATCACAGAAGACCATGCAGGCAGAAAACCATATTTTTATTTTTAATGTTGCCTTTTTTATATTTGTGTTGTATTTGTACTGATAAATAAATAAAGGGAGACTAGTATAGATCTATTTCGAGCTAGTTAGCTCTCATCAGCTAGCCATACCCTTACTGGGATTTGAACCTGGGCTGTATTATATCTTAGGCAGGAGTCTTAGCCACTAAGCCACAGGCTCGCCTCCTTATCAGTTGAGCCAGGGAAATAGGTATGTATTTGTGTTACAACCATATATATATCAACACAGTTTTGGAATGAAACAATGTAACTAGAAAGGGATGGCCAGCTTCAGAGCCAGATGAGTGGCATGAAGAATCTATGTGATGGAACCCAGAGATGAAAAGATGAGAGATGTCAGATGTGATTAAATAGCTGGCTTTTCTGTGTTGGAAGAAATGTCCTTCTGGGTTCAGTTCCAACTGGGGAAAAAGACACTGGACACTGGAAAGATGGTTTAATGGTGGACAGGATCACATGGCTTGAGCTCCTGAACAGAAAAGGGGGGGCACATGCTTCCAGATGTTGGGTGAAGAAGAAGAGAGAGAGAAAAGGGACTTGCTGGGTTTTTTTAATACTCTGTTCGGCCCCTCCTCTCTGTTTCCTGTTCCTGTGTATGAAATGTATTCTGATTGGTTGTCAGACTCCCATGGGGCCATGCAGGGACAACTCTCTAGGCTGTGTTTTGAGTCCAGGTTTGGTTGAGTTCCCAGATGCCATGTGGTGAGTTGGGTAAAGGGCTAATACTATCATGCCCTAATCCCATCACATGGGAGCTGAAGGGGAACTCTGTGTTATGTAGAATAGACTGGCTCAGGCATTTTAATGGCCCATTAAGAAAAGTGGGGGATATTAAGAGTGAGTCTGTTTCCTGCCTAAAACCATGTTTCTCCATTTCTTATCCAGGGAAATATTATATTCTGCCTTTTCAATATTTCCTAGGATATTTCATTTTTTCTAGGAGAGGGATGGGTGCTAACTTCCTACATCTGTATGGCTTTTCTGTGGAGATAGAATCTAATGCTTTCCATAATTTCACCCATTTTCATTCCCACCCTGGAGTAGGCGATTATGGCCTAGTCTGAACCTGTAGCTTTTGATATAAGATAAACAATTACATAAACATGTGGTTAGCATGCTATTTTGAAGCTCTCGGAGCAGAATAAATTAAGAGAAAGAGTGACTTGTTGCATAAGAGTGTTTCAATCATCCCTTTGCAACTCAACAAGCAAACTCAACTTACAGGTGAAACTCGAAAAATTAGAATATCGTGCAAAAGTTCATTTATTTCAGTAATGCAACTTAAAAGGTGAAACTAATATATGAGAGACTCATTACATGCAAAGCAAGATAGTTCAAGGCGTGATTTGTCATAATTGTGATGATTATGGTTTACAGCTCATGAAAACCCCAAATCCACAATCTCAGAAGAATATTGTGAAAAGGTGCGATATTCTAGGCTCAAAGTGTCCCACTCTAATCAACTAATTAAGCCTTAACACCTGCAAAGGGTTCCTGAGCCTTTAAATGGTCTCCCAGTCTGGTTCAGTAGGAATCACAATCATGGGAAAGACTGCTGACCTGACAGTTGTGCAGAAAACCATCATTGACACCCTCCATAAGGAGGGAAAGCCTCAAAAGGTAATTGCAAAAAAAGTTGGATGTTCCCAAAGTGCTGTATCAAAGCACATTAATAGAAAGTTATGTGGAAGGGAAAAGTGTGGAAGAAAATGGTGCACAAGCAACAGGGGTTACCGCAGTCTGGAGAGGATTGTCAGGAAAAGGCCATTCAAAAGTGTTGGGGACTTTCACAAGGAGTGGACTGAGGCTGGAGTCAGTGCATCAAGAGCCACCACACACAGATGGATCCTGGACATGGGCTTCAAATGTCATATCCCTCTTGTCAAGCCACTCCTGAACAACAAACAATGTCAGAACCATTTTACCTGGGCTAAAGAAAAACAGACCTGGTCTGTTGCTCAGTGGTCCAAAGTCCTCTTTTCTGATGAGAGCAACTTTTGCAACTCATTTGGAAACCAGGGACCCAGAGTATGGAGGAAGAATGGAGAGGCACACACTGCAAGATGCTTGACGTCCAGTGTGAAGTTTCCACAGTCTGTGTTGATTTGGGGAGCTATGTCATCTGCTGGTATTGGTCCACTGTGCTTCATTAAGTCCAGGGTCAACGCAGCCGTCTACCAGGAGATTTTGGAGCACTTCATGCTTCCTTCCACAGACGAGCTTTATGGGGATGCTGACTTCATTTTCCAGCAGGACCTGGCACCTGCCCACACTGCCAAAAGCACCAAAACCTGGTTCAATGACTGTGGGATTACTGTGCTTGATTGGCCAGCAAATTCGCCTGACCTGAACCCCATAAAGAATCTATGGGGCATTGCCAAGAAAAAGATGAGGGACATGAGATCGAACAATGCAGAAGAGCTGAAGGCCACTATTGAAGCATCCAGGTCTTCCATAACACCTCAGCAGTGCCACAGGCTGAAAGCTTCTGTGCCACGCCGCATTGAGGCATTAATTGCTGCAAAAGGGGCCCAAACCAAGTACTGAGTACATATGCATGCTTATACTTTTCAGAGGTCCGATATTGTTCTATGTACAATCCTTGTTTTCTTGATTGCATGTAATATTCTAATTTTCTGAGATTGTGGATTTGGGGTTTTCATGAGCTGTAAGCCATAATAATCACAATTATGACAAATCACGGCTTGGACTATCTTGCTTTGCATGTAATGAGTCTTATCTCATATATTAGTTTCACCTTTTAAGTTGCATTACTGAAATAAATGAACTTTTGCACGATATTCTAATTTTTTGAGCTTCACCTTTAGTAGCTCCTTTCTTAGACACTTCAGAAGAAAGCCAACGCAAAGATTCAGGTCAACATGACTTTTATTCTTTTTGGGAATTTTGACCCAATATTACATGCAATTCTTAAACAATATAGAAGATCTCTGCATATCACGGATGGTGATGTCCATCACGACCTCAATCTGTTTTGTCAGGTCCTGGTTTGGGTTCCTCGTAGGGATGCTCAATCACTTCTGAAAGACAAATAAAGGCCAAAAGGTCAGAGGCCAGGAAAGAGCAGGAAGTAGATTTATTGAGTAAGAATATTTACTAGGTGAATGAGAAAGCTGAAAGCTATTGGTTCATCGAGGAGAAGAGTTGGAGTAGGAACCTGGGAGGAAATTGGTTGGCTTCTCTACCCAGATGTTTTCTCAATCTTGACAACTTTAAGATGTGCAGACTTCAACTCCCAGAATTCCCTAGCCCCAAGACTGGCTGGGATATTGCCAAGATTGAGTAACAAGTGTTCAAGAATTCATTAGTGATGAAAGAAACTAGAAACTTTACTGACAAGCTGTTATGACCTCTTTTTTGTATTTTATCTATTCTTGGATTGACTTTATATACCCAATATAGATGTAATAAAGTGGTAAATAAGGAATTCTTCATTTTGTGTCAAGGCCATTGAGCTTCCTGATTTCCCAGAATTCTACTTGTCAGGGACCATAACAAAAATAAATCCAAGCATTTGCCACATTGAATGACTATTCTGTGTCTCAGTGGCTAAGACGCTGAGCTTGTCGATCAGGAAGGTCAACAGTTCAAATCCCTGTATAGGTCTCCTGCATGAGCAGGGGGTTGGACTAGATGACCTCCCAAGTCCCTTCCGACTCTTACTGAGTGCAGTTCTAATGTACCAGGTAGTCCTTATATCAGACAAAGCTGTTGTAGATTAGGTACATCTGTTGTGCTAATCCATGGTTTATTTTAGTGATGACTTCCTGACTAAATCATAGCTGGCTGAATTCCCAAAATATGATATACTAAAGCCAAGAAATGATATTACATCTTAGTTGAATATGTGACTTCAGTCTTTAAAACAACATGGGATATTCGTTTACAACCTACAGCCATTTATCACTGTATACTGTAAAGGTAACTAGGGATTTGAACCGCTGAACTGCTGACTTTTCTGATCAACAAGCTCAGCGTCTTAGCCTCTGAGCCACCACAACTACTGTAGATACCCACAATTAGACATATTGGAACTTGCTGTGAGGAAACAAGATGCCAAAATTTGAAGAAGGGCTAAGGCCAACTATTTCAAAATGTCACCACTTAAGTGACAAAATCATTTCATTGGCCTGCCTGTTGCCTGCCCTGGTGGTCTTTAAAAGTCACACAACTACAAGGAGGGTGTTGAAGCCATGCCTCAAAGCCTGAAGAAACAGGACAGCAATTCAATTTATGCAATTCAATGCATCAAAAACAGATTTTGAAATGTGGGAAGATTTATCTTTTGATCATGAAGACATCCCGTTGTCAAAACGTGTCTAGCAAATTGTATTATCAATGCACATGTTTTAAGATGCAGTGGTCTGCTTAACTTCATTTGGTAAATCTCTGTATTTCCCTTCTGTGTGTGCTTTTCAGTGCAGCTGGAATTAACCCACACCAATACAATTTTTTTTAAAAAAAGTGAGCTGGGGCCCTGAAGTTGCTTGTGAGAGTTCATTTTCAGAAACAGCCTCCCATGAAAAAAGATCACCTGAGCTATTTTGATCAAACTACAGGTAAAAATAAGGATAAAGTTTTCCCTCGCACATATGTGCTAGACTTTCTGACTCTAGGGGGCGGTGTTCATCTCCGTTTCAAAGCCAAAGAGCCAGCGCTATCCGAAGACATCTCTGTGGTCATGTGGCCGGCATGACTAAACACCGAAGGCGCATGGAATGCTGTTACCTTCCCACCAAAGGTGGTTCCTATTTTTCTACTTGCATTTTTACGTGCTTTTGAACTGCTAGGTTGGCAGAAGCTGGGATAAGTAACGGGAGCTCACTCTGTTACATGCGCTAGGGATTCAAACCGCTCAACTGCCGACCTTCTGATCAACAAGCTTAGTGTCTTAGCCACTGAGCCACCACATCAGAGGTGGGTTGCTAACAGTTCGCACTGCTTCAAGCGAACCGGTATTGGAAATTGAGACTGAGTCGCTGAACTGGTAGGGACGGCAGGCTGGCCATGTCCGCGAACCAGTTTCCCGGACTCTGCTGCCGTTGCCGGCTTGTTTTTTACAATTTTTTTTTCATGTTCTGTGCATGCGCAGAACAATTTACAGTCAACTGCACAGGCACACAAGGTAATCAGCAGCAACGCTGGCAGAAATCCACCCTTCCTCCACGTCCCTTTAAACTACAAGTAAGATAGTGAATTATAGTATTTTTTTTTAAATTGCACCTCTTAAAATAACATAGCCTTTTTGTTTTGCTTTGTGAATGTGCTGCTTCCTTGCCATTCTCCTTCCGCATTTCTTTTTTTTTCTTTTTTTTTAATTAACAAACATATAAAATACACACAGACAAAACTTAGACGTAGAACACATTTACACAGTACAATACAAACAGGAGCTTCCTGTTCTTTCTAGTAGCAATTGTCAATCGATAGCATTCACCTTATATTATTTCCCTTCCATTGTATTTTATTTGGGTTTCACCATTCTTAACTTTCTTATTTTACTCGTAACTATTGTTTTTGAGTTTTGTTACATTCCTTCATTGATTCTTGTTTCTTTCCTCCATCCACCTATACCATTTATCCCATATCTGGTAGAATTCTGATTCTTCTTTTCCCTGAATTTCTTTAGTTAGTTTGTCCATTTCAGCACAGTCCATAACCTTTCTTATTATTTCATCTTCGCTTGGAGTTAGTTTGTTTTTCCATTTCTGGGCATAGGCAATCCTTGCTGCCGTAATTATATGTAGTATTAAATACTGGATTTCTTTTTTGTATTTCACAGACATTATTCCTAATAAAAAGATTTCCAGTTTCCATTCTATTTTAACTCCCGTTATTGCCTCCAGCCAATTTTCGATCCTTTTCCAAAACTTTTTAGCCTCCTCACAGGTCCACCATAAATGGTAATACGTTCCGTGTATCGATTCACATTTCCAACATTTTGTCCTCCCGCATTTCTTGATGATGCTGAAATGGCTACTTCACCAGGATTTATTTATTTAGTATATGGTGCTAAATATCCTAACCAGGATAAATCAAGAGCTAACCATGATGTGTCTTTAGAGCAGTTTTGCATAAAGCTTTATTAAGGCTAATCTGTGCATAGCATAAATACTGAGGCATTTTTCAACAATCCATTTCTTACCTTTGGTCTTGTCAAATACCCTTTTTATGGTCCTCAGGGCCGTCCTTACGGCATTGGCAACACAATCCATGTTACACATCTTGTCGGCTTGTCAATTAACAGCACCTGCAGGTAGATATGAAGATGAAATGCTATCTGAGCTGGGTAAATCTGGACAACCACTAGATGTTAAGAAAGGAGTTCAATCCACTCTTTGTCAACATGCATCCATCCAGTGGTCAGATGGCCCCAGGAAGGAACCATATTGGTTCCACAACAACCAAAACAAGGGCATATATTATAGGTAGTCCTCGACTTACAACCATTTTGACCATTCAAATTTACAACAATACTGAAAAAGTGACCTAACAACCGGTTGTCACACTTATGACTATTGCAGCATCCCTCTGATCATGTGATCAAAATGTAGATGCTGGGCAACTGGCATGTATTTATGACCGTTGTAGCTTCCTGGGGTCATGTCATCCCATTTCTGAAGAGCAAAGTCAATTGGGAAACCAGATTCACTTAACAACTGTGTTACTAACTTAATGACTATGATATCTTTTGACTGCCATAAAATGGGTCAAAACTCAATTAGCAACTGTCTTGCTTAGCAACAAAAAATTTGGCCTCAATTGTGATTGTAAGTCGAGGACTACCTGTATATACAATACAATACAATACAATACAATACAATAGTAGAGTTGGAAGGGACCTTGGAGGTCTTCTAGTCCAACCCCCTGCCTAGGCAGGAAACCCTATACCGTATATATATCCCATAGTCCCCCTAAATATTTCCTTGGATTGACTGAAGTTGCTCCTTTTCCTTGATAACTTTATGAGGTTGTACAAAACATTAGATGTAAGCAGCAAAAGAGTCTTCCTTCAGTTTTGTGCCATACCAAAAAATTGCCTTGATTGATTTTTTTTGTATGTCAGGTTGTTATAGGAAATATAGGGCTATTAAAAATAAATAAAAGGGCATTCCACCTTCCCTCAACTTGCATCACTTCGCCCTTGCCATCCCTTAAAATCCACCGTCGATTCAAAAATTAAAATACAAAGGAAGCAAATAAGAAAGAAAAAGTCAGAACGGTTCCAAAGTTTTCAATAGCATATATAGGCTTAACATTAATGTATTGTATTGACTTATGACCATTTGTTTAATGACTTTCAAAGTTATGCGAGTGCGGAGAAAAATTACTTACAACCGGTCATCACATTTATGATTTACAGTGTGCCTGCAGTTACTTGATCAAAAATCAGGCATTAGACACCCAGAATGTATTTGTGAGGTTTGTGGAATCCTGGGGATCATGTGATCGCCATATGTGTGACCTTCCCAACTGGCTTCTGACAAGCAAAGTCAAGGGGGGGGGAGCCAGATTCACTTAAGGACTGCAGTGATTTGCTTAACAACCAAGCCCCAAATTTCATAGAATTGAGCTCACTTAAGAACCACCTTGCTTAATATCAGTGGTTCCGGTTCCAATTGTGGCCATAAATTAAGGTCTACCTGTAACTCATTTGAAGGTCTGAAAAAATAAAAACAGAGCAATATGCTCATAACATGCACTATTCATGTTGCAACATGTTGCTGGACCATCTTCTTGCTGTAAAATCTGTTCCGGGAATCTAAATGACAATCTACTTGGGCACAAAGTGTGATGGGACTAACAGAATAACAGAGTTCGAAGGGACCTTGGAGGTCTTCTAGTCCAACCCCCTGCACAAGCAAAAAATTCTATATCATTTCAGACAAATGGTTGTCCAGTCTCTTCTTAAAAACCTCCAGTTTTGGGGCACCCGCAACTTCTGGAGCCAGATTGTTCCCCTCATTCATCGTTCTCACTGACAGGAAATTTCTCCTCAGTTCTAGGTTGCTTCTCTCCTTGATTAGTTTCCACCCATTGCTTCTTGTCCTGCCCTCAGGTGCTTGGGAGAATAAGTTGACACTCCCCTCCCCTTCTTTGTGGCAGCCCCTGAAATATTGGAACACTGCTATCATCTCATCCCTAATCCTTTACTTCATTAAACTAGACATACCCAGTTCCTGCAACCCTCCAGTCTATATTTTAGCCTCCAGTCCCCTAACCATCTTTAGTTGCTCTTCTCTGCACTCTGATCTATCTCTGTGCAAGTAAGGGTTGTGACTGGAACACCAGCATAAAACCGAGTTGTGTAATCAAAGCGCTGCTCCTTTTTTATACGTGCGGTGGGTGTGACACCAATTTTAAAAAAATGGGGCAAGACTTCGATCCTGTGGTACTACCATCTTGAACTCCCTCTGCAGGTCTTCCTGCTGGCAAAATAGGTTCTTTGGCCCATGGATAATGTTGGTATCTCTAACCATAGAGATGACTCAAGAAGAATCTTCCCAGCCTGGATGGTTACAGAACAGGGCAAACCGCTCTTGCCACCTACCACCACTGATTCTGTGATATCTCTTCTGAGCTTCTCCTTCTTGTTCCTCATCCTGCCCATTATTCAAGCCAATTTATTTGTTTACAACTAGATTTTTAAAATAAAACCAAAGCTGGGATACGCAGAGGTAGCATTCGAATTACGACCATAATGGCGCCTGCCCATTGTGATTGTAAGTTGTTAACAATTACAAGGAGTCCTCAACTCACAACAATTTGCTTAGTGACCAAGAGCTGGGGTGGCACAGTGGTGAGAATGCAGTACTGCAGGCTACTTCTGCTGACTGCCGGCTGACTGCAGTTCGACAGTTCGAATCTCACTGGCTCGTCCTTCCGAGGTGGGTAAAAGGAGAACCCAGATTGTTCGGGGCAAATATGCTGACTCTGTAAACCGCTTAGAGAGGGCTGTAAAGCACTGTGAAGCGGTCTATAAGTCTAAGTGCCATTGCTATTCGAAGTTACAACGGCACGGGAAAAAAGTTATTTGTGACCATTTTTCACACTTATGACCGTTGGAGCATCTTCACCGTCACATGATTTACATTTGGATGCTTAACAATTGATTCACATTTATGATGGTTGCAGCGTCCTGGGGTCATGCGATCCCCTTTTGTGATCTTCTGAGCAAAGTAAATCAGACTCACTTAACAACCGTGTTACTAATTTAACAACTAGAGTGATTCACTTAAGAAATCTGGCAAGAAAAGTCGTCATTTGGGGCAAGACTCATTTAACAAATTTCTCACTTAACAACCTAAAATTTGGGCTCAGTTGTGGCCGTACGTTGAGGACTACCTGTATAAAATAGGTAGTGTGACCAACGCAATTTTGCAATGCTCATTCAGTGGTTGTTAGGCAAACACTACAGTTGTTAAGTGAATGTATTGTTTGCTATGGTACTGAAATTGTTTGACAAAACCGTTGTATAATATGAGGGTGGGACCCTAGGACACTGCAAATGCCATAAATAGGTGAGGAGGGCAATCATTGGAACTTCTGACCTGGGTCGCATGTCCCCTTTATCAGGTAGGTCATAACTTCAAATGATTGCTAAACATTCAGTCATACATTGAGGACTGCCTGTATCCCACATTTCCTTCCATCCTGTTTTCCCTACAACTACCTGTAGGTTAAACTGAGAGCGAAGGACTGGGACACATCACCCAGCCAGCTTTCATGCGGAAGGTGGGACTAGAACTCACAGTCTCCTAGTTTTTAGCTCAACATCCATTACACCCAGCAGTCTCTCTGTTTTTCTTCATTGGTTATTGATGAAGTGTTTCCACTCCCGTGCTTGCGTCTAAGTTGCTCTCCCTAACTTCAGGTGCCCTTTTATTAATACAAGGGTAGCAATTCAGGAACAGTGGTATGTAGGTCCCAAAGGTGCTTTTCAGGGGTCGGCTTCAAAAATTTCAGCAATGGGTTCTTTGCCTAGTTGCTGGGTGGCCCTGGCCTAATCAGCCTCCTGCACTATGGTGGGAGGGGGAGGGGCTTTTCGCCTTCCCCAGGCTCCGGAGGCTTTCCTCAAGA
This sequence comes from Natrix helvetica, assembly GCF_964273705.1. Lineage (NCBI taxonomy): Eukaryota > Metazoa > Chordata > Lepidosauria > Squamata > Natricidae > Natrix > Natrix helvetica. The sequence goes on from NC_138548.1 coordinate 347,158,482, forward strand.
CTCTGAAAGGGCGAAAACTGGAGGACTTCCGGAAGGCCTGTTTTTCCCTCTTCCCGAGCCTCCATGCGGGACCTGCACTTATCTCGCATTCAAAACAGGCCGCGTGGAGACTCCTGGGAGGGGAGGGGTGGAGTGGGAGGGGCCAACCAGCAGTGGGATTTACAGGTTCTCCAAACCAGCTTAACTACGGGTTCTCTCGAACCCAGGTGAACCCGTAGTAGCCCACCCCTGGTGCGTTTCCAAAAAGGCAACTGGACCTTCTTGGTTTTCTTTCCTTGAAAACATTTCTGAGAACTGAAGAAGCTTCTTAGATGAGAAGCAAAACATTTTCAAGGACAAAAACCAAGAAAGTCCAGTTGCCTTTTGGAAAAGCACCGTTGGGACAACCATAACCTGGATGACCGAGGATCTCCATAGACAGTAGTACCGTATATAGGGCTCATATAGAAAGTTAACAGCATCAGCCTATGTGTATTTACACTTTTCTTTCCTAAGTTAAAATAGGTCCTCCTTCAAGGAATGTACCTAGAATTGTTAGTAAAATCTTAGAATCCAAAATCCCAAAAAGTCAGGGAAGAAGGGTCTTTTGTTCTTCAAACAGATACAAAACAGGATTGTTATCTCCATGACTGACTTACACACATGCAAAATCCATGTGAACACCAGTGGTGAGATTCAACCAGTTCGCACCACTTCGGGAGAACTGGTTGTTAACTTTCTGAGCAGTTTGGTGAACTGGTTGTTGGAAGAAATCATTAGGGCAGAGAACTGGTTGTTAAATTATTTAAATCCCACCACTGGTTAACATCGTTCCGGTCAGTGTAGAGAGAATATAGCAATCCTGGCTAAATTATAAAGGAGCATCACATCTGCCCCTTTAGAAGACCCCTTTCAGATCTCAAGTCCTCCAAATGGGTCAAGTTACAAAACCAACATCCCAGCTAATGCACCACCAGATCCGAGAAAAACAGGTCAGCATTCTTTCTGAATGTATTTAAAAGTTTGTCATTGACCAGAAGTAATTATATGCCAACTGTTTGTCTTCACTGTACCTCAAACTGATCTAAGAGCTAAGGGATAGGTGTGCCCTTACTGGAAGTAATTGATAAAAATAACGTTGCTGTTATCAAGTCCCTTTCGGGAGAGGGGGCGGTATATAAACGCTAATAATAAATAAATAAATAAATAAAATAAATCAAGAAGAAAGTTTAACCTAAACTGGTCCTCCTATGTTGGTCTTCCTGGAACACTTTTGTCCTCATTCTGGGGACAAGCAGCACCATGAATCCATCTTGTAAGAAGCCCCTTCCTCCTCTTTGCCCAAATAATGACCCATCACGAAGGACCTCTACCACAATTTCTCTCTGGTGACATCCTACGCCTTCCAGACTCAGCAATGCACCTGCTACAAGATCCTAATCTTTGGGTGTCCTCCTCTGTCTTCCTGTTTGTTTATTCTCCCAAATCCTGAATCACAAGTTTTAGTGCTACCCATTAGCATCAGAATCAGAGATCTGTGCTCTAATTACCTAGTTAGATGCTTCCTAAACAAATACCGACACCTGGTACTTTAGCTGCTAAATAGCCTTGCAGGTGATGTAGCATTGTGCTTACCTCCCCAAAATGTTGCTTCTCGAGAATTCAGGCTGGGGATGTTCAAAAGGGGAGTGGAGTCTCCACTCCCATCCCCAATATAAGTGCACCGGGCTGTAGCTACCTCTCTTCACTCCTGTTCCTCTGTCACTAATACCCTTTCTGCTTTCCGTTTACTGAACGTAGTTTCGGAAGACGCAAAGCATTTGGAGGCATTTCTTAAAGGGTTGTAAGAAGATTGGAAGTAATAAACAGATGAAAGGTGTTCATGAATCCTCCCTATTCCATTTTTTAGCTGTATTTTCTTTGCTTTTGTAGTTTTTGTAGTTTTCAAAAAACTACAAGCAATGATCACAATGCAAGGGCTTATCGCAGACTCTCCTGTTAAAATTATTGAAGCAGAGAGAAAGAGGGATGCAAGGAACAGGACCACGTCTAAAGGGTCCTTCGTATTCTCTGTGCTTGATAATTTTCTTGCAGATGTTTCATTACTTGCTGAACATCATCAGAGCTGGTGCCTCCTAGGGGCTGGGGCTAGGTTACACCATCAATACTAGCACTGATGATGTTGCTAGTTTGGGTAATGAAATGTCTGCAAGAAAACAGCCAAGCTCAGGGAGCAGGAAGGACTCCTCCTTTCAACCTCAAGTTACAAACGGTCACCTATATTGGATCGTATTGCAGGCTGACTCTGCACACTGCCAGGAGTTCGATCCTGACCAGCTCAAGGTTGACTCAGCCTTCCATTCCTCCAAGGTCGGTAAAATGAAGACCCAGATTGCTGGGGGCAATAAGCAGATATTGTAAACTTTCCAGAGAGTGCTGTAAAGCATTATGAAGCAGTATATAAGTCTAAGTGCTATTGCCATCCATTAGAATGGAAACAAGGCAGAAAGTTTCCAGCCAACTGATGATTTCAAATGATTCCTGCAAGTCTACTAATATACAAGTATATACTATGTACGGAAAGCAAAAGCAGCCCATGATTATCCTTTCCCCTTTAAGTCTTCTAATCCCACCTTTATTATTTTTATCAATAACTGAAGGCAGAAAACATATCTCATATTCCTTCCCCCTCCTATTTTCCCCATATCAGCAACCCCGTGAGGTGAATTTGGCTGAAAGAGATTAACAGGCCTAAAGTCACCCATGCCGCTTTCATGCCAAAAGTGGGACTAGAACTCACCATCTCCTGGTTTCTAGACTGGCGCCTTAACCACTAGACCAAACTGGCTTTCAAAGTACCTTCTTTGCCAATAATCTGATGTTCTTACTTATCCAATCCACTTCAATTAAAAACCCATCTGATCCTTTAGCTTTGTACAGTCGCAGCTCTCTTCTCCCCTTAAGGTTTCAACTTACTCAGAAAGGTTGTCTTCACTTTTCTGGAGCTCTTCTCCTGCTGATGTCCTGGAGACTTTTAGATGGCTTATGTACCCAGCTGCTGGGTCCAACCACCCTGCCCACATTGGGGAGGGAGCAATTACACACGTGTGCAATCAATTGCCTCTTTCACAATCTCTTTGAAGGATAATGAACTGATCTGACTAATCTCACTATAATCTGCTGACAATCTGTGGGCGAGGAAACATTTAATTTCAATCTCGTCGTGACCTTTTTGGGGAGAACTGGAATGTATTCTTATCTGATGCTTGGTGAGATCAGCGCAGACATACAAAAAGATATAGCCCAAATAGATCCAAGCCAGAGGTGGGATACACAGAAGTTTACCACCCGTTCTCAAATGTGAGCACGCATGCACATGTGCACCTTCCATGGATATGCACCAGAGGTAGGTTCCTACCGGTTCGGACCAGTTTGGCCGAACCGGTAGTAACTTGGTGGCTTGAGTCGCTGGAACCGGCAGCGACCCAGGCCTGCCATGCCCCCGAACCGGTTCTCTAGGCAGCACCATAGGTGCCACCGTCTTGTTTTTGCTTTCTGTACATGCACAGAGCAATTTTTGTTGTACTGTGCATGCACACGCAGTGTGCGGCGCATCCCTGAGTGAACCAGCAGTAGCGGCAGCCGGAACCTACCGCTGATAGGCACAGTCTTCTGTGCCTCACGCATGCGCCATCTGCGTTTTGCTTGCACAGGACGTCGGAAATGAGGCTACATAGGACATCATGGAGTCAGGGTGGGTGGGTAGGCTCACCCGCAGGTCACCACTACCAGCTCGCCCAAATCAGTCTGAACCGGCTGAATACCACCTCTGATCCAAGCCCTGCCTTTCGTTGAATGCCTGAAGGACGCAAATTGGAAAAGGAACAGGTGACCATGCTGGCCCCATCCTCTTGCCTTGATCTCCACTTATTTGGCTATCTGGGCTACTTGGGGCTCCCCTTTGTTAAAGCCCTAGATTGCATGGAGAAGTTCTACAGATTGTGCCAAAGACAGCGCTCTTCACCCATCATGAAAACGTTACAAGCATGAGATTCACTCTCCCCGTTGTCTATTCATATCCAGTCTCTCTTATCTCTTTTCCCATTCATTGTAAACACATGACTTTCCTCCAAGGAGGATCTGGGACATTCCCTTTGGATGGTGTCAGAATAAGAGTGAAAAGACAATAGCAGGAAGAGCTACACAAGTTTTAAGATCATCCCCCGGATGGCTTGAGAATGAGATGAAGGCAACATGTCAACAACAAATATTGGGATTCTTAACTTTACAGTTACAGCCTTTTATAATGATTAAACTTTTTAATATGAGCAGTATTTGCATTAACCTGCGCAGTTAGCTCTCTGCCTTTGTGGTTCGCTGCCCAGAGTCACTTGATTGTGAGATGGATGACTATATAAATCTGAACGAATGAACGAACAATCATTTAAGGGGAATATTTGTAGCTCAGGGCTGAAATGAGGAGTCCTTGATGTTCTTTGAGCTTCGTTGTCTATGGAGATTCTCAATCATCCAGGACACAGTGGTCTCAAAAGGCAACTGGACTTCATTGGTTTTTTGTCTGTGAAAACATTTCGCTTCCCATTCAAGAAGCTTCTTCAATTTTGAACTGATGAAGCTTTTTAGATGTGAAGCGAAATGTTTTCAAGAAAAAAACAAAAAAAAAGTTCATTTGCCTTCTGAGCTGAGTTGTTTTCCTGTAGACATTTTATTACCCAAGTCATGTAGCACTGATGATGTTATTTAGTTTGGATAATGAAAGGTCTGGCAGAAAACAGCCAAGCTCAGAAAGCACCAAAGGACTCCTCAAACAATCTTTGTCAGGACACAGCAGAAAAAAGAAGTTGTTAGATCATCTTGGTGCTAGTAGACCATAACCTACTACTAGATAAAGTAGAAGAATGTGGGTTGGACAGCATCACCACCAGATGGATTCGTAACTGGCTGACCAACCGCACTCAATGTGTAGTCCTCAATGGAACTGCATCTACATGGAGGGAGGTATGCAGTGGAGTACCCCAAGGCTCTGTTTTAGGCCCAGTACTCTTCAACATCTTCATCAATGATTTGGATGAGGGAATAAATGGGGAACTCATCAAATTTGCAGATGACACCAAGCTGGCAGGAATAGCCAACACTCCAGAAGATAGGCTTAAGATACAGAAGGATCTTGACAAACTTGAACATTGGGCACTATCTAATAAAATGAAATTCAATGGTGAAAAGAGTAAGGTTCTACATTTAGGCAACAAAAATGGAATGCACAGGTACAGTATAGGTGATACCTTGCTCAGTAGTAGTAACTGTGAAAGGGATCTTGGAGTCCTAGTGGACAACCATTTAACTATGAGCCAGCAGTGTGCAGCAGCTGCCAAAAAAGCCAACACAGTTCTAGGCTGCATAAACAGAGGGATAGAATCAAGATCACCTGAAGTGTTAATACCACTTTATAATGCCTTGGTAAGGCCACACTTGGAATGCTGCATCCAGTTTTGGTCACCATGATGTAGAAAAGATGTGGAGACTCTAGAAAGAGTGCAGAGAAGAGCAACAAAGATGATTAGGGGACTGGAGACTAAAACATATGAAGAACGGTTGCAGGAACTGGGTATGTCTAGTTTAATAGAAAGAAGGACTAAGGGAGACATGATAGCAGTGTTCCAATATCTCAAGGGTTGCCACAAAGAAGAGGGAGTCAAACTATTCTCCAAGGCACCTGAAGGTAGAACAAGAAGCAATGGGTGAAAACTAATCAAGGAGAGAAGCAACTTAGAACTGAGGAGAAATTTCCTGACAGAACAATTAATCAGTGGAACAGCTTGCCTCCAGATGTTGTGAATGCCCCAACACTGGAAGTCTTTAAGAAGATGTTGGATAGCCATTTGTCTGAAACGGTATAGGGTTTCCTGCCTAGGCAGGGGGTTGGACTAGAAGACCTCCAAGGTCCCTTCCAACTCTGCTATTGTATTGTATTGTATTGTATCCCCTTTAAACCCCTGCATGCCTTCAGCTAAGTGCATAAACAGCCTTAAAAGTTCTTATTCATTTATTTAAATTATTTTTCAGCAAGTTGGAACTTCAAAAGATCATTCAATGAATGGTTTTAAGTCAAGGACTACCTGTTGCTAAGCAAGGGAGTTATTAAGTGAGTCATGCCCCGTTTTATGACTCTTTCCCTCCAGTTGTTAAGTGAATCATGTAGTTATTAAGCGAAGGTTGTAAATGACAATCCCAATGCCCCATGACACTGTAACCATTGTAATTATGCCAGTTGACACGCATCTAAATTATGATCATATGACTGAGGATGCTGCAATGGTTATAAGTGTGAGAACCGGCCATAAATCTGTTTTTTTCCAGTGCTGTTGTAACTTTGAACTGTCACTAACCTACAGTATAATGAACATTTTGAGCTGCATCTTATTTTATTGTGCCTGGACTGAGATGCCTTAAGATCATCTTAGCTTTTTGCTAATTTATTGGCATGGTAAGGTGGAAGGTATAAAACGAAGCTGAGAATTTGTAGGCCAGGTTGGAGGGGTGGGAAGTCATGATCACATTAGATCTCACCAAACAGAAGCATAACCCTTGGGGAACTTATTACCCCTTGGAAAGTTTAGACCGTTGAAGGATCCAGTAAATGGATTACTGAGTGACGCAACCGCTGTCTTCTGCTACATGACGGGCTGTCACAAAGAGATGGGGAATTGGATAAGCGATGGGGAGAAACTCATCAAATAGAGATCCAACCTGGAACTAAGCAGAACTTTCCCGACAGTGAGAACAATTAATCAATGGAACAGGCTGCCTCCTGGAGTTGTGGGTGCTCCAACACTGAAGGTTTTTAAGAAAAATTGGACAACCAATTGTCCAAGATGATATAACAGTGATGGCTAGCATTTTTTGGCTCAGGTGCCAAAAGCATGCATGCGTGTGCGATGGCCCACATCCATAATTCAATCCCCCCCAGTGCATGAGCGCACGACACCCCGCACTCCCCAGCCGCCCTGTTTTGGGCCTAGCAGGCCTCACTGAAGCCTCTGGAGGCCAGAAATGGCCCGTAAGTAGGCCTGCCCTGGTAGCAGGGCTGGGTTCCTGCCAGTTCTAATCTCTTCTATAGAAGAGGTTCCAGAAATCTACAGTGCCGTTTAGAACCGGTTCCAGCTCCCTCCTCCCGCCCATCATCAAGATGAAGAGCAAGAGGAGGAATTCTGGGAGTTGAAGTCCACAAGTCTTAAAGCTGTCAAGTTTGAACACCCCTGGGGTTTTTTTTCCTAAAGGGTTAGAGGTGCAAGGGTCTTGTAACTTGACAGCTTTAAGACTTGCACACTTCATTGCCAGAGTTCCTGAGCCAACATGACTGGAGGAGGAATTCTGGGAGTTGAAGTCCACAAATCTTAAAGCTGTCAAGTTTGAACACCCCTGGGTTTTTTTTTTCTAAAGGGTTAGTGATGCAAGGGTCTTGTAACCTGACAGCTTTAAGGCTTGCGTGCTTCAAATGCCAGAGTTTCTGAGCCAACATTTTGGTTGCTAAGCAAGAGCGTTGTTAAGTGAATTTCACCACATTTTACAAGTTGGCCACTCCCACCCAGTCACATGGCCAGCAAGCCACTCCCACAAAGCAGGCCACACCTACAGAAGAGATTCTAAAAAAATTTGAAACCCACCACTGCCTGGTAGGCCTGTTTTTCGCCCTCCCCAGGCTTCGGAGGCTTTTCTAAAACCTGGGAAGGCCGAAAACGGCCTCCCCTGGCTCTCCGGAGACCCTTTGAAGGCCAAAAATTAGTTGGCCACCATGCACATGCATGCTGCAGCTGACCGTGTGCCCTCAGGGATGGCTCCACGTGCCACCATAGTGATATAAGGTCTCCTGTCATGGAGTTGGACAAGAAGACCTGCAACGTTCCTTCTAGCCCTGTAATTCTATGTGGGTTACACGTGGTTCAAAAACCACCATCATCAATGACGCATGCCAATTTAGGATTAGCAGTTGATCACTACAGGAACCTGGCTCTCAAGAAGGACTCAAAGTCAACTGAGTTCCTTTCCTCATTGCTCTGCTGAATTACCCTCCACCCATCCTTGAGTGGACAGGAACACGGCAATCCTGGAATATGATTTCTCATAATTGATCTCTGTCCTGCCTTGGTTTCAACTCCTCGGATTTATTTCCAAGGTATTAGATGACCAACCCGACCCATTTTCACACATTGGGAGGCTACACTTGGATTACGATGGAGTAAGGGAGAAAATATTACCTCAGCATCGGTAGGGCTAAAAGATGATGTAAGCCTTTCTCATTCATGAGCTGGGAGATGAGATTAAATCAACACCGTGAGGTACAACAGAAAAAAAGATGTTGACAGAAGTATTTGTCCTATAGTAGGGTATCCTGGAAGGACCTCAAGGGGCACCTGTTCCTATAGCCAATGATGGGAAACCATATTTGCTGGCACGCCCACCATCAGCTCTGGCGTGCTTGTGCACGCCAGCCAGCTGATTTTTGGCTTTCCAGAGGGCCGGGGGAGGCCGTTTTCGCCTTCCTGGGGCTTCAGGAAAGCCTCCGGAGGCTGGGGAGGACGAAAAACTGTTCCTGAACTTCCGGTTGGCCTGTTGGGGCCGTGTTTCATCCTCCCCAGCCTCTGGAGGCTTTCCTGAAACATGGGGAGGGCAAAAAACGGCTGCAACGGGCCAACCGGAGGTTCGGAAACAATCCGTTTCCGGCTTCCGGAGGGCCTCTGGAGGGGGGGGAAGGCTGTTTTCGCCCTCCCCAGGCTTCAAGAAAGCTTGCAAAGCCTGGGCAGGGGTCATGTCTGCATCTGGGGGGGAGGTCGCAAGCGCATGCGCAGGTGGGCGGAGGGGATAGAATTGGCGTGGGCACACCCAATTGTGGCACGCCATAAGGAAAAGGTTCGCCATCACTGTCCTATAGCCTACAGTCTGTACCACCAAACAATTTTGACAAGATCACAAGTTTAATAGCAACTCCACAAAACCATAAAGAGGGTGATGTTGGAAAAGCCAGGTATATTAAATGTTTGCCAAAATTTTCATCCCTCTCCACCCAAGTACCAACACAAGTAAGCTGGCCTGGGTTAGTGTTTGAGTGATGGACCACTGGGGAAAAAAATTAACTGGGAAGTTCAAAACATGAGGAAAAGTAGCAACGGTAAACCATTTCTGTAGGGAGTAGAGTGCCCACAATGAGGTAAACATCAATATGTCAGCCTTACAATAGGAGCTTTTTTGTTATCCTATACTGCTTCCTAATCAATATTTAATATTAATATTTAATAGGGACGCTGTGGCTCAGAGGCTAAGACGCTGAGCTTGCAAATCAGAAAGGTTGGCAGTTTGGAGGTTCGAACCCCTAGCGCTGTGTAATGGAGTGAGCTCCCGTTGCTTGTCCTTGCTTCTACCAACCTAGAAGTTCGAAAGCACATAAAAAATGCAAGTAGAAAAATAGGAACCACCTTTGGTGGGAAGGTAACAGCATTCCATGCACCTTTGGCATTTAATCATGCCAGCCACATGATCACGGAGACGTCTTTGGACAGTGCTGGCTCTTCTGCTTTGAAACAGAGATGAGCACCACCCCCTAGAGTTGGGAACGACTAGCACATATGTGGGAGGGGAACCTTTACCTTTTTAAATCAATATTTATATAAAAAGTAGTTTTATTTGAATCAACATCTTCTCTTATGCTTAGAAGGCCAGACCCATATGTAGGTAGTCCTCATTTTACGACCACAATTGAGCCCCAAATTTCTCTGGCTTAATGAAGTGAGTTTTGCCCTGTTTTATGACCACCTAATGAGAAGGAAGGAGTCACTGGAGAAGAGCCTAATGCTGGGAACGATGGGAGGGCAAGAGAAGAAGGGGACGACAAAGAATGAGGTGGCTGGATGGAGTCACTGAAGCAGTAGGCATGAGCTTGAATGGACTCCAGAGGATGGCAGAGGACAGGAAGGCCTGGAGGAACGTTGTCCATGGAGTCACTATGGGTTGGACTTCACAACTAACAACAACAATGACCTTTCTTGCCACCATTGTTAAGTAAACCACTGCAGTTGTTAAGTCAGTAACACGGTTGTTAAGTGAATCTACTTTCCCCATTGACTTTGCTTGTCAGAAGGTCACCAAAGAGGAATCATATAACTCTCAGGACATTGAAACTGTCATAAATATGAGCCCATTGCCCAGCTTCTGAATTTTGATCATGTGACCATGGGGATGCAGCAACGGTCGTAAGTGTGAAAAATGGCCATAAGTCACTTTTTCAATGCCATCGTAACTTTGAATGGTCACTGAATGAATAGTTGTAAGTCGAGGATTACCTGTATCTGAAGCAATAACCTCCATAACAATCCATCTGTTAGAAAATGCATGAAGCAAGAGTCATAAATCTATCAGGTACATCTGTAGGAAATGATTATGGATGAACCCAAATTTGTGCTTGCACAATTAATCCAAGAGGTGGAGTTTGTGAAATCTCTATGTGTTGCACAAACGTCTCAAAGTTTGTTGGACGTCTTGATCAAAGGATCGGAGCATTGTATCTCTTGAATTTCTTGTTAGATCATGTACCCCGACTAACTCAAGGTTGAGGTGAAAGATCCATCTAAAGTGTAGATTGCTAGGCCGTGACTTCTTATTTTATTTGTTTATTCATTTATTTCATCGAGCACGTATTAGACAACATATATATGTATAAAAATGATTTTGGATAATAATAATAATAATAATAATAATTTTATTTGATTAGCCGCACCCCTCTCCCGAAGGACTCGGGGCGGCGTACAATCAAGCAGATAAAAATACACATAAGACAAACATATATACAAAAACAGAGACATATACATATGTGCATGGAGGAGGATGGACTTAAGTGAAAGACAGTTAAAAAACACAATTTAAAATCCCCTAATAAAATTACCAAATTAAAAACCCATCAGGAGCGTTACTAAGTTATGGTCGAGCCAGGCCAGCTATTTGGAAAAGGTGGGTCTTGAGCTTGACACGGAAGGAGCGGAGGTCAGTAGTAGTCCTAATATCCGGGGGGAGGTCATTCCACAGGGCTGGGCCCGCCACAGAGAAGGCTCTGCTCCTAGGCGCCGCCCCATGGCACTGTCTGGTAGACGGCACCTGGAGAAGTCCCTCTCTGTGCGAGCGGATGGGTCGTAGGGATGTATGGGGCAGAATACGATCCCGCAGGTAACTAGGTCCTGAGCCATGGAGCGCTTTAAAGATCGTAATCAAAACCTTGAAACGCACTCGATAGACCACAGGGAGCCAGTGCAGCTCGCGCAGGAGAGGTGTCACATGGGAGTACTTGGTACTCCCCATAATCACCCGCGCGGCCGCATTCTGGACCAACTGCAGTCTCCGAGTGCATTTCAAGGGGAGCCCCATGTAGAGAGTGTTACAGTAGTCCAGGCGAGACGTCACCAGCGCATGGGTGACTGTGCGTAAGGCGTCCCGGTCCAATAGGGGGCGCAATTGGCGCACCAGGCGAACCTGGTGGAACGCCCCCCTGGCCACGGCTGTCACATGTTCATCCATGGACAGCCTGGCATCCAGGAGGACGCCCAAATTGCGCGCCCGCTCCACGGGGGCAAGTTGAATGCCCCCAATGGCCAGAGATGGAATTATCTGGTTGAACCGGGGGGCCGGAACCCACAGCCACTCCGTCTTGGAAGGGTTGAGCCTGAGTCGGTTGTCATCCATCCAGACCCGTACGGCTTCCACACACCGGGACATCACTTCGATGGCCTCGTTGGGGTGGTTCGGGGTGGAAATGTACAGCTGAGTATCATCAGCGTACAGATGATATCCCACCCCGAAACCACGGATGACCTCACCCAGCGGCTTCATGTATGTGTTGAACAGGAGCGGCGAGAGGACCGACCCCTGTGGCACCCCACAAGTAAGGGGGCTTAGGGTCGACCTCTGCCCCCCTGCCAACACACGTTGCGTCCGGCCGGAGAGGTAGGAGCCGAACCACCGCAAAACGGTGCCCCGGACCCCCAACCCCTCCAGTCGGTGCAACAGGATACCATGGTCGATGGTATCAAAAGCCGCCGAGAGGTCTAATAGGACCAGGATAGAGGAGCAACCCCTATCTCTGGCCCTCCAGAGATCGTCTACCAACGCGACCAAGGCCGTCTCAGTGCTGTGCCCAGGGCAAAAGCCGGACTGGCGCGGGTCTAGATAATCATTCTCCTCCAGATGTCGTGGGAACTGAGAAGCCACCACACTCTCTACAACCTTCGCCAAAAAGGGAAGGTTGGAGACAGGACGATAATTGGCCAGCTCCGTAGGGTCCAGGGAAGGCTTCTTGAGCAAGGGTCTCACCACCGCCTCTTTCAAGGCGGCCGGGAGAGACCCCTCACCCAACGAAGCGTTCACTAGGCCCAGGAGCCAGTCGCGTGTAACCTCCCAGGAAGCCAGTACAAGCCAGGAGGGACACGGGTCCAGCAAACATGTGGTAGGTCGCAGTCGTCCACGCAATCTACATGAAATGGATACAAATGAAAAGAAACATTAGGACAGGGAGGGTAGGCACGTTGGTGTATTTATTCACGCCCCTTACAGACCTCTTAGGAATGGGGTGAGCTCAACAGTTGACAGTCTAAGGTTAAAATTATGGGGGTTTGGGGATGAAACCACAGAGTCAGGTAACGCATTCCAGGCGTTGACCACTCTGTTGCTGAAGTCGTATTTTCTGCAATCGAGTTTGGAGCGTTTTACCTTAAGTTTGTATCTATTGTGTGCTCGTGTATTGTTGCGATTGAAGCTGAAGTAGTCATTGACAGGCATTGTAGCAGATAATTTTATGTACTATGCTTAGGTCAGGCCAAAGCTCTAAATTGTCTAATCCCAAAATTTCAAGTTGGTGGCATAAGGTATTCGGTTGCGAGCAGACGAGTGGAGGAATCTTCTTTTGAAATATCTCTGGACTCGTTCGATTGTATTAATTTCCGATAAGCAATGTAGGTTCCAGATAGGAGAACTGTATTTGAGAACTGCTCTAGCAAATATTTTGTCTGCTCTGGTTAGCAGTACAATATTATCAGAAAAGAAGTTAAGGTTAGGTTAACAACTCTTAATGCCTTTTTGGCAAGATTAGCTTAACAACTCTTAATGCCTTTTTGGCAGTGTTACAGTGGGCTCTGGCACTTAGATCATTAGATATGAGTACTCCAAGGTCCTTGACAGAGTGAGAGTCGTCTACAAGGTTGTGTCCACCCAGCTTGTATTTTGTGTTCTGATTTTTTTTGCCAATGTGTAAGATTTGGTTGAGATTTGAAGTTGCCAATTGTTTGACCCTTCTGACACATAGTCAGGGTCTTTTTGAAGGGTAGCAGCAACTTGTAATGATATTATAATATATGAAGCTGAACAATGTGTGTGTACGTTTTCTGTGGTGCAGAACTTAACATTTTCACCTCCAATCACAATTTTAAGGACTAACAATTTTTATTTGTTTGTTTATTTAATGTATTGGCTGCCCATCTTACCACAAGTTAACTCTGGGCGGCTTACAGTCATATAAAGCTATCAATCAATATGTATTCAAGCATAAATAAGTTAAAATCAACCATTAAAATCCAATTACACGTGGGAAGGGTGGAGGCAGAAAAGGGGGATGATGGGATCTGTTGTGACTCAATCAACCATCTCCACTGTGCTGTTCCCCCCATTGGGATCACAAGCCAACTTGCAGGGGCAGGTCTTTAGGCCCTTACGAAGGCTAGGAGGATTGGGGAGAACCTCACATGGTGGGAAGAGGGAGGGAGGGAGGGAGGGCAAGATCTTTCAGAGAGCAGGTGCAACAGCAGAGAAGGCCCTTCTCCTGCACCCCACCAGTCGAAATAATCGGGTGGATGGGACCGGCAGAATATTTGTTTTGCATCACACTGTGAATAATTAATACTTGCCTGAAGTCACAAGTGGTTTTAATTTTTAAACTTCCCAACTCAGCTGCAAGAATTCAGAGGGAAGAAAATTCTCTCTCTCTCTTCTTCCCTCCCTCCCTCCCTTTCTTCCTCTCCCCCTCCCCCTCTTGCTCTCTTTTTCCCTATCTCTCCCCCAATTCCCACTCCCTCTCTCTTTCCCTCTCTCTCTCCCTCCCTCTCCCCCTCTCTTTTTCCCTACCACTCTCTTCCCCCCTCTCTCCCTCTCCCTCTCTTCCCCTATCTCTCCCTCCCTCCCTCCCTCTTTTTCCCTCCCTCCCCCTCTCCCTCTCTCTTCCTCCCTCTCTCCCTTTCTCTTTCTCTCTTTCCCCCCTCTCTCTGTCTCCCTCTCTTCCCCTCTCCCTCCCTCCCTTTTTCCCTCTCTCTTTCCTCCTCCCTCCCTCCCTCTCCCTCTCTCTTTCCCTCTCTTTTTCATGCTCCCGCCCTCTTCCTCTCCCTCTCTCTCCCTCTCTTTCCCTATATATCTCTCTCCCTCTCTTCCCCCCTCCCCACTCTCTTTCCCTCTCTCTCTATCTTTTCCTCTATCTCTCACACTGTCTCTCATATATCAGACATCCAGAATTCTCCAACCTAGATGTCATAGCCATATTTAACTATAATTTATTGGGGGGAGGACCCACAATTTGCTGGATTCACACAAACTGCTAAGCTACAGGTACTCCTTGACTTACTAGCACAATTGAGCTCAACATTTCTGTGGTTAAGTAAGACACCTGTTAAGTGGGTTTTGCCCCATTTTATGACCTTTCTCAAACACAGTTGTTAAGTGAATTACTGCAGTTGGTAAGTTAATAACCTAGTTAAGTGAATCTGGCTTTCCCATTGACTTCGCTTGTCAGGACATCACAAAATTTGGGATATAGCAACAGTCACAAGTATGAACCTGTTGCCAAGGATCTGAATTTGCATTGCAAGCTCATAAGTCATAACTGTGAAAAACGGTCATAAGTCACTTTTTTCAATGCCATTGTAACTTTGAACGGCCATTTAATGTACTGTGGTTAAGTCAAGGCCTATCTGTGCTCTATAGCTTATGTTACACATAAACCCTTTCTGTGGGAGTTTATCATTTCAAAATCCATTATTCTGACACAAAGCCCTTGATTCTGGCTTTGATCTATTATCTCATAAATCCCTTGTGAAAGATGTCTTGATTTTTTTTTTAGCCTGAGGTTTGAAAAGAAGAGGCAACTGTTAATTGTATGTAATTGGCTCCTTAAAGGAGCTGCATTTTTTTCAGGCATAAATAGAAATCTAGAAGGAAAAAATGAGCTATTTTAAAATGAACAGCAGAGAGTTTGTTTTCCAAATTATTTTTGAAGCATTTACAGCCCTCTCAAGTAGTACCTCCCCATGTCAAAAATAAATCCCCTTTTAACATTATTGGTGATACGTTTGTTCTGTAAGCAACTACAGCTGTTTCCTTGGAAAAGAGCTCTAAAATAACGAGGAGTTCTCTAAAATTTTGATTAGAGAGCAGAAGACTTGTAATTAAAGCTAATGCTTTTTTTTTTAAACCAAGAAGAGGATGGCATCACAAAACAGGAATTAACCATTTTCAAAGAGTGCAGCTGCTTGGTTTGACTACTGCCGCTGAAAATTGGTGGATCTGAATTTAATATGTTTTGATTGTCAAGGGTCAGAATGACATTTGGGCCGAGATTCATCTCTGGTTTAGAGATGAGGAATTAGGATAAACATTTCACATCCATGGATTTGAGAAATGCCATCATCCCAGGGTCAAATTTAATATAAATGAAAATTTCAACTTGTTAAACTTGCGTTAAAAGTTTGGGAGCTTGGTTGTTAAGACCAACTGCATGTTGAGTTAATTTTTTTATATGGAATGTGGATTTGCAAATTCTACATGATTATTTATGAGGTAAACTTTTAGCCTGAAATTAGATTGTCTGTTATTAATCCCAATTTTTAAAATTGGGGAATGTTATGCTACCCAGAATTGGCTGATTGGAATAGCCTTTAAGCTCCAAAGGTCATGGGTCTCAAACACTTGGGCCACAGCCCACTACTAGGCCACGACCTGTTTGAAGCCAGGCCACGGGAGAAATGGGCAAGCACATATGCCTGAAGCTCCACTCTCACATGCGACGAGCAAGTGCCTAACACTTGTGTGAGAGGAGCATCGCGCATGAGTGCAAGCATCCTCTGCATGCACACGAAACTCCATTTGTGCAAGTGGAGGGCGTACACATGCCGCTCACACAATTGGAGCTGTGAGCATATGCGTTATGTGCCTGCCATTCACATGCCCCCCCAACCAGGCCAGGCCGCCAAGCTCAAAACCTTAGGCACCGCTGCCATAGGTGACTAAGTAAACTTACTCAGCATTTTTAAAAGGTACACATTCGTAAACAAGTAGTCCTCAACGTATGATTGCAGTTGGCACCAGAATTTTATTTGTAAGTGACCAGACCAAATTTTTCAACCATTTTTATGGCAGTCGTTCAGCATGTCATGCAGTCGTACATCCAAATCATAGAATTGTTAAGCATCTTGTCTCGCTTTCTATTACATACTGACAATCAGTGTAGTAGTTTCTGCTAAGGTCCTCTGTTCCGGCAGGAACAGTATTCAAATCTGATTGGTCGAAGGGTCTGACAGCTCCCTATAAGACAGGGGTGTCCAAACTTGGGAACTTTAAGACTTGTGGACTTCAACTCCCAGAATTCCCCAGCCAGCCTGCTGCTGGGGAATTCTGGGAGTTGAAGTCCACAAGTCTTAAAGTTCTCAAGTTTGGACACCCCTGCTATAAGAGGACTGCTGCCAGACAGAGTCTTTGCTGGATTGTACATAGTTGTCACTTAATAAAGAGCTGTTGTTGCTGAAGCCTGAGTCTGCCTCATCCATTCACCCGATCTAACACTTTCTGGTTTATTTTCCAAAGCACCAGAAAGCAGAACAAGAAAGAATGGATGGAAACCAAGCAAGGAGAGAAGCAACCTGGAATTAAGGAGAAGCTTTCTAACAGTGAGGACAATCAATCAGTGGAACAGCTTTGCCTCCAGAAGTTGTAGGTGCTTCATCAATGAAGAGTTTTAAGAAGAGACTGGAAAGCCACTTGACTGAAAATGGTATAAGGTCTCCTGCTTGATCTGGGGTCTGGACTAGAAGACCTCCAAGGACACTTCCAGCTCTATTCTGATTGATTAAATATCCATTCTCCCAAATGGGCATTAAATTCTGGTCACGGGACCATGAGGACACTGCAACCAGTTGTATGTGTGAACTGGTTGCCAAGTGCACAAAATGCAGTCATGTGACTGTAAATGGCTGGCTCAACCATAGTTCTATTTTATTCCCCCTGGCAATTTTTAAACTTATAATCTCTATTGGGGTTTTAATTTAACTTATTTTAATATTTATATGTTATTATAATATTGTATTGTGTTTTATACCTCCTCTGTACAATGTGTACAATGTGTAATTTTTATAATATGTATTTTATTTATTGTACGCCGCCCCGAGTCCCTTTGTGGAGAGGGAGCGGCTAACAAATTTAATAAAATAAATAAATAAATAAATAAATAAATAAATAAATAAATAAATAAATAAGTGGATGATGCATGAATTTTCAATGGCTGGAAGTGGTTTGTTGTTAAATGAATGGTCGTAGGTCAAGGGCTTCCTCTAAGTCAGCTTTAGGGAACTTTCTTTAAGGGATCTGGTACTCCATGGGCATCAGGGAAGACGGAAGCAAAGGATGTGTTGTGATATCACGGTGCAAATTTCCACTCCTTTTGAACTTGCACTGTATTCCATGGAAATTTGTAAGGAGCGAGACTGAGCTGCAAAGTCGCAACAAACCTTTGCCATTTTTGCATCCCTGTTTATAGTGGGTGCTTCTGAAGGCCATGTTATTTCAAGCTAGAGAAAGAAAACCAATATTTTCTGAGTGGAAAACTGAAGCATACCTTTATGTCTGTGTAGATAAGAATTGGTAATTTTTTAGGTTTAGTATTATTTAGGTCCCTCGTATGTCTAGAGAGCAGCCAGTTCGAATTCTATGCCTCTCTTACAACCCATTTATTAAAGAACTCTTTTATTACTCATCTGGATTTTTTGCAATCTGGATATGTAGCCCTAATAATCTTCAGGGCTCTTTAGTCCATTGTAGAAGACTTAAACAACTTCCATTGTTGCAGTCTCCTGGTTTCTCTCTTAAGTAAAGAGGATGAGTAATCAACTATGCATAGCAATGTCTCAATCTGAAGTCTTCCTTTTATGTACTTGTAGGTAACATCATGGCCCAAGTACCAACGAGTGGAGCTTTTGTTGTAAAGCTATGGCACTTCATGTTGGCATTTTGGCTAGGAACAGATGTCTGTGCTGATAAAGTGGCAACAAGGCTTAAGCTGTCTCCCTAGTAGTCTGAGGACAAGAGGAAGGCAGTGACATAGGGAGCAGGTGGAAAATAGAGATTGCCGGGGTATTTTTGAACGATGGTTAGTGACAAGTGTGGAAAGGCTCAGAGATGTACCGATCCCTACAATTTGTTCTTTTGGATGTCCATGGAGATTCTCAATCATCTAAATCAGTGGTTCTCAACCTGTGGGTCTCGACCCCTTTGGGGGTCGAACGACCCTTTCACAGGGGTCGCCTAAGACCATCGGAAAATTGCAAAATTACAGTTACGAAGTAGCAACGAAAATAATTTTATGGTTGGGGGGGGTCACCACAACATGAGGAACTGTATTAAAAGCCGCAGCATTGGGAAGGTTGAGAACCACTGATCTAGATCATGGTTGTCCCAAAGGTGCTTTTTCAAGAGGCAACTGGACTTTCTTTTTTTCTTTGAAGACATTTTGCTTTTCATCTAAGAAGCTTCTTCAGCTCTGACTGGGTGGTGGGGAATGGGAGGATTTATACTCCTTGCAGACAATTAGTCATTTGCATTCTTTTATAGAGTCACTAGCTGGATACCCGTGCTTCACAACAAAACTATGTGATTGGGACGTCACTTCCAGGATCGGACGACGACAGACGTGTTTGTCCGCCGCTCGTCTCCCCAGTGGGTCCCTTAGGGGACACAGGAGCCCTTGTAGGGGGGTCCTGCCGAAGGGCGGCTGGCCAAGGCACCCTGCATGTGGCGGCAGCCTAGGAGCTGGGGAGCAGAGGGGGGGCGAGAGACAGCTTTGCGCTGCCCGCCCTCTCGTCAGATGGCTCCAGAGGTTAAAAGAAGAGTTGGAAAAGTGCAGCTGGAGACTGAAGGTGGGGATCCTGACCAGCACTCTTGGAGGATTTAGGAGAAAAGCAACAGCAACTTTGTGAGTCTTTTGTGTTTCTGTTCTTGAAGAGAGATTAGAGGGGGTGGGGTTTACCATTCCCCCTCCTCGGACTAAGCGGCTTTGAAAATGGACCCTCGGGAAGAGAGAGGTTAAAAGACTGATTTATTTGACTTTTAATTGAAAATGACTTTCGCAATTGCTGGAAACGACTCTGAACTGTTGTCTTAAAACAAAAAACTTTCGGCAACTTCTTTCCCTGCGAAGGGGAGGGCCAAGATGGCGCTCGCCCCTCTTTCTTTGTCTTTATGCAAATGAAGTCTGTCCTTTGAGGCTACTCCCAAAGAGAGAATAAAGAAAAGTGGATTGTTTGTTTACTCTCCCAAAGGGAAACTGGGACCTCCTCCTGTGTATGGATCTTCTGATCTTTGGCTGACTTTTCTCTTCATTCATCTTGGTGTATTTTACTCTTGGAACTGCAAATTGGGTGCCGTTGCGATTGTTTTCCTTTGGAGACCAGCGTAGCTGTGAAATCCTCTGACACCACTTTCCTTGGCAAGGATTTGCATCTCTGAACTTAAACAAATGGCGGCAAGGAAACCCCCTACCGGCAAAGCGCACTCAGCCTCATCATCGGCTGCCCCAAGCCCCACGATGCAACAGTCTAAGATATCATCAATGTTGCAGAAAGCAGTGGCTGGGGAGGATCCTAAGGAATTATCTGTTACGGAAATGTTTAAAGAACTCATGAAGGGACAGAATGAAACGAGGGCTGAGATCAAAGAAGAACTCAGAGTGGTTAAAGAACATATAGCTGGAAATACACAGCGAATTTTGGTGTTAGAGGACGGAATGGGGGGGCTGGGGGAAGAAGTGAAAGCAATGCGCAAGGGAAACACAGAAATGGAAAATGTTCAGACAAAAGTAGAATTTGAAAGAATGTCCTTTTTTCTTAGATTCCAGAACTTACCAGAAACAGAGAATGAAAACCTTAAAGATATTATGAGTACAATTTTAGCAGATTATCTCAAGAGAGATAAAAAACAAATATGGTGGGATATGGATCTAGTATATAGGATAAATTCAGCATATGCTAGAAGACACAATGTTCTGAGGGAGATACATGTTAAGTTTGTCAGGAGATCCACAAGGGACGAGGTACTTGCGACCCAAAGGGAGGGACCATTGAAATACAAGGGTGAAGAGATCACCATTCTCAAACAGATCCCGAAAAAAATAAGAGATAGAAGGAGGAAATTTTCCTCCCTAGCAAAAAAATTATATGAAAAAGGGATCTGGTTTAAATGGCTGATTCCGGAGGGGATGTTAATCTTCTGGGAGGGAAATAGGATCAGAATCAATACAGTCCAGGAGGCAGAGGCCTTCATTAAAAAGAATTTTCCACTCTCAGAGGAGGAACTGAGTGGGAGTAGTGAAAGAGACAGTAAAACACAAGATAGTAAGATCAAAGACAGGAAGGAGGGGGGCACTGAGGCTCTCTCTGGCGACAGGGAGGAAGAATCAATATCGAAAAGGCTCAGATCTCAAAAATAAAATTATTTGGAACAATAGCAGTTAGTGATATATTAGAAAATGACCAAGAGAAACATGTAGGAACACAAGACTAACAATATAGAGTAAGATTTGGTTTACTGTTTTCTTCTATAAATTTGTTGTACAATGTTATATAAATGAGTATCGTGCTGGGATCTCTACCAGCAGTATGAAAGCTGCCAAAAAATTTTGTATACCTATTTACCCTTCCCTATATATTTGAAAACCAATAAAATTTTGTTTAAAAAAAACTATGTGATTGGGCAATGCAGGAGAAATCCAGTTCAGTTCACTCCATTGGCTCAGTGGTGGTCAGTGGTTGAAACACATAAGGGAATATCGCTCCTGCCGCCTTGAGTCTGGAAGCAGTTCCATAGGGGGAAGGCACAGATATTTTGGTGAGGTACCGACTTAAAGTACTGTAAGGAGCCTGAAGATGGCGAGTGAGATCTCGCTGAAACGTTTCCAAGACAACCTCAATCTTACATGGGAAAAGACCTGAATACAACAAGACCAGCATACCTACACCCATGAAAATCTGGTGTTTTCGGCTTTGTGTTTGTGTGAGTAAAGCGTGGTCAGAGCTGCCGTTTTTCTATAAATCTTGGTGGGGTGTGTGTGGAGTGCTAGTTTTGTTTCAGTAAGTGGATTGATTGGCTGTGTAGTTGTATCATGATTGGTAGATTGGTGCTGGCTGTGTGTCCATTGTTGTTTTGTGTTGTAATGGCCTGGGTGGTGGGTGGGGCTCATTTGTTGACTAGGGCTGGTTTCCAGATGTCTGGTAGGCAGGAGGTATCATCACGTTTATTCATGTTGTGGGGGTGTTTCTCTATTTCGATAGCTTCCATAATTATTCTCTTGTTGAAGTGTTCAGTTTTGGAGGTTAATTTGGTTCCTTCAAAATCAATTTCATGTCCTGTAGCTTTAAGGTGCTGGAAAAGGGAGGAAGTTTTTTCTTTTTTTCTTACTGCGTTCTTGTGTTCTGCAATGCATGCATTTATTCTCCTGTTCGTTTGTCCTATGTATGTTGCAGGGCAGATTTTGCATGGTATTTCGTAGACTCCTTGGTTTTCTAGCTGGATTTTGTCTTTGGGGTTTCTTAAGATGTTGGCTATTTTTTGGTCAGTGTGTGTGTGTGGAAACTTCTGGGAGTTTGAAGTCTATTAGTTACTGACTAGAAAATTCTGGGAGTTGAAGTCCACACATGGGTAGCTGGAGAATTTTGGGAACTGAAGTCCACAAATCTTTAAATTGCTGAAGTTGTGAAACACCGTTTTAGACTCTCTTTGACCGGGTGACATGTCCATGGCAGGTCCTGTAGAGAACTAGACAAATGTCTAGATAAATGTCTAGAATGTCTAGACATTCAACATGTTTAGACATTCAAACTATCATTAGAAACATGTCGCCAATCTAAAATTACTTTTACTACCATTTATTCTCAGTGACTTGCGATGCAGGCTCACCTTTGAAGATGCTACAAGATTTTTGTGAGCATCACTTTTTCTTCCTGTTTATTGACTCTCGCAAGGCTTGCACCACAAGGCTCCGCAGCACCAATTAGCATCAGAATCAAAGATCTAGTCTGATCATCTTGCAATGGAGTTCCCTAATAAACATCCACGCCTTGTACCTTAGCATCTAAATGATCGCAGTTATGTAACTATGCAGGTGACGTAACATTTTGGTTGCTGGAATTCTTCTCAGGAATTCTGGAGGTTCTTTCTCGATCAGGCTGGGGAGGCCATAAAGGGCAGATACACACACACACACGCACACACGCACACACAGGCTATCACCTAATCCAGGTTTGGAGAATTATGGCTCTTTTACAATCTGCAAACGTCAACTCCCACAATTCCTGAGCCGGAATTGTGGGAGTTGGCATTTGCAGATCGTAAAAGAGCCATCATTCCCCATCCCTGCTCTAGTCCTTCCCTTCACCTCTAATATTCTCTTTTCAATAAAAAGGTACAAATGCCCTCAAGTTCTCTTCCTACAATTACCTCACACTTCCATGCTCTTTTCTTGGCAACAGATTCAGAAGTGGATTGAATTTGAATATCTCTGTGTGCACTCGCAGATATATGTGCCTTCAACTCATTGCTGACTCTTGGCAACTGCCTCAACTAATCCCTGTAGGTTTCTTGACAAGATTTCAACAGTGGTTTACCACTGCCTGTTTCCCAAGGCTGTAAAAAAAGGGATTGACACAAAGTCACCCAGAATAGCAGAAAAAACAGAGTTGGAAGGGACCCTGGAGGTCTTCTAGTCCAGCTGGATTCATGCCTCAGGCAAGAGCTAGAACTCATAGTCTCCCCATTTCTACCCTGGTGCTTTACTGCTAACCACTGCACCAAATTGGTTTTCTGTCTGAAATAGACAGCAATGCTTAGCTGCTAAGAATAGTGTTGGGAAACAAAATTCTCAGTTCTCAATTTGAGAACTCAGGGTTCCAAAAAACACCCCCAATGAAATAAAACTCTGAGGCTTGCGTTTCCTCAAAGTTCCACTTTATTAGAGATGTCATGTTGCCACATCTGGGAAAACCCAAATCTGAAAGCTTCCAGGTTTTCCTATCTAGTTGAAAGGTCAAGATCCTACCCCCACACCCACAAGTCCATCGCATGGTCCAATCTTCCACTGCCACGCTGGCAGCTTCCACCCATCCAGTTTCGGCCAGGTGCAGAGACAAAGATGACCTTGGCTTTTTAAGAAGAATGTTATTATGGCTACATATCACCCAACTCCGTATAATCCCCCCTCCCATTTTTCCACAATAGAAAATGAATAGTAGAAAGTAGTGTGGCAGGCCTGAAGTCCAAAAGAAAAGATGGCTTGCATGGATGACATTTGATAGGAAAATTAATTGCAGGAAAGGGTTTGTTGGAGTATTGCTATAGTTTATAATACCTCTATGGGGTCTCTATATATGTGTGTCACGATCTTGTTCTGTATCTACAACAGAGCAGCAAAAAGAAAAAATAATTCAGGATTATAGAACTCCATGGCTCCACCAGCAGCTGAGTTGTTTGAAGGAATGTTGATTATCATATGGCAGATTATATTTATTAAAAGTGGAATTAATAAGGGATGTGTTGTTAATGTATCATAATTGTAGTGTGGAAGTAGATATTCTGATTGATGAAAATAAAGATACAAGTTTTGCAGAGTTTACTTTTCTGCCAGGAGGAAAGAAGCAGTTTAGAAAGTCACTGGGTGAGCTGCTGATAGATTATCACTAATTCAGAAGCAGAATAATTTCAAAGCACCCTTATGTAGTCCTCAATGTACAGCCATAACTGATCCCAAAATTTCTATGGCTAAGTGGGACAGTTGTTAAGTGAGTTTTGCCACATTTTATGACCTTTGTTGCCACAATTCTTTTATTCAAATTTTTATTGGTTTTTTAAACCAATTCACTGGTGTGTGAATTCTAATTCTGCTGCCCTCCCAAAAAATCAGCATGCCTTCTGGAAATAGCCATCTAAACCAGACCCCATTATTATATAATTTTTTTGCTAAGAAGGAATATTTCCTTCTATTATCTCTTACTTTTTGGGGCATCTTAAGATTCTTAAGTGAATCACTGCAGTTGTTAAATTAGTCACACGACTATTAAATGAAACTGGGTTCCCCATTGACTTTGCTTGTCAGATGGTTGCCAAAACTGATCACATTACCCCAGGATAATTGCAACCGTCATAAATATGAACCAGTTGCCAAGCGTCCGAATTTTGATCGTGTGATAATGGAGATGCTACAATGGTCGTAAGCGTGAAAAGCAGTCATAAGTCACTCTTTTCAGTCCAGTTGTAACTTTGAACGATCACTAAATGAACTGCTGTAAATTGAAGAGTACCTGAACTCTATTTTTCTCTCCTTATTAATATATCACCTTTCAAAATAAGTTAATTGCAGTAGAATGTCTAGTAATGTCCAGATAACCCCGAAACCAACATATTCTCCTCACCACCTATCCAGATAGACTGGAGTACTGTACCAAGACTGAGAAATGAAACCTTGGAGGATTATGTTAACATAGAGGTCCACAAACCCGGTCTTGGACGGGCACAGGTCCATGGCATGTCAGAAACAAGGCTGCACAAACAAGCAGGATGCAGGCAGCACATGAAGCATGTGATCACCTTTTTCCCTACGACAGTGATGGCGAACCTATGGCATGCGTGCCACAGGTGGCACGTGGAGCCATTTGTCAGGGCCCGCGAGGCACTGTCCTGTCAGCTGGCCAGCGCACATGTGCGCGCTGGCCAGCTGAGTTCACCGTTTTTTAAAGCCATTTTTTGCCCTCCCCAGGCTCCACAGGCTTTATAGGAGCCTGGGGAGGGCAAAAAGAGCCTCCCCGCCCACCCCGGAGGCCCTCTGGAGGCTTCATGAGTTTCCCTGAAGCCTCCGGAGCACAAAAAACGGCCCTATGGGCAAACCAAAAGTTCGGGAACGGACTTCCAGTTTGCTTGGAGGTTCATTTTGACTGCTCCGGAGGCTTCAGGGAAGCGTCCTGAAGGTCCCTGAAACCTTCAGAGCGCTCAAAACGACCCTCCGAGCAAACCGGAAGTGCTCGGAGGTTCGTTTTGTCTGCTCCGGAGGCTTCAGGGAAGCCTCCTGAAGGTCCCTGAAGCCTCCGGAGGGCTTCTGGGGGTCGGGGGAGGCTGTTTTCACCCTCCCCAGGCTCTTATAAAGCCTCTGGAGCCTGGGGAGGGTGAAAAAAGCATGCAAAAAATGGGGGGTTGCACCTGTAGTGTGCGCATGTGCACTGGGGGGTCACGCATTGCATTATGGGTGCGGCACGCCCACACACCACACACCTGCGCTCCCCCCACTTATGGCACGGGAGCCAATAAAGGTTCGCCATCGCTGCCCTAGGACCTCAAACCATGTGGTTCTGTTTACCAGTAGAATCATCTTTCCAAGCAGCCTCAAGGCTTCCAGTGTCTTTTTCCCCCACTTGGAACTGAACCCAGATGGACATTTCTTCCAACACATGCTTATGCACTGGAATCTGCTTAACTAATGGTTAGCACTCTCTTGGCATTAGATAAGGGTCAACAAAACTGAAGAGAAGTTGGACGTAGTCTGTTTGTGGCTACATAGAGATTCTCGGCTGATTCCTCTTTTGATTCTGCCCCAGGCTCCGTCACTCCTCCTACAACATAAGTCAAAAGTTGAGAGTTGGCCCTAGCCTTTGTCTTTACCAAGTGCACTTCGAAGTAGAACATGTGCATTTGGGAGATAATAAGGAAACTGAATCATTTGCCTGAGGCAGGTGGACTGAAAGATCTCCAGAATTATGGTCTTATTCCCTCCACCAAGTTTCACACCACAGAAAGGTGTGCCCAAGATTTGACAATGAGAACTTAATTAGAGTTGCATGTAATGGGTTCTCCTGATGTGGAAAGTGCAATGTGACTGGGCAGAACCTGCAGACCTGGCAACAGAGGAATGGGTTTTGGCAATAGGACCAGCAAATGCCATGCTGGAAATTTTCTTTAGGAAGATCCATGTGGTCCCTTTCAATCCACAATTCATTGAATCTAAGGATCAAAGAGAGCCAGTAGGCAAACAATTCAAACAGAATTCTCACTCAAGATGCAAATGACCAGGTTCAAATTATCCTACTTTGGCCACATGATAAGAAGATCCAGGTCTCTGGAAAAGACTCAGATGCAGGGAAAAATGGAAGGAACAACAAGAAGGGGACAGCCAGGGGATGGACTTAAGTTATGACGAATGGGATGGCCAATGTGTACACCATTGGAAGTCCTGGTTAGCGACAGATCTTCAGGAGAAAAATCAATATATGTGGTCTCTAAGAGTCAACACCTACTCAATGGCACAAAATCAATCTTGAACAAGAGAGAATAACAGAGTTGGAAGGGACCTTGGAGGTCTCCTAATCCAATCCCCTACTCAAGCAGGAGATCCTGTACCATTTCAGACAAATGATTGCCCAATCTCTTCTTTAAAAATCTCAAATGACAAAGCACCCCACGTTCTTCACAATAGCCATGAAGTGACAATAGGCACGAAGTGATGGAAAATCTTTTTTATGTGATGAGTAGCTTTTTCCTCATTAATTCTGTTGGTGGGAAGGGCACCTTGGGAAATCTCATAATATCCAAGTAAGCCCTAGCTCAGGTAATCAATGAGCCCTTGTAATTAATGGTTGCCGAGTTGACAGCGTAATCAATCAACCCAGAATCATAAATCCTAGGATTCCAAAGATTCGAATAATTTTTTTTAATTCGAAAAGAGCCCTCAACTCTGTTGGGAGGAATTTTGTTTATTTAATTACTGTGTTCTGACCCAGAACCATTTTAATCCGTAATGGTTGTGAGCGTTGCTGAGTCATTTGCGTGGGCAAAACGTACTGCAATTTATTGCTGAGTCATTTGGAAGAATAACTGATCCGTTCAGTGATTTGACTCATTTCGGAAAATAAAATGGTCTGTTCTGAATTAGAGAGAAAGGGAACCATTAAAAAACTGCCACTGTGTTCATTGGAAAAGCTGCAGGGCAAAAACACTTGCTCACCTCAGCAGCTGATTACCATGTGTGTTTACATAAAATCCATACAAAAATGGCACCCACCTAGGAAGGCATGTTTTAACTTGTGTGAAGTTTGTGGGTTTTTGTTTTGTTTTGTTTTGTTTGAGGGAAGATTTTTGTATGGATGCTTTTGTGAATTAGGAGGAATGAGAGATGTAGGGCAGTCAAGGACATCAGTGCGTTAGTGGAAAGAAGATTAAGGATTAAGAAGGAGCTGTCCATTGCAAGGTATGATGGATGCTGCACGTGGAAATTGGATTTAGCAAATGATGGGGGAATGGTGGGACACTGGGTGATAAAAGGGAAGATGTGTCTAATCAGATCTGGAGCTCAGCTGAAGTGTGTGTGTGTTGGTATTGAGTTACAACCAGACAGGGGACAAGGACAGATGGAAAAATTTGTGGTTTCCTCTTGAGCAGCAGGCCCAAAGGGAAGACAATGTGAGGGGTTGTTAGAGAAGTGAGGGGAGATATCCCAGTCAGAAAATAGAATTCATGTGGTAAATCAGAGGCCTCCAAACATGGCAACTTGTTGAAGACTTGTTGACTTCAATTCCCAGAATTTCCAGCCAGCCATTCAGTATATACTGAATAGATAAACCAACTTGTGAAATAACTATGATAAGTGATTTTATCCACATGACTGCGACATACTGATGCTTTATCTAGGTGTTACCTAAAATATTATCTGTCAGGATTTAAAAATCCTCTTGACAACCAAGTTTTCATTTTAGAATAATTTCATATAGGATAGGTCTGATTGCAAAGACTGGTGTGCTTGATGCATCTTGGAAAACAAATTTGAATTTGT
Organism: Natrix helvetica; assembly: GCF_964273705.1. Lineage (NCBI taxonomy): Eukaryota > Metazoa > Chordata > Lepidosauria > Squamata > Natricidae > Natrix > Natrix helvetica. The sequence continues at coordinate 347,186,629 of NC_138548.1, forward strand.
TCAAGTAAGAGGCCTTTAGTAGATCCTACAGTTCTGCTCTGTAGACTCGTAAAATTTTGGCCATAAAACATTTAATACTGTTTATGCAGTACAAGGGCTTCTGTGGTCTTATTTCCACAGGGAACCTCTTTGGGATCTCGACTTACGACCACAATTGAGCCCAAAATTTCTGTTCTTAAGTGAGACAGTTGTTCAGTGATTTTTACCCCATTTACGGCCTTTCTTGCAACAGTTGTTAAGTGAATCCATGTAGCCATTAAGTTAGTAACACATTTGTTAAGTGAATCTGGTTTCCCCATTGATTTTCCTTGTCAGGGAAAGGAACACTTTCAGGATACTGCAACTGTCATAAATATGAGTCAGTGGCCACCCGGCTGAATTTTGATCATGGCGATGCTCCAATGGTCGCAAGTATGAAAACCGGTCATAAGTCCCTTTTTTCGGTACCAAACAGTCACTAAAGAATCTGTTGTAAGTCAAGGACAATCTGTTTAGACATATTGACATAACAATCCTCCCGTTCAAATATCAAAGAAGAAGTTGTATTTCTTAAATGTCAGATGCTGAATTCCAGACTATTGACGAATTAGATCCTTTCATTTACTTCTCGGTGGTTCTAACCAAATCACACAAGTATAATAATATTTTGGTTGATTGATTACGTGCCTTCAAGGTGGTGTTGACTCTGAGTGACCACAGATAGATTTTCTCTATGCTATTCCTAATCTGTTCCTTCAAGTCATCCAACAGGGCACCCAACACCATCACAACTGAATCCATTCCCCCTTGATCATCCTCTTCTTCTCTTCCCTTCCACCTTTCCCAGCATTAGGGCCTTCTCCAGAAAGCTGACCAGAGGTGGGTTCCTAACAGTTCGAACTGATTTGGCCGAGTAGGTAGTAACTTGGCATGCCACGCCCCTGAACTGTTCTCTCAGCGGCACCATAGGCAGCGCCATCTTGTTTTTTGCTTCTGCACATGCACAGAAGCAATTTTTTACTACTGCGCATGTACACATATTGCACACGTGCAGTGTGTCCCTGAGCAAACCGGCAGTAGCAGCAGTCGGAACCCACCCCTGGCTGAGTCCTTGCATAATCTGGATAATCTGAGCCTGGTCCTTTGTGCCTTAAGGGAGAAGTCTGGGTTGATTTTCTATCATCCATCGGTTTGTTTTCTTGGCAGTCCATGCTGTTCTCAGGAATCATCTCCAAGTTCCAAACCCAGTGTGAGTTTATAGCTTGAGCATTAAACCTTAGTTCATGCTTCCCCATGGCGTACCAATGCTCCACGGGGCAGGACGAGGTAAGCTATAAACTCACAAAGATGACTGTGTGGGTGAACCTACGGGCCGATCCCAAGATGCAGATAGATACCAAAAAAAAGATATAATTAGCGATAAGAAGAAAGGAGGGAAAGAGGTTCGCCCTTCTTCTAGACTAGAGCATGCTTGATATGCTAAGAAGGACGACAGGCCCATATTTCAAAATATTACCACACTGGGGTTTTACTGAGATGAAAGTCATGAAAATTAAACAGGCTTGTGGTTATAGTTTCAGCCTTGTAAGATTGATCACGGCCTTATCCGGAGAAACAGCACACCTAGAAAGACTAGCTCTAATTTTATTGTAAGGTTACATTCACACAATCTTGCAACTCTGAAGGTACATCTCTTTCCCCACCTTGCCTTTACAATCCAAGAAGCTAAGGAAGGTCCCTTCTGAGATATTTGCCACATCCCCATTCCTTCTTCCGACTCAGCAACTGCTTGTATGACCTTCGTCCAATCTGCCACTCTTCCTCCTGTCTCCCAAGGTCATTCTCACATACCATTATAGAGGAGAACATCACAGGAGTCCAGAGTGTGGAGGAGAACAACAAAGATGATTAGGGGACTAGAGGCTAAAACATATAACATTGTAGATACTCCAACACTAGAGTTTTATAAGAAGACATTGGACAATCATTTGTCTGAAATGGTATAGGGTTTCCTGCTTGAGCAAGGGGTTGGACTAGAAGACTTCCAAGGTCCTTTCCAATTTGGTTACTCTGTTAAAAGCAAGGAGGGGAGCACTGCCAGAGACAACTGCACAATGCTGCTACAAACTCCACAGAGCTAGGACGGAGTCATCAAACCAAGCCATCTAATTTTTGTCAGCAATATTTTTAGCACTCCAGAAGTGGTGGTTGACGAACATGGAAAAGCTTGTGTTCCTTGATTGGTGAACATCCTAAGAAGAAGGTCACTGATTGAGTTCAAAAATTATATTGAAGGCACATCCCCGTCAAAAATTAGCAACTCTATAAACAGAAATCTGGAGTAGGCAACATTTCATCCAAGAGGCACTGTATACTTGCAAATAATTCTAAAAGGTTCTCTGCTCCTGTAGGACCATTCATCACAACTCTGTATCAAAATAAGGTCAGGAATAATCCAGGTGAGAAAGAGGGATCTATTAGAAGCTAATTAAAGAGACACCTGATTCCCCAGATGTACAGATGATCTCCTGTTCAATAAATTGGAGGTACAATCTATTGTGCCAAACCATTGGTCCATCCCACCTGGTTATGTTAATACTTGTTAGCAAACCTTATTCTCCATTTCACAATAAGAACAGGGTGTTGTTTGATGACCTACAAATGATAGAGATTGATCCTAGACTGTTCTACGTGATCGGAAGATGTTCTGTCCCAGCGTGATTATCTCTTCCCAAAATATTTTCCATCAGGGAGATGCTCACCTCTATAGTTATGAAGAACCAATTTTAGCTAGGTGGGATGCTAAGTCCATGTACCTTCCTTTCATATTCAGCTGGGTGCCTAGGATTTTTTTTAAAAGCACCGGATGCAGAAATTGGCAGGGGGGGGGGGGGAGAAAAATAAAAAGTAATTGTATTCATTTTTAATTTTTATTTATTCATGTCAGACCTGCCACAAATTAAACCACACAACTTAAACTGCATCCAGTTTTAGTCGCCACAATGTTAAAAAGATGTGGAGACTCTAGAAAGAATGCAGAGAAGAGCAGCAAAGATGATGAGAGGACTGGAGGCTAAAACATATGAAAGATGGTTGCAGGAACTGGGTCTGTCTAGTTTAATGAAAAGAAGGACTTGGGGAGACATGATAGCAGTATTCCAATATCTGAGGGGTTGCCACAAAGAAGAGGGAGTCAAACTATTCTCCAAGGCACCTGAGGGTAGAACAAGAAGCAATGGGTGGAAACTAATCAAGGAGAGAAGCAACTTAGAACTGAGGAGAAATTTCCTGACAGTTAGAACAATTAATCAATGCAACAACCTGCCTCCAGAAGTTGCGAATGCTCCAACACTGGAAGTTTTTAAGAAGAGATTGGACAACCATTTGTCTGAAGTGGTGTAGGGTTTCCTGCCTGAGCAGGGGATGGACTAGAAGACCTCCAAGGTCCCTTCCAACTATTCCTATTCTATTCTATTCTAGTCTAGTCTAGTCTAGTCTAATCTAGTCTATTCCTCTAAAGAGAAATTATCCTTGGCTCCATTTGTTGAGAAAAGTATATTTTTTTAGACATCAAATGTATTGCAGTAATGCATGAGAATTGCACGCCAAAATCCCTCAGATCTCCTTTCCCCTCCCCCCCTAACCGACTCTCATTGCCCATCCAAGTGCAACCAATCAGGTTCAGGCAAGGTGTTCTCGTAAAGGTCAGTCCAAGCAGTTTGGTATACAGCCCCCTCCTTCTTCCAGCTGGGTGTCCTTGAGGCAGCATCTTGAGGAGATAGAGCACTTGCTGTTGTTCCCCACTTCATCCCCCCCCCCTCCTCACAGTTCATGGCAGTCTGTCACTGCAGAGCAGCAAAGCACAAACAAGTGTAAGGAGGCAGCTGACAATTTATTTCTATAGCTGCCCAACCAAGTGACTCTGAGCAGCTACAGAAATTGAACAAACAAACAGTCATAAATATTCCATGCAGAATGCAGAATAATAGAATTGGAAGGGACCTTGATATATATATATATATGGCAGAATTAGATCTTCCTTGATCAACCTGTATGCCACTGAAATCCCGAAGCATCTCTGAACAGCTAACCCAATAGGGTTAATAAAAGGCTTAATGAAAAATAGCAAATAAAAGTAACCAAATGACAAAACCCACAAGAGAAAAATGCCAGGAAAAGGACACCTACAAGCACTTACTGCTTTTGGGCAGTTAGATTTTATGGCTTTATGAAAACTTAACGTGGCTGAGACATGTACCTCAAAGGAATGCTGTTCTACAAGCCCAGCTATTGATCGGCCATTCAACTTCTGTTTGAAAACATCTTCTTTTTTCTTTTTTAAGGAAAGTTACGATTTTTTAAAATCGTAACCTTCCTTAAAAAAGAAACAGGTTGCAGTACAATAAGAATAAGTAAAGTAAGTAAATACACTATATTGCCAAAAGTATTCACTCACCCATCCAAATAATCAGAATCAGGTGTTCCAATCACTTCCATGGCCACAGGTGTATAAAATCAAGTACCTAGGCATGCAGACTGTTTTGACAAACGTTGGTGAAAGAATGGGTCACTCTCAGGAGCTCAGTGAATTCCAGCATGGAACTGTGGTAGGATGCGACCTATGCAAAAAATCCAGTCGTGAAATTTCCTCGCTCCTAAATATTCCACAGTCAACTGTCAGCTGTATTATAAGAACGTGGAAGTGTTTGGGAATGACAGCAACTCAGCCACAAAGTGGTAGGCCACATAAACCCGTCCAACATCAGTGTGTGACCTCACAAATGCGCTTCTGGAAGAATGGTCAAAAATTCCCATAAACACACTCCTAAACCTTGTGGACAGCTTTCCCAGAAGAGTTGAAGCTGTTATAGCTGCAAAGGGTGGACCAACGCCATATTGAATCCTATGGATTAGGAATGGGATGTCACTTACAGTAAGTTCATATGCAGGGAAAGGCAGGTGAGCGAATACTTTTGGCCATATAGTGTATGTTCTTCAGTCAAGCCCCTATGACTTACATAGAAATATTCATATTGTTTTCTTTGCAATTAGGTGTCAATGCTTTTTTCAACTTCTCAATTGAGCCAAAGGGGGAAATGAACTGATAAACATAAAGAATCTCCATCAAAGTAAACATCTAGTGCAGGGGTGTCAAACTCAAGGCCTGGAGGCAGGATCCGGCCCACAGAGCTGCCCTGGAAACAATGAAGGACCGGCCTGTGGTGCCTCTGCCAGCAAAAACGAAGCTCAGGAGGGCTGTATGCAGCGAGTGATGTTTATTTTATTTATTTATTATTTATTTAATTCATCAAGCACGTATTAGACAACATATATATGTATAAACATGATTTTGGATACATGAAATGGATACAAATAAAAAGAAACATTAGAACAGAGACGGTAGGCACGTTGGTGTGTTTTTGCACTCCCCTTACAGACCTCTTAGGAATGGGGTGAGGCAGAAGTGGGTTCCTACCAGTTTGGCCCAGTTTGGCTGAGTAGGTAGTAACTCAGCCGGCCATGCCCCCAAACTGGTTCTATAGGCACCGCCATCTTGTTTTTTTACTACTTTAGTTTTACTACTACTTTTTTTACTACTGCACATGCGCAGGTAGCATGCATTAACCTTGTGCATGCATCATGCACGTCCCCTGAGCAAACCGGTAGTAACAGAAGCCGGAACCCAATCCTGGGGTGAAGTCAACAGTAGACAGTCTAAGGTTAATGTTTGGGGACAGTAGACAGTCAAAGGTTAACGTAAGGTAATGCATTCCAGGCATCCACTCTGTTGCAGAAGTCATATTTTCTGCATTCAGGTTTGGAGCGGTTTACCTTAAGTTTGTATCTATTGTGTGCTTGGGTATTGCTGTGGTTGAAGCTTAAGTAGTCATTGACAGGTAGGACATTTTAGCGGATAATTTTATGACCTACGCTTAAGTCAGACTGAAGTCAGCGTAATTCTAAGTTGTCTAAGCCCAAAATTTCAAGTCTGGTGGCATCAGGAATTCGGTTGCGAGAGAGTGATATTGAGCTAGCCGCGCCCACCCTGGCCATGCCCACCCCGGCCCCCCAAGGTCAAACACAACCCTGATGCAGGTTTTAGGATGTAAAGACTTCAACTCCCACAATTCCCCAGCCATGCTGGCTGGGGATTTCTGGGAGTTGAAGTCCACACCTCTTAAAGTTGCCAAAGTTGAGAAACACTCATCGGAACTCTAATAAAGTTTATTGAAAGTGTTTATACAACAGGTATAAGCAATGGTGGGTTTCAAAATTTTTTAGACCCTCTTCTGTAGGTGTGGCCTGCTTTGTGGGAGTAGCTTGCTGGCCATGTGACCAGGTAGGAGTGGTTTGCGGCCATGTGACTGGGTGGGAGTGGCTTGCCAGCCATGTGACTGGGTTGGTGTGGCCAACTTGTAAAATGTGGTGAAACTCACTTAACAACACTCTTGCTTAGCAACCAAAATGTTGGCTCAGAAACTCTGGCATTTGAAGCACCCAAGTCTTAAAGATATCAAGTTACAAGACCCTTGCACCCCTAACCCTTTAGAAAAAAAACGCCCAGGGGTGTTCAAACTTGACAGCTTTAAGACTTGTGAATTTCAACTCCCAGAATTCCTCCTCTGGCTCTTCATCTTGACGATGTGCGGACGGGCGGGGGGAGGGAGCTGGAACCGGTTCTAAACGGCACTGCAGATTTGTGGAACCTCTTCTATAGACGAGGTTAGAACTGGCAGGAACCCACCCTGGGTATAAGGGAGGCAGCCACACGAATAGCCCCAAAGCATCAGAGATATAGCTGGGAAAATGTTTTTATGATCTACATGTAATACTTTTAATACCATAATAGTAATAATAGTAATAATAGTAATAATAGTAATAATAGTAATAATAGTAATAGTAATAGTAATAATAATAATAATAATAATAATAATAATAATAATAATAATAATAATAATAATAATAATAATAATATTTATTTCTTAGCTGCACCCTCTCCCGAAGGACTCGGGGCGGCGTACAATAAAACATATGAAATACATATATAGACAAGACATACATATAACAAAGACGTATACCAATTCATGAGAACAGAACTATCAAGACAGTAAAACACCCCACCCTCTCAGTAATATAGAAAGTAAAACAGAAATATCTTCCAAACACCTGAACTAAAGGTAGGACAAGAAGTAATGGATGGGAGATCATTAAAGAGAGATTCAATCTAGAATTAAGAAGAAATTTCCTGACAAGTAAGAACAATGAATCAGTGGAATAGCTGCCTCTAGAAGTTTAGATCCTCCATCTGTGGAGGCTTTCAAGAGGACACTGGACAAGCATTTGTCTGAAATACTAGGATCCCCTGAATGAGCAGGGGGTTGGACTGGAAGACCTCCAAGATCCCTTCCAACCCTATTATTCTGTGTTCTAAATTCAAGATGGCTGTCCTTGATTACAGCAGTGATAAATATACCGTTGGACAATCCGAAGGACCAGGACAGAGACAGATAAGTTTAGATAAGTTCTACATATGTAACTGCTAATAGCTGATACTACCTTGATGATAAAGAATCAGTCAGAAAATAACCCTGTTAAATCCACAGCCTTCAGTTGAAACATTTTCTTTTAATGTTTTTGTTGTAGTCTCGAATGAGGAGACGGAGTCGGAATGTAATCTAACGTATTTATTAACAAGGAACTGACTGGAACACAAACTAGTCGTCTGACAGCTATTTATACAACGAGCTGTCAGACGACGAACCAATAGGAACGAAGGATTTCTCCCGCCGGCTGGCCGGCGCGCCTGAGCCAATCAGAGGGCTCCTCCTCTCGACTGCCCTCTGCTGGCCAGGCTCGCCGGTATACAACACCCCTTTCCCCTGGATTGCGCAGGCGTAATCATCTAAGTACAATGGACGCCTGCGCACGCGCTGGGAGCGTCTCAGTGAAGATGGCGCCCCGCCAGAGGAGGAAGGGGTGTCGGCTCCGCTCTTGTGGCGAGCAGGCCTTGCAGAGTCCTGGATGGGTCTCACTCCCGGCAATGCACCGACGGGCGATAGTAAGCTTGCCAGCGCACCGGGAGGGGCTGTTGCGAGATCGGAGCTAGCGGCGTGTGGACGGTGGAGCCGGCAGGCGTCGTCGTTAGGGCCTGGTTGATTTTTTGCAGTTGTACTGAGTTCAGGTCCCTCTGGTCGCCGACGCATCTGGCTTATGTGCCGACGCCAATGTCTCCCATCATCGAGGAGGACCCTGTAAGAACAGGGCCCCGTGATGTCAGTCACCCTGCCAGGTAGCCACTTGGGCTCGCCGGTGTAATTGCGAGCAAATACCCCCTCACCCACCAGAAAAGACCTGGGGGGGGGGGGGAACAACAGGGAAGGAAGGGTGGTATAGGGGGTGAAAACGGTCGAGAAGGGAACGGAGACGTCTGCCTAACAATAGTTCTGCGGGGCTTTTGCCCATGGTGGGGCAAGGGGTGGAGTGTTGGGAGCGGAGATAGGTGGAGATGCGGGATGGCCAGGGGAGGGCGGTCATGCGGGCCAGAGCTTCCTTAGCCGAACGCACCGCGCGTTCGGCAAGGCCGTTGCCCGCAGGGTGGTAGGGGGCAACGGGGGCATGGCGGATGCCTAGGGATGCAAGGTAGGACTGGAATTCATCGGAGGAAAATTGTGGCCCGTTATCGGAAACGATAACGTCCGGAAGGCCATGGGTGTTAAATAAAGAGTCTAAAACGCGGATGGTGGCCGAAGAGGTTGAGCTGGGCATGGGAAACAGCTCAACCCACTTTGACCAGGCATCCACCAGGAGGAAGAAGACCCGGCCGTCAATGGGCCCCATGAAATCGACGTGGAGTCGGCTCCATGGGCCCATAGGGAGTTCCCACTCCCGGGGAGGGGAAGAAGGTGGCACAGCGCGCACCTGCTGGCAAGGGGGACAGCGTTGGACGAAGGCGGCGATGTCCGCGTCCATGGACGGCCACCAGACATAGCCGCGGCCGAGGCTCTTCATGCGGACAATGCCTGGGTGGCCGTCATGGAGGCGAGACAGAACAGCGGGCCGCAAGGAAGAAGGGACAACCACACGGTTGCCCCAAAGGAGGCAATCCTGGAGGACGGAAAGCTCCAGGCGGCAGCGGAAGAAGGGGGACAGTTGGGGGTCAGAGGAGGCCGCGGACCAGCCCCGGGTGACAGCAGCCATGGCGCGTAGAAGAATAGGGTCATTACGGGAGGCCTGCGCGATGTCCGAGACGGACATCGGCAGGCTGAGGTCGGCCAGAAGGCAGATAGAATGGACAGGGGCTGGATCAGTGACAGGAAGAGGTAGAGGGCAGCGGCTCAACGCATCAGCGTGGGCGATGTGGCCGCCAGGCTTGTAGGATAGGGTGTAGGAGTAGGAAGACAGGAATTCCGCCCAACGGGACATGCGTGGGGAGAGAATGGGGGGGTGGGACGGTCCCCCGCAATAATGCCCAAAAGGGGCTTGTCGTCGGTGACCAAGGAGAATGGGCGGCCGTAGAGGTAGTAATGAAAACGTTTTACTCCCGCAACGGCAGCAAGGGCCTCCTTATCCAGCTGGCTGTAATTTCGCTCAGTTCTGGATAAGGTGCGGGAGTAAAAGGCTATGGGCGCTTCAGAGCCATCGGGGTAGAAATGGCTAAGAACAGCCCCGACGCCAAAGGGGGAAGCGTCGCAAGCCAAGGTCAGTGGGAAACGCTCGTCATACTGGGCGAGGACTGGGGGGGCAGTGAGCGAGCGTTTGACAGCCGCGAGCGCATGCGCCTCGCGGCTGGTCCACAACCAGGGAGAGGATGAGTCTAATAAACGGTGAAGGGGTTCGGCCAGGGAAGCTTTGTGGGGGATAAATGAGGAATAGAAATTAAGGAGGCCAAGGAAGGCTTGGAGCTCCACTTTGTTGGAAGGGGTGGGGGCGGAGAGAATGGCTTCGACCTTTGAGGGGTCTGGGTGGATGCCGTTGACATTGATCAGGAAGCCAAGGAAGGTGACAGAGGGTACGCCGAGTTGGCACTTAGATGGTTTGAGGTGCAGGCCGGCAGTACGGAACTGTCGAAGGACCTGGCGTAGTATTTTGATGAGTTCTAATTGATTGGGGGCAGCAATTAGAACATCATCAAAATAGGGTGTGACCCCGGGGATGCCATGGAGCAAACGCTCCATGAGCCCTTGGAAAATGCCCGGGGCCACGCTGACGCCAAACTGGAGGCGGCGGCATTTGAATGCGCCGCGGTGTGTAACTATAGTCTGCGCAAGCGCAGTGGCGTCGTCGACAGGCAGTTGCTGGTACGCCTGCGCGAGGTCCAGCTTAGCGAAAATGCGACCCTGGCCCAGAGTGTGCAGGACGTGCTGCACAACGGGCACAGGGTAGGGGTGCGATTGGAGGGCCTTGTTGAGAGTGGATTTGAAGTCCGAGCAGATCCTAATAGATCCGTCGGACTTCAAAGGCACCACTATGGGCGTCTCCCAGGGGGAGAAATCGACGGGTTCCAAGACGCCTTGACTAAGGAGTTTGTCCAGCTTCACGTCAACTTTTGCTTTTAAAGCAAATGGAAGCCGGCGGGCCTTAAGGCGGATGGGCAGAACGGAGGGGTCGAGGTTCAGGGAGATAGGTGAGCCCGTGTAGCAGCCTAAGGAGGGAGCGAAAACATCAGAAAATTCGGAAAGGAGGGAGGAGAGAGAAGGGAGGGAGTCAGGAGGGAAGGGAGAAAGAGAGTGAACCCCAGCGATAGACAGGCCCAGGGCGTTAAACCAATCTAGCCCGAGGAGGGAGGCCAGGGTGTTCTTCACAATGAGTAAAGGCAGTTTTGCCTGGCGGGAGCCAAAAGTAATATGAAAGGGTCTGCAGCCCATCAGGTCAATTACATTGCCCTGGTAATCGCGCAGCCGGCAGTCAGGGGGCTTCAGATGGTGGGGCCTGACCCAGGGCAGTAGGGAGCGAAGGGTGGCCCACGACATTACGGATCGGGCCGACCCTGTGTCCACCTCCATAGGGCAGGGACCCCCCTCAATAGAGATTTGGAGGTGTAGCTTACCCCGGCCCTCCAAAGTTGAGGAGGCCGAGTCTACAAGTCACTCCGGGAAGGCCTCAGCTGGGTCTCCCACGGAGAGGGAGTGCTGACGGCGTGAAGGCATGGAAGCCGGATGACGGGGAGGAGGAGGCTGAGGGAGCGGGCTTCGGCGATCCTGAGGCGCGGAACGGCAGACGGCAGCGAGGTGGCCCTTTCTGCCGCATTGGTGGCAGAGGGCTTGCCGGAACCTGCATTGTGAGCGTTGGTGGCGGCCGCCACAACTGAGGCACTGGCGTCCATCCCTGGTGGAAAGGGTCTGGAGGCGGTCGGCGGTCTGGTCGACCTCGGTGCGGAAGGAGGCAGCAGTAGAGGGAGCGTAGGACGAGGAAGGCGCCACGTAGGGAGAAGGCGGCACGTAGGCAGCATGAGGGTGCTGGCTGAGATGGCTGAAATCCGGGGTGGATTGATCAGCCATCTCGTAGGCTCTGGCATCATCGACCGCTATTTTCAAAGTCAGTTCGGGTCTAGCCAGGATGCGGCGATGGAGCTTAACGTCTCGTAGACCATAGATGAACTGCTCCAGCAGCGCGTCTTCCAGGTCGCTGAATTCGCACAGGCTTGCCTCAGCACGGAGAGCAGCAACGTATTGGGCAATGGTTTGGCCCTCTTTTTGAATGCACCGACGGAAATACTGCCGTCCGGCAAAACGGGATGGCGCGGGCTTGTAATGGTGCTTGAGGCGAGCCAGGAGTTCGTCCCAGGGCAGCGAATGGGCAGGATCTGGAGCAGCGAGAGCCCTCGCGGTGGCGAACATCTCTGCCCCGCAGTAATTGAGGAAGATGCCGCGCTTTCGCTCTTGGGAGAGGCTGACGAGATCATGGGCTATGAGGAAGCACTCGAATCTTTCGAGAAACGCTTCCCAAGCCTCAGCCTCTGGCCGGAACGGCGAAAAGGCAGCGTGAGAAGCCATTGGAGGCACGGTGTAGGGTTCCACGTCGCCCGTCCTCGTCGCCAGTGTTGTAGTCTCGAATGAGGAGATGGAGTCGGAATGTAATCTAACGTATTTATTAACAAGGAACTGACTGGAACACAAACTAGTCGTCTGACAGCTATTTATACAACGAGCTGTCAGACGATGAACCAATAGGAACGAAGGATTTCTCCCGCCGGCTGGCCGGCGCGCCTGAGCCAATCAGAGGGCTCCTCCTCTCGACTGCCCTCTGCTGGCCAGGCTCGCCGGTATACAACAGTTTTAAGGGGACATATCAAATTATTTGTTTGGTACAGAAACATTAAGAAGGTCCTTGGCAAGTCTTTCAAGGACATAGAGTGTTCTACAAAAAGGCATCATAGCAGAAGAAGTCACTTTTTCCTCTTTTTTTAAAATAGATTGTGGAGGGACCCTGAGAATGGTTTCCATAACAATTGACCCAGCCCATCAGTTAATCATTAGAATTCCTGTTTAATTGCCAGAATGTACAGGAAATCCTCAGCTTGCAACCATTCATGAAATGACCATTTTAAAATTACAATGGCACAAAAAGTAGGTTGCAATCAAATCCTTGTACTTACGACCGTCGTAGCATCCCCCTTGGTCAGTTGATCAAAATTCAGGCACTTTGCAACTGGCATGTATTTATGATGGTTGTTCTGGGGTCATGTGATCCCCATTTGTGACTTTCCCCAACCAGCTTGGGACAAGCAGAGTCAGTGAGGGAAGCTGGATTCACTTAACGACAGTGTGGTTCACTTAACAACTGTCTTATCTAATCAATTGTCTTATAAACTACAAAATTGGACGTGACTCACTTAAAAACTGCCTTGAACAGCAGCTGGAATTGTTTTTGCACAACAGCGGGGAAATGAAGAGATCCCTACAGATGAAAATGTAATTTTTAAAAAATATTGGAATGCGCAGCGATGGATAGACTAACACTCAAAATAAAGGAGAAGGAAGAAACAGAATACTTTTGAACATGGGACTTGTTTTACCAATGGTTAGTTAACCGAAACAGAAGTTAAAAACGTAAAAGTTTGAGAGAATGATTAATTATATAATGAAGGTTTACTAGTATATTACTATTGCTATGTGATTATTATCAGACATATATATTATTGCAATTATTACTATTATTATTTTTCAAAATAATAACATGCTACAATTCATGTAGATATTGAGTCTTTATTTTTACTAAAGAAAAATGTATAAATAAAATATTTAAAAAAAAACTTGCTTGGCAATCTGGAAATTCTGACCTCACTTGGGGTTGTAAGAAAAGAATTACTTATAGTTGTGGATCTCCTTCCCCTGCCTCAATCAACCTTCCCACCCCAAAGGCCTCTCTGCAAACCATTTCAAATGCTAATCATTTGTAGGTCAGTTCAATTTCATCGCATCCATAAAACACATTGAGTCATTGAAATCATCATAATAATGGTGATGGTTATTGTTAATAACAGCGGTTATAGCTTCTTCACGGTATATTACACACGGAGATTAGACAAACGGGACATGTGAGAGTTGAAATAGAGAGACCTGTGTGCCGTGTTGGTGGGTCGGTTTTTCTTCCTATACGTTCGGTGTGTATAATATAACTTTACATACAGGAAATTTGACCAGATTCCATAGCTTCCCTCAGAGGATACAACACTGCAGTACATTATTTATAATCAACTCCTGAATTCTTTAGGTTTACCCTAAAAGTGTAGGGTGTGAATAAGATTCGACAGATACACAGATATATAATTTCAAATGTATGCATCCAACAGATAAGAACTTGGAATTACTTCAAATTCTGGTAAAAAACAATCTGATACTAGCCACAAATGGACAAACTGGATATTGTTTTTGCATCTGCTTCCTGTATATTCGTGGTCATATTTTCTTCTCATATCTGAGAAGAAACAGAGCCCAAGAAATTAATTCATCTTGGATAAACAGCCCATGGTTTAATATGATGCCTGAACCCAAACACTTATCAGTGACTTAAGTAACCCACTATAAGACTTTTTAAAAGACAAGCTCAGATATCAAAGAGGTTAGGACACTTTTCCCACTATATTCCAGTTACATTAAATTACAGCCATACGCAGATACCTTAATTTCAACCCGATGCAACAGTGATGATGCCAAATGGTCAAAATAAATGTCATGATGTCCTAAGGTCAACCCATTATCTTTGTGAATCATGCTGCTAGAAGTTAATGATCATGTAAATGTCTATGGAGATTCTTCATTATCCAGGACACGGTTGGCGCCAAAGGTGCTTTTCCAGGAGGCAACTGGACTTTCTTGGTTTTTCCTTGAAGTCGTTTTGCTTCTCATTGAAGAGTGATAAAGTTCTTACAGTTCTTCAAGAACTGAAGAAGCTTCTTGGATAGATGCGAAATGCCTTCAAGGAAAATCAAAGAAAGCCCTTTTGAAAAAAGGTCTCACCTTTGAGATTTTTAGTTAAGTAGCATAGAAAGGCACAGACAGCTGTATTATGTTAGATCTGTCACATCTAAGCTCTTATCCACATTCTAAACAAACCTTAGATGTCAACAAAGAGTTGTAAAAATATCTAATAATAGAGATCCCTGGATTTTTTTGCAATTCGGATATGATAGGCTTCAGTTTTCACTTTCAACCTTTGGAGACCCTTGAAGAAAGGTCTAGCAAGGTGGATGGATTTAGTTGGGAGACTTGAAAGAACAGATTAGAGAGGATTGTTATGGGGGGGGGGGAATTATGTGGTCGCTGGGAGTTGAGAATGACTTGATAGCACGTCTTGAGAAAAAGATTCTATTTTTCTCTTCGTTTTTAATCGTTTGTATATATTTTTTATAAATATAAAAACATATACAAGAGAAACATTTATTCTCAAAGGGATAAGGAACCTGTGGATTTTTTGTTCTGACCGAGGCTTCCCAAAAGCATGAAGCAAACTCCTTGTCCTGACAAAAAACCCTTTTATTAATTTACTGCGAATTCTGCTCATTCACATACAGTAAAATCTTTCAAGGGAGGATTTACAATCACAGATCTTATCTAGCTTGGAGAGCTGACAGGCCAATATTTGCAGAACTTGGCAAGGAGTCTCAGAGAGTCATGAACCAATTAAGCGAATTAATTGTCTCCTGCAAACTCCACTCCCCTTTCGCTCCTCTTTTATTTCCTCTGGGAGGGGATAAATTCATCGTCCACCTGTGGTCTTACTCCCAAGTTCACCCCTTTTCTTTAGCTGTTCCCTTCATCTGGCAATTCTATGCAAGTGCACACTGGGAACAGGATCCAGCTGTTCGTCTGTCTCACTGATGTCTGACTCTGAAGGCAGCTGATAACTGGCATACGGCTCTGGCTCTCTCTCTGCCGCCGACACAGAGCCCTCATCAGAGCCTTCCCCAGACTCCAGGACTGGCCCATGTACCTCCTCAACCTCCTCATTGTCCGAATCTGCTGCCAGCTCCTCTGGCTGCTGGTGGGCCACAATACTTTTATGAACGAAGGCAAATATACACATCATCCCAGGATAACGTTGCAGGATACAATCTGGGTGCTGGAGCCCAGGGAATGTCTCTCTACCAGAATGTGTGTTAGTATGCATAGAACAACCCAAAGCAAACAGTCTGATAGAGAGAAGTTGAGCACAAGTCCGAAAACTCAGAAGACTAAAATTTTGGTCCCGGTGACAGATCCGAATTGGATCCTGTGGACTTTTTAAAAAAACTGAATAACATTTTCTAGCATCTTTTCCTATTGACTCTCTTCATTAAGGCTGGTAGACGTTGTAATTCAACAAAACTGGTAGGCCAGAGGTTTTCTTGACCTGGTGACAAAATGCAGCCACTTAAGTCATTAAAAAAAAAGCAGTCTCAAGGGATAAGTATATTTGTGTGAACCCAATTAAGGGTTTCCTTTAGTGGTTTATAGATGCTGGAAATGGAGAAATAAATCCAGCAACGTAAACCTATTGATATATCCAATGATGCAAACCACGCAACCATCCACCTACTTCAGGTTCATGCCATTTGATTGCATCTGTTCGTTGTTCACACACATAATTGCACTGGAATGTAATCTTCCATTGTCTACATTCCACAGGAGTAGCCGTGTCATAATGAATGGGTGTAGAGATGACTAAGTATATGGAGGAAATCTCACGCTAGGAGGAATGGGGAAGTGGTATGAAGGAGAGAGAAAGAGATTTGTCATTTACAATCCATTAATGGCTTCTTGGTGGCCAGTGGTCTTTTTTTTCCTCTAAATTTTTCATTTACAAATGAGTGAGTAAACGAGTGAATCAAGGGGGAAAGTGACATGTTGCTGAGCAGAGCAACTATCTCTCTAGCAACATCTTTATTTACAACTAGTTGGTAACCTGGCATTGCCCGGGTATTTATTTATCCTAATCCTGTATTAGACAGGATAAGCCCTAATTTCTTTGACAATTAAATTAGGTACAAATGTTTTCCTTGTGTCCCCAGAAGGAAAGTAATACTACCTTGCTGTTTTGCTAGCTGATCCATGATCATTTGATATGCTTTTTTTCTGGTCTTGATTTGTTCTCAAAAATAATCAAAGCCTTGTTGAAAATGTCCGGACCAAAGGTAATTTCTAATGTTGGATTTTCCCCCTTATCAGAGGGAGCCCCCTTGTGGAGTACTCAGTTATCATGGTAACTCTACTGCGCTGTACAGTAGAAACCATTTTTATGGCAGTACGGTAGAAGCCATTTTAAGGCACAATATGCTGTGTCTTAAAAGAACACCCCCCCAAGGGGTGTTAGGGAATGTCTTATCCCCACAGCATTTGTCTCCAGAGAGTAAGTCATCTGTGTACCAAGTTTGGTTGAAGTTGTTCGAGGCGTTCCAGAGTTATGCTGGAACATACACATACAGCCATTTTTATATATAAAAGAGGATAATGCCTCTGGATCCCACATAGGTATTGTTAAGAAATAAAAATAGTCAGAGGTAAAGTAATGCTTTGCAGATAGGCTTTGACTTATAACAGTTCATTTAGTGACCATTCAAAGGCATAATAGCATTGAAAAAAGTGACTTATGACCATTTTTCACACAAGTGACCATTGCAGCATCCCCATGGTCCGGTAATCAAAATTCAAACTTTACCAACAGACTCATATTTATGACGGCTGCAGCGTCCTCGAGTCATGAGCTCCCCTTTTGCGATCTCCTGACGACCAAAGTCAATGGGGAAACCGTAATCACCTGTGTCAGTTGTAATTTAACAACTGCAATGATTCACTTTAAAACCGTGGCAAAAAAAGTTCACAAAATGGGACAAAATTCACTTACCATATTTTTCGGAGTATAAGACGCACCCTTTTCCCTCAAAACAGAGGGTGAAAATCTGGGTGTGTCTTATACACTGAATACAGCATTTTTGGCTTCCCGAAACCCCGCCCCCTTCATCAAAATGGCCGTGCATAGCCTTTAAGAGGCTTCCAGAGTGCTACTGAGGGCTGGGGACGGCAAAAAAACGGGCCGTTTTTTGGTCCTTTCTGCCCCCCACCCCCGAGCTCCCAGGAGCACTCTATAGAGTGCTCCTAAAGGCTATTCGTGCCCTTTTTGTGACAAAAAATGGGCCCGTTTTTGCAAAAAACGGGCCATTTTGGGGAGGTCTGCAGAGTGCAAAACCCTTTTTTAAAAAAATTTGCCTCTTCAAAATCTTGGTGCGTCTTACACTCCGTTGCGTCTTATACTCTGAAAAATACAATAACAACTATTTTGCTTAGCAACAGAACGTTTGGTCTCAATTGTGGTTGTAAATTGAGCACTTCCTTTATTGGAATCCTGCCCTATATCCAAAAGGAAGAAACTATGCTTTTGTAGAGGTATACAGAGATGACCTTGTGTAGAGGTGTATAGAAAAAAAAATACTTGGTAACTGCTGGAAATACACAAAATTAGCTCAGGAAAACAGGAAAGTGTGAGAAAGAAACTCAAGGTGGTTCCTCCTTGATTATCTAATCAAGGAGAGAAGCAACTTAGAACTGAGGAGAAACTTCCTGACAGTTAGAACAATTAATCAGTGGAACAGCTTACCTCCAGAAGTTGTGAATGCCCCAACACTGGAAGTCTTTAAGAAGATGTTGGATAGCTATTTGTCTGAAACGGTATAGGGTTTCCTGCCTAGGCAGGGGGTTGGACTAGAAGACCTCCAAGGTCCCTTCCAACTCTACTATTGTATTGTATTGTATTGTATTGTATCTTTGCTATAACAGGGAGGGAAGGAGAAATCTGTCAGGCTTTCAAAATCCTTTTATTATAGTCTATAATATCGATAAAGGTAGAGTTCTATAATTTCTTGTGGTATTTGTTTCCCGATTTGATCTATTTCAAAGGGCTGACAGCTTGGATGAAAGAGAACACAAAGAATTAAAAGGAGTGCTAGGTCAACGTTCCTCAGTTGATGTTGTGTCCTCTATGCTGGCTATTTTTATAAATAGGCAGTGTATTTTGTGATCACATCTCTCGACATTGTAGCATCGATCTCCGTTTGTTTATAATGCTTGGTAAGACCACACTTGGAATACTGCATCCAGTTTTGGTTGCCACGATATAAAAAAAGATGTTGAGACTCTACAAAGAGTGCAGAGAAAAGCAACAAAGATGATTAAGGAGCTGGAAGCTAAAACATGCAGGAATAGGTATGTCTAGTTCCATGAAAAGACTAGGGGTGACATGATAGCAGTGTTCCAATATTGAGGCTGTGACAAAGAAGGAGTCAACCTATTCTCCAAAGCACCCGGGGGTAGGACAAGAAGCAATGGATGAAAACTAATCCAGGACAGAAGCAACCTAGAACTAAAGAAAAATGTCTTACCTGTTAGAATAATTTCTCAGTGGAATGACTTGCCTCCAGAGGTGGTGGTTGCCCCAACACTGGATATTTTTTAAAAAGAGATTGGACAACCATTTGTCTGAAAAGATATAGGGTTTCTTGTCTGACCAGGAGGTTGGATTATAAAACCTCCAAGGTCCCTTCCAACTCTGTTATTTTGTTATGTCAGAAGGTAAGAGGAAAGGATTCTCTTCAAGGCAAATCCTGTGCTGGTTCACACAACCAGAGTAATCTTGGTTCAAGTGCTTTTCCTACTAAACCTGGATTCCTACTGTGATTAAGGCTCTTCTCTTTTAGGGCGCGTTTTGATTCAAGAGCCAGATCTGTGCAACACACCTGCCACCTTATGTAAAAATGCCTGATGGATCTTTTCTCTACCAACAAGATGACTCATTGGCTTGAGTCACCCAAAATCATTTTCTCTAAGTACTGTTAGATGGAATTATGAAACATCCTTATCCAGTCAGTACAACATAAAAGGAAACAGACTTGCTGCTCTTTTAACTCCATCCAACTTTGCATATCCTCAATGACAATTTTAGAGATCCTGAAATTTCTTCTGCTTTTGCTCAAAACTCTTGGCTCTGGAGTTGACATGTCTTCAACTCAATTGTATCTAACCATAGGTCAAGCATTCCCACAACCTCTATATTTGCCTTATTAGAGAACCAATTTAGTGTAGTAATTAAGGCACCAGGCTACAAACTAGGAGACCATGAGTTCTAGTCCCATCTTGGCATGAGGGTCAGCTGGGTGACTTTGGGCCAGTCATTTTCTCTCTCAGCTCAACCCACCTCACAGGATGGTTGCTGTGAGGAAAATAGGAGGAGGAAGGAGTATCAGGTATGTTTCCTGCTTTTGAGTTTCAGAATCTAGCTGGAAGGGACCTTGGAGGTCTTCTAGTCCACCCCCCTGCTCAAGCAGGAGATCCTATCCATTTCAGACAAGTGACTGTCCAGTCTCTTCTTAAAAACTTCCAGTGATGAAGCACCCACAATTTCTAAAGGCAAGCTGTTCCACTGGTTAATTGTCCTCACTGTTAGGAATGTATTCCTTAATTCCAGGTTGCTTCTCTCCTTGATTAGTTTCCATCCATTGTTTCTTGTCCTGCCTTCTGCTGCTTTGGAAAATAAGATGACCCTTCCTCTTTGTGGCAGCCCCTCAAATCCTGGAATACTGCTTTCATGTCACTCCTAGTCCTTCTTTTCTCTAGACCGGCCATACCCAATTCCTGCAACCGTTCTTCATATGTTTTAGTCTCCAGGCCTTTAATCAACTTAGTATGCACTTCGTCTTTTGCACTTTTTCCAGTTCTTTATAAAATTAATAGTTATTTATAAAAATAGAGAAAGACAAAGGCTGACAAACTGCAGGCAATTTCTTCACCGCAGCCCGCGCAGCAAATCCGACAGCTCTTAAAGAGTAATAGAGATAACTAACTCTTCCTTGCACAAAGCGCACCAAAAAGAAAAAAAGAAATGAAAATATGGTGGCGGCTCCTTTAAGAAGAACTTCCTGTTTCCGGTTCGCTTCCGGTTGCTCCTGAAGTCACTATTTCTGTCGCCTTCCGTAAGACAGACGTTCTCACTACGCATGCGCAGCCCGGGAAGTTCTTTCTTTCTCTTTCCCCCCCCACTCTTCCCTCCCCTAGTTCTGCGAGTTGATCCACGCGGGGTCTTTGCTTCTGCAGCGGACAGCGAGAAATATGGTGAGCGCAGCGGAGGGTTTTGTGCGGGGTGATAGCTTTGCTCTGTCGGGGTTGGGAGGGACGGGGCATTTTAATCGTTTATTTTGGAGATGCCTGGCTCTGTCCGTCTTTGCACTTGGCAATCACGTGTGAATCCGAATTTGCAGCCCGGTAAACCTGCGTTAGGCATTGTTAGCTGGGATCGTAACAACAGGGGCTCGTAGCGCCAAATCCTGAACGAGGACCGCAGGTGCTCAAATCGCCAATGATTTTTCTTTCTTTCTTGAGCCCATAAAAACCGAAAATGTTCATTGAATGTCTACTTTTTTAAAAGGACCTGCTTTTTAAGGTGATAGTTCGGGTATACTGCGTGCACATGTAACACGTGGGTGTATATAGGTAGGGCATGCATGCAAAAATTAACAAGAGTTAATCTTGTATCTTCCCTGATGCAAACTAAGAATATAGTCCTTGGGAACTGCTTACTGGGTGTTGCAGGAAGGGGAGAGAATTTCTGCTACAGAATTTTTTTTTCCAAAGGGAAAAAAAATAATCAAGAAAGTCCAGTTGCCTTTTGGGACAACCATGACCTGGATGACTCCGTAGACATGATAGGCCACATAAGGCATTGTTTGTCAACTTTTGCAATGTGTGGACTTCAACTCCCAGAATTCCCCAACCAATCCACACACCTTAAAAGTGGCGGAAGTTGAGAACAGCTGCTGAAATGCACAACAAGCTGAGTGTTTGCTAATTATGACGTTCTTTATTTTAATGAGGATTTGCACATGTTTGAGCACCTGTAGTTTCTGCTCAATACTGCTGTAGTATTTTGGGGGGTTTAGAGTAGTGTAAGATTATACTATTTTGGGGGGAGTGATAAACAGGAATATATATGCTTTGCACTAGATTGTGAAATGCTTCTTAAAACTTGCTTTATGTTCATTCCCCCCCTCCCCCTTTATCCTCAGCTTTTCTATTCCTTCTTCAAATCCCTGGTAGGGAAGGACGTCGTAGTGGAATTGAAGAATGACTTGAGGTATGTTTTTATTCACAGCTGTTTGGTTGCACATGAATCCCGGTTTCTTTATGACCCTTGCTTTCCAGTTTCTGGCTGCTTTCTCCTTCATAAACCCACCCATTTTAGCTTTCATTCCCTCTTTATTTAATTCACAAGATACTGTTGTGTTTTTAAAGAACCTTTGTCACTTTAATTCTGAATTGTCTTTCCTATTGTGTTTTTGTAGCATCTGTGGGACCTTACATTCTGTAGATCAGGTATGAATTAACCCTAAACTTTTTTTTTGCAACCCTTCTAAAGAATAAAGCTGTTTTGCATTCTAAGTAGGCCTGTGTTGTTTAAACCACTAATTTCCTACATCTGAAATATTTCTACGCCTTTGCTGTACACAGTCGTCCTTCAGCATATTTCATTTTGTATTCTGTCTTTGCAGTAGTTTAGGGCAGCAAACAAATTTGTTTTAACCCCACTCACATTAAAAAGAAACCAGGGCACCGTCCTCTACTTTTGCTCCTCTCAGATGTAGTAACTTGTGAACAGTGCCACAATTAATTAAAACATCTGTGAGATTGTCAACAGGTACTGTAGGTTTAATCCTTACTGAGGTGAAAAGAAACTACTGATGATGTTGGATAGACAGCCTTGAATATCTTGCTTTTTTGCTGAACTTTTTCTCTCTTCCCTGATTCCATAGTACCTGAATATCAAGCTCACGGATATTAGTGTGACAGATCCAGAAAAATATCCTCATATGGTGAGTTCTCATCTAATGACCATGGCAGGATTTGAAAAATATGGATAAATGCTAAGATGATAATGGTTTATTGGCTTTTTATTTTAACCAAGAAGGCCTTATCGCACATATCTATTAAGGGATGATAAGATAAAATAAGATCACTTTTATTGTCACAAATAGCCCACATTAAAAATGAAATTTTGTTGCCTGCTCTTCAAGACAAAATGTATATCTACCCAAACTCAAACACAAATATACACATGCTCTATACATACATGAGGGACGCGGTGGCTCAGTGGCTAAGATGCTGAGCTTGTCGATCAGAAAGGTCGGCAGTTTGGCGGTTCGAATCCCTAGAGCCGCGTAATGGAGGGAACTCCCGTTACTTGTCCCAGCTTCTGCCAACCTAGCAGTTCGAAAACACATTAAAATGTTCCTAGAAAAATAGGAAATATGTTTGGTAGGAAGGTAACAGCGTTCCGTGCACCTTTGGCGTTGAGCCATGCCGGCCATATGACGACGGAGACGTCTTCGGACAGCACCGGCTCTTTGGCTTAGAAACGGAGATGAGGACCCCCCTCTAGAATCAGAAATGATTGACACATATGTGCGAGGGGAACCTTTACCTTATATATTAATTGCTGTCCATTTTGAATATGTAGCAAAAAGAGGAGAGTTCACAAGGTTGATGCTATATGAAACAAAATTAAATCTGGATGTATTACTTTTGAATATATTTTTACCCATAGCTTTTATTTATCTATTTTAACTATCCCGTTTTCAACTTTATAATCAGCGATTTTGAATGTAAATTAAAAGAGCAGCATGACCATTGCGTGAATATTGCAGTGTGAGCAAACTTGAGGCACCTTACTGAAATTGAGTAGTCCCATCTCATTAATGGCTCCCGGTCATTTATTCATTCTTTATTTAGCCAACTTACATGACACCCATCTTACAAATGTGACCCTTGGTGACCAACAGGCACATTATAAACAATGCAGAAATATTCAATGTAACACACCAAAAAAAAAAAATGGCCAAGAACAAACTCACAAATTATAGGTAACCTTCGACTTAACCGTTCCTTTAGTGGCCGAAATAACGACACTGAAAAAAGTGACTTGTATTGCTTTTCACAATGACCAGTGCAGCATCTTCATAATCAAGTGATAAAAATGCAGGCGCTTGGCAACTGTCTCACATTTATGACGGTTGCAGTATCCCAGAGTCGTGTGATCTTCTTTTGCGACAGGCAAAGTCAGTGGGAAAGCCACTTAACCAACTGTGTTACTAACTTAACAACTGTGGCAAGAAAAGTCATAAAATGGGGGCAAAACTCACTCAACAAATTTCTCACCTGCCTGGGGCTCATTTGTGGTCATAAGTTGAGGACTGCCTGGACCTGGCTGCCTGAATAGCCGGACTTTAGACACATTGATCCTTACTTTGACCTCCAATCAGAGGTGGTATTCAGCCAGCTGTCTCCGGTTCGGGCGAACTTGTAGTAGCGTGTGTGGGAGGCTCCGCCCACCGGGCGTGCACTCACATTTGCGAACCGGGAGGGAAGATAAGTGAATCTCACCGTTGCTTCCAATGCTGTTCTCCATTTCTCTTCAGTTGTCCGTCAAGAATTGCTTCATTCGTGGCTCTGTTGTCCGCTACGTCCAGCTTCCAGCCGACGAGGTGGACACTCAACTCTTGCAAGATGCTGCTCGCAAGGAAGCCCTCCAGCAGAAGCAGTGATGAATTTTTAGTTTTTTATTGTCCCTGTGTGACTTGACCTTCCTTGAAGAAGAGCTGCAGAATGGTAGAAGGTCACGTTATCTCTCTCTCTGTGGAAATACCAGCAAAGTTAGCCTTGTAAATGTGGCTGTCTGTGTTCCTTGGATACAAGGACGAGGCTTCCACTTGCTAATGTTTGTTCCTTTGTTATGCAGCATCCATCCATAAAGATGTTCGCACCAACCTCCTCCATCTCCTAGGACTGCTGGAGAGGAAGGTTGGTGAGCACTAAATTGAAGAAGAAATCTTTTGGCCATCCCTTTCTGATTTAAAGCCAGTAATAAAATCCTTCCATTATCAGTCCTCTTCCTTGCTCTCTTCAGCATTCAGTGAATGGCATTGTTGTGTAGTAGAAAAGTCCAATTTTGGTCGAGGATTGATAGTCAGCCATGAAAATATTATTATTTCTGTAGCTTGTTTGCCCTGCAAAGTGCCCTAAACATGGTTTTCTTCATGCATTACCAGCCCTTTCTAATTTCCTTTTGTTCCAATGCAGCACAGCTAATGCTAGTGTGGTTTTTTTTTCCATGTTGGTGTATTTCCTATTTATAGGATTTGAAGCTATGCTTTCTTTGGAATTTCAGCAGGTTAGAAAGAACCTGCAAACTCCCAAGTATGGAGAGTGTCCATTTTATTTTTGTTATACACACAATATAATACCCTTCAGTGTCAATCTAAGCTTTCTTGGTTGCAATATAAAATGGCGGCTGTGTTTTCTCCTGCCATTAGAAAAAGTTGTAGGTTGAGTCCTGTTCTTTTTGAGTTTTTTTTAACATTTCACTTGTTTTGTTGTTGCCTTTTGTATTGTTGTTCTCATTTTATGGGCTATGCACGTTTTTTAGGAATACGTTTTGAAAGCATAATGATTTGTTGAACAGAAAATGGACAATTAAAAGTTTGATCTGAAAGATAGAATTGGTTGTGGGCTACCATGTTATTTATTTATTTTTTTAAAGTGTATGTACTGCTTGTGTGTCTAAGTGGGTGGGCAACAGCACTTGGCTTTTAAAGTCCTCGACTCACAACTACAATTGAACCCAAAACTTCTATTGCTAAGCAAAGCAGGTGGGTTTTGCCCTATTTTACAACCTTTTTTGACACAGTTGTTAAGTGAGTGACTGCAGTTCAGTTAGTAACGGTTGTTAAGTGAATCTGGCTTCCCCGTTGATTTTGCTTGGCAGAAGATCACAAAAGGGATAAGGTGACCCTGGGACACTGCAACCGTCATAAATACCTGCCAGTTGCTAAGCTTCCAAATTTTGATCACATGACCCGGTGATGCTGCAACGATCTTGTGAGAAACGGTCATACATCACTTTTTCCAGTGCCGTTGTAACTTCAAGTGGTCACTAAATGAATGGTCATAAGTCGAGGTATCTGTATTTTCTAGATTAGAGTCCCTAGCTTAAATAGAGTAGAATGGGCATATTGGGTAACACTGGCTTTGTTGCTTTTATGGCCATATTACATCATACTTTACTTTTAACATTCACATTAGCAAGGAATGTTACATAAGGCATGGGAATGACTAAGGCTGAAAACACAGTCTTTGTTTAAAAGCATTATCTGAGAACCTTGAGGGACCAAAATCATATGTGGGCAGCTCAGATGCATAATTTTGGGTTGATTTGGTAAAGACAGTGGCATATGGAAGTTTACAACGTGGAAATGTAAAAAAGGATTAAAGGACAAGATATATATCAATGAATGAATAAATGAAAACTGGAGAGTTGTATTTGGGAAGAGACTACAAGAAAAAAATGACAGAAGAAAAAGAAATTGAAAGAAGATTAAATAACTGGAGAAGAAAAATAATTAATTAGTCTCTTCCCCCAAACTGAATGGAGAGCAGAGGTGAAGGAAGAGGGTACGGAAACTGGTTGAAACAGGGAAAGAATTGCGTTACAGAGCTCCAGAGATGCTTAGTGGAGGAGCCAAGAGTGCTGTAAAGAGGATAGGAAAAATGCATTATTTATAAACACACACACACACACAAACTTTTTTCTTTTGTCCAAGCACCTGGTATGCCTATATATATATATATTGGGCATAACAGGGGTTGTAACATAACACAATACATACATACGTGTGTGTGTGTGTGTGTGTGTGTGTATATATATATAGGGTTATAACACACACACACACACGTATGTATGTATGTATGTATTTGTGTTACAACCCCTGGTATGCCTAAATATGGGAGGAAGGTCACTACTCCCTCTTTCTGTCCTTCGGCTCATCACAGAAGACCATGCAGGCAGAAAACCATATTTTTATTTTTAATGTTGCCTTTTTATATTTGTGTTGTATTTGTACTGATAAATAAATAAAGGGAGACTAGTATAGATCAATTTCGAGCTAATTAGCTCTCATCAGCTAGCCATACCCTTACTGGGATTTGAACCTGGGCTGTATTATATCTTAGGCAGGAGTCTTAGCCACTAAGCCACAGGCTCGCCTCCTTACCAGGGAAATAGGTATGTATTTGTGTTACAATCCCTGGTATGCCTAAATATGGGAGGAAGGTCACTACTCCCTTTTTCATTATATTAATATATAAATTAATTTGAGAGTAAGAAATGGTTAAGTTTCAAAGAAACAATTTTTTTTTGCAATTTTGTAGGAAATAAGGTAGATAAACAATTTTTCTTTTGCTATTTTGTAGGAAATAAGGTAGATAAAAGTCTAAACCAGAAACCTTTAGCCAAGTGGACAGAGTTAAAAATAAATGGTGAAATAATATGGGGTGAAAATGAAATGAAGGGATGTTGGAAGGAGTATATTTATTTACTTATAAAATGTATAGGCCGACCATCTTACCTTAAGGTAACTAGGCAGCTTACAATCATGTTATTCTGATATTGGTATGGGAATAATAAATCAAAGAAATGGGATTGAAATAGTTGCTACAAAAATTAGTGTTCCAAAGGGGAAAAAATCTTGCAGTCACAAATGTGAGAATGCTGAAAACTGGGAGATATGATTGGGGAAATGTTAAAACAGGTGCGGTTTGCAAAATTAGAAGGGCAGAGGTGGGTTCCTACCGGTTTGGACCGGTTCGGCTGAGTAGATAGTAACTTGATGGCCCTGAACCGGTTCTATCATCTTGCTTTTTGCTTCTGCGCATGTGCAGAAGCATTTTTTTACTACTGCGCATCAAGCGCGCACCCGAAGCACGTCGCTGAGCGAAGCGGCAGTAAAAGAATCCGGAACCCACCCCTGGAGAAGGGTTCAGGTTTTTTTAATGTGGGCATGAAGACCAAATTGTTGATGGTTTTTAGGGAGAATTTTCTTTGCAAAGGGAAAGGCAGCAAGAGCAAACACATTACATAGTAATTTTTTAAACAAGTGCTTGGGAAGATGTTTGACAGAATCTGAGTTGATAAGGGACAAGTGAGGACAAGGAAGGCCAATGCAACTTTTCGAGCCAGTTTGTTGCGGTGGTTAAGATCAAGGTTTAGGAGACCATGACTTCTAGTCCTGCCTGAGGCAAAGCACGCAGGGTTGTCCTTGGGCCAATCACTCCCTCCTAGCTTTAGGAAGGAAGAAGCCAAGGCTAACCACTTCGGAAATCTTGCCAAGAAAACTGCAAGGACTTGTTCAGGCAACCATCAGGAGTCAACGTGGACTTAAAAGCTCTCTCCCTGTAACCCCAACAAATAAATAAGATAAAATAAGCAGGCAGTTTTATGCTGGGGTTGAATTGTCAAAGCTAGATAGTCTTTATGGGAATTTGAATTAAAACATCTTTAATAAAAAGGATTTCTCAGGGGAAGCTGGCATACACCCATGTTTCTTTGCAGATGGCAGCACAAAGTTAATCTTTGAAAGAGTCACAAGAGGTTTGAGGAGCTTTTGACCGAACAGCAGAAAAGAAATATTTTTAAAATTCGTCTAAATGTGAATGGCTTACTAATAAAAACATAGGAAGGGGAAAACTAAAGTTGGTGTACTGTCTTATTATTTCTTTCTCTCTGCAAGCTGTCTTCGGTTAATTGAGTGGAGCTGTGGGTGATGCTGTTTCAACACTCAAGAGCCATTTTATGGTCTCCCATCAGGATGACTTGGGAGCAGATTGCTATATAAAGCCCTTTCTAAACAGTTATATTTGATTGCGTGGATCCTTTTTGAGCAATTTAAGTGCATTACTGAGAAATATTTTCCCGGCTCAGAACATGCCCTCTTGTAGTAGTTTATGCATGCACAGAGAGGGCCAACTTCCCATTGATGGCTTCTCCACAATCTATCATCTCTAAAAGGTAAAGGTTCCCCTCGCACAAATGTGCTTGTCGTTCCCGACTCTAGGGGGTGGCGGTGCTCATCTCCATTTCAAAGCTGAAGAGCCAGCGCTGTCTGAAGACGTCTCCACGGTCATGTGGCCGGCATGACTAAGCACCAAAGGCGCATGGAACGCTGTTACCTTCTAACCAGACTGAATTTTAGGCCTCTCAGGCATTCAAGCCAGCTGGAGTGGTTTTGGGCCAGTCACTCTTTCCCAGCTCAACTCTCCTCCCAGGATTGTTGTTATGGGAAAAATAAGAGGTAGGATTAAGGTATGCTCGCTGCCTTGAATTGTATACAAAAAAGTGGGATATAATTATTATCTTTCCTCCAGTACTCCAAGCCTGATCACTATCCAGCTCCTCTTTTCAATAATCAACAATTCTTCAGTTTCCCCAAATCTGTAGGTTTTTTCCTACTTTCAAGATTTCTCATTTCCGTGAATCAAAGACACTAGTTCCCCATAAGAATTTTCCTCCACTACACAATAGAGAGAAGGCACTGCAGCATTTACAAAGGATTCACCGTCATCATGAATATCATTTTAATTTCCAACTCCAATGCTGGGTTTTCTCAATTAGTTTACTCCTCTTCATTCTGTTAACAATTATGCTTCTTTAAAAGAGCCAAAAATTTCAGTATTGGCAACCAGGATACAACCAGTCAAAGGTGTGATAGTTCACTTTGCACCACAATTGGAAATTGTACTTTATCATGTCTGAAAATTTCTCCTGAAGATGAGAGTTGTAGTCTAACACAACCATGGAGCACTAGCTCCGTAGATGATAGTAGCTGTAGTCCAGAGCTGCACGACACCATCAGCTTCAGGATGATGGGAGTTGCACCTTGCAGACCAACTGTAGCTTGTTCAGCATCTTCGATCCAAGAGTTGCAATACTTTATTCCCACCACGAGGAGGCGCTCGACTGTTCCATTTGCAGTAAATGTTCTCGGTCAAAGCTGGGGGGTGGGGTGGGGTCGCCAAAATTCAGCTGCAAGCAGTTGTGCTTTCTGGCGCCCAATGTATGGACCCACAACTGTAGTTGTCCATTGCAATCGCAACTCCGTACCGTAATTTAAGGCTGAATTAACCTCGAGAGAAGGAAAGCCACACACGCCTAATCTCGCCGGAAGTTGTCGAGTTTCTCGGCTTACCGGAAGTTCAAGTGCGAGACGTTCTACCGAGGTCGAAGCAGCTTCTGGTGCTCTCTATGATCATTCGAGAAGGTTGATCGACTTAAGAAAGAGGACCCTTTTGAGGTTTTCCTAATCAAGTGCCTGTGTAAACTTGCCTAGCTGTTGTGGTGAAGGCGTTGAAATCTTTTGATGGTAACTTTGTGCAGGAAGAGTTTATTTATTTTTGCATTTATTATTTCAGTTTATATAGCACCCATCTCAAGTACGTGACTCTGGGAGGATGAGTGCAACCAAAAAATATAAAACATCCTCAGTCAGAACTTAATATGATGTATAAAACCAGTATTTAAAAAATCCTACGTAGCAATTACTTAGATACAGGTGGGAAGATGTGATTTAAAAAGTGATGGGTGAGCAAGGAAGAAAGAAATAAGTAGGATATTTTAATATATTGTGTAGTATGTGGGATACAGTCATGATTCATTCAGATTAACATTAACAGAGTTGGAAGGGACCTTGTAGGTCATCTAGCCCAACCCCCTGCCCAAGCAGGAGAATGTACACCATTTCTGATAGATGACAGTCCAATCTCTTCTTGAAAGCCTCCAGTGATGAAGCTCTCACAACTTCCGAAGGCAAATCTGTTCCACTGGTTGATTGCTCTCACTGTCAGAAAATTTATCCTTATTTATGAATGAATCTCTTCATTCATAAAAGTCCCAGATCTCCTGCATAAATTAAATTTGCTTTGGAAAAACTTTACCTCTTCATACATCTTCCTGTTTGGCATCTTTTGCAGGTATCTATCATGTAGTTAGAAACGAGAACAAACTGGGTAACTGATTGTGATCCTGCTGCTGCATTCACACACCGTTGCCATTATTTGGCTCTAATGCACATAAGCATTTTTAAAAAAATCAACAGTTTTTTAAAAAAATTATATATGTGTATATGTATATGTATATATATAATTTAAGTACTTAATCATGACCTGACTCTTGGAATCTGTTATTGCTCTTATGAATCTTTTGACTTCTTAAATCTTTAAAAAATATTTTTATTGTTTTATATCATACATTTCCTTTCTATGTTGAGCAGTGTACTCTCTAGGCATCCCAGGTGTTAACATACAAACGTACAAACAATATTATATATATATACACACACATACAAATATGCAGTTATAAACAAATATGCAATAACATCAATCATATTATAACATATATTATCTTCCATTATAGTAACAATTATATGACCACCAAAAAAAAATGTACTCATCTGTTTTTCTCGTGTAAACCATATTTCACCTAATTCCACTCCTCTAACCTCAATGTCATTTAACCATTTATAAAATAAAATAAAATAACATGAAATAATCCACATCTTCTTTTCCTTTGATTTTTAGGGTGAACCTATCCATCTCTGCAGAATTCCAGAATTGTTTTGATTATAATATCATCTGCAGAAGTTTCTGGGTTTTTCCAGCATTGTGCCTATGCTATCCTAGCAGCTGTTAGAACCTTTAAAACCAGATATGTGTTGCCCTTGACTTCTTAAATCTTATTTGCCAAGAGCCTCCAATTTTTTTTTTTCCTAATCAAAGGTTAGCGGATATTTAGACAAGTCAGAATCTCCAAAATTATCTGGAACGAATAAGAGAACATTGGATCATTTTGCTTGGGCTTACTGTAACAACTAGGGATTTTTGAGTTCGCACCAGGCTCTGCCTCGGATGTCAGTCGGAGGGGTCCTTAGTGAATGTGAAAGTAGCACGTGGGGAGAAGCAACAGCAGCAGCAGAGGAGGCGGCTGCAGCCGGCTGGAGTGGAGGTAGGGCGGGGAGACTCTCCTCCCCTTTCCCCGGGGTACTGGAGTCCCGGGTCAGTGCCCAAACCCCCTGAATCTTTTCCTTTTCCAGGAAGCTTTTCTGCTTATGGGGTGTAGATTTTCCCGTCCCCTAAAAAAGCAGCAATCTTTAAACGGGGGTGCGCCAAGATGATTCATTGGGGGGGGGAGCAGGAGGAGCTTTTCCGAATGTCTCCTTTTCGTTAGGGTTCAGCTTAAAAGAGTTTAAAAGAAATTTAAAGAACACCCGTTCTTAAAGAATTTAAAGAAATTCTTAAAGAATTTAAACTCGGCCAATATTTGATCTGCTGCTTGTTGAAGATCCCTCCCCACCCACCTCCAATCTTAGATTTGGGGCATCCCATTCTCCGCCCTTAAGTTGCACCCCAAAAACTTGCAGGATCTTATAAGTTGATTCACACGTTCTGTACCCCTCCCTCCCAGGACAGAATTCCTGTTCTTAAAAGAATTGAAAAGAATTTTAAAGAATTCCTGCTCTTAAATAATTTAAAGAAGTTGTTAAAAGAATTTAAACTCTGCCAATATTTGATCTGCTGCTTGTTGAAGATCCCTCCCCACCCCTAATCTTAGATTCGGGGCATCCCATTCTCCACCCTTAAGTTGCACCCCAAAAACTTTCAGGATTCTTATAAGTTGGTTCACAAGTTCTGTAGTCCCCCCCCCAGCACAGAACTCCTGTTCTTAAAGAATTTAAAGAAGTTCTTAAAAGAATTTAAACTATGCGAATATTTGATCTGCTGCTTATTGAAGATTCCTTCCTCCCCCCCCCACTTAGATTTGGGGCATCCCATTCCCTTAGTTGCACCCACAGAACTTCCCCTTAGTTATACCCCCAGAACTTGTAGGATTCTTATAAGTTGCTCTACAAGTTCTGTGATTTCCCCCAGGACAGAACTCCTGTTCTTGGTATCCAAATCAGGTGGATTGGGGAGGAGGGGGGGGGAGTTATTTCTTACAAGGAGATGAATGTTTTTATTTATTTAGTAAAGCTATATGCCCCATCTCACCTAGAGGCAACTTTAGAGAAGACTAGCTGTGTGTTTCCCAGGATTTAATGCACTTATGTGTACACCAGTTTTATTAGCAACAATACTTTTTCAAACTTGGCAATTTTAAGATATAACTCCCAGAATTGTCCACACATCTTAAAGTTGTCAAATCTGAAAAAAACACTGATATATGCTATTAGGCTTCTTTATAGGAAAGAAAGTAAGGCATTTCCACTTAAGGGTGATTACTAGACTTTCAAAGTGTTGTAAATCTGATGGAATAATAGCAGATATTGTGGTACAGTATTTTAAAAGAAGTCGTAATGTTTGTTAAGCATTGCATAATCTAAGACCAATTTACTAGCTGTCCTATGAGCCATCTTTCTCTCTCAGCTAACCCTACCCCACAGGGTTGTTGCTTCAAAAAGAAAAAAGGATGAATAACAAAATTGTAAGGGACCTTGGAGGTCTTTTAGTCAACATCCTCTCAAGCAGGAGACCCTGCCTATACCATTCCAGACAGGTGGCTGTCCATTCTCCTCTTAAAAACTTCCAGTTTTGGAGCATTCACAACTTCTGGAAGCAAGTTGTTCCACTGATTAATTGTTCTCACTGTCAGGAAATTTCTCCTTAATTCTAGGTTGCTTCTCTCCTTGGTTAGTTTACATCCATTGCTTCTTGTCCTGTCTTCAGACACTTTGGATGAGACATGTAACCTTGATCTTCTATTTAAAAAATGTGAATCCAAGGAATAACTGACCAGAGGTTGTGAGGGAGTTTTACATTCATTAAAGCCGACTACATTGTGCTTGGCTTTGAATGTATGGGTCAGTATGGAAGGAAATAAATCAGAAAGAATCTGACCTGACCTGGGTCATTCATAGCTGTACCCATCCAAAAGGAAGCTGATGAAACATTGAAAGTTTGCAGTGGATTTCATCATGTAAATGAATTCATAGAACTATCAAGGTTCAAAATGAGTCAAGCGCATTCTAAAATTAGGAAAATTTTTTAGCTGTCATTGCTCCATTATAGAGCAAGTGAGCCCTGTGTTTAGACGTCTGTCGCTTAACAGGTTAGTTTGAATGTGGCGTTTGATTTTCTATTTTGTAAAAAAAAAAAAAAAACATTTCTTCTGTTTTCTGCCTTGAGCAAAATAATTCTCAGATATTTGTGCCAAGGAAACTATTGCAAGCGGAAAGAAAATGGATTCTTTTTTTGAAGCAACTAGGCTATCGCTAAGCTGCTAATGAATGATATAGATAGGAGTAACAGATCAAATAGTGCTATGAGAAGTGAAAATGATATATATATATACAGTATGGTGTATTTCTTTGTTTTACTTCAATTCCTTCTCTCCCCCCCCCCCCCCCAAGTTTTGGACTGTATTTGGACTTTGAACTGTGTGGTGTACCTCAAAAATTGAGCTGGATAACAATAAAGGCTACATTTAATTACCCGAGTTTAAACTTAAATATAATTTCAATGGAATCACAGGTAGTCCTCGACTTAACCATTCATTTAACGACCCATCGAAATTACCACCACACTAGGGGAAAAAAAATGTTTTAACAACTGGTCGCAGCTTCTCTTAAGGTCATGTGACGAATATTTGGCAACCGGCATGTATTTATGAAGGTTGAAGTGTCATCTGATTGCCATTTACGACCTTCCCAACTGGCCAATGGGAAAAGCTGGATTTGCTTAGCACCTGCAGTGATTCGGTTAACAACTGTGGCAAGAAAGGTCATAAAATCAGGCTCCACTCCACTTAACGACCATCTTGCTTAGCCACAGAAATCCTGGTACCCATTGTGGGTGTAAGTCGGAGGACTACCTGTCATGAAGTGCAGGTTTTACTTTTGAATGTAATAAGTTTCACGTTCTGAGTTTTTAAATATTTCAGAGCAACTTTTGGAGGGCCTCTTTGCTGCCAAGGAAAGTGCTGCATCATAGTTTAGTGTGACTGGTAGAACCTGTGTGTGAATAAGCAGCTTTGAGCTTAAATTTTCCTTCCACTTTCTCTTCCTTTGATGAGAAGCATCTGCTAACTAAAGCAGGGAGAGGGAGAGAGATTGGTGTTTTCCCAACCTTGGCAGCTTTAAGCTATGTGGACTTTGACTCTTAATATTTCTTTTTTGTCTTCCTTCTGATGTTCCTAGAACAGTGATGGCGAACCTATGGCACGCGTGCCACAGGTGGCACGGGGAGCCATTTGTCAGGGCACATGAGGCGCTGCCCTGTCAGCTGGCCAGCGCACATGCCCGTGCTGGCCAGCTGAGTTCACCCCTTTTTAAAGCCATTTTTCACCCTCCCCAGGGTCCAGAGGCTTTATAGGAGCCTGGGGAGGGCGAAAAGAGCCTCCCCCCAGGCCCTCTGGAAGCTTCATGAGCTTCCCTGAAGCTTCTAGAGCACAAAAAACCGGTCCTACGGGCGAACCGGAACTTCAGGAACGGACTTCTGGTATGCTCGGAGGTTCGTTTTGACTGCTCCAGAGGCTTCAGGAAGCCTTCCTTCTTGAAGGTCCCTGAAGCCTTCGGAGTGCTCAAAACGACCCTCCGAGCAAACCGGAAGTGACTTCCAGTTTGCTCGGAGGTTCGTTTTGACTGATCCAGAGGCTTCAGGGAAGCCTCCAGAAGGTCCCTGAAGCCTCCGGGGGGCGGGGGAGGCTGTTTTCGCCCTCCCCAGGCTCCTATAAAGCCTCTGAAGCCTGGGGAGGGCAAAAAAAGCATGCAAAAAATGGGGGGCCGCGCCTGTAGTGTGTGCATGCGCCCTGGGGGGGTCACGCATTGCATTGTGGGTGCGGCACACACACACGACCCCCCTGCGCTCCTCCCACTTATGGCATGCAGCCAAAAAAGGTTCGCCATCGCTGTCCTAGGGTAAGGTGAAGAAGAATGGGACAGAACAGTCCTTCTCAATTTTGGCAACTTTAAGAGGCTGGCTGGGGAATTCTGGGAGTTGAAGTCTGCATCTCTTAAAAGTTTGCCAAGGTTGAGAAACATAGCTGTAGGCCATTCCACTCCAGACCATTCTACACTCCAGGATAGTTGAGCTCCTTCCTTCCTCCCTCTCTCCCTCCCTCCCTCCTTACCCCCCTCCTGCTCTGCTCTGCCCTCTCCTTCCTTCTCCCCCTCCTCTCTCCCTCCTGCCCTGCCCTCTCCTTCCTTCTTCCTCCCTCCCTCCCTTCCTCCCTTCCTTCTATTTGCTGTGCATCTCACCTTAAGGCAGTGGTTCTCAATTATTTTCTGTCATGCCCCCCCTAGGAAGAAGAAAACATTTCGCGCCCCCCGCGCGACTGTAAATAGTATCATTTGTCTATAAAATTGTTATAAGTACACCTCTGCATAACACTGTATCCTTATTAAGGTATAAGAGAATAAAAAAAGAAAGAAATGTGGATCAATTTACAACAAAGAATAGCTTTATTAACTGTAGCAGAAAAGATTTAAAGGAGCACAGGATTTAAACTTTAACACAATATTAAAAAAAACTTTAACCTGCAAAACAAAAATATATAAAATAATTTGAGCTGATTTTTTAATCAGAGGTGATGTCTGGATTAATGGCTACAATGAATATGAATGCAAATCCAGACATGCTGCTGTGTCTCCACACCTCCTTTTATGACACAGCACAGAAACATACAGATGTTTTTCAGTCTCTATAAGGTACACACCACTGTGGCCAAAGAATAAGGAACAAGAGTGACTGACTTACATTCATTCTGCCACACACTCCAAGAGTCAGGAGACAAATAATAGCAATAGGGTAATAAAAATATTGCACTTAAATTTGAAAGGAAACTCAACAGGGAGACATTCTCACAGACACGGTATCCCACTAGAAGGCTTCAATAAATAAACTTAGCAAGGATTATCATGGCTTTCAGAAAGTGTTAGGAACTTTAATAATAATCCAAGCTGTCTGCAGTTTACTTTTGCCATTGTGGAAACATGCGCTCTTTTTTTTTAAAATTAACCTGGTCGATGCTCTCGTTGTGTTGTCTGAACTGTAGTGCCCTGTGTTTTGCTTTTGCCTGTGAATTCTGTTGCTCCTGGGACATTTCCTGAAAGCAGCCGGGCTTTGCTAAATGACAGCTGAGAATTGCTCCCGCTCGGAGAAGGCGGAGCGGCAGCTCCTCCCTCAGCCAGGAGCCAGCGGGGGCTGGTCGGACAGGCAATCTTGGCGGGAAACTCCAGTCCGCCGCCTTCGCCGCCGCTGTTGGAAAGGGAGCCTTCGCGCCCCCCTTTATGGAGCCTCGTGCACCCCAGGGGGGGCGCGCCCGACTATTTGAGAACCGCTGCCTTAAGGCAATTAGAAATGCCATTTCTTTTCCAACCCTTCAAAGTTCATTACCAAACCATTGTTGTAGAGATGCATTGTGTTAGCAAGCCGTTTATCTTCACCTTCCTTCTTGTTCTTGATTCCCAGGTCTCTCTGTCTTCTCATCATGCCTACCCTCTACATCTGCCCCCATCCGGATAATTTCCAGAACATCCGTGTGTTGGTCGCAGCCCGTTACGGCCAGCAGGAGCTCACGGTGGTTGAACTGCCTCCCAATGCCGAATTCAAGAACCGTTTTTTCTCTCTGCCCAAACTCCCAGCTCTGGAAACCAGAGCAGGTGTCTATGTGTCTGGTCCTACAGCTGTGTCTTACCTGCTGTCTCCAGATGTTATGAGAGGGCACAATCCCGAAACAAGAGCTTTGGTGCGGCAATGGATCAGCTACGCTGACATGGAAATAGCTCCCGCCGCCTGTTCTGTCGCTTTTTCTGCGCTGAAGATTTCCAAGCAGAACAAACAGGTGAGGGTGTTGAGGTGCGGTGCCTGTGCTGGGGTTGATAGGCCCAAATCAGAAAGTATCTGGTGGCGTGAAAGCTTGTAGCTTTTAAGGAAATGCGTTACAGGCAGTCCTTGAAGTATAACCACAATTGAGTCCAAAATTTCCATTGCCAAACAAGGCAATTGCTCCTTTTTACGACATTTCTTGCTACAGTTGTTAAGTGAATCCCTGCAGTTGTTAAGTTAGGAACACGGTTGTTAAGAGAATCTGGCTTCCCTATAAACTTTGCTTGTCAGAAAGTTGCAAAATTTTCTCTGACTCTGGGACACGGCAGCCACCTTAAATACATACCGTGTTTCTCCGAAAATAAGACAGGGTCTTATTTTCTTTTGAACCCCCCCCCCCCCAAAATAAGCACTTAGCCTTATTTTCGGGGAGATCTTATTATTTTTGAGGTGCAAGAGTCGGCGAGTGTGGTCACCTCATGGCTGCTGCTGTGTTGCAATATTTTCTGGGGAGGGCTTATTTTAGCGCGTGCGCTCAGAAGCTTATTATCCGGGGAGGTCTTATTTTCAGGGAAATAGGGTACCAGTTTGTTCATGTGATCATGGGGATGCTGCAGCAGTCATAAGTGTGAAAAACAATCATAAGTCACTTTTTAAAGGGATGTTCTAACTTTGACCGGTCATTAAATAAATGGTTGTAAGTCAAGGAGTACCCCGAAAGGTGTTCCCAGACTCTTTCTGGTTTTTGGCTGCCATAAACTACTGTATTTTTCTGAGTATAAGACACACCAAGATTTTGAAGAGGCAAATTTAAAAAAAAAAAAGGTTTTGCACTCTGCAGACCTCCCAAAAACGGCCCGTTTTTCGTGAAAACGGGCCCGTTTTGTATCAAAAAAAGGACACCCATAGCCTTTAGGACAGTGGGTCTTAACCTTCCCAGTGCCGTGATCCTTTAATACAGTTCCTCATGTTATGGTGACCCCCAACCATAAAATTATTTTCGTTGCTACTTCAAAACTGTAATTTTGCTACTGTTATGAATCGTAATGTAAATATCTGATATGCAGGATGTATTTTCATTATTACAAATTGAACATAATTAAAGCATAGTGATTTATCTGCCAATCTTGGTTTGGGAGAAAATCAGCCAGGCTGGGATTTTCCAGAATAAAACGACCTCCCTGCCTTCCTCCAGAAGCAGTTTGTGGTTTACATGAGTTTCACTTTATTAAGTTTAATCATTTTTTTCCATCATTTATATAATACAATACAATACAATACAATACAATAGTAGAATTGGAAGGGACCTTGGAGGTCTTCTAGTCCAACCCCCTGCCTAGGCAGGAAACCCTATACCGTTTCAGACAAATAGCTATCCAACATCTTCTTAAAGAATTCCAGTGTTGGGGCATTCACAACTTCTGGAGGCAACTTCTGTTCCACTGATTAATTGTTCTAACTGTCAGGAAGTTTCTCCTCAGTTCTAAGTTGCTTCTCTCCTTGATTAGTTTCCACCCATTGCTTCTTGTTCTACCCTCAGATGCCTTGGAGAATAGTTTGACTCCCTCTACAATATACCTACTGTATATAAATGTATTTTAGAAAAATGTATTTTAAATCCTTTTGGGGAATCGCTTGGGAGCTGCTTCCAGTTCACACCTTACTCTCCTCTTCTCCTCAGGGGCTGGATCGTGCTGTAGCCGAACTGCAGCATCTCCTTGGGGTGCTGGACAGTCACCTGAAGCTTCGGACGTACCTGGTGGGGGAAACCATGACTCTGGCCGACGTGACCGCTGCTTGTTGTCTTTTGTTGCCGTATAAATATGTGAGTTTTCCTGCGTCATGGTTATTTCTCTCTTCTTTTTTTTCTTTTTGTTAATTTGGCAGCACATTTTGTACCCTTATGTAAATTGACCTCTTTTTTTCCACGAAGGGAAGTAAAATCAACATCTGTAGTAAGGTCATTTACACAATAGCGGGCAACTTTTTCACTTTCCACCTTTTCACAAAATGTAGTTTATGCCAACGCCGTATCTTTCCGTCCTTGGCAAACAACTCTTGATTCCAACTCACTTTATACATTTTTTTTCTTTCTTTCTTATGTT
Organism: Natrix helvetica; assembly: GCF_964273705.1. Taxonomy (NCBI): domain Eukaryota; kingdom Metazoa; phylum Chordata; class Lepidosauria; order Squamata; family Natricidae; genus Natrix; species Natrix helvetica. The sequence goes on from NC_138548.1 coordinate 347,225,876, forward strand.
TCTTGTCTTCAACCTAATTTATTCAGCCGTGGTTTTCTTAAGACAATTTCTTCTCAATCCTGTCATTCTTTCTTCTTTTTCTTCTCTTTTGAAGACATTTTTATTTTATTCGGGAAGTTAAGGTAAAATGCAAAGTCAAAATGAAGGAAAAATAAGTTTTACAAAAACAAAACGGAGATAGACAAAACAACTTATCTTTCGAGGCTTTGTCTATCCACTGCAGGATGAAGGCTGAATGCTTTGAAGACAAAACATTAGAAAAGGGGGGGGGGGGAATGTGCGTTGAAAAAGGCAAAGGACAAAACCACATATACATCTAGCAATAGCACTTAGACTTATAGATCACTTCATAATGTTTTACTGCATTCTCTAAGGAGTTTACAGAGTCAGGCTATTTCCCTCAACAATTCGGGCCCTCATTTTAATCACCTCAGAAGGATGGAAGGCTGAGTCAACTTTGAGCTGGTCAGGAACAAACTCCTGGCACTGAGCAGAGTTTGTCTGCAATGCTGCATTTTAACCACTGCGCCACCATGGTTCCTACATAATATATTGTATATCGCCCTTATCTTAATACTGATAAACATCTTGGAACAATGAGGGTGAAGGTTTGTTCTCCGAGCTTGTGGGTTGGTTGCCGAACGTTTTGTTACTTAGCCTGGTAACGAAACATTCAGAAACGAACCCACAAGCTCGGAGAACGAACCTTCATCATTATCCTACACTCAAACTACAAATATTCACCACTATTGCAATATTGGAACAATATTAATTTCCCCCCCTCCCTTTACGAAGCAAACCCAAATTTATAAACTTCTACTTCTATTTGCAACCAATTTGACCTGTCATCTATCTACTACAGGGGTGTCCAAACTTGGCAACTTTAAGACTTGTGGACTTCAACTCCCAGAATTCCCCAGCCAGCTCGGGAGTTGAAGTCCACAAGTCTTAAAGTTGCCAAGTTTGGACACCCCTGATCTACTATATATAAAGGCAAAATATTTTAACAGGCGAACTAACAGCAAAGTTAAACATTAAACCCTAACCTTAGCAATCTATTGTATTTCTCAGAAAGTCTATTACAACTTTTTATTTACCATAAATCACCACAATTATTTTCTCTGATCTGTCCGGGATCAAATGCCCTCGTTTGATTCTTAATCATAAAACTTCTCCTTAAGACTTTGGTTGAAAACTTTCCCAGTAATTATGTTTTGTTCCCCAAAATTATAAACCTCTTTTGACAATCTCTTTTCCAAAAAAAGTCCAGCCCAAATTGATTTGCAATTAGATCTACTAAGTCCATTCCCCAGTCACCATCAATCTTCTTGAGAAAATCCACTTCATCCCTCATAGATTCTGTTAATTCCAAATTTGTAGAATCCATATTCCCATCAGTTTTCGAACAGTCGTTAAGCAACTGGTCATGTCGAGGGCTACCTATATATTACATTAGAGTCCTTCGATAATTACGGCAGCTAATCAATGGAAAAAATAAAATAGCATGCCTAATTAACTTCCTTCTCTTCTAGGTTCTCAACCAAACCCTTCGCACTTATTTTATCAACCTGACTCGATGGTTCCTGACGTGTATCAACCAACCAGAATTCCAGGCTGTTTTGGGCACAGTGAGGTTGTATGAAGAGGCCCCAGGAGGTGGTGTTCTAGAAATGGACTTTAAAGGTGAGCCTTTCCTGTGGATGGCCTCTTTTCAAATCCTCCTTAATTGGCACAGTCAGGCTCCAGCATAAGTGAAGCAGTTTCATTTAATGTTTCATCTAATGGCCAAGTTGCCTGTCCCAATTGTGGACGCTGAATGAGAATGCCCTATATTGTACAAATAATTGTACCCAAGCAGGGGTGAAATCTACTTACCTTCGCTACCGGTTCACAAATGTGAGTGGATGCGCCATCTCCGCGCATGCTCAGAGTGTCAAAAACAGAAGTGACATCCAGGTGGGTGGGTAGAGCCTGCTACCGAGTGCACCTGTAAAGGTAAGTAGAACAGTGAGGGGGGGGTCCGCTATGCCACGCGATTTAAATTATCTAGAAAGCAAGAAGTCCTGCTTTCTAGCTACCATATTTTTTGGAGTATAAGACAAACCTTTTCCCCCCAAAAAAGAGTGAAAATCTGGGTGCGTCTTCTACATTGAATACAGTATTTTTGCCCTCCCGAAACCTCGCCCCCTTCACAAAAATGGACGTGCAGAGGGTGCTCCTGGGGGCTGGCGAGGGCAAAAATGAGCGAAAAACGGGCCAGTTTTTTGCTCCTTTTTGCCCCCACCCCAGCCCCCAGGAGAACTTTGCAGGCCTTTCAAACTCTCTGCATGCCCCGTTTTTCACAAAAACGAGGCATGCAGAGTGTTTGGGAGGCCTGCAGAGTGCAAAAACTTTTTTAAAAATTTACCTCTTCAAAATCTTGGTGCATCTTATACTCCGAAAAATACGGTAATATAAATCACATGTCACAGCTGATCATCGGAAATACCTGTAGCTTTTCTTTTACAACCGGTTGGAGTGAACTGGTCACAGCTGATCATCGGAAATACCTGTAGCTTTTCTTTTACAACCGGTTGGAGTGAACTGGTCCGAACCGGTAGCAGTTCATCCCTGTACCCAAGCATGGACGATTTATGGACCCAGCTCCCACTGTCTTCATACAGTGCGGGGAATAACTTTATGGCAGAGTTGGAAGGGACCTTGGAGGTCCTTCTAGAGTCTAGACCAGTGTTTCTCAAACTTGGCGACTTGAAGTCCTGTGGACTTCAACTCCCAGAATCCCCCAGCCAGCATAGCTGGCTGGGGAATTCTGGGAGTTGAAGTCCACAGGACTTCAAGTCGCCAAGTTTGAGAAACACTGGTCTAGACCAACCCCCTACCCAAGCAGGAAACCCTATACAACGGCACCTTTCTGAAGACAAACCAGGTTTGTAGGTTACAGCAGACTTTTGCCATGTTGCCTGCCTTAGAGTGACTGAATAGCAGGAAGCTGTGAGTTCATTCATTTGTATTTTTCCTCCTCCTGCCCTGCAAACCAACCGGTTTCCTCTGAAGCTGAATTGCCGGAGAAGAAGGAGATAGAAGAGCCCCCTCCCAAAAGCGCATCGCAGCTGAAGAAAGAGGCCAAAAAGAAAGAAAAACTGGAGAAGTTTCTTCAGAAGAAGGAGAAGAACCTGCAGCAACAGGGAGAGGTAGGTGATGTAGATAGAAGGAGAACAGAATTAAATAGGCCGGCATCCGCAAAAAAAAAAGTAAGATTCAAATACTTTTGCTTTGTGTGTATGTGTGTATTGGGGGGGGGGGTGTATGTGTGTAGCATGCAACTTTTGAGCCTGAAATACGTTGCCTTCTCAGCAACACTGCCATGCTGGGGAGAGATTCTGCTCCACCTGCTAAATTAGCATTTCTCCACCTTGGCGGCTTGAAGTTGTGTGAACTTCAACTCCCAGAATTCCCCAGCTAGCAGGGCTGTGTATTATTGTATGGGAAGGAAATTAGGTGCCTTTTGACTTTCTGCAGCAGAGATGAAAAAATTGTTATAATACAGGTAATCCTCAATTTATGACCACAAGTTAGTTAGTAACCATGTTACTAACTTAACAACTGCAGTGACTCACTTAACGACAGTGGCAAGAAAGCTAGTAAAATGGGGCAAGTCTCACTTAGCAACAGGAATTCTGAGGTCAATTGTTGGCATAAGTCAACGACTACCTATATTTAATATTTACCCGTTTCAGTCATTTTAGCAGGATTTTAGAAATCTCAGATTGTATTTTTTTGTTTTTTGTTTAGAATGGAATAGAATTCTTTATTGGCCAAGTGTGATTGGACACACAAGGAATTTCCCAGCCCTAGAGAAATACTGCAGCTGAATAATAACATGGGGAATTTGAAGAATATTTTTCCCCAGATGATTTTTAAGAAAAGAAAATGCATATTCTATCAGATAAATAATTTTCTTAAGATAGTGTGCCTGGAGGGGGGGGGGGGGAAATCACACCGGAATATTGATTAATCTCTCCATGCTGCCTGCCAGTCTCCCTCTCTGTGTATTTATTTTGCAATAAATTCTAATTTTCATGGATCAAATTCTGTTAGAATAATTAGCTGATAGATATCCATTCCCCACCATCCAGTCAGAGCTGAAGAAGCTTCTTGGTTGAAAAGCAAAACATCTACACAGAAAAAAAAAATCAGAAAGTCCAGTTGCCTCTTGAAAAAAACACCTTTGGGACAACCATGACCTGGATGACTGAGAATCTCCATAGACAATCTAATAGAGAAATTGTAGTTCAACTGATGTTCTTTTCCATCTGTTTTTGTTTATTGGGGTGGGGTGTTTTTTTTTTGTAGCTGAACCCAATTTTCTTTTGTCACCACGTCGTCTTGTTGTCGTCTTATTGTGCTTTAACCTGATGTAACACCCTGCTTCTTTGTTAGAAGAAGCCAAAAGCTGAGAAGAAAGAAAAGAAGGATCTTGAGATCATCACCTATGATGTCCCCACCAAACCAGGAGAGAAAAAAGGTAAATTATTGCAGGTAAAGGATTGGGGAGTTTGCCCTTCACTGTTTGGGGAACCACCCTGAACCAATCTTGCGTAGAAACACTTCTAGGGCAGGGAGATTGCTGTAGAGGTGGACAATATTTAAATGCAACAGTGGCGAATATTTGTAACCTCGGGTGTAGGATGGGGGTGAAAGTTCGTTTTCCGAGGTTGTGGGTTGGTTTCCAGACCTTTCATTACCAGGCTAGGTAACATCTTTATTTTGTTTGTATATTTATTTTATTTATTTGTTTTGCCAAGCGTTTACAAGATAATAGATATATGTATATACAAAATTATGAATACATGAAATGGATACGAATAAATGGGGTTGTTAGGACAGGGACGGTAGGCATGTTGGTGCCCCCTTTACGGACCTCTTAGGAATGGGGTGAGGTCAACAGTACACAGTCTAAGGTTAAAATTTTGGGGATTTGGGGAAGAAACACAGAGTCGGGTAACGCGTTCCAGGTGTTGACCACTCTGTTGCTGGTCGTATTTTCTGCAGTCGAGTTTGGAGCGTTTTACCTTAAGTTTGTATCTATTGTGTGCTCGGGTATTGTTCTGGTTGAAGCTGAAGTAGTCATTGATAGGTAGGACATTGTAACGGATAATTTTATGTACTACGCTTAGGTCAGGCTGAAGGTGGCGTAGTTCTAAGTTGTCTAAGCCCAGAAATTTCAAGTCTGATGGCATCAGGTATTCGGTTGCGAGCAGAGGAGTGGAGGACTCTTCTCGTGAAATATCTCTGGACTCGCCCAATTGTGTTGATGTCCAATATGCAGTGTGGGTTCAATGGAAAACTTCAACGGAGTTTAGGGGATGTCAGTAGTTCTTTTGTTTATAAGGGTTCCAGGTATGGGTGTGTGAAGTGATGGTCTTGTGATGGGTCTCGTGATGGGGAGATTACCGCAGGTCAGGGTCATTGGGATGTGAACTGCTATTGGGGGAGGGTCTTGCGTGGCTGAGGGTCGGTGCTGTCTCTGATTGGTTGTGTGGTTGGTTTGGATTCGGAGGGGGGGTTGTAGGTCAACAGGTCTGTTGGAATTGCTTGTGGAGGGCCAGGCTTCAGTGAACTCATTTAAATGCCCTGCTTTGTGCTTGGAACAGCTGGCCCATCCTGCATTGCACTGCTTTTCCAATTCTTTCCGGTTATGTTGGAAAATCAAAACATAAGTTTGAAATAATTTATTTCAATTCAAATTGGGGGCATTTCAAGGTCGGACTATTTCCAGAATGGTCAAAACACTTCATAGGAGGTCAGAATATAGGTAGTCTTTGACTTACGACCACAATTGAACCCAAAATTTCCATTGCTAAGCAAGAGAGTTATCAAGGGAGGAGCTTTTTCTTGCAACCAGTTGTTAGGTGAGACACTGCAGTTGTTAAGTTAGTAACGTGGTTGTTAAGTGAATCGGGCTTCCCCGTTGAATTCGCTTGTCCGAAGGTCACAAAAGGGGGATCACATGACCTCCCAGGACCCTGCAACCGTCATAAATACGAGTCAGTTGCCAAGCATCAGAATTTCAATCCCATGTCCATGAGGACGGGGCAACAGTGGTGAGTGTGAAAAACAGTCATCAGTCACTTTTTTTCCGGTGCCATTGTAACTTCCAATGGTCACTAAACGAATGGTTGTAAGTCGAGGACTATCTGTAGCCGGTTTCAAGCATTTCAGATTCAGAATGCTTTACAACCCAGGGTTATTGGACCAAAAGGGGGGGGGGGGCGAGACTTTTAGTAGATGGCAGCCATTCTCAAGCCCTGTGGCAAAAATACCATTGCTATCTTCTGCATGAGATCCTTTCCCTTCCTCTTTTACGGACCCTGATGTTCTCCATACTTTTTGGATTATACTTCATGGTGGGAGCGCAACACTCTACCTGTCTTGAACTCAGAACCTTTTTTGCTTTCCAGATGTGACGGGTCCAATGCCTGACTCTTACAGCCCGCAGTACGTCGAAGCAGCTTGGTATTCATGGTGGGAGAGCCAGGGTTTCTTTAAACCAGAGTACGGCGTAAGTATGGGCAAGGAATTGCCGTAACCTGAGATCTCTTCATGAATTACTTTGCCCACACGGCTTGGGCATTTATTACAGGGTTGAGCTAAGCTTCATTAGGGCTTCCCCCTGAGCACCAGCCAGAAGAATATAATGGCTTACATGTAGGCAGTGTTCTTATGTTGAACTTCAATTGAAAATTTAGAAAAAGAGCAGGTGGAGCTGGGGGTGGAGTTAAACAAGTCATTAGCCTACAGTCCTTACGTTCCCACAAAGATGGCGAATCTTTTATCCACCGATTGCCCAAACTCTGCACACACGAATGCCCAAACTGAAAGGTGCGAATGCACGGACATGCGCAACATAGACCTGAAGACCAGCTGGCCGGCGGGAGGTAGGGCATCCCAACACCGGTAGCGCAACAAGAGTTGAGATCTTTTTCTTTTGTGAGCTTCTGTTTCATCGTTTGCAGGGAAACAGAAGCTCATGAAAGAAGCGCCACGGAGATCTGACCTGGGGTGACGGCTTGCGTGCAAGCAGAGGACTCTGCGTGCTACCACTGGCATGTGTGCCATAGATTTGCCATCACGGGTCTAAGCCCAACCTCTCTTGAATTCTTAGCTGATGCCAAACTAGTGTTGAACTTTAGTTGACAGAGATTAGGCATGGTCTTGAGTGATACCTCTTCTGAATTGCAACTTAATGTATTGTCCTGATTCTTTACACCCAAAAGAAATTGCCCAAATGGGGACCTTAATAATAATAAATAATAAATTTGAATTTATTAGCCGCTCCCTCTCCACACAGGACTCGGGGCGGCGTACAATAAAACATATAAAACATAAAACATATGTGCAAACACATAAACATCCAAATACACACATATACAAAGACATACATGCACGGAGGAGGTAACAAATTACATCACATTAGGAATGTTAAAAATCAGCCATTAAAATACCCCATTAATAATAACACAATTTAAAATTCAAAAGGACTGTCAGGAGGAATAAGAAAAAATTACGGTTGAGCCAGGCCAGATAATTGAAAGAGGTGGGTCTTCAGCTGTACACGGAAGGAGCGGAGATCGGAAGTAATCCTGATGTCACGGGGGAGGTCATTCCACAGGGCTGGGCCCATCACAGAGAAGGCTCTGCTCCTGGGTGTCGCCTCCCGACACTGTTTAGTGGCACCCGAAGAAGTCCCTCTCTGTGTGAGCGGATTGGTCGTAGGGATGTATGGGGCAGGATGCGATCCCGCATGTAACTAGGTCCTGTGCCATGAAGCGCTTTAAAGATCGTAATCAAAACCTTGAAACGCACTCGGTAGACTACAGGAAGCCAGTGCAGCTCGCGCAGGAGAGGTGTTACAGGGGAGTATCTAGTCCTCCCCATAATCACCCGCGCGGCCGCATTCTGGACCAACTGCAGTCTCCGAGTGCATCTCAAGGGAAGCCCCATGTAGAGAGCATTGCAGTAGTCCAGGCGAGACGTCACCAGCGCATGGGTGACTGTGCGTAGGGCATCCCGGTCCAATAAGGGGCGCAATTGGTGCATCAGGTGAACCTGATGGAACGCCCCCCTTGCCACGGCTGTTACATGGTCATCCATGGACAGCCGGGCATCCAGGAGGACGCCCAAATTGCGCACCCGTTCCACGGGGGCCAGTTGCTTGCCCCTAATGGCCAGAGATGGAAGCAACTGGTTGAACCGGGGAGCCGGAAGCCACAGCCACTCCGTCTTGGAGGGGTTGAGTTTTAGTCGGTTGCCATCCATCCAGATGGTTAAAAGTATCTATTTGCGTCTGAGCACTGCAGAATATATGAGTTGGAGGGTACTTTTGAGACCATCTAATCCAAAGTGCTAATCATTATAGGAATCTCCTAAACCCATCATGGCCAACCTATAGTACGCATGCCCGAAGTGGCACACGAAGCTATATTGGATGGCCCGCACAGCGTCGCCCGGTCCCTCTCCCTGCTCTCTAGCACGCAATTATCAGCTGAATTTTGCACAGGTGGCAGTGCTGGAAACCGGAAGAGCTGGTCTTCCGTTTTCCGTTGTGTGCCTGCCTGCTGCCCAGATGATCGTCATGTGTGCATGCACCCCAGTAACCAGAAGATAGCTGGCTGGGGGGCATGCTTGCGCTGGAAACCAGAAGTTCATTTTCTGGCACGTGCACGCCTACTAGGGAGTTTCTCTTCCGGGGCGCATCCCCCACACGTATGTGTGCGCATGCACCCTCCCTTTTCAGCACTTGGTGTCAAAAGGTTTTGCCATCACTGTCCTAAACTATTCCTGACAGGCGGTCATCCCCCCCTTCATGTAAGCACTTCCAGTGTTTGTAGAGGATTCTAGCACTGCTATACTAAGACTCTGTTCCACCACTAGCTGCTGCAACCTAATGTTATTCAGTACATGTAATCAGCTAGCAGAGTCTTTAGTTTGACCAGTTTTTGTCTATACGTGGGAAAACAAGAAAGGACTCAGCTTGGAAGAATTTGCCACATCATTCTGGGTCTGGGTCTGACAGAATTATTAATATACAACTAAAAGGGAGGTTCTCCTCATAGTTTGGTAAACCCTGACCTAGAAGATCCTCCTTATCCCATCAGATAGTAAAATCTTGCAAGTTTTCAGCCTGCTCACATATCTCTTGTGATTCCACCGGTTGTGAATGTGCCAGTGTAAACCCATGCCTGGGATGGACACATGCCTGTTGTGGCCCAGCAGGATCCAGTTGAGCTGCTGATGGACTCGGATAGCGAGGAACCATATGAGTCTGCCCTGGACGATGTGGAGGACCCTGTGCAGGGTTCAGACTCAGAGCAGGGACCAGAGAGGCTGGTTGGCCACCAGGAGGCGCCTGAGGCATGGAGCAGTGGGAAGGATCAAAGGCAGTTTGTCCCTGATGCTAGATTGAGAAGGGCTGAGATACAGAAGCAGCAACTCCGTAGGCAGACTCACAGAAGATGATTAAATACAGGTAGTTGTGGATTGGCCCCTCCCAAGAGAGATTATAGGTGAGGCGTTGGGAGGGGACATTTGCAGGAAACAACCGTTCGAATTGGAAGTTAAGAAAATCTATGTATTCTAGCCATATCTGTTCGTTTGGACTATCTGCATTGCTTCATTTGAATTATCTGGGTTGCTCTATTGAACGTGAGTTGACTGGGCCCTCAGCCAAAGGATTTGTTATCTCAGTAATTAAACAGTGGCAAACAGCCAAGCCTGTGCTCTGGTTTATTCACAGGCGTGGAGAGGGGGGTCAGAATACATGCCTATCATCTTGACTTAAATTAAATTTAAGAACTCTCCAAGGGCAGATTCGTTGGAGCTGTCATGGCCGACTCGTTGTGAACTTTTGCTCACAGCCAGACAACATGGAGGAGGGTGGGGTATAATTGGAAGGTATGGGTGGCTGGGAAGGAATTGAGGAATTCATGTGCTCCGTCTGTAGCCTGGGAGAATCTCGACACCTCAAGGTCAAACGATGAGAGCTTTCTGAGCCGAGCAAACTGTTTCCCAAAACAAAAAGTATGCTCTGGATTGGTGGACAATGGACAGTGATTGGCCCAAGGGAGGGAAAAGGGGAATGTTAACACTGCAGTTAAGTTTTCACGTGAATATTTCAGAGCTGGCTTTGCTTCTTCTCTACTTGTATGGATCGATCAGTAAAGTTATGCTCTTGATAAAATAATATCCCAGAAATTTCTTTTGCTGAATATGCCAACAGGACAGTTGACAGGACCACAAGGTCTTTTTCTGCTTTCAGTTTTTTTGTGTGTGCGTTTCTACTGCTGGGGTAACTTCCCCCTTGGCAGATAAACTTCTTTACTTGGAAGACCCTCCTCACTGCAAATCTCACCACTAAACAATCTCTTCTCTTTTTTCCCAGCGCCGCAGCGTATCTGAGCCAAACCCCAAAGGCATCTTTATGATGTGTATTCCTCCACCCAATGTTACCGGATCGCTCCATCTCGGCCATGCCCTCACCAACTCCATCCAGGACTCTCTGACAAGATGGTGAGATATCTCTGCCTTTCTGGGTACATCCCCACCACCACCACACCCCTCTGGGCCTTATCTTGGGCCTTCTCCATCTTCCACTAGATTTTTGGGAGCTTCCCAGTCCAAATATATCTTTTCCAATCACAAATCCTATAGAGTTCTCTTAAGTGAAATTAATAAGGACGAATAGAAGGGGTTACAAGAAGTATAGTAGCTGTACTGTTTTCTGTTTTCTTGTACAGGGGTCTCCAACCTTGGCAACTTTAAGACTTGTGCACTTCAAATCCCAGAATTCCTCTGCTAGCGTGTGCTGGTTGGGGAATTCTGGAAGTTGAAGTCCACAAGTCTTAAAGTTGCCAAGGTTGGAAACTCCTGTTCTTCTACATTGTGATGAAGAATTTTTGATTCTAACAAGTTGCTTATGATCTTGTGAGGAAAAGGGTCTTTGCCTTAAAAACTGAGAAGTTTGAAGCAAGCTGTTTACAGGAAGCCCTCCACTAACGATCAGTCATTTTTAACGACCGTTTGGAGCTGCAACGGCCTGGGAAAAGGTACTTTACAGCTTGTATACCATGAACTGGCACCAGGCTGCAGCATGACAGAAACTGGGCCACACAAACAAGCAAAGGCCCATCTGCACTATGCAGGCAGCATGAGAAAGCATGTCCCTTCCAGTCCTTGGAAAAACCTCTCTCCGCAGAACCAGTCCCTGGTATCCAAAATGTTGGAGGCCGCTGTTATACAGCATTTCCAGCCATCATAAAATGTTGCTTTATTCTCCATCCTGCAGCCCACATGACCACTTTTCAGGTGCTTGGCAACTGGCTCTCATTTATGACTACCGTATTTTTTGGACTATAAAGATGCACCAGAGTATAAGACGCACCAAGATTTCGAAGAGGAAAACCAGAAAAAAAATAGTTTTTACCCTCCCCAGCCCCCAGGAATACCCTGCAGGCCTCCCAAGCCCTCTCCATGCCCCGTTTTTGCAAAAAATGCCTCAGTTTTTGCAAAATATGAGCCCGTTTTTGGCTTCCCCCACGCATCCCGTTTTTGCCCTCTCCGGCCCCCAGGAGCACTCTGCAGGCCTCTCAAACCCTCTGCGTGACCCGTTCTTGGTGAAAACGGGAGGTGCGGGGCGCGGTTTCAGGAGGCCAAAAATGGCCGTATTCGGTGTATAAGATGCACCGACATTTCCACCCTCTTTTAGGAGGGGGGGGGGGAATGTGTGTTTTATACTCAGAAAAGTACAATAGATGCAGCATCCTACGGTCGCTTGACTGATTTGCGACGTTCTTTGCCAGCTTCCAATGTTTTCGCCAGTTTGCAAAAAACACCCATTTGGGAGAATGTAGTTAGACTTACAACTATGCAATTCACTTAATGACTGCTGTAAAATCAGTCATGAAATCATCACATCCATGCCTCAATTTATGACCCTCACGCCTTATAACCAAAATGTTGGTCCCAGTTGAGATCATAAGTTGAGGAAATACCTATACATAATGCTGTCCTGAATCTTTTATCGGTCTGGGAACCCACTTCTAATTCCTCTTACTTTCTCTGGAATTATTGGGCCGCCTGTGTGGTTTGATTCCGTGGGGTTACTGATAAGGGTGCAGTGTCCAAGACCCTTGTTCTAGCGAGCTTCCTGCTCCTATGCTTGTCTTGCAGGCACAGAATGAGGGGAGAGACCACCTTGTGGAACCCCGGCTGCGACCACGCGGGCATTGCCACCCAGGTGGTGGTGGAGAAAAAGCTTTGGAAGGAGCAAGGGAAAACACGGCATGACCTCGGCCGCGAGCCGTTCATCGAGGAAGTCTGGAGATGGAAGAATGAGTGAGTCTTTTTCCTGTGTCTCTTTTTCCAAGCATTTTTGGTGAGATGGACGCCATATAAGATAGAAAAGATGATGATAAATAGATGATAAATAGATAGATGATAGATGATAGATAGATAGATAGATAGATAGATAGATAGATAGATAGATAGATGATAGATAGATAGATAGATAGATAGATGATAGATAGATAGATAGATAGATAGATAGATGATTGATAGATTGATAGATGATAGATAGATAGATACCGTTTCCCCCCGAAAATAAGAACCAGGACCAAATGGTGGAGACCCACCTGATCTCAGAGACTTCTTGCTCCAGAATGAAGGCATTGCTAGGCAGACCACTGTTCTCTGGGTCCTGACCCTCAACATCTCACGGGTTGGCAACCAATACATCCCCCGCTGCCGGACTATGTAGAATAGATGTATTTTACCTGAAGAAGACACTCACCAAGGTAACAGTAGAATGGAATAGAATAGAGAATAGAATAAGAATTAGAATAGAATGAATAGAATAGAATAAGAATTAGAAATAGAATAGAATAGAATTAAAATAGAATAAAAATTAAAATCGAAATAAAATAGGAATGAATAGAATTAGAACAGAATGAATAGAATGGAATAAGAATTAGAAATAGAATTAGAATTAGAATAGAAATAGACTATGAATGAAGAGAACAGAATAGAATTCTTTATTGGCAAAGTGTGTCTGGACACACAAGGAATTTGTCTTCGGTATGTAAGCGCTCAGTGTACATAAATACATTCAAAAAGAATTATGAGATACAACACTTCGTGATAGTCATAGGATACTGAATGAGCAATCAAATCATACTAGGAAACTAAATAAAACAATATAAATCATAAGGATACAAACAACAAGGTTATAAGTAGGAGGAGATAGGTAATAGGAAGGATAAAGCTTGGGTGTCTCTCCTCCTATTTTGTGTAGTGCATTCTTGGAAAACAATTACTTATTTTCTCTAGATTTTGTAGGCCATTGGAAAAGTTATAATAATCAGCCTTGTGCTTTTCCAGTGATGGTGATACTTCGCTATCAGTACACTTCTTTCTTTCTTCTCCGCAGAAAAGGGGATTGGATCTACCATCAGCTGAAGAAACTGGGTTCCTCCATGGACTGGGACAGAGCTTGTTTCACTATGGACCCTGTAAGATTTTGAAATCGGAGGGAAAGGAGTAGCAATAAGCAATAGCACTTAGACTTATACACCGCCTCACAGTCAGTGCTTACTGTCTTGACTAGCTCACAATCTTTGCGAGTCGGAAGGTGCAGTTCTCCCTCTCTTGCCAAAGACCCGGCTTCAGTTCAATTCAACTTAACCTTCACTGCCAATGCACAACATGAGTACAATGAGATTGGCTGAGCCTCCCTTAGTGCATCCCCCCCAACATAAATACATATGAATAACTCACAGTGAAAGGGGGGGAAAATACCCAATAAATCATACTAACAAACACACAATCCATACGTATAGAGCCGCGGTGGCACAGTGGTTAGAGTGAAGTACTGCAGGCTTCTGCTGATCACCGGCTGCCAGCAGTTTGGCAGTTCGATTCCCATCAGCTCACCCTTGACTCAGCCTTCCATCCTTCCGAGTTGGGTAAAATGAGGACCCAGATTGTTGGGGGCAATATGCTGACACTGTAAACCGCTTGGAGAGGGCTGTAAAGCACTGTCAAGCGGTATATAAGTCTAAGTGCTATTGCTGCTGCTATATATGTGCACAAGATTTCATTGTAATATATTGCACCAATATGAACGTGTTGCACCAACCCTGCAAGTCTTATCATACTTAAGTTATTATGTTGCATTCAGGAGTCTTGACAGCCCATCGATAAAAGCTGTTCTTCAGCCTCTTCGTACGACTCTCTATGCTTCTATATCTCCTCCCCGATGGTAGGAGACCAAAGAAGTGCTGAGCAGGGTGTGAGTTGTCCCTGAGGATTTTCCTTACTTTTCTAAGACAGCAATTCCTAGCGACTTCGTCTAGTGATGTCAGGGAACAGCTCATTATGTTCTGTGCCATGCTCATCACTCTCTGTAATGTCTTTCTATCCGCGGTTGTCAAGCCAGCATACCACTCTTTGATAAACAGCCAGAACAATAGCATTTAGACTGCAAAGCCACGCCCTCTCTGGTCCACAGAAAAACCTTTCTCCAGTCCCTGGTGCCCAGAGGTTTGGGGACCACTGTTCTATATGACCCAGCTCAGAGAATGGAGAAGAATAATTGCCATCCTAGGGTGGAATGGAAGCTCAGGTATGGTCGCCATTAAGAGCAACTAAGACGATTAGGGGACTGGTGGCTAAAACATATAAAGAACGGTTGCAGGAACTGGATATGTTTAATGAAGAGAAGGCCTAGGGGAGACAGGATAGCAGTGTTCCAATATCTCAGGGGTTGCCACAAAGAAGAGGGAGTCAAACTATTCTCCAAGGCACCTGAGGGTAGAACAAGAAGCAATGGATGGAAACTAATCAAGGAGAGAAGCAACCTAGAACTAAGAAATTTCCTGACAGTTAGAACAATTAATCAGTGGAACAACTTGCCTCCAGAAGTGAATGCTCCAACACTGGACATTTTAAAGATGTTGTTGGATAGCCATTTGTCTGAAACGGTATAGGGTTTTCTGCCTAGGCAGGGGGTTGGACTAGAAGACCTCCAAGGTCCCTTCCAACTCTGTTATTCTATAGTCTTAGTTTTCAACACAATGCAAAAGCAACCATTTTTTGCAATCTGGACCACAGGAAAACCATGGGATGTTTATGTCCTGCTGATGGAACCGTGTTCTTGTATCGCCAACAGAAACTCTCCTATGCTGTCCAAGAAGCTTTTATCCAGTTACACGAGAAAGGGATCATCTACCGAAGCAAGCGCCTCGTCAACTGGTCCTGCACTCTCAACTCAGCCATTTCTGACATAGAGGTGATTAGCCTAGAACGACCTATTTCCTGTCCCAGCATTTGGCCTAGGGATCCAGATCTGACAATGCAACTTCCTGTCTCCTTCCTTCCAGGTGGATAAGAAGGAATTAACAGGCCGGACGCTCTTGCCTGTCCCAGGCTACAAAGAGAAGGTTGAGTTTGGAGTGCTGGTCTCCTTCGCTTACAAGATTGTGGACTCAGGTAGAGTATGAAGTTCTTGGCTGATGGTTCCAACATCTGGAATCTTGACTCTTGGTTGTCTCTGCTCATCCATGAACCTTGTCCATTTTCTTTGATAGAGGAGGAAGTGGTGGTGGCTACCACCCGTATTGAGACGATGCTGGGAGACACAGCAGTTGCAGTCCATCCCAAGGACCTCCGATACCAGGTATGAAAGGCATGACACTATAGTTTTGGTTGGGACAGGTGTCTTCTCAGATGCTGAAGGACAGTCCTAAAGATGCTTTTCAAAAGTCATTTGGACTTTCTTCATCTTTTTTTCCTTTGAAATGTTTTGCTTCTCAACCAAGAAGCTTCTTCAGTTCTGAACTAAACCTCCAGGTGGCCTCAATGACGCTCATAAAAGAATGGAAATGACCAGCTGTCTGCAAGGAGTATAAATCCTTCTATTCCCCACTATCCAGTCAGAGCTGAAGAAACTTCTTGGATGAGAAGCAAAACGTCTTCAAAGAAAGACAAGAAAGTTCAGTTGCCTCTTCAAAAAAAGCACTTTTGGGACAACCGTGACCTGGATGACTGAGAATCTCCATAGACCTTCAGTTCTGAACTTCAGAACGGAAGGAGCTTCTTGAATAAAAAGCGAAATGTCATCAAGGAAAAACAAAGTCCAGCTGCCTTTTGAAAAAGCTCTTTTGGGACAATCAGACTGTTGCTTATCTAAGTAATTTTGGAGTCTCTCCCAAAAGTGGCGCGGTGGCCTAGAGGTGGAGCTCTCGCCTCTCTATAAGGAGGCTGTGAGTTCAATCCTAGGTAGAGGCAGATATTTCTCTCTCTGAGCAATATATCTGCTGAATATAACTCCACACTGGGGACGGGAAGGGCATCTGGTCAGTTAACAGTCAGCTCCATTCAGTTGTTCAGACTCCGCCATGCAGAAGATTATGGGGTCATTAAAAAATGATGATTAAATCTCTTCCTTTGATCTGCTTTGTCTTCCAGCATCTGCATGGCCGGAAAGTCCAGCATCCCTTCACCGGACGCCTCCTACCCATTGTCTGTGATGATTTCGTTGATATGGAGTTTGGAACCGGTATGTTCTGGGTTATGGGCTAGGTACTATAAATGCAGCAAATCCTATACGAAAGGATGGAGTTGTTGGTGAAGAGCTAGAGTGGAGAGTCTATGAAGAAGGTGGAAGATAACCCAAATTGTGGAAGTTGAATAAAATGAGGAAACCTTGAATAAAAGAAATGTATGTTAGTTAGGATTAATAAGAGAACAGTCCGAAGGAATCAAATGGGCAATTATAACTCAGCATTCCTCAACTTGACTCCTTGGTTGTGTTGGATAATTTTTGGGATTGAATTCCAACATGTGTGAAGGGATCACTTGAAGAGGTCCAAAGCACCCAGTAAAGACTTGCATCAGAAAAAGCTTTTGCCATGTGCAATAAATCCGGAATTAAGGTTAGGGTTAGTTCAAATGAATATAGGTTTAATTGTACGCCTACACTCTCTACAAGAATCTGAACTACTAATGGCGAAAGCAAAGTGGTGGTAGGTAAGGCTCATGGGACAAGGTGGCTCAGTGGCTAAGAAGCTGAGCTTGTCAATCAGAAAGTTCGGCGGTTCAAATAGCGCAGCGTAACGGAGTGAGCTCCCATTATTTGTCCCAGCTTCTGCCTACCTAGCAGTTCAAAAGCACGTACAAAATGCAAGTAGAAAAATAAGAACCATCTTTGGAGGGAAGGTAACAGCGTTCCGTGTGCCTTCAGTGTTTAGTCATGCTGGCCACATGACCACATGAGATAGACATAGAGCACAACAATGATGAGAACTATCTTGAATGCATTTGGGTCAATATTAAAGGTTGGGGGGGAAATGACATTGACCTAGGTCTATACTACAGGCCACCCAACCAAGCAGAGGAAGTAGATGAACTTGTTGCTAGTCAACTAACTAAGGTATGTAGGAAGCACACCACAATAGTAGTGAGGGATTTTAACTACCCTGACATCAACTGGGAAACAAACTCTGCACCAAGTGGAAGATCCAACAGGTTCCTAACAAACCTAGCAGACAACTTTGTTTCCCAAAAAGTAGAGGCGGGAACAAGGGGATCAGCCATATTGGACTTAATTCTCACTAACAGAGAGGAAATGATAGAAGGTGTTGAAGCCACAGGAACCCTGGGGGCAAGTGACCATGCAATATTGGAATTCAACATTATGCAAACACAAGTAGTAGAACAAAGTGAAACTAGAGTCTTGGACTTTAAGAAAGCTAATTTCAATAAACTTAGAGAGAGCTTGGGAAAAATTCCTGGATGAGAATTCTCAAGGGGAAAACAACTCAAGAAGCTTGGGGAATTTTGAAAAATGAGATTACAAAAGCCCAGTCTAGCACAATACCAATGAAGAAGAAAAATAACAGCTACCAAAAGAAACCAGCATGGCTGCATAAAGAACTGACAAATTGAAAGACAAAAAAGATAAATCCCTTCCAACTCTGCTATTGTATTGTATTGCATTTGTCCCAGCTTCTGCCTACCTAGCAGTTCAAAAGCACGTACAAAATGTAAGTAGAAAAATAGGGACCATCTTTGGTGGGAAGGTAACAGTGTTCCGTGTGCTGGCTCTTTGGCTTTGAAACGGACATGAGCACTGCCCCCTAGAGTTGGGAACGACTAGCATATATGTGCGAGGGGAACCTTTACCCTTACCTTACCTTTAAGGATCAATAGAATTCAAGGAGGCCTGGACTAAGATCTCTTGTGAACGCAAACAGATTCCAAACTGATGAAGCAGTTGACGCCCTCCTCTCTCAGGCTCAGCCTGGTCATCTCCTACAGCTTTAGATCTTCAGGTCTTCTTTGAATCAACAACGTAGGTGCGGAGCAACTCCAAAGATCACAAACCAGGTTCTAACAGGAAATATTGGGCTGTGGCAAGAACTGAAATAATCTTCTCCCCACTTCTCACTGCTTTCAGGTGCCGTAAAGATCACACCAGCTCATGATCAGAATGACTATGAGGTTGGCCTTCGTCATGGACTTGAGTTCATCAACATTATGAATGAGAACGGTTATCTCATCAACGTTCCTCCACCCTTCCTGGTATTGTAATATTTTTATTTTTAATATAATCATTCCATCTTCAGTTGAACAGTGTGTAGTCTGGGTACAAATATCTTTGTTAAACAATAATCAAAATTACAACATCCTTCGTTAAATTAATATTGATTCTGCAATCTTTAACAATAATATTCCACATATTAATTCTACAATATTAACATCATAATATTCAACATACTAGTCATTATATTTACCCATCTCTTTTAACGTATCTTCTTTATTTTGCTTCCCTATTTCTAACTTCCATTTTTATTATTTAACCATTGGTAAAATAGATCCTATACCATA
Source organism: Natrix helvetica (assembly GCF_964273705.1). Lineage (NCBI taxonomy): Eukaryota > Metazoa > Chordata > Lepidosauria > Squamata > Natricidae > Natrix > Natrix helvetica. The sequence goes on from NC_138548.1 coordinate 347,244,818, forward strand.
TAGTATTCAGTTGGTAGAGTCCCTTCAGTTTTTGTAATTATTTTTCTTCTACCCCTGTTAATATCTTATCTAATTTTGTTGGGTTTTTTTTTATAGAAACCATATAGTGTTGCATCTTTCTCAAATCTAGAATGCATCTGCAGTTGTGAATACTATGTCAAAACAATCCCTTGATCCCTCAATTCTTGTTTCAAACTTTAATTAATTTTAATTAATTCAAACATTAATTAATGTTTATTTTTGAGTTCCCCCTTCTCATTCAGTATGCCTTTGTATCTAACAATATTTTCTATGTTAACATTTGGATTAACCAGTGCTTCCATTGTCGAAAGCCAGACTGGCATCCTCAAATAGTGCTGTATCTTTCTTGGTATTGTTGGGATGCAGTTGGGAGGAAGGCTGGAATTCAAGGCATCCTTTTTGGTTGTCTCTCTGTTTTTTATCGACTGGAATTTAGTCTTAATTGGAACAGTAGGTTTACTCGTAAAGGCATGTTCAAGCTTGGCAACTTTAAGACCTGTGGACTTCAACTCCCAGAATTCCCCACCCAGCATGGGATCCATGGTGCTCTCTGAGTTTGGTTGTTATCTTGAAGACATTTCATTACCCAATTAAATAACATCCATTCCATTAGGGCAGGGGTGTCAAACGGGATTTCATTGAGGACCACATCAGGGTTGTGTTACCTCGGAGGGCCGCGGGTGCTTGGCCAGGGGGGGGGCATGGTGGGCGTGGCCATGGTGGATGTGACATGGGACTCCTGTCAGGGACACCTGTGGTGGCCAAGTGCTAAGGCAGGACTCTCCTGAGAGCCCTCCATCACTCTCATTACAATCTCCTTCCTTCCTTTTCTTTTTCCTTTCCTCTTCTTTCTCCTTTCTTCTTCCTTCTCCTCTTTCCTTATTTTTCCCTCCTTGCTCTCTCCCCACCTTTTTCTTTGTCTTTCCTCTTCCCCTTACTCCTTTCCTGTCCCTTCTTGCATGCTCAAATGCAAAAGGGGGAACATTTCTCCTTTTGTTTTGCTTTTAGTTCGTTCTCTGCCAGAAAAATGGAGCTGGGAGCCCCCCCCCCCCCCCCCCGAGCTCTGTTTTTGCTGGCAGAGGGCTGCGGGATGCTGTCCAGGGCAAAAATGGTCCGGGGGTGGTGGTGCAGATGCCCTCCTCCTCCCTGAGTCCCATTTTTGCTAGCAGAGGCACTGCGGGCTGGTCCTTTGCTGTTTCCAGGCCGGCCCCACAGGCCAGATCTAAGCATCCTGCAGGCCAGATGCGGGCCGTGGGCCTTGAGTTTGACACCCCTGCCTTAAGGAGTAGGGCTTGCTAGCTTTATATATACTAGTGTAGTGATGGCAAACCTTTTCGGCAACAAGTGCCCAAACTGGAATGTGCGTGCGCACCAGCTAGCTGGTCTTCGGGTTTCCAGCATGTGCATGCGCGCCGGGCAGTTAGTCTTCACGCGCGCCAGAACATTGGAAATCTGAAGACCAGCTGGCCGTCGCACGCATGCCTGTTTTTGGGCTGGTTTGGGCTAGTTTGGGGGCCTTTTGGGGAGTCAATTTCAGACCGTTTCTCGAGCCATTTGGGGGGCTTTTTTCATGTTGTTTTTTGTTTTTCTGCTGGAGCATCGGAAAATAGCCTGAAAAATGGCCAAAAACAGCCTGTTTTGGGGGTGTTTTTGGCTGTTTTCAGACCGGTTTCCTGCGCTCCAGTGGCCGGTGCAGATGTGCACGCCGGAAACCAGAAGAGCAGCTGGCAATGACGTGTGTGCCCACAAAGAGGGCTCCGCATGCCACGTCTGGCATCCGTGCCATAGGTTCACCATCCCGGTACTAGTGGCTTGCCCTGTCACTATTGGTAGGAGACTCAGTGACGTGCAGTCAGGTGAGGCAAGTGAGGCACAGCATCACCGCTCTCATCATGAAAAGAAAAAAAAAATGTAAAAGGAAAAAGCTGAGCTAGTTGCTGCCTCACTGTGGATGACTCTGCATAACTGTTTAAAAAAGCCTCTAAAAAGCACCTTCTACTATGAGGCAGGAGAACTGCATGCTTCATCTAGTCTGACTTTAGGCGTTTTATGATCACTCGAGCAGAATTAAGCAAGGGTTAAAAGCCTAAAAATTCCTGACGTAGGTGAGGCATGCAGTTCTCCTGCCTCATAGTAGAGGGCGCTTTTTAGAGGCTTTTTTTAACAGTTAAGCAGAGTCATCCATGGAAGCCAGGCAAAGAGCCATGCTGTAGCACACACACTTTCCTCCAGCCTCTTCCTTTTGGAAGGCTCGGATCGGCTCCCCTCCGGCTTCTCTGCCTCTCCTCTCACCCCAGCCTGCCAGCAGGAGGTGAGTGGGTGGGCTTTATTGCGTTCCAGGCATTTCCCACCCAGACAGCAGGCTGCATTTGCAATGGTGGAGGTGTTTGGGGAAGGCAGCAGGGGAATGGAGGGATGGCAGAGGAACTGCTTTCAAGCCACTGTAAAAGATATCCAATCCAACTTGTGTGTGTGTGTGTGTTTGTCTGAGAGTGAGTGAGAGAGGGAAGGGGGTAGGAGAGATAGTCCAATCCAACGTGTGTGTGTGTGTGTGTGTGTGTTTGAGAGAGGGGGAGGAAGGGAGAGAAACAAATGCTGTCATTTTTAAATCGGAACTGAGCATGCCTGGCTGTGGAATTCTGGGAGTTGAAGTCCACAAGTCTAAAAATATGTGAAATCCACCACTGTGTCAGTGCCTCACCAGCCATAAACCTCACCGCACGTCACTGGTAGGAGTCTTCTTGGTGGTTTTAGGCTGTTGTTTATTGTTAGCTTGTTTGTGTCAGGAGACCTTTCTGTGCTTTCCAACTGTTCCACTTTTATCTGCTGCTTCTTCCAGGGCATGAAGCGCTTTGAAGCCCGTAAAGCAGTGCTGGAAGCGTTGAAGGAAAAGAAGCTCTTCAAGGAGGTGAAGGACAACCCCATGGTGGTACCAGTGTGCAGGTGAGTAGCAGTTGCAAAGTAAAGCAGCCTTCCTCAAAGGTATTCAAACCACGATTCCCAAAGGATTACCAGCCAGCATGGCTGAAAATTGAAGTAAGACCCACCATTTCTGCTGTTCTCAGTTAGGGGGTCAGACTTCATGTGAAAAACGGTGCCTTTTTTTTTAGTTGACCACTTTAGGAATCTTTGGTGTGAAGCCTTGTATATCTTCTGGATGGTAGAAATAGCTGAGGGTTTCAGACCCTTACTGGGCTCTAAGTTGCATGTCAGTCAATCAGAATAGAGCTGGAGGGGATCTTGGAGGTCTTCTAGTCCAACCCACTGCTCAAGCAGGAGGTCCCTATGCCATTTCAGATTGATGGCTGTCCAGTCTCTGCTTAAAAAGTTGCTCCAGTGATGAAGCAGACACAACTTCTGAAGGCAAAGCTGTTCCACTGGTTAATTGTTCTCACTGTCAGAAAGTTTCTCCTTAATTCCAGGCAGCTTCTTTCCTTGATTAGTTTCCTTCCATCGTTTCTTGTCTGGCCTTCTGGTGCGTTGCAAAATAAGTTGACCCTCTGTTCTTTGTGGCAGCCCTTAAAACAGTAGAACACTGCTATCATCTCACCCCTAGTCCTTCTTTTCTCCAGACTGGCCATACCCAAATCCCGCAACCGTTCTCCATATGTTTTTGTCTCCAGGCCTTTTGATCATCTTAGTTGCTCTTCTTTGCGCTTTTTCCAAAAGTCTCAACATCTTTTTTTGTAATGGGGTGACCAAAACTGGATGCAGGATTCCAGGTGTGGTCTTTAGCAATCAGGTGCCGCTTTATAAAGCAGTACTACTCATTTACGTGATTATGATTCTATGCCTCTGTTTATACAAGAAAGGATTGTATTAGCTTTTTTGGCTGCTGGCTCACGTTTAAGTGATCGTCTCACACATGTAAATAGATCTTAGTTGCTAATCTGTTATTGGGGACAAAATGCTTGAGTGGGCTTGGTAACTTCCTAGAAACAGCAGAAGATTATCCGGACCCCCTGTAGTCAAAAGTCAGGCAGATTTAGAACTGAAGGGGGCTTAAGAAGGAGATCCTTCTGATCATTCAGAATCATTCAATGGCTTTGATTATCGAGCTAATTTGGAGCAGCTAAGCAATTTAACAGGGAAAGCCATTTTGATGACCTGTTTCAATCTCCAGAGTTAATTCTGGCAATTCTCGCGTGCCATAAGTGGGAGGGAGCGCAGGGGGGGCGTGTGCGGGCCTGCCGCACCCATAATGCAATGTGTGACACCCACCCCCCAGTGCGCATACACGCACTACAGGCTCTTCCCCCCCCCCCATTTTTACATGCTTTTTTCGCCCTCCCCAGGCTCCAGAGGCTTTATAGGAGTCTGGGAAGGGCGAAAACAGCCTCTCTCCCCCCCCCCCCCCCCGGACGCCCTCCGGAGGCTTTAGGGACCTTCAGGAGGCTTCCCTGAAGCCTTCGGAGCAGTCAAAACGACCCTCCGAGCAAACCAGAAGTGACTTCCTGTTTGCTCGGAGGGTCGTTTTGAGCGCTCCGAAGGCTTCAGGGAACCTCATGAAGTCTCCAGAGGGGGCAGGGGAGGCTCTTTTCGCCCTCCCCGGGCTCCTATAAAGCCTCTGGAACCTGGGGAGGGCGAAAAATGGCTTTTAAAAAGGGTGAACTCAGCTGGCCAGCACGCGCATGCGCTCTGGCCAGCTGACAGGGCAGCGCCTCGCGTGCCCTGACAAATGGCTCCGCGTGCCACCTGTGGCACGCGTGCCATAGGTTTGCCATCACTGGTTTAGCCCCATGACTGTTACAATTATGGGGAGCTACAGGACTCTTACATTGCCTCCATCTTCATGTTCTTTAAGATGTTGTGTGAAACCATCAGACTATACGTGATAGTCAGGTGTACAGATAGTCCTCACTTAGCAACCATAATTGGGACTGGCAACTAGGTTAAGCAAAGCAGTCACTAAGTGAAACCGTCACCATGCTTACGACATTACAGATGGAAGGGTTGGTCACAAAAGTTACTTTTTCATCACCGTTGCAATGGCGAATTGTCACTAACAAGCCAATCGTTAAATGAGGACTACTCGTTCTAAACCTATTGTATATTGAGGGTTTCAACTAACTTATATTTTCGGCTTTCTCTCCCCGATACTCTTAAGCCGCTCCAAAGACATAGTGGAACTCCTACTGAGGCCTCAGTGGTACGTGCGCTGTGACACAATGGCCCAGGCTGCAGCTGAGGCCGTGCGCCGGGGCGATCTGCTCATTGTGCCAGATTTCCATCTCAAAACCTGGTTCGCTTGGATGGACAATATCAGGTGAGACGCTTGCATAAACAGCTAACTGCTCTGAACCTGCCACTTCACGCGCCCCCATTAATCCATTCTGTGATTTGTTTGGTTTTTGCCTCAGTGAACCATGTGAATTCACCTGCTGCGTCTTTAAGATTAGCAAAGCTGCTGTTGAAGGAAGCAGTGATTTTTTTAAAAAAGTAATGTGGGTTTTTAGCAATGTATGAAAATGCGACAAATGTGTAGCAAATGATTGGAGCGGTAGTAAAATTCAAAAAATTTTTACTACTGGTTCTGTTGGTGTGGCTTGGTGGGCATGACAGGGGAAGGATACTGCAAAATCCCCATTCCCTCCCCACTCCTGGGGAAAGGATACTGCAAAATCCTTCTGTTTTGTTGGAAGGGAACTTTTTAAGCCATCAAGTGGAACTTCCTGCTTGGAGCAGGAAATTCGAATTAAAGTGAATTCTGGGAGTTGAAGTCTGCACATCTTAAAAGTTGCTGAGGTTGGGAAACACTGGTTTATCGTTTAGCGTGTCGTGTTAAAGCTGTGAATTGTGACTCATTTTCTAAATAGTACAAATGATATGCAGGTAGTCCTCGACTTACGACCGCAATTGAGCCCAAAATTTCAGCTGCTAAGCGAGACAGTTGTTAAGTGAATTTTGCCCCACTGTACAAACTTTCTTGCCACCGTTGCTAAGCAAATCACTGCGATTATAAAGTTAGTAACCCGGTTGTTAAGTGAATCTGGATTCCCCACTGACTTCACTTGTCGGAAGGTGGGAAAAGGGTGATCACATGACCCCAGGACATTGCAACCGTCATAAATATGAGCCAATTGTCAAGTATCCAGATTTGGATCACGTGACCATGGGGATGCTACAACGGTCATTAGTGAAAACAACAGTCATAGGTCACTTTTTTCTGTGCCGTTGTAACTTCGAACGGTCACTAAACGAGTGGTTGTAAGTTGAGGGCTACCTATAACGTTAAATGTAATTGGAAAACGAATGGTAGTTATTTGGTTCTTGCTACAGTCTTTCCAGCTTCTTCTTCACCTTTTCATCCTGCCTAACTTCTCTTCCATGAAAGAATAGAATAGAACAGAACAGAATTCTTTGATTGAACACACAAGGAATTTATCTTTGGTGGATATGCTCTCAGTGCACATAAAGAAAAATAAAATAGAATACATTCATCAAGAATCATAAGTTACAACATTTAATGATAGTCACAGGGCACAAAAAAGTAATCAATATGAATGGTAAGGATACAAGCAACAAACTTACACTTATGCAGTCATAAGTGGGAGGAGGTGGGTGATAGGAATGATGAAAAGACTATAATAGTAATAATAATGCAGCCTTAGTGAATGGTTTGACAGTGTTGAGGGAATTATTTGTTTAGCAGAGTGATGGCATTTGGGAAATGTCCTTGTGTCTAGTTGTCTTCGTGTGCAGTGCTCTATAGTGTCGTTTTAAGGGTAGGAGTTGAAACAATTTATGTCCAGGATGCGAGGGGTTTGTAAATATTTTCACAGCCCTCTTTGACTCACGCAGTGTACAGGTCCTCAATGGAAGGCAGGTTGGCAGTAAAATGAATTGTTTATTTGCGTGCTGCTGGATTTTTTTTTCCTTTTCCCTTTTAATCCATGTTTGTTAAATTGCTAAAACTTTTGAGTAATCTCGGACTGCAGCTTTGCTCATTCTTTCCTTTTTCATAGGGATTGGTGTATTTCTCGGCAGCTCTGGTGGGGCCATCGTATTCCAGCATATTTCGTGACTATTGATGACCCTTCTGTGCCAGTGGGAGAGGTAGGATTTCCTGGGCCACTTGGGGTACAAACTGGTAGAAAAGCTCTAATTCCCAAGAAAAAGAAATATAATGAATTTTCGGGACACTGAAGTGTAAATGCAGACATCCACATGTCCACTGAACTCATAGAGAGGGTAATAATGGGGGAATAGTGCTAAGATTTTTTTTCATTCTTTTCACTTAGACTTCAAGAGGTGACATTAAAAATGAACACAAAAGAGTCAATGTTTGTAAAATTAATTTAATTTCTGATTTTGCATACACGTAACTCAAGTATGCATAAACCATTTCTTCTTCTCATTTAATTGCATTTCACTTCTAGTATTTTCACAAATATTGTAATTCAAGGTGAATATTCTTAATATTCCTTCTTCCTCCTATTTTCCCCACAACAACAACCCTGTGAGGTTGGTTGGGCTGAGAGAGAGAGGGAGTGGCCCAAAGTCACCCAGCTGGGTTTTATGGCTAACTCAGGATTCGATCTCGTGGTCTCCCGGTTTCCAGCCTGGTGCCTTAACCACTAGGCCAAACTGACTCTCCTTGAAGCAAGTTATTTGGGGTGACTAAGAACAGTGAACTATGATGGATGTTAATTTTTTTGGACTCTTGGAAAATCCAGAAGGATAATTTTATTGGATAATTTTGATATTATTTAACGTTGAACAACATTTTTGTTGATGGGTTATTTACCTTCCCGAATTCTGCAGGATGTGGATGGCAAATACTGGGTGAGTGGTCGGAGCAAGGAAGAAGCGAAAGAAAAGGCAGCCAAAGTCTTCAACATCAGCCCGGATAAAATCTCCCTCCAGCAAGGTAGGGAGACCGGAAATGGGAAACATGAGGCCAAGGGAATTAGGAATTGTATTGTAACCTTGAACCACAAAGGGTCACCCCATACTACATGTGCCCTTACAGGAGAGACAGTGAGCAGTTCTAATTCTGTTCCTAATTCATTCAAGGTCAGCATATATTATCTCTCCGTAGAAGAACACTGCGCTGTAAGAATGTATAGGTACTCCTCGTTTAGTGACCACAGTTGTTAAACAAAGCGGTCACTAAGTGAAAAATGAACCAAAAGGCCCAAACACCTCTTCTCTAGCAATCAACACTCAAATATGCAGGGATTAACACCGGGATTAATATGCAACCAACAATAGATAATATTATTTACCGGCAGTAAACAATACCCCAGTCAAAATTGTCCCAAAGGTGCTTTTTTGGGAGGCACCTGGACTTTCTTGTTGTCTTTGAAGATGTTTCGCTTCTCATTCAAGAAGCTTCTTCAGCTCTTGACTATCCTGTCAGAATTGAAGAAGCTTCTTGGATCAGAAGCGTCTTCAAAGAAAGAAAACAACAACAACAAGAAAAGTCCAGGTGCCTCCTGAAAAAGCACCTTTGGGGCAACCATGATCTGGATGACCAAGAATCTCTACAGACTTTTAGCTACACAATGTGGGATGGACACCCCTTTGAATGGTGTGGGAGTAGGAGTGGATTTCCAGAGGACAGAATTGCAGGCTACAAGAACCATTTGCACCACTCAGGTGACCCTGAGGACACAGATCAACCTCCAAGTGCTTCAACCACCTCAAAAAGGATGCAAATGTCCAGCTGTCTGCAAGGAATATACCGTATTTTTCAGAGTATAAGAGGCACCTTTTTTCCTCAAAAAAGGGGCTGAAAATCTGGGTGCGTCTTATACATAGAATACATTTTTTATTTGCCTCCCAAAACTCCGCCCCTTCACCAAAATGGCTGTGCATAATCTTGTTGAGGCTTTCAGAGAGCTCTTGGGGGCTGGGGAAAGCAGAAATGAGCATAAAATGTCCCTTTCTCCCCTCCCCCCCCCCCCCCCGCCTCCAGCAGCACTCTATAAGCCTCCATAAGGCTATGCATGCAATTTTTCTGACAAAAAACGGCCCCGTTTTCACAAAAAAAACAGGCCATTTTTTCCTTGTTCCCCCCCCCCCCCCAGCACTCTGCAAGCCCCCCCAAGGCTATTCATGCCTTTTTTTAAAAAAATGGGCTCATTTTCATGAAAAACAGGCCATTTCTGGGAGGTTTGCAGAGTGCAAAAACTTTTTTTTTCTTTTTGGAAAGCTCTTTAATTGATTGATGAGAATTAGATTGATCAAGTGCTGTGCCAGCAGAAACAAAGTCTTAGGTGCTGCAGATTGACAGCAATTTCCTTCTCCAGCACATGGATAAATACACCTGGAAACATCTACCTACCTACCTACCTACTCTCTCCTGTGACGTGCGGTGAGGTTTATGACTGGTGAGGCACTGACACAGTGCTGAGTTTCAAATATTTTTAGACTTGTGGATTTCAACTCCCAGAATTCCACAGCCAGGCATGCTCAGTTCCTATTTAAAGCGACAGCATTTGTTTTTCTCCTTTGCTCCTTCTTTCTTTTTCTTTTTCTTCTCCTTCCCCTCCTTCCTCCCTCTCTCCCTTCCTCCCCCTCTCTCAAACACACACACACACACACACACACACACACACACACACACACACACACAGAAGTTGGATTGGACTATCTCTCCTACCCCTTCCCTCTCTCACTCACTCTCAAACAAACCCCCCCACACACAAAAGTTGGATTGGATATCTTTTCCAGTGGCTTGAAAGCAGCTCCTCTGCCATCCCCCCCCCCCCCCATTCCCCTGCTTCCTTTCCCAAACACCTCCACCATTGCAAATGCAGCCTGCTGTCTGGGTGGGAAATGCCTGGAACACAATAAAGCCCACCCACCACCTCCTGCTGGCAGGTTGGGGTGAGAGGAGAGGCAGAGAAGCCGGAGGGGAGCCGAGCCGAGCCTTCCAAAAGAAAGAGGCTGGGGGGAAGTGTGTGTACTACAGCATGGCTCTTTGCCTGGCTTCCTGCCTCCTCCTGTGGTCTCCTCAGTGCTCGCTTGTGCTCTCCCTCCCCAAGTGTAGTTTGATTGCAGATGGAGCCACGTTGCCTTTTCAAACTTGTAATCAGTGAAGCTGGGCTAGATTTTTATATAGTTTTATCCAGCTGTGTGTGTGTGAGAGAGAAATGAATGGGGGCCTGGGGAGGAAGTCACTACACTTGGGGAGGGAGAGCACCAGTGAGGTTAAGCAGAGTCATCCACGGTGAGGCAGCAACTAGCTCAGCTTTTTCCTTTTACTTTTTTTTTTCATGATGAGAGTGGTGAGGCTGTGCCTCACTTGCCTCACCTGACTGCACGTCACCGACTCTCCCTCTCCCTCTCCCTCTCCCTCTCCCTCTCCCTCTCCCTCTCCCTCTCCCTCTCCCTCCCCCCTACCTATCTACTGTATTTCTCTCTCTCCCCCTCTCCCTCTCCCTCCCCCCCTACCTATCTACTGTATTTCTCTCTTTCTCCCTCTCCCTCTCTCTAGCTACCTACTCTCTCTCCCTACCTACTTATTTACTGTATTTTTCTCTCCCCCCCATCTACCTACCTACCTACCTACCTACCTACCTACCTACCTACCTACCTACTCTCTCTCTCTCTCTCTCTCCCTACCTACCTACCTACTGTATTTCTCTCTCTGACCTGATGATGCCAGCTTTCCTTCTTACTTCTTGCCTTCTAAGATTAGTCAAATTTTTCCTGGGTTCTGAATTTGTTAAGGAAACTTCACCTCCCCTTGGCCAATTCTTATCTGCTACTGTGTGATTTTAACTAATCAAAAGGAGTTACCCGTATCTTTCGGACTTTGAGACGCACTGGAGTATAAGACTCACCAAGATTTTGAAGAGGAAAACAAGAAAAAAAAAGTTTTTACCCTCCCCGGCCCCCAGAAGCACTCTGCAGTCCTCCCAAACCCTCTGCGGATCCCGTTTTTGGCCTGCCAAATTCCCATGCATCCCGTTTTTGCCCTCCCCAGCCCCCAGGAGCACTCTGCAGGCCACCCAAATTCTTTGCACGCCCCATTTTTGCAAAAAACAGGCCTGTTTTGGGCGAAAATGCGATGTGTGGGTCAGGATTTCAGGAGGCCAAAAATAGCCATATTTCCCAAGGAAAGGGAAGAAACTGAATATTTTATAATGTGGGATTTACGTTGGCAATGGTTAGATAACAAAAACAGAAGTTAGAAACATGGAAATATAAGAAAAGATTAATGAAACAAGGGAGATTTGTTAAAATAAAAAAGTAAATATTATGATTATTGTTATTATTATAGAATTAATATCAATGTAATGAATATTGTTGTAAACATTATGATTACTATCTTTCAAACTATTCATACGCAGACAACACAGTTTAATTGAAAATGAATTTTTGACATGTTAAAAAATAAAAAAAATGCAAAAAAAAAAAAGAAGTTAAACATGGAAAACCAAATACGAGTCTAATCCGTGTGCCTTTCTTATGTCCTCCCAGATGAAGATGTCCTGGACACCTGGTTCTCCTCTGGCTTGTTCCCTTTCTCCATCTTTGGGTGGCCCAATTCAGTAAGTGAACGTGAGGTGAAGATGTAGGCGTGCATTTCTTTGCTCTTCAAATCTTGCTCACCCTTTCCATCTTGTTCTTTCAAGGGTGAAGATCTTCAGGTTTTTTACCCTGGAACTCTCCTGGAGACCGGACATGACATTTTGTTCTTTTGGGTGGCCCGTATGGTTATGTTGGGCCTCACGCTGACAGGAAAGCTACCCTTCAGAGAGGTGAGAAGCAGACTGTTAACACATAAAGTTGCCGTGGTGAGGAAAGTGGGGGGGGGGGAGCCCATTCCACACGTACCTTTGGCTAGAGCCGGATCTTAGATTACTACAGCAGGCTTGTGAGGGGTGCACCTCATTGGAGAATGTGATTTATGACACAGACTGAGAAGAGTGAAGGAACAGGGGTAAAGTTCAGCTATAATTCAAATGAGGCTTAGATCTGACTGCAATAGGGTATTGCCAAAATGGTGCTTCCAATAAATGACTCAAGGCTCATGAATCAATTAGGGCATCTTTCGGAAACCTGACAGGCAGTCTGTTCCTGCCAGGTTGTATGAGTTCTCTTCCACTTTTCCATCGCCCCTTCTGGCTGTGGCCAAATCAGGGAAGCCTTAATTGCAAGAAGGCCAATTTCACCCCCAATAGAATGGGCTGTCCGATCTAAATCACAAGGCGCTAGTCCTCCTTGAGGCAACACAAAAACCTTCAGTCAACTGACGGTCGGGTAAACTTACAGGATGAGTCTCGTGACATTCTTGAGGCAAACTTTGTGACTTGTTGTGGCTCGCCAGTGGCCAGCGGAGCTGGCAGCAGATTCGGACAGTGAGGAGGTTGGGGAGGAACATGGGCCAGTCCTGGAGTCTGGGGAAGGCTCTAATGAGGGCTCTGTGTCAGAGGCAGAGAGGCGGCCGGAGCCATATGCCAGTTATCGGCTGCCTTCAGAGTCAGACATCAGTGAGGCAGATGAACAGCTGAAGCCTGTTCCCAGTGTGCGCATGCACAGAGTTGCCAGACAAAGGGAACAGCTAAAGAACAAGGGTTGACTTGGGAGTAAGGCCACAGGTGGACGGTGAATGGCCCCTCCCAGAGAAAATAAAAGAGCGGAAGGGGAGTGGAGTTTGCAGGAGACAATTAGTTCGCTTAATTCAGTGCTTCTCAATTATTTTCTGTCATGCCCCCCCTAGGAAGAAGAAAACATTTCGCGCCCCCCCCCCGCGCGACTGTAAATAGTATCATTTGTCTATAAAATTGTTATAAGTACACCTCTGCATAACATAGCACACCGGTCTTTCCTCGTCTCCCACCGTAGTCACATGCTTTCTTTCCTCTTTCCCTCTTACTTGTCTATCCTTCCTTCCACCCTCCCTTCCTCCTTCCCTTCCTTCCTGCCTCCCTTCCAGTTCCCTCCTTCCTCTTTCCCCCTGCCTGCCTGCCTTCTTTCCCTCCTGCTTATCTATGCTTTCTTCCTTCCTTGCACCTCCCTCCCTTCTGCCTGCCTGCCTTCTTTCCTCTTTCCCTATCCTCCTATCCTTCCTTTCTCCCTCCCTCCTTCCCTGCCTCCCTTCCAGTTCCCTCCTTCCTCTTTCCTCCTGCCTGCCTGCCTTCTTTCCCTCCTGCTTATCTATGCTTCCTTCCTTCCTTGCACCTCCCTCCCTTCTGCCTGCCTGCCTTCTTTCCTCTTTCCCTATCCTCCTATCCTTCCTTTCTCCCTCCCTCCTTCCCTGCCTCCCTTCCAGTTCCCTCCTTCCTCTTTCCTCCTGCCTGCCTGCCTTCTTTCCCTCCTGCTTATCTATGCTTCCTTCCTTTCTTGCACCTCCCTCCCTTCTGCCTGCCTGCCTTCTTTCCTCTTTCCCTATCCTCCTATACTTCCTTTCTCCCTCCCTCCTTCCCTGCCTCCCTTCCAGTTCCCTCCTTCCTCTTTCCTCCTGCCTGCCTGCCTTCTTTCCCTCCTGCTTATCTATGCTTCCTTCCTTCCTTGCACCCCCCTCCCTTCCTGCCTGCTTGCCTTCTTTCCTCTTTCCCTCCGGTGTGTCTGCTTTTCTTTCCTTCCTTCCACCTCCCTTCTGCCCTTCTTCCCTCCCTCCCTGCCAGCAGCTCCTCTAGCATCCCAGCTGGAAGCAGCAGCACAACAGTCGCCGTTACCAGGGGCGAAGGGGTGGCGGTGGCAAGATCGGGCGACCGCCGCCCCTTTGTCCCTTCCCCAACAGCGGCTGTTGCGCTTCCGCTTCCAGACGGAATGCTGGCGGTAGAGCTGCTGGCGGGGAGGCGAGCTACGCGGTGGCGAAGACGGGCGGTCCCATGCTTCCCTCCCTCCCACCCCCGCCCGAGCAGGCTTCTTGCACAGCTCCAGCCCGCGGCTCCAATGAAAATCCACAGTCCGAAGTGCTGCCACTTCCAGGCGGGATATATTATGCCTCGCCCACGCCTTCGCCGCCGTTGCACCCAGATGGAAAGGGAGCCTTCGCGCCCCCCTTTACGGAGCCTCGCGCCCCCCCAGGGGGGCGCGCCCCACTATTTGAGAACCGCTGGCTTAATTGGTTCGTGACTCTCCGAGACTCCTTGCCAAGTTTTTCAGATATCAGCCTGTCAACTCTCCAAGCCAGATGAGATCTGTGACTGTAAATCCTCCCTCAAAAGACTCTGTTGGATGTGAATGAGCAAAATTCACAGTATATTAATAAAAGGGTTTTTTGTCGGGACAAGGAGCTTGCTGCATGCTCTTGGGAAGCCTCGGTCAGAACAGTTGTGCTGTCCTGATGCATGTAATACAACACAGGAAGATGTGCAATTGTTGTTCATAAATGGTCACGCTTAACCCCCGTGTTTGGAGCTCGGGCTCAAAAAATCTGAGATTGGTTTCAAAACTGCATTGCCCCTTTCCAACCTACCTCAAAATGTGACACTTTTCTGTACTTCCTTTCCAGGTTTACCTCCATGCTGTCATTCGGGATGCCCACGGCAGGAAGATGAGCAAATCACTGGGAAATGTCATAGATCCCTTGGATGTGATCACCGGCATCACTCTGGAGGTGACCCATTGTTCGTGGCTGTCAGAAGATGGAGCTGCAAGATGCTTTAGATTCCTGTTGCATTGATAGAGGAAACTTTGTAGCTTGAGAGTTGAAATGTTGATGCTCTCTGAGCTTGGTTGGTCTCCGAAGTGGGGCGTGGGAGGAGTCACATCTGGGTATTGTCACGGCCCATCTGCCCGGAGACAGGTAAATCTTGAGGCCACTCCCTCTGCTCCTCCTCTGACTCCCCAGATTAACCTCAGTCTTCGGCCCAGAAGGAGCTAATTTAGCTGGCTCTCCTTGGTACGAGACTTTACCTTTTTTCCTTTTAGGTAAGAGCATTGTCTAGAGTAGCCTCCTCTCGTGCGCTCTGTAATCAGCCTGTGCACAGTAAGTGGATAGTGCTACTCAGAGGCTCCCGAGCTGCGGTTCGGCAGCGGGGGGAGGAGCTTCAGGCCCCAGGCCTCATAGCACGGCTGCAAGCGATCCCAGGTACAGCGCAGGGATCACAGGACCCAGGATGGAGGAGAGCAACTCAATCGGAGTCGGCTCACGTGCTCGGACCACGTGGTCGGCGGTCGCCATCTTGGGTGTCAGGGCGCACGCGCAGAGCGCAGGATCCGGCCTCCGGTTTCAGAGGCCGCCAGTGCCCGCGACCACTGCCAGCACACAGCAGGAGGATTGGGCCCGAACTCCGCCGGTAATCCGGGGAGGGCCACAGTATCGGGCGGTGGGCCGGTCGTAACTCGAGCTGCGGATCGGCGGCGAGGCTAAAGAACAGATTCGAAGGAGCGCCGAATCTTCCCAAGCAGCCTACTGACCAGTTCCAGCAGAGAGAGAGAGGAGATGGATCGACTAACCGTGAGTAGAGACGCGATGGCGGACAACTTGAGGAGTGGAGGACCGGTGAGCTCCGGTCCCCTAGGGGGTGCAGACCCGGGTGAGGGACCCTCCTGGGGGGCCAATCCAGCGGAGAGGGGCAGATCCACAGCAAGGAAGTGCACCTCCAAGTCCTTGCGGAGGGAGGACTCTAGGAAGGACATTAGGATCACCAGGGCGGCAGGCAGGAGAACCAGGGATACCATCAGCTCTTCCCAGGCCAGATCCCGTTCTCCAGTCAGGGAGACTGGCTCTTCCCTGGCTCTCTGGCCTCCCCAAGTGGTTCGCCAAGGGGGGGGTAGCCCCTTCCCCCCCCCATCACCATCCCATTCCTCCAGATCTAGAGGGGACCCCTTTGGATGCAGAACAACCAGTTTGCCCAGACAACGTCTGGCTCCTCAAGCTTCCGAACCCAGTGCGGGCCTAGAACCCCCCAGCCTCTCTCCGGCCTACCCAGAGCTCTTGCAGAGCTTCCAGGAGGTCTTAGCCCAGCCTTAGAGCTATTGCCCAGGGGATCTCCTCGGGCATGCAGCACCAGTTTCAGAGGCCTAGAAACAAGGCTTCTAGCCAGGCGCCTCGAGGTCATCTAGACCTGCCCGAACCTTCAACCTCCAGAGACCTCAGGGCAGACTCTCCCTCCATGGCTAGCGAGGAGTCGGGATCAGAAGGGGGGGAGCACAAGGACATTGGCTTCTCCGATGATGAAGAGGCTCAGACTCCCGAGGCCCCAGCCATCATGGGGCTCTTTCCCCCCGCTCTCTTTAGCTCCCTGCTGCGCAAGGCTAAGGCCACAGCAGACCTGGACACCCCAGATCCCAGCCAGGGCACTGCTATCCCTAGCTCAAGTGTGGGAACCAAGAAGGGTCCTTTCCACAGGCCCCAGGTGGAGAAAGAAGAGATCCCTACCCCAGACCTATTCTTGGAGGTACTCAAGTCCCAATGGACTCAGCCTGGCACCTTCTCCACGCCAGGGAGCAATGATCGCAGGTGCTATAACCTTAATGCTGCCTTTGCCCAAACCTTACAGGTACCCTCTGTGGACGCCCCAGTGGCTAGTCTGGCCTCCTCCTCACCAGTGGTGACGGGCGACATCTCCAACTGCCTGAAGGCGGAGTTGGTCATGCACAGGACTTTCCAGGCGGTATTGTGGGCGATCAGGGCTGCCGCAGCCGCCTCTTTTTTCAACAGGACCACCCTGCTATGGCTGGAACAACTCCGGGACAGAACTCCGGCTCAGACGTAAGACTCCTGCAGGACATTACGAAGGTGATGGCGGCCACCCAGTTCTCAGCGGACGCCACCCTGGATGCGGCAAGGTATCTTCCAGGGCCTTGTCCTCCTCAGTGGCAGCCAGACGCTTGCCGTGGCTGCGCAACTGGCAGCCTGAGTTCCAGACAAAATGGCATTTGGCAGGCACAAGAACAAGCGGAAGGTCTTCCCATCCACGTCCAAGCGATCTGACCACCACTCGGCACCCTACCCCAGAAGACCCAATTATCGAGCACCTGAACGGGACTTCCAACAGCCGAGGTACTCTGCTCCCAGATTCTCCAGGCAGGGGGATAGACAGTTCTCTAAGGACAGATACAGGTTCCAACAGCCTAGCAAGCGTCCCTTTTGAGGGGGGGGGGCAGGTGCCCCTTCCGCAGAAACAAGTGATTCGGGATCGAATCATCCCATCGGCGGCCGCCGCCTTACCTTGTTCGCGGATCGCTGGGATTGCATCACCACAGATGCATGGGTGCTCCAGACAGTCAGATTTGGTTTACGCTTGGAGTTTCGCTCCCAACCCCCGAATAGATTCCGGGTCTTTTCCTCCTGCCAAGAACCCTGCCAAGCGTTCTCTCATGCGCAAGGCCATTCAGCATCTACTGGAAATCAGAGCAGTGGAGCTGGTTCCAGAGGGGGAGAAGGAATCAGGATTTCATTCAAATCTCTTCGTGGTTCCCAAGAATTCAGGAGGGTGGAGGGCCATCCTGGACCTTAAGCTATTAAATTCCAGGCTTATCTACCGCAAGTTCAAGATGGCCTCCCTCAGGTCTATCCTGGAAGGGATTAGGCAGGGGGACTTCCTAGACTCCATTGACCTCACGGAGGCTTACTTACACATTATGATTGCACCGGACCACCGTAGGTTCCTTAGGTTTTCCTCTGGAGGCACTCATTACCAATACAGGGCCCTTCCCTTCGGGTTGGCCTCCGCTCCCAGGACCTTCACCAAGGTTCTAGCCGTGGTGGCAGGCCGCCTCCGTTCCACCCCGGTCCGGTTGCATTGTTACCTAGATGACATCCTTGTGTTAGCCACCTTGGCTGCCCGGGCCAAAGGCGACATAGTTCTCACAATCTCCACCTTAAGGTCCCTGGGATTCTCGGTCAACCTTGAGAAAAGCCATCTGATTCCTACCACCAGACTCCAACATCTGGGAACCATCATTGACTCGGTGGGGTGTGAGGTTTTCCTCTTGGAGGAGCGTAGGGACAGCATTGTGCAATTGATTCTAGAGATTCGCAGGAACCGATCTGTTCCCGTAGCTCTTCTTTCTAGGCTTCTCGGTAAGTTCATATCCTGCATTAGGATAGTGCCTTGGGCTCAGCTCCACGCCAGAAAGCTGCAGTGGTTCCTCCTTCCACACCAGAGAAACGGGACGAGCGACGCAGAATTCAAGGTCCTCGTGATGCCCAAGGTACTCCTGTCCTTCCGCTCGTGGATGTCCCCGGCTCTGGCCAGGGGTCTCCCTGTTCAGGGAGCCAGACAGGTTAGTCCTGACAGATGCAAGCCTGTTTGGTTGGGGGGGCACACCTGGACTCCCAGCTAGCCCAGGGATGGTGGACGCCGACGGATCTTCGGAAGAACACCAACTGGCTGGAGTTCAGAGCGATCCACCTAGCTCTCTGGCGCTTCAAGGCAACAGTATCCGGGAAGCACGTCCTGGTGCTGACGGACAACGTGGCAGCCAAGGCACACTTGAACAAGCAAGGGGACACCCACTCCGTGGCACTTCGGGATGCGGCGGTGAGATTGGGGAACTGGGCGGAACGGAATCTTCTAACAATCCGAGCAGAACACATCTCTGGGGTGGAGAATCACCAGGCGGACTGGCTCAGCAGAGAGACAGTAGACCACGGAGAGTGGCAACTTCACCCCAGCATCTTCAAACGGATCTGCCAGAGATTCGGCCAGCCGACAGTGGATCTCTTCGCCTCCCCGTCGAACGCCCAGCTTCCGAGGTTCATATCGCGGTTCCCGACACAGGGAGCGATGGACATCGATTCCCTGTGTTGCAGTTGGCCATCAGGGCTTCTCTACACCTTCCCTCCCCTTCCCCTCCTTCCCGGGGTGCTGAGGAAGCTAGTGCTAGAGAGGGCAGAGGTCATCCTGGTGGCTCCCTATTGGCCCCGACGTCCCTGGTTCGCAGACCTGATAGAGATGTCAACCTTTCCCCATTGGAAAATTCCTCAGGGGGAGGTGACCCTACTCCAGGGGAGCCTGGTACACACAGACCCAGACTGGCTCCAACTGACCGTCTGGCGCTTGAGCGGGAGCAATTAAGGGAGGCCCTGATTTCCGCCAAGGTTATCGGGACCATCAAGGCCTCCAGGAGGAGATCCACCACTCGCATCTACGACGCGACCTGGGCCTCCTTTGCGTCCTGGTGCCAGTCTGCACAGGTAGAACAGTCATCGGCCACAGTCCCGCAAATACTGGACTTTCTCCAGGCCTGGCCCCCAGCACCTTCAGAAGGCAGGTCTCAGCCCTTGCCACCGTCCTGGGGGGAGTGGGTACCCAACCTTTGTCCCAACATCCTATCATAAAGCGGTTCCTCAGGGGCACAACCAACCTTCGGCCCCCGGTAATCCACCGTTTTCCCTCCTGGGACCTATCCACAGTGCTCCAGGCACTCCTAGAAGCACCATTCGAGCCCCTGAGGGAGGTGAGCCTTCAGCTTCTTACCCTTAAGGTGGTGTTCCTCTTAGCCATCACCTCCGTCAGGAGGGCATCAGAGATCAACGCCCTGTCGGCTAGGGCTGATCTCTGCACCTTCCACAGAAACAGGGTTGTGCTCAGGCTTGACCCAGCCTTCATGTCTAAGATTAATTCCCCCTTTCATAGGGCTCAGGAGATTGTTCTCCCGGACTTCTGTCCATCTCCCTCTAGAGCAGTGCTTCTCAAATAGTGGGGCAGGCCCCCCAGGGGGGGGCGCGAGGCTCCGTAAAGGGGGGCTCAGCTCAAATTATTTTATATATTTTTGTTTTGCAGGTTAAAGTTTTTTTTAATATTGTGTTCCTTTAAATCCTGTGCTCCTTTAAATCTTTTCTGCTACAGTTAATAAAGCTGTTCTTTGTTGTAAATTGATCCACATTTCTTTCTTTTTTTATTCTCTTATACGTTAATAAGGATACAGTGTTATGCAGAGGTGTACTTATAACAATTTTATAGACAAATGATACTATTTACAGTCGCGCGGGGGGCGCGAAATGTTTTCTTCTTCCTAGGGGGGGCATGACAGAAAATAATTGAGAAGCACTGCTCTAGAGAAAGGGAGAGGTCCTGGCATCGTCTTGATGTTAGGAGGACACTATTTGAAGCGCACGTCTGTCATTAGGCGGTCGGAGGCCCTCTTTGTTTTCTTCCACCCTTCAACCAGTGGAACGAAGGTCTCCCCAGCCACCATCAGTAGATGGATCAGACTGGCCATCTCCAAGGCCTACGAGGCGCGAGGCCTCCCGGTGCCTGAAGGTATCACCGCACACTCCACCAGGAGTGTAGTCAACTCCGCGGCCTGGGCCACCCAGGCTCCCATCAAGGACATTTGCAGGGCGGCAGCATGGGCTTCGCCCTCTCCCTTCATCAGACACTATCGGTTGGACGCCTTCGCCTCCGCGGAAGCATCCTTTGGGAGGAGAGTTCTCGAGAGTGTTAGACCCTCGGGGGGACTCAGACCCTATGGCCCCTCCAGGGACACCTAGCTTTGGTATGTCCCAGATGTGACTCCTCCCACGCCCTACTTTGGAGACTGTCAGTTGGTCTTACCTGAACTGCATGTCTTGAAGGATGGCGTGGGAGCAGTCACTTCCCGCATGTAGTGCACCCTCGTGCAGGATGGGCCTGAGTTCGGTTAGTTACTGGTCAGTCAGGGACCAGGGAGGGAGTGGGGGAATTGCCCTGTTCCCTTCCTTCCAGGTTCGACTTGACTGGACCATTGGTTAATCTGGAGAGTCAGAGGAGGAGCAGAGGGAGTGGCCTCAAGATTTACCTCAGTCTCCGGGCACAGGGGCCGTAACAATACCCAGGTGTGACTCCTCCCACGCCATCCTTCGAGACATGCAGTTCAGGTAAGACCAACTGACATTTTCTTGCAGACGTTTCATTACCAATCTAGGTAACGCCAATAGTGCAGTGCAGTTTGGTAACAAAACATCTGCAAGAAAACAACGAAGCTCAGAGAGCACCAAGGACCCCTCGATTCCTGTTGTGGTTGGCAGTCAGGAGACCTGTCTTTCCTCTGAGAATCGGAAACCTGGTTCTTTTGTCAGATCAGTTGGGAAACATATGAGTGGCTGCAAAGAGGAAGCTTGGTCTGGGCTGAAGGCAGCAGTAGTCAGCTGCGGTTAAGAGACAGACGTGCGTTTCAACTTTTCACCCCAGTTGTTGTAGTCTCTGTCTCAGTTGCTGCAAGGGCCGGGATGGGATGTGGCTGCCTTTAGCTTTTACAATAATACAATACAATAGTAGAGTTGGAAGGGACCTTGGAGGTCTTCTAGTCCAACCCCCTGCCTAGGCAGGAAACCCTATACCGTTCCAGACAAATGGCTATCCAACATCTTCTTAAAGACTTCCAGTGTTGGGGCATTCACAACTTCTGGAGGCAAGCTGTTCCACTGATTAATTGTTCTAACTGTCAGGAAGTTTCTCCTCAGTTCTAAGTTGCTTCTCTACTTGATTAGTTTCCACCCATTGCTTCTTGTTCTGTCCACAGGTGCCTTGGAGAATAGCTTGACTCCCTCTTCTTTGTGGCAACCCCTGAGATATTGGAACACTGCTATCATGTCTCCCCTAGTCCTTCTTTCTCTTAAGCTAGACATACCTAGTTCCTGCAACCGTTCTTCATATGTTTTAGTCTCCAGTCCCCTAATCATCTTTGTTGCTCTTCTCTGCACTCTTTCTAGAGTCTCCACATCTTTTTTACATCGTGACGACCAGAACTGAATGCAGTATTCCAAGTGTGGCCTTACCAAGGCATTATAAAGTGGTATTAACACTTCACGTGATCTTGATTCTATCCCTCTGTTGATGCAGCCTAGAACTGTGTTGGCTTTTTTGGCAGCTGCTGCACACTGCTGGCTCATATTTAAATGGTTGCCCACTAGGACTCCAAGATCCCTTTCACAGTTACTATTGTTGAGCAAGGTACCACCTATACTGTACCTGTGCATTCCGTTTTTGTTGCCTAAATGTAGAACCTTACTCTTTTCACCATTGAATCTCATTTTATTAGATAGTGCCCAATGTTCAAGTTTGTCAAGATCCTTCTGTATCTTAAGCCTATCTTCTGGAGTGTTGGCTATTCCTGCCAGCTTGGTGTCATCTGCAAATTTGATGACTTCCCCATTTATTCTCTCATCAAATCATTGATGAAGATGTTGAAGAGTACTGGGCCTAAAACAGAGCCTTGGGGTACTCCACTGCATACTTCCCTCCATGTAGATGCAGTTCCATTGAGGACTACATGTTGAGTGCGGTTGGTCAGCCAGTTACGAATCCATCTGGTGGTGATGCTGTCTAACCCACATTCTTCTACTTTATCTAGTAGTAGGTTATGGTCTACCTTATCAAAAGCCTTACTGAAGTCCAAGTAAACTATATCAACGGCATTCTTCTGGTCCACTAATTTTGTCACATTATCAAAGAATGCAATAAGATTAGTCTGGCATGATCTGTTTTTGACAAATCCATGTTGACTTTTGGCTATTACTTTGTTTGCTTCTAGGTGTTCGCAAATTCGTTGCTTGATTATTTTTTCCAGAATCTTTCCTGGTATTGAGGTCAGGCTGATAGGTCTGTAGTTTCCTGGATCTATTTTTTTCCCTTTTTTGAAGATGGGAACCACATCAGCTCTTTTCCAGTCCTCTGGTAGTTCCCCGGTGTTCCAGGATCTCTGAAAGATATAATTCAGTGGTTCTGAGATCTCGTCTGCTAGTTCCTTCAGAACCCTGGGGTGTAATCCATCCGGTCCTGGTGATTTGAACTCATCTAGGGTAGACAGGTGCTCACTTACCATTTTCTTCCCTATTTCAATTTGTGTTCCTAATCTGATTTTTGTGGTGCTGCTTTTGACAGGTTGGACTGTTTTATCCCTTTGTGTAAAGACAGATGCAAAACATGAGTTAAATAGTTCTGCTTTCTCCCTGTTGCTTGTCACCTTCTTGCCACTTTCTCCCAGCAATGGACCAATTGTTTCCTTAACCTTTTTCTTGTTTTTAACATGTTGGAAGAAGCTTTTTTTGTTAATTTTTACTTTTGTGGCAAGCCTTTCTTCATTGTGAGCCTTAGCTTTCCTCACTTCATCTTTACATGCTCGGGCTGTTTGCTGACATTCTGCCTCAGTTATGTCCCCCTCCTTCCACTTTTTTGTCTTTCAGTTTGTCAGATAGTTCTTTATGCAGCCATGCTGGTTTCTTTTGGGAGCTGATATTTTTCTTCTTCATTGGTATTGTGCTAGACTGGGCTTTTGTAATCTCATTTTTCAAAATTTCCCAAGCTTCTTGAGTTGTTTTCCCCTTGAGGATTCTCATCCATGGAATTTTTCCCAAGCTCTCTCTAAGTTTATTGAAATTAGCTTTCTTAAAGTCCAAGACTCTAGTTTGGCTTTGTTCTACTACTTGTGTTTGGATAATGTTGAATTCCAATATTGCATGGTCACTTGCCCCCAGGGTTCCTATGGCTTCAACACCTTCTATCATTTCCTCTCTGTTAGTGAGGATTAAGTCCAATATGGCTGATCCCCTTGTTCCCTTCTCTACTTTTTGGAAAACAAAGTTGTCTGCTAGGTTTCTTAAGAACCTGTTGGATCTTCCACTTGGTGCAGAGTTTGTTTCCCAGTTGATGTCAGGGTAGTTAAAATCTCCCATTACTATTGTGGTGTGCTTCCTACATACCTTAGTTAGCTGACTAGCAAAAAGTTCATCTACTTCCTCTGCTTGGTTGGGTGGCCTGTAGTATAGACCTATGGCAGTGTCATTTCCCCCACAACCTTTAATATTGACCCAAATGCATTCAAGATAGTTCTCATCATCGTTGTGTTCTATTTCTGTAGAGATGTAGTTATTTCTTATATATAGTGCAACTCCACCTCCTCTTTTATTTGGTCTATTTCTTTTAAATAATTTAAATCCTTCTAGCTGTATGTTCCATTTGTCGGTTTCATCCCACCAAGTTTCTGTAATGGCAATAATGTCGTATCTGCCCTCTTTTACTTGAATTTCTAATTCGCCCTGTTTATTCCTCATACTCTGTGCATTGGTGTATAGACATTTGAGTCCATTTTGATTGACCCTGTGTTTACTGTCTACATAACCTGTGTTATGACTGACCCCCTATTTTCTTGCCACTTGTGTGATTCATGCGCATGGTATGGCAATCACTATTAAATGCTTGGTTTTGCTTGACAGCAGGAGTGATAATCTTACCCACACATACATCTATGTTACATGCACTTATAACCCTATGGATTTTAGTTTGCTGGGGACAGAAATGTTCTGTATTCTGTATTAATTCTCTGTCCCCGCTCTTCAGTTTAAATGTTTATCAAGAAAATCTGTGAATTTAATGCCAAGTAACTCAGTCCCTTTCTTGGATGGGTGCAACCCATCTCTTTTGTACAGTTTTTCATTGGACCAGCTACAGGCATCATGACTAATAAAACCAAAGCCTTCCCTTTTACACCACTCCTTTAGCCAAACATTAAACTCTGCTACATGCTGGCCCTTCCCTTTTTGTTCCTTATATACAGGTAAAACCTCTGAAAAGATAAGCCTACAACCTATACTATTAAGTTCATATCCCAAGTTCTGGAAATCATTCTGCACAGAAAGTACATCTTTTTGGGACAGATCATTTGTCACAGTTCCGTATGACAGACATGGGAAGGTTTCTTGAGGTTACTTTGCTTGACTTCCAAAGGCTGCAAGGAGTATGGGCAGGGATATCATGACATTATAGGGAAACAACTAGGTTCAGCTCTTCTTTATTTCTTTCTTTCTTCCTTCCTTCCTTCCTCCTTCCTCCTTCTTCTCCTCTTCCTCCTTCTCCTACCCTTCTCTTCCTCCTGTTCTCCTCCTCCTCCTTCCCTTCCCCTTCTCCTCCTCCTCTTCCCCTTCTCCTCCTCCTCCATCTCCTCCTCCCCCCCTTCTCCTCCTCCCTCTCCTCCTCTTCCCCTCCTCCTCCCCCCCCTCCCCCTCCCACAGATTGGAGAAAGATTGCAAATGAGTTTTCTCTTAGCCCAGCCTGATACACATCTTCACATCTTATGAAAGATGTATGATGCTAATGTCAGGGTTCCAAGCGACACCCCCAAGGAAAGGATACTCCGAGGCTTGAGGTTCCTCAAAGTTCCATTTTATTAGAGATGTCATATTGGCACATCTGGGAAAACCCGAATCTGAAAGCTTCCAGGTTTTCCCCACCCAAGTGAAAATTCAAGTCCCTGCCCAGCATCCGCATGATCCAATCAGGCACCATCCAAAACTGGAGATGCCTCCCAGTTACATCATCACAGCTGCAGGGCAAGATGTCCTTGACTCTCTGAGAAAGGAATGTTATTTTGACTATATATCTCCCATACTACATATAATCCCCCCTCCCATTTTCCCACAGCATTAAATGTGGCAGGCCTGAAGGCCCGTCACATTTCCAGGTCTGACAAGCCGACACACACACACAGCCAGCAGAAAATTGTGTCCTGTAAAGAAAGTAACACAGCTATACATCACCATTTTTTTCTCCTCTGTTTCTGTAGGGTCTACATGCTCAGTTATTACACAGCAATTTGGATCCCCTTGAGCTGGAGCGAGCCAAAAAGGGACAGGTATATATTTTTCTATTGTCTTTAACCCTTTGCTTCATGTTGATGGACCTCAAACAAATGTTCTTCCTTTGCATTCAGTGGTAGCACAGTATGGTATCTCTCTGAATATATTCCCTCTTTCCTTCAGTAGCTTTAGGTTTGAAGAGCATCCATATGTCACGCTCATCCAGAATATACCGTGTTTCCCCGAAAATACAACCTGTCCCGAAACTAAACCCATGCCACATTTTTCGCGTGGGCAAAAATATAAGCCCACCCCCGAAAATAAACCCCCCCTCCGGCCAGGCAGAGCACCGCTCACCAACCTAGCATTATTCCGAAAGCACCAAGTCGCAGGAGCGGGGGGGGGGGGTTGCTTGCCGCCTTCGGGATACTGCTAGGCCGGGGAGCAGCGTTCTGCCCGGCCGAAGGGGAGAGTTGCCGGGCGGCTGCTCCCCTGTGAACTGGCTCCCAAAGAGCCGGGCACAGCCCCAGCGGCGAAGCAGCCACGAGGCAACCATGCCCACGAGCAGCCGCCCAGCAAATCCCCTCCCCAGCCGGAAAGAGCACCACCCACCGACCCAGGGGGCAATCCCCAAGGTGCCAAGCCACGCGGCGCTCCACCCGCCCTCCAGCCCCCGCGGCTCCGCACACCCGGGACACCCCCCAGGTCTGCGCATGGAGCTCTGCCCGGCCGGAGAAGCGGGCCGCGTGAGCGCCTGCTCCGCCCGCAACCCCACCAAGCACCTGCGCAGCTCTTCCAGGCCACGGCCGCCGCCGGCCGCCACCGCCCCACTCCGCGCACTACCTTCAAATCCAAAAATCGGGGCCGAGCGTTCCAGCATCGGCCACTCCAGGACCGCTCTCCATGGTGGGCCGGCCGCCGGAAAACTCTGTCCGGAAGACTCTCTGTCCGGCAGCCAGCCCACCACAGAGAGCACTCCCAGAGCGGCCGACGCCAGAACACTTGGCCCCGAGTTCCGGACCTGGAAGCTACGCGCGGAGCGGAATGGGGCGGCGGTGGGCAGCAGCAGCCAGCGGCGGCGGCCCGGGAGAGCCGCGCAAGTGCCCAGCGAAGCCGCAGGCGGAACAGGCGCTCGCGCAACCCACCTCTCCAGCCGGGCAGAGCTCCATGCACTGACCCAGGGGGCATCCAGAATGTGCAAAGCCGCGGGAGCTGGAGGGCGGGCAGAGCGCCACAAGGCCTGGCACCCTAGGGACCACCCCCCAGGTCAGTGAACGGCGCTCCTCCCGGCTGGAGAGGGGACCCGCCGGGCGGCCGCTCGTGAGCATGGCCACCCCATGGCTGCCTCGCCGCCAAGGCCGCGCCCGGCTCCTCGGGAGCCCGCTCACAACGGAGCAGCCGCCCGGCAGCCCCAAAACAATAAGCCCTCCCTGATAATAAACCCAAGGGCATATTTCGTGGGGCAAAAGAAAATAAGCCCCTGGCGTATTTTCGGGGAAACACGGTATTACCGTATTTTTCAGAGTATAGGACACACCTTTTTCCCTCAAAAAAGAGGTTGAAAATCTGGGTGCGTCTTATACACTGAATGCAGCATTTTTGGCCTCCCGAAAACCCCGCCCGCTTTGCAAAAATGGCCGTGCATAGCCTTTAGGAGGCTTCCAGAGTGCTCCTGGGGGCTGGGGAGGGCAAAAATGAGTGAAAAATGGGCTGTGTTTTGCTCGTTTTTGCCCCCCCCCAACCCCCAGGAGCACTCTATAAGCTTCCTAAAGGCGATGCATGCCCTTTTTTTTTTTGACAAAAAATGGGCCCGTTTTCGCAAAACGGGAGGTTGCAGAGTGCAAAAGCGTGGTTTTTTTTAATTTGCCTCTACAAAATATTGGTGTGTCTTATACTCCGAAAAATACAGTATTTTATTTGTACATCTTGGGTGGAAGTCCACGGAGTTTCCTGTTTGGTGTTTGACGCTTTGAATGTAAGGTTTGTACGAGTACTCCTTGTCATACATTTAGTGACCGTTCAAAGTTATAACAGCACTGGGAACAGTGACATGTGATCATTTTTCACCTTTACAACCATTGCGGCATCCCCAGGTGGTCACGTGATCAAAATTTGGACAGTTGGCAGTTGACTCATGCTTATGATGGTTGCAGTGTCCCAGGGTTATGACATCACACCTTTTGCAACCTTCCGACAAAGAAAGTCAATGGGGAAGCCAGATTCACTTTACAGCCGTGTTACTAGCGTAACAACCGAAGCAACTCGCTTAACAATTGTGGCACTTGTTAAGGCCGTAAAATGGGGCAAAACTCTCTTAACAACTGTCTTGGCTTAGCAGTGGAAATTTTGGGCTCCATTGTTGAAAGTCGACAATTACCTGTATACATTTTTAGAGAAAAGGCTTTGAAACTGGAGCAAAAAACTTATAAGATCAAATGTGTACCTTGCAGGGGTGAAATCCAGCAGGTTCTGACAGGTTCTGGAGAAGCGTTAGTGGAAATTTTGAGTAGTTCGGTGAACTGGCAAATACCACCTCTGGCTGGCCCCAGAGTGGGGTGGGAATGGAGATTTTGCAATATCCTTCCCACGGGAGAGGGGAGGGAATGGGAATTTTGCAGTATCCTTCTCCTGCCAGGCCCACCAAGCCACGCCCACAGAACCGGTTGTAAAAATAATTGAATTTCACCACTGGTATCTTGGTACTTGCTTTGCAGAAATCTGATTACCCCAACGGGATCCCAGAATGCGGGACGGATGCCCTTCGGTTTGCTCTCTGTGCTTACACAACTCAAGGTACGTTTCTGGCCTCCACCTGAGTGCCTGGCTCAATGTTGTGACAGAATTGTTAACCTTGCTTTCATGTTGGCTTCTCTCTTTTGCTTTTCCTTCTTCAGGCCGTGATATAAACCTGGATGTGAACCGGATTCTGGGCTACCGCTATTTCTGCAACAAACTCTGGAACGCCACCAGATTTGCCATCCGTGGTCTTGGGGAGGGATTCCAACCACCCCCCAGCCCAGAGGTAAGCCTATTCTTATAGATTCTCCTTTCCATTTTGATAGAGGAGCAGGTGATGCCGGGATGGGTGGAGTTAAACATGTCATCAGCTTAGAATCCTTAAGGTAAAGGTTCCCCTCGCACATGTGTGCTAGTCGTTCCCGACTCAAGGGGGCGGTGCTCATCTCCATTTCAAAGCCGAAGAGCCAGCGCTGTCCGAAGACGTCTCTGTAGTCATGTGGATGGGATGACTAAACGCCAGAGGCGCATGGAACACTGTTACCTTCACACCAAAGGTGGTTCCTATTTTTCTACTTGCATTTTTACATGCTTTCAAACTGCTAGGTTGGCAGAAGCTGGGAAAGTAATGAGAGCTCACTCCATTGCACGGTCTAGGGATTTGAACTGTTGAACTGCCGACTTTTCTGATCGAAAAGCTCAGCATCTTAGCCACTGAGCCACCGTGCCCCTCTTAGAATCCTGATGTTGCCGCAAACAATCCAACCTCCCTTGAATCCCATCGACCCTTATCTAGTGCCAATTCATATTTGAACTTCGTTGACAAGATTCTGGTCTATAGGCTTGAGCAATAAATACAGGTAGTCCTCAACTTATAACTATTTGTTTAGCAACCATTCAAAGTTACAGCAGCACTGAAAAAAGAGTCATATGACCAGTCTTCACTCTTAAAACCATTGCAACATCCGTACAGACAGTGATCAGAATTCAGGCACCTGGCAACCAACATGTATTTATGATGATTGCAGTGTGCTAAGGTCATCTGATCAGCATTTGTGACTTTCCCAACCATCTTCCAACAAGCAAAATCAATGGAGGAAGCTGGATTTGTTCAATGAACACGTTGGAGCCCCCAGGACCTGACGAACAACATCAACTGGCTGGAGCTTCAGGCCATTCATCTGGCCCTCCGAGAGTTCAGAGACCTATTGGCGCAGCGGCACATGTTAATCCTTTCGGACAGCGTGGCCGCCAAAGCACACATCAACCGCCAAGCGGGCACGCATTCCAAGAGCCTGATGTTGGAGGCACAGGCATTGTGTCTCTGGGCGGAGTCCCATTTGTTATCCATCAGGGCGGATCACATTTCAGGCTCAGCAAACGTGCAGGCGGATTGGCTGAGTCACGAGACTGGATCAGGCGGAGTGGAGGCTCCACCTGGATTTGTTCCAGGAAATGGCTCACAGGTTCAGCATGCCGATACTGGACCTCTTTGCGTCCCCCACCAACACCCACCTACCTCACTTCTTCAGCTGCTTCCTGGCTCCCGGAGCGGAAGGAATCGATGGCCTCCGGAGCACATGGCCTCGGGGCCTGCTATATGCGTTCCCACCCCTGCCGCTCATCCTGAGGGTAATTCACAAGATCTTGATGGAACAGGCAGAGGTGTTGATGGTGGCACCACACTGGCCCCGCAGAACCTGGTTCGCTGATCTGACCAGTCTGTCCGTCGCCCCGCCTTGGAGTATCCCGGACGACAGGATAGTTCTCACCCCAGGGGCTCTCCTACACCCGGACCCTCAGTGGTTCCAATTGGCCATTGAGGGGGACATACTGAGACGGGACAACTTTTCTGAGCGCGCCATCTAGGCGGCCAGACGACCATCCACTACGCGGGTGTACAATGCGACGTAGTCAGCCTTCTGTAGGTGGTGCTACCCCCTAGGGATTGCCCCGAGATCGGCTTGGCTCCCTCAAGTCCTGGAATTCCTCCAGGACGGCCTGGATAGAGGGCTGGCCCCAAACACCCTACGAAGACAGACAAGGGCACTTGCCATGATGCTCCAAGGAGGCGCGGGTCGTTCACTGACACACCATCCCAGGGTTCGGGCCTTTCTGAAAGGTGCTGCCAACCTCAGGTCTCCAACGGTTCATCGTTACCCGTCATGGGAGCTTCCAGTTGTACTTGAAGCCCTGACATCTGCATCATTTGAACCAATCCGCTCCATTAGTTTACGCCTACTGACTCTAAAAGTAGCCTTTCTTGTGGCGATAACCTCAGCTCGGAGGATCTCCGAGCTGGCAGCCCCGTCAGTACGCAGTGACCTCTGTATTTTCCACCCAAACAGGGTGATCCTGCATCTTGATCCTTCCTTCCTCCCGAAGATCAACTCCTGGTTCCATCACGCCCAGGAATTGGTATTACCTGACTTTTGCCCCCGTCCGACGCATCCCCGTGGACAGAAATGGCATCACCTTGATGTCTGACGATCCCTTCGATGCTACATCAAGCGCACGGCGTCTTTCCGGCGATCAGAGGCGCTCTTTGTGACCTTCCTTCCAGGCTCCATGGACCAGAAAGTTTCATCCACCACGATTGGAAGATGGCTGAAGGCCTGCATCGCTAAGGCCTATGAAGTACAGGGCCGACCACTGCCCTTGACACATCACTGCCCACTCAACGCGCAGCCACAGCTACGGCCTGGACCACTCAAGCCCCTGTCGAGGAAATCTGTAGGGCGATGACATGGTCATCTCTGTTGCCCTTCGTCAGGCACTACAAGTTAGACAGCTATGCTTCAGCCGAAGCTGCCTTCGGACACCGGGTTTTGCAGTCGGTTCACTCGGACACTGGATCCCTGGACCGGCCGTCTACCCACCCTTAGGTCACACTGGAGAATGACCGTTGTACTTACCTGAACGGTCGTTCTCGGTGCGCTGCGTGAGAATCCAATCCTGCCCATACACAAGTCGGCCCAGGGTCAAGGGCGGCTAGCGGGTTTCGAGTTGGGAGGGCATTCCATGAGCTTTCATCTCTCGAAACGGCCATGCCTTCCATTGAAAAAACTGACCAGCTGAGTGAAAAAGGAGGCGTGGCCAAACTTCTTCAATTCAGTCTCTAGGCAAGCAGACTGAAATTAACCCATTCCTTTGGATTCTCACGCAGCGCACAAGGAACGACCGTTCAGGTAAGTACAACGGTCAGTTTGGTCGTAACTACTTGTATTTCTAAGGACGCGGTGGCTCAGTGGCTAAGATGCTGAGCTTGTTGATCAGAAAGGTCAGCAGTTTGTGGTTCGAATCCTTAGCACTGCGAAACGGAGTGAGCTCCTGTTACTTGTCCCAGCTTCTGCCAACCTAGCAGTTCGAAAGCATGTAAAAATGCAAGTAGAAAAATAGTGGTGGGAAGGTAACAGGGCTCTGTGTGCCTTTGGTGTTTAGTCACGCTGACCACATGAAACCTCTTCGGACAGCACTGGCTATTCGACTTTG
Source organism: Natrix helvetica (assembly GCF_964273705.1). NCBI lineage: Eukaryota > Metazoa > Chordata > Lepidosauria > Squamata > Natricidae > Natrix > Natrix helvetica. Next base: position 347,276,478 of record NC_138548.1, read on the forward strand.
AAACGGAGATGAGCACCGACCCCTAGAGTCAGGAACGACTAGCACATATGTGCGAGGGGAACCTTTACCTTTACTTGTATTTCCGAATTGCAACTTAACTTATGCTCCTGATCCTATGTGCCTGACAATTTTCCTTAGATATTCTCCATAGAGTGGCCATCCATGGTATCGAGCGGGTCCTTGGTGCTCTCTGAGCTTGCTTGTTTTCTTGCAGACGTTTCATTACCCAACTAGGTAACATCATCAGTGCTAGTCTCAAACGTCATCAGCATCATCAGGACTAGCACTGAATGAAACGTGTGCAAGAAAACAAGCAAGCTCACAGAAGCACCAAGAAACCCTTCGTTTCAACCCTGAGCTACAGATATTCCTTAAAGGTGCAGAGCCTTTGTTATTCTGGAGTTTGGAAAAGTTCTTCTTTACTAATCTGATTTGTTTGTTGCAGCTCAGTGGCTCCGAGAGCCACGTAGACCTCTGGATCTTGAGTCGCCTGAGCCACGCCGTGGAGTTATGTGATGTGGGATTTCAGTCTTATGACTTCTCTGGCATCACCACCGCTGTGTACAATTTCTGGCTGTATGAGCTGTGTGACGTCTACCTTGTGAGTGAGCCCCCTGAGCCACCAAACTCTCATTCCCCTTCATCTTGGGAGGCGTCCTATTTCCATTACACCCCATTACAAATATTGCACTATTAACATATAAGGCGTAATGCCTTGATCAGTGATGGTGAACATTTTGCTCTCCGTGTGTTAAAAAGTCAGGAAAGGCCTAACTTGACTCAGCTGGTGTGTCACTGCCCTTTCCAAACAAAAGAGAAACAATTTTACTTATTTATGTATTGAAAAAAATCAAGTCCAATTGTATCTTGTCAGAGTTTGTTGCATAAATTCGAATCCAGAAGCACACACCGATAATTGATGCAGCAGGATTCATTAACTTCTTTATATAAATAAGAATAGATGAATAAATGTACAGTACCAACAGGTGGTTCTTCCAAGTAAACACAAGGCAGGAGAGTTACAGGCAAACACAAGCAGTTAGCTTCCTTTCAGCAGACAGGCCCAGATAGACTGATAGTTTACTTCACAGAGCAGCAGACTGCTTAAGTTTCTGTTTCAATTCTCTGCACAGACACAGATCTGTTTAAGCTCCCATTGGCTGACTTAGTTGCTATGTCTATTCATTGGCTGATCTTGTTCCCATGTCTCTCCCAGGGATGAATATTTTAACGTATCTACATAAAGAATAGTCAAATAATTACAAAAATAAAGTATAAGTAAAACAGACTCATTTTCGGTGAGTCCAGAGGCTGTGTGAGAGCACACCCCATTCTCATGCAGCCTTGTAGCCTCCAAAAATAATGTGACAATGAGGCGTGATTACAAGAATAGTTGGGTGTTGGCGAACACTAGCGTGCCACCCAAAACGTCACGGTATGTCTCCTTTGACACGCGTGACATAGGTTGGTCATCATCGGCCTTGAGTAATTTCCCCGTATCTCTTGGACTGTATGGGATCAACTGCATCTGAATGGCAGGACAAGAAGTAATGGGTAAAGGCTTGTCAGAGAGAGAGCCAACCTTGAAGCAAGGAGCCATTTCTTGACAGCGAGAAAAATTAATCAATGGAATAGCTCGCCTCCTGGAGTTCTGAGTGCTCCATCCCTGGAGGTTTTCAAAAATAGACTGGACAACCACTTGACTGAGATGATGTAAGGCAGGGGTGTCAAACTCAAGGCCTGCAGGTCAGATCCGACCCACGGGGTGCTTAGATCTGGCCCGTGAGGCCTTCCTGGAAACAGCAAAGGACCAGCCTGCGGTGCCCTTTGACAGCGAAAAGGGAGAGCAGTCTTCCCGAGCTCTGTTTTCTGCTGCAATGGCCTCCTGCAGCCCTCTGCCAGTGAAAATGGAGCTTGAGATTGCCGTGTGTGGGCTGCAAGACATCGAGCTGGCCACACCCACCCCAGCCACTCGGTTTCCCAAGGTCAAACACAATCCTGATATGGCCCTCAATGAAATCGAGTTTGACACCCCTGGTGTAAGGCCTCCTGCCTTGAGGAGAGGGTTGGACTAGAAAACCTCCAAGGTCCTTACATTCTATGTTCCATTGCTCCCAGAATTCCTAACTAGCTGGGATTCTCTTCTTCATTGTCACATTATATTTGGGAAACTCCTAATTAGTTGAAGGCTAGCTCTGATTTTGCTACTGGGTCAATCCCTGAAACCATATTTATCCATTTAGTACTGTGATGGCAAACCTATGACACACGTTGCCAACAGTGCCCTCTCTGTGGGCACACAAGCCATCACCCCAGCTCAGTTCTGCCATGCATGCGCGTGCGCCTCCCACTAGCCAGCTGGTCTTTGGGTCTCTGCCACGCATGCACAGGAGGTGGGGCATGTGTGCATGTGCGGGGGGGGTGGAGGCACACGGAGGCCATATGCACATGCGCAGGGGCCTGCACATGCGCAGGGGCTGCCCATGCATGCATGTGCACAGGCGCGGCGGTTGCATGTACCTTGCATTTGGGGGATTTGGGTGCCCACATGCACACTTTGGGCACTCAGTCCGGAAAAGGTGATGTCAGAGGTCATGGGATCAAAAATTGGACTTTAACAACAATTGCATGAACTGGGGGGGGGGGTTGTCATGTGATCCCCATTAGCTCCCCTTCTCAGCCAGTTTCTGACAAGCATTATCAATTGGGGGATGTCTGTGTGATTCACTTAACAACTGCAATAGTTTGCTTAACAACCGTGGCAAAAAAAAAAGGTTGGTAAAATCGAGCGTGACTCACTTAACAGCTGTCTTTCTTAGCATGTGGTCATAAGCCAAGGGTTACCCGTAACATAAAGGTCAGTGAAGTTATCTGCTTGGCTGAATAACGATCACCTGCTACGTTTTTATTCTTTTTAAAAAAACATTTCCTCTTAGGAGTGCCTAAAGCCTGTGTTTGCCGGATCAGACCAGGCTGCAGTTCAGACAGCCCAGAATGTTCTTTACACCTGCTTGGATGCTGGGCTTCGTCTCCTCAGTCCTTTCATGCCTTTTGTCACGGAGGAACTGTTCCAGCGGCTGCCCCGGCGGTCTCCTTCCTCTGACCCTCCCAGCATCTGTGTCACCCCTTACCCTACTACGGAGCAGGTAAGTCAGTAAGAGAATCTGAAGCTTTGGTAAGATCATACTTGGAATGGTGAGCTCAGTTCTCGTCACAGTGATACCAGAAAGATGTTGAGTCTCTAGAAAGAGTGCAGAGAAGAGGAACAAAGATAATTAGAGGACTGGAGGATAGAATATACAATGCATGGTTGCAGGAACTGGGTACGCCCAGTCTTACAGTCACCACCACTGGCCACCATGATACAAAAAAGATGTTGAGTCTCTATAAAGACTCAACATCTGCGCCACGGTGGCGCAGTGGTTAAAGTGCAGTACTGCAGGCTACTTCTGCTGATGACCGCTGCCAGCAGTTTGGCAGATCAAATCGCACCAGGTTCAAAGTTTACTCAACCTTCCTTCCTCCCGAGGTGGGTAAGATGAGGACCCAGATTGTTTGGGGCACTATTCTGAATCTGTAAACTGAATCTGTAAACACCCTCTCTCAGCGAAACGGTAGAAAACCGGTTAGGAACCCGCTACTGGTCATACTTTCAAAGGATCTGTCAGAGTTTGTTGCAGCAATCAAATCCAGAAAGCACACACAGGTAACTGATGCAGCAGGATTCATTGACTTCTCTTTATATATATATAATAGCACCTGAAACATATATACAATACCAAGAGAGGTTCTTCCAACGTGGTACCCCGTTTCTCCGAAAATAAGACCTCCCCGGATAATAAGCCCAATCAGGCTAGTGAGCGCATGCACTAAAATAAGCCCTCCCTGAAAATAAGCCTTCCCTGAAAATATTGCAACACAGCAGCAACCACGCTCGCCACCTCCTGCACCCCCAAAAATAATAAGACCTCCCCGAAAATAAGGCCAAGCGCTTATTTCAAGGGTCAAAAGAAAATAAGACCCTGTCTTATTTTCAGGGAAACATGGTAGAGAGGAGAGATTGGTTTCCGTTCAAGCAACAGACTAGTTTGCAGCTTTTGCACAGACTCAGAGTAAGCCACGCCCAGGCTCCAATCTGTTGCAGCTCCCATTGGCTGACCTTGTTACTAAGCCCTATTCCAGTTCATGAATATATCTACTGTGACAAGATTGTAAAATGTCCAGCTGTAAATGGAGGACTACCTGTTTCGAAACAGAAATAAGTTCTTCTCTTAGTCTGTTTTCGTGGCGATCAGATGTTGAACTGAAAACTAGATCAAGCCGCTGATGCTTCTGCCTTCTTTTCAGTTCCATTGGAGGAATGAAGAACTGGACCGCACTTTTGATTTCGTATTGAACATCATCAAGGCTGTGCGTTTTCTCCGGGCAGACTACAACCTCACCAAAACCAAAGCTGACTGTGAGTTTTTTCACTGAAGGCTTTTTATGAATGACTGAGAGACTGTGAATCCAGGTTCTGTCTTTGGCTTGAAATTCTGCAATCTTAGCTTGGAGAAAGTTGCCTGCCTGAACAATTAAAATGGGTTAGCGAACCAGGCCAACTTTTGGAAGTCACTTAGCTTGGAGACTCATCAGAGGAGGTGGAAGATCTTTAATAGCCACGGTGGCGCAGTGGTTGGATTGCCGTAGTACTTGCAGGCTACTTCTGCTGACTGCCGGCTGAGTGCAGTTTGGCAGTTCGAATCTCACCAGGTTCAAGGTTGACTCAGCCTTCCTTCCATCTGAGGTCGGTAAAATGAGGACCCAGATTGTTTGGGGCGCTATTCTGAATCTGTAAACCGCTTAGGGCGGTAAAGCATCTTGAAACGGTATTTACCCTGTTCCCCCAAAAATAAGACCTATCTTGAAAATAAGCATGTTTTTCCGTATGTCTAATATAAGCCCTATCCCCAAAATAAACCCTACTCAAGATCTTGTGCAGCTGCTCGCCTCCCCCCCCCCCATTTAGTTTGGTTGTTCGTGGTGGCACGGCCACGAGGTGAGGTGGGGGGGTGGAGCTGCCCCACACGCCCTGCACTGGCTTGCCTCAGGGCCCTCGCAGCCAGACCATCCACACCCCAACACCTGCCTCGCACCGCCAGCAGCCAAGTGCAGCAGGAGCCCACATGGCCACCAGCCCACTTCTGCTTGCTCGTGGCGGGTTGCTATTATATACCTGGGCTTTTTCGAATTTTTGGGTGAATTTAAAAGGTCTACTTGGAGAAAGCCAGTAGCAATTTCTTCCACTTTTCTTTGAACCATCAGCTTGAGTTTTGTCTCTATTTCTCAAACTTCCTTTTCCCCCCACTCTCTTTATAGCCTTTAAGTCATCAAGCATTGAGTCCAAAAATGCAACTTCCCATCTCAAACAAGCTTCTTGTTCTTGATCTTTAGAGTCATGACCAGACAAGGAAATTAGCTCCTTAAGAAGACTAAGATTACTTTCATTAATGTTGGTTATCATATCTGAACTCCCTCCTCTTTATACTGCTATGAATGAGGAAGCGTCTGACCGAGCTGCTTCCAAATATTATCTGTCACTTCTGAACTTTAAAATGTTTCAGCCCTTTTGTATAGACCAGAGGTGTCCCATTTTGGCAACATTTAGATGAATAACTCCCAGATAAATTCTGGGAGCTACGCTGGCTGGGGAATTCTGGGAGTTGAAGTCCATAGGTCTTAATGTTGCCAAAATGGTCACCTCTGATCTAGACCATAGCTAAAGGTAAAAGTTCCCCTCGCGCATATGTGCTAGTCGGTTCCTGACTCTAGGGGGCGGTGCTCGTGTCCATTTCAAAGCCAAAGAGCCAGCGCTATCCGAAGACATCTCCGTGGTCATGTGGCCAGCATGACTAAACGCCAAAGGCACATAGAATGCTGTTACTTTCCCACCAAAGGTGGTTCCTATTTTTCTACTTGCATTTTTACATGCTTTTGAACTGCTAGGTTGGCAGAAGCTGGGACAAGTAACGGGAGCTCACTCTGTTACGCAGTGCTAGGGATTTGAACCGCTGAACTGCCGACCTTCTGATCGACAAGCTCAGCATCTTAGCTACCGAGCCACTGCGTCCCTTGTTGATCTAGGCTGCTGCATATTTCTATCAAGAGCTTCCTTGCTCTCTACAGTGAAGCTGCAGGGGACCATATAAACAGGACAACTGGACACACTTTCCTCTGAGCTTCCTTGACCCTCCTTTCCTATTCATCTGTTCCCAGGTTACCTACAGTGCTTGGATCTTCAGACAGTAGAGACTGTGACTCGTTGCTCCGAATATATCTGCATTCTTTCCTCCTCCAAGCAAGTCTTGGTTCTAGAACCTGGAAAAGTTCCTCCCCCTGGCTGCGCCGTAGCTATTGCCTCTGACAAATGCATTGTCCATCTGCTGCTGAAGGTACTAAAAAAATAAGCAGGCTGCAAAATGTTGACTGGCAGTGAAGAACCAGTGGGGGGGTCCTTAGGTTTGGGGTACAGATTTTTATTTTTTTTCCAAACGAGGCAGGGAATCCTGAAGTGGGTGTCTCACCAGTGACTCTCAACTCATAGTGCTTACCCATGAGGTAGCACTCTAGCATTGCTGACTCTCTGAATTCCTTGGCAGGGCTTGATTGACGCAGAGAAGGAAATAGCGAAACTGACCGGGAAAAAGGCGGAGCTGCAGAAACAAATCCTACTGTTACGCCAGCGGATGGGGAATCAAGATTATGCTCTGAAGGTACCAGCCAAAGTCCAAGAACTGGATGCAGCCAAGGTAACGCACACAGGATTGGCATTTGGGGCAGGGGTGGGTTGCTCGCGGCATTACTGCCGGTTCGGTGCGTGCAAAAAGTTTGCACTCGCACGCCTGTTGCATGCTTTCTGCACATGCACTTTTGCACAAAAAATAGGACAACATGCGCAAAATGTTTTTAAAAATGGGGGAAAAATACGTTTGTGCAATTACAATTGTTCTGCGCACGCACAGGACCAAAAATCAGAATGGCGTCCCTATAGGAGAACCGGTTCGGGGGCGTGGCAGGCCTGGGTTGCTGCCAGTTCCAGCGACCCAGGCCGCCAAACCACTACCAGTTCAGCCAAAGCGCTCCGAACTGGTAGGAACCCATATCTGATTGGCGGGCTTGCTCTGTAATAAATCAGGTTGGGGATGATGCTTGATCCGTTGAATCACTTGTGGGTGCCAAGAGACCAAATGTCCCAAAAGATTAGTTTCTTGTTTTGTTAATGTTTTCACTTTCTGAAAACTCCATGATCATAAGACACCGAGAGATTTTAGCCATTTGGGGACGGCAGCATTCAGGACTCGGGGCCAGAAAAGTTCCTGGTTCCTTCAGAAGATCCTGAGTCAGAGATGGACAATTTTGATGGTCAGTGATGACTTTTAACATTGTGGTCCTTGCTTTCCTTGGAATATGGTGGGAAGGAGTTTAGAAGCCTGTGGAGATTCTCAGTCATCCAGGTCATGGGTGTGCCTTTTCAAAGGGCACATCGCTTCTCATCCAAAAAGCTTCTTCGGAACTGAACCACAGGAGAAGCAAAACTTCTTCTAAAACTGAAGAAGCTTCTTGGATGAGAAGCAAAACATCCTCAAAAGGGGGAAGGGGAGTAAGTCCAGTTACCTTTTGAAAAAGCACCTTTGGGACAAGCAGTTTAGAAAGTTTTTTGAGTTTTACTTGCCTTTTAACCTGAGAGGCTTATTTTAGGTGGTTAAACATCTAAAGGCTTTTCATCTAAAAAAGGCAGGAAACCATGCTGTTGAAATGAAAGGCCACAGAAAGACCACAGAAAAGAGGCTTGAGCGCCATAAATTCTCCATTCTGCATTTTATATATATATATATATTTCGTTTTCAAGACAAACGCAACATGTCCTCCTTTACATACTGTAGAAAGTGTGTCAGTTGGTTACAAAAAAGCTTACGTGCATCTCTTCCACAGTCAACAAACATTACTTCATATTAACTCAAGTATTTTAAACTCAGATATTTATACATGTTACCATCATCATGCCTCCATTTTCATTTGACTATAATTGTTTAAACGTCCTTCATCATAAAATATACCAAGATTTAATACATAACCACATACTGGCATTTCATTTACTATTCCTAAAATCCTCCAATAACACTAAATCTTTATATCCTATTCTAGCTAAACATCCATAATATTCAATAACAAAATTTTCTAATCCTTCTTTCCAAATCATTTGCAATTTACATCCAATTTCCTTATGTTGTACCCATACCTATATATACGTTATTATCATTATCCCTCCTTTATTTAACTATATCCTGTATCATAACATTTTCCCCCTAATATTCAAAACTTAACTATATCTAACTTGGTTCTTTTTTTTTATTAACCTTTATATATAATCCAAAAGAATTTCTAATCTTCCTTTCATGGGTACCATTCAATATTCATATCCCATTATTGCTTATCATGACACTACACATTGTATGCATTATTATCATTATCAATTATTTGTTAACTATATCTATTATCACTAAATTTGACTAAGTTTAACTAGTTTTAAGTTATACTCTTCCATCTATCAACCTGTATCTTTCCAGTAGCAAAACAGTCTCGTATCTTCTGCCATTTGTGGTGTCAGTCCTCTAATCATCTCCTTAATCAACTTTGTATAGACTCCTCTTAGCAACTCTTTGCTTATAAAATCTCTCATGTAATTACGATGCCCTTCTTCTGTTTCCTTAATCAGATTGTCTTTGATTGTCGGTGGTGTTATCAAAACTATTGCTAATAAGATTTCTCTCTTTAAATCCATAAATTCTTTTATTTTTTCTTCTTCTGTATCTTGCCATCTGGGGTAAGTTTCCCCTCCATTTAATTCAACTTTCTGTATTCCACTCTTTCCATTTTCAGAGACAAACCAGTCACCATAAATATCAGCAATTTTTATTTCGTTATATTCATTTTCCTCTTTGATTTTTTGGATTTTAACCGCCACTTTATCCACTTGATGAACATCTTCAACTTCCCCGTCATATTTTGCTGTTTAATGCACTAAGTCACCCAACTTCTTCTCTATCCTCTCACATGTATTTGATAATTTCTGTATTTCTGAGAATATCTTTTGCAGACTTAAAACTTCTTTCTGCTGTTGAAATTGCGCCATTATCTTCAACTAATAAACACTGCTATTCTAGTTTAGAGGGTTTTAACAAGCATCGATTCACAATAATCATTTCATTTTCACCTTTCTCTGGTTAGAAATACTTCAAAGGAACATCGGTGTGCTTTTCTTTTTATCACTCTCTATAAACAAACAGTAAGACCTTGAAGTGCCAAGCCAAGATAATCAGTGAAAGAAAATAAAGTGTTTCGTTTCCAATACACAAAACTCTAGCCTCCCAAGTAGCAATGTTATTGTTACAATGTTGCAATTTTAAAAAAAATATCTTTTTTGTATTTCAAGTTGAAAAGAAAGTCCAATTCTTAAATGAATTAGAAGAACAACCACAGTAATGAAAGAGGAGAATTTTAGACCATAGGTTAAAAAGAGTAATGAAAAAAAAAAAGAAAAATCCATTCGATTTAGAAGTCTTACATAAATTCCATCCGTGTAGATAGCATTTTAAAAAAAGATAACCCACTATCAAAAACCATTCCAAATTTAATTCCGCCGCTTATTTCTTCTGTTCTCCAATTTGAATTTATTTTAAGTTTTTTAAAGGCAGTCACTTTTAAAACAGTAAAAATTCCTCACCTGCTGGAAACACTTTCTCTTTCCATATCCTTCCGTTTTGGAGCCGCCCCGACTTCGTCAGCTAAATGGCTGGATTTTTTGTCACCGTCTTGAAGACTTTCTCTTGGATCGATCAGGGACTTTGCGATGTCCCTGAGATCAGCAAGACGCATTCTTCCTGTTCACCATCTCTGCGGGATGGTTTAGGTCCATTTGGACCATCCAGTGGCAAAAGTGTCAACTGCGATCTCAGAGCATTGAGATCGCACGTCGTGTCGTCGCGGCTTCGGCTCCTCCTCTCCATTCTGCATATTGAGGGTAATTACAAAAAAGACCCTCCATAACATGAATAAGAAGTGTAATATTATATTGTTGTTGTTGTTGTTGTTGTTGTTGTTGTTATTATTATTATTATTATTATTATTTGATTCATCACACACAGCCAGATGTTCAGACTCGCTTTGGCATTTGTATGCACCTATCAAGTCCTTTCTAAGGACCTGGGATAGGCAGATGCTGATGCTTACTGGTGCTAGAGGTATCGCAGGATGTAAGCTGTTCAGAGTAAAGGTGCCTTTTGCAATTGACTGATGGTTATTATTAAATTTCTTTACTACTTATCTGACCATGGGGCTATTCGAGGCAGCTCACAACCATTAAAAAAAATGAAGGAATAAAAAAGAAGTTTACATAAAATGAAAGTAAAATAAAAGAACAATAAATTAAATAAGAAAAAAGAAACAAAAATAATACACTGATATGACTAGTAAAATAGATGGAGAGCAGCGAGTGCGGTGGGTGGGGAGGAGTGGAGTCTGCTGTCCATCTAACAGCCACCTCCAGAGTTGAATTCCCCAATTGAGTCTCCCCAAGTTCCAGAGCCATATGTTTAGGCTCTTAAGAAAGAACAGGGCAAGGGTCTATAACCTTAAACACTCAAAGAGCCACTTGGACCGTTTCCCACAAAAAATAAAACACCGGAAGCCACAAAACCTGAGTGGGTGTGGCCAACTCAACGTCACTCACTCCCACCCAGTCACGTGACCACCCTAGCCACGCCTACCCAGCCGGTCATTAGGGCAGAGAACCGGTTGTTTAAAAAACAACCAGAACCACAAAAACCTTTTGACATCTTTCTCTCTGTCTCTGTCTGTCTGTCTCTCGCTCTCTCTCTTTCCCTCTCTCTCTCTCTCCTCTTCCCCCTCTCTCTGTTTCTCTCTCTTTCTCTCCCCCCTTTTTCTGTATCCCTCTGTATCTCTCCCTCTCTCTTCCCCTCTCCCTCTCTCTCCCTTTGTATCTTTCGCTCTGACTCTCTCTCTCCCCCCCCCACTCTTTCCCCCTCTCTCTATGTCTCTCTCTCCCTCCCCCTTCTCTCTTTCTGGTGGGATCACCCGACAGGGAGCCACAGCAGAGGGCCCAAAGAGCCAAACGCGGCTCCAGAGCCGCAGGTTGCAGTCACCCAGGATAGGGCATATTGACAACTTTTATCAACACATCTGTCTTGGGCATTTTTTTTTCCAGCTGAAACAAAGTGAGACAGAACTGCAGAAGGCAGACGAAGCCGTTCAGAATTTCAAGAAGATGATCTGACGTTGAAGGAGACACAAAGCCGCTCGGATGGGCCTGTTCTACGTTTGAGGGTTGGGAAAGAAACCTTTTCAGAGCAAAAGCCAGAGGACCTGTTTCTGTTCAGCTGTTGTTAGTTCGTTATATTTTCTGTGAAGACATTAAACTATTTTGCGCAGTTAAAAAATTATCCTTGGTGTTTGCAGAAAGGAGACTGAGTCGCCTCAAGCAAAGTGTGTCCTTTAAACCTGCTCTCAAGGTGCAAGAATTAAATAAAGTCATAGAGCCATAAAGTTGGGAAGTTGGAAGGGGCTATAAAGATCATCTAGGCCAGTGATGGCGAACCTATGGCACGCGTGCCACAGGTGGCACGCGGAGCCAATTTTCAGGGCACGCAAGGCGTTGCCTTGTCAGCTGGGCAGCGTGCATGCGCGCGCTGCCAGCTGAGTTCACCATTTTTAAAAGCCATTTTTCACCCTCCCCAGGCTCCAGAGGCTTTATAGGAGCCTGGGGAGGGCGAAAAGAGCCTCCCCCCCCCCCGGAGGCCCTCCGGAGCCTTCGGAGCGCTCAAAATGACCCTCCGAGCAAACCGGAGGATCGTTTTGAGCGCTCCGGATGCATCAGGGAAGCCTCCGGACGGTCCCTGAACCCTTCGGAGTGCTTAAAACGACCCTCCGAGCAAACCGGAAGTGACTTCCGGTTTGCACGGAGGGTTGTTTTGAGAGTTCCGAAGGCTTCAGCGAAGCCTTTGAACGATACCTGAAGCCTCCGGGGGGGGGGGGGGGGGGGATGCTCTTTTCGCCCTCCCCAGGCTCCTATAAAGCCTCTGGAGCCTGGGGAGGGTGAAAAAAGCATGTAAAAATGGGGGGGAAGTGCCTTTTGTGTGCGCATGCGCACTGGGGGTCACGCATTGCATTATGGGTGCGGCACGCATGCACACAACCCCCCTGCGCTCCCCCCATTTGTGGCACACGAGCCAAAAAAAGTTCGCCATCGCTGATCTAGGCTGCCCACGGAAAGTCCATCCAACTTAAACCTGCCAAGGTTGAAAATCTCTGTCTTTGTCTGACCTGAACTCTAGACTTAGGCCAATGGTGAGAAAAGGATGAAGTCCCATTGGAAAGTCTCTGTTGTCCTTTAGATTTCACAGATGCCTTGTGATTGATTGATTGATTGATTGATTGATTACGGGTAGTCCTTGATTTAGAACCATTCATTTTAGTGACCTTTCAAAGTTACAACGGCACTGATAAAGGTGACTTACATCCGTTTTTCACACACATGACTTTCAGCAGCCCCAACGGCACGTGAGCAAAACTTGGGCACTTGAAAATTGGCATGTAATTACGATGTTTGCAGTGTCCTGGGATCATGTGATCACCATTTGTAACCTTCCCAGCTGGCCTCTGACAAGCATAGTCAATGGGGAAAGCCAGATTCACTTAACAACCACTTGATTCACTTAACAATTGTAGCAATTTGCTTAACAATTGCAGCAAAAAAAGGTTGTAAAATGGGACACATCTCACTTAACAACTGCCTTGCTTACAACAGAAATTGTTGTGGCCTGCCAGTGGACAGCAGAGCTGGCAGCAGATTCGGACAGTGAGGAGGTTGGGGAGGAGCATGGGCCAGTCCTGGGGGCTGGGGAAGACTCTGATGAGGGCTCTGCATCAGAGGCAGAGATGGGGCGGAGGCCGTCTGGGCAGTGATCAGGTGCCTACGGAGTTAGACAGCAGTGAGGCAGAGGAACAGCTAGAGCCTGTTCCCAGTGTGCGCATGTGCAGAGCTGCCAGAGGAAAACAACAACTCAGAAATCAGGGTCGACTTGGGAGTAAAGGCACAGGTGGAAAGTGATTGGCCCCTCCCATAAGAAATAAAAGAGGAGCGAAAGGGGAGTGGGCTTTTGCAGGAAACAATTAGTTTATTTGGTCGTTAGATTCGTTTCAGGAGTGTGAAGATCTGTCCATGAATCTCAGAGACTCTGTGCCCAGTCTTTCCTTGCACAGCACCTCATTTGGAAAATATTTACCTGGCAGCTTTCCAAGCTAGATAAGGTCTGTAGTCATAAACATTCCTTTGAAGGACCGTTTGCCAGGCCTTGCTGAATGTGAACGAGAGGAATTCACATTTGTTTAATAAAAGGGGTTTTGTCAGGACCAGGACTCTCCCTCGGGCTTTTTGGGGAAGCCTAGGTCAGAACAGAAATATTGGGCTCCATTTGCAGTTGTAAGTCAAGAGTTACCTCTAAGTGCCATCGAGTCGTTTTTTATTTATAGCAACTGCAAAGATAGATGTGTAAAAAATATTGTTAATGAAAGGGCAAAAATTGGGAGATTTCAGAGTTTTCAATATTTCCACTTTTTCACTGCAATACCATGGTTCAGAGTTAGTGTAGAACTAAGGTCACAGAAATGATTTAGGACAAGCGTGAATAGACAACTATCTTCTCTCCAGATCACACTCATTTTAACACTTGTCCTAACACTATATGGCCAAATAGGCTATGCGTTTAGCACCAGGTAAATTTATCTGTTTCTAAGCATCCTTCAAAAATACTTTTATCTGATTCCATGCCTTTCCTACTTCAGCATAATTCTCAGGGTTGTTGGTAGCTATCTAAGGCCAAAAGCAATTATTTCCAAGCACAATTCTGACGGGAGTTCTCTCTAGCAAGATTTATGGAGAAGAAAAAGGATAGAGGCGCAACAATTCCAGCCACTGAACTATTTCTCATTTAGGACCAATAGATGCCAGATATTTATAGCAGAGGTTTCAAATTTCATCTTAAAAGCCCTCCTGTAATCCAGTTCTTTTCACTGCTAATGGAGGAGCTTGTAGCTGGCAGTTTACATTTAGTTGTTATGAATGCTTTTCTGCTGCTTCACTCATTTGAACTCTAACCAGCCCTATTTATTTTATTATGAATGTTGAATTACATCACAGTCTCTTGAAGCTCTATGGTTCTGCTGATCCATTTGCAGCCGATTAATGAAAATATTTCCAACTCTTAGCGGTTTAATAATAGCAACAGCAGAGCAATACTTATCAGTCTTAAATCACATTGCTGAAAATTTTCAATGCACCAGGTGATCAAAAACGTGTTTTGAAATGGCAGAGGGCTCCTTGGTCTGGTACTTAGGAAAAATCCCTGTGATCAGGATCTTTACCTTGTGGGGAACGGCTTTGGGGAAGCCGATTATCTCAATATTATCTCAATATTATTATCTCAGGTTTTGAATAAAGGTAAGTTTGAAGTTGAGGCTTCCAAGCTAAACCTCTCTAGGCATATAGTAAACACGCCAATTCTATTGTTATGTCAGTTCATGTTCATTGCTCTGGAACATGGAATAAGGGCATCTAATCCATATTGGCAAAAGCAAACGAAAAGGGAAAGGAATACATATACATAAATAAAACACGTTTTTACATTAGAGCAGAGGTCTCCAAACTTGGCCACTTGTGGACTTCAACTCCCAGAATTCCTCACCCAGCACGGCTGGCTATGCTATGCTGTAATACACAGAAGGAACTTTTCAAACCTGATGCCATCGTAGGTATTTAAAAAGCTTAATATTTCTACGTTCGTTCCCAAAGTACCCAGAATTTCTGGGTTAATCATAATCCCACTAAACAGGTGTGGGAACTATGGCCCCTTTGTGACTTGTACACTTCAACTCCCAGAATTCCTGAGCCAGGCTCCCAGGAATTCTGGGAGTTGAAGTCCACAAGTCACAAAGGGGCCATAGTTCCCCACCTCTGCACTAAACATTATTTGAATAGCTGCAAAGTGTTGGCTCCTAAATTTTCCCACATTATTTATTTATGTGTTTCTTTGTTTGTTTGTTTCATCAAGCACGTATTAGATAATATGTTGAAGCTGAAGTAGCCACTGACAGGTAGGATACTGTAAGCAGATAATTTTATGCACTACACTTACGTCAGACCGACAGACGGTGGCGTAGTTCTAAATTGCTCTCCTCGTGTTCAAACCAGAGATTCTTATTTCCAGTCTAATCCGCTCCCACCCAAACCTATTTCCCTGGAGTGATCTTTTGTCATGACTCAGTTCTGTCTCCTGAGCCAAGATTCCACTTAGTTTATTGTTCTGTATTATGTGGAAGCATCTTTTCCCCGCTGGGCCAATTTTTCTCTCCTGTGGATTAGTCACATTGCAGATGAACAAACAAACGGCTGTCTGGACTAGGGCCTTTTTCTCTCTTTGCACTTTCCCAGACCTAATTTTTTTTCTCTTTAATGGCTCATCCATTCCTTCCTCGAGGTCATGTCCACGGGCTTGTTGAGGATCCAGCAGGTTCAGGAAACCCCCTTTGCAAAACAGACTGTCTGGTGAAAAGCAGAGCTTCAATAATGCGATCAAAGCTCTAACTTTTTTTTTTTTTTTTTTGAGGCTCATTGATTGCTCATTGAATGGCTGCTGCCACCTTGTTTGTTTTGACTATATCCTGTGGATACCCATATAAGAAGCTGAGGAAAATTTGATCTAGCGGTTAAGATCTTGGCCTATAACTAGACCAGTAGGTCATGAGTTCTAGTCCCATTTTAGGCATGAAAAAACTGAGTGGGTGTCTGTGTCAATCTCACTCCCTCTCTTGTCAAGCCACGGTAGGAAGTCAGCACTCACCCCTCTCCTAGAAAAATGAAATATTTTAAGAAATATTAAAAAGGTAGAATATTATATTTCTCCCTGGATGAGAAATGGAGAAAGATGTTTTTAGGCAGGAAACAAACTCACTCTTAATAGCCCCCACCCTCCTCAAGAGCCCACAGCAGATGTCCGCACTTAAGAGATAAAGAGATAGCTAGGTCTGTTCATAGGCAAATGCCCTCAAGATCCAACAAAGGTAGGATTAGCCCTCTACCAGTGGTGGGATTCAAAAATTTTTACTACCGGTTCTGTGGGTGTGACTTGGTGGGTGTGGTGTGGCTTGGTGAGCATGGCAGGGGGATACTGTAAAATCCCCATTCCCTCCCCATTCCAGGGGAAGGATATTGCAAAATCCCTATTTCCTCCCGATCAGCTGGGACTCGGGAGGCAGAGAATAGATGGGGGCGGGGCCAGTCAGAGGAGGTATTTACCAGTTCTTCAAACTACTCAAAATTTCCACTAGAGATTCTCCAGAAACCGTCAGAACCTGCTGAATACCACCTCTGCCCTCTACCCATCTCACCAGTGACGTGCAGTCAGGTGAGGCAAGTGAGGCACAGCCTCCCCACTCTCATCATGAAAAAAAAAAGTAAAAGGAAAAAGCTGAGCTAGTTGCTGCCTCACCGTGGATGACTCTGCTCTCCCTCCCCAAGTGTAGTGACTTCCTCCCCAGGCCCCCATTCATTTCTCTCACACACACACACAGCTGGATAAAACTATATAAAAATCTAGCCCAGCTTCACTGATTACAAGTTTGAAAAGGCAACATGGCTCCACCTGCAATCAAACTACACTTGGGGAGGGAGAGCACAAGCGAGCACTGAGGAGACCACAGGAGGAGGCAGGAAGCCAGGCAAAGAGCCATGCTGTAGTACACACACTTCCCCCCAGCCTCTTTCTTTTGGAAGGCTCGGCTCCCCTCCGGCTTCTCTGCCTCTCCTCTCACCCCAGCCTGCCAGCAGGTGGTGGTGGGTGGGCTTTATTGTGTTCCAGGCATTTCCCACCCAGACAGCAGGCTGCATTTGCAATGGTGGAGGTGTTTAGGAAAGGCAGCAGGGGAATGGGGGGGGGGATGGCAGAGGAGCTGCTTTCAAGCCACTGGAAAAGATATCCAATCCAACTTTTGTGTGTGGGGGGGTTTGTTTGAGAGTGAGTGAGAGGGGGAAGGGTAAGAGAGATAGTCCAATCCAACTTGTGTGTGTGTGTGTGTGTGTGTTTGAGAGAGGGGGAGGAAGGGAGAGAGGGAGGAAGGAGGGGAAGGAGAAGGAAAAGAAAAAGAAGGAGCAAAGGAGAAAAACAAATGCTGTCGCTTTAAATTGGAACTGAGCATGCCTGGCTGTGGAATTCTGGGAGTTGAAGTCCAGAAGTCTAAAAATATTTGAAACTCAGCACTGTGTCAGTGCCTCACCAGTCATAAACCTCACCGCACGTCACTGCATCTCACCATATGGCACCTGGGAAGATTACATCACCCAGCAAGGCTCAACCAAGCCTGGGATTCAGGACAGCCTACAGCAGGGGTGTCCAAACGTTTTGCGAGGAGGGCCAGATTTGGTGAGGTGAAAATGTGTGGGGCCGATCATTCAGCCTGACATTCTTTGAACCCTTAACATTAAATGCGAATTAACTACCGTATTTTTCAGAGTATAAGACACACCAAGATTTTGAAGAGGCAAATTAAAAAAAAAGTTTTTGCACTCTCCCACGAAAATGGGCCTTTTTTTTAAAAGGGCATGAATAGCCTTTAAGAGGCTTCTAGAGTGCTCCTGGGGGCTGGGGGGGGGCAAAGTTGAGCAAAAAATGGCCCGTTTTTTGCTCATTTATGCCCTCCACAGCCCCCAGGAGTACTCTGAAAACCTCCTAAAGCCTAGGCACAGCCATTTTGGTGAAGGGGGCAGAGTTTTGGGAGGCAAAAAATGCTGTATTCAGTGTATAAGATGCACCCAGATTTTTAGCCTCTTTTTTGAGGGGAAAAAGATGCATCTTTATACTTCGAAAAATACGGTATTTTATGAAAGACTAAACAAATAACTCTAGTGGGGAGAAGAGGCTGCGGGCCGCTTGAAATTTGAAAAAGGGCCACATTTGGCCCCCGGGCCGCACTTTGGATATGCCTGGCCTACAGAGTTGCCCCTGCATGGCCCCATGGGAGTCTGACAACCAATCAGAATACAAGCTCAAGTTCAAAAGCCCAGAGAGGGTATAAAACTCAAGCACTATCAGCATCTCTGCCCTCTTTTCTTCACCCAACTTCTTCAAGCCATATGTGATCCTGTCCACCATTAAAACCATCTTTCCAAGCAACATCCATGAATCCAGTGTTTTTTCCCCACTTGGAACTGAAACCCAGAAGGACATTTCTTCCAACACCACCTTACAGGGTTCTTGTGTGGAAATATATTGTCCTTATAAACAATCATAAAGGCAGGATAAAATAACATCGATTCCCTCTTTCCGTTTTCCTCCCTTGGCTAAAAAGCAGGAATCAGAAATGAATGTGTGGTCTGGCAGGGCTTATCAAAGTTGCGATAAGGCAACACCTGTGTGAACCAGGAAGGTCTGGACTCCGGAGGCAGTTAAGAAACTTCAAAACCTCTGTAAAGAAATGTCTGTGTGGGTCACTCTCTCTCTTTTTTTCTATTAGACACAGCCGCACCTTGAAGGCGCGGTGAAAATAAACACCAGTGTAATGTACAGAGGGACGCGTGTGTCTGTGTTTATGTGGAAGCGCACGCGTTTTCTCCACCCCCCCTCACCCCGCCCGCAAACTCCAAAAAAAGGAGGGGGGAAGGTCCAGGTGGGTGGTCGCCTTCTTGGAAATAACTTTTGGAAGAGGGGGAGGGAGAGGATCTTTGGATTAACAGGGAAACCCCGAAAGAGATGCCTAGCTGCGAAGGGGTGGGTGGAAACGGCTCCAGACTCGGTGGGGCTAGCGCTTCAAGGCCACGGGGAGCGGCAGCAGGTGCATTTAAGGCGGATAGAGAAGCTCCGTCGGGACTCCTGGAGGTGTTGCACCCTGTGTGGCTTTGCTCCCGGGCCATTAACACTGGAGGGAGGCTGGAGAGAGGGAAGGAGGGAGGGAAAGAGGGATACAGAGAGAAAGGGAGAGGGGAAGAGAAATAGAGGAAGGGAGGCAGGGAGAGAGGGAGGGGAGAAAGGGAGGGAGAGGGAGGGAGTGGGAAGAAAGAGGGATGACAGGGAGAAAGGGAGAGAAATAGAGGAAGGGAGGCAGGGAGAGAGAGAAAGAGGAGAAAGGGAGGGAGGGGGAGAGAGGGAGGACAGGGAGAAAAGGAGAGGGGAAGAGAAATAGAGAAGAGGGGGAGAAAGGGGAAGGGGAAGAGAAATAGAGGAAGGGAGGCAGGGAGAGGGGGAGAAAGGCAGGGAGAGAGGGAGAGAAGGGAGAAAGAGGGAGGACAGGGAGAAAGGGAGAGATATAGAAGAAAGGAAAGAGGGAGAGGGGAGAAAGGCAGAGAAAGAGAGAGGGGGAGAAAGGCAGGGAGAGAGGGAGAGAAGGGAGAAAGGACAGGGAGAAAGGGAGAGAAATAGAGGAAAGGAAAGAGGGAGAGGGGGAGAAAGGCAGGGAGAGAGGGAGAGGGAGAGAGAGGGGGAGGACAGGAAGAAAGGGAGAGGGGAAGACAAATAGAGGAAGGGAGAGGGAGAGAAAGAGGCAGGGAGGCAAGGAGAGAAGGAGAGGAGGAGGGAAGGAGGGAGAGCTAGAGCGCCTAGGTCCTGCAGAGTCCTCCCCGCCCTCCGCTCACGTGTGCTGTAATTGTAGTCGGCCCCTTTAGCGACCTCCCTGCATGGCGAGCTCCTGGCGTTTGTTGGCCCGCTATTTTCGCAGCTGCCCAGGGAGATCGGGGGCTCCGGCGGAGGAGCGCCGCCGCCCGCAAGCGCAGCAGCAGCAGCAGCAGCCGAGAAGGCAGAGGCGGCAGGCGCGCTCGGGCGCCCAAGGTGACTTCTGCCCCACCCCGAGCTGGCTGGTGGGTCTGGCCGAGAACTTTGCAGCTGGGGTGGGAGGAGGCTTTAGGGAAGGGTCCTTTGGGACCCGCGGATCGGGAGCGCGAGATCTTCGGGTGGGAAGGATGCACCTGCTTCAAGTCGCCTTCCCGGATTGCCGGCTGGGGATGACGAGAGCCGAGATCCAGCGCGCTCCAGGGTGACGGAAGGGTAGCCTTGGTGGGAATCAGCGAGCTTTTAAACGCAACACTTGTTCGTGGTTTTGCATCTGAGCCCTTAGACCTTTGAGAATGGATTATTCCCCCTCTAAACTAGTTCCCATGCCGCTGCCTTCGTTTGTTTACAAACACCTCAAAAGGAGCCGGAGTGTCATTTTCCTTTGATAGTTACATATTTATTTATTAAAGTGGACTAGAAGACCTCCAAGGTCCCTTCCAACTCTGCTATTGTATTATAAAGTAATATGCCACCCATCTTACTATTGAAGCGACTCTGGACGGAAGATAATCCCAAATGCAGTGTGCTTAGGGTTCAGCCCCTCTGCTCCAATTCAAATTTAGTATTTTATTCACTTTCCTACCTTATGCATTGGTTATCTTTTTTTTTTTAATTCCTGGAAAGCTTTTTACAGTAGTCAACATGTTTGTTATGCAGTAACAGTTTTGGCTGTGCAGTAGCTGGGCTGCTACTCCGTAGTAGAATATCATCGGATTGCATTTTCTGCTGTTTCCCAACTTGTTTGCATGTCTAAATAGCCAGGGAAGATGGAAGAGCTGCATTAAGTGTTTTGTTTGTGGTGGTTCAGTTGTGGTAGGAGCTGTCTCTCAGGAAAGGGGCAAACTTTGATTATTGTGGGGAATTGGTGGAATCCCATTCTGGTTTTCAGCTGGATCTTGCAGACAGTGAGATGTTTGCATTGGGAGAAAAAAGGCACTTTGGGCATGGTCGGAGGCACTGTTTACTTACATCACCCTAGGTTAAACGTTGCAGTTGAAAACAAACAAACAGATAATCAAAATGAGGTTGTGAATGCTCCAACACTGGAAGTTTTTAAGAAGAGGTTGGATGACCATTTGTCTGAAGTGGTGTAGGGTTTCCTGCTTAAGCAGGGGGTTGGACTAGAAGACCTCCAAAGTCTCTTCCAATTCTATTCTATATTCTAAGAGGTTGACTAATCCTGGCTTGGGTAAGCAAAATGCTGTGCTGTAAAAGCTGTTTCTCTTTAAGGTGCCAAAAGTTGTATGGTGTTGTATAATACGGTGTTTGTACATTTTAGGAATTAAATTGCAGTCATAAGAACCTAATTGGAATTATTTCCCCACCCCTGCCGATTGTAATCTGTTTTTAATGAAGTGACTCATGCATGGAATTGGGGATTTGATTTAGTTTAGTCTTGAAGGCATTTTTCTATCTAAAGGTTGGGATGTAAAACAAGGAGCTCACAACGAATTATGTATTTGCAAACATGGATCTATTCCAGTGAATATATTATGATGATTAAATGCTATAGACATAATGCCAAATATAGATTTTTTAAAAACTTCATTGGTAAATACCATATTAATGTACTGTATAATGGTAATCAGAAGAAAGGATCAGAACGGAAAATGCTGTCACAGAGACATTTTCCTCATGATAATTGATGGTAGTTAATTCAGTTCAAAATGCATAATCCCTCTAGTGCAACGGTGTCAAACTCAAATCCATAGGCCCGATGCAGTCCACAGGGTGCTTAGATCTGGCTGCCCCGAGTCCCTTCGGGGAGAGGGGGCGGTCTATAAATCAAATAAAATTGAAAATTGAAATTGAATTGCCGGCAGGACTGCCCCGGAAACAGCGAAGGACCAGCCTGCGATGCCTCTGCCAGCGAAAAGGGAGTTAAAGATGTTGCTGATTCTACTTTCCTACAATTGTTTTTGCAAATTTTGAAAGTCAGTTCTGTTTTTAGATTGATGTTTAGATTGATACTCTGTGTTCTAAATAACTCCCCTCCCCACATTTTTCTAAGCTTCTTGTTGTTTGCAGCTTGTTATGTTTTAACATTAACATTCACATCTCTGAGGGAATGATACTGGGTTTTTTTTTTTTAGTAATCTCCCTATTCAGTCTATATGGGCTAATTATGAGTAGAAATATGGAATGTGGATGAGACTGAAGCTTTTTAAAATTTGAGATTGGTGATATAGTCAGGTTAAAGCCATCTTAGCAAAACTGGTGCAGCAAATCCCTGGAGATGCTCTAGGATGCCGAAATCTGTCTCTTTGGAAATCATGCCCATGATAAACCATTTCAAAATATGCAATGTTCATTTAATTTTATGTCTACATTACTAAGGACGTGGCCTTAGTACGTGGCCTCCCCAAGCTCCGTTTTCAGCTGCAATGGCCTCCTGCAGCCCTCTGCCAGCGAAAGCAGAGTTCGTGGGAGGCGCGGCTGTTTTCACTCTCAGAGCTCTGCAGGAAGCCGTTCCAGCCGAAAATGGAACTGGGGAGGAGGGGGCTCAGGCCACTACAGGTGCCCCAGACATGATTGACATTGAACTGGCCACACCCACCCTGGTCAGGCCCTCCTGTCCACATGACACACACCCCCTGGCCCCCCCGAAGTCAAGCACAACCTGATGCGGCCCTCAATGAAATTGAGTTTGACACCCCTGCTCTAGTGCAATATTTCTCAACCTTGGTGGCTTGAAGGTGGATGGGAATTCCGGGGATTGTAGTCCTTCCCTCGTAAAGCCACCAAGGTTGAGAAAGACTGCTACAGGTAATTCTCGGCTTACAATCATTCATTTAGTGACAGCTTGAAGTTACAGCAGCACTGAAAAAGGTGATGTACGACCAGTCCTCACATCTATGGCAGCTGCAACATCCCCATTGTCATGTGATCAGAATTTGGGCGCTAACAACTGACACAGTGGTGGGATACGACCGGTACGCCCCGGTACAGGCGTACCAGTGCCTGCTGGGAGAACCCTTGTACCATTCCGGTACGGTGCTCCAGAGGGCCCACCCACCCGCTCTCCCTCCTTACCTGTATTTGAGCCGATTGGGGCTTTTGCGCACGGAGCGTACGGCACCTGCGCGATGCTCCACCAAGCAGCTGGAGCATCACAGGCGGTAAGTACGCATGCATGCTCTTGGTGGACGCCCGGCCCCGTTGCAGCGTACCAGTTGCAACGGGATCCGGAACCCACCACTGAACCGGCATGTATTTGTGACAGTTGCAGCATCCCCAGGGTTGTGTGATTGCCATTTTGTGACCTTCCCTAATGGCATCTAAACAAACAAAGTCAATGGAAGTTGCTAGAATCCTTTAATGACCGCTTAATTCACTTAACAATATCAATGATTCACTTAACCTTGGCGAAAATGGTCATAAAATTGAGTGTTTAACAATAAACTTGCTTGGCAACAGAAGTTCTGATCCCAATTATGGTTCATGTTGAGGATTGACATAGAGTTGATCACATTGTTTATTGCAAGGAAAATGTGCTTGTAAGAAGCCAAAATGTGAGTTTGGCTTAGTGAGCTAAAAGAACTTAGTTGTTTGCAATGCTAAACCATAAGGTAAAGCTAAGAGGGACATGAGAAACAGCCATTGTGCCCGATTGCACAGACTGGGAATTAAGGTCACTGTAGTCCTAGTGGACAACCATTTAAATATGAGCCAGCAGTGTGCAGCAGCTGCCAAAAAAGCCAACACAATTCTAGGCTGCATCAACAGAGGGATAGAATCAAGATCACGTGAAGTGTTAATACCACTTTATAATGCCTTGGTAAGGCCACACTTGGAATACTGCATTCAGTTTTGGTCACCACGATGTAGAAAAGATGTGGAGACTCTAGAAAGAGTGCAGAGAAGAGCAAGAAAGATGATTAGGGGACTGGAGACTAAAACATATGAAGAACGGTTGCAGGAACTGGGTATGTCTAGTTTAATAGAAAGAAGGACTAGGGGAGACATAATAGCATTGTTCCAATATCTCAAGGGTTGCCATAAAGAAGAAAGGATCAACTTAGTCTCCAAAGCACTTGAAGGCAGCAATGGATGGAAACTAATCAAGGAGAGAAGCAACTTAGAATGAAAGAGAAATTTCCTGACAGTGAGAACAATGAATCAGTGGAACAACTTGCCTCCAGAAATTGAGGGTGCTTTAACACTGTAGATTTTTACGAAGAGATTGGAGAGCCATTTTTCTGAAGGGTTTCCTGCTTGAGCAGAGAGTTGGACTAGGAAACCTCCAAGATCCCCTCTGACTGTTATTCTCTTTTCTTTTAAATGTCATGCTCCGGGGATGTATATGCATCTTCCTTGTCTTTCTCTTTTTTGACTTAGCTTGCCCTCCAGAACTCGCCTCCCTATTCTGAACTCTTTGTCTTCACTGATGCCTTTGCTAAAGATGCTCAGCTGAAGAACATCGCTGAATATCTAATTCAGGAAAAGAAGTGCAAGGTCAGCTGGACCTTGAAAGACCTTTAAAGAAGAGATTGGACAACCATTTGTCTGGAATGGTGTAGGGCTGTGATGGCGAACCTATGAGCCCTCTTTTGGGCAACCTCTGTTGCCCAGCTCAGCTCCACCACCCATGTGCGTGCGCCTCCTGCTGCCCAGCTGATTTTCGGGTCTCTGCCATGCATGTGGGAGATGAGCATGCATGTGGGGGGAGCCAGGGGGTGCAGCGCACCTTCCCATGCCCCATATTTGGTCCCAGGAGGCTTCGGGGAGGTCTGCTAGGCCCACAATGGGGTGGGGGTCATGTGCACATTCATGGGTGGGCTGGGGGAAGCACGGAGGGGAGTGCGTGCATACGCAGGGGGGTGGGGCATGTGATACCATTGGAACAGCCCCGGCGTCACCCACATGCGTTGTAGCTGCAAACAACACTTCTGCAAGCCTCCACAACGCTCTAGTTGCTTGGCGGAGCATCGCACAGGTGCTGTTCAGCTATAAAACACAGTAAGGAGCACGGGCGGGCAGGTGGGCCTTCCAGAGCACCGTGGAGCACTGTACCGCCTGCAACCCGCCACTGGCACACGAGGACAAAAGGGTTAGCCATCAACTGATGTAGGGTTTCCTGCTTGAGCAGGCAGTTGGACTAGAAGCGTTCCAAGGTCCCTTCCATCTCTGTTATTCTGTTGTCTTATTATTCTATCAAATCAGTCAACGTGTACAAGAGGATGGTTCCGGGTTCTCACACAGCTTCTAGTTTTGCTAGTTTTGGAGAGCGAAAGGACAAACACACAATCAGATCCATTGTTGTGGAGCATTTTCTACTATGTATCAAGGGATAGAGGGGAAGAGAGGAGAGAGAGAGAGAGAGAGAGAGAACGAGCACTTTATCAGCTGCTCCTTGCAGTTTTACAGTTGGCGTGTTTGTGTGTGTGTGTGTGTGTGTGTGTGTGTGTGTGTTTGTGTGCGCACACTCGTGCTTATGTGCCTTCACTCCTAGGGGCTGTTATCTCAGCCAACCAAACTGACTGCTTTGCCAGCCAAGTTCTCAGAAACAGCCCAGATCTTAACTCTCAACGTGCAGGGAGTTTGTGCAAAGTGAGGGAAAGAAAAAGAAAAAATATTCAAGATGGAGACTCACAAAAAAATGAGAGTTGTTGTGAGATTGGGGAATAAAACTGTTGACATGGGGGGGGCAGGGGTGGGGGGAAGACTAGCTGTAGCTTCCACTGTCTGTCATTGCACTTGCCCAAATCATTCCAGAACAATTCTCTTCTGGCTGGACTTTATTGCTCACTTCTTGTTACGTTGCCCAGACTGGTATGTGTTAAGTCTGGGGGGGGGGAGGGGGGGAGGTAAGGGCAAGAAAGCAGACAGACCAGAAATGCTTCAATTTGGCGCAGGTGCCTTTAGCAATTTAGGTCACATGCATGTCATATGCTGGGTAGGGCTTCAGACCTCCCTCCAGAGTTGACCTTGGAGGCAGAAATCTAATCTTCCAATTGGCTAATTAAACAGAAGGGCCCCCAAACTCAACCCAATGGCTTACCCCCTCTGATAAGCGTGATTTCCTATGTTAATTTCGCCTTTATTACTTTACTAACTGGATACCTGTGCTTCGCGAGAAACCTATGTGATCGGGCAATGCAGGAGAAATCCGGTTCACTCCGGTTCAGTCCATTGGCTCAGTGGTGGTCGGTGATTGAAACACATAAGGGAATATCGTTCCCACGGCCTTGAGTCCAGAAGCAGTTCCATAGGTGGAAGGCATAGACATTTTGGGGAGGTACCGACGTTTAGTACTGTAAGGAGCCCCAAGCCGCTCCTGAGTGAAGGAGTGGAACCTCTGCCAGTTTGAACTGTGGTAACAGAATGTGAGACAACCGGCAGTTGGAACAGAGATCTTTTCAGGTGGGGAGGGGGAGTAGAACTCCTTAGCATCAGAGCGTGTTAATTACTGTATAAGAAATACTAATGATCTGATGGGCATTTCGAAAAACCCTTTCTTAGCGAGGACCTAGAAGCCAAGAGGAACATATGTGCCTAATTTCAAGTTTGTAAGCTTTACGGTTCTGGAGATTTTGTGATGAGTGAGTGGTATTTGGCTTTTATGTATATACATAAGTAGCAGCAGCAACCATACCCAATACTCTTTTCTCCTACTTTCCTGTCAACAACCACCCTGTGAGGTAGGTTGGGCTGAGAGAGCAAGAGAGATTGGCCGAAGGTCATCCAGGTAGCCTTCATGCCTAAAGTGGGACTAGAACTCACAGTCTTCTGGTTTCTAGACTGATGTCTTAACCACTGCACCAAATTGGCTCTCCAAATTCTTCAATGACCTACAGTCATTCACTCCTGCTATGAACAATTATGGGATGTTGCTTTTCTCATCTTGCAATGAGCCAGCCTTACCATTAGGGAGTCTGAGGCAGAGGATGGTGAAAATGGAAGGAAGGTTTTAGAAGACTGGGATATGGACCAAGTCGAAATGAAACTTAGCTCCTACTCTAGTTGATCTCTACCTCCCTGCCTGGCCTGCATCCAGTATAAATATTATAAGGCAGTGATGGCTAACCTTTTCAGGACTGAGGGCCCAAAGCGCGTGCACCCCACTACATGGCCCCCACACATGCCCTACCCCCTGTGCATGCGCGGCAGAGACCCAAAGACCAGCTGGCTGGTGCAGGGTGCTCGCGCCTGCACAGCAGAGCTGAACTGGGGCGACAGCTCGCATGCTATCAGAGAGGGCACTGCATGCCACCTCTGGAATGATTGCTATAGGTTCACCATCACAGTTATAAGGGGACATCCAAAAAATTGGGGGAAGGTACTTGCTCTTGTTGGTTCTTCTTTTAATTTTAGGGGGATATCTTCTAACTTTACTCGTGTCGTTCCCTGCTCTTCTCCCTCGATCTCCACAAAGCCTTACATTTCTCAACTTCAGTGGCAATTGATCCGATGAGGAATTCTGTAAACAAAGAGGTTCTTCTCAGAGAAATGAATGCCATAAGGAAAGATATGGAGGAATTGAAGCAGTTGATGATGCTGGTAGATTAGAAAGTTGATGAAATTCCTTATGATAAGATGAAGAGTCCAGATGGCGCTTCTTCTAGTCCTTATGATCAATTTGAATTATTATATTCTCGCAAAGGTGTTGATGTCCAGTTGCATCTAAAATTAACCTTTCAACCGTTCAAGTCTAAAAGATGGTTCATCTATGATGCAGCTTTCCATTCTTAAATAAGAGGACTTACTCACAGTCCCATAAAACAGATTAATTATACAACGTGACTGCAGGCTCTTGAGGTCTTGTTTATAAATATAAAACCCATGCAAGGCAGTTTGCAAGCTGATTTGCTGGAGCGAAATCAGTGAGCAATCTGTACATACATGGGGACTGCATGGGAATTCTAGGATATGCAATTAAATGAACAAACAATAAATTATTTTCCAGTAGAAGAGGCCTATGAACTGTCCCTTATCCAATGATTTTACAAAGCGTTTCTTGAACTTCTGGGAGATTTCAGTACGCATTTTGAATTTTAATGTTCCCCACTATACAATCCTTTATATTTCTACTCTGACCAATAGGACATTCTCTGAAAACTAGTTATTTCATTGTAGTGGTATAAGTTCGTTCGTCTAACCATTAATTTTTCATGCTGCCCAGAGTCTTTATTTTGGTATATAGTACATTCATGGGCAAAATATGCCCAGATTTGTTATCTTGCAAAACGTCTGGGCGTGTCTTCTTAAATAGCTTACTAGGAATTGGTCTTTTAAACATTTAGCTCCTTTCCAATTTCTCTACAAATGTCACTTGTAAGGAGAGAGGCAAATACATATAAGCGCCTACTTAAGATTTTCCTTGTTTCCCTTCTGCTTCTGTAGCATAGATTCAGATGAAAAGCTATGTTAAAAATATAAATATTTGCTCAAAAAGCTCTGCAACTGATTGAAATCTCCCTTAAGGTTAGGTCAAGTATTAGTGAGTACAGGAACGTATTTACGAAGTTTTCTTGTTACTGTCTTTTTTCGCAGATTTCTTTTAAAATAATAATCGCCTGGGGATTGTGGCATAATCTCCCACTGAAATACTTGCCAAGCTGATGCTGCTTAGTTTTTGAACAAGGTCAAGCAAGGTCATCTCTAAGGACTAATATCTGCTGTAGTTTGTCATTGGTCAAGATGTATACTCAAAATAGCAGAGTTCGGTCAATAATAAAGTTACTTATCAACCTAATCAAACATATTGCCCCCTGCAAACATATCTACCGATGGGATTGTGGTAAACTGTTGAAGGACACACGATTTTTAAACGAACAAAATAAAAATGTCAAAATGTTACTGGATCTAGAGATCAGAGGTGGGTTGGTCCCAGTTTGGCCTGGTTCGGCCGAATTGGTAGTGGCAGTGGTGGGAAGCTCCGCCCACCCGCCAGGACTTCCTTCTGCGCATGCAAGAGAGTGCGTATGCACGAGCAAACCGGTAGTAAAACTGGTAGAAATCCACCACTGCTAGAGATGTACAGTGAAATGGACATGCTGAGGGGGCTGCAATTTGGGGAGTTTGATGATCAATCCATCACACAAAATAGATCACTTGGATCTTTTGGTCTTACCGTCTGATGTGATTATTCAAAAATAGCATTTTCCTTTTCCTGTCCCCATGTGGATCTTAGGAAAGCATAACCCATCATTCTATCATTGTGGAACATCACCTAACATCACTATAACTGAAGATTGGTATTTATTTGTGGCTGCATGATTAAAATGCAGTTTCAAAAAAATCAACAATAACAGCTGCCAAAAAAGCCAACATAGTTCTAGGCTGCATCAACAGAGGGATAGAATCAAGATCACGCGAAGTGTTAATACCACTTTATAATGCCTTGGTAAGGCCACACTTGGAATACTGCATTCAGTTCTGGTCGCCACGATGTAAAAAAGATGTGGAGACCCTAGAAAGAGTGCAGAGAAGAGCAACAAAGATGATTAGGGGACTGGAGACTAAAACATATGAAGAACGGTTGCAGGAACTGGGTATGTTTAGCTTAAGAGAAAGAAGGACTAGGGGAGACATGATAGCAGTGTTCCAATATCTCAGGGGTTGCCACAAAGAAGAGGGAGTCAAACTATTCTCCAAGGCACCTGAGGGTAGAACAAGAAGCAATGGGTGGAAACTAATCAAGGAGAGAAGCAACTTAGAACTAAAGGAGAAATTTCCTGACAGTTAGAACAATTAATCAGTGGAACAGAAGTTGCCTCCAGAAGTTGTGAATGCCCCAACACTGGAAGTCTTTAAGAAGATGTTGAATAGCCATTTGTCTGAAACGATATAGGGTTTCCTGCCTAGGCAGGGGGTTGGACTAGAAGACCTCCAAGGTCCCTTCCAACTCTACTATTGTATTGTATTGTATTGTATTGTAACAGAAGCCAAATAAGCCAAAAGCTTTTCCAAATGACTCTGGGGGAGTTATATTTTATAAAAGTTATACGAGTAGTCCTTGACTTATAACAGTTCCTTTGGCGGCTGTTTGAAGATATTGCAGCCCTGTAAAAAGTGACATACGACCGTTTTTCACACTTCTGACTGTTGCAGCATCTCCATGGTGACATGATCAAAATCCAGACCTTTGGCAACTGACGGTTGCAGTGTCCCAGGCAGAGGTGGGTTCCTACTGGTTCGGCCCAATTCAGCCGAACTGGTAGTGGTATGGTGGCCTGGGTCGCTGGAACCGGCAGTGACCTAGGCCTGCCACGCCTCCGAACCGGTTCCCTGGTCAGTGCTGTCATCTTGTTTATAAGTTCTGCGCATGTGCAGAACAATTTTAATTGAAACATGCACGCAAATCGCACGCAGAAGCGAACTGGCAGTAAAGCCGGCCAGAACCCACCCTGGTCTGTGGGTCATGTGAGATCGCTTTTTGCGACCTTCTGGCAATACAATACAATACAATAGTAGAGTTGGAAGGGACCTTGGAGGTCTTCTAGTCCAATCCCCTGCCTAGGCAGGAAACCCTATACCATTTCAGACAAATGGCTATCCAACATCTTCTTAAAGACTTCCAGTGTTGGGGCATTCACAACTTCTGGAGGCATTTTCTGTTCCACTGATTAATTGTTCTAACTGTCAGGAAGTTTCTCCTCAGTTCTAAGTTGCCTCTCTCCTTGATTAGTTTCCACCCATTGCTTCTTGTCCTGCCCTCAGGTGCCTTGGAGAATAGTTTGACTCCCTCTTCTTTGTGGCAACCCCTGAGATATTGGAAGAATTCTATCATGTCTCCCCTAATCCTTCTTTCTCTTAAGCTAAACATACCCAGTTCCTGCAACCGTTCTTCATATGTTTTAGTCTCTAGTCCCCTAATCATCTTTGTTGCTCTTCTCTGCACTCTTTCTAGAGTCTCCACATCTTTTTTACATCGTGGTGACCAGAACTGAATGCAGTATTCCAAGTGTGGCCTTACCAAGGCATTATAAAGTGGTATTAACACTTCATGTGATCTTGATTCTATCCCTCTGTTTATGCAGCCTAGAACTGTGTTGGCTTTTTTGGCAGCTGCTGCACACTGCTGGCTCATATTTAAATGGTTGTCCACTAGGACTCCAAGATCCCTTTCACAGTTACTACTACTGAGCAAGGTACCACCTATACTGTACCTGTGCATTCCATTTTTGTTGCCTAAATGTAGAACCTTACTCTTTTCACCATTGAATTTCATTTTATTAGATAGTGCCCAATGTTCAAGTTTGTCAAGATTCTTCTGTATCTTAAGCCTATCTTCTGGAGTGTTGGCTATTCCTGCCAGTTTGGTGTCATCTGCAAATTTGATGAGTTCCCCAAGCAAAGTCAATGGGGTAACCATATTCACTTAACAACTGTGCCACTAACTTAACTGCCATTGATTCACTAACAAGTGTGGCAAGAAAGGTCGTAAAACGGGGCAAAATTCGTTTAACCAATGTCTCCCTGAGCAACAGAAATTTGGGGCTCAATTGAGCCTCAAATTGTAAGTCGAGGACTACCTGCGTTCTTAAGTTTATTTATTTATTTATTCAATTTCCATAGCCACTCGTCTCAGTCAATGATTCAGTGGCTTGGAATTCAAATGCTCTATTACAGCTTTTTAAAACAATAAAAACAATAGACATGTCCAAAATAAATATATATAGATGCTTGGCCAGTTAGCAAAATAGCCATGAAAGGGGCTCTTCATCACATTCAGTGTCCCGGACATGGGAACTTAACCAGGTTTTTAGGGCCTCACAAAAGTCTGATAATGTTTGGGGCCATTTTAATCTCCTTTTGCGCCTCAGCATCCATTCCTCCATTTTTTCCCCCAATTTTTTTTATTGTTTTAATTAAACAGAAACACACACACACACACACACACACACAAATCATCCTTCATTACATCTTGTAGAAAGCATGTCAATTGGTTACAAATTTTTGTTCAGATTTTGTTATTAAGATGTAATCTTTCTTGGGTCTGATGAGAGGAGATGTGATATAAATAGTAAATAATTTTTAGCTAAGTATAACAGGAATAAGGAAATGCTAATGAATAATGTTTAACGATTTCTATATGTGTTGGCACTGGTAAAAGCAATTATTAATTGATCCTTTCTTAGAATATGTTATAAAAGGGTAACTATGGGAGGTTTATTGGAATAGTTAATGTATGCCAGTAGGTGGTTGTGTCTTTAAATACAAATAATTCCAGATAAAAGCACGTTTAAATAATTCTAGTTAAATGAGAATGGTGGTACATTGATAGTAAAATACATAAAGATTTTTGATTTAAAATGTACAATTCAATATGAAGGAAGTATAAATAATGATTGTGGTAGTAACGCATGAAATCTATTTGTAACCAATCTATTCCTCCATTTTGAAGGGCAAGGCTCAGCTTTAAGCTTCTGCTGTGCTCAGTCATTCTCTGTTCCTTTCTATGGTTGAAATCCGAAGTTGCTTCTCTTCACCAAAGAGAAGACAACATGGTGGGGTGACCTTCAATGGCTGAAGGAGCAAGGAAGGACTGCACAACTGACTGTACGATGACAATACAGAAACTAGGACCTCGGCTCACAGCAATTCTCTTTCTTCTATAGGTTCAGATAAATGTATCCAATATGGACCATCCCTTGGACTGCCTTGGGCATCTCCTGTGGATGCTGATATTGGTTCATTTGCCACTGCAAGAAGTCCACGGGTTTTTCCCCAATATCTGGTCTCGGACCATGGGCTTCACCTGGGGATCCATCACCCACCAGGACATGACTGAAGATGCAATTCTGAATATCACTCTTCGCCTCTTTTTGGAGATACCTCACCCTACCAAGGGGAATCGCATCCAAGAAGAGGACTTTAAGGTGAGAGAAAACTGGACGTGGATACCTGAAAGGAACGTGAGGTGGAAGGAGCAGAGATATCTGCAGGAAAGTGGGAGAGGTTACAGGCGGGGTGGACAATTAATTGTCCCAAGGGACCACATGAGGAGTTTTACTGTTGAGGAGGGCTGAACCAACAGAGCTGTGAAGATGCGTTGAGACCCACACATGGACATGTGTAAATTGAAAAAAAATAGCGGTCATCTTCAAAATGAAAGCAATGCAGTTGTATTACATGCATAGTGTTCCCTTATTTACACTTGTTTTCTGATTTCCAATTGACCTCATGGCGGCAGGACAGGGACAGCCAATGTGCTGGATGTGGCCAGGAGGCCATTAATTGCCCAAATCTGAGTTATAGCAACTCAGTTCCTCAATGACATTCAAATCAAATAACTTTATTGCGACCTTTAATCAGCAGAAAGAAAAAAGAGAAGATGATAGATAGATAGATAGATAGATAGATAGATAGATAGATAGATAGATAGATAGATAGATGACAGATAGATAGATGATAGATAGATAGATAGATAGATGATAGATAGATAGATGATAGATAGATAGATAGATAGATAGATAGATAGATAGATAGATAGATAGATAGATAGATAGATAGATAGATAGATAGATGATAGATGATAGATAGATGGATGATAGAGATAGAGATATTTTATTTATACGTTTTTAGTAAACATTAAAAAAATCAATGTCTACATGAAGTGAGTACAATTGTCTGAGTACAATTAATTTTGAGAAATAATCATAATAGTGATCATATTCATAACATCAATAATCACATAATAATATCTGCTTATCCATTTCAATATGCCTTCCTTATATAATTAATCATTCTCTTAAGCTTTTAAAATTCTAACTTGTGTTTCTGTTAGTTAGCCATTGATAAAACGCATCCCATGTTAAAAAATATTCTGTTTCTTCCTTCTCTTTAATTTTAAGTGTGAATCTATCCAGAAGAAAATAGTTTTTGAATACCCAGAACATTCAGTAATAAATAATGAGGAATGATGTACTTAAAAAAATGCTTAAAAGCATCGTTCTTATCAGTTGAAACTAACCTAAACTCTAGAATTATAGAGCCTCTAACAAACCTGAGGAAGGTACAATACAACAGCTGGCATAATAAAAAAAAATTACCAATGGGTAATGCTGAGACAGAGCCATTTCCTGCTCAAACAAGTTCATTTGCTTTTAATTAGTCTTTGTCTAATTTTGTATGCCAGATTACCTGGTAATCTTATATGTTATTTTGGAATTAATATCAGAAAGTAAGAATTGCTTGTAGCTCAAATGACATTGTACAAAGCCCTCCTTTATTTACCTGAGTTGCAATGCCACCAAGGGGGGGGGGGGGGAATCTTGCTCAGACACCCCCAAATTGCATCTTGTTCATTGCTTATCAGCAAACCTACCCTCCCCCCCAAAAATCAGTCAGTCTAGCCAGCTTACTTGTTTTTTTACTGTCAATTACCGTAATTGTCAATTCCCAGTTGAGGTCAGTTCCTTTATTGTTGCAGGTGACAGAGGTTGCTAGTGCTGTTACTGATGTTTTCAATTACGCAACCAACCCAATTTTATGACCTATTCTGCAACAGTCATTCAGTGAATGGGGCAGTCATTAAGTGAACATGGCAGTTGTTAAGCAAAGCCATTGTCTGTAATGAGTAACTTTCGCCAGAAACTGGAAGTAGTTTTGCCAGTTTCTAGCAAAACATGTCGTAAATCACGGTCATATGACCACAGAATGCCACAAATGGCCATAAATGAGATCACATGACCATGAGGGCGCAGGGTCAGAACTTTGAATCTGGACCATAAGATTTTGGAGGGTTGTTGGAACCTTGAGTGGTCGCTAATCAAAGCAGTCATTGAGCGAGGACTACCTGCCGAATAAAAAACTTTGAAGAATTGGAAGAGAAGTGGCATTTACAGGAAGAAACCTTTAACCTTAGACTGTCAACTGTTGACCTCACCCCATTCCTAAGAGGTCTTCAAGGGGCCTCCATAAGCACACCAGTGTGCCTACCGTCCCTGTCCTAATATTCCCTTGTATTCGTATTTATTTCATGTATTCATAATCATTGTTTGTTTGTTTTTGTTTGTTTTTATTGGATTTATATGCCGCCCTTGTCCCAAAGGACGCAGGGCGGCGTACAACATTAAAAAAACACACATCCGGAAAAGTTAAAAAGAAATATATATCCAAAAAAACAATTCGAATTTGTATAACAATACATTTAAAAAATGAGTTAAAATTAACAGGCCAGGCCGGCTTGCTGGAAAAGCCAACTTTTTAGGGCGCGTCGGAAGGACCGGAGGTCAGGGATTATGCAAAGGTCCGGGGGCAGCTCATTCCAGAGGGAAGGGGCTCCCACAGAGAAGGCTCTCCCCCTGGGGGTCACCAGCCGACACTGTCTGGCCGACGGCACCCTGAGGAGGCCAACTCTGTGGGATCGTACTGGACGGTGGGAGGCTACTGGTGGCAGTGTGCTGATACTTATATCTGTTATCTAATTCATGCTTGATGAAATAATAAATAAATAAATGAATATCAATAAGAAGCAAGGCTGGAAGTGGAATTCTGGGAATTGAAGTCCACACCTCTTAAAGTTGCCACGGTTGAGAAAGAACTGGCCTTCAAATTCTGTCCCTCTATCCATAATATATACATATTTCAGTTGAGACCTATCCTTTCATTTCCCTTCAACACACTCTTCCTTTTCTACATTATGGGGGACAAATGGATGGACTTATCTAACATATTGTTTGGCTTTACTTCTGATTCCACCTCAACAGGACAAGACCCTATTGGCTGATGACCTCTTTGCCGCTTTCTATGGTCCTGAGGTGTCGGCCAAGCGTTTCCGTGGAGCCATTGCAGAAGTGGCCAACGCCAATGCCGCCATGGACTTTGGGAATACGACCCGGGATGACCCCATTTTCCACTTCGATTCGGAGCTCATTCACTCTGCCAATAGCTGGCTGTTGCACATTCGCAAAGAGATCCTTCAAGCTGTGCATTCTGAGCAATATGGCATTGCCCGAAAAAAGCTGGGACAGCTGCTCCATTCCTTGCAGGTATCTACCAAAATGTACCAAATTCGAAATTAGCAGGGAAGAGGGCAGCCTTCTTGGTGGTAGCCCCAGTTCTACAGATGTAATGGTCAGTGGGAATATGCTTAATATCAGGGTTCCAAGTAATAGATCCATAGAAAGCAAAACTCTGAGGCAGACGAATTGCTCAAAGAATAGCTTTATTGGAGATATCATGTTGGCACAAATCTGGTGAAAACCGACTCTGAAGGTTTCTGTCGTTTTCATCTAATTAAAAGAGAAAGTTTTCTCTCAACCCCAAACAATCAGCCACGTGGTCCAATCAAGGCGCCGTCTGGTTGCCTGGTGACATCACTCCTTCCTCTGGCCAGGTGTGAGAATGTCCTTGGTTCCCAAGAGAAAGTCTTTTGTTTTGGCTACAAACCCCAGCTAACTCTAATCTCTCCTCCCTATCCCTCAGCTCCAGTGTGGCAACATTGAAGCTCCAAGATGGCTCCGGTCAGGTCAGCTTCAGGGTTGACACTTGAGAGATGGGAGAAGGAAGAGGTGCAGATAAGATAAGAGATATCTCGATCCACAGAAGGAAGTAGGATATGGAAAATATCTCAGAAGGGACACTCCCTGGTTTCTTGGACTGTAAAAGTGATTATAGTCATAAGTCATAACAGTCGTAAAACCATACAGGTTAAATACAGTTAGTCCTTATTTAACGAACTGAGTTGGGACCAGCAACTCAGTGGTTAAGCAATGTGGGCACTAAGTGAAACAGCATCTGTGCTTATGATCTTACTTTCTTATGCTTTACAGACCTACAAAGATCATAAATGATAAATGCTGGTTTCATTTTAAAAAAAGGCAATTGGGGAACCAAGATTCGCTTAACAATCATGCGTTTTGCTTAACGACTGTGGTGGAAAATGATCACAAAATCATCTCTGGTGACATATTGACTCCACTTGCTGAGGCATGTCTGTAAACTTTATGCCAGCTACCCCAGTCCTGAATAAGGGATGAAATATCCAGAGAGACGAGAATTAACAGTTGCGCCTGGGGGTATAACCAATTACCCCCCTCAACTAACTCCCTTATACCGTATTTTTCGGAGTATAAGACGCACTGGAGTATAAGACGCACTGGAGTATAAGATGCACCAGGTTTTTGAGACCACATCAACCTATGACCCAAATTCCAGTTCTAACTGTGGTCGTAAGGTAAAGGATTACCTGTACGTGTTAAGAAATGAAGCTAGCGAGGTTAGATAGAACAATCTCTGGCCAGAAAGAGAACCGTGGCCATCAGGAAAATGACCAAGGATCTGTTGATTTTGAAAGGCAATGGGAAAAGAGCCTAGAATTTAAAGCTGGATCATTAGACCTATATAAGGAATTTGATTTCTACTCCCACCAATGGATAAATCTGTGACTCTGCAGCTTCTTTCTTATCCAATGAATAGACTAAACTTGATGAGGCATGTCTGTAAACTTTATGCCAATTACCCCAGTCCTGAAAAAGGGATGAAATATCCAGAGAGACGAGAATTAACAGTTGCGCCTGGAGGTATAACCAATTACACCCCTCAACTAACTCCCTTATACCGTATTTTTCAGAGTATAAGACCACTGGAGTATAAGATGCACCAGGTTTTTGAAGAGGCAATTTAAAAAAAAGGTTTTGCACTGCAGACCTCGCAAAAATGGCCCGTTTTTCATGAAAACAGGCCCGTTTTTTCTCAAAAAAAGGGCATGCATAGCATTTAGGAGGCTTATAGAGTGCTCCTGGGGGCTGGGGGGGGGGCAAAAACGGCCAGTTTTTCCCTCATTTTTGCCCTCCCCAGACCCCAGGAGCACTCTGGAAGCCTCCTAAAAGCTATGCATGGCCATTTTTGCAAAGCGGGCGGTGTTTCAGGGGGCCAAAAATTCTGTATTCATTGTATAAGACATACCCAGATTCTCAGCCTCTTTTTAAAGGGAAAAATGTGCGTCTTATACTCTGAAAAATACAGTATTGTCCATTATGAATCAATGCACCCTCATCTTTCTGCTTTTTCAAATAGTCTTTAACTTTGCTGTTCTGCAAAAACTACAGATAGTCCTTGACTTGCAGCCATTCATTTAGTGACTGTTGAAAGTTACAACGGCACTGAAAAAAGTAATTTAGGACTGGTCCACAGACAACTGTTGCAACATCCCCAAAGTCATGTGATTAAAATTTGAGCCCTTGGCAACTAACTGGCATGCATTTGTAATATTTGCAGCATCTCAGGTTCCTGTGTTCATTCCCAGATGGCTTCCGACACGCAATGTCAATGGGGGAAATCAAATTTGTTATAGACATATGATTCATTTAACAATGGCAGTGATTTGCTTATCAACCAAAAATTGTAAAATCTGGCCTTACTCGCTTAGTAACTGCCTAGAAGAGCGGATGGAAATTATGGCTCCATTTGCAGTTGTAAGTTAGGGACGGCCTGTACTGAAATCACACCAAAAAAGAGCAAGAAGCTCTACCTAAATTTGCTAATTTTTAAGTCAAAATGGAGGATAGCAATCCATAATGTAACAAAATCAAAATACAGCAGCTGTTCACCCTCTTTCTCTCCGGCCAGGATTTCTACAGCCACAGTAACTGGGTAGAACTGGGATATGAAGGAATACTCCTTGACTTGGTTCAGCCGGGACACCAAATTCAGTCTGTCGCTGAAGGTATGGATTCGGTACAATTTTTCTGGGTTTGCCTCCACGTGAGATATAGTATTATTAGTGGGTATCAGGCCCTGATTTACTCTCAGAGAAGTCTGTTCCCAGCCTGCTGAGAATTTATTGATTTAGCCTGTTGACTTATTTATTTGGTTTATTTATATAGCAGCCCATCCCAAAGAATAGAATAGAATAGAATAGAATAGAATAGAATAGAATAGAATAGAATAGAATAGAATAGCAGAGTTGAAAGGGACCTTGGAGGACTTCCAGTCCAACCCCCTGCTCAGACAGGAAACCCTACACCACTTCAGACAAATAGTTATCCAACATCTTCTTAAAGACTTCCAGTGTTGGATGATTCAGGATGGTGAACAATATTTAAAATAAAAGTTAAAACGATTAGAATCCCAGCTACAGAAATTGAAATACAAAGCTGCCGAGAGAAATACAAATAATCCTGGATTTAAAAGCATTCAAATTAGCAATCGTTTGATGTTAACAATTGCACAGAGAATTAATTGGTTCAGCCTGTTTATTTATTTATTTGGTCAATTTATATAGCTGCCCATATCAATAAACGATTTGGGGTTGTGAACAATATTTAAAATAAAAATTAGAATGCCAGCTATAAAAATTGAAATAGATAGCAGCCGAGAGAAATACAGGTAATCCTTGATTTACAATCCTTGATTTAGTGACCGATTGAAGTTAACAATGGCACTGAAAAAAAATGGACTTACAAACAATCCTCACACTTAACACTGTCCAGCATCCCCAAGGTCACGTGATCAAATGGATGGAAACTAATCAAGGAGAGAAGCAACCTAGAACTAAGGAGAAATTTCCTGACAGTTAGATCAATTAACCAGTGAAACAACTTGGCTCCAGAAGTTGGGAATGCTCCAACACTGGAAGTCTTTAAGAACATATTGGACAACCATTTGTCTGAAATGGTAAATGGTTTCTTGCCTGAGCAGGGGGTTGGACTAGAAGACCTCCAGGGTCTCTTCCAATTCTGTTATTCTATATTCCAAAATTCAAGTGCTTTTCAACCAGCATGAATTGAAATAGAAATAGAAAAAGGACTGGACTGGACTGGACTGGACTGGACTAGAATAGAATAGAATAGAATAGAATAGAATAGAATAGAATAGAATAACAGAGTTGGAAGGGACCTTGGAGGTCTTCTAGTCCAACCCGCTGCTCAGGTAGGAAATCCTACATCATTTCAGACAAATGGTTCAGACAAATGGTTATAATGGTTGTAGCATCCTGGGATCACGTGATCACCATCAACGTTATTCTAAGTCTAACCATTTGCGACCTTCTGACAAGCAGGTCAATGGGGAAAGCTGGATTCACTTAACAACTACATGCTTCACTTAACAACTGCAATAATTCGCTTAACCAATATGGCAAAAAAAGGTTGTGAAATTGAGCATGGGGAAAGTCTCAGCACAAAGAGGCCTGGTGACACAGTAATTAAAGTGCAGTTTTGCAAGCAAACTATGCCCACAGCCTGGAGTTCGATCCTGACACGAGGCTCAAGGTTAACTCAGAACAATTAATCAGTGGAACAACTTGCCCCCAGAAGTTGTGAATGCTCCAGCACTGGAAGTGTTTAAGAAGATGTTGGATAACTATTTGTCTGAAGAGGTGTAGGGTTTCCTGCCTAAGGAGGGGTTAGACTAGAAGACCTCCAAGGTCCCTTCCAACTCTGTTATTCTATTCAGCCTCCCATCCTTCCATGGTTGGTACACTGAGGACCCAGGTTTTTGGGGGGTGGGAGGGGGGGGCAATATGCAAATAATGCTTCTACATTGTAAACCACCCAGAAAGTGCTGTAAAGACCTATGGAGCGGTATGTATGTCTAAAATGCTATTGCTATTGCAAGATTATGCCAAGTCAAAGAGAGGGAAAAGTGGAACCTGCATTCATCAGTCCATTTTGCCTGAGACCAAGGAGGGTCTCCGGACCCCCCACCCACCCCCACTGCCTTTTTTCCTACCCCCCTTTTTTAAACCTCCACAGTATTTCTCTTGTGCCTTCTCAGCTGGCCTCCGGACTTGCCAAGACTGCTCTGAATGGACCTGCAAAGGAAATCTCTTGGACAAGCTTGCTGTTCTCACCACCGGTTACTATGGCTCCCGTCCCGAAAAGCCTATTGGTATGTTTTTGTGGCCAACAGAGGCGGGGGGTGGGGGGAGGCTCTGCTTGGAAGCCAAGGAGATTCCCCCCCACCTTCCACTTTAATACTATCTGTTAGTATGGTAATGACTAGGCACACACAGGCTTAACGGTAACAACAGCTCTTTATTAAGTACAACAAGTGAGAATAATCCAGCGAAGGTTCAGTCTGACAGCAGCCCTTTTATAGGGAGCTATCAGACCCTTCGACCCATAGGATTAAGCCTTGGTGGAAACCACTGTAGTTAGAACAAGTATCTAACACTATCAAAGCCGAAAGCCTCATTTGTATTCTGCTTGCATCCTTAGAGAGTTGACGCTAAAATTTGTAAAGAGGGGGAAATGAGTTTTGGCACTGCTTCCGAAAACTTTTTTTTCTCCCAAATGTGTTTCTTTTGAGATGTTCTCTCCATCAGCTGCCTCTTTTATTTATAGTATTTTGTGTCCTCTGTGTGTGTGAGAGAGAGGGGAGGGGGAGAGGGAGGGAGGAACTGTGGAGAATTTTTGAGCCTTTTCATAGTTAATTGATGGGGAATTGAATGAATCTTTTCTGCTTCAGGATTTGTAGAGGTTTTTTTTTTTTGTCCTCTGAAGCTTGGTGTGGAGCCGTGCATATTGTTTCTCTGACAGAGGAAGAAGGAAAAAAAAAATAGAATAACGGAAGCCTCCAGCAAAAGAGCTTTCTAGATCGCTCCATAAATAAATCAGTTCCTTTATCAGTCCATCCTGGGGAAAAAATTCTCCGATCTCTTTTTTTTAATGCAAGAAAATCTCTTTTTTTTTTTTTTTTTTTGCACAAAACAGAGTGCAAAAGGTGCTCTCACATATGCACCTTTATGCAGAATTGTTAAAAAGGTTTGGGCAGGATGGATGAAATTATATAGCAGAGAATACCTGTAGCTAACAGACCCCCATAAAGATATTGTGACACAGCTCATACTAGTAGGAAGTCTAAGAGGTTTAAAAAAAATGCATATCAAAAAAAAACCCCATATAAATGGTTGAATAAGAAGCAGAGTTTTCTACAGGAATGGTATGATTCCATTATTCCATATCTGCTGAATATAACACCGCAATGGCAACCGGAAGGCCATCTGGCCAGTAAACACACAGGTCCATTCAGTTGCCCAGACTCTACCCTGCAAGGGATAATGAGGTCATTAAATGGAGATGATGACTTGACGATGATGATGATGGTATTATTCCACCCTTCTCCAAAGGGTATTATTCTACCTGTCTCCACCTTTGCAGGTGAAGATGCTAGGCTGACAGTCTTTTTCCTCCTTCCTTTCTCCTCAGGGAAGTGCAGTCATGGTGGGAGGTTTGATGAGAGCCGCCATCAAGAACCTCGAGGCGGCATCAATAAGGACAGCGCTTCCAAGTTCTTCTCACCTCACCATTACCTGCACCAGAAGGCAGCTAGGCTGGCCCAGGAGGCCTCCGTACACTTCCTGGAGAAGTTGTGGCGAGAAATAGGGGACAGGCAATTCATGAGGTAATCTGGTCTGGTCTTTTAAGGTTCTCACAGTTAACTGTCACCTATGGATATGTGGATTGGCCGTAGATAGTCCCAGGGGCATTTTTCTGAAACCTCCAACCCTTAGTCCTGAAATTAGGTATAGGGCCATTTTCTGTTGATTTTACACTCCTCTTGAGGCAGATTAGAAAGCCTATAACAGTGATGGCGAACCTATGGCACGCTTGCCACAGGTGGCACGCGGAGCCATTTGTCAGGGCACGCAAGGCGCTGCCCAGTCAGCTGGCCAGCGTGCATGCGCACGCTGGCCAGCTGAGTTCACCCTTTTTCAAAGCCATTTTTCGCCCTCCCCAGGCTCCAGAGGCTTTATAGGAGCCTGGGGAGGGAGAAAACAGCCTCCCCCGCCCCCCGCCCCCCCCCCCAGAGGCCCTCCGGAAGCTTC
Organism: Natrix helvetica; assembly: GCF_964273705.1. NCBI lineage: Eukaryota > Metazoa > Chordata > Lepidosauria > Squamata > Natricidae > Natrix > Natrix helvetica. Next base: position 347,319,129 of record NC_138548.1, read on the forward strand.
ATGAGCTTCCCTGAAGCTTCCGGACTGCAAAAAACCGGCCCTACGGGTAAACCAGAAGTTCAGGAACGGACTTCCTGTTTGCTCGGAGGGTTGTTTTGACTGCTCCGGAGGCTTCAGGGAAGCTTCCTGAAGGTCCCTGGAGCCTTCGCAATGCTCTAAACGACCCTCCGAGCAAACTGGAAGTGACTTCCGGTTTGCTCGGAGGGTTGTTTTTTTTAGGTTCTGAGGTAAATGACGAAGAGGCTACTGAAACGGTTAACTGTTTATTAACACTAGTACAACAGAACAAGAACATACCGGGCTGACAGCTATTTATACTCACAGCTGTCAGACCGGCAACCAATAGGAGCACTAGGATTGTCCCACCACAGAGATTGCTCGGTTGGGCCAATCAGGGGTGAGCTGCTGGTCGAGCTACCAAGCGCCACCTGCTGGTGGACGCTCTCGGTACATAACACCCCTTCCCCCTTGTCCGCGCAAGCGTAGTTGCGTAAATATATGGGGCGTCTGTATACTCGCTGAGATCTTCTCAATTGAGGTGTGGCCGTCGTTGCAGGAGGAGTGTTCTTACTGCCATGACTGGGGAGTGACCTAGTAGGCCTAAGTCCTAGAGTCCCATTGAAATTTGCAGGTAAGGAGTCCGGTGAGAGCGGGGCGGTTGGAGCGCCGCCGGAGCTAGTTGGGTTGTGACGGTCGGGCCGGCAGGCGGCGTTGTCAGGGCCTGGTGTATTCTGAACTTGAACGTGCGAGCTGACTGGCGTACCTTCATCGATGTGCCGCTGCAGCTGGTCTAAATGCCACCTCCATTGTCGTCCATCGCCAAGGAGGACCCTGTAGGAACAGGGCCCTGTTAACTCTGAAATGACTCCGGGTACCCACTTCGGGTCACCTGCGAAATTTCTCGCAAACACCCCCTCCCCCACAAGGAAAGTCCTAGGGGGTGGGGAAGAAGGAAAAGAGGGGAAAGAATAGAACGGGTGCAAGCGGTCTAGGGTTGTGCGGAGTTTTCGACCCATAAGGAGTTCGGAGGGGGCCTTGCCCATGATCGGGCATGGTGTGGTGTGTTGGCAACGTAAAAAGGTAGCCACGCGGAGATGCATGGGCAAGGAGGACATGCGGGAGAGGGATTCCTTAGCGGAGCGCACAGCGCGTTCTGCCATGCCATTCCCCGCTGGGTGGAAGGGAGCTACGGGGGCGTGGCGGATGCCTAAACGTTGCAGGTACTGTTGGAATTCTTGGGAGGAAAATTGAGGCCCATTGTCCGATACTATGATGTCGGGCAGGCCGTGGGTCGTGAATAGGGTATCCAAAATGCGAATGGTGGCTGAGGAGGTGGTGGAGTGCATGGGGAAAAGTTCCACCCACTTTGACCAAGCGTCTATGACGAGGAAAAAAGGGGTGCCATCTATGGGGCCCAAAAAATCCACATGGAGGCGACTCCATGGAGCCCTAGGTTGTTCCCACTCTCGGGAAGGAGCGGCGGGAGGCGCCACGCGGACTTGTTGGCAAGGCGAACAGCGCTGCACCCAGGCATTTCATACGGACAATGCCTGGGTGGCCCTCATGGAGGCGGGTCAGCACTGCATGGTGCAGGGAGGCAGGAATGACCACCCTATGGCCCCATAGTAAGCAGCCTTGGATGGTGGACAGTTCGGTGCGGCGGCGATAAAAAGGAAGGACTTGTTGGTCTATAGGTGTAGTTGGCCAGCCGCTGCGAACAAACTGATGACCTTAGATAAGGTAGGGTCGGAGCGGGAGGACAGGGCTATGTCCGAAGCGGAGATCATCCAGGAGGCAGATTGATTCAGTGGGAGCAGGGTCAGACACCGGAAGGGGCAAGGGGCAGCGGTTCAGAGCGTCTGCATTACCCATATGGAGGCCTGGCTTGTGAGTTAGTGTGTAGGTGTAAGCAGAGATAAATTCTGCCCAACGTGACATGCGGGGTGAGAGGATGGGCGGGGTGGGGCGGTCTCCTGAGAGGATACCTAGTAGCGGCTTGTGGTCGGTCAGGATGGTAAAGGGCCGCCCATAGAGGTAATGGTGGAAGCGTTTTACTCCCGCTATTTATACTCACAGCTGTCAGACCGGCAACCAATAGGAGCACTAGGATTGTCCCGCCACAGAGATTGCTCGGTTGGGCCAATCAGGGGTGAGCTGCTGGTCGAGCTACCTAGCGCCACCTGCTGGTGGACGCTCTCGGTACATAACAGTTTTGACTGCTCCGGAGGCTTCAGGGAAGCCTCTTGAAGGTCCCTGAAGCCTCCGCAGGGCATCCGGGGTGGCGGGGGAGGCTGTTTTCACCCTCCCCAGGCTCCTATAAAGCCTCTGGAGCCTGGGGAGGGCGAAAAATGCATGCAAAAATGGGGGGGTCGCTCCTGTAGTGCACGCATGTGCACTGGGGGTGTGTGTCGCGTATTGCATTATGGGTGCGGCATGTCTGCACATGACCCCCCTGCGCTCCCCCCACTTATGGCACACGAGCCAAAAAAGGTTCCCCATCGCTGGCCTATAAGTTAATAAATTGATATGCTGACCATTTTACAATAGAGCGACTCTAAAGAAATTAAAAGACCATACCCTGTCTCTTGTAGTAAGCAGCATTGTGTAAAGCGACTGAAAAGAATTAAGGAACAGCAAGCCAAAGAAATTACAGGGACAAATGAGGAAACGAAGAAGAAGACAACATAGTTGAAACTAGTTTTCATCAGCCTCGTTTGCCATGTCTTTCCATCCTTGCCAATTATCTTTGCTTCTACTGAACACTGATTCATGCATTGCTTTTTTATTTTCTTTAAATTTGTCATCTCATTCTTTTTGAGGATTTCACCACCTCTTTCTCCATCATGTTTCTCATCTTCCTTCCTTGCAACCCGTTGGCTATTCTTTTACCTGTTTGTTCTGTCTTTTAATTCTCTATTTGCTTTCTCTATGTGACTGAACCACATCAATGTTCCTCTTTCATCCTTGCTTTTGTATGAATCCATATTATTTCATCAGTCATTCATTTTTGAGCCTTTCTCTTCTCGTTCCATTAAGCACGTTTCGTAACATTCCCCTTTCCCATCACATTCAAATTACTTTCTCCTGTCAACTTCAATTTTCATTTATGCATAACAAAGCAAGCAGAAGCGTCCTTTTTATATCCAGCCATCCCGGCTTCTTTAAACAAACATTAATTACTCACATTTTCAGTTGTCTTGACAATCATTAATTCCTTATGATAGGCCACATGCTGCCTAATACTCTGAAAAATTTCCCTGTTCATCAATTCCATGCAACTGTCAAACAAGGCTCTCTTGATCTTCAGGATATTCATTTTCAGATCTCTTCTCTTCTCTTGCACTGTACAGTTTAACAGTTGCTGTAAATCAATAGAGATAACAGTCAAGAGAGAGCATTGGCTGAACACAGCAATTACACACCAAATTACATGCATCCCATTTTAAAATGTACTTTTTATTTTTATTAAGTGTCATTACAAAACATAGAAAAATGAATGTAAACTAATAAAAAGTAGGAAAGGAAAAAGCAGAAGAAAAGAGGAAAGGAAAGGAAAGGAGAAAGAGAGAAAAGAGAGAAAAAAAGAAAGGAAGTTTTCTGACTTAGGCTTCCCTAAAAAACACGAAGCAGATTCCTGGTCACGACAAAACCTCTTTTATTAAAGGAATGTGAATTCCTCTCATTCACATTCAGCAAAGGCCTGGCAAACAGTCTTTCAAAGGTGAATTTATGATCACAGACCTTATCTAGCTTGGAAAACTGCCATGTTTTCCAAACGCAGTGCAGTACAAGGAAAGACTTGGCACAGAGTCTCTGAGACTCATGGACAGATCTTCAGACTCCTGAAATGAATGAACAAATGAACCAATGAACAAACTGTTTCCTGCAAAAGCCCACTCCCCTTTCACTCATCTATTATTTCCTGTGGGAGAGGCCATTCACTGTGGCTTTACTCCCATCGACCCTGATTTCTGAGCGGTTCTTTTCTTCTGTCAGCTCTGCGCATGTGCACACTGGGAACAGGCTCCAGCTGTTCCTCTGCCTCACTGCTGTCTAGCTCCAAAGGCAGCTGAGAACTGCCAGACAGCCATGGCCCCATCTCTGCCTCTGATGCAGAGCCCCCATCCAAACCTTCCGCAGCCTCCAGGACCGGCCCATGCTCCTCCCCAACCTCCCCACTCAGAAATTTTTTTGAAGGCCTTCTCTCTGTAAGTTTCCAGAGTTCCATACTGGTTCATTACACTAAGCCACAATTGGTTGTTTTTGCATAGCCTGGTAAGATGCAAATCTTATAATACAGACCAGAAGGACTAAGCTTATTTAACAGGCTAAGCCTACATAACATACATAACATGCTAAGCCAGCTCCAAATAAACCACATTATCTCTTAGCATCAGAGAATAATTGAAAGAATAATTTATTAAATCACAATTTGCACAATTTTGTTTGAAGGTTGCTAGATATCAGCCCAACCACAGGCCTGAGCTTTGTTGTGGACACCACTGGAAGCATGGGGGAAGAGATCAGCGCGGCTAAGTTTCAGGCACGGGAGATCATTGAACGGCGCCAAGGCACCCCTCAACAACCAGATTTTTACCTCTTGGTGCCTTTCCACGATCCCAGTAAGATTATTGACACAGTCTCTTTTTTTTTAAAGTTGAATTTCATTTTTTTTAATATATTATTGCTTGCTTGTTAACTTTGTCCCCAACTTTACAAAGTAGAACAGTAGAATACAAAGTAAAGTAGAATATAAAGTTAAAAGTGAAAGCGAGTAGAATACCAAATTAAAAGTGAAGAATACAAAATAAATAAAGTTTAAAATGGGAGACCTTGAGAAAAATAGGTAATTGCAACCTATATACAAGGTCGACAGAACTCCTGGGTATTTGACCAAAGTCTTTGCTGAATAAAAAAACATTTTTCCCAGCTGGAAGATGGATTTTGGAGATGAGGCTCTTGTTGCAAGGATTTGGGATTTCTGATCAAGCTCTGGATGTTGGCAGAACAGAAAGAGTTGCAATGTATGGCTGTGAAAGTTGGACCCTAAGGAAGGCTGAGTGCCAAAGAATGGAGGCCTTTAAGCTATGGTGCTGGAGAAGACTCCTGCGAGTCCCTTGGACTGCAAGGCGATCAAAGTGGTCAGTCCTAGGGGAGATCAACCTGAGTGCTCTTTAGAAGGCTAGATCCTGAAGATGAAACTCAAGTCCCTTTGGGGAGAGGGGGCGGTCTATAAATTAAATAAAATTAAAATTAAATTAAATTAAGTACTTTGGCCACCTAATGAGAAGGAAGGACTCACTGGAGAAGAGCCTGATGCTGGGAACGATTGAGGGCAAGAGAAGAACGGGACGACAGAGAATGAGGTGGCTGGATGGAGTCACCGAAACAGTTGGCGTGAGCTTAAATGGACTCCAGAGAACGGTAGAGGACAGGAAGGCCTGGAGGAACGTTGTCCATGGGGTCGTGATGGGTCAGACACTACTTTGCAACTAAGAACAACAAGAACAGAAAGAGGACTCTGTCCCAATGATCTAAAAACTCAGGGAAACTCATGTGAGAAAATGGGTGTGTGCGATGGTGGGGAGTTTCCCTGAAAAATTCTAATTCAGTTTTTCAGTAAAAACACTGTAACGCCACCAATGGCAATAATATTAATAGCAATAAATCATCATAAAACATCAGGATAAGTATTGCAATTCTAAAATGGTTTTCTAAAATGTCTTGGAAAATATAACAAGTTTTCACTTAGGACTGGGTAGTTGTAGGTGTGTTTTTCTGCAGAGGGCATCCAAGCAATGCTTCATATACGAAAATACTAAGAAATAATATCAAATGTTTTGAGAATTGGCCATTACTCTCCCTCCTCCCCCCTCCCTTCTTCTTTCTCTCCCTCCATCTCTCTTTCTCTCTTTCTCGCCTTCACTGCCCCCTCTCTCTTTCTTGCTTTCTCCCTCTCTCCTTTCCCTCTTCCTTTCCCTCTCTTTCGGTCCCCCTCTCTCCCTTTCCTCTCCCTCTCCCCTTCTGTCTCCCTTTCTCACCCTCTCTCTTTCTCTGTCCCTCTCTCCTTTCCCTTTTCCTCTCTCTCTCCCTTTTCTTTCCCGCTCTCCCTGTTTCTTTCTCTCTCCCTCTCTTCTTTCCCTCTTCCATTCTCCATCTCTTTCCCTCTCTCTCTTTCTCCCTCTCTTTTAAGTTTATATTTTTATTATTTTTACAAATATGAATGCATGAACAGTGTGGCACCTGGGTGTCCTACATTCTAGTACAAATAAAACTAATAGCATTAGTCATAGTTATTACTTTCAACCAACTTATATATTTCTAATAGTAATATATATTTATATAAAGTTGCAATCTGTCATTATTCGACTATTCCATGTTTTCTCTTGCTGTTGCTCTTATTTTATTATATAAAAGTGTATACACTAATATTCCCCTTTTATTTCTCTCTCTCATTCTAACTTTTAATCAGGTCATTCTTTGTTAAAAAAAAACATTTTCTTTCTATCCTACCTAACTTCTAATCATGTCACCTACTTCTCCCTCTCTTCTAGGTTTTGGACCAGTCAGTAAGACCAGTAACCCTGAAGAATTCTGGAAAGTCTTAAACACCATCAGCCCGTTGGGTGGTGGAGATGAGCCTGAAATGTGTCTGTCAGCCCTGGAGGTAGTTATTCATGAAACACCCTTTATTGCAGCATAACTTTGTACATCAGAAGTTCTCATGCTGTGACCTCTTCTTTGTAGCAGCCCTTTAGATATTGGAGGGCTGCCACAAAGAAGAGAGTCAACCTATTCCTTAAAGCACCTGAAGGCAGGAAAAGAAACAATGTGTGGAAACTAATCAAGGAGAGAAGCAACCTAGAACTAAGGAGAACTTTTCTGATAATTAGAACAATTAATCAGTGGAACAACTTGCCTCCAGAGGCTGTGAGTGCTCCAACACTGGAAGCTTTCAAGAGCTTGTCTGAAATGGTATAGAGTGCCCTACTGGGTTGGACTAGAAGACCTCCAAGATCCCTTCCAACTGTTATTCTATTCCAATAAATGTCATGCTCCGGGGATGTATATGAATCTTCCTTGTCTTTCTCTTTTTCCACTTAGCTTGCCCTCCAGAACTCGCCTCCCTATTCTGAGATCTTTGTCTTTACTGATGCATCTGCTAAAGATGCTCACCTGAAGAACAGCGTGGACTCTCTAATTCAGGAGAAGAAGTGCAAGGTCAGCTGGGCCTCTTCCTTGTATCCTTTTGGGGACATTTCTTTCCAGTTGTGTAGTATGCCGGTGCAAAATATGCCAGCTTCTTCCTCCCAGCATCCTATTAACATCCAGGCACTGGGGTGTCAGATGCTAAGAAGCTAGGCTTATGAGTGTTTGATGGGGATAAGGCAGAAGGAGGGAATGATGGTGTGTGTAATTGTATAATCAGACAAATGTCGCAACTTAGATACTTTCATGAACCATTGGGACACAAGTACCGTGTTTCCCCGAAAATAAGACCAGGTCTTATATTACCATATTTTTCGGAGTATAAGACGCACCTTTTCCCCACTAAAGAGGGTGAAAATTTGGGTGCGTCCTCTACACTGAATATAGCCCCACCCACCCACCAGCCCCCACCCTTTGGCTTCTGCTCCCAGCAATTTACCACTTGGAGGAGAAGACATACGTCACCTCGAACTGCTGGCAGAAAGGTTGCAGGTAAATCTTATTTACAAGAGGAGAACCAAAAACAAGAAAAACTATTCCAATGTGGTATATTGTGTCCCCAACACAACGTTACCATTTTCATGCAAAATTGATCCACATTTCTGAACCCTTTCAATGCAGAATATTTAGAATACTGTATATTCTGTATTCTGGATCCTAAGCCTGGGATTCTTTCTTTCTCAATATCAGGTGACCTTCCTAATCACCGAAGATCCATCCAAGACTCGAACAAAGCGGGAAACGCTTGCCCCGAACCGATTCGACTTGTACGTTCACTTGGCTGAGAGTTCGGGAGGCCAGATTATATTCACAGACAACGATAATATCCGGCGAATGGCTGAGATTATTGGCGAATCCAGTTTATCTTCGGTAATGGCAAGGTGCATGTGTGTATATGAATACTTAGGCCATACAGGTCAGGAACAGAGGTGGGTTGCTCCCGTTTTGGCCTGGATCAGGCGAACCGCCCACCCACCCGGACTCTTCTGGGCATATGCACGAGCATGTGCGGGAGTGGGCCCCGAACCGGTAGTAAAAAAATCAGCAATCCACCACTGATCAGGGACTTAACAAATATAATTGGGACTCCAGTTTTTGTTACTAAGCAAGGTCATTGTTAAGTGATTTTAAAACCTTCTTTTGCTGTGGTTGCTAAACAAATCACTTCAGTTATTAAGCAAATCTGGCTTCCCCATTGACTTTTCTTGTCAGACAGTTGCAAAAGATCAGGCATGTCCAAAGTGCAGCCCGGGGGCCAAATGTGGCCCTTTTTCAAATTTCAAGCGGCCTGCAGCCTCTTCTCCCCACTGGAGTTATTTGTTTAGTCTTTCATAAAATACCATATTTTTCGAAGTATAAAGATGCATCTTTTTCCCCTCAAAAAGAGGCTAAAAATTTGGGTGCATCTTTTACACTGAATACAGCATTTTTTGCCTCCCAAAACTCTGCCCCCTTCACCAAAATGGCTGTGCATAGCCTTTCGGAGGTTTTCAGAGTGATCCTGGGGCTGTGGAGGGCATAAATGAGCAAAAAACGGGCCATTTTTTGCTCAACTTTGCCCCCCCCCTAGCCCCCAGGAGCACTCTAGAAGCCTCTTAAAGGCTATTCATGCTCTTTTTAAAAAAGGCCCATTTTCGTGGGAGAGTGCAAAAACTTTTTTTTTAATTTGCCTCTTCAAAATCTTGGTGCGTCTTATACTCTGAAAAATACGGTAGTTAATTCGCATTTAATGTTAAGGGTTCAAAGAATGTCAGGTTGAATGATCGGCCCCACACATTTTCACCTCACCAAATCTGGCCCTCCTCGCAAAAAGTTTGGACACCCCTGCAAAAGATGATCACACGATTCTGGGACATTGTAACCGTCACAATTACATCCAGTTGCCAAGCATCACATGACCATGGGAATGCTGCAATGGTCATAAAGTGTGAAAAGCAGTTATCAGTCACAAGCAACCGATTAGGGGACTGGAGACTAAAAACATATGAAGAACGGTTGCAGGAACTGGGTGATGGCTAGTCTAGTAAAGAGAAGGACCAGGAGAGACATGATAGCAGTCTTCCAATATTTGAGGGGCTGCCACAGAGAGGAAGAGGTCAACCTATTTTCCAGAGCACCTGAAGGCCAGGCAGGGAATAATGGATGGAAACTGACCAAGGAGAGATTCCACCTAGAAATAAGGAGGAACTTTCTGACAGTGAGAACAATCAACCAATGGAACAGCTTGCCTTCAGAAGTTGCGGGAGCTTCATCACTGGAAGCTTTCAAGAAGAGATTGGACTGCCATTTGTCAGAAATGGTGTAGGGTCTCCTGCCTGGGTGGGCGGTTGGACTAGATGACCTTCAAGGTCCCTTCCAACTATGTTAATCTAATCTAATCCTCTTCATTTACAGTATGTTGCTGTCTCCAGGCTTTTAATCATCCTAGTTGCTCTTCTTTGCACTTTTCCCAAAGTCTCAACAGTCTTTTTTGCAATGTGGTGACCAAAACTGGATGCAGGATTCCAGGTATGGACTGTTGCAAGTTGAGGACTACCTGTATGATATTTTTTCTAGGTGACTCTCTTTCGCTACCACAAAGGAAACATCTTGAGACCTAAAGGGACTCAACGGAGGACAAAGAAGCAGGCTCCCCAATTGGCAAACCACCAGTTCTGGATTGACAGCTTGGTGGACCACGTGGTGGTGACCATCCAAGGCTCCGTGGAGTTCTTTGAAATAAGGGACCCTACAGGTAGCCATCTATATTCCCTCTTCTGCCTATTTGTATTCATGTTTTAAGTTTTGAACTTGTCACAAGCCACTTTTATACTTTGCAAAATGTTTCTTTTTCTTAACTCAGGGGGAATGAGTGTATGGTTCAAACGTTGGATTAACAGTTGAGATCAGAATGTAGCCTACTCTCACCTGTAGAAACTCCACGGGGGCCTTTGGCAGTCATTTCTTTCTCACAGGATGGTTGGGGGGGAAATAAGAGAGATAGAGTAGAATAATTGGAAGGGACCTTGGAGGTCTTCTAGTCCAACCACTTGCTTAGGCAGGAAACCCTATACCACTTCAGACAAATAGCTATCCAACATCTTCTTAAAGACTTCCAGTGTTGGGGCATTCACAACTTCTGGAGGGAAGCTGTTCCACAGATTAATTGTTCTAACTGTCAGGAAATTTCTCCTCAGTTCTAAGTTGCTTCTCTCCTTGATTAGTTTCCATCCATTGCTTCTTTTTTCTTTTTTTATTGTTTTAATTAAACAAAAAAAACACACAAAAACATTCTTCGTTACATCTTCCAGAAAGCATGTCGATTGGTTACAAATAAATTTTGTGCGTTACTACAATCATTCTTTATACTTCATTCATATTGAATTGTACATTTTAAATCAAAAATCTTTATACCATCAATATACCATCATTCTCATTTAACTATATTTGTTTAAACATGCTTTTGTCTAGAATCATTTATATTTATATTATAATAAATCTAGACAAAAATTTATTACTAGAATTTATAAGTACCCAGGAGAGATTACATCTTTATAACAAAATCTAAACAAAAAAATATTAATAAAATTAATAAATCTTTTCCCCAGGTCCCATATTATAGTTTATATCCAAATTGTTTTTTACCAGTTAGAGTTATAATTTCATTATTATTGTCATGATGGGTTATCTGTTAACGAATAAACATTTTAAAAACAAAAACATTCTATAAGCATCTACAAAGTTCTACTTATTAATCACCAAAAATTAAGTAAGTTTTTATTTTTATTTTTATTATTTTTTTCCCATTCAATTGTATTTTATTTGGGTTTCACCATTCTTAACTTTCTTATTTACTCAAAACTATTATTTTTGAGTTTTGTTATATTCCTTCATTGATTCTTGTTTCTTTCCTCCATCCACCTATACCATTTATCCCATATCTGGTAGAATTCTGATTCTTCTTTTCCCTGAATTTCTTTAGTTACTTTGTCCATTTCAGCACAGTCCATAACCTTTCTTATTATTTCATCTTCACTTGGAGTTAGTTTGTTTTTCCATTTCTGGGCATAGGCAATCCTTGCCGCCGTAGTTATATGTAGTATTAAATACTGGATTTCTTTTTTGCATTTCGCATACATTATTCCTAATAAAAAGATTTCCGGTTTCCATTCTATTTTGACTCCCGTTATTGCCTCCAGACAATTTTTGATCTTTTTCCAAAACTTTTTAGCCTCCTCACAGGTCCACCATAAATGGTAATACGTTCCGTGTATCAATTCTCATTTCCAACATTTGGGGGAGGTATTTGTTGATATTTTAGCTAACCTTGTTGGTGCCAGGTGCCATCTATAAAACATTTTGTACTGGTTTTCCTTGTATGCAACCGAGAGTGTCATTTTTAAGTTTGTTCCCCAAAATTTTTCCTATTTGTCTAATTCAATATTATATCCAAAGTTCTGTGCCCATTTTATCATTTGTTCTTTCACAATTTCCTCTTCCATTTTGTACTTCAGGAGAAATTTATATATTCTCCCTATCATTTTTCTATCTGAGCTTTGAATGATTTTATCCAATTCGTGTGGTTCTGTTTCAATGTCATATAATTTGGTATCTTTATTGTATTTAGTTTTTATTTGAAGGTAAGTTAGCCAGTCCACTTTCATGTTCTGTTCTGCCAATTCTTCAATTGTTTTTAAGTTTCCCTGTCTATCAATTAAGTCTCTATATCTTAGCATTTTATTCAAATCTATAAAATTTGGATGAGTCATCCTTTCTGTCGGTGATAGCCAATTCGGAATTTTCACATAGTGGCTTTTTTTTATTTTGAGCCATTTTTGCAATAACGCTCTTCTAATTAAATGATTTTGGAAGTCATTTCCGGTTTGCTCGGAGGGTCATTTTAAGCTTTCCGAAGGCTTCAGGGAAGCCTCCGGAGGGCCTCCGGGGGGGCGGGGGAGGCTCTTTTTGCCCTCCCCAGGCTCCTATAAAGCCTCTGGAGCCTGGTGGGGGCGGAAAAATGGCTTTTAAAAGCGGTGAACTCAGCTGGCCAGCGCACGCATGCGCGCTGGCAAGCTGACAGGGCAGCGCCTTGTGTGCCCTGACAAATGGTTCCGCATGCCACCTGTGGCACGCGTGCCATAGGTTCGCTATCACTGATATATACGTTATTATCATTATCCCACCTTTATTTAACTATATCCTGTATCATAACATTTTCCCCCTAATATTCAAAACTTAACTATATCTAACTGTATCCACTGATTTATTGTCCTTCGTAGCCAAGAAATTTCTCCTTAGCCCTAGGTTGAATCTTTTTTTTAATGGTCTCAGAAATGAGGAACATGTGGTCATTACTTTCTAATTGATCTCATTAATAGGGCCAGTTCTGGCTGGTATAAGTGGTCTTGCAGGTTTCATTAGATGAAAACCAGTGCTTGAAATTTAACTTGGAAACCAACCAGTAACCAATGCAGGCCTCCGGAACTGGGTTTACATACTCCTGGGAATCCAGACTATATTCCATTACAACTGTGGAACGTTGCAACCATCCATAAAGTGAAACGTGAGGTGGAGGATGCCCCCCATCAGAACTTTGAAATGAGATTGCTTTTGGAGGGTCCATCAAAATGTCTAATGGTCACTAAGTGAGCAGTTGTTAAGAGAGTACTATCTATACTTGGGGACGCAGTGGCTCAGTGCCTAAAATGCTGAGCTTGTCGATCAGAAAGGTCGGCAGTTCACCGGTTCGAATCCCTAGCGCCGCATAACGGAGTGAGCTCCCATTACTTGTCCCAGCTTCTGCCAACCTAACAGTTCGAAAGCACGTAAAAAAAATGCAAGTAGAAAAATAGGGACCACCTTTGGTGGGAAGGTAACAGCATTCTGTGCTCTTTCGGCGTTTAGTCATGTCAGCCACATGACCATGGAGACGTCTTCATACAGTGCTGTCTCTTCGGCTTTGAAACGGAGATGAGCACCACCCCCTACAGTCGGGAACGACTAGCACATATGTGCGAAGGGAACCTTTATCTTTACCTTTTACCTATACTTGAGTTTATTCTTAAAGATCACTGATGTTCTTCCCATCCTTTTTCGTACAGATAGATTTCAAACTGATACGACAATTCAAGATCCCTTAGCCAAGATCGAGCACATTGGTGGAATTTATAGAGCATTCCTTTCTGTTCCTGTCCATCCTGGTGAATGGACTTTGAAACTTTGGTCCAAAGGGCATTATTTGGTGCACGTTCAAGGTGAGAAATGGATTTAAACTGGGCTCTTTGCTCGGTGGAACCAGTCTTTCTATTAAGCATAGAGACACTGATTTCAGGGTGTGGGTTGTCTCCACCAATATAAAGCTGCAGTAGTCTTTTGTCATTCTTTGTGGCCAAGTTCATTTCACAAGTCAATTAAAAAAAAATTAAGGGTTGAGGGGGCGTGAAAAAAAGGTAGGACAATTGAAGAGTCCTGGTACGTCATGTGTTAGGGTTCTAAATACCATGCAGAAATAAATCATTGTCCAAGGCAAAACATCCTTTAAGGTCCAATTTATTCCACAGGCAATTTAGTACGGCTATGGAAATTTCAACTCTGAATTACATCCTGTAAGTTCACCTAGTTGAAAGTTCATGATCTCTCCCCACACCCACAAATCCATCACATGTTCCAATCATCATCTTCCACGCTGGCATGTACACCCATCTTCTTCCGGCCAGGTGTCGAGATGCGAAGACAAAAGATGACCTTGGCTTCTACAAAAGAATGTCAACAATCCATTCTACAATCCTACTCCTTTCTATCCCCCCCTCCCAACTACTACACTATTGAAACAGCATAGAGAATTATTAAAAAGTGTGGCAGGCCAAAGATCCTAAAAAGAATATAATTACAGGCCTGACATGGGGAAATCGTGTTCTGTGTTCTAAGAAAAAACGAATGGAGAAAAAGTAGTATTTTCAGCCTGTAAAAAAGTCACACTCCCTAGTCTAGTGAGGCAAACCTTTTCGGCACTGAAAAGGGAGCATGTATACATGCGTGTCATATGTTCGTCAGGGCCACAACCCAGAAGAGGAGCTGCCCAGGGGTCATGCGTGTGCCGGGAAATGAATTCCCAGTTTCCGGCATGCATATGTGTACCGGATGGCTGGTCTTCCAGTTTCTGGTATGCATACCCACATGACGATCAGCTGGCCGTTGCACATGTGCACGCCGGAAACCAGAAGAGCAGTTCTTCCGGTTTCTGGCACTGCTGCATGCGTGAAGGCCAGCTTATCGTCCCACGCGCATGAGTGCCAGAAACCCAGAAGAGGAAAGGGCAACGCCGTGCATACCAGGTGACATGGCTCTGCGTGCCACAGGTTCGCCATCATGGCCCTAGTCCTTTGCTGGCCATGGCAATAGCAGTGGCACTTAGACTTACTGTATAAAGCACTCCACGGTGCTTTATAGCACACTCTGGGCGATTTACAATGTCAGCACATTAACCCCAACAATCTGGGTCCTCAATTTACTTCCATCAGAAGGATGGAAGATGGAGTCAATGTGAGCTCCGTCAGGATCTAACTCCAGGCTGTGGGGCAGAGTTTGCTTGTAATACTCCATTCTAACCACTGCACCGCCAGGGCTCTAGTGGATCTGGTTTTAAATGATGCTAATGTTTTGACAGGTCGAAGCACCCTCGATTTCTTGTATTATTTTGCTGTTCCTGTTGATGGACGTCACCCAGGGTTATTCATGCTGGATAGTCCTCCTGTTGAAGGTAAATATGGAGAAGGTTTCTGTTCAGAAGATCCATGTTTGCTCTTACATAAGTGAGAGAGATCTTATCTATTGGTAGCCTTCCATTCAGCGGTGAAATCCAGCAGGTTCTGACAGGTTCTGGAGAACCGGTAGCGGAAATTTTGAGTAGTTCGGAGAACCGGTAGCAGAAATTTTGAGTAGTAGAAAATTTGAGTAGTTCAGAGAACCGGTAGCAGAAATTTTGAGTAGTTTGGAGAACTAGTAGCGGAAATTTTGAGTAGTTTGGAGAACCGGTAGCAGAAATTTTGAGTACTTAGGAGAACCGGTAGTGGAAAATTTAAGTAGTTCGGAGAATCGGTAGCGGAAAATTTGAGTAGTTTGGAGAACCGACAGTGGAAAATTTGTGTAGTTTGGAGAACTGGTAGCAGAAATTTTGAGTAGTTCGGAGAACTGGTAGCAGAAATTTTGAGTAGTTCGGAGAACTGGTAGCGGAAATTTTGAGTAGTTTGGAGAATTGGTAGCAGAAATTTTGAGTAGTTTGGAGAACTGGTAGCAGAAATTTTGAGTAGTTCGGAGAACTGGTAGTGGAAAATTTGAGTAGTTCAGAGAACCGGTAGCGGAAAATTTGAGTAGTTCGGAGAACTGGTAGCAGAAATTTTGAGTAGTTCGGAGAACTGTTAGCAGAAATTTTGAGTAGTTCGGAGAACTGTTAGCAGAAATTTTGAGTAGTTCGGAGAACCGGTAGCGGAAAATTTGAGTAGTTTGGAGAACTGGCAAATGCCACCTCTGGCTGGTCCCAGAGTGGGATGGGAATGGAAATTTTGCAGTATCCTTCCCCTGCCACGCCCACCAAGCCACGCCCACAGAACCGGTAGTAAAAAGTTTTGAATTTCACCACTGCTTCCCTTACATATTTGGCAATCATAGCTGATTGTGGTAGAATGAAGTTTGGATTCCCAGGAGGGAGTAGCTGCATTCCAGAGGACCAAGAGACAGGAAAGTTTAGATTGTTTGGGAGAATGAGAGTCGAGATAGCTCCTCCATAGAAATTCTCAGAGCATATGTTTAACGATCCAAGTACCCGTGCTTCCCCCAAAAATATGATCCCGGGTTCCAGCACAAGTCCAAAAGCTCAGAAAACAAAACCTCTGGTCCTAGTGACCGACACAGATTGGATCCTGCAAGATAACATCCAGTTGTTCCCTAAAATTATCTACACACACGCACACACAAACACACACATATTCCTTGGTTGAGGATGAAAGGAACCAGGCCACACCAGGTCCTTTAGAGGTTGGATGTCTGGTACAATTATCATTTGCTTTCCGACAGGTTTGCCTACCTACCTGGTTGTCATGGCAATTGGTCTGAATCAGACTAAGTCGGGCTCTGTTCAGCTACAGTCGGTCAACTTAGAAGCAAGAACAGGCAGCTTTGGGGAGTTAAAACTACAGAGGAGAGGCAGTCGGATGGACCTGTTTGTGGCCGAGCTGCCTCCGACTCTATCAACCACCAACAGCTTTTCCATCGTGGTACATGGAATGGATGGTGAGGGCCAGAAGTTGGAGAGATCTGCTCCTCAAGTTGCAACTGTCACAGGATCCCTCCTAGAGGTAAGAGGAAAGTTAGAGGTGGAAGATTTGGGTCACCTACCTGTATTTTACAGCTGTATTTTACAGGTTTCTCCTGCCGTTATTGTACTTATAGGCATTCTGTTCCTTGGAAGTTAACATTTTTGATAGTTGTGTGTGTAGATGTATAGGCCTTGACGTAGGACTTAAAGAAGTTACGATAGACACCCCCCCAAAGGAGTTCAGAGTTCCAGTGTCCTTGCCCCCCCCCCCCCCCCGTGTTTACATGACTACAGTCTCTCTCTAACTTAGTTCTGTAACTTAATCCCTGACTTGTTCCAGCTGAGCAGAGAGACTCCCGTGTTCCCAGGAAGACGTGTTTCCATCTCCTGGAAGGTCACAAACCCAGGTGCACCTAAATATTATGGACTAAAAGTGATCAGCCTTCCCCGGATTCCAGCTGACATCTCTAATGCCAGGTAATTTTTCTAAGTGTTCATGCTAAGCAACATTAGAAGGTATTTTGCTTATGTTGAGGCTTGATATGCAGTATTTCCTGCTTGCGTGCCTGGAGTCAAAACCGCTTACATTTCAAAATTACTCTGCAGACAAAAATTGGAATAGAACAATCTGCAAAACTCTCTCTCTGCATTTTGTTGGTAGAACTAATAATACATATGAAGAGCGGTTGCTGGAATTGGGTCTAGTTTAATGAAAAGAAGGATTAGGGGAGACATGATAGCAGTCTTCTATTATGAAGAGAATAGCTTGACTCCCTCTTCTTTGTGGCAGCCCCTTAAGTATTGGAACACTGCTATCATGTCTCCCCTAGTCCTTCTTTTCATTAAACTAAACATAACACAGTTCCTGCAACCGTTCTTCATATGTTTTTGTCTCCAGTCCCCTAATCATCTTTGTTGCTCTTCTCTGCACTCTTTCTAGAGTCTCCACATCTTTTCTACAATGTGGTGACCAAAACTGAATGCTGTATTCCAAGTGTGGCCTTACCAAAGCATTATAAAGTGGTATTAACACTTCACGTGATCTTGATTCTATCCCTCTGTTGATGCAGCCTAGAACTGTGTTGACTTTTTTGGCAGCTGCTGCACACTGCTGGCTCATATTTAAATGGTTGTCCACTAGGACTCCAAGATTCCTCTCAGAGTTACTACTATTGCATTTTAGGCAGGTGTCTCCAGATTCAATCATTTGTAGATACAGAAGGTTTGGGGGAATGTTTTAGATGGTCTGTGGCGGCAGCCAGCATTAGGTCCAATCAAGCCCCCTCCCTGCCCCCTCTGTTTCTAATGTAAGCTAGACTGTCCAACAAGGTTGTCATTTTCAACTTCTCTTTCTTGCAGACTGCAATTAGGCTTCAACCAAACAGGGACAGGGCAGATATTCCTGAATATTCCTGATTCTGCTCTACCTGGGTCACTGATTGCAATAACCTTGCAGGCCAACTCTCTCAACTCCTCTGCAGATCCTGATTTTGCCCATATCAATCTTCTGGTGATGCCTCAACCTCCGGTGAGTCATGAAGACGAGGGCTACTTGGATGGTTTGAGAGAGGTCCTTCATTTCCACCGAAAACAATTTTATGGGATTAGATAGGAGAGCCTTCTCATGCAGTACTCTGCCTTGAGCAGTGAAGATTAGTAGAGTCTGCTCCAGAAGTTTAACTCTGTCCTTAAGGACAGTGAGATGTTTGCCTGTTCTCAGAATCTGTTGCCTTTGGCAACATCAGGAAAGAGATGGAGAATATCCATCTTGTTAGGACATGTTTTATCTGTGCGGTTTGGGTGTTTCTTGACACGCGCAGCTACTAAATGAATTAATGCGTGGGTCCCACTCTAAGCGAGTGGATCCTTCTTGACGTCTTGAATTAAATACACAAGGGATTCTTCTGGAACTAGAACCCACCATCTCTGGAGGGCAACACAGTGGGAAAGGTTGATGAACATCTGCTCACTTTTTATAAACATCTAGGATTTGGAGCCTAGGAGAATTCATAGGATACCCGGCTGGGCTGCATGCATTCTTAAGCAATGCTGTAAACTAGCAATATTTTTTTTTTATCATATGGGCACCTGGCTTCGAATGATGCAATAAACCTGCATCTGCTTTTCCCAGGTGTATTACTTAAGACTACAATACTTAAATCATTTGACTGTTCATGAACACTTGCCAGTCGCAGGGGTGTCAAACTCGATTTCATTGAAGGCCGTATCAGGATTGTGTTTAACCTTGGGGGGCTGGGATGAGTGTGGCCAGGGGACATGGCCAGTTCAGCATCACTCATGTTGGCATCTGTGGTAGACAAGTGCTAAGGCTGTGTTTTCTTTAGACCCTCCCTCACTCTCATTATAATCTCCCTCCCTCCCTCCCTCCTTCCGTTCCATCCATCCTTTTCTTCTTTTTCCTTCCCTCTTCATTCTAATTTCTTCTTCCTTTCCCTCTTTCCTTATTTTTCTGTCCCTGCTCTCTTCCCATCTTTTCTTCTTTTTCTTTCCTCTTTCCCTTTCTCCTTTCCTGTCCCTTCTGCTCAAATGCAAAAGGGGAAACATTTCTTCTTTTGTTTTTAGTTTGCTTTGCTAGATCTCTGCCAGCGAAAATGGAGCTGCCCCCCCCCTTTGAGCCACGACAGCCTTTGCTATTCCCAGGGTTTGTTTGTTTGTTTGTTTGGATTTATATGCCGCCCTTCTCCAAAAGGACTCAGGGCGGCGTACAACATTAAAAAACATACATCTCAAAAGTTAAAAAATTTTTTAAAATCCATATCCCAAAAAACAAACCGAATTTAAAAGACAATGCATTTAAAAGGGAGGTCAGGGATTATGCGAAGCTCCGGGGGCAGCTCATTCCAGAGGGAAGGCGCTCCCACAGAGAAGGCTCTCCCCCTGGGGGGTCACCAGCCGATACTGTCTGGCCGACGGCACCCTGAGGAGGCCAACTCTGTGGGATCGTACTGGACGGTGGGAGGCTACTGGTGGCAGTAGGTGGTCTCGTAGGTACCCTGGGTGGCCCCACAGACCAGATCTAAGCATCCCGTGGGCCTTGGGTTTGACACCCCTGATCTATTGCAACTTGTCCCTTTTGTTCTTTAATCATAGGTGGAGACCATCTCATCCCCAGTATGCAATGTTACATCTTCAGAGAATTCCTGTGGTCCACCACAGTCCCCTTGCCACAGCCAAAGATGGACAGCCACCTTGCAGATCTGGGACAAAGCTGGTATTCACTCCGTGCAGATGGAAAATGGTCTGGTGCTCCCTCACCAAGCCTCTGGGCTGGTGGAAGTGGTCACTTACACCTCCGATTGCTGCTCAGAGCAGGCGGAATTGGTGGTCACCAACCTTCTTGGGGAGAAATACCGATGCCAAGTTGAAGTAATGCCTCCTGTCCTTCCTGGCAAGACCGTAACCACACCACCAGATGATTTTAGGATGGTGGCAGACGCTGCTGGTGCTGAAGATAGGGCTGTTGCTCCTTCTGCCGCCATCTGGTGGTGGATCTCAACAATCTTGTTGATCATTGTGTGGTTAGGACCATAAGGCGGCCACTTATGGGAGTAGTTCTCGTTGTTCTGGATGCCCTCTGCTGGCAAATGGTGGCATTTTACCTTACTGGAGAGTGAAGTTAAAAAGAGAGGGTGGGCTGAGCAGAAGAGTAAAATCTTACATTGGATGAGGAAGGAAGGAAGGAAGGAAAGGAAGGAAGGAAGGAAGGAAGGAAGGAAGGAAGGAAGGAAGGAAGGAAGGAACTCAGTTCGTTCTCAAAGGACCATTGTAGGATGTCACATTGGAAGGCTGGTCAGTAGGAAGGGAAAGTCACTAAAATTCTCCTACCTGATTGGAAGAGCTGAGTCAGAGAGAGAACAATAATTTTTTTTCTTTAATGGGGCAAAGCATCCATTAACATAAACTTGTGGCTTTTGACTGGGTAGCCAGGACTGTTCATCTATCTGATGGTGTTTTCTAACTATGAGCTTGCTCTCTAGTGTGAGATGGGCTCCTTGAAAAAAACATTTTTTTAACTGGACATGGTAGGATAGTATCTGTATGCAGACGATGGGCTTTAGCCCTAAGAGGGATTGCCCACAGGCCTATGTGGGGCCTGAAACCACAGTCTTGCTGCTAGTAACCACGTGCTTTGATGGGCAGTACTAGTTTTGGGGTTGCTAGTCCTACAGGCTAAGCGTGCTGACCCCATCTCCTGGCATCATTCCATCCCAGGTGTCTCTGCCACCCGTGCATGGAGTCTGCTGCAATTCTTTCAGCTTCTCCGAATGTCTCTGGTCTTCAGGTGTAGATATTTACTCCTTTCTGATCATAGGAACATGCTGCCTGTTCCTCCTCTTGGCTCTTAACTCCCTAGAAATGGGATTAATTTTGTTTTGGAGCCGCTTCTGCTAAAACAGCCTTCCCCAACCTGGTCTCTTTGAGATGTGTTGGAAATCCAACATTTCCCCTGAGCATGAAGGGAACATAACTGAAAGGCACAAGGGAAAATTTGGGGAAATTTGAAATGAAGGCTCGTAGAATAGCAGTTGCAATTGCACTTATATACCGCTTCACAGTGCTTTACAGCCCTCTCTAAGCGGTTTTACAGAGGCAGCATATTGCCCCCAACAATTTTGGGTCCTCATTTTACCCACCTCGGAAGGATGGAAGGCTGAGTCAACTTTGAAGCCTGGTGAGATTTGAACTGCCGAACTGCAGTCAGCTGGCAGTCAGCAGACGTAGCCTGCAGTACTGCATTCTAACCACTGCGCCACCGAGGCTCATTAGAAGGTAGTTCAACCACCACAGCATGTTCTGGAAAGTGGGTGGATAATTCCTTGTGGTACACGCCATGCCTAAATGCAGATTCATCTCAGTTTTACTCCATAGTGATTGTGCTTTTGATATAGAAATGCTTACAGGTAAGTCAATGACACTGTAATGATTAAACTGTGAACAGATAGGTATATACTAACATTTCCAGGGTTTTTACATAGGCAACCAACATTCTCTGAAGTGTAGAGAGCATTAATTCAAAGTATCTAGAATGCTACTTCGAAGCATACTTTAGGAAGAGAATGTTTTAATATTGAAGAGAGAGAATGGTTTGGATTGTAAAATATGTGTCTAAGTGCTAAGGCTAACACTTAAGTGCTACTATTGGTGACCTTCCAGTTTCTCTACCTAGAGAAGAATATTCTTTGTGGAAGTGAAAAAACAGAGCATTGTTTTTAAGAACATAGAATAATAGATTTCTATGGAGATTCTCAGTCGTCAAGGTTGTCCCAAGGGTGCTTTTTCAAGAGGCAATTGGGCTTTCTGGCTTTCCTTTGAAGACGTTTCACTTTTCATCCAAGAAGCTTCATCATCTCTGACCATTCAGTACCATCCACTCAGAACGGAAGAAACTTCTTGGATGAGGAGCAAAATGTCTTCAAAGAAACCAGAAAGTCCAGTTGCCTCTTGAAAAGGCACCTTTGGGACATAAAATAATAGAGTCGGAAGAGACCTCAGAGGTCTTCTAGTCAACCCCCTGCTCAAGAAGGAGGCCATATACCATTTCAGACAAGTGGTTGTCCAGTCTCTTTTTGAAAGCCTCCTGTGATGGAACACCCACAACTTCTGAAGACAAAGCTGGTTGATTGCTCTCACCATTAGGAAATTTCGCCTTAGCTCTAGGTTGCTTTTCTTCTTGTTTAGTTTCCATCCATTGTTTCCTGTCTTGCCTTTTGGTGCTTTGAAAAATAGATTGACACCCTCGTCTTTTTAGGAGCCCCTCAATATTGGAACACTGTCATGTCTCCCCTAGTCCTTCTTTTCATTTGACTAGACATACCCAATTCCTGCAACCGTTCTCCATATGTTTTAGCTTCCCGCCCTCTAATCATCTTTGTTGCTCTTTTCTGCACTCTTTCTAGAGTCTCCACATCTTTTTAATAATATGGTGACCAGAACTGGATGCAGTATTCCAAGTGTGGCCTTACTAAGGCTTTGTAAAGTGGTACTAATATTTCTCGTGATCTTGATTCTGTCCCTCTATTAATGCAGCCTAGAATTGTGTTGGCTTTTTTGGCTTCTGCTACAGACTGGGTTTTTTTTTTTTTTGGCCTGTTGCTGCAATATAGCAATAGCACTTAGACATATCTACCACTTCACAGTGATTTACAGCCCACTCTAAGTGGTTTACAGAGCCAACATGTTGCCCCCAAACAATCCGGGTCCTCATTTTACCGACCTCAGAAGGATGGAAGGCTGAGTCAACCCTGAGCCAGTCAGGATCGAACCCCTGGCAGTCAGCCGAATTACCGTATTTTTTGGCGTATAAGATGCACCAAGGTTTTGAAGAGGCAAAAAAATTTTTAAAAGTTTTTGCACTCTGCAAACCTCCCAAAAATGGCCCCTTTTTCACGAAAATGGGCCCGTGTTTTTCCTCAAACAAAGGCATGATAGACTTTAGGGAGCTTGCAGAGTGCTCCTGGAGGGTGGGGGTCTCTAAAAATGAGCACAAAATGGCTGGTTTTTCACAAAAACGGGGCCTGTTTTTTGTCGAAAAAATTTGCATACATAGCCTTTAGGAGGCTTATAGAGTACTCCTGGCGGCTGGCGGGGGGGGCATAATTGAGCAAAAATGGCTTGTTTTTCACTCATTTCTGTCTTCCCCAGCCCCCAGGAGCTCTCTGGAAGCCTTCTACAGG
Organism: Natrix helvetica; assembly: GCF_964273705.1. Classification (NCBI taxonomy): domain Eukaryota; kingdom Metazoa; phylum Chordata; class Lepidosauria; order Squamata; family Natricidae; genus Natrix; species Natrix helvetica. The sequence goes on from NC_138548.1 coordinate 347,342,325, forward strand.
CTCTTAACGGCCATTTTTGGAGAAGGGGGTGGGGTTTCGGGAGGCAAAAAATGCTTCAGTGTATAAGACGCACCCAGATTTTCAGCCTCTTTTTTGAGGGAAAAAGGTGTGTTTTATACTCCGAAAAACACGGTAGCCTGCAATACTGCACTCTAACCACTGCACCACCACGACCCAGTGCACACACACATCTTTTGATCCTTCTTATCTTTGGAGTAGCCAAAAGAGTCGTTAATTTAATTGCTTTTCCAGGCCAAAATCCTTGGTGGTTACAGGTAGTCCTTTCATGTGATGTGCTGGCCTCTCTTTGTATTACTCCACGGCAGAATCTAGGAATAACCCTTTTGGCTTGATTTTTTTTTACCATTGTGCTGAACAGAGATGGAATTGTGTGCCTCTTAAGAAGTTCTCCTCTTTACACAAGAGCCTCCCAGGTGACGACGGGGCCACCAGTCACAGAATTGTCGCATCTAATAATTCACCCAGTCTCTTGACCACTTTGAATCTCCATTAATTTATCATCTCCAGATATCGTTATTTCACAGAAGTGAAATCATTCATGATATACATCCATTCCACTAAGCGCTGGAGGACCCCTTAGGCATTCCCATTCCCTGGTCAATGCACCAAAATTCAAAAATGGGGGAGGAAAAAAACCCCTGAATGGGGAAAGAACTGGACTAAGAGGAGAGTCAATCCATTACTGTCCTTTGGGAAGGAAGCTAGCAGTCTTTATCAATTAAATCAATGTTTCTCAACCTTGGCAGTTTTTGAAGATGTGTGGACTTCCAACTCCTAGAATTCCTCAGCCAGCAAGGTTGAGAAACACTGCATTAGATAAAGTAGCACCCAGTAGAACGAGTAGGATGAGGGGACTGGAGGACAGTAGGAACATATGAAGAACGGTTGCAAGAACTGGGTATGTCTAGCTTAAGAGAAAGAAGGACTAGGGGAGACATGATAGCAGTGTTCCAGTATCTCAGGGGTTGCCACAAAGAAGAGGGAGTCAAACTATTCTCCAAGGCACCTGAGGGTAGAACAAGAAGCAATGGGTAGAAACTAATCAAGGAGAGAAGCAACTTAGAACTGAGGAGAAACTTCCTGACAGTTAGAACAATTAATCAGTGGAACAGCTTGCCTCCGGAAGTTGTGAACGCCCCAACACTGGAAGTCTTTAAGAAGATGTGGATAGTCATTTGTCTGGAACGGTGTAGGGTTTCCTGCCTAGGCAGAGGGTTGGACTAGAAGACCCCCAAGGTCCCTTCCAACTCTACTATTGTATTGTATTGAGTTGTCTCTTCGTTTCTTCTTTAGCTAAGAGATCATAGGGCAGGACTCTGGATCTCAGGCCTCTTCTGTGTTGCTGGTGCTAGGAATTAAGTGCTAGAACGCTTTTCATAAGTTTCTTCCTAGACCTGGACTTGGATAATTGTGCTCCAGAGGCTTTCGCAATCTAACTTCCCCCCACCCCCCTTTCCATGGCTGCTCCAAACTGCCTCTGAACTAAAATTCCTCTCGCTTTTTGATATCTTTGGAATAGCCAAAAGACATTTGCTAATTTAATTCAGGAAGCTTTTTCAGGTCAGATTCCTTAATGGTTACAGATCCGCCTTGCTAGTCGACCCTAATGGAGCTTATCCATTAGAGTCAGAAATGTTTGCAAAAAAGGATTTTGCAATCTTTTTTTTTGCAGCAGTCGTGAAGCAAACCCAGGCTTCGCGATGAGCATAGTTTGGCAAAAACTGAAAGTTAAGCACCGGTTTTCGTAAAGTGTGTTCCCATGGATGTTGCAAACACTTATAAAGTGCCCAAAGTCATGTGACCAGAACCAGAGGTGGTATTTTGCTGGTTTGACTCAGTTCGGGCACGCTGGTAGTGGTGGCAGCGGGAGGCTCCACCCACTTGCCCAGATGTCATAATTAACACTCTGTGCATGTGCAGAAGGTTCTGCCCATGGGCAGAAGCGCAGCAGTGCCACATGCGAGCAAACCAGTGTGTGTGTGTGTGTGCTCCTGGTTGCAAACTGGTAGCAAAAGTAAGAGGATTTCAAGCACTGGACCAGACAAACTTCAAATCTGGGTTCTAAGTATCCCAGAGTAGGTCCATCATAATTTTTAAGTCACTAAACAACCAGTTGTAAATAAAGAACTACCATATTTTTGGAGTATAAGACACACCTCCCCCCCCCAAAAAAAGAGGGTGAAAACCTGGGTGCGTCTTATACACTGAATACAGCATTTTTGGCCTCCCAAAACCCCACCCCCTTTGCAAAAATGGACGTCCAGAGGGTTTGGGAGGCTTGCAAAGTGCTCCTGGGGGCTGGGGAGGGCAAAAATGAGCAAACACCGGGCAGTTTTTATCCCCCCCCAGCCCCCAGGAGCACTCTACAAGCCTCCCAAAGTTCTGCACGCCCCCCCCCCTTTTTTTTTTTTGCAAAAAATGAGGTGTGCAGAGGGTTTGGGAGGCCTGCAGAGTGCAAAAGCTTTTTTGTTTAAATTTACCTCTTCAAAATCATGGTGCATCTTATACTCCGGTGCGTCTTATAATCCAAAAAATACGGTGCCTGTTTCTCCACAGGCAATCCCCCTGGAAGTAGAATTTGGCGAGAGCGTTTGCCCTGAATTTCTTTCAATAGCTCTGAATAAAAAAAGAAAGCCTTAGACCTGACCCTATTCTGGACTTTTTTAAGCCTTAATCTGGGTGTTTATGTAGTCTCCATCTGATGCCTGTTTGCACGAATCTATTCCCATTCCTTGAAGCCTTTCCTAATAAATCTGATCTATATATATATATTTTGCCTACTGACAAATCTCTTTATATTTGTATGCAAATTATTTTTTTATTTCCAGATGTTCTGTTTTGGTTGTGCTGTCTATGGCAGGCGCCTTTTGCGAGTATTGAAAATAGAGATTTATGTAAGTGGCATTTTGGAAATTTGAGCTCAATAAAGTGAATCTCAATTCAAGGCAAAGCATTGGGTTATTTCATATTTATTGTTCTGCCAGTGAACAGGGAAGATGCTACATCTTTTCTATCCTGCTCTACGGCGTGGAGAGTTGGTCTCTGACAGAAAGCCACTTGAAGGGACTAGAAACATTTGAAATGTGGATTTACAGGCAGCTGTTATGTTTAAATTGGGTTGACAAAATCAGAAATGAGGTGGTGATAAGCCACCTGGGAAAGCCAAGGGAAATCATCAAAATCATAAAAAAGCGACAGAATATTTTGGACATGTGAAGCAACACCTGGAAAATATGGCTTCCTTCACTTTTATCTTCCAAGGAAAGATTGAAGGGAAACGAGGTCCAGGCAGAAGAACAGCATGGCTTCAAAATCTAAGTGATTGCTTTGGACAAAACTCAGCAGCATTTTTTCATGTGGCTGTTGATAAAAATAGGATTGCTAACATAATCGCCAACGTCCGATAATGGATATGGTACAAGAAGGGAAGTTTGCATGAGAGAAGACATGTCTTTGTCATCACCCATTGTTTTGTGGCCCACCAGCGGCCAGCGGAACTGTGCGGCAGATTTAGACAGTGAGGAGGTTGGGGAGGAACGTGGGCCAGACCTGGAGTCTGGGGAAGGCTCTGATGAGGGCTCTGTGTCGGAGGCAGAGAGGGGGCCAGAGCCGTAAGCCAGTTATCAGCTGCCTTCAGAGTCAGACATCAGTGAGGCAGAGGAACAGCTGGAGCCTGTTCCCAGTGTACGCATGTGCAGAGTTGCCAGACGAAGGGAACAGCTAAAGAACAGGGGTTGACTTGGGAGTAAGGCCACCGGTGGACGGTGAATGTCCCCTCCCATAGGAAATAAAAGTGGAGCGAAAGGGGAGTGGAGTTTGCAGGAGACAATTCGTTCGTTTAATTGGTTCGTGACTCTCTGAGATTCCTGCAGATATTGACTTGGCAGCTCTCCAAGCCAGATAAGGTCTGTGACTGTAAATCCTCCCTTGAAAGACTGTGCTGGATGTGAATGAGCAGAATTCACGGTAAATTAATAAAAGGGTTTTTTGTTGGGACAAGGAATTTGCTTCATGCTCTTGGGAAGCCTCGGTCACAACTCTTTGTTCCTTACACAGCCCTCAGAACCAGTTCAAAGACAGTCAGATTCGTTAATGTTTTAATGACACCTTCGTTTCAACACATTTCAAGAGGTTTACCTCAGAATAAATACAACATTATTTCTAAAAAGAAAGAAAAAACAGCTCAATAATTAGGGGACCTGGTTGAAGGAAAAGGAGAAAGCACTAATACAGGTAATCCCCGACTTAAAACAGTTCATTTAGTCACCATTCAATGTTACAATGGCACTGAAAAATGTGACTTATGACCATTTTTCACACTTACGACTGTGTGGCATCCCCGTGGTCAGCCACTTGGCAACTGACTCACGCTTAACAATCGTTGCAGTATCCTGGGATCGCGTGATCCCCTTTTGCGACCTCCTTGACAAGCAAAATCGATGGGGGGAGCCAGATTCACTTAACGACCGTGTGACTCACTTAACAACCGCAGTGGTTCACTTAAACACTGAGGCAAGCAAGTTCCGTAAAATGGGGCAAAACTCGCCCTTAACAACAGAAATTCGTAAGCCGAGGACTACCTGTAATACGATATTGTATTCTGAACCGGTTTGCGATTTTTTCCTCGTGCGGTTTTTTTTATTTAAGCCAGCAGGGAGTTGGCAGCAACTAATGAAGGAGAAATCAACTAGAAAGTTTACCGAGGATTGATTTTTAAATGACTCGCTCTGTGCGTTGGGCCTGACAGTGAGACGGGCCGGTGGTGCAGGATGTAGAATCAATAGTCAAATAATTACCTCTCTTCAGGGTCTCAAGTCACCTTGCACAGCGAGGAACCCCAGCTTAAAAAGCATCGTTGACGGGCGGCTCTCCGGTTTTCAACAATTAACTCCATGCACCACGAGTTCTCCATGATTTGCCACAGAAAGAATCTAGAGCAGCGATGGCTAACCTTTTTGTCACTGTGAGCCGAAAGCGTGCACCCACAATGCATTGCACACACACACACACCGTGTATGTGCACAACCCTCCCCTGAGCTCCTCCACACACACTCTTTCCCATTTTTGGCTTCCAGGTTGGTGCAGGAGGCTTTCCAGGCCCAAAATGGGTGCGTGGAGGCCTCCCCGTTTTGGGCCAACCTAGAAGCCAAAATGGGACGCGGGGGCGCTGCTCAAGGCCCCAAAATACAATGCGAGCATCCCTGCATGTGTGTGCGCGTCCCCCACATGTGCCCCATGCGCAGCAGAGAGCTGAAGACCAGCTGGCCAGTGGGAGGTAGCGGGCACATGCGCTGTGGAGCTGGGCTCGGGTGACGGCTGATATGCCCCCAGAGAGAGCTCTGTGTGCCACAGGTTTTGCAATCACGGAGCTAGAGTCCTTCTTTAATTGCACAGCACAAATAAACACTGGTAACTATTTAGTTCTTCAGCGTCCCTAAGATTTGATCACCTGCCCATGAGGGAGAAAACCTTCAATTGTCCTTCACTCTACCGGAATTAAATAGTCTTTCTCGCCGTATTTAGACAGCATCCAAAGGCCACTGGCAAGCGTCCAATTGGTGGGACCCTCACCCATTATGCTTCAGGCGACTCAAGTAACTACAGAAAAACCAGGAGAGTCGATGGGGTCAGGCTGGGAACTGATCGTAGGGACTACAAACATGTCCGGAAGATTTTTTGCTGAGTCAAGGAGGGCCGAATTGCACTTCAAAACAAGTGAAAGATCTAGTATGCTAAGAGAGTTCTACCACTGAGTTGTGGTTCACTGCCTTGGCATTGAGATCAGAGGTCAAATCCAACAGAAAAGTCACTTGTTAGCACTTTGAGACCCCCAAAGGAGCAGTGGGACATATTTAGTAATCCATTGTGTGTTCCACTTCACCTAAAAGGTAAGGGTAAAGTTTCGCCTCCCAGATATATGCTAGTCATTCCCGACTCTAGGGGGCGGTGCTCATCTCCGTTTCAAAGCCAAAGAGCCAGCGCTGTCCGAAGACGTCTCCCTGGTCACGTAGCCGGCATGACTGAATGCCAAAGGCGCACGGAACGCTGTTACCTTCCCACCAAAGGTGGTCCCTGTTTTTCTACTTGCATTTTTACGTGCTTTCGAACTGCTAGGTTGGCAGAAGCTGGGACAAGTAACGGGAGCTCCCTCCGTTACACAGCGCTAGAGATTCGAACCGCCGAACTGCCGACCTTTCTGAACCACAAGCTCAGCATCTTAACCATTGAGCCACCGCGTCCCTCACTTCACCTAAGATGCTGTTAATGTGAGATCACTTCGTTTTGCCTCGGTTTCTAGCACAGGCCTCTGGAGCATAAATTCTCCTATTCTCCTCCTGGCAGGACGTAGCTAACCAGGTGTTAGGCTCAGCCTATCTCTGTAATGTATTTCTTGAAAATACAGGTAGTCCTCGACTTACAACAGTTCATTTAGTGACCGTTCAAAGTTACAACGGCACCAAAAGTGCCTTATGACCGTTTTCACACTTACGACCATTGCAGCACATGATCAAATTTTGGTTCCTATTTATGACCGTCCCATTGTCCCACAGGGTCAGATGATCCTCTTTTGCGACCTTCTGCCAAGCAAAGTCAACGGGAAAGCCAGATTCACTTAACAACCATGCTACTAACTTAACAACCGCAGCGGTTTCCTTAACAACTGCGGGAAGAAAGGTGGTAGAATGGGGCCAAAACTCAACCAATATCTCACTTAGCAAAGAAGATTTTGTGCTCAATGGTAGTCGTAATTCGAGGACTATCTGTAACTCTCTCCTGTTAGTTATAAAACTAGCGTTGCTAATCGTAGGTCGGAGTTAGGATTCCGACTCTCCCAAATGCTCTTTCCTATGAAGGATACCTCTGCCTCCCAACAATTTGAAAACAAAAAGACCACTATTGAAAAATCAAAGATTTCGGCCACCCAACACTGGCTAATCTGACTGATCCTTCCTCTCCAGGTGCTTAAAGTGTTCAGGTGAGGTTGGGGAACTTCTACCTGTCAGTTTATATTTGATCCTATTAATTGGGGATGTCACTAGTGGGTTGTTGAATTGTTTCAAGAACAAAAGAAGGAAGGAAGGAATAGAAAAAGTATCAAATGGAATCAGAAAAACAGAAAGAAAATGATTAAACCGTAAACATACCCCCAAGTGCAGGATTGATCTAGAACAGAATGTTTCTCAACTTTGGCACCTTTTAAGATGTGTGGGCTTCAACTCCCAGAATTCCCCAGCCAACACGCTGGGTTGAAATCCATCCAACTTAAAACTGCCAAGTGTAAAAAATGCTGATCTAGATGTAAGAGCCGAGGTGGTGCAGTGGTTAGAATGCAGCACTGCAGGCTAATTCAGCTGGCTGCTAGCTGCAATTCGGCAGTTCAAATCTCACAGGCTCAAGATTGACTCAGCCTTCCATCCTTGCGAGGTGGGTAAAATGGGGACCCAGATTGTTGGGGGCAAGAGTTGCTGACTCTGTAAACCACTTTGAGAGGGCTGTAAAAGCACTGTGAGGTGCTTTATTATATTACAGTAGTACTTATTTGTGGTAAATAAGTGCAATTACTTAAGTACTTATTTATGGTATATAAGTGCTATTGCTATTTGGATTATAGAAACAATATTCCAAAATGTGGAAAGGAAATACAGCTAGCACAGACCGTAGGCCATACTTCATAGTTCTTTTTCAGCCATAAATATCTCTTGGTTTCATTTCCCTTAGCTACAGGAAAGTAATACTTAGTCACTCAGCCCCACTCCGGTATAAATACAAAACTGAACAACAGAATTACGGCTAGATATTTGCAGGTTATACCAAAGGAGAGATTGTAAAATGTGTAAACCAAGGAGATCATCAACATATTTGGTCTCTGAATGAAAAGGCCTTTGATGGGTATGTGCTCTTTTTCTGGGTTGGAAAAATAATAATAATAAAGAGGGCAGTTACTTCAACACAGCTATCCTAGGGGGAAGATGTACTGCCATGACGTGAATTCTGGGCTCCTGAATCTCTGATCCAGAGCGACAGAATTCAAGGTTCTGAAGTTGTTGTAAGAGAAGGTTTTCAACCTCATAGCCGAAGTAAGAATCTGAAACATGTTGGAACAAAGGTAGGCAAGAAAGCAAGCATTTGTGAGCTTTGTCTTGGTTGCCTTCTGGTCCATCTCCTGATCCATTCCCTTCCACCGGTTATTTTTTCATGAACCTCAAAAGAGCCTCGTCTTCACCTTTCCCATTCTAACAATCACCAACCATCTCGAGATGTTTCTCCAACAAACCTAGCCCTAGAGGACAAACAGGGACGCTGCTGGCCTCTTTCCTAACAAAAGACTTGACATGGCCCGTCGTTTGGAGTCCCCAAAGAAAGTGATGTCCCAAGCACGGCCAAACTGTGAAGCAGAAGCGTCACAGAGTTTATGGTCACCCATCCTTGAGCTTCTGGTCAGATGAAGGTGAACTCCTTGTGGCTGGGAAGTTTATAACCCCAGCTCGCCTTCAGCTGCTTGTAAAGGGATGCCTTTTCTTCTTCCAGTTGTGCAATGCGATGGCATTTTTGGGACACCTCCTGTCAACCAAGTAGACATCAATGATTATGACATAAGTAGCATCATTTCTTCATCCGTCTGACATATTTGGAGCCTTTCTGCTCTTGGAAGGAGCCTGTGGTTGCTTACTTCCCAATTCAAGAGGTTCCCTCGACCTCCTTTGGGGCCATGTTACTGAGCAACCAAAGATGGACAAGCATTGGTCCTTCCAGAATTGATGTACTCCAACTCCCATCAATCTTACACGGCTGGTGTGAGGAGGATGGGAATGGCAGTTCAGTAGCATCTGGAGGGCCACAAATCGTCCACTTTCTACTATGTTTTCATACCAGGATGCATGAGAGGGGAAAGAGAATGGAGTGCAATCTTTGTTGCATGTTGGTGGCGCAGTGGTTAGAATGCAGCACTGCAGGCAACTTCTGCTGACTGCAATTGGGCAGATCGATTCTCACCAGGCTCAAGCCTTCCATCCTTCTGAGGTCAGTAAAATGAGGACCCAGACTGTTGGGGGCAAGAGGCTGATTCTGTAAACCGCTTAGAGAGGTAAATGTAAAACAGTACTTAAGTGCTATTGCTATTTCTCTTTTCACCTACATCAGGAGGCCCCATTGAGGCTCATGCAATTATTTGTGTTTTTATATAAATATTATATATATTTTTAAAAAATATCTTGCCAGAGGACCTCACAAAACAATCTCCCATCATAGATGCAAGCTGAATTTTTAAATATTGCAAACAATCAGAATCTTTTTGTTTATTATTGGCTATAGGTAGTCCTTGACTTACAACCATTAATTTTACAAATAATTGCAAATTTATTGTTACCCATGAACTACCCATGTTCAAACACGCACGCACGCACGCACGCGCACACACACACCTATCATGGATTTCAATACAAAATGCAGGATAGCCAGATGAGTGGCTCAAACTTAATCAGAGATGACCAATTTATATTTCAAAGGCAAATCATATTACAGGAGAAGAATAGATTGTCTGAACTGAACCTATAAATGATTTCCAAGGAGCAGTTATGACAAGGGGAGATATTAAATTCTACCTGCTATTGACAGATTCCTTAGTATTACAGTCCATCAAAGATTTCTCAGTGGGTTAAATTTTTATTTCTCCTGACCGTTCCAGATGGTGGAAAAATACAATTTTCTCTTAGGGAGAGAAAAATAAAATAAATAAATAAAATAAAAATAAATATAAAATAAAAGTAAATAAAAGAAAATAAAATAATAATAAAATAAATAAATAAAAATATCAAAATAAAAAATAAAATAATTTTTTTAAAAAAATAATAATTTTTTTAAAAAATAATGAAATAAATAAAAAATAATGAAATAAATAAATAAAAATGAAATAAATAAATAAAAATAAAATAAATGAATAAAAATAAAATAAATAAATAAAAATAAAAATAAAATAAATAAAAGTAAAATAAAAAAAAATAAAAAAATAGTAATAATGATCCATAGCAGTTCTTCTATTGTTAGATTTGTTCACAGCACACCAAAAAGACCTTGTTCATTTACCAGAGAAGAATTATTCCTAATTCTCAAACCCTCAAAAGTGAATTACTGGGTCAGGTGAATTCCTTTTAATATTGTACCAATGTGTGTCCTAAAATCCACAAGCACACTTTACTTTGTGGGACAGTCCTGGATCCTGGATTCCATTTCTAGTAGATCAATCTGGCACCTTAGAAATCTCCCCAAGGTGCTTCTTCCTGAAAGGCAACTGGACATCCTCATTTTTTTAAACCTTGAAAATGGTTCACTTTCTCATCCAAGGAGCTTCTTCACTGAACTGAACTGAACTGAAGAAGCTTCTTGGATAAGAAGTGAAACATTTTCAAAGAAAAAGCAACAACAAGAAAGTTCAGTTGCCTTTTGAAAGAAAGCATCTTTGGAACAACCATGATCTGGATGACTGGGAATCTCCATAGACACATTACAAATACAATTTAAATCAAATGTCCCCTTTTCCTTCGAAAGGAGATCCAGCCAGTCTTATGTCAGGCCTGGAAGCCATCTTTTACATTGGGCCTTCAGGCCTGCCACATTTTCTGCTGTGAGTGTGGGGATATTATATGGAGTAAGGGAGATATATAGTCAAAATAACATTCTTTTCTCAGAGAGTCAAGGACATCTTGCCCTGCAGCTGCCGATGGTGTGACTGGGAGGAATCTTCAGTTTCGGATGGTGCCTGATTGGGCCATGTGATGGACATGTGGGTGCTGGACAGGGACTTGGACTTTCACTTAGGTGGGGAAAACCTGGAAGTTTTCAGATTCGGGTTTTCCCAGATGTGCCAATATGACATCTCTAATCAAATGGAGCTTTGAGGAAACTCAAGACTCGGAGTCTTCTTTCGTTAGGGGTGTCGCTTGGAAACTTGACACTTGGTAGTTTACCTTGGTCAACAGATGGTTCTGCTCCTTTAGCACAACGATGGCTTGCTGGTGAAATGGATTTTCTGGAGAGGAACAGGGAACCCCCCAATTTTTGAGTGGCACTTCAGTCTGCAAAGAAGAGGGTTAGGGGGGGGAAACAACCACAATTTATGTGTGACTCATCGCCACGCTTGTATCTAGTACGAACAAGTGCTGTTTTGCTGGCTAAATTCTGACCACAAATATCTATTCAGGAGAAACCACGACCCTATTCATCCATACATTTGCAAAACGTTCTAAGAACGTGGTACAATTAAAATGTCATTGGGAGCCCTCCAGAGTTGGCTGGAAAGATGGACAGCTGGAGACGTTGCACGGGTCATAAGTGCGAGGACCCCTCATAAAGTTGCTCATTCAGCGCCATCGTAACTTCAAATGGTCTCCAGAAGTTGTGAGTGCTTCATCACTGGAGTTTTTCAAAAACAGAGTGAACAACCATTCGGCCTGGATATTATAAGGTCTCCTGCCTTGAGCAGGGGATTGGACTAAAAGGCCTCCAAGGTCCTTCCAAATCTGTTACAGGTAGTCCTCCACTTACGACTGCAATTGAGCCCAAGATTTACGTCGCTAAGTGAGACATTTGTCAAATGGGTTTTGCCTCATTTTACTACTTTTCTTGCCCCGGTTGTTAAGTGAAGCACTGCAGTTCTTAAGTGCGTGATACGATTGTTAAGTGACTCTGGCTCCCCTGATTGGCTTTGCCTGCCAGATGGTCGCAAAACGGGACTGCAACAACCGTCATAAATATGAACCAGTTGCCAAGCCTCCGTTGTTAAGTGTGAAAAACGGTCATAAGTTACTTTTTTTTCAACTTTGAACGGCCACTAAACCAACGGTTGTAAATTGAGGACTACCGGTATTCTGTATTCTCTAATCCCACCCCTTCAGGCCTACTGACCTTTCCAGAAGAAGTGAGTAACTTTTTCAAGCAGTGGTTGACTTCCTGGATCTTGGCCAGCAGCAAGCAGCTCTGCTTAGAGTAAGAATCTCGGCATTCATTCTGCAGTTGTGCAAAACAGAGCAACAAGTCTCAAAACTGGAAATCCAATGTGCATCCCAAACAGTTCAAGAAATAAGGAAAAAGAGAATTTTTGCAGTTAAGACGTCAACCGCGGCAGGTAGTCCTCGAATTTACGACCGTAATTGAATCCAAAATCTATGTTGTTGAGTGAGACATTTCCTAAGTGAGCATTTCCCCACTTTACGACCTTTCCTGCCATAGCTGTTAAGTGAACCACTGCAGTTGATAAATTAATGACATGGTCGTTAAGCGAATCTTCTTTCCCCATTGACTTTGCTTCTCAGAAGGTCGCAAAAGGGGATCACATGACTTTGGGGCAGACGTAATTATGAACCACTTGCCAAGAATCTGAATTCCGATCATGGGGATGTTACAAAGGTCATTAAGTGTGAAAAATGGTCATAAGTCACTTGTTTCAGTGATGCTGTAACTTTGAATGGTCCCTAAATGAACTGTTGTAAGTCAAGGACTAGCTATCTGCCATGGAAGTCTGAAGACTTAGTTACATATAATTACCGTATATACTTGAGTATAAGCCGACTCGAGTATAAGCCGAGACCCCTAATTTTACCCCAAAAAACTGGAAAAAGTTATTGACTCGAGTATAAGCCGAGGCTGGGAAATGCAGCAGCTAGATAACAATAAAATTGCTTTAATTGAGGCATGTGGAAAAGAGGAGTGCGATGGGACTGTATACACATAAACACGAATAGAAAACCGGTACTTTTTTTACATACATCTATCTATCTATATATTTACCGCGATCACCGTGATACACAACGCGCTTCCAGCGCCACCCTCCCCTCTGCCGACTCTGCTCCCCTGACACTCCATCTCGCTTCTTTGCTGTAAACCCCCTACCAGCACCCTCAGATCCTTCCCCCGCTGAGCAGGACACCCGCTCCCGAGGCACTCCTCCTCCTCCTCCGCTTGCAAAACCTGGTTTCGGCGATCAGTTCCATCACGGATTGCGAGAGCTACGGGAGGGGGGAAAAACGCTAGGAAGGGAAAGCGTGGGCGGCGTTTCACTCTAGCGGGGTCATGTGCGTCCGTCAGTTTCCGGTTCGTTTTGCGAAGCTTTAGTGAGACGGTCCGAGGAGTGGGGCAGCCGGTGGTCGTGCGGATTTTTTGTTCACTGGAGTATAAGCCGAAGTGGATTTTTCAGCCCAAAAAGTGGGCTGAAAAATTCGGCTTATACTCAAGTATATACGGTACTTGTGATTTAATTGCATATTCCCTTCCTGTTTTAATTTCGGATTCCACTTTGGCGCAGTTGCTCTCCCCACAATAAGAAGCGACAATAAGATTAGGGATTCAATAAAGGACTCTAGCATAAATAACGCTGATAATACTTTAGTATAATAGTTTGCTTTAGGCCAGGGGTGTCCAAACTTGGGACACCCCTGCTTTAGGCAAATCGCATTAATTGTTTTCTACATTTTTTTAAAAAATACTTTATTTTTTATTTGGATTCATTAGCCACCCAAATGCTGTCCAGATGTCTTATAACACTTCATTTATTCATTTATGTATTCGTCTAGCCGCGCGATCCTCGGAAGCATTTTCTTTACTACCGGTTTGCAGAGCCAAGGACAATCATCCCTACCAGTTCGGCCAAACTGAGCCGAACCGGGAGGATTTCACCCCTGCATCCACCCTCCAACAAAAAACCCTAGGGCATATTTTGAGGCCCAAAAGAAAATAAGACCCCGTAACATGGGTAACTCAAAATTGTCAGCACATCTAATATACTCTTTCCTCCTCCTATTTTCCTCACAACAATAACCCTCTGAGTTGGGTTGAGTTGAGAAAGGGGGACTGGCTCAAGGTCACCCAGCTGGCTTTCGGGGATAAGGTGGAATCTGAACTCACTAACTCCGGGTTTCTAGCCTATTGCCTTAACTACAGGTAGACCTCAATTTACAACAGTTCATTTAGTGACCGTGGTTTATTATCATTATGGAAAAAAAACCAAAAAGTTGTGATTTGATGTTAATGCCTTAGGTAAAAGTAAAGATTCTCCTTGTGCTAGTCATTCCCGACTCTAGGGGGCAGTGCTCATCTCGCTTCAAAGCCGAAGAGCCAGCACTGTCCGAAGATGTCTCCGTGGTCAAGTGGCCGGCATGACTAAATGCTGAAGGCGCATGGAACGCTGTTACCTTCCCACCAAAGGTGGTTCCTCTTTTTCTATTTGCATTTTTACATGCTTTCGAACTGCTAGGTTGGCAGAAGCTGGGACAAGTAACGTGAGCTCACTCCGTTATGCAGTGCTAGGGATTCGAACCGCCGAAGTGCCCACCATTCTGATCGACAAGCTCAGCGTCTTAGCCACTGAGCCGCTGCGTCCCTTATTAAAGCCTTGTTTTACTACAACAGAGAGAGTCGGAAGTCTATGTTCCTTTTTCTTTCTCTTAATCCTTCCTCACTTCTCTCCACCCCCCCCCTCCACACACACTTTCTCCTCATTGTTTTCCTATTTTCTTTTGTATCTTATTTTAGCTTGTAACTCAATTAAAATGTTAACGGGAAACAAAAAAAGTGACTTAGGACTGTTTTTTCACGCTTACGACCATTGTGACATCCCAGTGGTCACGCCATCAAAACTCAGACGCTTGGCATCCGACTCAGACTAATGACGGCTGCAGGGTCCCAGGGTCACGTGATCCTCTTTTAGCGACCTTCTGACAAGTAAAAATCAACGGGGAAGCCAGATTCGCTTAACAACCAGGTTACTAACTTAACAACTGCAGTGATTCACATAACAACTGTGGCCAGAAAGGTCGTAAAATGAGGCCAGATTCACTTAGCAAATGTCTCGGAGATTTGAGGCTCGATTGTGGTCGTAAGTTGAGGACTACCTGTACTAGACCGTATGACATATTGCAGTCAATCAGGAGTTTGCCGACTCCACAAGTGAATACAAAGACATGCTTTTAGGAAGTGCAAAGCCTGTAATGTTTAGGGTGTGTTTGTACAAAGCCAATTTCTGTGTGTTTTTGTTATTACTCACAGCAGGGGGGTTGGCAATCATCCACCTTAGAGCTGCATCAGGCCGCACTTCGCCCGGCAACCACGTGTTCTTTTATTAGAGCCCTGCTTGCGATGCAACTCCCTCGGGTTGTGCCTGAAGACCCACCACAGTTGTGGCACACAAAAAAGCCGCCCGCCCCGACTTACCGCCTGGGCTCCCATGTGCTTCTGCCGTTTTTGAGCTTCCAGCAGGTGGCACTGTAACCAGTCGCATACCTGGTTAACCATTTCCAGGCCTTGCAACAAGGCATCGCGTTCTCGCTCCAGCTGCTGCATCTGCTTCAGCTACAGAGAAAAACAGAGACAAAGACAGGGAGGGATGGAGGAAGGAAGGAAGGAAGGAAGGAAGGAAGGAAGGAAGGAAGGAAGGAAGGGAGGGAGGGAGGGAGGGAGGAAGGAAGAAAGGAAAGAGAGAAAGGAAGGAAGGAAAAAAGAGAGAAAGGAAGGAAGGAAAGAGGGAAGGAAGGAAGGAAGGAAGGAAGGAAGGGAGGAAGAAAGGAAGGAAGGAAAGAGAGAAAGGAAGGAAGGAAAAAGAGAGAAAGGAAGGAAGGAAAAAAGAGAAAAAGGAAGGAAGGAAAGAGAGGAAGGAAGGAAGGAAGAGAAAAAGAGAGAGGAAGGAAGAAAGGAAAAAGAGAGGAAGGAGGGGAAAAAGGGAGAGAAAGGAAGGAAGGAAAAAGAGAGAAAGAACGAAAGGAAAGAAGGAAGGAAGGGAAAGAAAAAGAAAGAAAAGAAGGAAGAAAAGAAAGAGAGAGAAAGAAAGGAAAGGAAGTAGAGAGGGAGGGAGAAAGGAAGGAAAAGAAAGAGAAACTAATTAGTGCAGCTTACTGCTTCTTTGACTCCCAGGAGAATTTTTTTACAATGACCCCTGAGCACTTTTAACTAGACACAAGAGCCTCTGAAAAGAGACCTACAGTATTCAGTCATCTCCCCCAAGATCCATAATTTAGGAGCAGATGGATTTGCATTCAGAAGAGTTAATGCTCAGCCCTCAGTTCCAAGGACTGAAAGCACCAAGGGGATGGTGGACATAATCTGAAACACAGAAGGTGCTGATAGCCGCAATAACACAGTTGGAAGGAACCTTGGGGGTCTTCTAATCCAACCCCCAGCTCAAACAGGAGACCCTGTACCACTCTGGACAAATGTTGTCCAATCTCTTCTTGAAAACCTCCAGGGTTGAAGCACCAATAACTTCTGGAGGCAAGCCATTCCACCGATTAATTGTCCTCACTGACAGGAAATTTCTCCTTAATTCTAGACTGGATCTCTCTTGGATAAGCTCCCATCTGTTACAGAAGAGGCTCGACCTCATAACCTCATTCTGTCTACAAAAAACCCCAATGTTTCTCCTCTTCATACCCAGAAGCAGATTCACAGCGTTTTGGCTCTTTGAAAGAAGCTCAGTTGGTTGAACAGCTAATTTGAACCTCCGGTATTTTATTTTCATTTAAAAAAAAAAACCTCTACAGCGTGGTAAAACTGCACATGGAATTCTATCAAAATCAGTTTTGAGAGTACAATACAATACAATAGTAGAGTTGGAAGGGACCTTGGAGGTCT
This sequence comes from Natrix helvetica, assembly GCF_964273705.1. Taxonomy (NCBI): domain Eukaryota; kingdom Metazoa; phylum Chordata; class Lepidosauria; order Squamata; family Natricidae; genus Natrix; species Natrix helvetica. Next base: position 347,358,960 of record NC_138548.1, read on the forward strand.
TCTAGTCCAACCCCCTGCCTAGGCAGGAAACCCTATACCGTTTCAGACAAATGGCTATCCAACATCTTCTTAAAGAGTTCCAGTGTTGGGGCATTCACAACTTCTGGAGGCAGGCTGTTCCACTGATTAATTGTTCTAACTGTCAGGAAGTTTCTCCTCAGTTCTAAGTTGCTTCTCTCCTTGATTAGTTTCCACCCATTGCTTCTTGTTCTACCCTCAGATGCCTTGGAGAATAGTTTGACTCCCTCTTCTTTGTGGCAATCCCTGAGATATTGGAACACTGCTATCATGTCTCCCCATGTCCTTCTTTCTCTTAAGCTAAACATACCCAGTTCCTGCAACCGTTCTTCGTATGTTTTAGTCTCCAGTCCCCTAATCATCTTTGTTGCTCTTCTCTGCACTCTTTCTAGAGTCTCCACATCTTTTTTACATCGTGGCGACCAGAACTGAATGCAGTATTCCAAGTGTGGCCTTACCAAGGCATTATAAAGTGGTATTAACACTTCACGTGATCTTGATTCTATCCCTCTGTTGATGCAGCCTAGAACTGTGTTGGCTTTTTTGGCAGCTGCTGCAATGGCATTTCAACATCCACAATAAACAGCGGAGAACCATAATTACCAAACTAAACAATTGTTGGCAACGCTAGCGGTACTGAAGAAACGAATAATTAAGTCTACATGAGCATGCAGACACGCAGACAGATGTACACACATACACAAATCTATACCAAGAGGAATCAACTCAGCCTCTGTCCAGAAGATCGAGAAAACGCAACTCTCGATGAAGCTTCCAAGACAGACCTTGGTGACTGCTAAGCATGAGCACAATATAAATGAAGACGCTTCCAGCACTTCAGGACTTCTATGGAGAAAAAGCAATGTCCTCCTCATACGCAGGATTTCACCTGCTGCCCACCTGCCATTCCAGAACTTCAGAGCCAACAAATATTGTTTAAGGCGCATGCCGGATGGACGAGGGCGTGAATCCCTAAGCTTACCCAGAGAAAGAAGCGCAAGGCGTGGAGATTGCTGAGGGCCGTTCCCAGCGGGATGATGAGGATGGTGTAGCCTCCTTGAACTGCCATGCTGGCCCTGGGGTGGCAGGCAGGAGAAACGCGGAGAACCCCTTACTTTGCTTTCCTTCACCTTTGGACTTCAAAGTGGAAGATCCCGACTGTGCCAGCTGCCAGCCAAAGCAACTGGCTGACCTATGAAGTGGTGAGCTTGAAGGTCTTTCAGCTGGCTGGCTGGTCAGCTGCCATAGATATTCTGGTAGATCTTCTGCTGAGCTGGAATGTTGGGCTAAATAATTTCTGAGGTCCCTCCCAATTCTAGGATTCTGCAAACCACTTCTTTGGTCTGCTTAGATTTCCAGCTGCGACCATCACACTACCTAGGGGTGTAAAACCCACATGGACAACTCCTCCTCCTCCTGTTTCTCCTGCAACCCACTCGCCAGCTCCTTCGGACCACTCAACCATCCCCTTTCTCCTTCTTAAATCCTGCTAGCCCTCTTTCCTTCAACAGATCCTTCCATGCCACCCCTTCCTAGCCTCCTCTCAACTTTCTCCCTTCTAACCCCCCTTTTCTCCTTCCATCTGTCTATCCCTTTCCTTCTTGAGCGGCCCCAACCCCAACCCCTGCTGCCTCTTCATCTGTAGCCACACTTTCATGTCCTACTCCTGGTGGCTTCCTCTCTAGCTTTCGCCCCCTCTGCTCTGCTTTTCCCACTGGCTTCTCCATCTGCGGTCCCTTCTTCTCCATTGCTTTCTGCTGCATGTTCTTTTTCCCCCTTTTCCCCAACTCATAACCCTCTGCTTTATTCAGTGTTTCTTTCCCTCCCCGTGACCCTTCCCCTGCCCGGGTAGAGGGTGTATATACTCAATATCTGGAAAATTCGGGTTTTGGCCGCACTCCGCTGAACTCAGCAGTTCTCAAAGCAGGCCAGCTTAGACTTCAAGCCTCAGTTGCCCGGGATAATAGGACCTCTAAACCCAGTCTTTTCAGCTGCCCACGTGAGCTCGGAAATGGAAGAGGTGAGCAGCGGGGTGAGGATTAACTTCTTTGAATGTCTAAAAACTTTGCCACCAGACTTCTGATTCTGAATCAGCAGGCGCTGATGGAGTGGATTTATTTAGAGCATTTTATCCCCGTGTATTTTTTTTCAAACCCAAGTGGGACAGGGAAAATGGCTCGCGAGAACGGGATGGGAAAAAGTTGGGGGAAAAGTGCAATGCAAGAGGACTGCACTTCAGATCAGCCCAAATTACACAATGTCTATTTCCCTGTCCTTGCGGCTTGTTGAAGTATTAACTTAGCAACCTTTAAGAGAGCAGAGCATACAGGTGTATCTGAATGTATGTGATTTTGTTGTGCAATTCATAAAAGTAATTTGTATTTCTTAAGGTGAGAGAGGAGAGGAAGAAGGGAATGGAATGAAAAGGAAAAGGAGAGGAAGAAGGGAAGGAAAAGGAGAAGAAGGGACGGAAAAGGGAAAAGAAGATGAGAGGAAGAAGGGAAGGGAAGGAAAAGGAGAGGAGAGGAGAAGAAGGAAGGAGAGGAAGGAAGAGGAGAGGAAGAAGGGAAGGGGAGGAAAAGGAGAAGAAGGGACAGAAAAGGGAAAAGAAAAGGAGATGAGAGGAAGAAGGGAAGGAAAAGGAGAGGAGAGGAGAAGAAGAAAGGAGGGGAAGGAAGACGAGAGGAGAGGAAGAAGGGAAGGGGAGGAAAATGAGAGAAGAGGAGAGGAAGAAAAGGAGGGAAGGGAAGGAAGAGGAGAGGAAGAAGGGAAGGGAAGGAAAAGGAGAAGTAGGGATGGAAAAGGGAAAAGAAAAGGAGAGGAGAGGAAGAAGGGAAGGAAAAGGAGAGGAGAGGAGAAGAAGAAAGGAGGGGAAGGAAGAGGAGAGGAAGAAAGGAAGGGAAGGGAAGGAAGAGGAGAGGAAGAAGGGAAGGGAAAGGAAAAAGAGAGGAGAGGAAACTAAACTTTTCATTAGCCCCATGGAATCATTCTCTGGATCCTCCTACCATTTCATATTCCATGGCACCAGAAATGGTATGTCTACGTGGTTCCTTTGGAATCATCCTGCAACGGCCACTTTGGGACAAGAAGCTGTTTGTGCTTCTGGATCGAGTGATTCCTTTCCCATCAGATTCTCCTAGAGAGAGAGAGAGAGAGAGAGAGAGAGATAGAAAAGGTTACCGGAGGCCTTTTTTTTTGACATTTCCCCTCTCCCCTTTAACTATGAATCATTTGGTTATATTTTTGCCAGATGATTTTACAAAAAACATAAGACGCCAGTACAGGTTGGAAGGCATCAAAAACACCAATTCTGAGATGCAACAGACTTCTTCTAAATGAGATTTCTTAATCTGTTGTTTTGTTCTTGTTGACAGGATCCAGTGCCTGATACATTTACGTAATTCAATAAAACTAACACAGACTGTTTTCTTCCTGAAAGCTGCAACTTCCAATAAGGGTCATTTCTGGAGATTCTAGGTGGCATCTTGAGATGGTGGATTTCGGCCAAGCCAGCCTTCTTCACTCCTATCATCTTTCTTGTCAGGAAACCAAAATCTTGAGTGGACCTCAGCTGAGTGCATCCCCTCATTTTTTTGTCCTGCCCAAACACCCTTAAGTGGGATTTTTCCAAACACAATCATCTTTCTTTTCCTCAATAGCCAGTTGAGGAAACCTGGTGAGATGTATAAAATAGAATAGAATAGAATAGAATAGAAGAGAAGAGAAGAGAAGAGAAGAGAAGAGAACAACAGAATTGGAAGGGACCTTGGAGGTCTTCTAGTCCAACCCCCTGCTTAGGCAGGAAACACTATTTCAGACAAATGGTTGCCCAATTTCTTCTTAAAAACTTCCAGTGTGGGAGCATTCACAATTTCTGGAGGCAAGTTGTTCTGTAAGGAAATTTCTCCTCAGTTCTAAGTTGCTTCTCTCCTGGATTAGTTTCCACCAATTGCTTCTTGTCCTACCCTCAGGTGCTTTGGAGAATAGCTTGACTCCCTCTTCCTTGTGGCAATCTGAGAGATATTGGAAGACTGCTATCATGTCTCCCCTAGTCCTTCTTTTCATTAAACTAAACATACTCAGTTCCTGCAACCTCCTATATATTGAGTATGTCTAGAGATTCTCAGAAATCCAAATAATGGTTTTTCCAAAGGTGTTTCCCCCCCCCCCAAAAAAAGGCAACTGGAGTTTCTTTTGGGGGGGGGTTGCCTTTGAAAATGTTTTTCTTCTCATCCAAGGATCTTCTTCAGAATCACATACCACTACAAGTTCTCATAACAAAATAAGAAATATTTCACAAAATTCATTTCAAAAGCCAATGAGAAATGGAATGAGAATGGGTACGAAAAAAAATAGAGAGGAATCCCCACTTCTCCCAACAACCTAAACTAGTATTAATCTGACATTAAAGACACAACTACAGAGCTGGTAAAAAGGATGCTGAGGTCCTTTTTGATATCTAATTAGCCCTTTAATTAAAGCTGCTAGTTACAAGGGCTAATAATTGATTAACTGAGCTAGAGGTGCCTTGGTCCTGATGAGATTCATAGCTGATCTCCTACAGACAGAATTAATGAGTAAAAAGCTGTTTATCACATACATGAAGGTTCTTCGTTGCTTCGTGATCTCCTGTTTATTCTCGTATTTAAGATGGATGGATTGACTACGTGTCATCAAGTTAGTGCCACTTCCTACATCACTTTTCTCCATGATGATCTGTCCCTCAACTGGTCCTTCAAGTCTTCCAATGATCTCCCTACTGCTACTTGATAATGGTCATCCTTTTCTCTCTCTTTCCACCTTTCCCATCGTTAAAGAAAATGAAGCTATTCTCCAAAGCATCCGAAGGCAGGACAAGAAGCAATGGGTGGAAACTAATCAAGGAGAGAAGCAACTTAGAACTAAGGAGAAACTTCCTGACAGTTAGAACAATTAATCAGTGGAACAGAAGTTGCCTCCGGAAGTTGTGAATGTCCCAACACTGGAAGTCTTTAAGAAGATGCTGGATAACCATTTGTCTGAAACGATGAAGAAGCTTCTTGGATGAGAAGTGAAACATTTTCAAACAAAAAAAACCCAAGAAAGTCCAGATGCCTTTTGGAAACGCATCTTTGGGACTTCGTGGAGGTTCTCAATATTAAAGGTCCTCCAACCACAGAGCTTGTAGAGTTGTTACTCCCCAAGTCACAAGGGATCAGCCATGCACAATTTATGAGGCAGCAACCTCAAGGCAATCTAAGTACAACCCTGTCATTAACTTTTGCTAGCTAGTATTTTGAAACAAAGGGTGTTGAAGCTTCTGCCAGATCACAGTTTGTCTTAAATGGGCTGCCGTAGGCCTGTGCCGCCCTAACGTAGGCACTATAGAGTCTGGGAAGCTGATTTAATCCAACAAAGACACTCCTCAAGTTATGATGGTAAATGGAACCTGTCCTTCGTGGTTATAACTTGTGATAGCCGTAAATCAGGTCACTCATGTAACCGAGCCAATTTTATGACCTTTCTTTTGGCGGCAGTCATAAAGCAACCATACTGGTCATTAAGTAAACCAATGGTTCACCATGAGCAAGTCTGGTTTTCAGCAAAACCTTTGTAAAAAATACAGTCACGTGACTGCAGAACACAGTAAAACAGCCATAAACGCAGCCTGGCTGCGAAGCGCCTGAAGTCCAATGATATGATCACGAGGGGATCCAGCTGTCAGAACATCAAATCCCGATCGGAAGCATTCGATCTGGGGCCAGTCTTTCATAACTTCAAACGGCCACTAAGTTGAAGATTACCAATTTCACACAGCCTCGTCCCCTGCACCAGGAATGCTGGAAGAAATGGTCCAAAATCCATGTCAGAATAGAATAGAATAGAACAGAATAGAATTCTTTATTGGCCAGGTGTGATTGGACACACAAGGAATTTGTCTTTGGTTCATAAGGTCTCAGTGTACATAAAAAGACAAGATACATTTGTCAAGAATCATAAGGTGCAACACTTAATGATAGTCATAGAGACTCTAGAAAGAGTGCAGAGAAGAGCAACAAAGATAATTAGGGAACTAGAGACTAAAACATGTGAAGAACGGTTGCAGGAACTGGGCATGTCTAGTTTAATGAAAAGAAAGGACTAGGGGAGACATGATAGCAGTGTTCCAATATCTCAGGGGTTGCCACAAAGAAGAGGGAGTCAAACTATTCTCCAAGGCACCGGAAGGTAGAACAAGAAGCAATGGGTGGAAACTAATCAAGGAGAGAAGCAACTTAGAACTGAGGAGAAACTTCCTGACAGTTAGAACAATTAATCAGTGGAACAGAAGTTGCCTCCAGAAGTTGTGAATGTCCCAACACTGGAAATCTTTAAGAAGATGCTGGATAGCCATTTGTCTGAAACGGTATTCCTGCCTAAGCAGGGGGTTGGACTAGAAGACCTCCAAGGTCCCTTCCAACTCTGCTATTGTATTGTATTGTATCAAAGGGTACAAATAAGCAATCAGGAAACAATATTGATATAAATCTTAAGAATACAAGCAACAAAGTTACAGTCCTGCAGTCATAAGTGGGAGGGGATTGATGATAGGAACAATGAGAAGACTAATAGTAATAGTAACGCAGCCTTAGTGAATAGTTTGACAGTGGTGAGTTTAGCAGTGATGGCTTTCAGAAAAAAACTGCTCTTGTGTCTAGTTGCCTTGGTGTGCAGTGCTCTATAGTGTCATTTTGAGGGTAGGAGTTGAAAGAACATTTCAGGATGTGAGGGGTTTGTAGATATTTTCACAGCCCTCTTTTTGACTCGTGCAGTATATAGGCCCTCAATGGAAGGCAGGTTGGTAATTGTTTTTTCTGCAGTACTGATTATCCTCTGAAGTCTGTGTCTGTCTTGTTGGGTTGCAGAACCAAACCAGACAGTTATGGAGGTGCAGCTGATGTCAGACTCAATAATTCCTCTGTAGAACTGAATCAGCAGCTCCTTGGGCAGTTTGAGCTTCCTGAGTTGGCGCCCAAAGATACGTTAGTTACATATGGTGCAAAGGCCCACAAAATGAAGGGGCACAGGTGCGCGAAATGGGGAAGGCCGCCCAGGTCACCCCTCAATACACAAGGCCTCCTGGGCATGGGGTGGGGGGGGTGGAGTGCCAGCCATCAGCCACGGATCGTGCGGCAGCTGCTCGGCGAAGCGGCTCTGGGTCAGCTCGACAGATGGAAGGATGCCTGAGGCTCGTTGCCAAATGCTTGAAGCCGCAGCCACCGTCTCCTCACTGCACCTACCGCAGCTGAGGGATCAGCTGCCAGTCGGAAGGCCTACCGAAGCCCTTCCATCGCCAACGGGATATTCTCCGCGAGGCTGACAGGCCTCTTAAACCCCTCGCCCAATCGGAAGTGCGCTCTGTTTTTCTGCTACCCGCTCTTGACTTAATTCATTCTGGCAGGCGTTTGGGCGAATCTTCTTGGATCAAAGTTGTGCGAAGAAGCCGGCTCCCTTCCTCCGCGAATTCAATTAAGAGAAACTGACAGTTGGAAAAATAAATGCAAATCGGGGTTCTGGCTAGCCAGGCCGGGGCAATGAGACCGCTAGGAGGAAACTACAGAAAGCCCTCGACTTACAACAGTTCATTTAGTGACCGTTTGAAGTTGCAACGGCACCGGAAAAAAGTGACTTATGTCCATTTTTCACGCTTACGACCATTGCATTCCCAAGGTTACGTGATCAAAATTCGGATTCTTGGCAACTGGTTCATATTTATGATGGTTGCAGTGTCCTGAGGTCACGTGATTCCCTTTTGCGACCACTTCTAACAAGCATACTCAATGGGGAAGATGGATTCATTTAATAGCCATGTTACTAGCTTAACAACTGCAATGATTCACTTAACAACCATGGCTAGAAAGATCGTAAAATGGGGCAAAACTCACGTAACAAATGTCTCACTGAGCAACCTAAATTTTGGGCTCAATTAAGTCGAGGACTACCTATACTAACTTTGTCCATTTCTCTGTCCAGTTTAATAATATTTTTTCCTGAACCCCAGAAAGGTTGGGGTGGCAATTCACAATCCACCAATATAATCCAAAAATATAATGGTAAACTTTTCTTATGAGCCCCAATTTAATGCCTTCCAGATGCATCAAAAGAAGCAATGGATGGAAACTAATTAAGGAGAGAAGCAACCTAGAACTAAGAAGAAATTGACTGACAGTTACAACAATTAATCAGTGGAACAACTTGCTTCCAGAAGTTGTAAATGCTCCATCATTAGATTGAATTTAAATTTAAATTCCAATCAGTTCAAAAGAGGATGACACCCTAGGCTCTCAGTGATTTACCTCCTCTCATCTTAAAAACGATAAATCAGCAAAAATAGTTGATTTAACTGTGCCTTTCCATTATCCAAGTATTGTCCATAACACAAGGAAAAACAGATTTAGATACAGCTACTAAACCAGAAATGAGAAATCCAAAAGAATGGAATTGGAGCCCAACTTCAAAACAATAATATTTATCAGACAGATAAATTAGACTTCCAGAAACAGTATAGGTCAATCCTTCATATCATGAGCTACTTTCAACTGTCCCCCATCTGTTGCTTATGTCGTCTCCATCCTGCTTAGCTAAAAACTCGCTGGGATGATAGAAATTATACTTTAACCAATTGGAGGAAGTAATGTGTTGGGGTTTTTTGCTTGCAAAAATTCAGGCACACAATAGTTCCGATCGGAATCTCGTTGACGGTGTTATGCGGTCTGTTTTCTGTGCTCTTTTTATTTATTTTTTTCTTTATGTTTCCTCTGTAGCTACATTGCTTGCAAATCATTTTGCAAAGACAATGAAGGGGTGATATACGAGCACAACTAATAAAGAGAAAAGAAATGAAGGAAGGAAGGAAGGAAGGAAGAAAGGGAGATTATGGAGTTGATCTTTCTTTAACAAATCCAATTCCTGAATAAGGAAAGAAGTAATTGAGAAGTTAGGAAGGAAGGAAGGAAGGAAGGAAGGAAGGAAGGAAGGAAGGAAGGAAGGAAGGAAGATAGATTACGGTATAGATCTTTCTTTAACAAATCCAATTCCTGAATAAGGAAAGAAGTAATTGAGAAGTTAGGAAGGAAGGAAGGAAGGAAGGAAGGAAGGAAGGAAGGAAGGAAGGAAGGAAGGAAGGAAGGAAGGAAGGAAGGAAGATAGATTACGGTGTTGATCCTTCTTTAACAAATTGATTCTTGGATAAGGAAAGGAGTAATAAGGAAGGAAGGAAGGAAGGAAGGAAGGAAGGAAGGAAGGAAGGAAGGAAGGAAGATTACGGTGTTGATCTTTCTTTAACAAATCCATTCTTGGATAAGGAAAGAAGTCATTGAGAAGGAAGGAAGGAAGGAAGGAAGGAAGGAAGGAAGGAAGGAAGGAAGGAAGGAAGGAAGGAAGGAAGGAAGGAAGATAGATTACGGTGTTGATCTTTATTTAACAAATCCATTCTTGGATAAGAAAAGGAGTAATTGAGAAGGAAGGAAGGAAGGAAGGAAGGAAGGAAGGAAGGAAGGAAGGAAGGAAGATTACGGTGTTGATCTTTCTTTAACAAATCCATTCTTGGATAAGGAAAGGAGTAATTGAGAAGGAAGGAAGGAAGGAAGGAAGGAAGGAAGGAAGGAAGGAAGGAAGGAAGGAAGGAAGATAGATTACGGTGTTGATCTTTCTTTAACAAATCCATTCTTGGATAAGGAAAGGAGTAATTGAGAAGGAAGGAAGGAAGGAAGGAAGGAAGATTATAGTATTGATCTTTCTTTCACAAATCCAGTCCAGCATAAGAAGTGGCAAAGAGGGTGTCCAGTGTAGAATAAAGGGAGCCCATCTGCTGACCAGAAGGAATGGAGAATTGGGAGAGAAAGGAGAGCCCCCTCCCCATTGTTAATTCTGCAGTTTTCTAATCCCACTCCCACCCTGCCAGCCTCTGGTCTCTGCACGGCCCATTAAGGAAAGCTCCTTATCCTTGGGGGGCTGGGAGTTGGATCAGAGCAGCTGGTAAGAGGATTGGTTATCTCTACAGCCTGGAGAGCCCTGTTTTGGTTCACTCAATCCCTGGCCGTATGTTGTTGGCTTGTTGGGGTCATGTTGATGCTGGGTGGAGGAGAAAAGGCTTTGGTAGCATGAGAAGGAAAGTTAGCCCATCACATCCCTAGCTAGTATTTGTCTTAGTAAAAGGAGAATATTTGTAGCTCAGAGTTGGAATGAGGGGTCCTTGGTGCTCTCTGAGCTTCCTTGTTTTCTTACAGACCTTTTATTACCAAACTAGGTAACAGCATCAGGGCTAGTAAGGAGTGGCATTTGCTCTCAGTTTATAGTCTAATGGGTTGCCCCATCAGTGTTGGTGAGGGTAGTCTTACAAGTTCTTTGTTTGGACTGTTTACTTGTTTGGCAGTTCCTTGATTGGGGTATTGTTTACTTTTTTGATTGTTGGCCTGATCCGTGGTGGGATTCAATTTTTTTTTACTACTGGTTCTCTGGGTGTGGCATGGATTAGTGGGCGTGGCTTGGTAGGTGTGGCAGGGGAAGGATACTGTAAAATCCCCATTCCCTCCCGATCAGCTGGGATTCGGGAGGCAGAGAATAGATGGGGGCAGGGCCAGACAGAGGTGGTATTTTCCGGTTCTCCAAACTACTCAAATTGCTGCTACCGGTTCTCCAGAACTGGTTAGAACCTGCTGAATCCCACCTCTGGGCCTGATGTTAATCTAGAAGTTAATTTATGTTCATCTGGGTGCTGATTGCCGGTGGTGTTTTTGTTCCCTTTTTGGCTGGTTGATTTATTCTTTGTACTATTTGTCTTTTCCTCCTTATCTCTCCAACTGCAAAGTCTTCCCTTCTCTTATCCTATCCTTTTCCCCATTTTCCACCTCACCCAAAGGGCCTTCTTTCTGACATGTCCCCATGACAATGACTTCGTCTGGTCCACAGCCTGCTATGCAGCCGTGGGATTCAGCCGGTTCGGATGGGTTCGGGCAAACTGGTAGCTCTGACGATCAGCTGGGGAGCGAACCAGTTTGCTTCGACGATCAGGTGCGCCTGGCCGCCCCTGTGCTTTACCTATGTCCTCTCAACTGATTCGAGTGACAAAGCGGATTGCCGCGCCTCAGCTGTGTTACTCCCCAGAAGTAATGTGGAAGGTATGTTTTGTTAAAATTGTGCACGCACGCGGAGCGAAGCACGCAATCACTGAACCCGTGATCCCGCCACTGCTGCTATGGATGCAAGCCAAAGTCAACTCAAAATGGCGCAGTCTTCTCCCCCTCTGTTCTTAACCTGGAGACAACCTGAAGGCATGTGAAATCTGCTAGTTCAGGAGTGTCAAACACAATCCCATCGTGGGCCACGTCAGGGATTTGCTTGTCCTTGGGGAGATGGGGTGGGCGTGGCCTAGTCAATGCAGCTGACTGGGTGGGCATGGCCAGGACAACTCCGCGGCCTATCACGGGCCGGATCCGGATTGACATGCCTTTGCTAGTTTTATTCCTTTTAATTTGGAGGAAAGTCGAGGAAAATAACTTGAAACAGAGACCACAGAGGGAGGGGAGCAGGGGTGGGTTCCTGCCAGTTCTAATCTCTTCTATAGAAGAGGTTCCACAAATCTACAGTGCCGTTTAGAACCGGTTCCAGCTCCCTCCCCCCACCCGTCCGCACATCATCAAGATGAAGAGCGAGAGGAGGAATTCTGGGAGTTGAAGTCCACAAGTCTTAAAGCTGTCAAGTTTGGACACCCCTGGGGTTTTTTTTCCCTAAAGGGTTAGGGGTGCAAGGGTCTTGTAACTTGACAGCTTTAAGACTTGCATGCTTCAAATGCCAGAGTTCCTGAGCCAACATGACTGGAGGAGGAATTCTGGGAGTTAAGTCCACAAGTCTTAAAGCTGTCAAGTTTGGACACCCCTGGGGTTTCTTTTTCCTAAAGGGTTAGGGGTGCAAGGGTCTTGTAACTTGACAGCTTTAAGACTTGCATGCTTCAAATGCCAGAGTTCCTGAGCCAACATGACTGGAGGAGGAATTTTGGGAGTTAAGTCCACAAGTCTTAAAGCTGTCAAGTTTGGACACCCCTGGGGTTTCTTTTTCCTAAAGGGTTAGGTGTGCAAGGGTCTTGTAACTTGACAGCTTTAAGACTCGCGTGCTTCAAATGCCAGAGTTTCTGAGCCAACATTTTGGTTGCTAAGCAAGAGCGTTGTTAAATGAGTTTCACCACGTTTTACAAGTTGGCCATGCCCACCCAGTCACACGGCTGTCAAGCCACTCCCACAAAGCAGGCCACACCTACAGAAGAGGTTCTAAAACTGTTTGAAACCCACCACTGGAGGAGAGCGACAGTAACAGTTTTGTGCCTGTGTTATGCACTGCTGGCCCACTCTGAGATGTCATTTTCTGTGAAGATTTCAATATAAAAATGTCCTCAACATTCGTTCACTGACCATTCAAAGTTACAGTGGCAGTGTCTTACGGCCAATTTTTGCACTTACGACCATTACAACATCCCCATGATCACAGGATCAAAATTGGGGCACTTGGCAACTGATGAATACTTATGACTGCTTGATTCACTTAACAACTGCAGGGATTCGCTTAACAAGCACAGCACAAAAAAAGTCGTAAAATGGGGCAAAGCTCACTTTAATACAATACAATACAATAGCAGAGTTGGAAGGGACCTTGGAGGTCTTCTAGTCCAACCCCCTGCCTAGGCAGGAAACCCTATACCATTTCAGACAAATGGCTATCCAACATCTTCTTAAAGACTTCCAGTGTTGGGGCATTCACAACTTCTGGAGGCAAGCTGTTCCACTGATTAATTGTTCTAACTGTCAGGAAATTTCCCCTCAGTTCTAAGTCTCTTCTCTCCTTGATTAGTTTCCACCCATTGCTTCTTGTTCTGCCCTCAGGTGCCTTGGAGAATAGTTTGACTCCCTCTTCTTTGTGGCAACCCCTGAGATATTGGAACACTGCTATCATGTCTCCCCTAGTCCTTCTTTCTATTAAACAAGACATACCCAGTTCCTGCAACCATTCTTCATATGTTTTATTCTCCAGTCCCCTAATCATCTTTGTTGCTCTTCTCTGCACTCTTTCTAGAGTCTCCACGTCTTTTCTACATCATGGCGACTAGAACTGAATGCAGTGTTCCAAGTGTGGCCTTACCAAGGCAATATAAAGTGGTATTAACACTTCACGTGATCTTGATTCTATCCCACTTTAAAACTTCATTGCTTAGCAAAGGATATTTGTGGCTCAATTGTGGTTGTAAGTCAAGGACTACCTGTAATGATGGTCACACTTTCTGACTTTTAAACCTTCTGATTTATTTAAAGAGTACTTTTACTGTTTAAAGAAAGATTAAAATCAGAGAACTCATTGTACACTGATTGGCCTTTTTGCATGAAAGAATCTGGCTCATTTTAAATGGTTACTTACTATGGTTTGGGTGCCAAGACAGGTGGTCTTTGACTTACGACCACAACTGAGCCCAAATTTCTGGCACTAAGTGAGACATTTGCTAAATGAGTTTTGCCCCATTTTATGACCTTTCTTGCTACAGTTGTTAAAGTGAATCCCTGCAATTGCTAAGTTAGTAACACGGTTGTCAAGTGAACCTGGCTTTCTCCGTTGACTTTGCTTGTCAGAAGGTTGCAAAAGGGGATCACATGGTCCTAGGACACAGCAACGGTCATAAGTATGAACTAGTTGCCATGCAGGGATGCTGCAATGGTTGTAAGTGTGAAAAAAGTCATTAAGTGAATTTTGCCCCATTTTTTACAACCTTTCTTGCTTCCGTTGTTAAATGAATCCCTGCAGTTGTTAAGTTAGTAAGGTGGTTGTTAAGTGAATCTGGCTTCCCCATTGACTTTGCTTGTCAGAAAGTCTCAGACGGTGATCACATGATCCCGGGACTGTCATAAATATTAACCAATTGCCAAGCATCACATTACCACAGGGAAAACTGGAATGGACATAAGTGTGAAACACGGTCATAAGTCACTTTTTTTCAAGAGCATTGTAACTTGGAACAGTCACTAAATGTGCTGTTGTAAATTGAGGACTACCTGAATTGTATTTGTCCATTTTCAAAGGACCCCAGTAGAATATTACTAGCTAGATACCCGTGCTCTGCTAAGAAACTATGTGATCGGGCTTGATAAATTGACACTTAAAGCTTGAAAATTAATGAGTAGTTACAATCGGGCTTGATACATTGACACTTAAAGCTTGAAAATTAATGTAGAATGTGAAACTAAGGCAAATGGCAGTTGGAACAGAGTTCTTTTCAGATGGGGAGGGGGAGTAGAATGTCTAAACTCCCAGCCCGCAGGCCGAATGAGTCACGCGCTGGCCATGCCATGCCCATATAAGGCAACTGGCAGTAGGAACAGAAGACCTTTCAGGTGGGGAGGGGGAGTAGAATGTCTAACTCCTTAGTATTGATGCCTGTTTATATAATACTGTATAAGAAATACTGATGATCTGATTGTTATTTCGGAAAATCCTTTCTTAGCAAGCACCTAGAAGCCAAGAGGAACATGCATGCCAAATTTCACATTTGTAGGCTTTATGGTTCTGGAGATTTCATGATGAATGAATGGTATTTGGCTTTTATATATATATAGATTTCCCTTGCCGTAAAAAAGGTCACCTGCTGGATTTCCTGCAATCCAAATTTTTGCAAAAGTGCTTTTTCAAAACACAACTGTTTTTCCTTAAAGAAATTTTGCTTCTTATCCAAGAAGCTTCTTCGGATCAAGGAAAAAAACCAAGAAAATCCAGTTGCCTTTTGAAAAAGCACCTTTGGGACAACCATGACCTGGATGACTAAGAATCTCCATAGTCAGGCAGTCCAAATTGCTTTGTATTCTTCTCTCTTTTTTTTGCCTGCTCTGATGGCACTCCACAAAATAAACTCTTCCAGCTCAAGGCTTTTTTTGTTTTAATTAGCCATTTTTTTCTGGCCTACTTTCCTGTTATTTAAAGGCATGGCACTCATCCATTCTGCCAGTCCCTAATCTCAGATGTCAGCTTCCCAATTTTCAACTGCAGGCCTATTGATCCAGCAAGTTGGAAAGGAACAGAAGGCAATCTAAATTAATTTCCCGCAGAGAAAACGGGAACACTTTCCCTCTTAAACTCTTCCAGCAGAAATCCTTCTGTGCAATCTGGGTTAGAGCATTTTCCCAGGCTGGATGGCAAAAGCCCAGCGCAATTTTCAAAGCGAGATTTGCAAGGATCCAAAGATGAAACAGGAGAATTCGTAAATCAAGCATTTTAGGAAGAGTCCCCCGTAAACTTGGGGGGGATGCATCTCATCTTATGTGTCTCTTCTCATCTCACTTATTTCCAGATTTAATCTAGAGTTTTAAAATTGCAGGATGAACTTAAAAATTAAATACCAGTAATCCTTGATTTATGACCAAAACATTTCTGTTGCTAAGCAAGATCATTTTTAAGTGAGTTTTGCCCTGTTTTACAACATTTCTTGCCACAGTCGTTGAGGGAATGACTACCGTTGTTAAATTAACCTGGTTGTTAAGTGAATCTGGCTTCTCCATTGTCAGAAGTTGGCAAAAGGTGATCATGTGACCCCGGAACATCGTCATAAATATGAGTCAGTTGCCAAGCATCCTAATTTTGATCATGTAGCCATGGGGAGGCTCCAATGGTCGTAAGTGTAAAAAATGATCCAAAGTCACTTTTTTCACTGCCTTTGTAACTTCAAACGGTCACCAAAGGGTTGTAAGTCAAGAACTATCTGTAGTCCAGTTCTCCTTTCATCTTTTGCCACTCCATCTCTGGATGTTGGTGGCCACCTCAAGATGTTCTCATTTCTCTTGCTTGTCCCTTGTTTTTCTGGAAGCAATTGAATTTCCTTGTTTTTTGCTTTTGAAGACTTTCCCTTCTCATCCAAGAAGTTTCTTCAGCTCTGATTGGATGGAGGGGATTGGAAGGGTTTATACTCCTTGAAGACAGCTGGTCATTTGCATTCTTTTTAGAGAGTCATTGAGGCCACTTGGGAGGCTTATCTGTGTCTTTAAGGTCACCTGAGTGGTGCAAATGGTTCCTGTAGTATGCTTTCTTCCCCCTCTGGAAATCTATGCCTACTCTCACTCATTCAAAGGGTGTTAATCCCAAATTGTATAGCTAAATGTCCTCAGGACACAGATAAAGTGCTTTAGTAAAAGGTCAAGGTTCCCCTTGCACATATGTGCTAGTCGTTCCCGACTCTAGGGGGCGGTGCTCATCTCCGTGTCAAAGCCAAAGAGCCAGCACTGTCCAAAGACATATCCATGGTCATATGGCCGGCATGACTAAACGCCGAAGGCACGCAGAACGCTGTTACCTTCCCACCAAAGGTGGCCCCTATTTTTCTATTTGCATTTTTTAGGTGCTTTCGAACTGCTAGGTTGGCAGAAGCTGGGACAAGTAACGGGAGCTCACTCTGTTACGCAGCACTAGGGATTCGAACCTCTGAGCTGCGGAACCTTCGAACCTTTCTGATCAGCAAGCTTCCAGGTGCTTCAAGGACCCTCTAAAACAGTGTTTCTCAAACTTGGCGACTTTAAGTCCTGTGGACTTCAACTCCCAGAATTCCCCAGCCAGCTATGCTGGCTGGGGGATTCTGGGAGTTGAAGTCCACAGGACTTAAAGTCGCCAAGTTTGAGAAACACTGCTCTAAAAGAATGCAAATGACCAGCTCTCTGCTAGGAATATAAATCCTCCCTTCCCTTCCATCCTGCCAGAGCTGAAGAAGCTTCTTGGATGAGAAGCGAAACGTCTTCAAAAGGAAAAAAGAACCAGAAAAGTCCAGTTGCCTCTTGAAAAAAACGCACCTTTGGAACAACCATGATCTGGATGACTGAGAATCTCCACAGAATTTCTCTTGCTTGGTTTTGCTTCTCTACCAGAAAACGAAGCCCCCCAATCACCCACCCACCCACCCCCAATTCCCAAACCCCATCATTCCAATACTGGCCTCCTCCCGCCCTACTTACGTGTCCGACTCGTCTTCTTCACCTGGGCAGCTCCGCGTCCCCCCTCCGCCTCCGCCACCGCCTCCTCGGCTCCTTCGCCTTCGGCTTGGCGGAGGGCGATTCTCAACCCGGCCACTAGGCGGGGGAAACTTAAAAAGCCCCCGCACGGCTCCGCCACCCGCTGAAGGGCTTGCAGGACCCCGGCTGGGATCTCTTGGTGGTCTCCTTGCGGGGCCACCCCAGAGCCGCCCCGACCCCAGCGGCTCTCGATTTCCGAGATGTGGACGGTCCCTTGGCGTTGATCGTCCAA
Source organism: Natrix helvetica (assembly GCF_964273705.1). NCBI lineage: Eukaryota > Metazoa > Chordata > Lepidosauria > Squamata > Natricidae > Natrix > Natrix helvetica. The sequence continues at coordinate 347,376,255 of NC_138548.1, forward strand.
GATTTCGAAGAGGATCCGGAGGTTCTGGAGGAAGGGGCGAGGCAGGCGGGGGCCACTGGGAGGAGGGTCTTCTGCGATGGGGGGAAGAGAAGGGGTCGCCAGCCCCCCAGAAGTCATCGGAATGGCCGGGGGGGACACGGGGGCTTCGATTTGGAGTGACGGGGTTGAGCAGCCCGCTGGCCGGGCGAAAGAAAGTTGGAAGTTCTGGGAATAAAGCTGTGAAAAGCTCTTTTTGGGGGGGGGGGGGATGCAATAATTCTTCCCGGCCAAAGAATCGGAGTTAACGGGGCTCCGTGGGAAGGACGCCGGCGAGCGGCTTGGTCAGGGCAGAAGAAGCGGGCAACCAAAGCTTCCCCCCCTCCCTCGCTTCTCCCTCTCTTTTTCCCTGTCCGGCCCCGGCAGTCAGAAGTGGAAGATCTCTGATTTGACCCAGTCGAAAGATCTGATGGGATTGGGTCATGTGATCCTCTCGGATAATCACCCTGGATGCCAGACGATTAGCAGCTCTGCTAATGAGGTGGATTCCTTTCTCTCTGGAGTGACCGGGGAGGGGAGGGGAGGGGGAGAGTTCTGTTTTTTTTTAAGTGTTTTTTTTTTAATTTTTCAATTTTATTAACAAACATGTAAAATACACACACGCAAAACTTAGACATACAACACATTTACACAATGCAATATAAACAGGAGCTTCCTGTTCTTTCTAATAGCAATTATCAATCGATAGCGCTCACCTTACATTATTTTCCCTTCAATTGTATTTCATTTGGGTTTCACCATTCTTAACTTTCTTATTTTACTCATAACTATTGTTTTTGAGTTTTGTTACGTTCCTTCATTGATTTTTGTTTCTTTCCTTCATCCACCTATACCATTTGTCCCATATCTGGTAGAATTCTGATTCTTCTTTTCCCTGAATTTCTTCAGTTAGTTTGTCCATTTCAGCACAATCCATAACCTTTCTTATTATTTCATCTTCGCTTGGAGTTAGTTTGTTTTTCCATTTCTGGGCATAGGCAATCCTTGCCGCCGTAATTATATGTAGTATTAAATACTGGATTTCTTTTTTGTATTTCGCAGACATTATTCCTAATAAAAATTCAGGTTTCCATTCTATTTTAACCCCCGTTATTGCCTCCAGCCAATTTTTGATCTTTTTCCAGAATTTTTTAGCCTCCTCACAGGTCCACGTTTTTTTTTAATTTCTCCTACAAACATCCCCAAATATTCAATCTCGTAGCTATTATTAATGTGTGTTATCTTTTAACATTTATAACAATTTTTCTCCCCTTACGTTTAAAATTATAATCGAGATTACTTTTCTGCCATCTCTTATTTTACAACGACCGTACTTCTTCCTTCCTTCCTTCCCTCCCTTCTTCTCTCCTACTCTCCTTTCCTTCTCCACTTCCCCTTCCTCTCCACCACTCCTCCCCTCTTCTTCCCTTTCCTACCCTCTCTCCTACTCTTACTTCCCCTCCAGTTCTTCCTCTCCTTTTCCTTTTCTTCTTTCCCTCTCCTTTCTCCTCTCCTCTCCCTTTCCTTCTGCTCCTCTCCTCATTCCCTCTTTCCGTTGTTGTGTTTACCTATTTCCTTCCTTCGCCTTCTGTGGTTGGAACCAAAGTGTAGCCTCTTTCTTCTCTTCCTCTTCTCTCTTTCTCTGACTTACAGAATAATGGAGATGGAAGGGACCTTAGAGGTCTTCTAGTCTAACCCCTGCTCAAGCAGAAGAGCCTATTTCATTTTAGACCAGGGGTCTCCAACCTTGGCAACTTTAAGCCTGGAGGACTTCAGCTCCCAGAATTCCCCAGCCAGCGTTGCTTTGCTGGGGAATTCTGGTAGTTGAAGTCGGCTAGGCTTAAAGTTGCCAAGACCCTTGTTTTAGACAACTAGCTGCCCAGTCTCTTCTTAAAAGCTTCCAGTGATGAAGCCCCCACAACCTCTGAAAGCAAAGCTGTTCCACGGGTTGATTTTTCTCACTGCTAGGAAATTTCTTCTTCATTCCAGGTTGCTTCTTTCCTTGGTTACTTTCCATCCATTGCTTCTTGTCGTCTGATGCTTTGGAAAATAAGTTGCCCCCCTCTTCTTTGTGGCAGCCCCTGAAATATTGGAACACTGCTGTCATGTCTCCCCTACTTCTTCTTTTCATTAGATTGATGTAATCTAATCAGAATAGAGCTGGAAGGGACCTTGGAGGTCTTCTAGTCTAAGCTCCTGTTTATGCAGGAGAATATATATATATACACACCATTTGAGACAAGTAGCTGTCCAGTCTCTTAAAAGTCTGCAGTGATGAAGCTCCCACAACTTCTGAAGGCAAACTATCCCATTGGTTGATTGCCCTCACTGTTAAGAAAACTTTCCTTAGTTTGAGATTGCTTCTCTCTTTGATTAAGGTAATTCCCCTCCATCGTTTCTTGTCCTGCTTTGGTGCTTTGGGAAATAGGCTGACCCTCCTCTTTTTTGTGGTAGCCCCTCAAATATTGGAACACTGCTGCTCCTTCCCAAACCGTCATCTCCAAACCTACATCAGGAAATTCCTTATCAGACCTAGCTACGTTTACAAAATTATCTGCAGAGTTTCCTATTTCTAGAATACTTTCTCACACTACTGTAGATAGTTTTATTTATTTTTTTAAAAAATGCAGAAGGCAGGGGAGAAGATGACTAGAAGTGTTGAAGTTGTAGAGTCTGTGGTGGGTCCCTGGCATCTTTGTCACATTTTGGAATGCTCTGCCCAAAGCGATCCCTTCGTTTAAATCACAATGACCAAGTTCACACAACATACCAAACCCAACCCGAGCAAGCCCTAATTCATAGGATGAAATGAGGGAGAAGGTTGAGAGAGCTCAGTTTGTCTCCATTGGATGCTACTATGGCTTCAAAGTGCTTTACTGTAGGATGGAAAGGAGGAAGAAGCCTTGAGTCACTGGGAGACAGGCTGCATGTAGATTTAAATGATTATAGTAATGATGTTGATAGTGGGACACGGTGGCTCAGTGGCTAAGATGCTGAGCTTGTCGATCAGAAAGGTTGGCGGTTCGAATCCCTAGCGCCGCGTAACGGAGTGAGCTCCCGTTACTTATCCCAGCTTCTGCCAACCTAGCAGTTTGAAAGCATGTAAAAATGCAAGTAGAAAAATAGGAACCACCTTTGGTGGGAAGGTAACAGCGTTCCATGTGCCTTCAGAAGGACTAGCACATATATGTGAGGGAATCTTTACCTTTAATGAAGTTGATGATACAAAGATGCAAACATTAATCACCCAGTTCTGAAAATGCAATTTTCTGCTTTCACGTGAATCTCTCCTTCCTTAAGTAAAACCGACAACTCTCTTGTGGGGTGGGAAGTGCATGCAGAAAGAAAGCAAATAGTTTTATACTGTACTTATATAAGAAAAGTGAGTTTTCAAGGTACCATATTTTTCAGAGTATAAGACACACCTTTTTGCTCCCCCGGAGGGAGAAAATCTGGGTGCGTCTTATACACTGAATACAGCATATTTGGCCCCCTGAAGCCCCCCCTTCACCAAAATGGACGTGCAGAGGGGTTGGGAGGCCAGCAAAGTGCTCCTGGGGGCTGGCGAGGGCAAAAACAAATGAAAAATGGGCTGTTTTTTGCTCATTTTTGCCCCAGCCCCTAGGAGCATTCTACAAGCTTCCCAAAGCCTATGCATGCCCTGTTTTTTGCATACAAAAAAGTCCCAGGCCCATTTTCATGAAAAACAGGCTGTTTTTTGCTCGTTTTTTCCCTCCCCAGCCCCCAGGAGCACTTTGCAGGCCTCTCAAACTTTCTGCATGAGGCGTGCAGAGGGTTTGGGAGGCCTGCAGAGTGTAAAACCTTTTTTTTAAATGTACCTCTTCAAAATCTTGATGTGTCTTATACTCCGAAAAATACAGTATGTAGGTTAAAGAGAATCCAGATAAGTCCAATATTTACTATCTTTGAAAGTAAATAAAATTAGCTAAGTTCTCTCAGAAGGTGGCAGTGTCTAGCCGAATTTGATGGGTTCCATCAGACCCCTTTCAGCAAAGTACAACTCATGGAGAAGCGGTTTATTTATTTATTTAGTTTGTCAAACATGTGCAAGGTAACAGGTATAAATATAAACATGGGCGTGAACGAAAGAAATGAATGCAAATAAATGGGGACAGTAGAACCCCCCCCCCCCTTACAGACCTCTTAGGAATGGGGTGAGATCCACGGTAGACAGTTTAAGGTTGAAGCCTTGGGGGTTTGAGGATGTAACAACGGAGTCGGGTAGAGCATTCCAGGCGTTGACCACTCTGTGGCTGAAGTCGTATTTTCTGCAATTGAGTTTGGATCAGCTTACCTTGAGTTTGTATCGATTGTTTGCCCGTGGATTATTGAGGTTGAAGCTGAGATAGTCATTGACAGGTAGGACATTGTAGCAGATAATTTTGTGTACTATGCTTAGGAGAGACGTAGTTCCAGGTTATCCGAGCCCAAAATTTCGAGCCTAGTGGCATAAGGGATTGGGAGCAGAGGAGTGGAGTACTCTTTTCATGAAATACCTCTTGTCCCGCTTGATCGTATTAACGTCCGATGTACAGGGTGGACTCCAGGCAGATGAGCTGTATTCAAGAATTGGTCTGGCAAAACTAGGTTTTGTAGGCGCTAGTTAGGAATACAATCTAGTGGTTAAGATACCAGGCTAGAATCCAGCAGATGGTGAGTTCTAGTCCCACTTTAGGAATGAGAGACAGCCAGTCATTCTCTCTTAGCCCAACCCACATCACAGGATTGTAGCTGTGGGGAAAATAGGAGGAGGAAGGAATATTAGATATGCTCCCTGCCATGAGTTATTTATAAAAAGTAATAAAAGTGGGATTTAAAAAAAATCTTTTAAAAAATTCAGACTTGCTTCATTCTTGGCTAAGAGACCCACCAAGAACTTGCAAATAAGTTCGAAATTGAGAAATCACATTTTGACACATTCTGTCTTTTGTCTAAGTATATTTATCCATTTAGTAAGGATGTATTACTTTTATGAGGGACGTGGTGTCTCAGTGGCTAAGACGCTGAGGTTGTCGATCAGAAAGGTTAGCAGTTCGGCAGTTTGAATCCCTAGCCCCACATAACGGAGTGAGCTCCCGTTACTTGTCCCAGCTTCTACCAACCTAGCAGTTCGAAAGCAAGTAAAAAATGCGAGTAGAAAAATAGAAAGTACCTTTAGTGGGAAGGTAACAGCATTCCGTGCGTCTTTGGTGTTTAGTCATGCCGAGCCCATGACCATGGAGACGTCTTTGGACAGCGCTGGCTCTTCAGCTTTGAAACGGAGATGAGCACCACCCCCTAGAATTGGGAACGACTAGCACATATGTGCAAGGGGAACCTTTAGCTTTACCTATTACTTTTATCCTTCTCATCTCTTTCATTACCTTCTCTATTAGCTTCATTATTAGGATTATTATCCTTTGTTATTATGATTATTATTACTTTGTTGTTTTGCGTGCACACTGAGCGTTTATGCACCAGAGACAAATTCCTTGTGTCGCTAATCACACTAGACCAGTAAAGTATTCTATTTGTATCTCTGCAGACAAGTCTAAAGGGGCATCTCCAAGGATGCCTTTACTTATTTAAGCTGTAACTTAGCAGGATGTTGAAAGTCAGCTAGCGTCTTTATCTAACGCAAGTGGGTGAGCTGACTGTTCCCGTTTATTTCTGTTTTTTATTGACTTATCAGATTTACAGAGCCCTCCATCTCACATGATTCTGTGCGGTGAACAACAAAACCAACAATTTGAACAGTCTCAAATAATCACTTAAAACAAATATAAATACAAAGAAAACCCTGGGAGAAATACACCAGAATCTCACATGGACAAGTAAGTCCTCAGGTTATTTTACCGGAGGGAACTCACTTAGGAGTCTACGTTTCTATAATACAACCAACTCACCGGCTCTGCTCCCAGAGCAGGGGTGTCAAACTCAAGGTCTGGGGGCTGGATCCGGCCCACGGGGGTGCTTAGATCTGGCCTGTGGGCCTGCCCTGGAAACAGTGAAAAATCGGCTTGTGCGGCCCTCACAAGCTCTGTTTCCATTACAGGAGTCGGTCACAGCTGAAAGTGGAGCTCAGGAACCCATTTTCACTGGCAGGGTGTTGCAGGAGTCCATCACAGCTGAAAATGGAGCTCAGGAGCCCGTTTCCAATGACAGAGGTTTTGCAGGAGTCCATCGCAGCTGAAAATGGAGCTGGGGAGCCTGTTTTCACTGGCAGGGCACTTGGGCCACCACAGGTGCCCCTGACACAAGTGAAGCCCAGCTGGCCAAACCACGCCCAACCCCCTCGAGGTCAAACACAACCCTGATGCAGCCCTCAATGAAATCGAGTTTGACACCCCTGTCCTAGAGGCTTGGCCTCTAATGGCTAGAGAATTGCTCCCCGAGAACTACAATGATCTGCTTTTGAAAGCAACATCTGGTCCGAAGCAGCATGCTAAAGCTGTGAAAAGGAGCCAGTCAGAGGAAGCACATGACTTCCTCCTTGAGAGAGCTATGGAGTGCACTTTGTATTAAAACCGGTGTCTGATGACTGTTATGGCCTTTTATGGTGTTGGAACCAGAAGGGCTGCCTTGTGCGTGTGTGTGCGTGTGTGTGTGTGTGCGTGTGTGAGATCTGTGTCAGATCTCACATTCCTCCCCTCTTCCAGTCCTCCAGGCTGAGCAAAATGCAACAGATGAGGTTTGTCAGACCTGGTAACAACCACATTATTTTGGGCACTGCCTGCTTAGGATGGGTTGGTTGTCTTGAGCTTTATATGGGCAAACTGCTTTGCCTGACAAGATGATTTTATCTGCTGCCTAAGAACTGTGGAAATTACAGCCCAGCACATCTGGAGGTTGCAGATGTTTCCTGCCAGCTGTTTCAAGGCCAGTGGCTGCAATTTCTGCCAATGTACATTTTTAAAAAACAATGTACATTTTTAAAACAAAAAAAAAATACATATCTATATGCTGTATATAAAAATAGCTCTGTGTGTGTGTGTGTGTTCCAGCATAACTCTGGAACACCTCAAGCAATTTCAACCAAACTTGGTACACAGATGACTTACTCTCTGGAAACAAATACTATAGGGGTAAGACACCCCTAAGACCCCTCAGGGGAGGTTGTTCTGTTAAGATATAGCTTGTTGTGCCTTCAAATGGCTTCTACTGTACTGCCGTAAAATGGCTCCTACTGTACAGCACAGTGGAGTTGCCATGGTAATGGCTTCACAGTACTCCACAAGGAGGCTCCCTCTGGTAAGGGGGGAAATCCAACATTAGAAATTACATTTTGATTGATTATATATAGAATAAATATCAGACTAGGAAGTACTATGTAGCCTTTAGGTAAGAATGTTCAGATTGACAGATGAACAGAGTAATTAATATATGGGATGTTTGGAATTATTAGAGTGGTGTATAGCGGAAGTCAGGGGGGTGGGTTTGATTGGGAGGTGGGGGAGGGCTAGGGTGGAGGGGGGGAAAATATATATATATAATTAATTTAGAAGATGGGATCAATGGGATATTGTTACTTTAAGAGAAATCTATATTATGATTTATATATGCTTAATTAATTTAGAAGATGGGGTGAATGGGCTATTGTTACCTTAAGAGAAACTTGTATTAGGATTGTTGGGAGGTGAGGGGGTACAATATCTGATTGAGAAATCTATTTTAAGACGGGGGGAGGGGAGGGGTTACAGTATTTGTATGTGATCTATATTATATGTCGGGGGGGGTTGGGGGGGCAAAAAGGGGGAAATCTGTTTGTATAAAACTTTTTCAATTAAAAAAAAAGAAATTACGTTTGGTATGGACATTTTCCCCCTATAAATAAATACCCAGGCAACACCAGGTTATCAGCTAGTATAGATCTAGATCTATCTATCTATCTATCTATCTATCTATCTATCTATCTATCTATCTATCTATCATCTATCTATCTATCTATCTATCTATCTATCTATCATCTATCTATCTATCTATCTATCTATCTATCTATCCTATCTATCATCTATCTATCATCTATCTATCTATCTATCTATCTATCTATCTATCTATCTATATCTATATCTATCTATCTATCTATCTATCTATCTATCTATCTATCTATCTATCTATCTATCTATCTATCTATCTATCTATCTAATCTATCTTTATAGCCCTCAAAGAAACAGTGTTGCAACAATTTCTGTTTCCTCTTATTTTGTCTAGCTTGTCACCCTGATCAAGAATGATCAGATACAGTGTAGTATAAATGTAAGTGCTTTATAAAGTTAAATGTTTCAACCTTAAGACAATGGTGTGCCCAGAAAAGAAATATGAGAGAATAGAATAGAATAGAATAGAATAACAGAGTTGGAATGGACCTTGGAGGTCTTCTAATCCAACCCCCTGCTTAGACAGGAAATCCTATACCATTTCAGACAAATGGATATCCAATCTCTTCTTAAAAACTTCCAGTGTTGCAGCATTCACAACTTCTGGAGGCAACCTGTTCCACTGATTAATTGTTCTAACTGTCAGGAAGTTTCTCCTCAGTTCTAAGTTGCTTCTCTCCTTGATTAGTTTCCTCCCATTGCTTCTTGTTCTACCCTCAGGTGCCTTGGAGAATAGTTTGACTCTCTCTTCTTTGTGGCAACCCCTGAGATATTGGAACACTACTATCATGTCTCCCCTAGTCCTTCTTTTCATGGATTATCTGGTAGGAGAATATGTCAGAAAAGGTTTAATTCCAATGATAATATTCCTTCCACATCTTAATTGACAATTAATTGACCCTACCTTCCCCCTCGGCTTCCTGCTCTCCTTCCATTCATGTTTTTAATTTTACATGATTGTACTTCCATTTTTCATTGTTTTATTCCTTTACTATTGTACATTTTTGTCACCATTCATTTATCCATTCATTTATTATTTAACTTTTTTTTTTTTTTGGTAAATCGCCCCAATTAACCTCATGGCAAGAAGGGTATAATAGGATATTTTCAAATAGATTTAACAAAAATAAAAAAGAAATATATTTTAGTACCCTAATGAATCTGGCTGACTTGTTAACTTTTAGAACATCATTCATATCTGTCTCCACTTTAGTATGTGGAGGAAGGCTAACTGTACAAGGAGGAAAATGCACCCGGTACATGTACATTGGCACTTTCAACTGTTCCTGTAGGGTGTGTGTTTGTGTGTGTTTGCATCAATGCTGGCTCCCTATCAGGAGTGGGATTTAGCCGGTTCAATGCTAATTTTACATCTGGTTGCAAGAACTGGCTGGCTGCACCCACCCCTCCCCTCCCAGGAGTCTCCACACAGCCCGTTTTGGATGCCGGGTAAGGGCAGGACTCACACGGAGGTTCTGGGAGGGCAAAAAACCAGCCTCCTGGAAGTTTCGGAAATCTGGAAACGGGGCCCCCTAGCCCATCCGGGGAGGATGTTTTCGCCCTCCTGGAGGCTCAAGGAAAATCCCAGAGCCTCAGGAGGGTGAAAACACTAACCCTAACCCCCCGTGGTGCAGGAGAATGAGTTACCCACACCCACCCAGCAACCAGTCAGAGAACCAATTGCTAAAATTTTTGAATCCCACCCCTACTCCCTACAATTGCCTGGACTAGTCCTTGCACTTTTCTTGACAACTTTTTGGAAAGTGCTCTGCCCTTGCCCTTCTTCTGGAGCTGAAAGAAAGAGACTGGCCCAAGGTCACCCAGCTGCCTTTGTGTCTAAGGCAGGGCTGGAACTCACTGCCGCCCAGTTTCTAGCTTGGTGCCTCAGCCATAATCCCAAGTGGCTCCTACGTAGAAGCTGCAAGAGAGCTATTTCAGGAATGGTAAAGACATTAATTAGAAGCTGTTCGGTGCAGTGGTTTAAATGCATCAGGTTTTTTAAAAAAAGGAAAAATGTGAATTCTCATCCCGCCTTAGGCACAAAGCTAGCTGGGTGACTTTGGATCCATCACTCCTTCTTAGCTCTAGTGAGAAATCAATAGCAAATCACTTCTGCAAAATGTTGCCAAAACAACTGCATGGAGTTACAGTCAGCAGGAATCAACATAGTAGAGATGAATGCTGGGCTAAAGGTAAAGGTTCCCCTCGCACATATGTGCTAGTCGTTCTCGACTCTAGGGGGCGGTGCTCATCTCCGTTTCAAAGCCGAAGAGCCAGTGCTGTCCGAAGACGTCTCCATGGTCATGTGGCCAGTATGACTAAATGCTAGAGGCACACAGAATGCTGTTACCTTCCCACCAAAGGTGGTTCCTATTTTTTCTACTTGCATTTTTACTTTCGAACTGCTAGGTTGGCAGAAGCTGGGACAAGTAACGGGAGCTCACTCCATTACGCGGCACCCAACTGCTGACCTTTCTGATCAACAACCTTAGCATCCTAGCCACTGAGCCACCAAGTCCTTGAAGGCTGGGCTAATTAACCGCTAATGAAAACTCGTAACTCTTTCAGAAACATATGAGATCTCTGAGTAAGACAGATACCCATATCAGGAGCAAGCATAAAGAGCTCATTCTCCTGGACAGGCTGAGCCAAGTCAAATGTACATGTTTCATGTAGGAAAAGCATTAAAAGTTTATTTATTCTAATGATTTATGGCGTAGTGTCGGGGTAGATTATACCGATGCCAATGTTCCTCCAGACACGTCCCTTGGTCTACCCTGACTGGATGTGCGTTTTAAAAGTTTTCTTTTAATAAAATATGTTTAGGCGGCATAATATTGGCAGCTTAATTTCAGAGTTTGTGTTCCACAAAGTAGCATTCAGGGTGACTTAAGTTAGCTTGCTGACAAATGGCCATTCTAAACAATAATATCTCCCATGGCAGCTATTCTGTCTGAAGCTGCCAGGCTGTTCAAATTCTTGGTGGGCCCCTTGCCTGAAAACTGACCTCTTCCTGTCCTAACACACTCAGATAATTCAGTAGCAAGAATAACACATTTTCCCCCTAGAGGGCTGAGCTTTTTGCAGTAAAGTAGCATAGACTCTTATCTTGTTCCTTAAAACCTAAAGATCCTATAAGCCTTTGTTAAACCACAGTCCATTTTATCAACTTCTAGTCCAGCCCTCTGTTGAAGCGGGAATTCCTATCCCTTTTCAGACAAGTGACTATCCAGTCTCTTCTTAAAAACCTTCAGTGATCGGAGCACCCACGATTTTTGGAGACAAGCTGTTCCACTGGTTAATTGTCCTCACTGTTAAAAAATTTCTTCTTAATTCCAGGTTGCTTCTCTCTCTGATCAGTTTCCAACCGTTGTTTCTTGTCCTGCTTTCTGGTGCTTTGGAGAATAATTTGACCCCCTCTTCTTTGTGGCAGCCCGTCAAATACTGAAATACTTCTAGGAAGCTCATATGTCTGGGTGAAGCTGGAACACAAGTCATCCTTAAGTCTAGCGTTGACTTCAACTTACTTCACATACTGTGCACATGGATGGGAGTGGGGGAAGTGACACGATTATATAATTTGTGCTATTTGTGCAATGATGTCATAATGCACATGTCCTGCCATCATAGCTTGTTTGCCTTTGGTTTAGTCCAGGCATATCCAAAGTGCGGCCCGGGGACCAAATGTGGCTCTTTTTCAAATTTCAAGCGGCCCGCAGCTTCTTCTCCCCACTGGAATTATTTGTTTAGTCTTTCATAAAATACCATATTTTTCGAAGTATAAAGATGCATCTTTTTCCCCTCAAAAAAGAGGCTAAAAATCTGGGTGCATCTTATACACTGAATGCAGCATTTTTTGCCTCCCAAAACTCTGCCCCCTTCACCAAAATGGCTGTGCCTAGCCTTTAGGAGGTTTTCAGAGTGCTCTTGGGAGCTGTAAAGGGCATAAATGAGCAAAAAACGGGCCATTTTTTGCTCAACTTTGCCCCCCCTAGCCCCCAGGAGCACTCTAGAAGCCTCTTAAAGGCTATTCATGCCCTTTAAAAAAAAGGCCCATTTTCGTGAAAAATGGGCCATTTTTGGGAGAGTGCAAAAACTTTTTTTTAATTTGCCTCTTCAAAATCTTGGTGCATCTTATACTCTGAAAAATACGGTAGTCAATTCGCATTTAATGTTAAGGGTTCAAAGAATGTCAGGCTGAATGATGGGCCTCACACATTTTCACCTCACCAAATCTGGCCCTCCTTGCAAAAAGTTTGGACACCCCTGGTTTAGTCTTTTCTGACTGTTGGAAGAAATGTCTTTCTGGGTTCAGTTCCAAGTGGGGGAAAAGACACTGGACACATGGAGGCTGCTTGGAAAGATGGTTTTAATGGTGGACGGGATCACATGGCTTGAGTCCTGAACAGAAAAGGGGGATCACATGCTTCCAGATGTTGGATGAAGAAGAAAAACATGAGAAGGGCTGAAAGTTCCTGGCTTTGTTCGCCCCCACCTCTCTGTTTTCTGTTCCTGTGTAAGAAATGTATTCTGATTGGTTGTCAGACTCCCATGGGGCCATGCAGAGGAAACTCTTTACGTTGTACTTTGAGTCCAAGTTTGGTTGAGCATTGCTTCTTCCCAAGTGCCCTGTGGTGAGATGGGTAAAGGCTAATACTATCATGCCTTAATTCCATCACTCTGGAGCTGAAGGAGAGGGATCTTTGTTGTGTAGAATAGACTGGCCCAGGCTTTTTTAATGGCCCATTGACAAAGGTGGGGGCTATTAAGAGTGAGTCTATTTCCTGCCTAAAAACATGTTTCTCCATTTCTCAACCAGGGAAATATAATATTCTACCTTTTCAATATTTCCCGGGATATTTCATTTTTCTAGGAGAGGGGTGGGTGCTAACTTCCTACATGACAATGCAGCTAATGGCAACAGAGCCAATACAATGAACTTTGGCTGTTTGCACGAAGCTGCCTTTTAAGATTCAAGCACCGCAGGTGCTTGAATCTTAAAAGGCTGCTTCTTGCAAACAGCCAAAGTTGATATGACCAAAATGAGGATCTGCGAGGAGCTAGACTTGCTTCTGAATGATTCCTGTGGTTAAGAAATGAGATTTCACACAAGCCCTCATTGTACATTAAAGTACTCCAGATGGGTTGGATTTAAATGCTACCCTCCCTCACTGCACTATTTGACTGGGAGAGGGGAGTTATAGTCCAACACATATTACAAGCCCCCATCTTTGCAAGGTGTTTTCCACTCAAGATATACAGGCAGTCTTCAACTTGCAACCGTTTTTTTAACCATGATTCAAACTTAATGATGGCTTCGGAAAAAGTGACTTACAACTCACCCTCACAGTTACAACTATCGCACCACCCCTGCAGTCACATAATCACAATCCAGGTCCCTGGCAAACATCTCACATTTACAATGGTTGCAGCATCCACACACAATTGTGATTTGCAACCTTCCCAGATGGCTTCAACAAGCAAAGTCAATTGGGAAGCCGGATTTGCTTATATGGCCACATGATTTCCTTAATAATGATGGCGATTTATTTAATAGCTATGTTGAAAAATGGTCATAAAATTTCGTGGTCACACAATTCACTTAATCATATCATTTAGGGACCAAAATTTCAGTTCCAATGGTGTGTCATAATTGGGGAACGACATGTATATTCCTGCAATAAATAGTCTCTTCCTTCTTATAAGTACATAATTATTAATGTTTTGGTAAGGTGTCTCCACAATGTAACCAACCAGGAACTAACTTTCCAGAGACTAACTCCTTTACGACCCTGTAATCCCTTAATTTAGGATAGAGTCAGGATGACTGGATGGAACTGAACATTTACTGGCTGGATGCCCTTCCTGACACCACATGGAGTTCACAGCATATATTTTTTTCTTTGTGCCCTAGGAGAAAAATATCTGCCACTACCTAGGACTGAACTCTCAACTTTCTGAGTGGGAGGCGAGCATCGTCACCACTAGGATACCTTAGATAAGCCACTCTAGGAACTAAATCTTTATTGTACTGCTAGTACAGCATCATAACCAAGTAATGGTAGCCTCTGAGCAGGGTGGAAAGTGGGTATAGAGCGCCTAGACAGCCATAGTTCAAATCCTGCACATCTGCGAAGCCGTATTTCCTTTGACCTCAAGTCTTCTGTTTCCTTCCATTTGCATTTCCTTGTTCTGCTGAATGCAACTGCATGTTTACATTTTCTCCATTCTTGTCCTGCAGACAGAATGGAAGTCGTAATAACTTTGACAATGCAACGAAATAGAATAATAGAAGACATCCCTCCCCCAAAGATGAGCGGGAGAAAAGGAAAATTGGAATGAAAGTCCAATAGAAAACCTGGCTAGACACTACAGAAAATTCATAAATAAATATGCTTGTTTTTTTTAAAATGGTCTGTGGGATTTTTAAAAATAGAAAGTAGATGGCTTTTGAAGGTTAATGTTTCATTTAACTGAGACTGGCTGACTATTCAGAAATAAGCCCTTAGTGACAATGCAACATCAAACTGCATTCCGTAAACTGGATTATATGTTCAAGAAAAAATGACATTTTATTGTATTCTGAGTTTAGTGTCCTATCAAGTTCATTAGGGGAGGCATTTGGGAAAATACTTTATTATCTGATGCAGATCATTACAAAATCCTCTCATGTAGATAAAGATATATAAATCTATTTTTCAAAGCATAATTTATCATTTATAGCTTTTCTGTACAAGCTCTTATGCACCAAAGACAAATTCCTTTTGTGCCCAATCACACTTGGCCAATAAAGAATTCTATTCCATTCCATTCCACTCCACTCCACTCTATTGTTCTAAAATGGTTAATGGCAGTTACATTATAATAGCTATTAGGTTTTTTAAGGAAGGAGAACCTCAGCTGTATTGGAATTGGGACTGTGACCCGTCGCTATACAGGTAGTCCTTGCCCCATGACCATAATGGAGGTTGCTCATTATGGTCATAAGTTGTGAGGGTTTTAAAGCAGATCATCATGTAACTGACCGGATTTTATGACATTTTGCATCATTTATTAAGCAAATGCCACAGTTGTTAAGTAAACTGGTTATTTGCTTTGGGGTGGTTTTTGCTAAAAACCAGAACTAAATGCTGGTTTTCAGCAATGTCATAAATCTTAGTCATGTGACCACGAGACGCTGCAAATGCCCGTCAATGCAAACCAATTGGTAAGTTTCCTAAATGTATTCACATGACCGGGGTGGTGGGGGGGAGAGGCAGTTTCAGAACTTCAGAACAAGGTCCTAAGTACCTTTGGGAGGGGCATTATAACTTTGAATGGCTGCTTAATCAAGCAGTTGTATGTTGAAGGACTATATGCGTGTGGATCAGGACAAAACAAGTAAGTTTCTAGTCCTTTGTACTGGCCTACTAGCTTCAATTTATAACTAGCAACAGATCCTTTGAGTCCAAGCTAGACAAGCCTCCAGGTGGGTCTTTCTGCATGAAACCCTTCCAAAATTGGAAACAGGATTCTTGGCTCTCTTCTTTTAAAAGCATATCCATCATCACCCATAGCAAAACAGGTCTGGCAGGTTTGAGTCTTGTTGCCAGTGTTTTAAGAAACCTGTTTGACGGGAAAGTTTTGGCATTTCCTCCCATGGGGCATTGGTTGGTCAAATTGACAGAACGTGCCCAGGTGGACAAATATACATACACACACACACACACATACATACTGTACATTTTTTGTTTATATATATACATATATACATATACATATACATACATACATATATATATACATACATATACATACACACACATACATACTGTACATTTTTTGTTTATATATATACATATATACATATACATATACATATACATATACATATACATACATACATACATACATACATACATACATATATATATATATATATATATATATATATTTATATTTATATATATATATATATATATACATACATATACATACACACACATACATACTGTACATTTTTGTTTTTGGTGAGTACAACCCCTTATGGACTCTTCCACAAAAATGAAAAAAAAATGAATTTGCAATTATAGTATGGATGATTAGACAGGATAGATTATAGAAAGAAAAAAAACCAGAATGTAACTTTAGTGAGAATAATTTAAAGTATAATTCTACTTATAATTACTGCGAAGAATATCTCAGGCCACTTCTTCATACTGTTCTCTTTTTTGCTCTCTTCTATTCTTTTTCTTATTGCACTTTGAGTTCTTTTCTTTTTGTTTTCCTTGTTCTGCTGTAGATTGCATTAGTTCTTATTGCTGGTGCTAAAATATTTCATAAAAATAGATGTAAGGAGAAAAAGAAAGAGGGAGAGTAAGAGATAAAGAGAAAGAGTGAAGGGAAAAAGAAAGAAAAAGATGGACAGAAAGAGAGAAAGAAAAAGAAAGAGAAACAGGGAAAAAGAGAGAACGCTAAAGAGAGAAAGAAAATGGAAAGAGGGAAAAAGAGTGAAAGCGAAAGAGAAAAAGGAAAGGGAGAAAGGGAAAAGGAGAGAAAGATGAAAGAGTTTGGAGAAAAAGAGGGAGAAAGAAAGAAAAAGTGAGAAAGAAGGGAAAAGGGAGAAAGCTAAAGAAAGAAAGAGGAAAGGGAGGGAAAAAGAGAGAAAGAAGAGAGAAAAGGAGAGAAAGATGCAAGTGAGAAAAAGAAGAAGAAAAACAAAGAAAGGGAAAGAGAGAAAGAGGGAAAAAGAAAGAAAGCTAAACAGAGAGAAAGAAAGAGGAGAGGGAAAAAGAGAAAAGAGAAAGAGGAAAAAAGGAAAAGCAAAAGAGGGAGGAAGAAAGAAAGAAAAAGAAGGAAAGAAGGAAGGAAAGAAAGAAAGAAGGAAGGAAGGAGCAAAGGAGGGAGGGAGGGAGGGAGGGAGGGAGGGAGAGAGGGAGAGAGAGAGAGAGAGAGAGAGAGAGAGAGAGAGAGAGAGAGAGAGAGAGAGAGAGAGAGAGAGAGAGAGAGAGAGAGAGAGAGAGAGAGAGAGAGAGAGAGAGAGAGAGAGAGAGAGAGAGAGAGAGAGAGAGAGAGAGAGAGAGAGAGGTGTGACTGGCGCGGCGGGTCCCGGACGGAGGCGAGGCGCTGCGGCTCAGCCTCCAGTCCGGGCAACCCCGACCCGGAGCAGCGGGGCCGTCTCCTTCCTCGGGGCGGGTGGTGGGGGTGGGGGCGAGCCTGGGCCCGCGGCTGGCTGGCTGGCTGGCTGGGCTCAGTTCCTGGGCGTGGCCGGAGTAGCGGAGGGAAGTTGAGGCGAAGTTGCCAGAGTCGCCTACTCGGCGCTGCTCCCAGGCCCCCGCCCGCTTGTCCGCCTTTCCCTCGCCGCCCCTTTGGGTCCCTGCCGCCAGCCTCCCTCGCCGCAACCCCGCGCCGTCCGTCGAAGCCTCCACCACCACCTCCTTCTCCTCCCCAGCCATGGCTGAAGAGAAGCCGCAGGTCGAGCTGTTCGTCAAGGTAAGCCGGCGGAGAGGGAACCTGGGAGAGGAGGGAGGGACCTCTCTGGCGTTTTATTGCGGGAGGCGAGCGGGCGTGCTCCCTTCCCACGGGCGCCCTAAGAGAAGAATGGGAGCGTTTCAATGGGGGGGGGGTCTCTAAGACCCCCAGCCCGCTTTCCTTACATAAAATAAACCGCGATCAACTCTATCTTGGAAAGGGGAGGGGGGCTTTTGAGAAGCGGGAAACCTTGTCTGTCTCTCTCTCTCTCTCCCGCCCACTTCTCCGCTTGAGCAAAGGGGAGCCAAAAAACCGAAAAAAGTAGCACGCGCGGGCGTGTGTGTGTGTATGTGTGTATTTATTATTACGATTTAAACTTTCTTTAGCAGACTTGGAGGAAGGTTGTTGGTTTTAGCTTTGCTTGCGATGCCTCGGTTCGGGAGCGCGATACGGGTTTCAAGGGGAAGGGGCGGATGGCTGGGGCCTGGGGGAATTGGGCGGGGGGGGATCGATCGGAAGTCTCAAGGGAAGTCAGAGGAGACCCGCCGACTCGCCTCGATCCCGGGGATCCCTGATCTTCGGCGTGATCAGGTCGGAATTCGACCCCGACGCTCCTTTTGACTCCACTTCCGATCTGTCAGTCTTGGCACGGGCGACGGTCGGGGGTTGAAAGGGAGTGTGCGGAATCCCGGAAAGACAAAAGTGAAACAAAAGAGGAGCGTGTGGCATCTTAAGAACGGAGCAATTCAATTCAATTTGAAATGGAGAATGGAAGGGATCTTGGAGGTCTTCTAGACCAACCCCCGGCTTTAAGCAGGAGACCCGCCTAGACCGTTTCAGACAAGCGGCTGCCCGATCTCTTCTTAAAACCCTCTTAAGTGATGAAGCACCCACACAACCTCTGGAGGCAAAGCTGTTCCATTGGTGGATTGCCCTCACTGTTAGGAAGTTTCTACTTAATTCCAGGTTGCTTCTCCCCTTGATTAGTTTCCATCCATTGTTTCTTGTCTTGTCTTCTGGTGCTTTGGAAAATAAGTTGACACCACCCTTCTAATTTGTGGCAGCCCCTCAAATACTGGAACATTGCTATCATGTCCCTAGTCCTTTTTTTTCTAGATCGGCTATACCCAATTCCTGCAATTGTTCTTCATATGTTTTTGTCTCCAGACCCTTAATCATCTTAGTTGCTCTTCTCTGCACTTTTTCCAAAGTCTCAACGTATTTTTTTAATGTGATGATCAAAACTGGGATGCTGTATTCCAGGTGTCCTCAACCCCCTACGTGTCAGTCCTTTTCTTTGCTGGTGATAAAAATCCTCCTTTTAGCTCACTTGGGTTGACACAGTGGGTGTTTCAGTGAGAAACTTCAGTTGAGAGCCTAACTTTGGGAAGTAAAGAGCAATCTTTTTTTTTAAAAAAAAAATTCCTCTTCTAAAACCCTGGTTTAGCTTGCTCCAGAAAGATGTCTCCGAGATGTTGCGGACTACAGCTACCATCATCTGATGAGATTTTTGTAATCTAACACATCTTTCCTGAATCTGGGTAGTGTAAGGTGGTGGATGGGTGAGTGGGTGGGGGAGGCAGTTTTGACATTTATTGCTGAATTTAGACTTGCTTGAGTTGAGGTTATCCTAAGGCAAATCTAGACAGCATACTAAAAGCAGAGACATCACCCTGCCAACAAAAGGACGAACAGTCAAGGCTATGGTTTTCCCAGTTGCAATGTATATCTGTGAAAGTTGGACCATAAGAAAGGCTGAGCGCCAAAGAATGGAGGCCTTTGAACTATGGTGCTGAAGAAGACTCCTGCGAGTCCCTTGGACTGCAAGACAATCAAACCGGTCGGTCCTAGAGGAGATCAACCCTGACTGCTCTTTAGAAGGGCAGATCCTGAAGACAAAACTCAAATACTTTGGCCATCTAATGAGAAGGAAGGACTCACTGGAGAAGAGCCTCATGCTGGGAATGATTGAGGGCAAAAGAAGAAGGGGATGACAGAGGATGAGGTGGCTGGGTGGAGTCACAGTAGGCATGAGCTTAAATGGCCTCTGGGGGATGGTAGAGGACAGGAAGGCCTGGAAGAACGTTGTCCATGGGGTCGAGATGGGTCAGACACGATTTTGCAACTAACAACAAGGCTCTTTATTGGAATAAAAGGAGTTAAGTTTTAGGATTCAGCAAGACTCATTGTGGCTTGTTAAAACAACTTCTGGTGACTTTGGGGGGGGGGGGGGAGTAAACTCCACCCTCCAAAAAGTGGAAGTGGAGAGGATGAAAATGGTGGAGACTAGACAGACATCCCAACTTTATTGGAAACCTTACTAAACTTAAATAAATGAAGTACAGTTAAGACAGTTTCCCTTTGTTTTTAACAATTTCCTTCTGCCAAATAATTATTGGCAACTTGGCTTCTGGGGGCTGAATTGAAGGCTTGGCAGGCAGCCACCCATAACTTGGCCTTCTGCATTTCTGTTCTACCATACTGTCAATTTAGGAAAAAAGTTTTAAGTTCGAATGAATCATCGGCTCTTAAGCCTTGACATTTTTCTCTCGCTCTCTCATACTTCATTTCCTTCCTCTTGAAATGCATACCAATGAACCAAGAAAGGACAATTTAAAATCTCTTGCATGGTTTGTGGCTGGGAGGGTGGGGTGCTCGGATTTGGCTGGTGCCTTTTTAGACTACTGTATAGACTTGCTGGTGGTGCCTTTAAGAAAGGTTTTGAAGAAAGGAGCTTTAAAAGAGTTGCTTTCAATGAGATGAATGACTATACAAATTCGATAAATTAATAAAATAAATAGATAACCCCTCTGTGCCTCTTTCTAAAAGCTAGGCTTCAGTCTTTCAAATTGCAGGTTTTCTGAATGGGACTTTTACAAGGTTTCTACCCCCCCCCCTTTTCATCTGACAACTCCCTACTTATCTAAATAAATGCATGATTAACAAAAACACTTAAACCACAGTTAAAATAATAAATACCTGTACAATCAAACCATTGGCAAAATAAACACTGTGTCATCGCAAGCCATTCATCCGTTCTATTCATTCATTTTCATTCATTCAAAACATATATTAAGTATATATAACATATATTATGTAAAGCCATTAAGAACCTGGCATCAAAGTTATTTAAAATATTTATATCATAACTGTTAAAACAACATCAATAATAAAACAATATAATGCATAGTTTTAACTGTTAGTTGCGATATAAATATTTTAAATAATTTAAATGCACATAATGATATGATATGATATCATATATCATATCATATCATATCATATCATTTATACATACAATATGATGCAAACATGATGTAAACCTACAGTATTGTTCCAATTAACAACCGACACATTTTGCGCCATTCAGATAAATTCTACAGGTAGAATTTATCTGTTCTGTCTTGTGATTCCAATGAATATGCAGGCTTGGCTGTCTGCCACGACTAATTACATTGGCTAGGAGCCTAGAAAGTTATCTTCAAGAAACCAAGATTAAATTTATGGAATGCTTTCTCAATGGCTAGTAAAATGGACTGTTGTTTCCTGCAAAGATTCCCCTCCCGTCGCTCCACCTATAAACTCTTTGGGAGAGGCCACAACTTTAGCCAGCTGTCCCTACTTCCTTCTATGACGTCTTCTCCACAGCTGTTCCTTTTTCCTCTCAGCTCTATGCATACGCACATCAGGGACAACCTCCCTCTGTTCCTCTTCACTGCTCCCTGACTCAGATGCCACCAAGCCTCTCTAGTTCCTGCTCTGACTCCAAACACCCTCCAGAGTCTTCCTCATCCTCCAAAGCAGGCCCATAATGGTCTGAGCTGTCAGAGTCCACCAACAGCTCAGCCGGCACTTGACCATAAATTAGTTGTATGTGAATTTGGTTGCCTCATCCCAATTAACAGAGTAACAGAGTTTCAAGGGATCTTGGAGCTCATGTACTCCAACTCTCTGCTCAAGCAGGAGGCCTTCTACCATTTCAGACAAATAGCTGTCCAGTCTTTTCTTGAAAGCCTCCAGTGATGGAACAATTGGTACACTTTGTTAAATGTATCAATTGATATACAATTGCTACACTAAACATAACTGTGCAGATACTTTGTCATCAATGGCACCTGAAGATCCAGAGGCAGGTGAGGATCAAGGAGGACTTCCTGAATGCTACCTGCTATTTGAGGATGCTCCTTCAGAAAGTTTAAAAATTATGAGTTTGTGGAAGACCAAGGCAGAAGGAATGTCTGTATTTCTGATCCAGCTTGATATTTGCATTCTTCAAAAAGCTGAGAACCAAATCTGAATCCACCGAGGAGAATCCTATGTTAAGCCACATTATTTTTCCTGGCAGTTTATTGGTTGGTTCTTTACTTATGCCAACCCATAGATGGCTGACATGTGGTACAGGGTAGAGAAGCTTGTAGAATATTTGGAGAACAGTAGAAGTTTTCTTGATGACTTGCAGTGTATGTTTGACTTACGCTACTATGAATCAGATTCATTAATCTGTCTAGTATGGATTTGTGTTTTTGGGCTCCGCTGTAATACAATTAGTTTAATGTTTGCTTGGTGCACGGTGTGATTTGAAAACCGTGGTTTGAATTTTGGGTGATGCATGGAGTTGGACAATTGGAAGTTACTCCATAAACCACCTTGGTCTTCTTAGATTTGGTGGTATTATAAGCAGAGTGAATGAGTAAGTAATTCTTACTAAATTAGTCATACCTTAATGCATTGTGTAAAGTCTTTTATTGGAGGATGTGTAGGGACTTAGTCCAGAAAGAGCCTTTCCTTGAGTCTACTTTTAGTGAAGGTACTACAAAATGAAATTAAAAGATGCTTGCTCCTGGGGAGGAAAGCTATGGCAAATCTAGACAGCATACTAAAAAGCAGAGACGTCAAACTGCCAACAAATGTGCGTACAGTCAAGGCTATGGTTTTCCCAGTGGCAATATATGGCTGTGGAAGTTAGACCATAAAGGAAGGCTGAGCGCCAAAGAATTGAGGCCTTTAAGCTATGGTGCTGGAGAAGACTCCTACGAGTCTCTTGGATAGTAAGGCGATCAAACTGTTCAGTCCTAGAGGAGATCAACCCTGACTGCTCTTTAGAAGGCCAGATCCTGAAGATGAAACTCAAATACTTTGGCCACCTAATGAGAAGGAAGGACTCACTGGAGAAGAGCCTAATGCTGGGAACGACTGAGGGCAAAAGAAGAATAATCCCTGACCTCCAGGCCTTCCGACGCGCCCTAAAAAGTTGGCTTTTCCAGCAAGCCGGCCTGGCCTGTTAATGTTAATTTTATCTCATTTTAAAAAATGTTATTGTCCTATTAATTGGGCTTGTTTTTTGGATATGTATCTAATTTCTTTTTAACTTTCGTGATGTGTGTTTTTTTAATGTTATACGCCGCCCTGAGTCCTTTGGGAGAAAGGCGGCATATAAATCCAATAAAAACTCAAAACTCAAAAAAGAAGGGGACGACAGAGAATGAGGTGACTGGATGGAGTCACCGAAGCAGTCGGCGTGAGCTTAAATGGACTCCAGAGGATGGTAGAGGACAGGAAGGCCTGGAGGAACGTTGTCCATGGGGTCACGGTGGGTCGGACACAATTTCGCAACTAACAACAAGAACACTAGAAAATGAATTTGAAGTCTTTTTCCGGAAAACCAAAAGTTCTTCTGGAGTGCCACATATCTCTTTGATGGTCAACTCCCCAGAAGGAGTTTCTTTCCAAGTTTCCATCCTTTCTCTTTACACCTGCCATCCCTCCTTATCCTATTTTGGGGCAAACTCAGAGGACCATTTTTTTCAAACTTGCTTTTCCCCTTAATGCGTTAGAGAGAGGAAGCAACGGATTTGCTACGGTCTTGCAGAAGGAATACAAACTGTGAATGAACTTTCAGGGTAAATGTAAAGGTTTCCCTTGCACATATGTGCTAGTTGTTCCCGACTCTAGGGGCCGGTGCTCATCTCCGTTTCAAAGCTGAAGAGCCAGTGCTGTCCGAAGATGTCTCCGTGGTCATGTGGCTGGCATGACTAAATGCCGAAGGTGCACGGAACGCTGTTACCTTCCCACCAAAGGTGGTCCCTATTTTTCTACTTGCATTTTTACGTGCTTTCGAACTGCTAGGTTGGCAGAAGCTGGGACAAGTAACGGGAGCTCACTCTGTTATGCGGCACTAGGGATTTGAACTGCCAAACTGCTGGCCTTGTGATTGACAAGCCCAGCATCTTAGCCACTGAGCCGCCGCGTCCCTAACTTTCATGTAGCTGAAGGGAAATGTGTCCCTGAGAATTTGTGGCCTCTTTTAATTCATTCCCCTCTTCCGAGTTTCTGTCTGTATTTGACCCTTAAAGGACATTGTCCTTGGGAGAAGCACTTATGAAATGTATCTATCCCAGGATAATGTCGCAGGATCCAGTCAGTCTCGATCCCCGGGACCAGAGGGTTCGCTCTTCCAAGCTTTCGGACTCGTGCTGGAGCTCATGCTTGGGGAACTTCTCAATCTGCAGGATATGCTGATTCTGGAGATTGAGAAGTTCCCTGAGATAAGCTCCAGCCTGAATCTGAAAGATTAGAAGAGCAAACCTTCCAGTCTCGGGTTCTGACTCAGATTGGATCCTGAAATGTACATGTTTCAAGGCTGCTTCTTTCTTTTCAATCTTAAAAAAGGGTGAAACGGGTGGAGCAGAAAGTGACAGTGACATAATGCCCCTTGCTGCCAGGGCAAGTCACCGTACTATGTGCAAAGGCTGGTTTGGGCGTTTCCACCTGAGCATTTCCTCATTTGTTATCGATCATGATTGCTTGCAGAAGGGCGACAATAAGTCAGCCCTCCGATAATAGTTCTTTTTTCCTTTGCAAACTGCATGGTGATTTGGAACAGCAGTAATTTATCCTCCCCTCCCTTATCATGGATGTTTCAGGTCCTGAGTGACAATTTGGAATAATTGCTGAAGACTTGAGTTTGCTTTGCTGTGGAGGGGACTATGGATAGTCCTTGACTTACGACCACAATTGAGCCCCAAGTTTCTGTGGCTGAGCAAGTTACTATCGTGGTTCAGAGGGTTTTGCTCCATTTTAAGACCTTTCTTGCCACAGCTGTTAAGTAAATCTTTGCAGTTGTTAAGTTAGTAATACGGTTGTTAAGTGAATCTGATTTCTCCGTTGATTTCGTTTGTCAGAAGGTCGCAAAAGGGGATCACAGGATTCAAGGACATGGCAACCCTCATAAATACCGTACATGTCAGTTGCTAGTTGTCAATTTTGCCCCGTTTTACGACTTTTCTTGAGACGTTTCTTAAGTGAATCGCTGCGGTGGTTAAATTAGTAACATGGTTGTTAAGTGGATCTGGCTTCCCCATTGACTTTGCTTGTCAGAAGGTTGTAAAAGAGGATCACATGATCTCAGGACAACACAACCGTCATAAATATGAACCAGTTGTCGAGCGCCCAAATGTTAAATCACGTGACCACGGGGAATGCTGCAATGGTCATAAGTGTGAAAAACGGTCATCAGTCACTTTTCCCCCAGTGCCGTTGTAACTTTGAACGGTCACTAAATGAATGGCGGTAAGCCGAGGATTACCTGTACTGTGATTTGACAACTATTCAAAGGTCCTATCATGCAAATATACCACGTGGAAGATTGGGAGAGGGCCCTCGACCAGCTCTGCTGAAAATGATGGTTCACAAACATAAAAAGTATTTGCAGCAGATTGTGAGGTTTGTTTTCAGAGGGGATGAAATGGGCTGAAATCTTTACCCTTCCATTATTGGCTTTGCCATGTTGCCTCCCCTTTGAGGACACAGATAAAAAACTCCACGCGCTTCAACGACCCTCTAAAACAGGGATGTCAAACTCAAGGCCTGGGGGCCGGGGCCGGCCTGCAGGGTGCTTAAATCCAGCCCACAGGTCTGTCCTGAAAACAGTGAAGGACCGGCCTGTGGTGCCTCAGCCAGGGAAAATGGAGCTTGGGAGGGCCGTAGGCCACCAGCAGCCCTCCTGAGCTCCGTTTTCCCTGGCAGAGGGTTGTAGGAGGTCATCGCAGCCGAAAACGGAGCTTGGGAGCTCATTTTTGCTGGCAGAGCACTTGGGCTGCCACAGGCGCCCCCGACATGAGTGACGTCGAGCTAGCCATGCCCCCCTCCGACCCCCCTCCCACAGGTCAAACACAACCCTGATGCAGCCCTCAATCAAATCGAGTTTGACACCCCTGCTCTAAAAGGATGCAAACGATCAGCTGTCTGCAAGGAATATACAGTATATCACAGAAGTGAGTACACCCTCTCACATTTTGTAAATATTTAAGTGTATCTTTTCATGTGACAACACTGAAGAAATGACACTTGGCTACCATGTAAAATAGTGAGTATATAGCTTGTATAACAGTGTATTGTGCTGTCCCCTCAAAATAACGCAACACACAGTCATTAATGTCTGTACTGTAAATCCTTCCATTCCCCACTATCCCGTCCGAGCTGAAGAAATTTCTTGGAGAGAAACGAAATGTATTCAAAGAAAAATCAAGAAAGTCCAGTTGCCTCTTGAAAAAAGCATCTTTGGGACCTCCGCTTTGAGATCTAAATAGGCAACTGTTTAGTTTTTGAATCATAAGGTTCTTGACGGCATTTCCTCCCTCCCTCAGTGGCAACTGGCTGCCTTTCACCTTTATTACACAAAGAAAACCAACACGAGAATAGCAGTTACAATAAGGCAGTGGTGGGATTCAAATAATTTAACAACCGGTTCTCTGTCCTAATGACCAGCTGGGTAGGCGGAGCTCGGTGGTCATGTGACTGGGTGGGCGTGGCCAACTCAACATCACTCAGGTCGATGGGCGCTTCGCCTTAGCTGTTAGAATGTAATAAGGGTTAACCGGAGAAGCAGGGCAATAAAGATTAGGCTAGAAACAACACCAGAATGTTTCCTTCCTGCCTTCCTTACAGGATTAGCCCTGTAAAATGGAAAAAAATAAATTGAGATTTCTTCCAACAACCAGAAGAAATCCAAACTGCTTAGAAAGTTAACAACCGATTCTCCCGAATAGGTGCGAACTGGCTGAATCCCACCACTGCAATAAGGATTGAAAAAGGT
Source organism: Natrix helvetica (assembly GCF_964273705.1). Classification (NCBI taxonomy): domain Eukaryota; kingdom Metazoa; phylum Chordata; class Lepidosauria; order Squamata; family Natricidae; genus Natrix; species Natrix helvetica. The sequence goes on from NC_138548.1 coordinate 347,402,691, forward strand.
ACAGGTGTCGCATTTGTTTCGCAATATTTTGCAAATATTTTTTAAAAAGAGTTAAAAAGCATTGATGAGACATGGACAGGCAGTCCTCGACTTCCAACAGTTCACTTAGTGACCGTTCAAAGTTACAACATCAGTGAAAAAAGTGACGTACAACCATTTTCCACACTCACAAATGTTGCAACACCCCCCCCCCCCCTGATCATATGATCAAAATTTACATGCTTGGGCAACCAACTCATGTTTACGACTTTTGCAGTTGTCCTGGGGTGACGTGAAGGTCTTTTGCGACCATCTGACAAGCAAAGTCAATGGGTAAACCAGACTCGCTTAACAGTCATGTTACTAACTTAACAATTGCAATGATTCACTTAATGGTGGCAGGAAAGGTCTTAACATGGGGTGAAGTTCACTTAACAAATGTGTCGTTTAGCAACATAAATTTTGGGTTCAGTTATGGTCATAAGTTAAGGACGACCTGCAGTCTGCTGAGATTTCTCTACTCTTCTATAGAGCACATTGGTATTATTATTCTTTAGGCCTCCTGCCAGAGGGTGAATATTAATTCTGTTTACTTTGGAGGTTAAAGATTAATTTAGAACCAGATTTTTAAAATGGGTGTGGATCTGCCTGCTCTTTGCTTCTCACATCCGATTTTTGAGCATGGGTTTTATTCAGGCCCAGAATGTGTCCCATGGTGTAAATTTAAAATTCAGCTGGTCTTCCAGCTTCTACATATAAAGCATTCTCTAAGTGTCTATGGAGATTCTCAGTCACCCAGGTCATGTTTGTCCCAAAGGTGCTTTTTCAAGAGGCAAGTGGACTTTCTTGGTTTTTCTTTGAAGACGTTTCACTTCTCATCCAAGAAGCTTCTTCAACTCAAGAAAAAGCACCATTGGGAAAAAAACATTCTCTAGTCGATATGGCTTCCCAAACTTGGCAGCATTGCTGGCTAGGGAATTCTGGAAGTTGGGAGTCCACTTGTCTTAAAATTGCCAACTTTGGGAAACCACTCTCTAGTGGAAGAGAGCCTGCTCTTGTGGCCCAATGGCCAGCAAAGTGGCAGCAGTTTTGGACAGTGAGGAAATTGGAGAGGGATGTGGGCCAGTCCTGGAGTCTGGGGAAGGCTCTGATGAGGGCTCTGTGTCAGAGGCAGAGAGTGGGCCAGGACCGTATGCCAGTTATCAGCTGCCTTCAGTCAGACATCAGTGAGGCAGAGGAACAGCTGGAGCCTGTTCCCAGTGTGCGCATGCACAGAGTTGCCAGATGAAGGGAACAGCTAAAGAACAGGGGTTGACTTGGGAGTAAGGCCACAGGTGGACAGTGAATGGCCCCTCTCAGAGGAAATAAAAGAGGGGCAAAAGGGGAGTGGAGTTTGCAGGAGAAAATTGCCGTATTTTTCAGAGTATAAGACACACCGGAGTATAAGACGCACCAAGGTTTTGAAGAGGCACATTTTTTAAAAAAGTAAGTAGGTAGATAGAAGGATAGACAGGGAGAGAAAGAGAGAGAAATATAGTAGGTAGGTAGGGAGAGAGAGAGAGTAGTGGGTAGATAAAGGGATAGAGAGAGATATGTAGTTAAAGGGATAGAGAGAGAGAGAAAAGGAGAGAGAGAGAGAGAGAAGGTAGGTTGATAGGTAGAGGGATAGAGAGAGAGAGAGAGAGAGAAATACAGTAGATAGGTAGGGAGAGAGGGAGTAGTTAGGTAGGTAGATAGGTAGATAAAGGGATAGAGATATATATATATACAGTAGGTAGGTAGGGAGAGAGAGAGGGTAGGTAGGTAGGTAGAGGGATATAGAGAGAGAAATAGAGAGAAATACTGTAGATAGGTAGGGAGAGAGAGAGTAGTTAGATAAGTAGGTAGGTAGGTAGATAAAGAGATAGAGAGAGAGAGAAATAGAGAGCGATAGAGAAATACAGTAGGTAGGTAGGGAGAGGGAGAGTGTGTTGGTAGGTAGAGGGATAGAGAGAGAGAAATAGAAAGAGAGAGAAATACAGTAGATAGGTAGGTGTTTCTGCTGGCACAGCACTTGATCAATGTAATTCTCATCAATCAGTTAAAGAGCTTTCCAAAAAGAAAAAAAAAGGTTTTTGCAACTCTGCAAACCTCCCCAACACAGCCCGTTTTTCATGAAAACGGGCCCGTTTTTTTTTCAAAAAAAGAGGCATGAATAGCCTGGGGGGGGGGGCTTGCGGAGTGCTCCTGGGGGGTGGCCCCCCCAAAACGAGCAAAAATGGTCTGTTTTTTGCAAAAACGGGCCCATTTTTTGTCAAAAAAATTACATGCATAGTCTTATGGAGGCTTATAGAGTGCTGCGGTGGGCAAAAAACAGCCCTTTTTTGCTCATTACTGCCCTCCACAGCCCCCAGGAGCTCTCTGAAAGCCTCCATAGGGGTATGCACAGCCATTTTGATGAAGGGGCGGGACTTTGGGAGGCCAAAAATGCTGTATTCGGTGTATAAGACGCACCCAGATTTTCAGCCTTTTTTTTTTGTGGAAAAAAGGGGAGTCTTATACTCCGAAAAATATGGTAGTTCGTTTAATTGGTTTGTGACTTTCCGAGATTCCTTGCCAGGTTTTGCAGAGATCGGCCTGTCAGCTCTCCAAGTCAGATAAGGTCTGTGACTGTAAATCCTCCCTTGAAAGACTTTGCTGGATGTGAACGAGCAGAATTCACAGTAAATTAATAAAAGGGTTTTTTGTTGGGACAAGGAGTTTGCTTCCTGCTCTTAGGAAGCCTCGATCAGAACACCTCCCCCTTCTCAAGCCATTAGCTCCAGTGTATCCCAGAAAGCTTCCATAACAATATTATTTCTGGTGTACGTTCCTTGATGCATAAACATTCTAACTCTTTGATCAAACTAGATACAAGATTGATCATCTGTTATTAATACATTTGTAGTGGGACATTTATCATTCAAAGCTTTTGCTTTCAACATTTCTCTCTGGAAAACCCCCATTCATTCTCTTTTCTCAGGGACCACGTTTTAATTCTCATTGAAATGGACACTCTTTATGTTAGAAAAAAGATGAACAAGGACAGGAGCAAATTGTATAAAATCGTGCACGGTATGGAGAATTTTTTCCTCTCTTACCCTAAGCACTAGGACAGATGAAGCTGATTAGAAAGCACTTCTCCACCCAGTGCACAATTAGTCTTTGTAATTCATTGCCACAAGCCATGGTGATGATCGTTAACTTGAAAGCTCATAAAGGGGGTTGGATGAATTCATGGAGGGCAGATCTATCAAAGGCTGTTAGTCTTGAAGACTCTATGATGTCTCTTGTTAGGGGATTGTGTGTCTTCAAATTCCAGTTCCTTGAGAATAGTGATGTAAGAGAGCTTATGTCTTAGTCTTGAGTCCCTAATGGCATCTAGTTGGCCCCTCTAAGTCCCCCAAAGGCATCCAGTTGGCCATGAATGAAGGTTGGCCATTCTAGGTCCTCCAAAGGCATTTAATTGTCTACTCTAGGTCCTCTAAAGGTATCTACTTGGCCACTCTAGGTCCTCCAAATGCATCTAATTGGCCATGAGTAGAGGTTGGCCATTCTAGATCCTCCAAAGGCATCTAATTGGCCATGAATGGAGATTGGCCACTCTAGGTTCTTCAAAGGCATTTAATTGGCCACTCTGGGTTCTCCAAAGGCATCTAATTGGCCACTCTAGGTCTTCTAAAGGTATCTAATTGGCCACTCTAGGTCCTCCAAAGGCATCTAATTGGCCATGAGTAGAGGTTGGCCATTCTAGATCCTCCAAAGGCATCTAATTGGCCATGAATGGAGATTGGCCACTCTAGGTTCTCCAAAGGCATTTAATTGGCCACTCTAGGTTCTCCAAAGGCATCTAATTGGCCACTCTAGGTCCTCCAAAGTTACCTTGTTGGCCAATCTTGGTCCTCCAAAGGCAACTTGTTAGCCATGAATGGAACTCACTTCTCAAAGCAAAGTGCTGGGCTTATTCTTATGTTATCTGGTTAAGGCCAAATTTGCATTTTACACATAATTTGGTGTCTATAGTTGCTCACCAGTAGCTTATGGAAATAGTAGCGTTCCATTCCCCCTAGGACAGTGGTGGGCAACCTTTTTTTTCAACTGAGCCAAATCTCGCCAAAACCACGATTGAAATTTATTTTGAGAGCCACATTTTTAAAACCGAAAATACATAGGATGGTACACTGTTTTTAGTTTCAATAAACTCTGGCATTTGAAGCACGCAAGTCTTAAAGCTGTCAAGTTACAAGATCCTTGCATCCCTAACCCTTTAGGAAAAAAACCCCAAGGGGTCTTCAAACCTGACAGCTTTAAGACTTGTGGACTTCAACTCCCAGAATTCCTCCTCCAGTCATGTTGGCTCAGAAACTCTGGCATTGAAGCATGCAAGTCTTAAAGCTGTCAAGTTGCAAGACCCTCGCACCCCCAACCCTTTAGAAAAAAACCCCAGGGTTTTCAAACCTGACAGCTTGAAGACTTGTGGACTTCAACTCCCAGAATTCTGAGAATTGAAGTCCACCAAGGGCATCAATCATATTAGCCCAGGGATCTGCAAAATTGGCTCTTAAGACTGGTGGACTTCAACTCCCAGAATTCTGAGAATTGAAGTCCACCAGTCTTAAAACAGCCAACTTTGCAGACCTCTGGGCTAAAGCCTGGCGCTGGGTGGGCCTTGCTCCCCCATTGGTAGAGCCCCAAGAAGCGAGGAGGGAGAAAAAGAGACGGAGGCCAAGGAGCTTCCCCTCCGCCCCCTCCCAGCAAAAATCTAACCGGGGAGCCGGGCGGGCAGTAGCAAATTAGCCGATCACGCTGCGTGGGCAGTAGCAAATTAACCGATCACGCGGCGTGATCGGCTAATTTGCTACTGCCCGCCCGGCTCCCCGGTTAGATTTTTGCTGGTAGGGGGCGGGGGGGAAGCTCCTTAGCCTCCGTTTCTTTTTCTGTCTCCTCGCTTCTCGTCCCCGCCCGACTTCAGGATCCTCCCTAATCATTGTGGGTCGAAAAGAAAAAAGGGAAAGGGGCGCTTGTTTTGAAGTGCCCGAGAGGAGGGAGGGGAGCGGGCGCCCGGCACACAGAAGAGCCGCATTAAAGTGTGCAAAGAGCCGCATGTGGCTCGCGAGCCGCAGCTTGCTGACCACTGCCCTAGGAGACTTAGTTTGTTTCCATATTACAGTTGTTTCTGTTCTATGGGCAGATAAATGAAACGTTAATCACAAGACAACATAACTAAAGAATGGCCGTTCTTCCTTGATTATTACTGAAAATGAGTTGGCTGACAGAGGGGAGGTGAATTATCCATCTGACTTCCAATTCAGCAAAAGGGGTCACCCTTTTCTTCGCTGTCTTTGAAGGAAAGATGCTTCTTTTCTGGAGTGGAAAACATATGTTGCTTCTTAGCAGATAAATAAGATATTTTGTAGGCTTGAACGGTTGGCATACTTTATAGGTTGGCCAAGGCTGATTAATGAATTATCTTTCTGATAACCTCTTATTCACCTTTTGCTAATTTGCCTTCTGACATCCCAGGGGAGAGTGCAGTGACGATTGAGGTAGTGAATCCTTTTCTAGTTAAATTCCCAAAGCGCGTGTAAATTTTGCTGCTTTCATTTAGTTCTGGAAGCAGAAAAGTGACTTAAGAACTAGAAGCGTTCCTTAAATCAGAATCTATCACCCTCCAGGAATCAGAGCTAATGACAAGGGGAGTCTAATAAGTTTCTCATCTCTGCTCACTACATTGGGATGAGTATTGCTTGTGAACATAGTTACCGATCACATTAAGCCGTAATAATGACTCATTTTAAATAAAAGCCGTTTATCTGAACCTAGCCAATTGTTGATGCTTTAATACCAGGGTTGCATTTTTTTATATATAAGTGTTCTGATGCTCTTTCGTAGTTAAAATTAAGCAGGCATCCAACGTGGCTTGCCATGGGAAGATTGCTTAAAACCCTCTTTTAAATGTTATAGCATAATATAGCAGTACATAATTTAGAATGGATCCAACAGTAAAAATAAAACACTAATTTAGTGTTTTAGAAATAATGTTTCTCTTGCTTACTTCCTGCTTTTGGTTTATAGTCTAGGCCAGGGTTTCCCAATCTTGGAAACGCTAAGATGTATGGACTTCAATTCCCAGGATTTTGGCTAGACGGCTGGGGAATTCTGGGAATTGAAGTCCACATGTTTTAAAAGTTGCCAAGATTGGGAACGCCTGATGTAGACCAGTGTTTCTCAAACTCAGCAATTTTAAGTGGCTCAGTTTCCAAGACACTCCAGTCAGCATGTTGGTCCGTTCGTCCTTCCTTCCTTCCTTCCTTCCTTCCTTCCTTCCTTCCTTCCTTCCTTCCTTCCTTCCTTCCTTCCTTCCTTCCTGCCTTCCTGCCTTCCTGCCTTCCTTCCTGCCTGCCTGCCTGCCTGCCTGCCTGCCTGCCTCCCTCCCTCCCTCCCTCCCTCCCTCCCTTCCTTCCTCCCTTCCTTCTGCAGTGGTGCAGTGTTTAGAATGTAGCATTGCAGGCAAATTCTGCCCACTGCCAAGAGTTTGAGCCTGACCAGTTCAAGATTGACTCAGCCTTGCATTCTTCTGAGGTCGTTAAAATGAGGATCCAGATTGTTGGAGTCAATATGTTGGCTCTGTAAACCGCTTAGAGAGGGCTGCACAGCACTGTGAAGCGGTATATAACTCAGAGTGCTAAGTGCTAAATCACCATAGTGACTTTGCATGTTGGAAGCTGCTGGAAATGTCATAAATTATAATCAAATAGCCATAGGACACGCTACGCAAGCTAGTTGCCAAGTGCCCCAACTGCAAACGTGTGACCACTGTAATCGCTTTATAGTTGATAGTCATCATAACTTTGAAGATGGGTTGTAAGTTACCTTTTTTTTAGCATTGTTGGAGCTCCAAATTATCATTAAATAAACAGTCGTAAGCAGGGGTGGGTTCCTACGCGAACCGGTACCGGTTCACTTCACGCACCTTTTGCTTGCACACTGCTTGCTTCGTGCACGCACCAGCTGCACTTTGCTCGCGCATGCGCAGTTCACTGTAAATAGTTCTGCGCGTACACGAGGACCATTAAAAGCTAATAAAAAATACGGCAATGGAGACCAGAATCGGTTCGGGGGCATGGCCAGCCTGGGTCGCTGCCGGTTCTGCGACCCAAGCCAGATTACTACTACCAGTTCGGCCAAACCGGGAGCAACCCACCTCTGGATGTAAGTCAACAACTACTATACCTGAGGACTACTTGTAATTTAAGAGACTTTAATAGGAGAGATTAATTTTCAGCCAAGTCTTTGATTCATTCCGGGTCTATTTTATACCAAGAGCCTGGTGGCATAGTGATTAGAATGCAGCATTTTGCAGGCTGACTCTGCCGGCTGCCAGGAGTTCGATCCTGAAAGGGCTCAAGGTTGTGTCAGCCTTCCAACCTTCCCAGATTGGTAAAATGAGGTTCCAGATTGCTGATTCAATAAACCGCTTAGAGAGGGCTGTAAAATCTATCACTTATTACTACATTCTACACAAATATATCTTCCAGATGAGAGATATCTTAACAGTAGCTTTTCCTGGTGTTAAACAGTAAGCCAGAAGGGCTGATTTTTATTCCACTTTGATGTAAAGTTTTGTGTTTTTTCCCCACTCCTGTGATGAAATGGCAGGCTTAAATCTGCATTCAAAATTGGGAAGCTTTAAATCTCACCCAGTAATTACCTTAAAGGGCAGCAGCCCACAGTGTTTGTAAACATTCAAATTGCTCAGTGGAAAGTTTCTATCAAGTAATATCGAGAAGTGATGACATTTCTCAGAAATTAACGCTTGGGCTGAGCAATAAAATCATCAGAAGATTGAGAAACAGATTCTTGGGAACGTGCTGTTGACAGAAAGATGGCAGGTAGTGAAAGTAGAATACCTTCAAAAGGTATCTATCATATGTAGGCCAGGCTAAAATTTGCATGTCTTTTTCTTGTTCAGATTTGAAAGCTGAGAAGCAAGTACAATACCTCTGCCCCAACTTAAAACTGTTAAATGCAAATCGGTAATAGTATTAAGTATTTGCATTCCTCAGAGGTTGTGAAGAGGAGCTGAAAAGGAGTGGTGTGATGAGCTGGAGGGCATCTCCGGGTTGTGTTGCATACTACAGTTTTAACAAATTGTTATTGCGAGTGACTCTTCTTAAATAGGAAATTGTGCTTTTCCTGTGACGCTTTTGGAAATGTATGTCCTTAACAGTAACTTAAGGGCTTCATTAAGTATGGTGCATTTGATATGGCAGGATGTGTGGGATTCGGCTATTTGTTAAAGCTAATTAGGCATGTTTGCTCAATGAAATTTGTATATATGTATGCAGGCTTCATATATTTGGAATCATGCAAAAATTTGGTGGGTCCCAGCAAGCAGGTGTTCTCTGCTGCCCCCGTGTCTGGAATGTTCTCTCCATTATTTTATTTATTTAATTAAATGTATACGATGTCCTTCTCATTGGGTCTTAATGGGCATTAAGAGCCGTGGTGGCGCAGTGGTTAGAATGCAGTATTGCATGCTAATTTTGCCGACTGCCAGCAGTTCGATCCTGACCGGCTCAAGGTTGACTCAGCCTTCCATCTGTCTGAGGTTGGTAAAATGAGGACCCAGATTGTTTGGGGGCCATATGCTGACTCTGTAAACCCCTTAGAGTGGGCCCTAAAGCACCGTGAAGCGGTATAGAAGTTTAAGTGCCATTGCTATCGATATATTCACTCTCTACCGCTATATTTTACTTTTTAATATATTTTAATTTTAATCATGATTACATCCCTATAACTTGTTTTTATTTGATTGTTGTATACGTCTTGTGAAATTTGATAAATAGTAAATAAATCATACTGCCTAGGAACAGGAAATCTTTGGAGGCTCTCCATCTATCCTATTCATATCATTCGGCTGGTCGGGATCAGCATTTTACCCCTGAGGTAAAATCCTTTGTTATGAGGATGCAGATTAATTTGCATTATACCTTTGAACTTGAGAGACCTGCAGCTGAGGGGCAGGGGGGGAATCTCCCCTGGTGCTTGATAAGAGGTTTGTAGTTCGTAGTGCCTCCATTTCCATATTCACAATGCTTGGAAACCTTGTAGGGTAGCCAGGGGTTGGTATTCAATTACCTTCGCTATCGGTTCGCAAAATGTGCCTCTTGAAAAAGCACCTTTGGGACATCATGACAAAGGTATTCAAAGGTGGGGGAAAAAGGATGTGATTTCCCCTGATCATGTTTACTGAAGTAACATGTGTTTCCTGTGAGTATTTGTTGGGAATGTCCTCATGGCCCCAGAAGGACATTTTACCATCTACCGCTTCACATAGAAAAATGAAAATAGAACCAAGGATCTCTTTTTTTTGCCTGCCCTGTGCCGTATGTTTCTTTGTTTTCAGCAAAATCCTCCGTCCTCCACTGAACACAACTTCCTGTTTGGGGTGGGATAAGGGAAAAGAAGCCAAATATTTACAGGTGTTAGTAAGCTTAGCAGTATGAGGGCGTTGGTCATGCTCGCCGGCCATGCTAGTAGCAAAGGACCGTAATCAGTGGTCCATGTTTGTGCAAATCTTTACCAGGCTAACCCAATGTCATCAACATGCGAGGATTCAGGTTTCTTCAGAGCTCATCTGCCAACCAGGTGACCACCTAGCTGTTGGTCTTGGGATCTGGAGACCAGAATATGTGGAAGGCACCAAGGCCCTGAAGGGTGGCTGAGATCTCAGGGTGGAACCTCACGCTTGGCATGAGAAGGCTTCTACAAGACAGTCACCTGCCTTACCAGTTCAGCAACCACTCATTGGAGAGGGAGGGCCTTCAATCCCAAAGATCTCCAGCTTAAAAGAATACTACGGATGGATAAAAAGCTGTCAGTGTGTGAGAGAGTTCATGACTTGGGAGACATGGTAACAAGGTCAGCCAATGAAGAGACATGGCAACTAGGTCAGCCAACGAGGGCCATTTGAAAACTGAAACAGTATTTGCTGGAGACAGCTAGGAGCCTGGGCGTGGCTTAGCTTACCTTCTGTACTAAAGCTTTGAGTCTGTGCTGAGCTCTAAACTAGCCTGCTGTTCTGAACTAAAACTTCAACTCTTCTCTCCTCTTCCTGTGTTTGCTTGTATTTACTACTGCCTTGGAAAACCTGCTTTTGGTTTGTATATTTACTTCATGTAAATTTGTTATATATAAAGAGAAGTTAATGAATCCTGCTGAATCAGTTACCTGTGTGTGCTTTCTGGATGTGATTGCTGCAACAAACTCTGACAAAGTCAAGTGGTCATAAGTCAAGGACTACCTGTACAGATAACCCTGAACTTATAACAGTTCACTGTTACAATGGCACTGAAAAAAGTGACTTATGACCATTTTTCACACTTACGACCGTTGCAGCATCCCCATGGCCGCGTGATTTACAATTGGATGCTTGACAAGTGACTCAGATTTACAATGGTTGCAGCATCCCCAAGATCATATAAATCCCCTTTTGCGACCTTCTGACAAGCAAAGTCAGTGGGAAAACCCGGATTCACTTAACAGCCGTGTTACTAACTGCAGCGATTCATTTAACAAATGTGGCAAGAAAAGTCATAAAATGGGACAAAAACTCACCTAGCAGATTTCTCAGCAACATAAATGTTGGGCTGAATTGTGATCATAAGTTAGAGGTCGACCTGTACAGAATTGCACTAAATGCACTTAACAACTGTCTTGCTTAGCAATAGAGATGTTGAGCTGGATTGTGGTCATAACCCGAGGACTATCAGTATTTAATTTGGAGACGCCATGCATTGATACCACCTTTTTATGGAGCTTGTGTCTGTTACTCTCATCTATTTGCTCACATTCTTTACAGAGTCAGCCTATCGCCCCCAACAATCTGGGTCCTCATTTTACCCACCTGGGAAGGATGGAGGGCTGAATCAACCTTGAGCTTAATGAGAATCGAACTGCCAAATTGCAGGCAGTCAGCAGAAGTAGCCTGCAATACTGCATTCTAACTATTGTGCCACCTAGGCTCTTCATGTTATTAATAATAATGTTATTAATAATCACTTCCGCTTTTTAAAGCATATGGACAGTTACCTACTAAGCAGGTAAATGTAGATCATAAAGTGCTCCTGCATAATTTCGGTGTTGGGGCCCTTTTATCACAGCATGCATATTTCTTTTTCAATCTGAAGTGCTGAAGTCACTTGTATCATTGCATTCATTAATTTTAAAGCAATCTTTTTAATTACCACAAAATTACCTCCGGCAATAGTTTTGCAAAATGTGTATTAGAGAAATATCACCGTGATAAAACAGTTATTTTATAATGTTATGGTAGTAGAATGTTTGCAGTATTTCAGTGGAATTTCATTAGTCCCATTTTTTAAAAAAAAGTCATAGCTGGAAAAATATATACAGGTAGTCCTCGACTTATGACCACAATTGAGCCCAAAATTTATGTTGTTAAATGAGAAATTGGTTAAGTGAGTTTGGCCCATTTTACGATTTTTCTCGCCACATTTGTTAAGTGACTCACTGCAGTTCTTATATTGGGAACACAGTTGTTAAGTCAATCTGGTTTCCCCATTGACTTTACTTTTCAGAAGATTGAAAAAGGGATCACATGATCCTGGACACTACAACCGTCATAAATGTGAGTCAGTTGTCAAGTATCCGAATATAAATCACATGACCCTTTGGGATGATGCAACAGTCGTAAGTATGAAAAAGGGCCATAAGTCACTTTTTTCAGTGCTGTCGTAACTTTGAATGGCCACTAAATGAACTGCTGTAAGTCGGGGACCACCTGTAATTATGTAAATAACAAACTGATCCTACCTCAAAAGATAAGAGTCCATCGTCTTATAACATCAAATTTCTTTTAGCCATTTGTACAGTAGCAACTAAATCCTGCCAGCTGACATGGTTAGAAATTGAAAAGAAGATGACTCTATGGGGGAAAAAACGCAGATTTTCTCCTCAGCATAGTAAGTCAGTTGTAATTTTACTTGTCAAGAAGCAAAGGAAGAAGGATCAGTGGTAGGAACAAGCGGGTGTGGTTCTATCTAGTCGATGGAAAACATGCGTGCGATATGTAAGATTTAGTCTGTCATTTTCTTATGGAAGTGAATTCCAGAGTGATGTACCACTGTAAAAACAAACCGCCACTGTCACAAAAAAGCAAAAACAAGAAAAAGAAGCATAAAATCGAAAGGAGTTGAGACCAATGAAGAACATCTCCAACAGCGGTGGCATTCACTTACCTTCCCTACTGGTTTGCAAATGTGAGCACTTGCTCTCTTCTTCGCTCGCATGTGCCTTGTCTGCGTATGTATGTACACTGCCTTCTGCGCGTGCACCAGTGGTGGGTTCCAGGCAGTATGGCCCAGTATGACTTTACCGATAGTAGCTGGAAGCAGCGGCCACCGTACCTGTACGGTGGTTCGTTTGGCCCACCCGCCCTCGTCCCTTCCCTGTTTTTGAAGCAAACAGGCCAATTGCACATGTGTTCACAGAATGTGGTGCCTGCGTGGCCTCCGCCAAACAGCTGGGTGCTGCAGGACAGTGGCGTACGCATGCGTGCACAGCGTACGTGCCCGACTAGACCGCCCGGCCCCGTGGCTTGGGAGACCTCACATGAATTACTCCTGAGTAGCTTCTTACTAGCTACTCGGTAGTTTCTCTCATCTTGTTGATAGAAATCTTGCCAGACTGAAGCAACAAACTGCATATCTACTAGATATGCTGAATATACTCTTGTGAGTTGCTAGGGAGGGTCCCATTTTGCCCTTTTCCTGCATACCAAAGACTCTAAACTTCATTATCTTTTTGCTCTCTGGGAAAGGGCCTCTCCCTCCTGGGACTTTGGATTGCATTCCACCACAATTAGTCACCTTTTGTCATACTAGTGGATGTCCTCTATCAGGATTTTAGATCTGGGTAGTGCACCTATCCCAGTCTTGCTAAATCTCTTGGACGCTTTTGAGTCTAGCTTTTGACTCCGTTGACCGTGATGCCCTTCTGTACTAGCTTTGGAATCGGGGACATTATTTTACAGTGATTTTTCCTGTTCCTTAATGGATAATTCCAGATGGTGTTGACAGGAAAGAAGTTGACTTGGTGGATACCCTCTTCTGGGAGGTCACAGGTGGTGGGTTCCCCTCTTTTTGATATCTCCATAAACTGCTGGTTGATATCATCACTCAGTTTGAGGTACATCATCATCATCATAAGTATGCTAAATGATACTCAGTTCTAGATTTCTACCACAAGTTGCCTTGACGAGGCTATTGAGGTTCTGTTCTACTGTCTGAAGACTGTGAGCATCTAAATGGGAGAGAATAGGCTTAAACGGAATCCTAGCAAGGCAGAATCACAACTTGTCCATCAGGATACTCACATGGTTTCTGTGGTGAATCTTGGTGGGGAAAAAACCATCCCCAAAGGAACAAGTCTCTGATTTGAAGGTGTTCCTAGATCAGCAGATGTGAACAAAGATAGCTTCTGGCCAAGCTTTTCCTGGATGCCAATTGCAGCACTTTCTGGAGTGAGAGGACTAGAATAGAATGGTTCATGTCCTTCTTTTTACCTTGTTTTTGGACTTATTGCAATGTGCTTTGCCTCTAAAGACAATTCAGAAGCTTCGATTCATTCAACATAATCCGGCCTGTGTGTTAAAACAGATTTATGATCCCAAATTATATTAAGCTGAGGGGAAAAAAAGACCCTTGTAAAGCAGGATTGTCAAATTCTATTTCATTGAGGGCCGCATCTGGTTGTGTTTGCCTTGGGGAGGGGGGCAGGGGTTGTTGCCAGGGCCAGCTGACATCATTCATGTCAGGGGTGCCTTTGGCGGCCCGATCACTCTGCCAGCGAAAATGGGCTCCTGAGCTCCATTTCCAGCTGCGACGGCCTCCTGCAAACCTCGGCCAGTGAAAACAGAGCCCAGGAGGGTCGCACACAGCCTCTGCGAGCTTTCAGCTGCAGTGGCCTCTGTTTTTGCTGGAAGAAGCACCATGGGATGGTCCTTCACTGTTTCCAGGGTGGCCCCACGGGCCAGATGTAAGCACCCCCCCCAGGACGGATCTGGCCCCAAGGCCTTGAGTTTGACACCCCTGTTGTAAAGCATTTTGTGATGTAGTCATGCTATATATTCTATTTTTATTTGTTTTAATTTTTAATTTTTTTATTTTTTATTTTTATTTTATTATTTTTTATTATTTTATTATTTTATTTATTTATTATTTTATTGTTTTATTTTATTTATTTTATTTATTTATTTTTTATTTATTTTTATTTTTTTATTTTATTTTATTTTATTTTTATTTTTTTTATTTCATATTTTATTTTATATTTTATTTTATTTCTATTTATTTTTTTTATTTTTTTTCATTTTATTTCTTTCTGTTGGCTCTGGATGTTATTTTTCCGCTCAGATAAGCTTTAATAGGTTTAATGAATATAGTTTTTTCAACAGGAAAGCAATTAACACTTTTTTTTAATAAATGGAGAGATACGTTGGCAAACGTGGACTTTTATTTTTTTTAAAAACTGTGCAGCAGTCTTGGATTTCTCTTGCCACAGAGCATCTGCTGTTTGTCTGTTATCTCTGTTAGACGCCACAATACAGGCTGTTGTCTCAGCTGCTCTCCCCATTATGGGATTCAAGGGGTGGGAGGAAGGGAGGGATGGGGAAACCAGAGACGGAGAAGAAAAAAGGGCAGCAGAACAATATACTTGCTGAAATCTAGATCAGAGGACAAGCTAAAACCTGTATAATTTTTGTGGGATATGCCACCCTACAGAAAGGTCTCCTGGGCGGGTGCATTTTGGCCTTACCTGTTAACACCTGAGAATCAGAAAATGTGTAATGAACCAACTGGGTCTTTAAGAATCATGTATGTCAGTGATGGCTAACCTTTTTGCCATCGCGTGCTAGGAAGCCTCCTGAAGCCTCCAGAGGGAGAAAAACGGCCCTACGGGCAACCTGGAAGTCTGTTCCCAGATCTATGTGATGATGATGATGATGATGATGATGATGTACGTGACCTTAGACAGCATGATAGAAAGTGGATTGTTGCAAACATTATAATGTCCGTATTGCTCATTATTACTCTACTGTCTTTTCTGTTATTTCAAAATTACTATTTCTATATTGTAGATAGATTACAGGTAGTCCTTGACCACAGTGGAGCCCCCAAATTTCTGTTGCTAAGCGAGACAGTCAAGTGAGTTTTGCCCCATTTTTTTTATGACCTTCCTTGCCATCGTCGTCAAAATGGATCGCTGGAGCTGTCAAGTTAGTAACCTAGTTGTTAAGTGAATCTGGCTTCCACATTGAGTTTGCTTGTCAGAAAAAGGGGATCACGTGATTTCTGGACACTCACTGCAACCGTCGTACAAATGAGTCGGTTGCGAAACATCTTGGTTTGGATCAAATGACCACAGGGATACTGCAACGGTTGTAAGTGTGAAAAACTGTCCTTAAGTCGCTTTTCTCAGTGCCGTTTTAACTTTGAGCGGTCACTGAATGAATGGTTGTAAGTCAAGGATTATTTGTGCTTCCCGTAGCTTGGGGAACTCTCTGTAGCCCCTATTGGATGGCAGAGATGAATCAGGGACTTTCAGATTACAGGTAGTCCTTGATTTACGTGTACAGTTGCAACCAGAATTTCCATTGCTTAGCAATATGGCCATTAAACAAATCATGCCCGATTTTATGACTGCTCTTGTGGTTGTTAAGCAAAGCGTGGAGTTGTTAAGCAAATCAGCTTGCCCCCTTGACTGTGCTTGTTGGAAGCTGGCAGGAAAAGTCGTAAATGTCGATCCCTTGACTCCGAGACACTGTGACCATTGTAAATGTCTGTAGAGATTCTCAGTCATTCAGGTCATGGTTGCCCCAAAGGTGCTTTTCCAGGAGACAACTGGACTTTCTTGTTTTTTTTCTTTTGAAGACCTTTTGCTCCTCATCCAAGAAGCTTCTTCAGCTCTGCAAGATCTTCCATTCCCCATTATCCTGTCAGAGCTGAAGAAGCTTCTTGGATGAGAAGCGAAACGTCTTCAAAAGTAAAAAACAAGAAAGTCCAGTTGCCTCCTGTAAAAGCACCTGTTCTGACCGAGGCTTCCTAAGATCATGAAGCAAGCTCCTTGTCCTGACAAAAAACCCTTTTATTAATTTACTGTGAATTCTGCTCATTCACATCCAGCAAAGTCTTTTCAAGGGAGGATTTACAGTCACAGACCTTATCTGTCGTAAGAGAGCTGACAGGCCGATATCTGCAAAACTTGGCAAGGAGTCTCGGAGAGTCACAAGCCAATGAAGCCAACTAATTGTCTCCTGCAAACTCCATTCCCCTTTCGCTCCTCTTTTATTTCCTCTGGGAGGGGCCATTCATCATCCACCTGTGGCCTTACTCCCAAGTCAACCCCTGTTCTTTAGTGTTCCCTTCGTCTGGCAACTCTGCGCATGCACACACTGGGAACAGGCTCCAGCTGTTCCTCTGCCTCACTCATGTCTGACTCTGAAGGCAGCTGATAACTGGCATATGGCCCTGGCCCCATCTCTGCCTCCGACACAGAGCCCTCATCAGAGCCTTTCCCAGACTCCAGGGCTGGCCCAGGTTCCTCCCCAACCTCCTCACTGTCTGAATCTGTAGCCAGCTCCACATCTTTGGGACAACCATTGTAAATACATCCCAGTAACCAGGCACCCAAATTTTGATCACATGGCTGCAGGAATGCTGCTATAATTGCAAGTATGAGGACCAGTCTAAGTCACTTTTTCAGCGACATCATAACTTCAAGCAGACATAAGTCTAGGACTTCCTGTCTTAGTTTCCTCTTTCGGTATATTTGGCTTTGCCTTTTTGAAAAGGTAGCTCAGCAACCAACCACACGCTTTGCATCAAGAGTTTCAACTTTTGTATCTCCACTTAAAAGGTGATTTTAAATGTGGCCTCTTCCTTACCATGAAGGGCCTGCTTCATATAATTAGCCCTGTCACGTGTTTGTAGATGTTCTTTGTCTTTTTAGAAGTTTGGATTTTAGCTTGCAAATTAAGATCTTGGCCCACAGCCAATGAATTGTGGTGCTGCAGAGTGTCAGTTAAAACACAGATTTCCGAGTTTGGTTGATTGTCTGTCTGAGTTTCGTGTGATTGCACAATCGTCTTTCTTATCTGATTAAATTGAGGCAGACTTTAAAAATTCCCCTGAAATAAGGACCAAACTGCTAGTTTCAGACGGGTGTGTCAGGAATAATCCTTCATTCAAGTTTTTCTTGCATCAAAGTTGGCATATGGAGTGGTTGTGGTTTGCAATCTGGGAAATAAGTTCAGTTTGTCCTCCAGACTGAGGGTAAAAATTGACAATCCATAGTAGGTGCAGCGTTCCTTCCTTCCTGGGGTCTGAAGATGCTTCCTTACAGAGTTTGAACTGTGAGTCTCAGTTAAGTTTTGTCTGTCTGTCTGTCCGTCCGTCCTTATAGCCTGGCTTTCTTCTCAAGGTGGCTAACAGTATTTAAAAATAAAAAGATACAGTTTAAGCGTAAGAATAGAATACATTCACTGGAGAAAGCTATTAGGTTTGCAAGAATTAAGGATAAAAGGAAAACAGGCTGACAAAGCCATGATCAGAGTGTTCTGATATCTCAGGGGTTGCCACAAAGTCAAGCTATTCTCCAGAGCACCTGAGGGTAGGACAAGAAGCAGTGGATGGAAACTAATCAAGGAGAGAAGCAACCTAGAACTAAGGAGAAATTTCCCGACAGTTAGAATGATTAATCAGTGGAACGATTTGCCTCCAGAAGCTGTGAATGCCCCAACACTGGAAGTCTTTAAGAAGATGTTGGATAGCCATCTGTCTGAAACGGTATAGGGTTTCCTGCCTAGGCAGGGGGTTGGACTAGAAGACCTCCAAGGTCCCTTCCAACTCTGTTGTTCTGAACACGGTGGCTGGACACCATCAAAACTGACATCAGCCAGAGTGTCAAACTTAGAACAACTCAAAGAAGTAGTGCAAGATTGGAAGATGTGGAGAGACCTAGCCCATAGAATCGTCAGGAATGACTGAATGGATAGCATTGTCATCATCAGCGTAAATTAATGAATTAAAAGCTCAGTGAAAGAGAGGTATGAGGATGAAGGTACGTTCTCCGAGCTTGTGGGTTGGTTTCCAAACGTTTCGTTACCAGGCTAGGTAACATCTTCAGCAGAGTTTAGGTCAGGGGTCGGCAACCTTAAACACTCAAAGAGCCATTTGGACCCGGGAAAAGAAAACACCGGGAGCCACAGAAACCCTTTTGACATCTAAAATGAAGATAGCACTGCATATATTATTGTTTTTACCTTTGTGCGGTGTATAAAAAAAAACATTTATGCGTTTATGAAATCAATGAACTGCTACAGAGAAAACAAATTTTTATTTCTCCATGCAACAAAAACATTTTGAACTCTGGAAAAAAAAAAGAGGGATCAAAAAACCCCAATAAATTGCACATTGGCAGTTGTGACACATATTTTGAGTGACAGGGAGCCACAGCAGAGGGATGAAAGAGCCACGTGCGGCTCCAGAGCCGCAGGTTGCAGACCCCCTGGTTTAGGGGATGTCAGAATGAACCTTCGCCCTCATCCTACACCCGAGCTACAGATATTCGCCACTATTGCAAAGAGAGATATCTTTCATTTTCTTAAATAGTGGGAAAGTAAAGGTCAAAGGCATCTCTTAGGAGAGCACATCCCATAGATCAGGGGTGTCCAAACTTGGGAACTTTAAGACTTGTGGACTTAATGGCTGGCTGGGGAATTCTGGGAGTTGAAGTCCACAAGTCTTAAAGTTCCCAAGTTTGGACACCCCTGCCATAGATAGAGAAGACCCTGAAAATAACTGAGCTTCTGGCAATGGAGTTACCGTATTTTTCGGAGTATAAGATGTACTTTTCCCCCCCTAAAAAAGGGTGAAAATTTGGGTGCGTCTTATACACAAAATGTAGCCCCGCCCACCTGGCCACCCCCACCTTTTGGCCTCTGCCTCCCAGGAATTTGCCTCCTTGCAGCAAATAGCCTGTTTCAGTTTCAGCACAGCCTGATTAGCACAAGCAGCTGATGGTCGGTTGGATTGGCCTCCCGGCCATCAGCTGTTTCAGGCTGCAAGGATTGCCATTGCCTATTGGCACCTCCGCACACCCTATTTTCAGCCTCTGCATCCCATTTTTGGCCTCTGTATGTCCCATTTTCAGCCTCTGTGTCCCCCATTTCCCCCCCATTTTGATTCCTGCTGCCCGGAAGGGGCGGAAAATAGGGCGAATGGAGGTGGCAATAGACTATGGCAATCCCTGCAGCCTGAAACAGCTGATCGTGGGGAGGCCGATCCAACCGACAATCAGCTGCTTGTGCTATTCGGGCTGTGCTGAAAGTGAAACAGGCTGTTTGCTGTTTGCTGCAAGGAGGCAAATTGCTGGTAGGCAGATTTTATTTCTTGTTTTCCTCCCCAAAAGCTAGGGGCGTCTTATACTTCGGAGCGTCTTATACTCTGAAAAATACAGTATCTTTGGAAGGGCTTTTCTTGCTCATGGAAATGTCCCTGCTGGTTGATAATGGGAGAGCTGCATATGTTCAGTCCTTAAGCTATTTAAGTTATTAAAAGTCAACGCAATAGCTTAAACTGTTGTATAGACTTGTTACGAGCCTAGATCTTTTAGTAATCCTGCTTAAAAGCACATTGCGGCAGCCAAGAAGGGATACAGCTATGTGGATATATGTCACTGAGACTGACCCATTCAGGAGGGGTTGCAATGGACGCACTAGTCATACATCTGCAGATGTTCCTTGCACAACCTTGGCCTACAAAGAGGTGACAATTTGTGGAGCACATGGCATATCACCTATTTTGACAATGTCATACAGGGGAATTCACTGGAGAAAGCAATTATGATTGGAAGAGTTGTAGCAGTAAAAGGGAACCAGGTTGCTACAGAACACAGTGGCTGGACACCATCCATAAATGCTGACACCGGCCAGAATGTAGAACAACTCAAAGAAGTTTGCAAGGCATGGGGAGACCTGGCCTATAGAATTGCCAAGTGTTGGACACAACTGAATGGATATCATCATCAAGAGCTGTTGTGGCTCAGTGGTTAGAATGCAGTATTGCAGGCTACTTCTGCTGACTGCTGGCTGCCTGCATTTTGGCAGTTGGAATCTCACCAGGCCAGTGGTGGGTTCCTGCCGGATCGCACCGGATCGCACGCTCCCTTTCGGCGCTAAACCCAGAAGTACGGTCTTGCCCCGCCCCTGGCGACGCGACGACGCTTGTCTGCGCTCCACCAGCTCGGCTGGGAACGGAGACGTTTCTCTGCTCAGCAATGTCTTCAGTGGAGTGGTGGCAGCCTGGCAGGCTGAGCCTGCGTCCCTTTCAGGCGCTCCGCTCCGCTGAGGAAACGTCCGTAATTCCGGGTTTAGCGCCGAAAGGGAGCGCGCGATCCGGTGCGATCCGGCAGGAACCCATCACTGCACCAGGCTCAAAGTTGACTCAGCCTTCCATCCTTCCAAGGTTGGTAAAATGAGGGCCCGGATTGTTGAGGGCCATAAGCTGACTCTGTAAACAGCTTAGAGAGGGCTGTAAAGCACTGTGAAGCAGTATGTAAGTCTAAGTGCTATTCAGTGGTGGGTTTCAAATTTTTTTAGAACATCTTCTGTAGGTGTGGTCTGCTTTGTGGGAGTGGCTTGTAGGCCATGTGACTGGGTGGGAGTGGCTTGCCAGCCATGTGACTGGGTGGGCATGGCTAACTTGTAAAATGTGGTGAAACTCACTTAACAACGGTCTTGCTTAGCAACCAAAATGTTGGCTCAGAAACTCTGGCATTTGAAGCACGCAAGTCTTAAAGCTGTCAAGTTACAAGACCCTTGCACCCCTAACCCTTTAGAAAAAAAAACACCCAGGAGTGTTCAAACTTGACAGCTTTAAGACTTATGGACTTCAACTCCCAGAATTCCTCCTCTCGCTCTTCATCTTGATGATGTGCGGACGGGTGGAGGGAGAGAGCTGGAACCGGTTCTAAATGGCACTGTAGATTAGAACTGGCAGGAACCCACCCCTGGTGCTATTGCTCTCATCATCATCATCCCAGATCATGGAACTAAGAGAAATGCTTTTCTTCAAGACATATGCCACTTCATCCAGAACAGGCTTCAAAGAAATCCCAAATCCAGTTTTCTTCTCACCAACAACACTTCCATTTGTCTGCTTCCAATTTCAGAGGGCTTAGATCTGGCCCCTAGGGCTGCCCTGAAAACAGAGAAAGGACAGTGATGAAATTCAAAAATTTCCCCTACCAGTTCTGTGGGCGTGGCTTGGGGGGTGTCATGTGACTGGGTGGGTGTGGCCAATTTTAAAAAAACTTTTCAAAGCATTTTTTTTTACTACTGGTTCAGGCGAACTGGCCCGAACCGATAGCATTTCACCCCTGGAGCAGCCCTCCCGAGCTCCATTTTTGCTAGCAGAGGGTTGCAGGAGGTCATCGCAGCCTGAAACGGAGCTCAGGAGCCCATTTTTGCTAGCAGAGCATTCAGGCCACCACAAGCGCCCCCAACACAAGTGATGTTGAGCTGGCCACGCCCACCCTGGCCACGCCCACCCCAGCTCCCCAAGCTTAAACACAACCCTGAGGCAGCCCTCAATGAAATCGAGTTTGACATCCCTGTGTCAAGGCCTTTTTCTCAGGAATTCACATGGTATCTGTGATTCACAGGAATTTACAGATAGTCCTTGACTTTACAACCATACAGCAGTTGGGACAAGAATTTTGATCACTAAATGAAATGGTCATTAAATGAGTCACCACAGGACCAGACCTGATTTTACGACCACTGATCATGTGATCATTAAGCAAATCTAGTTTCCTCTGTTAACTTTGCTTGTCAGAAGCCGGCTGGGGATAGCTCAAACTGTAATCAGGCAACGGTTGGATGCTATAACTATGAGCCAGTTGTCAAGCATCCCAATGACAGTTACTGGGGTGGGATGACAGTTGTGTCTTCAAGGACAGGCCGAGTGCCATTTTTAGTGCCATTATAACTCCAAAGTTGTAATTCCAAACTATCTTTAAAATGAAGGGATCATGGCCATATTTACAGTTACAATCTAGATAAAAAAGGATGCAGAAGAATATGGATTTGATATTCAACCACAACAATTAGATAAACTGTTGGTACGCCCAGGGGGGAAATTAATAACCAAAATATATAAATACAATACAATACAATAGCAGAGTTGGAAGGGACCTTGGAGGTCTTCTAGTCCAACCCCCCTGCCTAGGCAGGAAACCCTATACCGTTTCAGACAAATGGCTATCCAACATCTTCTTAAAGACTTCCAGTGTTGGGGCATTCACAACTTCTGGAGGCAAGCCGTTCCACTGATTAATTGTTCTACCTGTCAGGAAATTTCTCCTTAGTTCTAGGTTGCTTCTCTCCTTGATTAGTTTCCACCCATTGCTTCTTGTTCTACCCTCAGGTGCCTTGGAGAATAGTTTGACTCCCTCTTCTTTGTGGCAACCCCTGAGATATTGGAACACTGCTATCATGTCTCCCCTAGTCCTTCTTTCTATTAAACTAGACATACCCAGTTCCTGCAACCGTTCTTCATATGTTTTGGTCTCCAGTCCCCTAATCATCTTTGTTGCTCTTCTCTGCACTCTTTCTAGAGTCTCCACATCTTTTCTACATCATGGTGACCAAAACTGAATGCAGTATTCCAAGTGTGGCCTTACCAATACTTACTAAAATGTGATAGGGTATAGGCAATTATAAAAGAACCCATGATTGCCTGGACCAAAAATTTGGGACGTAACATAGAATTAGAAGACTGGGGAAAAATTGCAACAAAAATTATACAATTACGAAATCTGTGGCTTTTAAAGAAAATTAATATAAGATGTTTTACCGTTGGCATTTGGTGCCAGCAAGACTGGCCGAGATGCATCCCAATTTAAACCCAAAACACTGGAAATGCGAACAGGGGCAAGGTGCCTTCTTTCACTCTGGTGGTCATGCCCTAAAACGAAAAGATATTGGCTGAATATACAGAATTGGCTGCAGGATTTAACTAAATGTCAAATAGAATTCAAACCAGAGATTTCTCCTGGGGATAATTTGGGCGAAATACAATAGAAAGTTAAAGTACTTGATCTTACGCATAATGATGGTGGCAAGGATTGCTTTTGCGCCATGTTGGAAGAAAGATAGTATTCCGCCAGAAAATAGTATTCCAAAAAATATTTGATTGTGCAGAAATGGACAAACTCACATTAGAGTTAAAGGGAAAGGATAACTCAGAATACTATGCGGTATGAGAGAGATGGTATGAATGGATAGATAATAGAGATAAGAAATGTAAATATAAATAGGGTTAGAATGTTTAGAAACAGAATGTATATAAATGCGATGGCGAACCTTTTTTGGCTCGCGTGCCATAAGTGGGGAGAGCACAGGAGTGTGTGTGTCAGAAATCGCTTCCGGTTTGCTCGTAGGGCCGTTTTTAGTCCTATGGAGCCTTCAGGGAAGCCTCCTGAAGGTCCCTGAAGGCTCCGGAGGACTAAAAATGGCCCTATAAGCAAACTGGAAGTGACTTCTGGGTTGTCCGCTGGGTCATTTTTTGTCCTCCAGAGCCTTCAGGGAAGCCTCCGGAAGGCCCCTGAAGGCTCAGGAGGGCTTAAAGCGGCCCTACGAGCAAACCGGAAGTCCGTTCCCGAACTTCCAGTTTGCCCGTAGAGCCGTTTTTTTGTGCTCCGGAGGCTTCAGGGAAGGCCCTGAAGCCTCCAGAGGGCCTCTGGGGAGGGCAGGGGAGGCTGTTTTCGCCCTCCCCAGGCTCCTATAAAACATCTGGAGCCTGGGGAGGGCGAAAAATGGCTTTAAAAAAGGCTGAACTCAGCTGGCCAGCTCGCGCATGCGATAGAGACACAAAAAGAAAAAGTGTGCAATAAAAATAATTTTTAAAAAATGAAGGAATCAGATGGCTTGGAATTACCTGAATTACAGAAGTTGTTTTTTTTTTAGATTTATTGCATAATATAACACAACTTTATCTCCTTTTTTTCCCCTCCCACAGTTCAAACTGCTTATTAGAATCATTCTCACACTTATAGTTGGATCCCATCACTCATAGATGTCTTCTTTTTTGTTTCACATTGGTTGGTTAAATGTCCCAAGCATGTTCGATCCGAGCCCTGATTATTGTATAGGTGTGGCACTGAATGAGGAACTAGTAGTATGAAACGGGGGCTTTTATGAAGCAGGCTAAAGGCTAAAACGTGTGTGGGGTGAATTTTTGTTCCTGTTTAGCAGAGATAGAGAGATTATACCAACTATGGAACAATAATAGGGACTCTTTCATCAATCCCAATTAACCAGGATGGTGTTGTTGGAAGAAATGTCTTTCCGGATTCAGTTCCAAGTGGGGGGAAAAAGACACTGGATTCATGGAAGTTTCTTGGAAAGAAGGTCTATTGATGGTGGACAGGATCACATGGTTTGAGGTCCTGGGAGAAAAAGGGAGAATCACATGCCTTGAAGATCTTGAAGAAAAAAGGCTGAGAGAACCTGAGTTTTATACCCTCTCTTGCGCCCCGCCTGGGAGCTTCCTGTTCCTGTGTAAGAATTGTATTCTGATTGGTGGTCAGACGCCCAGAGGGTGGTGGTCTTAGCTAACTTTGTAGGCTGTTTGTCTCCCAGGTTTAGTTGAGCCTTGCTGGCTGATATAAATTTCCCAGGTGCCATGTGGTGAGATGGGTAGAGGGCTAATCCTATCGTGTCCTGAGGGCCATATCTTTTGTATTGCAGATGAGCTGGCTCAGGCCTTAATGGCCCATTGACAAAGGTGGGGGGGGGCTAATTTTCTGCCTCCCTTTTAGGGGAAATATTCTGCCCTTTTTAATATTTCCTAAAATATTTCATTGTCCTAGGAAAGGGGTGGGTGCTAACTTCCTACAGTGTTATGAAGCTTGAACAGATACAGGATTTACTCAAAAGCAAGTGCTTAGAGTAGACCGACAGTACATTGGTTGGAGATAAGCATCTTGCAGATATAAGTTTAAAAGAAATTATTCTTTTCCTCCAAAGTACCAGAGGGCAGGATAAGAAGCAATGGGTGGAAGTTTGTTAAAGAGAGATACAACCTGGAAGTAAAGAGACATTTTCTGACAGTGACCATAATTAATAATGCAATAGCTTGCCTCTGGGTACTCCAACAGGAGAGATTTTCAAAAATAGACAGGACAACCGAGATGGTATAAGGTAGGCGTGTCAAATTCAAAGCCCGGGGGCCAGATCCGGTCTGTGGGATGCTTAGATTTGGCCCGTGGGGCTGCCCTGGAAACAGTGAAGGACTGGCCTGCAATGCCTCTGCCAGTGAAAACGGAGCTCAGAAAGGCTGCGGTGGCCCTCCCGAGCGCCCTTTTCACTGGCAAAGGGTTGCAGGAGGCCGTCGCAGCCGAAAATGGAGCTCAGGAGCCTGTTTTCATTTACAGACCATTCGGGCCATCACAAGTGCCCCCCAAATGAGTGACATCGAGTTGGCCATGCCCACCCTGGCCACACCCACCTCAGCAATGGTGGGATTCAAAATATTTTACTACCGGTTCTGTGGGCGTGGCTTGGTGGGCATGGCAGGGGAAGGCTACTGCAAAATCCGCATTCCCTCCCCACCCCATTAACCTGCTTTCCAGCTCTGTTTTCCTGTTCAGGGCAGCAAAAGAAGTTCAGCTGGGAGGCAGCGGGGCGGGGCCAGCCTATTTGCCTGTTCTCTGAACTACTCAAAATTTCCGCTACTGGTTCTCTAGAACCTGTCAGAACTGGCTGAATACCACCTCTGCACACCAGGCCCCCGAGGTCAAACAACAACCCTGACCCTTAACCAAATCGAGCTTGACACCCCTGGTATAAGGCCTCAGATCCCTTCCAGCTCCGTGACTCTATGTTTTATGAAATATAAAATATTCACTGATTCTATGTAAGGAAGACATTTGTATAGCTGGAACTAATCCAGTAGAAACTGCTTTGTTGACATAATGGGGGGAAAAATGTAGCCCGCATGTGAATAAAACAGTATTCCACTAAGGATTATCTTTGTTTTTTTTTATACTTGTTCTTCATCTGGTGCTATTTTTCAACCACATTAAGTTGCTAATTCTTAAGTCAGAGTGTAAGAGGAATTATTAAGGCACAATACTAATCTGGATGCAAGATCAGTGGCGTTTTAAATCACTTAAAGCCGTCAGCAAAAAACGATCCAGATAGAATGACTCACTGTTTGTATTTGTGCAAATAAATAAATAGTTACTTGTTCCATGTCCTGATGTTGAATTTCTTTTTATTTTTTGTACTGTATGATGCCAAGGGTGGAACCTCTACTGGTGACAAATAAAAGGAGATGTAATGAAAGAAAAACAAAGGTCTCATATTTGCTAAGACACGATTAACTTCGGAAGTACCAAAATACAGAGTCAACAGAAGCTTAATAGGATAGAATTAAATTGCTGGGCTTGTATGTCAGGCTTCTTGAATCTGACCTCGG
This sequence comes from Natrix helvetica, assembly GCF_964273705.1. Lineage (NCBI taxonomy): Eukaryota > Metazoa > Chordata > Lepidosauria > Squamata > Natricidae > Natrix > Natrix helvetica. The sequence goes on from NC_138548.1 coordinate 347,429,252, forward strand.
ATCCTATTAAAACGCATCTAAGAACAATTCTACATTTTTGGCAATGTGTCTGTCAGTGGTCCTGCTCCTATATAATCATTTCTCTGGTTACACTAATCTGGGAGTGCTCATTTCCACAATGCCTGGGAGGATTGCAGGAAATGAAAATCATATCCGGCTGCTAAGCCTAGTTCAGGGTCAGACAAAGTAATTGGTTGAGGCTCTCACCAGCACATGAAACCCAGGAATTTGATGTCTGGCACACCCTTTTCGTTGCAGCTGTCACACCCAGCAAAGTTTCACTTGGTCATGTCTTGTCCGCTGCCCACACTTAACCTTGACTTCAAGGATGGGGGTCATGGACTCACAATCTGACAATCTTCTGAGGTGGGTTAGTTTAAGGACACACGTCTGTCTGATGCAAAAAACCCAAACAACCACTAGGTGGCAGGAGAGTATCAGCTGCTTCTGTTTCTCTTTGCTGCCACCTAGAGGTCATGATCCAGATTTTTGCAGCTTAGAAATGGTAGGAACTTCTTTTTTTAAAACAAGTACCCGGAAGGTAGTAGCAGCTTAGTTTCAGGATAGAGATGGATGATAATAGAATAATTCTAGATTAAGGAGAATTTGATTACAGTCAGATACCGTGCAGAGAGAGGATCTCATGTGATTGAGAAATAAGCGGTAGGGGTTTGGTTTATACACAATAGGAAGTCACAGTGGTAGGTTTCACCCATTGTAGTACCATCCATTCAGGGGTGGACTTCAAAAATCACAGCAACAGGTTCGGGGCCCCATTTCTGGGGGGCGTGGCCTAGTGTGCCTCCTGCACACTTCCCCAGGCTCGGGAGGCTTTCCTTGAACCTCTAGGAGGACGAAAACTGCTTCTCCCGGGCTCCGGAGGCCCTCTGGAGGTCATAAACAGGCCCATTTCTGGACTTCCCGAACCTCCGGTAGGTCCATTTTCCCTCCTCCCCGAGCCTCCATGTGGGCCCTGCACTTACCTGGCACAGGACGCATGGAGACTCTGGGGTGGGGCAGGGCGGGGTGGGAGGGGCATGGCCAGCCAGGGATGGCATTTGAGGGTTTGCCAAACTGGGCAGAATCTTAGCTAGAGGATGGCCCGAACCCAGCATCCCACCCCTGCACCCATTGTAGTAAGCTGAAAAGAAACAACCCATGGTCTAACATCTGCACCCAAGACAACAAGGGTCCCCATTGCCTTCTCCCTCCCATTTGGGGCATCTGCCTTGAGGGTGGGAATTGTAGTCAGGATAAAGGATACAAAAACTAAGGCAAGCAGAGTGCGAGGTTAATAGGATCTACATATAGCAGGGGTGTCAAACTCAATTTCATTGAGGGCCGCATCAGGGTTGTGTTTGACTTTAGGGGGCCGGGTGGACGTGGCCATGGTGGGCGTGACCCAGTGGTGAAATTCAAATTTTTCCTCTACCAGTTCTGTGGGTGTGGTTGGTGGGCGTGGCTTGGTGGCGGTGGGGTCATGTGACTGGGTGGCCAGCTTTTTTAAAAAAAACTTTTTGAAGCATGTTTTAACTATTGATTCTTCTGAACTGGTAGTTAAAAATGCTAAAAATAGTAAAACAAAAAAAAAAATCCTGACAATCAGCTGGGTGACAACCAGCTGTGCCGCGTGATCGTTGGAACTTTTTTTTTACTTTTTAAAGCATTTTTTTTTTACTGCTGATTCAGGCGAACCAGCCCGAACCGGTAGCATTTCACCCTGGGCATGGCCAGCTGAAAGTCACTTGGGGTCACCTGTGGTGGCCTGAGTTCTCTACCAGTGAAAACTGAGCTTGAGAGGACTGTGCAAGTCCTCTCGAGCGCCATTTTCCCTGGCAGAGGGTTGCAGGAGGCCGCCACAGCTGGAAACGGAGCTGGCAGAGGCACCGCAGGCCAGTCCTTCACTCCATGGACCAGATCCAGCTCACAGGCCTTTTGAGTTTGACACCCCTAACAAATAGACATTAGGTTCTGCTGTTCCAAGATCTCATCCTGGTTTGAAATGTAAATACATAAATATTAGATTAGAGACAAGCAATGGGCCAATCCCCTCAGCTTGAAAAAGAGGCGGAGGCGAGTTCATGGGGCGGAGGCTGAGAATGAAACCTCCGTACATTTTTCTTCTCCATTTGCACAGATGTAAATGCACGCGCACATACACACACGTTCAGGGAACTGGGGGAAAAATGGGGCTCCTGGTTCCTTGTTGATGTTATATTTAGCAACATTGAAGTGACACGCCTCCAGAATTGCCTTTGTCTTCGAGGGTTTTGTCATGCCACATCCTTGGAACTGGCTCCTTCTTTTAAGCATAGGTTAAGCCTAGTAGGGCTGCGATCCAAGTATTTGTGGGCAGGTCCTGCCAGTTGGGGCTCCCTGGGTTGCCAAACAGAGATTAGCTCCGCTTGAAGCTTCTCCTGAGCGAATAAGAAACCTGCTGAAGATCTGCCGCTGTCAGTTATGGACCTTCTCCACCCACTTGTAGCTTAAGCAAGGTCTTTGGCACGCTGATTGACTAGGCTTCCCCGATGAGAGAGAAGCAGGAATTAAGAAGTTCAAAGTTTAGAAGGAATCCGCAAAAGGTTATAATGCAAAGAGAAGTAACCTGGAGGCTTGGAATTGTATGGTCTGTGGCCAAACCTTCAGCATGATTTCTAAAGTCCTGCCTGAACATTGAGTTCAAAAGATATCCATTGTGGGTGCTCTTTGGGAGAAATGGAATAAAAAAAGAGAACTGGGCACTACAACAAAGAGAAAGACGTCAAAGATAATTGATTTGTGACTGATTCCACCCAATCCTTGCTTCAGCCTTTAGTACCATCTAATCTCAGAATAACACAGTTGGAAGAAACTTTGGGGGTCTTCTAGTCCATCCCTCTGCTCAAACAGGAAACCCCATACCCATGATGGCCAACTTACGGCATGTGTGCCCGAAGTGGCACGCAGAGCCATGTTGCCTGGCACACGCAACATCGCCCATTCTTCTTCCAGGTTTCTGGCACGCATGCACGTGCGGCAATCATCTGGGCTTTGTGCGTGTGACAGTGCCGGAAACTGGAAAAGCCGGTTTTCCATTTTCTGGTCTGAGCATGCGTGCCAGCCAGCTGATCGGCATGTGCAGCAGTAACCAGAAGACTTGCTGGCTGGTGTGTATGTGCTTGCCAGAAACGTCTTCATTTTCCAGCGCACGCATGCCCCCTGGGCAGCTCCTCTTCCTTGTCACGGCCCAGAGGAGAGCATGTGTGCAAAGTGCTCCCTTTTCAGTACTTGGTGTTGCGCGCACACACACACACACACTTCCTTTTCGGCACTCAGTGCTGAAAAGGTTTGCCATCACTGCCCTACACCACTTCAGTTAATAAATAGTTATCCAATCTCTTGTTAAAAACTTCCAGTGTTGGAGCATTCACAACTTCTGGAGGCAGGTTGTTCCAGTGACTATCAGGAAATTTCTCCTTAGTTCTAGGTTGCTTCTCTCCTTGATTAGTTTCCACCCATTGCTTCTTGTTCTGCCCTCAGGTGCCTTGGAGAATAGTTTGACTCCCTCTTCTTTGGGGCAGCCCCTGAGATATTGGAAGACTGTTATCATGTCTCCCCATGTTCTTCTCTTCATTAAACTAGACATATCCAAGGAAGGTATTTATAAAAGAATAAACCTTGTTCCCCTCTGATGTAAGACAGAGGCATTGAGATATAGAAAATATCTGTAAGTTCCAGAAAGAACTCTTGACATCTAAGACTTTGAACATATGAATGGACTTTGCTTTGTAGTCTATGGAATACTATTGAGCTCCTGCTTGTACTGTAGGTAGAGCACTGATTTTTCAAACTTGGCTACTTTGAAATGTATGGATTTCAACTCCCCCAATTCCCCAGCTTTGGGATTTGAAATCCACACATTTTTAAAGTAGCCAAGTTTGAAAAAACACTGGTGGAGAGATAGTCCTTGACTTACAACCATAGTTCTGGGACCAGAATTTCCTTTGTTAAGTAAAGGAGTCGATAATTGAGTCTCATCCAATTTTATGACCTTTTTTGTTAAATAAATCACTGCATTTGCTAAGTGATCACAAGGTCGCTAAGCCAATGCAGCTTCCCCCCATGACTTTGCTTATCCGAAGCCAATTGGGAAGGTCACAAACGGCAACCCCCATGTAAATACATGCTAGCTGCCAAGCACCTGGATTTTGATCACGTGACTGTGGGGATGCTGCCACGGTTATAAGTGCGAGGACTGGTTATAAGTGACTTTTTTCAATGCCGTTGCAACTGAGTGGTTGCTAAATGAGCAGTTGTAAGTAAAAGGGACATGGTGGCTCAGTGGCTCAGACGCTGAACTTGTCGATCAAAAAGGTCGGCAGCTCGGCAGTTTGAATCCCTAGTGCCACATAATGGAGTGAGCTCCCATTACGTGTCCCAGCTTCTGCCAACCTAGCAGTTCGAAAACACGTAAAAATGCAAGTAGAAACATAGGGATCACCTTTGTTGGGAAGGTAACAGCGTTCCGTGCACCTTCGGCATTTCGTCATGCCAGCCACATGACCACGGAGACGTCTTCGGACAGCGCTGGCTCTTTGGCTTTGAAACGGAGACGAACACTGCCCCCTAGAGTCGGGAACAACTAGCACATATGTGCGAGGGGAACTTTTACCTTAAATTAATGGCTACCTGTAGAGCAGGGGTGTCAAACTCGATTTCATTGAGGGCCCCATCAGGGTTGTATTTGACCTCAGGGGGCCAGGATGGGCATGGCCAGCTCAACGTCACTCATGTCGGGGGCGCTTGTGGCCCGAGTGCTCTCCTAGCGAGAAGGGACTCCTAAGCTCTGTTTTCGGCTGCAACGGCCTCCTACATCCCTCTTCCAGCAAAAACTGAACTCGGGAGTGCTGTACGTGGCCCTTTCGAGCTCTGTTTTTGGCTGTGACGGCCTCCTGCAATCCTCTGCCAACGAAAACAGAGCTCTGTTTTCACTGGCAGAGGCACCAGGGGTCAGTCCTTTGCTGTTTCCAGGTGGCCCCGTGGGCCAGATCTATGCAGCCCGCGGGCCAGATTCGGCCCCTGGGCCTTGAGTTTGACACCCCTGCTACAGGGTGTTAAATAATTCCATTTGGATCATGTCCTTCATCTTCCAGCCTTTCTTTAGCAAAACAAAGGGCAGTTTCAGGGAACGTGGTTGGATGATAAGCTAAATTAAAGGCTAGGACCTTTTGGTGAGGTTGGGAGGAACCTGATAAATTAGAGGGCAGGATTGAGCCTTTTTAGCTGTTTTTAACTGGTTTAAATAGTAGAAGGTTTTGATTGTTGGTATAACGGGGCCAGAGCAGTGGTGAAATTCAGCCAGTTCTATCCGGTTTGGGCGAACTAGTAGTGCTGGCTGCAGGAGGCTCCGCCCATCCACCCGGACATCATCATGTCCCGTTTTTGACGCTCTGCGCATGCACAGAGGGGGCACATGTGACCAAAGTGAGCATGTGCAGGCGCGTGCTCACATTTGTGAACCGGTAGCGAAGGTAAGTTGATTTCACCCCTGGACTACAATCACATGCAAGGGAGATGGATGGTCATATACGCTAATCGAATAAACAAATGTCATAGAATGAGGAAGTTGTTAAATACAACGGGGAGCCATACTGATACTTGTTTTCAATCACAACATGAACAACATTTTTGTCTTGGCTCTGTCCATGTTCCTCTGCACGACCTGCTTGTTGTTGTTTTTTGGGCTGTAGCCTCTGTTTTGTCACTTTTGTTGTGAACTGCACCCCTGATTCAGCCAAGGCAGTGGAATGGTTACAGGCTGATGGGAGTTGTGTTGCTTGTAAGAAAACCGGAGTGAAATGGAGCGAAATGAATAAAGATAAGTCGAGGGCTGGGCACATAAGGAGCTTCTGACGGCTTAGAGTGGAATTTCCTGTCTATAAGGCTGAATAGAAATTCTTCTTTTTGGCAATCCTTCTCGAGTCTCGGGATGAGATCAGCTAGGGAAGCCCCCGCCCCTGTCTTCCCCCGATGAGAGGAGACAGGCAATGAATACAATAATTCAGTTTTAGTTCGAACATCTTCCCCTGCCTTGCGTGAAATATTCACGTAGCCCCTTTACCCCAGGAGTTGATTGAAATCGTAATTTTATGGCTCATTCTCGCTTGATCAAGTTCCAGGAAAGGCATATTTTCTCCATGTAAAGATTTGCAGTTTGGGGTTGGGTTCCCCCTCACCCCCCCCTTCCTGAGCCACTGCAAGAGCCAGTTTTAAATTAAAAAACGAGTAGTTCCTGACAAAGACAGATGGCGATTTATAACTGGTGAACCATAAGGGAGAAGAATGTCCGTTTAAAGCTCCTTGCAGTGGTTTTCGGCAGAAAAGGAGGGATCGGGGGGGGGGGGGAGGATTCCCCCACCCTTTACTGGTAAATTCCTCCTAAGAAATCCCAAATTAAAAAATAATCATCCTAAACTGTGTCCAGTCATTCTGATACATAATCCTCCATGGAGGGGCATTCTGTAAGCATTCTGCTTCTTTCTTTCTTTCTTTCTTTCTTTCTTTCTTTCTTTCTTTCTTTCTTTCTTTCTTTCTTTCTTCTTTCCTTCCTTCCTTCCTTCCTTCCTTTCTTTCTTTCTTTCTTTCTCTTCCCTCCTTTCTTCCTCTCTCTCTTTCTTTCTCTCTTCCCTCCCTCCCTTCCTTTCTTTTATAAATTTATTCATCTTATGCCACATTTATTACTTTAGAAAGAACTCAATGAACATATCTAATACTCCTCCCTCCTTCTATTAATACTCCTTCGCTATGACAACAACCCTGTGAAGTGGGGGGGAGGGTTGCGGGGGGGGAGACAGAGACTAGCCAAAGATCACATAGCAGGGTTTCATTCCTTAGTCAGGACTAGAACTCACCATCTCATGATGCCTTAACTAGACCAGACTGGGACCCTTTATAGTTCCCAAAAACCCTTAAAGTGGGCAAGACCTGAAATTTTGATTGTGGGGTTTTTTTCCCTTTCCTTTTTCCTTCCTTCCTTCCTTCCTTCCTTCCTTCCTTCCTTCCTTCCTTCCTTCCTTCCTTCCTTCCTTCCTTCCTTCCTTCCTTCCCTCTTCTTTCCCCCTTTTTTTTGCATTTTGAAAGAGGTGAAATGGGCTTAAAGGATTTAAAGATTGCACTTCATCCCTTAACATCCATGCTCCCTGGAATCATTTTTCCATATTTTGGAAGCTCTCAGCGTTTTAATTCCCCGGGTTCATCCAAACTACTGAGCTGCAGATGCTGGGAGCGGACATCTGCTGAACGTTACAAATAAGCCACCTGCTCCTGCAGCATCTTAATCCAGCCAGTAGCATCTCAGAGATTTTCAGGTTCGCATTTACTTTCTTCATCCCCACAATATCAGCCTGGGAAGGGCTAAAATAACCATGACTCTTCCAAATCTCTCCTGGAGCGCCTCGTCCTCCGCCACAATGCTGCCAAGAAAACGGCCAACTCCCTTATTCTTTGCACAGGCTGGAGGGCCCATTCATCCCAATGACATGGGTGGCAGCTTGTAAGGCGGCCATTTTGCCTCCCGATTTGCTCCTTGTTTCGTTCTGTTTGAGCGTCTCCGTGGCAACCCCGCTAGGCCACGGATGCAAATGCTGTCCAGATGCAAATGTTCTCTGAGCGCAAACGCTCTCTGTGGGCTCCAGATTAGCTTGTGGGTTTGAGGGGAACCCGGTCTGTTCCCATAGCAGTGGATTGACGGCTGTTGACCTTTGTGGGGAGTGTCATTTGCCTATCTCTAGGATTGCTGTATAATGACCTGGCCGATTGCCTCCAGTCCTTGGCAACGGTTGCTAAGAGAGTTCCCCATGGTCTTGGCATCCTCCGACTGCCCCCATGAGGGCTGTCTTGTGGATCAAGCAGTCAAAAGGACGCCTTCTTCTTTGCTCCTGTTGTTGTTCTGAGTTATCAGTCGTTGCCAGCCCGGCTATAAATCAAGTCTTAAGTAGCACATTCGATGCACATTAGCACAAAGTGCCCAACTCCAAGAAGGATTTATTTATTCTACTAAGCAAAGAGTAGCGGAAAGAGTCAGGCTACAAGCCTTGAAGTGTCTAAAAAACTCGGATTCTTCTCCCAGAAGGTTCCCTGAAGGGAAGGTTGAATCTCCTTAAATGTGATTCCCCAATTGTCATTTATAATGTGAGTTAAACATGAATTATTTTATTGATTGATCGATCCGATTCATACGGCCACCACCCACATCGCATAATGACTCTGGGTGGCACAGGATGTTAAATGTGCGCAATTAACAAACTTTTCAAAATGCCGTAAATTAAAAACACACAGCGGCCGGGGAATCATAAAATGGTTTTTCAACATGGTTAAGAAGTGGGCTCAACAATCACCTTTCTCTCTCACACACATACACACTTCCTTTTGTTGAATTGAATAATTCACTAATAAATAATCAAGTAGAAATTGAACAAATGTGGAAAAGGGAAATGCCAGTTGCTGCACTTGGTGCTGTGCCAAAGATTTGGGAAAGCTCTTGGATACAGTCAGAACGGAAGGAATCTCAATTTGTCAATTACCAAAAGTCACAGTATTTGGAACAGTGCATTTATCCGTGATGTCGAAACTATGGCACGTGTGCCACAGGTGGCATGCGGAGCCCTCTGTGTGGGCACGCGACGTATTCCCCCAGCACAGCTCCACCATGCATGCGTGCGCGTCTCCTACCGGCCAGCTGATTTTTGGGTCTCTGCCGTGCATGCACAAGGTGCATGCAGGATATGCATATGCATGCATGGGGGTTCATGCGTGGGTGGCATGGGGAGTGTGGGTGCAGCGTGGGCCCCCGTGGCCCGTTTTTGGTCCCAGGAGGTAGGGGGGAGGCCTGCTAGGCCCAAAATGGGGCACGGGGGAATTGCATGCGAGGGGGGGTGAGCACAGGGGGGGGAGGTTGTACGTATATGCACAAGGGGGCGGGGCATGCAGGGGGTATCGTATGTGCATTGCATTATGGGTGTAGGCAGGCGTGCTGTTACGTGCACACACCCGCTTTTGCCACGCGACCACAAAAAGGTTAGCCATCACTGGCATATATTATGACAATGTTCTTTTTTTAAAAACAATTTTTATTTGTTTTTGAACAAGGACAAACAAACATAAAAATAAAAATAAAAAAAACCCATCTTCCATTACAAATTGTAGAACGTGTGTCAGTTGGTTAGAGTATTTCCATGCATCTCTTCCATAGTCACCACCTGCTTTTCATATCAAATGGCATATTTTAAATTCACCTATATTCATGTATATCACGATTATTATATCTCAACCTTAATTTGACTATAATTGTTTTTACGTCCTTTTATATACAATATTCAAAATCTAGAATAGGATTTATATGATCATTCCATTAAATCATCCTAAAATCATCCAATCGCAATACATAACATATTTATAACATATTCTAGATAAAACTTTTAAACCTCCTCTCATAATCTCCATGTGTTGTTTATATAAAATTTCATATTATCAAAATAATACATCTATATATATTGTTATCATTATTAATCATTATTTAACTATAGCTATTGGCGCTTCATTTTATACATACTACTAGTAAACTAAATTTAGCTTAGTTTTTATTATACATTTTCATTGCATCAACCTGTATCCCTCCAGCAATAGTATGGTCTTATATCTCTTGCCATTTGTAGCATTAATGTTCTAGTTACTTTCCTAATAAATCTTGTATAAACCTCCCTTAGCAACATGTTGTTCCTTTTGTGTCTCACAAAAGCTTGAAATCCAACACCTGCTCTTTCCATCAGCTTATCTTTGGTTATCGCTAGTGCTTCTATCAAGATTTCTCTCCTTATCTCCGTCAATTTTTCTCTCTTCTTCTGTGCTTTGAAGTCTGGGGTAGAGTTCCAATCCATCCATCTCCCCTTTCCATATTCCGCTCTTGCCATTACCAACCACCCTCACTTTGTTGTCAGTATGCACAGTTTTCTTATCTCTTTGCTCATTTTTTTCTTCCATCTTTTGAACTCTGTCCTCCACTTTCTTCATTTGGTAAACATCCTCAGTTTCTCCATCAGATTTTTCTGTTTTGTATTCCATATCCTCCAATCCCTTTTCAATTCTCTCTGTCACAACTAATATATTTTGAATTTCAAACATAATCATTTGCAATGTTACAGTTTCTTTTTCCTGCTGGGCCATTCTTTCAATTTTGCAGATACTGCCACTATAGGGTTCAAGGCCATTTTAATAAACTTCAAACAGGTTCATTTATTATCTATGAAGTCAAAATGTCTTCCCTCCAATAGCTAGTGATAGAACTTCCAAAAGGCACTTGTATAAACAACTTGTGCTCTTCTTACTATCTCAGTAAACAAGCTGAAAGAACCTTGAATCTCAAGTGATCAAAGAGAAAGAAGAAAAAACAATGTATCCAGCCTCCAGCCTCTAAGTGGCAGTGTAACTGCTTTTCCTCCTGTTGTTACAACCCCCTTTATAATCCTTCTTATTTTTTTCTTTATATTCCAAGCTTAAGAAAGAGAAAAAAACCCTTAAATGGAGATCAAAAACAATCCAATCAATCAAATCAAGCATTATAAAAAAAGGAGAATTTTAATCCATAGGTATAAGCAAAAGTGAAAAAGAAGAAGAAAGAATTAATCTATTCAGTTTAAAAAATAGGGAGCCCCTGCAAAATTTCCATCCGTGGGGAAAAAAATTAAGAAACTGGATAACACACTAAGTTCAGTGCAGATCAATCTTGCTGCCTACAGTCTTCTGTCTTCAATCTTAACAACTTAATTTTTTTTCTTGCGTAGTCTCTTCCTCTAATAATAAAATTTCCTCACCAATTCGACACACTTTCTCTTTCCGCTTTCTTCCCGTTCCGGAGCTGTCCCAAATTCAGCAGCTTCATTAGCTGCGTTTCTGTCGCTGGAAAAAAAAGGCTATTTCCTGGATCTTTCAGGGACTTTGCGGTGTTCCTGAGATCTGCAGGAGGTGCCCTTCTCAATCACCGTCTCTGTGTGACGTTTTAGGTCCAAATGGACCATCCAGCAGCAGAAATTTGACTGTGGTCTCAGAACACCAAGATCGCACATCGTGCTGTCACGACGTCAGCTCTCTTCTCCATGACAATGTTCTTTGGTTGACCTACATCTGATTGTCAAAAAATACTATAGCCAATCAGAACTATCATAGAAAATGAAGAAGTTAAAGTGCTCTGGGATTTTAGAATTCAAACAGACAGCCACCTGCCACATAGCATGCCAGACTTAATAGTTTCCTAGTAGGGGTCGGGGTGGAGTCTGGATAGTGGATGTGGAAGTACCTGGAGAGTGCAGAACAGAAGGGAAAGAACTGGAGAAGATAACAAAATACGAAACCTGCAAATAGAAATAGAATGACCGTGGCAAAAGAAAGCAAAGATAGTGCCAATAGTAATAAGTGCCTTGGGTGCAATCCCAAAACAACTGGAGCACCACTTGAATACCATTGCCATTGACAAATTCACCCTCAGTTCAATTGTAAAAGGCAGCTTTACTAGGAACATATTCTGTGATGATATCCCTAACACCATCAAACATCAACATCTGCCTATCCCTGGTCCTTAGGAGGAACTCGATAGGTGGATTTAAAAAAAAACCAAATCTAGTCTGAACATCTGGGTGACTGTGCAGTGAACAACAATAATAAATTTTTGCTCTGGTCCCTCTAGGTCAGGGGTATCAAACTGGTTTGCTTGGGGAGGGCGGATTGGCATTGCAGTTGTCCTCCACAGGCTGGGCGGGGTGGGTGGGAGAGGAGACAGGACAGACTGCCTCCTGCAGCACCCTGGCAGCCAACACTGGCCACGGGGGGCCACCCCGAACGTCCCCTTTGCCCCGTTTTGGCAGGCAGAGTGCTGCAGGAGGCTGTCCAGCCTGAAAATGGGATGCACAGGGGGGAGAGCCCACACCCTATCTTTACTAGCAGAGTCACTGCGGGCCAGTATTATTTCCAGGCCGCCACCGCGGACCGGATCTAAGCCTTGAGTTTGACACCCCTGCTCTAGGTTTTCAAAATAAAAACCCCTGGCATTCCAAATGCCATGGCTGGAGGAAGGGGGGGGGGGCGATGTAAGCTTCTAGTAAAAGAAACGAAAACAACTACAGGTCTGTAGTTAAAAGTTTATACTAGGAAGCTTGGGGTTAATAAGGCTACTTCTCAGAAAAGTGAAACTTTAGTGGTAGTTACACTGTGTTTTACTGGAAAAGACTATGCTACCATGAAAATCATATCACCTGGTGACTAATGCTGAATTTGCATCGTAAGAAGAGCTCTGCATACTTATGGGGTGGTGTTTGTAACCTTTGTGACTGCAGAGATGGCATTTTTCATGGTCACAGGAGGAAAAAAAAAAGGCCCCAGCAGTTTCTTTATCGGGAACAGCAATAGTTGTAGTGGAACTGTGTTTTGGTAGAGTTTTCTGAGTGACATTTGTAACAAATTGCCAGTAATTCTGACTCATGGAAAATGCAGCCTTTTTTTAACTCAAAGGAGGGTTATTTCAGTTTCCTCTTGCATCTTGAGGGTTGGCTGATGCACAACGTAGTTGCATCTCAAACCCTGCTGGGATATTTTAGCCTCTAAAAAGGCTTTTAGATTCTACACTTTTAGAAGGATAATTCATGGATGAGAAGAAACTGGTATATTTGGTTTTCTGCTCCCCTAGGTTGTACCTGTTCCCATCTCCTAAATATGAGTATCTCTCCCCCTCTCTCCCCCCCTCTCTCCCCCTCCCTCCCTCCCTCTCTCTCTCGACCTGGCTTGGTGTTGGCCCTCATGGAAAAGCCTGGGTAGAACTTGTTCTTGATTGTGACATGTTTGTGATTGTTTTCATTGCCTGAGGCTGTAGTTCTCTGTCTCCGGTATGATCAAAGAATAGAATTGCACACATACAAATCGCATTATGCTTTGGTTTACTTTTAAGGCATCCTTCTTTTGTTCTCTAAGTTGAACAATCACCTTAATACAGGTATTCCTCAACTTGTGACCTTAATGGACAGTTAATTACAGCCACACGTTGTTTGCAGTCATTCAGCAAGTCACTGGACCTATTTTTTTTGACATTTTTTGCAGCAATTGTTAAGTTAACATGGAGGTTGTTAATTGAATCCATTTTACTCAGTGGGTATATATATATATATATATTTTAACCACAAAGCGGAAGTGCTAGAAACTGTCAAAAAAAACCCATTGAAAATTGTGACTATGGGATGCTAAAGATGAGCTAGTTGTGATTGTGATGCCACAAAGATGCATTGGTTGCCATATCTTCCTCCCTCCCTCTCTCTCCCTCCCTCTCTCTTTTTCTTTTTCTCGCTCTCTGTATCTTCAAAATCAGATCATAAATAACTTTTTTTCTGGGTGTGAATGTGTCCTGTAACTTTGAACAGTTGCTAAGTCCAACACACCTTTCCTCCTTTTATGTTCTCTACAACAGAAACCCCGTGAGGTGAATTTGGCTAAGAAAGATTCACCCAGATGGCTTTCATGGCTAAAGAGGGACTAGAACTCACAGCCTCTTGGTTTCTAGCCTGGTGCCTTAACCACTAGACCAAACTGGTGCTTTATAGTATATGCAGAGAACAAGAAAACTTGTTTTGTCCAAGGAATTTATACTATATTTGGAAATGGAGAGCCCCCCCTCCCCCAACTGTCTCTCCAGTTGCGCCTTCAATTTGAATTTCAGTTGAAGTCGTTTTGCTTCTCATCCAAGAAGCTTCTTCAGTTCAGGGTAGAACTGAAGAAGCTTCTTGGATGAGAAACGAAACATCTTCAAGGAGAAACAAAGGAAGTCCAGTTGCCTTGTGAAAAAGGACCTTTGGGATTGGGTAGTGCCATGTTATGTCTTTGAGCCAAGGCAGATGTTATTTCTATTCTTCTGGGGTTTCGGGGATGAATTTTGTCGAGTCTTACACCAGAAAATTACATTAACATCCGGCTTAAACTCATTTAACTCATTTGGATGAATTTCCTGCCTCTGAAAGATGGCAGACTTTGCTGCTGTTTTTCTGTACTTGTGGTCGGAAACCTCAGTGGGCTGGAGGGGAGAAAAAAAGGTGAAGTGACATCAGTCTTGCTCGGTAAACAAGATAGGAGCCACAACCAGATGACCGAATTCCACTTTATTGTAGAACTACATTGACAAATCTTGAAAATCTGAATGTATATCTATATTTCCCTCATCTCCCTTATAGTCTGAGACACTGGGGGGAGGGTAGTGTCTCTTTTCATCCTCTTGCCACACATCCACCATCCACTTATGGGTTAGGCCAGGGATCTGCAACCTTAAACCGTTTGGACCTGTTTTTCACAGAAAAGAAAACACCGGGAGTTACAAAACCTGGGTGGGCGTGGCCAACTCAACATCACTTCTACCCAGTCACATGACCTCCCTCAGCCACCCCGACCCGGGTTCTGTGGCCCTAGGCCTGATTGATCTCTTGGTAGGCTCACTTCGCCAAATCTTTCCCATATGCCTTTATGTAAATGAGGTCTGCACAAGTATAGATTACCCACCCCTGATGAAACAGAGAGGGGGATCTTAGGAGGAGCAACTTGGATGTAATGAGAAAGCCAGGGACAAGCAGCCAAGATTTTGTTTTAGCGTAGAACAGGGGTGTCCAAACTTGGCAACTTTAAGACTTGTGGACTTCAACTCCCAGAATTCCCCAGCCAGCCATGCTGGCTGGGGAATTCTGGGAGTTGAAGTCCACAAGTCTTAAAGTTGCCAAGTTTGGACACCCCTGGCGTAGAAGGAAAAAAAATGATGGTGGAATTAAGTAGAAATACCAGGTGTTTTGGAAGAAGCAAGAAGGAGTGCGATAAAAGTAAAAGAAAGTATATGTAAGAAAGGCTGGGCGTGAGAGAGGGAGAGCGGAAAGGAAGAAAGAAGGAAGGGGGGAAAAGAAAGAAAGAAGGAGGGAGGGAAAGAAATAAAGGAAAGAAAAAAGAAGAAAAGGAAGGAAGGAAGGAAGGAAGGAAGGAAGGAAGGAAGGAAGGAAGGAAGGAAGGAAGGAAAAGTAAACTGTTTGGCTGTTCCTGATATAAAGCAATTCTCTGAGGGTTGTCAGCCTATTTCTGTGAAATGGCACCACCTAGTGGTGTTGACAGGGATTGCTGACTTTTTCCCCAGCCATCCTATCCTCTCTTTGAGGAAGTGAGGCCCTGCCGTTCTCCTGCCCAGATAAACGAAAACTCTTGTTACTCCTTTTGCGGCCAATTCCAGCCCAATGAGAGCTATAGACCCGGCGTGATTTCTGCTGAACTGTGTGTTACTGTATCTAAGCCTCGCTTTTTGGATTGTGCTCTTGCAGGCTGGCAGCGATGGAGCCAAAATTGGGAATTGCCCCTTCTCCCAGCGACTCTTTATGGTTCTCTGGCTCAAGGGGGTGACCTTCAATGTCACCACGGTGGACACCAAAAGGTAGGTGAGACTCCACTAATCCTGTCCTATTCCCCCTGACGCTATTGGTCAGTGGAGACTAAAAGATATGAAGAACGGTTGCAGGAACTGGGCATGGCTAGTCTAATGAAGAGAAGGACCAGAGGAGACATGATAGCAGTGTTCCAATATCTGAGGGGCTGCCACAGAGAGGAGGGAGTCAAGCTATTCTCCAAAGCACCTGAAGGCCAGACAAGGAACGATGGATGGAAACTGATCAAGGAGAGAAGCCACCTGGAATGAAGGAGAAACTTCCTAGCAGTGAGAACAATTAACCAGTGGAACAGCTTGCCTCCAGAAGTTGTGTCTGCTTTATCACTGGAAGTTTTCAAGAAGAGACTGGACAGCCACTGGTCAGAAATGGTGTAGGCAGGGTGTCCTGCTTGAGCAGGGGGTTGGACTAGATGACCTACAAGATCCCTTCCAACAGAGCGGATTTGATTTAAATCAAGTTGATTTAAATCACGATTTAAATCACTAGTAAAAAGGTTTGATTTAAATCATATTTTTTAAAGAGGAACTGTCATCTCTGTCCCGCAGCAGTTTCTCCTCTGACCCGCTGTTGACTTACTGACAGCCCCAATATTGCAGAATATACAGCTGCATAACTAAGCGCCATTTCATGCTGAATAAACTAAATTATTAATGTATCTTAAATAGAAAACTATCTTTAGATAGATTTTGTTTGACTCCAAAAGGATTTTATGGAAATAAATTTGATAAAAATAAAAGAAAATCAGATTTTAATCAAAAAATCCGATTTAAAGTTTAAAACATCCAATTTCATAGAATTTTTTTTTAAAAAAGCATTGATTTTTATCTACCCCGCTGCCAACTCTGCTAATCTAATCTATTCTAATCTAATCTCTCAACATTCCCAGCTAGATCCCATTCAGTTCTGGGAACTGAAGTCCCAAACATATGGAAAGAAATTGGTTGGGAGGGCTGGTCAAACTCATGAACATATCCAATTTATGTTACAGGTTTAGTGATCTTTTGAAATTACAATAGCCCTGGGAAAAAAAGTGACTGATGATCCTAGTATTGACACTTAAGCAACCATTGCTAATGTGAATTCACCACCAGCGACGTCCCGGCAAACAGTCTTTCAAGGGTGTATTGCAACCACAGACCTTATCAGCCTTGGAGAGCTGCCAGGCCAATATCTTCCAAACGCAATGCTGTACAAAACAATACTTGGCAAGGAGTCTCTGAGAGTCAAGAACAAACCTTCAAACTAATTAACCTAACTAATTGTCTCCTTCAAACTCCTCCCCTCTTTCGCTCCTCTTTATTCCCTATGGGAGGGGCCATTCATCTTCCACCCGTGCCTTTACTCCCAAGAGAGTCCTTGTTCCTTAACTGTTCCCTTCTCCTGGCAGCTCTGCGCATACACACATCGGGAACAAGCTCCAGCTGTTCTTCTGCCCCATTGATCTCCGGCTCCAAAGGCAGCTGATAAGTGGCAGATGGCCCTGGCTCCATCTCTGCTTCTGACACAGAGCTTTTCATCCAAGAAACTTCATCCATTCTGATGGCGGGTGGGGGTGGGAGGAATGGAAGGCATAGGTTCTGACAGGATGGAGGTGTGTGTGTGTGTGTGTGTGTGTGTGTGTGTGTGTGGAAGGATTTTATTTCTTTGCAGTCATTTGGTCGTTAGCCCTCTCTCTGAGAGCTGTTGAGGCCACTTGGGGCTTCATTGGTATCCATTTTTCATTCCTTGCTTATGTTTCTCTCTTCTTTGTAGGAGAACCGAGGCTGTGCAGAAGCTCTGTCCTGGAGGCCAGCTCCCATTCCTGATGTACGGGACCGAGGTCCATACGGACACTAACAAGGTTGAAGAATTCCTGGAAGAAGTTCTGTGCCCTCCTAAGTACGAACTAAACAAAGTGTTCTGACCTAGGTTTTCCCAAGAGCAGGAAGCAAACTCCTTGTCCCAACCAAAAAAAACCTTTTATTAATTTACTGTGAATTTTGCTCATTCACAACCAACAAAGTCTTTCAAGGCAGGATTTACAGTCACAGACCTTATCTGGCTTGGAGAGCTGCCAAGTCAATATCTGCAAAACTTGACAAGGAGTCCCTGAGAGTCACGAACCAATTAAGCGAACTAATTGTCTCCTGCAAACTCCACTCCCCTTTCGCTCCTCTTTTATTTCCTCTGGGAGGGGCCATTCATCATCCACCTGTGGCCTTACTCCCAAGTCGCCCCCTGTTCTTTAGCTGTTCCTTTCATCTGACAACGCTGTGCATGCACACACTGGGAAGAGGCTCCAGCTGTTCCTCTGCCTCACTGATGGCTGACTCTGAAGGCAGCTGATAACTGGCATGCAGCTCTGGTCCCCTCGCTGCCTCCGACGCAGAGCCCTCATCAGAGCCTTCCCCAGACTCCAGGACTGGCCCACGTTCCTCCCCAACCTCCTCACTGTCCGAATCTGCTGCCAGCTCTGTTGGCAGGCCACAACACAAAGGGTCAGCTTTGAACCAAACCTGGCAGCAGCCATTTTTCTGTTCCTCAGTTGCCACACAGAGGGGGAAGGGGGAAGGAGCCATCAAGCTGATTGGCAAAGTGGATTTGGGGAAAGAATTTCATATTATTACTATCAAATCCCATGGAATCTTTTTGTGTGCTTCTTCCTTAGGTATCCAAAGCTGGCTGCTAATAACCCTGAATCTAACACAGCTGGCCTTGACGTCTTTGCCAAATTCTCTGCCTATATCAAGAACTCAAACCCGTCTCTCAACGCCAGTGAGTATTTTGGACCACAAGTCCCCATTGCTGTTCTTACGTGATGGCTTAACTCTTTGGGAATTCCTTTTCCTTGCTTCTTGGTTGAGTTGTGTCCCTCAATCTTGCTTTTTCACTTTCTTCTTTTTCTTTTGGCTTCTCTTCTCCAATCCAAAATTCTTCGGCTCATTTCTCACAAAGTGTCACTTGTACAATATATGGATAACCAACAGGAGAAAGTAAGTATGTTTGTGGGAAAACTTAACATTTGTAAAAGTGTCTGGTGGCTGTATGAAGGTTAAGGAAATGCTCTCAATTGGGGAAAGGAAAATAAGGCCAATAAGGGACTGCCTATTTAAAAAAAGGGAGGGGAAAAGGAGTGAACCGAGGGCAGAATGGAATAGATCGGCGTGAAAATGGGTGTGGCTGGCCAGCTGAATTCTAGGGAGGGGAAAAGGAGTGAACCAAGGGCAGAATGGAATAGATCGGCGTGAAAATGGGCGTGGCTGGCCAGCTGAATTCTAGGGAGGGGAAAAGGAGTGAACCGAGGGCAGAATGGAATAGATCGACGTGAAAATGGGCGTGGCTGGCCAGCTGAATTCTAGGGAGGGGAAAAGGAGTGAACCGAGGGCAAAATGGAATAGATCGGCGTGAAAATGGGCGTGGCTGGCCAGCTGAATTCTAGGGAGGGGAAAAGGAGTGAACCGAGGGCAGAATGGAATAGATTGGCGTGAAAATGGGCGTGGCTGGCCAGCTGAATTCTAGGGAGGGGAAAAGGAGTGAACCGAGGGCAGAATGGAATAGATCGGCGTGAAAATGGGTGTGGCTGGCCAGCTGAATTCTAGGGAGGGGAAAAGGAGTGAACAGAGGGCAGAATGGAATAGATCGGCGTGAAAATGGGCGTGGCTGGCCAGCTGAATTCTAGGGAGGGGAAAAGGAGTGAACAGAGGGCAGAATGGAATAGATCGGCGTGAAAATGGGCGTGGCTGGCCAGCTGAATTCTAGGGAGGGGAAAAGGAGTGAACAGAGGGCAGAATGGAATAGATCGGCGTGAAAATGGGTGTGGCTGGCCAGCTGAATTCTAGGGAGGGGAAAAGGAGTGAACAGAGGGCAGAATTGAATAGATCGGTGTGAAAATGGGCGTGGCTGGCCAGCTGAATTCTAAGAAAACAGCAGTCAACTCTACAATATTTGGTAATAGCTCCCAAGTGGAGTTTCTCATTAGTTGTTTATTTATTTTTATTGATATGAATTTATAAGCCACCCAGTAGCTCCCAAATAGAACTACTCATTGGGTGTTTGCTTATTTATTTGTATTGATATGAAATTATAAGCCGCCCAACTCCAATGGATTCTCACCATTTCTAACTTTCAACTCCATTCTCATCGGTGTGTAGCGTAACGTTCTTTGTGCTTGCAAATCGCTTCGACCTGCAAAATCACCTGTCAGTTACTTCATTTCTTCTTGTCTTTCATCTTTACTAGCTAAATCTTTTCCTCCGACATTATTTGTTTTTTGTTTTTTTTAACGTGGATACAGTTCAGAGGCTACCCGACTCCAAATGACTCTGGGCAGCTTCCGTTAAAAACAATAAGAACAATTTTTAAAATGAAACAAAAAAACAAACAAACATTGTTGTCCACCATTTAATTGTCCCTCATTTCCCACCGGTGGCTATGATGCCCCATTTTGAGTTCAACCCCAAATCCTAGAAGTGGAATCCTGTTCCTGCCCTCTCACTAATGTTCTTCTTTTTTTCCAGTTCCATATCTTGAATCTCACTCGCCCTATTTGCTTTCTTCTTGGATACTGTCAAGCTTGCAAGTAATCCAGACCAGAAGTAGATCCAGGATTACTAGCTCCATCTTTATTGTAAGGTTACATTAACAGAATCTTCCGAGTCTGAAAGTACCCCTCCTTTCCCTCCCTTTCTTCCTTCTTTTTACAACCTTGTAGTCTCTTCATTCGGGGTAGAGTCGGGGCAACTGGATGGAGCTGAGCATTTACTGGCTGGATGCCCTTCCTGACACCTATATGGTGTTCACAGCAGATATTTTTTCTTTGCGCTGTGGGAGAAAAACATCTGCTGCTGCCTAGGATTGAACTCTCAACCTTCTGAGTGGGAGGCGAGTGTCTTCATCACAAGGCCACCATGCCATTCACTCTCTTCCCTCACTTTCACTTATGTCCCCCAAAATTAGGGAGGGTCCCTTCTGAGCTGCTTTTGCCCCCCCTCCTGCTTTGAACTCAAATTTTGTTTGTCAGGCTATTTATCTAGGCTACGACTCTACCTTCCCTCTCCTATTACTGTTGGCTTCCTCTCTGTATCCTTTGTTCGCCTTGTTCTAAACTTCCTGAACTTTTTCCCAATTCGGTGACGGATTGAATCCATCCAGCTGCGTTGACTTCTCCTTCGGATTTTTCACTGGTACCTCTTATCCCTCTTCCTTCCCACCCCACTCTTCAATCCCTAGACCTTGAGAAGGGTTTGCTGAAGGCGCTGAAAGTGCTGGACATTTATTTGATGACCCCTCAACCCGAAGAGGTGGACGAGAACAGCGCAGAAGACGAAGGCCAGTCCAACCGCAAATTTCTTGACGGAAATGAACTTACGTTGGCAGACTGCAACCTGCTGCCCAAACTCCATATTGTCAAGGTGAGAAACTTTTCAGAGACAGGCTGCCTGTAAATTATTGATGGGGAAAAAGAGCTGAGGGGGTGATTTACTCCACGCCCTATTCGAAAGCTTCCCAGAAGCAAAACGGGGGGGGGGGGGGGGAATGCTGAAAGAATGACATTTTTAGTCGCCTGGTTTTATACAGGTAGTCCTCGACCTACAACAGTTCACATAGTGACCGTTCAAAGATACAACGGCAGTGAAAAAAGTGACTTGTGGCCATTTTTCACATTTACGACCGTTACAGCATCCCCGTGGTCACGTGATTTACATTCGGATGCTTGACAACTGACTCACATTTATGACGGTGGCAGCGCCCCGGGGTGATGTGATCGAGAGGTGGGCTTCAAAGATTTTAGCAAGGGATTCTCTGCCAGGTTGCTAGGTGGGTGTGGCCATGGTGGGCATGGCCTAGTCGGCCTCCTGCACCACGGTTTTCCTCGAGCCTCCGGGAGGGTGAAAACGGCCTCCCCAGGCTCCAGAGACCCTCTGGCGGCTGGAAATGGATTTCTACCCTTCCCGAACATCCGTTAGGCCCATTTTTCGCCTTCCCAAAGTCTCCCTGTGCGCCCTGCACTTACCTGCATCCGAAACGGGCTGCGTGGGGACTCCTTGGAGGGGCGGAGTGGGCGGGGCCATCCAGGAGTGGGGTTTGGGGGTTCTCTGAACTGCACAGAATCTTAGTTAGAGGTTCTCCCGAATCCCTGCGAACCCCCAGCAGCCCACCCCTGATGTGATCCTCTTTTGCGACCTTCTGACAAGCAAAGTTAATGGGGAAACCAGATTCATTTAACAGCCGTTTTACTTATTTAACAACTGCAATGATTCATTTAACAAATATGCCAAGAAAAGCCGTAAAATGGGGCAAAACTCACTTAACAAATTTCTCACTTAGCGACCTAGATTTTGGGCTCAATTGTGGTCATACGTTGAGGACTATCTGTACAGAAAGGCCCAAAGACCTCCTCCAGAGCATTTGAGGCCCATCATATGAGTGTCATATTCAAATCTGAAATGCTGAGGGTGTTCCATATTTGGTGTATTCATCCTTTCTTCATCTGTCAGCTGTTACTTAAAGCTTTACCTTTTCCTGGGCTTGTGTGAGAATTAAGGAGAATATGCCCAACTGAGTTAAGGAGGCAACAACAGAATGGAAGAGAATGTTGCTGTCTCCTTACTGCCATATTTTCCTGAGCTCATGTAGCATCTGTGAGAGGCCAGGAAAAATTTAGAAACGGTTGACGGAGACAAAGTTACCACATAAGATTCAAAGCACTCTTGCCTACTTCAGATCTGATTCAGATCTATAGCATACTGTTGGGGTCCAGCAAGATCCAGTTGAGATGCTGATGGACTCGGATAGCGAGGAACCATTTGAGTCTGCCCTGGACGATGTGGAGGACCCTGTGCAGGGTTCAAACTCAGAGCAGGGACCAGAGAGGCTGGTTGGCCACCAGGAGGCGCCTGAGGCATGGAGCCGTGGGGAGGATCAAAGGCAGTTTGTCCCTGATGCTAGATTGAGAAGGGCTGAGAAACAGAAGCAGCAACTCCGTAGGCAGACTCACAGAAGATGATTAAGCACAGGTGGTTGTGGATTGGCCCCTCCCAAGAGAGATTATAGGTGAGGCATTGGGAGGGGACATTTGCAGGAAACAACCGTTCGAATTAGTAGTTAAGAAAATCTATCTGTATGTTCTAGCCATGTCTGTTCGTTCGGACTATCTGGGTTGCTTCATTTGAATTATCTGGGTTGCTCTATTGAACGTGAGTTGTCTGGGCCCTCAGCCAAAGGATTCGTTATCTCAGTAATTAAACAGTGGCCAACAGCCAAGCCTGTGTTCTGGTTTATTCACAGGCATGGAAAGAGGTGTGTGTGTGTGTCAGAACAGCGTACTATTATGATTTCCCCAAAATCTTAACTGAGATTTCATTATAAACTTTAACAACCTTTCATTTAGTGACCGTTCAGCTGCAAAGGCGCTGAAACAAGTGAGTTACGACCAGTGGTGGGATTACAAACGTTATCCTACCGGTTCTATGAGAGAGAATGCTTTGTCTATGTACTTGCACTTTGCACACACGCCTAACGTGTGCTTTGCATTTGCGCGCAGCACTCAAGGACCGCCTTCGGTGTCAGTGCTGGTGAGCTGAGCTATTTTTTAACTCAGCTGAAACGTGGCAATCCACTCTGCCACGCGAATCAGCTGAGCTAAAAAAAAACAAGGGAATATAGGACAGGGAACGATAGGGGCGGGAGGGCGAGGCCAGCCAGTGGTGGTATTTGCCAGTTCTCCAAACTACTCAAAATTTCTGCTACCGGTTGACCAGAACCAACTGAATACCACCTCTGGTTACGACAGTTTTTCACAATTGTGAGTGTCGCAGAATCCACATGGTCATGTGATCAAAATCCAGATGCTTGACGACTGGCTTGTATTTATGACAGTTGCAGTGTCCCAAGGTCATGTGATCATCTTTTGTGATCTTCCGACAAGTGAAGACAATAGGGAATCCAGATACACATAAACAACCATGTTACTAACTGAACAGTTGCAGCGATTCGTTTAAGAACTGTAGCAAGTAAGGTCATAAAATGGGGCAAAACTTTACAAGTGCCTGGCTGAGCAAGGGAAATTTGGGGCTCGGTTGTGGCTGTAAGTCAAGGATTACCCGTATCGGCATACTTCAGCAGTCAATTGTGGTCATAAGTCAAGGACTACACATATTGGCATATTGTAGCAGTGGGCTACAAACAATTCTTCATAAAACGCTAAGAGAGTCTTAATGCTATGTAGGTGCCAGTTTTATTTATTAATTAGATTTGTTTGCGGCCCTTCTTACCAAATACGGTTTCTCCGCAAAGAAGACCTATCCCCAAAAATAAGCACTAATTAAGACCCCAACCACTCCGTTGCACCTGGTTGCAAGGGGTGGGGCAAGGCCCACAGGTAAAAATCAAGCTAGGGTGGGGATGGGGGATAGTGGAGCTGCCCTACGTACCTTCAGACAGTTGCAGCCAGGACTCCCACGCCCTGACACCTGCCTCGCCTTGCTGGACCACTTCCTCTGGCCAATTGCTGCCATTTGCGTGCGTCGCCCCGGCCTCCATTTCGCTCTCAGACGTCTTCAGGAAAGGCCTCTGCAGGTGAGAAACAAGCTCTGGATTGATGCGTACAGCATCCCCTGGCCTCCCTTTTGCCATCGGAGGCACCGTCAGCTTGTTTCTTGGCTTCAGAGGCCTTTTCTGAAGACCTGTAATGGCGAAATGGAGGCGGGAGGGGGCGTGCTTCATGCGTGATTCCCGAGTTCATTTTTTGGCTGCAGAGGCCTTTCCTCAAGGCTTCTGATGACAAAACAGAGGCCAGGGGCACTCTGCGCGAGAGGCGGCAAGCAGCCACAGAAGAAGTGGGCCAACAGCAGCCATATAGGCACCTGCTGGGTGGGATTATAGAGGCCGCCACCGTGAGGTGAGCCTGTGCAAGACTTCTCCCCAAAATAAGACCTAATATGGCCTGTTTTGGAGTTAATAAAAATGACCGGGTCTTATTTTCTGCTGCATGATCAAATCAGAAATGGTGTGTACTAAATTGGATGTTTCAAGAATCAGTGAACTGAATGGGTCCTCTTTAAATCAAATGATCACATGACATTCCAGCACATGAGAGCACATGAAGGAATGAAGAGACTGAAGAAGAACATTGCTAAGTAGATTTTCGGCTATAACCCAACAAATGACAGGATTGTATCTATCAGAATTAGAGGATAGCAACAGCAATAACACTTAGACTTATATACCGCTTCACGGTGCTTTACAGCCTTCTCTAAGCCGTTTACAGAGTCAGCATGTTTCCCCCAACAATCCAGGTCCTTATTTAACTGACCTCGGAAAGTTGGAAAGCTGGGTCAATCTTGAGTCCCCGTCAGGATCGAACTCCAGGCTGTGGGCAGAGTTTGCCTGCAATACTGCATTCCAACCATTGCGCCACCGGGGTGCCTTCCTCACAGAATTCTTCCTCAAAGAACGTACCGATAGATCAGCAGGTTGAAACTGCAAAATAATGTATGGTTGTACACCTCCCAACAGGTGGTTTGCAAGAAATACCGTGATTTTACCATTCCTGAGGAATTCCGCGGCATCCATCGCTATCTGAAGAATGCCTACGCTCGCGAGGAGTTTTCCAGCACCTGCCCAGACGATGAAGAAATTGAATTAGCTTATGAGCTGGTTGCCAAAGCTTTGAAGTAGTAAACTTCTAAAATGTGGAGAAAGGGACACAGGGCTTCGCTGGCAGGGATTTGTGGTTTTGGGCACCTCCGAGGGTATTTTAACGTATGTATTTGTGTCTGGCCACCGGAGGGTGGGTGGGATGGGGGGAATGTCTTCTTGAGGGACAAGATGATTCAAATTTAAATATGAGCAAATATGAAATAAAAAAAATACATGTTTTTAAAATATAGGAAGTTTCTTGTTGTACTTGTTCCCTGCCCAAAGGAGGGGCCAATAATTACAAGGTGTTGCATGATACAATATAAAGAAGGACATGGGGAGACATGATAGCAGTGTTCCAATATCTCAGGGGTTGCCACAAAGAAGAGGAGTCAAACTATTCTCCAAGGCACCTGAGGGTAGAACAAGAAGCAATGGGTGGAAACTAATCAAGGAGAGAAGCAACTTAGAACTAAAGAGAAATTTCCTGACAGTTAGAACAATTAATCAGTGGAACAGCTTGCCTCCAGAAGTTGTGAATGCCCCAACACTGGAAGTCTTTAAGAAGATGTTGGATAGCCATTTGTCTGAAACGGTATAGGGTTTCCTGCCTAGGCAGGGGGTTGGACTAGAAGACCTCCAAGGTCCCTTCCAACTCTACTATTGTATTGTATTGTATTGTATTGTATTGTATTGTATTATTGTATTGTAACAACGATGGCTACATGAATATTGGGTTACTTCGGTAGTTATGAATAATTCTGCAAACCAGATGGAGGAAGCTACTGTATGTATGAATCCTGAGTTTTAGGTTATTCAACATTTCATGCTGGTTGCTCAGAAAAAATGGCAATGTTGCTTTGACAATTCAGAGGTTAAGCAAGATTGGGCCTGTTGAGTATGCAGAATAACAGAGATAGAAAGGACCTTGGAGGACTTCCAGTCCAACCCACTGCTTCGGCAGGAAACCCTACACCACTTCAGACAAATGATTATCCAGTCTCGACTTAAAAACTTCCAGTGTTGGGGCATTTACAACTTCTGGAGGCAAGTTGTTCCACTGATCAATCATTCTAACTTGTCAGGAAATTTCTCCTTAGTTCTAGGTTGCTTCTCTCCTTGATTAGTTTCCACCCATTGCTTCTTGTCCTACCCCAGGTGCTTGTAGAATAGGTTGGCCCCATCCTCTTTGGGGCAGCCCCTTTGATATCGGAACACTGCTATCATGTCACCCCTAGGCCTTCTTTTCATTAAACTAGAGACGTACCCAGTTCCTGCAACAGGCCTTCATATTTTTTTAGCCTCCCTAATCATCTTTGCAGACGAGAGGCTACCAGCCAACACCAGATCTGTAGGATAAGCCAGGAAGACAAAACACAGATCCCTTGGAAGAAAGCAAGACCAAGTCATTTTCAAACTGTTGTCAAAAACGTGTGGAAATGTAGCCATGAAGTCACAAGTTAATCCTGATTCTCCTCCACCCAAACTTTCCAGTTGAAGAGAACATTAAACATGTGTGACCCAGGTCAAAACTGATCTGTAGTGCTTCCCAATGAACCCTTTGGCTATATGGGGGGAAAAAACCCCAATTACAGGCTTTAATATATATTCTAGTTAAAGTTTAAAGAACATGAATTCTTTAAAATGGCCCCCAGGAACTATTCTTCTTGTCAGTTTGGAAGATGGTTTTCATTACCCACCAAATAAGTCTTCTCCGGCTTATAAAGACTATTGTGGTCATAAATTTTATTACATTATAGCATCTTAGCTAGAGGGTAACCAATAACTCTCAGACTGCAATATCGCTTGCAATCGGGTATCAGATTCTTCAGCTGTAATCTATAGACAAGGTGGCTCAGTGGCTAAGACGCTGAGCTTGTCAATCAGAAGATTGGGAGTTCAGTGGTTCGAAACCCTAGCGCCTCAAAACGGAGTGAGCTCCGTTACTACTTGTCCCAGCTTCTGCCATCCTAGCAGTTCAAAAGCACATAAAAAATGCAAGTAGAAAAATAGAAACCACCTTTGGTGGGAAAGTAACAGCGTTCCGTGCGCCTTCGGCATTTATTCATGCCGGCCACATGACCATGGAGACGTCTTTGGACAGCGTTGGCTCTTTGGCTTTTAAACGGAGATGAACACTGCCCCCTAGAGCTGGAAATGACTAGCACGCATGGGCGAGAAATCTTTACCTTAATCTATGGATTCTTGAATAACAGTAAGAATATTTCCCAGCTGACGTGGACTTTAACTCCAAGATCGTGAGATGATGAATATTGCCTTGAAAAAAAGAGGCTGAGAAAGTTTGATTTTGGGCAGTTATTTTTGCAACGTCAAGAATATCTTTTGAGAGATTGCCCTGGCCTAAAATAAGATAATATCCATGCTTGTGAATCTAAAATAATGTTTCTTTGAGTTCTGTTTTTCATCAGTTAAAGGATTTGTGTATTTTACAAAGGGTGGGAGATATTTTCCTTAAAATTTATGTTTCCTGAACTTGTTTTCTCTTCTTGGCAAGCTTGGGAAAGCCTTCGCACAACCTGATTTTTTGGGGGAGGACATGCATGTTGGACCAGTCTCATCCATCTTCGTTTTTTCTAGCATTTTCTGTCTAATGAAACATTCTTGAAACATGAAGCCTTGCAGTTGTTTTTTTAAATCTAATAAAGATGTTGCGTGCTGTGGATTTCAGATTCCTTTCCTGCACAGTTCTATCACCTCTTTGTGAGATGGTAGGTCACTGACTTTGATCACTGTTTCTTAAAGATGTCATAATTTCTCTAACTATTTCTCTATTGGTATTACTTAGCAATAGCCCTTAAAATGATATAATGCTTTACAGTGCTTTACAGCCCTTTCTAAGCGGTTTACAGAGTCAGCCTATTGTCCCCAACAATCTGGGTCCTCATTTTACCCACCTCAGAAAGATGGAAGCCTGAGTGGGATTTGAACTGCCAAATTGCAGGCAGCAGAAGTAGCCTGCAGTACCGCATTCTAACCACTGCACCACCGTGGTTCATGGTTTTACTTAGCAGTTAAACCATCAATCCACTTGAAATGTGTTATAATGTCAATAAAGATTAAATACACAAAAGAGGTCCTTGCCCTTCCCAGAATTGTTGAGAGTTGGGGGGCAATGCAAATTTGATGAACAAATAAACATGTTTACGTTTCAGATGTAGGCAGTAAAATTACGATAAGGATAATGAAATAAACCAAAGGGATAGTGAACTCTTCCGGTTCCTTTATCGCCTTCGAAAGCGTTTCCCTCTCCTTTTTAATGAAATGGTGATAGAATCAAGCAGATTATAAATTCTTTATTTTCCCCCCAGCAAAATTGAGAAATTATCCCAAGATAAGGAAGCAAGAAGATGCGATGTGTCTGGGTTCCTCCTATGTAGCGTTTTGGGACTCCCAGGTCTATTGAGTTAAATACGAGGTGATAGTTACAGATACCAATGAGTTGTAGTGCCATCCCTTACCATTACACGAGGCTGCTTTCGGGATGACTCAACAGAGATAGACCAGCATGAACAAAAATGGGGTGAAGACCAGCAGCTTCCAGGAGGTATTGAACTCTCCAGCCACCCCATTGCACAGGTCAGTGGAGCAGCAGAAAGTGCTGTAGGTAAAATTGATCCCCAATATATTTCGAACGCCCCGAGCTCCACACATGGACGGATCCCCACAGGTCTTCTCATGGATCACCAGTTCAAGGGCACCTGGAGAGAGAGAGAGAGAGAAATGAGAGTCAAGGCCAGATGGAGAGTCGATCACAAATACCACCCTTGTCCAATCATCGCCTTTCCATTTCATTGGCTATTGAGTTTGACCAGGCGTGGGCTTCAAAAATGTTAGCAACGGGTTCTCTGCCTGGTTGCTGGGAGGGCGTGGCCATGGTGGGCGTGGCCTAGTCAGCCTCCTGCACCATGGAGGGCGTGTGTTTTTGCCCTCCCCAGACTCCGGAGGTGCTCTAGAGGCTGGAAATGGGTCTATTTCCGGGCTTCCGGAATTTCCAGGAGGCTGTTTTTCACCCTCCCTGGGATCCAGAGGTTTTCCTCAAGCCTCCGGGAGAGTGGAAACGGCCTCCCCTAGGCTCTGGAGGCTCCCTGGAGACTTGAAACAGGCCCAATTCCAGCCTTCTGGAGCCTCCGGGAGGCCATTTTTCACCCATCCCGAGGCTTCGTATGGGCCCTGCACTTACCTGGCATCCACAACGGGCCATGTGGAGACTCCTGGGAGGGGCGGGCGTGGTGGGTGGGGCCAGCCAGGAGTGGGATTTGGAGGTTCGCCAAACCATGCAGAATCTTCATTAGAGGATCGCCCGAATCTGGGCAAACCCAAAGCAGCCCACCCCTGAGTCTGACCCAATCTTTCTGGTAGGACCACATGGGAAATTTCCCTCAAGCATTTGATGAAGTGCCTCCCATTTCTCGGGTATCTTTCTGGTTCCTTTATCGCCTTCGAAAGCGTTTCCCTCTCCTTTTTAATGAAATGGTGATAGAATCAAGCAGATTACAAATTCTTTATTTTCCCCCAGCAAAATTGAGAAATCAAGATCAAGACCCAATCAAGATGCTCAAGCAAAAGAGCCAAAGGGGTGAGGCTAGTATTAGTATCTAAGCTGCCCCACATTTTCTTTCCTGGCTTTTGAAGGAATAGGATCTAAACGTGAAACACATTTTGCATGAGCAACGAGAAACATGGCGGTATCACCTCTATGTCCTTTCGCCACGGATGTGAGACACTTCTGCGATGGGCCACACGGTGTGGAAAACTTCAAGCAATCCACGGGGGAGATGGTGGGGAAGAGGCACGTGTAACATCGCAGAGGGGATCCTGGAAACAAACAGCAGTGGAGTTTCGTCTCCCACAAAAGTTTGTAATGTCACAAGACAGGATTAAAATAGTTCAGCGGAAGCATCAGATTTTGTCGGGAGAGAGAAATAGAATCCTATTAAAGCAAAAATCCCAAGTTTAAAATGTTCATCGTTCATCTCAAAGAAAAGGACAGAATTTTGTTCTTCATTATTTTAAAGTCTGTCTTTGCAGCTCAAGATTGGGTACTTAATACGTAGACAGGTGGGCTTCAACAATTTCAGCAATGGGTCCTCTGCCCGGTGGCTGGGTGCGTGTGGCCATGGTGGGCGTGGTCTAGTCAGCCTCCTGCACTACAGCCGGTGTGTGTGTGGGTGTTTTGCTTTCCCCAAGCTCTGGAGGCTTTCCTCGAGCCTCTGGGAGGGCAAAAACTGCCTTCCCCGGGCTCCAGCGACGCTTTCTGGCCTTCCGGAACTTCCAGTAGGCCCGTTTTTCCCCTCCCTGAGCCTCCACACGGGACCTGCCCTTACCTCGCATCCAAAATGGGCCGCGTGGAGACTCCTGGGAGGGGCGGGGTGGGGCATGGTGGGCAGGGCCAACCAGGGGTAGGATTTGAAGTTTCTCCGAAATGGCTATAATGTTAGCTACAGGTTCTCCTGAACTCGGGCGAACCCTTAGCACTCTACCCCTGTATAACGTAGAGATGGTGACAGATCCAAGTTTATCCAATAAATGGAAAGTAGAGCTGACCCTTCTCTGTTCACTTCCACCATTACACTAAATGCGGGCTCAACAAATTATGAGCAGAATCCAGAATGGACAAATGCTTCCAGAGAAGTACCGAAGAACCTGGGCAGGTAGTCCTCAATTTATGACCGGTTAATGCCCTAGCAGTTGCTTAATACATAATACAATAGTAGAGTTGGAAGGGACCTTGGAGGTCTTCTAGTCCAACCCCCTGCCTAGGCAGGAAACCCTATACCGTTTCAGACAAATGGCTATCCAACATCTTCTTAAAGACTTCCAGTGTTGGGGCATTCACAACTTCTGGAGGCAAGCAGTTCCACTGATTAATTGTTCTAACTGTCAGGAAGTTTCTCCTCAGTTCTAAGTTGCTTCTCTCCTTGATTAGTTTCCACCCATTGCTTCTTGTTCTGCCCTCGGGTGCCTTGGAGAATAGCTTGACTCCCTCTTCTTTGTGGCAGCCCCTGAGATATTGGAACACTGCTATCATGTCTCCCCTAGCCCTTCTTTCTGTTAAGCTAAACATACCCAGTTCCTGCAGCCGTTCTTCATATGTTTTAGTCTCCAGTCCCCTAATCATCTTTGTTGCTCTTCTCTGCACTCTTTCTAGAGTCTCCACATCTTTTGTGGATGACTGCGCCATTCACTTAACCAGTTCGTAAAATTGGTCACAGTCACATGCTGACCTGCTTTACAACCATATGACTTATGATGGTATTTGCCAGCTCAATTATGGTTGTAAGTTCAAGGACGACTTCTGAAGAATTAAGAAGCTGGCCCGATGAGACATTTAAAGTAGACATGGTTCCTAGATCTGCCATCAAAGCATTAGTGAGGTACCCCAGAAAATAGCCCAGGGATGTCAAACACAAGGCTCAGGAGTCAGATCCAGCCCACAATGTGCCATCCTAGAAAATGTAAAGGGTCGGCCCGTGTCGCTTTGGCCCGGTCTACCCAGTGCGAAGAGGAAAGATCAGGCCAGTGTGGCTTCAGCAAAGGTCTACCCAATACGAAGAGGAAACATGCCAGCAGTTTGGGGAGTGGCGCCATGCCCACCCAGTCGGCCACGCCCACTCCGGCCTCCCGAGGTCAACCACAGCCCTGATGCGGCCCTCAATGAAATTGAGTTTGACACCCATGAACTAGCTCTTCCTACCTCAAATGCCTAACTCCCCAACATTTGACCGGCAAAACCAGAGACAATTTTTAAAATGCTTAACTGCTCAGGCCAAACCCCAGTCTGTTCCAGCTATATGTTGCTGAAGCTCTGCTTTTTCAAATTGGTTTTTTTTTTCTTATGCAAGTTTGTTTTTTCAGCCAAAGGGAAGTTATTCTTCTCCAGGTAAAACAGATTTAAATTTTATACGATATCTTATCACCCCGTTAACATACAGAAGAGCTTCTGAACACTTCGCAAAGCCTCTGGTTTAATCTGCTTGTTTGACGCAAAGATCTGCCATCTTGAGATGGCGATCTAATTTCTGCTTGAAGGCTTTCTTCAAAGAGCCTTTTCCTCCCTTCCAACATTTTCTCACTTTCAAAGAAGTTACTTCCAAAGTTTCTTCGAAGAGATTTCCGGCACTGATCTTGTTATCGAATTGGGTAATGAAATGCCTTATAAGCAAACAACCGAGATCAGAAAGCCCCAATAACTCCACTTTCTTCTAATCTTCACCTCTTCAACTTAAAATGAATAAGGTTTCATCTACTCCTTACCGAGAGTTTTGCCAAAATGCCACCACATCACATTTTTATCTCTAATATTTTATTTGTTACCAGTCGATAACCCGGCGTTGCCCGGGTATTTATTTATAGGGGGCAAATGTCTGGACTAAACATAATTTCTAATGTTGGATTTTCCCCCTTACCAGAGGGAGCCTCCTTGTGGAATACTGTGAAGCCGTTACCATGGCAACTCCACTGCACCGTACAGTAGAATCCAGTATGGCAATACAGCACAACAGTATATTATCCCCCCCCCCCCCAAGGGGTGTTAGGGGTGTCTTACCCCCACAGTATTTTTCTCTAGAGGGTAAGTCATCTGTGTACCGTGTGTGTGTGTGTGTGTGTGTGTGTGTGAAATGAAACACAACAGACTCCTTTTTTGCAAACAATTTTGGGGAGGTTCAAGGAACGGAAAAGTGGAATCCGAGGGCTCCACCCAAGTTCTGTTTCAAAAATGTCTTCCTGTCCCATCTTTATTCTTCTTGGCCTTTTCTTGTCCAGTCTAAGTTTTCCCACCGCAACTGTTTTTCTGTTGCCTATCTGAACTCTTAAAGGAATCCAAGGGCCATTAAGAGATTGAGGTTTTAGGTCCCGCAAAGGAAAAATCGGAACCCCGTGTTATTAAAAACCTACATCTAGAGGAGGGGTATCAAACTCAATTTCATTGAGAGCCACATCAGGGTTGTGTTTGACCTTGGAGGGGCCAGGGTAGGCGTGGGCCAGGGGTGAAATTCAGCAGGTTCTGACAGGTTCTGGAGAACCGGTAGCGGAAACTTTGAGTAGTTCAGAGAACCAGCAAATACCACTTCTGGCTGGCCCCAGAGTGGGGAGCGAATGGGGATTTTGCAATATCCTTCCCTCAGGAGTGGGGAGGAAATGGAGATTTTGCAGTATCCTTCCCCTGCCACGCTCACTAAGCCACGTCCACAGAACCGGTAGTAAAAGCAACCTACCCCTGCCAAGGTCTCTTCCGTTATTCTCTTATTCTGTTCTGACAGTCTACATTTTGAACTGCTCTTACTTTAATAGTTTGTTAGCCACCTTGAAAAAGGCTGGATTATAAATCAAATAGATCAGTTAGGTCATAAAACCAAGAAATCAAACTCTCTTTCTCTGAAAGCTACATCGCCCCAGATATTTCCACTTACCTGGGGGAAGGAAGAGGAGCAGTATTGCACAGCCGGCTAAGACATCGATTTTCATGTTTCTCTGTCCTTGCGGGTCTGGTGCTAGGCAAACGATCCTCCCTTTTAAACTTTCTGCTCCCGTGATTAGCAGCAGCCTTCTTTCAATTACCTTTAATTTCATAATCATCTTTTTTTTTTAAAAAAATGAAGGAAATAAACTGATTTG
Organism: Natrix helvetica; assembly: GCF_964273705.1. NCBI lineage: Eukaryota > Metazoa > Chordata > Lepidosauria > Squamata > Natricidae > Natrix > Natrix helvetica. The sequence continues at coordinate 347,462,989 of NC_138548.1, forward strand.
GACATGTTTTTCCTGCAAAAATATGTACCGAAGAATCTCCGATTTTGAAAAAGTGGGCAAAAAACTCTGGAGGACCACGTGAATGCTTGCTAACCCAGAACACGCATCACTGGATACTATACTACTTAAAATGGATTTGAATTATTTACCAAATGTATTAAATTTATATGCATCCCCACTCACCCTCGAGCGACTCTGGGAGGCTACTATTTAGGATCATAATCTTGTGCATGTTTATGATTTCATTTGTTTCCTACGTTTGCATTCCCTATCTTCTCCATGGCATTTTCGTGCTCTGAAGTCAATGTATTTTTTATTTGTTTGTTCATTTATTTGTCTTTTGGATGCCTTTGAATCAATGTTGATTCCTAGCGACTGCCTGGACAAATCTTTGCAGGTTTTCTTGGTAAGCTTTATGAAGTGGTTTGCCATTGCTTTTTTCCTAGGGCTGACAGAGACAGACTGGCTCAAGGTCACCTAGCTGATTTTGTGCTTGGGAGTAGAACAGGGGTCGCCAACCGGGCCATGGTCCACTCCTAAACTGTGGCCTGGTTGGAACCAGGCCAGATGAAAGGTGGGCCGGTAGGCGTGCACAGCTCCACCCACGTGAGTGACACCCCAAAGGCTTCACTTCTCTTTTGCGCGAGTGCAGCTGTGGGCATGCAACCATTGGCCCGCTATTCATATGGCCCAGTTCCCCTCTCCACACACCCAGGGGTGGGCTTCAAAAATTTTAGCAGTGGGTTTTCTGCCCGGTTGCTGGGTGGGTGTGGCCACGCTGGGCGTGGCCTAGTCAGCCACCTGCAAAACGGGAGGAGTGGGGAGTTTTGCCCTCCCTGGGCTCCAAAAGCCTCTGGGAGGGCAAAAATGGCCTCCCTGGGTTCCAGAGGCCCTCTGAAGGCTGGAAACGGGCCCGGAACTTCCGGAACCTTTGGGAGGCCCATTTTTCACCCTCCTCGAGCCTCCGCATGGGCCCTGTACTTCCCTGGCATCCTAAATGGGCCGCGTGGAGACTCCTGGGAGGGGTGGGCTGGGAGGGGCAGGGCAGGAGGAGCAGGGTTGGCCAGAGTGGGATTTGTGGGTTCGCCAAACTGGGCAGATTCTTAGCTAGGGGATTGCCCGAACCCGTGTGAATCCACAGCAGCCCACCCGTGTACACCCCCCCAAGGCGGGCTGCCAAGAGGCAAAGGTTGGTGACCGCTGGACTAGATCAGATTAACAGAGTTAGAAGGGACCTTGTAGGTCATCTAATCCAACTCCCCACCCAAGCAGACCCTACACCATTTTTGACAGAACTCACAATTTCCCAGTTTCTTGCCTGGTACCTTAGCCAGTGTATCAAACGGGCTCTTGAAGTGAATTCTATTGAGCACTTAATGCAGGAGTGTTCAAGGGCAAGGAATAGGCTCCAAAAAGTGTGAAGATTGTAGTCACAACAAGGCAGTAGAACCCCTTTTTATGCCTGTTGGTGTATGTAAAAAAAATAAAAATAGGTAAGATTTGATTTCAAATCAAATCTTGCCTTTTTTGACACTTTTCCACTAAATTGTTGCTGTTGTTAGTTGCAAAGTTGTGTCTGACCCATCGCGACCACATGGACAACGTTCCTCCAGGCCTCCCTGTCCTCTACCATCCTCTGGAGTCCATTTAAGTCATGCCTACTGCTTCGGTGACTCCATCCAGCCACCTCATTCTCTGTCTTCCCGTTCTTCTTTTGCCCTCAATTGTTTCCAGCATTCGGCTCTTCTCCAGTGAGTCCTTCCTTCTCATTAGGTGGCCAAAGTATTTGAGTTTCCTCTTCAGGATCTGGCCTTCTAAAGAGCGGTCAGGGTTGATCTCCTCTAGGACTGACAGGTTTGATCACCTTGCAGTCTAAGGGACTTGCAGAAGTCTTCTCCAGCATCAAAGTTCACTAGATACCCCTGATTTAATGGAATTTAAGGAAAATTTTCCTTAGGTTGCATTTCTGCCTAAAAAAAAACCCTTTGGAATGGCACAAACCTGGATTATCAAATTAGTTAACCTGCACTTTATAGTTTTAAAACTTTAAAACAGTCGAAAATAACAAAGAAAAATCCAGAACCTATAAATACAACATTTCAAAAGAAGAATTGGGAGAAGTAACTTCAAAGACCTGAAGAAATCAACCACTTCCGAATAAGCATCAGAATGGATATAAAAGGGAAATCTGTTGGACCTTTTAGTGAAGGAAGTTTGGAAACTTATCTGTGGTCCTGCTTCATGTTCCTGCAAAGACATGGACCTATTCATCTGTGGACAGTGGACAGATTTTTAAATACAGCTATTTATGAATGCCTCAACACTGGAAGTCTTTAAGAAGATGTTGGATAGCCATTTGTCTGAAACGGTATAGGGGTTGGACTAGAAGACCTCCAAGGTGCCTTCGAACTCTGCTATTGTATAGTCCTCAACTTATGGTCTCTTAGTGATCATTTGGAATTTATGGGGGACCACCCCCCCTCCAAAGGTTCATAAGTCCTAGTTCTGAAGTTCTGATAGATGCCCCTCCCCCTAGTCACATGACTGCATTTTGTACGCTAGGCAACCGGCCCGTTTTTTGCAGTGTCTCACAGTCACATGACCAAAATGATGATATTTTTGTGGAAAATTGGCATTTACTTCCAGTTTTGGGCAAAAATACCCCATTAAGTTCACTTAATGCCTACAACATTTTTGTAATCTCTCTGACGTTTGCTTTACTTCTGCCATGTTCGTTTAATAACCACTGCAAAAAAAAGGGGGGTAAAATTGTGAAGTCTGGAAAATGGAAAGAGGATAAAAGTCACCGCGTGAATTGGGTGGCCATATAAAATGAAATTCAATGGTGAAAAAGAGTAAGGTTCTACATTTAGGCAAGAAAAACGAAATGCACAGGTACAGCATAGGTGGTACCTTGCTCAGTAGTAGTAACTGTGAAAGGGATCTTGGAGTCCTACTGGACAACCATTTAAATATGAGCCAGCAATGTGCAGCAGCTGCCAAAAAAGCCAACATAGTTCTAGGCTGCATCAACAGAGGGATAGAATCAAGATCACGTGAAGTGTTGATACCGCTTTATAATGCCTTGGTAAGGCCACACTTGGAATACTGCATTCAGTTTTGGTCGCCACGATGTAGAAAAGATGTGGAGACTCTAGAAAGAGTGCAGAGAAGAGCAAAAAAGAGGATTAGGGGACTGGAGACTAAAACATATGAAGAACAGTTGCAGGAACTGGCTATGTTTAGCTTAAGAGAAAGAAGGACTAGGGGAGACATGATAGCAGTGTTCCAATATCTCAGGGGTTGCCACAAAGAAGAGGGAGTCAAACTATTCTCCAAAGCACCTGAGGGTAGAACAAGAAGCCATGGGTGGAAACTAATCAAGGAGAGAAGAAACCTAGAATTAAGGAGAGATTTCCTGACAGTTAGAACAATTAATCAGTGGAACAGCTTGCCTCCAGAAGTTGTGAATGCCCCAACACTGGAAGTCTTTAAGAAGATGTTGGATAGACAATTGTCTGAAATGGTATAGGGTTTCCTGCCTAGGCAGGGGGTTGGGCTAGAAGACCTCCAAGGTCCCTTCCAACTCTGCTATTGTGTTGTATTGTAACTGCTTTATGACCGTCGCGATTTATGATCATAATGGGCATTATGGCTTTAAAGTGGAGAACTACTTATACTATCTATATTCTTTGACTTACAACAATTCATTCAGTGACCTCTCAAAGTTACAATGGCACTGAAAAAAGTGACCTGACCACTTTTCACCCTCACAACCTTTGTAGCAGCCCCATGGTTCATGCTTATGACCGTTGTTGTGTTCCAGGGTCATGTGACTTTCTGAGTCAATGGGAAAAAGTGATTCAATTAATAACCATGATACTAACTTATCAACAGCAGTGATTCACTTAACAACTGTGGCAAGAAAAGTCGTAAAATGGGGCAAAACTCACTTAACAAATGCCTGACTTAACAACAGAAATTTTGGACTCAATTGTGGTCGTAAGTCGAGGACAACCTGTAATCTGATTTCAAGTTTTATTCAAATCAAATCGAGTCTTTTTTGTTATTGGTTCCTGCATTTTATGCTCCTCGCAGGGTCTAACTCTGAATTTTCAATGATTACTACACCTCCTTTTGTGTTCTGATTTTAATTTGCTTTAGATTAGAGGAATTGGCATTCTCAGTATGAAATCTACAAATCTCTCCTATCGGTGGAAAAAGACATTGGCTTGCAGAACTATTCATTCAGGTGGATTTTAATTAAGGGAAAGATAACAGATGTATAAATAAAAGAAATGCATATACAGGAACAGTGGAGAAATCCCTTTCCAATTCTATAACCATATTGTGCACAGTATTAAATTATTCTGACTATTTCTAATGGGGAGGAAAGGGTGACATAACAGTATTAATTATTCTGATATTAAAGTTGTGAATTAGACACGGTCAAAAGTAATTGCATTTGTGAACAATAGAGGTGTACTGTATTCAAAATATATACTAAATGATAGAGTTTGTCCTTCCAGCCTAGAACTGTCTCCTTGAGTGTGTAGTAGTGTTGGAGGAAATGTCCTTCTGGGTTCAGTTCCAAATGGGGTAAAAGACACTGGAAACACGGAGGCTGCTTGGAAAGAAGGTTTAATGGTGGACAGGATAACATGGCTTGAGTTCCTGAACAGAAAAGGGGGCACATGCTTCCAGATGTTGGGTGAAGAAGAAAAAGAACAGAGATGCTGAAAGTCCCTGGTTTTATGCCCTCTCTGGCCTTTGATCTTGATTTTGCATTCTGATTGGTTGTCAGATTCCCATGGGACCATGTAGGAGCAACTCTGTAGGGTGTGTTTTGAGTCCAAGTTTGGTTGAGCATTGCTTCTTCCCAGGTTCCCTGGGAAGATGGGTAAAGGGCTAATATTATCATGCCTTAATCCCATCACCCTGAAGCTGAAGGAGGGAGATATTTGTTATGTAGAATAGACTGGTTCAGATCTTTTAATGGCCCATTGACAAAGGTGGGGCCTATTAAGAGTGAGTCTGTTTCCTATCTAAACACGTGTTTCTTTATTTCTTATCCAGGGGAATATAATATTCTGCCTTTTCATTACTTCCCAGGATATTTCATTTTTCTACGAGAGGGATGGGCGCTAACTTCCTACAAAGGCCTGGGCCAGTCTATTCTACATGACAAAGATCTACCTCCTTCAGGAAGAGCTATGGTAGGAATCCCAAAGCCCTTTCATTACATCATCTCCTAACAAGGCTCAACCAAACTTGGAACTCAAAAAGCAACCTACAAGCCTGAGACTCAAAACACAACCTATAGAGTTGCCCCAGCATGGCCCCATGGGAGTCTGACAACCAATCAGAATACAAGCTCAAATTCAAAAGCCGAGAGAGGGAATAAAACCAGGGCACTCTCAGCATCTCTTCCCTTTTTGCCCAGGACCTCAAACCATGTGATCCTGTTCATCATTAAACCTTCCCAAACAGCCTCCATGTTTCCAGTGTCTTTCTCCCCACTTGGAAGGGAACCCAGAAGGATATTTCCTCCACTGAGATCAAATACAATACAATACAATACAATAGTAGAGTTGGAAGGGACCCTGGAGGTCTTCTAGTCCAACCTCCTGCCTAGGCAGGAAACCCTATACCGTTTCAGACAGGTGGCTATCCAACATCTTCTTAAAGACTTCCAGTGTTGGGGCATTCACAACTTCTGGAGGCAAGCTGTTCCACTGATTAATTGCTCTGTCAGGAAATTTCTCCTCAGTTCTAAGTTGCTTCTCTCCTTGATTAGTTTCCACCCATTGCTTCTTGTTCTACCCTCAGGTGCCTTGGAGAATAGTTTGACTCCCTCTTCTTTGTGGCAACCCCTGAGATATTGGAACACTGCTATCATGTCTCCCCTAGTCCTTCTTTCTCTTAAGCTAGACATACCCAGTTCTTGCAACCGTTCTTCCAACATGCGTTTCTACAGTTGGGAATCAGCTCATATTTGCGAGCCAGGTTTAAAAGCTCCGGAGATTTGAGATTCACAGAGAATTGATTTGGGCGGGGCAGGCTGTACATGGAGCAGAGATAAACGTTCACATCAGGAGAACTTCAACTGCTGCCTTCAATTCAAGCAATTTACACAGAAATTGTGTTGAAGCTGCCACGCCTGTCGTTGGAGTAACCCTGGGAGCTCATGCAGTGAGCCAAGGAGCAGAACGTATTTTGTGCCTCTCTTCCCCCCCCCCCCCTTTTCAAGCAAGAAAAATAATTCGGTATTCAGACACAAGGGACAGCTAAACAGAGTATCCAAGGGCACCAAATTGCACCCTGCCTGCTGAACGTTATTTTTAAAAGTGGAAAGAGAAACTAGTTCTGCAAAACAACAGCCTTTCGCTTCGTATTTCTTTGCAAGGATCCCTTTGGGATTTCAAGAAATCCCATCAGCCAGGGCTGACACAATATTTTCTGAGCTAAGAACCATTCTCAGTTTTGCAGCAGCTTGCCAAAAAAAAAACAAAAAAAAAACACCTACACACACATTCCCCAAAGAGGTGCAGCCAAGTCAAAAATTAAATTTGGGCTTCATTTCATTTAGAGTATATCTTAATTAGAAATGAATAGAATCAGTGCAGTGACTCTTCTGCTCTTTAGTGGGTTGAGCCTTTCCCCTTTCTGTTACATTAAAAAAAAAATTAGGAACAGATGTTAGAAAGTTCTGTAGGAAGTTAGCACCCACTCCTTTCCTAGAAAAAATGAAATATTTTAGGAAATATTAAAAAGGCAGAATATTATCTTTCCTTGGATGAGAAAAGGAGAAACATGTTTTAAAGACAAAGCAGCTCCCTGCTCCCCCTCCCCTTTGTCAATGGACCATTAAGGCCTAGGTCAGTTTATTCTACACAACAAAGATCTACCTGCTTTGACCAGCTGTCTGCAAGGAATGCAAGTTCTTCCATTCCCCACCATCCAGTCAGAGTTGAAGAAGCTTCTTGGATGAGAAGCGAAACGTCTTCAAAAGAAAAAAAAACAAGAAAGTCCAGTTGCCTCCTGAAAAAACACTTTTGGGACAACCATGACCTAGATGACTGGGAATCTCTACAGACTTCTAACCACGTGCATAGTTTTTCTTCATAATGATCTGTCTTTCAAGTATTCCAATGGCACTCCATTGCCATTATATCTGCATCCATCCCTTTCTGCTCGTCATCTTCTTCTTCTTCTCTTTTCTTCCTTCTTTCCCAGTACTTCTCTAGAGAGCTTGTCTTCACATAATGTGTCCTGTAGGAAATTAGCACCCAACCCCTCTCCTAGAAAATGAAATATTTTAGGAAATATTAAAAGGGAAGAATATTTCCCCCTAAAAGGGAGGCAAAAACTCAGTCCCCCCCCTTTGTCAATGGACCATTAAGGCCTGAGCCAGTCTGTTCTACATAACAAAGATCTACCTCCTTAAGGTAAAGCCATAATAGGAATCCCATAGCCCTTTCACTGCATCATCACCCAGCAACAGCTCAACCAAGCTTGGGACTCAAAAGACAACCTACAGAGTTGCCCCTGCATGGCCCCATTGGAGACTGACAACCAAATCAGAATACAAGCTCAAATTCAAAAGCCGAGAGAGGGCATAAAACCCAGGGACTCTCAGCATCTCTTCCCTTTTTTTCTTCAAGATCTTCAAGGGATGTGATCCTCTTCCCCCTAGGACCTCAAACCATGTGGTCCTGTCTACCATTAAAACCATCTTAGAAAAGAAATACGAATAAAAGAATATAGATTAAACAACCCAGATGACACGCTGCTAAAAGTGGGGGGAAACAGAATAGTATGAATAGACAAATATATGTTCAAAAGATGATATAAATGGAATTATTGCAATGTAAAGCAAAATGAGGAAGAAGGGATTTAAGATTGTTGTTTAAATACAAATAACCATACGGTTTGCCATCCCGAATGCCATCCCGAAAATACACCAGACTGAAGAGGAAAATATGTAAATACAACAGCAGAAGGAGGGAAGGGAGAGAGGAGGAGAGGGAAGAGAGGAGGAGAAGAGAGGAGAGGGAAAGGAGAAAGGGTAAAGGAGAGGAAGGAAGGGACGGGTAGCAAGAGTAGGAGAGTGGGGAGGAAGAGGGAAGCAGTGGGGGAAAGGGAAGAAGAAAAGAGAAAGGAGAGGAGGAAAAGAAGAAAGTAGAGAAGAAGGGAGGGTAGGGGAAAAAGAGGGAGGATTGTTGTAAAACAAGATGGATGTACAGAAAAGCAATCTCAATTATACTATTAAATTTGTAGGGGAAGAACTGAATTGTTATAAATGTTAAAAGCCAACACATAATATTGATAATATCTATAAGAATGTATATTTGTGACTGTATGTATGAGAATAAAAATTAAAAAAAAACTTTTTTCAAATCCCCCACCACCATTATTTTTCCAAGCAGCCTCCATGTTTCCAGTGTCTTTCCCCCCAGTTGGAGCTGAACCCAGGAGGACATTTCTCCCAACAGTCCGAAGTAGGATAATTTACATTTAGTCCTTTGTACTGAGGCAAAGGGGCAACTTTGTAGGCTGTCTTGAGTCCAGGTTTGGTTGAGCATTGCTTCTTCCCAGCTGCCCTGTGGTGAGTTGGGCTAATACTATCATGCCTTAATCCCATCACCCTGGAGCTGAAGGGGGGGGGGAACTCTTTGTTATGTAGAATAGACTGGTTCGGGCATTTTAATGGCCCATTAAGGGAAGTGGGGGCTATTAAGAGTGAGTCTGTTTCTTGCCTAAAAACACGTTTCCCCATTTCTGATCCAGGAAAATATAATATTCTGCCTTTTCAATATTTCCCTGGATATTTCATTTTTCTAGGAGAGGGCTGGGTGCTAATTTCCTATAGTACCTTGTATGAGAACCTTGAGTTGGTTTCTTTGATGATTGATTTGTTTGTTTGGCTTTCTACAGTACTCTCGGAAGTCTTCTCCAACACCAAATTTCAATCCAAACTGTTACGTCCTCGAGGCTACGACGCCATTGACTATCATTGCCGGCCCCTGATTGGTTGAGACGCGAGCAGCAAGCTGGCGGGAGAATGCAGCCATTCTATTGGTTCAGCGTCTGACAGCGCTGGTATAAAAAGGGCTGTCAGCTGTCAAATGCTGCTGTTTGCCGGGTTGAGGTTCGCCTTGCATTTTGCCTTGTTAAACTGTTACCGTAATAAAGGTTGTGTTAGCTTCAACCTGCCTTGCCTCAGTTCCTGCCTGCCTCGTTCTCCCGACAGAACAGAAACCTCAATACTTTCCATATCCTGCTTCTTCAAAATCTTTCACATGCATAGAGTAGTGGGGAGGGAGGCTACCCTTGACCTAAACCTAAACCTTCAGATTTTAGTTGGATGGGAAGACCTATAAATGACTTATAATCTGATTCTGAATGAGTTTGAATGGATCATACATCTTGCATTTTAAGGATTTTGAGTTTCTGCACCCAGTGGTGCCTCCTGGTGCTGTTGTTGAGTTATGGTCTCCTCTGCTGATTACGATGACCTTTTCAAGGTACTTTATACCAAAGACCACAATACAGACAGTCCAGGGATGAAATCCAGCAGGTTCTGGCAGGTTCTGGAGAGCCGATAGCCGAAACTTTGAGAACTGGTAGCAGAAATTTTGAGTCGTCCGGAGAACTGGCAAATGCCACCTCTGGCTGGCCCCACAGTAGGGTAGGAATGGAGATTTTGCAGTATCCTTCCCCTGCCATGCCCACCACCAAGCCACGCCCACAGACCCGGTAGTAAAAAAAAATGAATTTCACCACTGAGGTAGTCCTCAACCTATGACCACAATTCAGCCCAAACATTTCTGTTGCTAAGTGAGAAGTTTGTTAAGTGAGTTTTGCTCCATTTTACGACGTTGCTCGCCACATTTGTTAAGTGAATCACTGCCGTTCTTAAATTAGTAACGCCGTTGTTAAGTGAATCTGATTTCCCACATTGACTTTGCTTTTCGGAAGGTCGCAAAAGGGGATCATGTGATCGCGGGACACTGCAAGCGTCATAATTGTGAGTCAGTTGTCAAGCATCCAAAGGTAAACCATGTTATCATGGGGATGCTGCAATGGTCGTAAGAGTAAAAAATGGTCATGTTACATTTTTCAGTGCTGTTGTAACTTCAAACAGTCACCAAGCGGACTGTTTTGGGACTGTTGTAAGTCAAGAACTACCTGTATTATGTAGTTTAGTTTACTTTATTGTCATTGCACATCGTACAACGAAATTAAATGCCAGCCTCAGTTGTACATTATAACTATAAAAATAAAAACACAAACACACATCCTCCACGTTCTATATCAGTGATACCTATCCACGCGGAGCCATTTGTCAGGGCACATGAGGCGCTGCCCTTTCAGCTGGCCAGCATGCATGCGCGCGCTAGCCAGCTGAGTTCACCCTTTTCAAAAGCCATTTTCGCCCTCCCCTGGCTCCAGAGGCTTTATAGGAGCCTGGGGAGGGTGAAAAGAGCCTCCCCCCCCCCCGGAAGCTCTATGGAGGCTTCATGAGCTTCCCTGAAGCCTCCAGAGCGCAAAAAAATAGCCCTACGGGTAAACCGGAAGTTGGGGAACGGACTTCCTGTTTGCTTGGAGGGTCGTTTTGAGCACTCCGAAGGCTTCAGTGAAGCCTCTTGAAGGTTCCTGTACCCTTCAGAGCGCTTAAAACGACCCTCCGAGCAAACCGGCACTTTCGGTTTGCTCGGAGGGTCATTTTGACTGCTTCAGAGTCTTCAGGGAAGCCTGAAGGCGGGGGAGGCTGTTTTCGCCCTCCCCAGGCTCCTATAAAGCCTCTGGAGCCTGGGGAGGGCGAAAAAAGCATGCAAAAATGGGGGGGGGGGTGTCTTGCCTGTAGTGCGTGCATGCGCGCTGGGGGGTTGCGCATTGCATTATGGGTGCGGCACGCCTGCACACGACCCCCCTGCGCTTCCCCCACTTATGGCACGCGAGCCAAAAAAGGTTCGCCATCGCTGTTCTATATAATTGAAATTGAAAGCCCTATATTGCATTAATATTGCACTATACTGTAGAATTCAATATAGTTACTGCCCTGGGATCACTGGGACACTGCAATCCTCATAAATATTAACCAGTTGTCAAGCATCTGAATTTTAATCATGTGGCCATGGGGATGCTGCAAAAGTTGAAAATGTGAAAAATGGACATAAGTCACTTTTTCCAACGTCGTCATAAATTTGAACGGTCACTAAACGAACTGCTGTAAGTCGAGGACTACCTGTATACCCATATCTTCTTTTATAAGCAATGCCGTCCTGTAGTGAACAGACCGTCACTCTGGATTGTTTCGAATGGTAGTCATAGAATGCAAAATGTAATTAATGAGCTCTTATGATAGAGTGAACCCACGAGGAATTACCACATGGTTGTTGAATATGTGGTTTTGGGTGTGGACTCTGAACAGAGACAAATTAGCCAAAGGATTTCCTCGTGCCGATAAAACATAGGCTTCATTCATTTAAGATTGCATCCTGGGGTGAATGAAAATGTTGTTTTAGACAAGGGCAATACATGGCCTTCTAGATACTTTGGGACTAAAGCTCCCGTCGGATGTCTCTAGCACAGGGGTGTCAAACTGGATTTCTTCCAGGGCCAGCTCAGCATTGTAGTTCTCCTTCGTGGGCTGGCTCGGGGAGGGGTGGTGGGGGAGGAGATGGGACAGATGCTTCCTGCAGCACTTTGCCAGCCAAAATTGGTGCTGCAGGTGGCCGTCCAGGCCAAAAGCGGGCCACAGGGAGCTACACGTGGCCTCCACATGCCCCCTTTTTGCTAGCAGAGGCACCGCAGGCCGGTCATTTGCTATTTCCAGGCCAGTCCCGCAGGCCAGATTTAAGGTCGGATGTGGCCGCGGACCTTGAGTTTGACACCCCTGCTCTAGCAGGATGGGTGATGGGAAATGAAACCTAAGACCATCTGGGAAGCCCCTCAGTCAGGAACAGGTCCATTCATCCAGATGAAAGTGAAACGAGCAGAGGGCAGTGGAAGTGACCACAGACTATAGAGATGGAGGTGCAAGGATGTTGCAGATGATGACACATGTGTCATGATGTTGCATTCCAAATGCATTTGTTGTTGTTTGTTGTTTAGTCGTTAAGTCATATCCAATTCTCCATTACCCCATGGACCACAGCATGCCAGGTCCCCAGACCCTCCGCTGTCTCCTGGAGTCTGCCCAAATCCATGTTCACTGCGTTGATGACACTATCTAACTGTCTAATCCTCTGCAGTCCCTTTCCCCATTTGTCTTCCATGTTTTCCAAGATCAGAGTCTTTCCCAATCAGTCCTCTCATTTCGTTAGGTGTCCAAAGTATTTAACCTGGGAAAAACATTTATCAATTTTACTAATACTTTTTTGTTTAGATTTTGTTAGAAAGATGTAATCTCTCCTGGGTACTTATAAATTCCATTAATAAATTTATGTCTAGATTTATTATAAAGATGTTAGATAACTACAATAACAATAACGAAGTGTTAATGGATAATGTTTAATGATTTTATACGTGTTGGCATTGGTGAAAGCAATTGGGTATAAGCCTGAGGTTTACAGAAGCAGCTAATGAATGCCAGTATGGGGTTGTGTCTTTAAATATAAATGATTCTAGATAAAAGCACGTTTAAACAATTATAGTTAAATGAGAATGGTGGTACATTGATGGTAAAATGCATAAAGATCTTTGATTTAAAAGGTACAACCCAATATGAATGAAGTATAAAGGATGATTGTGGTAGTAACGCACGAAATTTACTTGTAAGCAATCGACATGCTTTCTGGAAGATGTAATGAAGAATGATTTTTTTTGTGTGTTTTTTGTTTAATTAAAACAATAATTAAAAAAAAAAAAAGTATTTGAGCTTCAGCTTCAGGATCTGCCCTTCCAGTGTCAATTTCCTTTAGGATTGACTGATTTGATCTCCTTGCAGTCCTCAGAGACTCTCAAGAGTCTTCTCCAACACCACAATTTGAAAGCATCCAAATGTGTAACAGTGTCATTTATGCATGATGCTTTTTGTCATGAGACATGTGCTGTCACATTGACTTCGTTGTGGTTTATGATGGATGCCGAGTTTGGAACTGTATCACTAATTTCAGATTTGGAAGATGTTCTCCAAGGAGCTAGCAGTCTTCTGAGGTTCCAATTCATCTGACAGGTTTCTCAGTTGCGGCTCACCAGTTTTGTAAACCTTCTGGGGAAGTATGATTAACTCTTCCCTCTTTCAGTGCTGAGTGAATATCCTGCCTTAATCTCAATCTCGTTTAAAAGACTTGGAGAGCTACATTCCACTGTCCATATTACTCTGTATGCACTGATGAGTTAATGTGGTGCTTTCAATGCAGAGGTGATATTCAGCCAGTTCTGACCGGTTCTGGACATTTTGAGTAGTTTGGAGAACCAGCAAATACCACCTCTGACTGGCTCCGCCCCCATCTACTTCCTGCCCCCCCCCCCCCCCCGAGTCCCAGCCAATCCGTGTCCCAGCCAATTGTCTGAGTCTTCTCCTGTTGCCCTGCACAGGAGAACGGAGCGGGAAAATAGGTTAGTGGGGTGGGGAGGGAATGGGGATTTTGCAGTATCCTTCCTCTGGAATGGGGATTTTACAGTATCCTTCTCCTGGAATGGCGTGGGAATGGGGATTTTGCAGTATCCTTCCCCTGGAATGGGGTGGGAATGGGGATTTTGCAGTATTCTTCCCCTGGAATGGGGTGGGAATGGGGATTTTGCAGTATCCTTCCCCTGGAATAGGGTGGGAATGGGGATTTTGCAGTATCCTTCCCCTGGAATGGGGTGGGAATGGGGATTTTGCAGTATCCTTCCCCTGGAATGGGGATTTTACAGTATCCTTCTCCTGGAATGGGGTGGGAATGGGGATTTTGCAGTATCCTTCCCCTGGAATGGGGTGGGAATGGGGATTTTGCAGTATCCTTCCCCTGGAATAGGGTGGGAATGGGGATTTTGCAGTATCCTTCCCCTGGAATGGGGATTTTACAGTATCCTTCTCCTGGAATGGTGTGGGAATGGCGATTTTACAGTATCCTTCCCCTGGAATGGGGTGGGAATGGGGATGTTACAGTATCCTTCCCCTGGAATGGGGTGGGAATGGAGATTTTGCAGTATCCTTCCCCTACCATGCCCACCAAACCACGCCCACCAAGCCATGCCACGCCCACAGTACTTGTAATAATTTTTTTTGAATCCCACCACTGTTGCAATGGTACGAGGAACATGAAACATCTTAGTTCTTACTGAAATCCCAACTTTCCTCACTGTAGACCATGTTAAATGGGGCATTTCAACAACCTCTGGAGGGCCCCGACTTTCTCATCTAGGGAAGTACGGAATTGGGCTTCCCAATCTTGGAGAATTTAAGATGCGTGGACTTCAGCTCCCAGAATTCCCCAGCCATGTGTCTTAAAGTTGCCAAGATTGGGAAGCTCTGCTATAGAAGACTAGTTAGAATTACACTGCAGAAAATCGAAGCCTCCTGGGAGTAACCATCTTGGTTAATAGCTACAGAAAAATATCACATAAAGCAAGGTCAGTCCCTAAGATTAGGTTAGGCAGTGTGAAGTGGTTAACTGAGGCAGTGTGATACGGGATATAAAATGGCTTGTTGTGGCTGTTGTTGCATGTCGACTTCAAAGCTGGAGGAAAGAAGCTTGTGGGAGTTTAAGTATCTAAATTGGTAATGGGAACCTTAAATTATATCTTCAATCAATCAAATCAACAAACAAGCAAACTGCTTGTGGGTATCTTTATGCACGTCTGAGGTGCCGTTTGCTTCTCTGCACCAGGCATCCAAGAATCTTCGGTCCCTCTTAAAATCGAGCAGCTAATTACAAACAGCACTAAAAATGGAAGACAGATGAAGCACAAATTAAACCAGGCTGAGGAGACTTTGGCAAAGAAATCTCTCTTTAGCCAGCACCCAAGAGAAAGAGAAAGCAATGCTGCTGAGGTGCTGTTACATGTTATAAGAGGATTATAAATGTGGGGTGAGGTAACAGATGGGCGCCTGTACAATTTGATAAATAAATAAGTAGATTCGCCCATCCTCATTTCCATCTCCCTTGACACGAAGCTTCTTTGGTCTCCCAGAGCTGTCACATTCGACAATTGTTTAAAGATAGGGTTTTTTTAAGGCTTTCATTTGTTGCTTTGAAACAAATCACTTTCTATTGTAATGCCTATTATAACTAATTAACAGGTTGGGGAAGTAACATTTGAAGGGGAGGGAGGGAGAAAGGAAGAGAAACAAAGAAAGAAAAAGGGGGAGGGGGAGAGAGGATGAGAGAAGGAGTATGAAAGAGACAGGGAGGAAGAAATGACAAGAAGGATAGGGGGAAAGGAAGAGGAGAGAATGAGAGGAAGGGAGAGGAGAGAGGGAGAGAGAGAATCAAAGAAAGAAAAGAAGGGAAGGGAAGGGAAGGAGGAATGAAGAGAGAAGAAAGAAGGAAATGAAAGAAAGAAAAGGAGGGAAAGAAGGGGGGAAGGAAGGAAGAGGAGAGGAGGGGAAGAGAGGAGCACAGGCAGGAAGAAGAAGAAAGGAAGAAGAGGAGGGAAGGAAAGAAGGAAATGAGAGGAAGACAAGGAGGGAAGGAAAGGAAGGAGGAAGAAAGAGGAATGAGAGAGAAATAAAAAAGAAGGGCGGAAGAGAGGAAAGGAAGAAGGGGAAAGGAAGGGAAAGAAGAAAAGAAGGGAGGGAAAGAAAAAAGAGGGAAAGATAGAAAAGAGAAAGGGACGGGGAAAAGGAAACGAAGGAAAGAAAAAGAAAGAAAAAGAGAAAGAAAGAGAAAGAAAGAGAAAGAAAGAGAAAGAAAGGAAGGAATAAGAGGCAAAGAAAAAGCGAAAGGAAAAGAAATGTGTGCCAGGGGAAAGGGTACTCTCAGCACATGGCTCTGAATAATTCAAACGGATGAAACGCCTCAGGGGAGCCAGCGAGCAGCCTTCGCAGGGTCAACCCGAATATGACCCAGGTATGAATTGCGAGCTGCCTCCTGCCATGATGAACGCTCAGCGAAAGCCATTTTATGCAGCGAGGGGTGGGGGGACCAAAGGAAAGCAATGGGATTGCATGGCTGCAGCCTGGGGCCATCTGTATGCTTGTGTCCTGCCTCCCCCTTTCCCTCCCACTCTCAGAAAAACAGCCTGTTGAAAACGAGTGTTGTGTGACTGCAGCCTCCTTGTTTTACAACCTTTTTGGAGAACCGAATTGGATGACTTGGCATAATCCCCACAGTCCTGTCATTTTTGATGAGGCAGGGAGCCGGGTTTGTTGTTGGTAGGAAATAATTCCCTCCTAATAGTCTCCCTACAAATCCGATGGAGGACCGAAATCGGTTGCCGGCGGGGGGCATATTTTTAAGTTATGATTTGACACCTTGCGCTCCTCTCGGGCTTATCCCCTAAATAAGAAAATATCGCCCCAGTGCTATAAATCCCTTATTTCCTTCTAAAAAAAATACGGAAATCGAGGGAAGCCTCAGCACCACAAACCATTTCACTACTCATGAGGAGAACATAAGCATGTAAGACAAGGGTGGGATTGAAAAATTTTAGCAACCGGGGAGGAGGATCCAACGTTGCGACGATACGGACGTGCGGTCTCGATGCTCTGAGACCAAAGCCGATACTTTTGCCACTGGGTGGTCCAATCAGACCTAAACCGTCCCGCAGAGACGGTGAACAGGAAGAATACATCTTGCTGATCTCAGGGACATTGCAAAGTCCCTGATCGATGTAAGAGAAGTTCTTCAAGCCGGTGACAAAGAATCCATCCAAGGCTGATGAACTCGGGGCGACTTCAAAACGGAAGGATACAGAAAGAGAAAGTGTTTCCAGCTGGTGAGGAATTTTTACCGTTTTAAAAGAGACTGCCTATAAAAAACTTAAAATTAATTCAAATTGAAGAACAGAAGAAATAAGTGGTGGAATTAAGCTTTGAATGGTTTTGGACAGTGGGTTATCTTACTTTTTAAATGCTATGTTCATGGATGGAATTTATGCAAGCCTTTTAAAATGAATGGATTAAGTTTTCTTCTTCTATTTTTTTCTTTTCTTTTTTTCTTTTATTATTCTTTGTAACCTATGGAGTAAAATTCTTCTCTTTCATTACTGTGAGTGTTTTTCTAACTCATTCAAGAATCGGACCTTTTTTTAACTTGGAATACAAAAAAGATACAAAAAGAAACAAAGAAAATTGTAACAATAACATTGCTACTCGGAGGCTGGAGGTTTGTGTATTGGAAACGAAACACTTTTACTTTTCTTACTGATTATCCTGGCTTGGTACTCCAAGGTCTCACTGCTTGTTTATAAAGAGTGATAAGAAGAAAAGCACACCGATGTTCCTTTGAAGTATGTCTTTAACCAGAGAAAAGTGAAAATAAAACTTTATTGTGAATTTATGCTTAATCTTGTAAAAGCCTTCCAAGCCAGAGCAGCAGTGTTTGTTAGCTGGAGATAATGGCACAACTTCAACAGCAGAAAGAAACTTTAAGCCTGCAAAAGATATTCTTAGAAATTCAGAAATTATCAAACACATTTGAGAGGACGGAGAAGAAGTTGGAAGACTTAGAGCATCTAACAGTAAAATATGATGAAGACGTTGGAGATGTTTATCAAGTAGAAAAAGTGGAGGTTAGAGTCCTAAAAACTGAAGAGAAAAATGACCACAAAGAAATCCAATCCGCTGATATCTATGGTGATTGGTTTCTGTCTGGAAATGGAAAGAGTGGAATACGGAAAGAGGAATTAAATGGAGGGGAACTCTACCCCAGATGGCAAGACACAGAAGAAGAAAAAACAAAAGAATTTATGGATTTAAAGAGACAAATGTTATTAGCAACATCATTGATAATACTACTGACAATTAAAGATAAGCTGATTAAGGAAACAGAAGAAGGGCCACGAAATTACATGAGAGATTTTATAAGCAAGGAGTTGCTAAGAGGAGTCCATATAAATTTGATTAAGGAGATGATTAGAGGACTGACACCACAAATGGCAGAAGACATGAGACTGTTTTGCTACTGGAAAGATACAGGTTGATAGATGGAAATGTATAATTTAAAACTAGTTAAACTTAATGAAATTTAGTGAAAATAGACATAGTTAAATAAATAATTGATAATGATAATAATGTATACAATGTGTAGTGTTATGATAAGTAATAATTGGATATGAATATTGAATGGAACCCATGAAAGGAAGATTATAAATCCTTTTGGATTATATATAAAGGTTAATAAAAAAGATAGAAGTTAGATTCAGTTAAGTCTTGATTATTAGGTGGGAAATGTTATGATACAGGATATAGTCAAATAAAGGAGGGATAATGATAACAACGTATATATATGTATGGGTACAACATAAGGAAACTGGATGTAAATTGTAAACAGTGATTTGGAAAGGAGGATTAGAAAAATTTGTTACTAAATATTATGGATGTTTAGCTAGAATAGGACATAAGGATTCAGTGTTATTGGAGGATTTTAGAAATAGTAAATGAAATGCCAGTATGTGGTTGTGTATTAAATCTTGGCATATTTTATGATGAAGGACGTTTAAACAATTATAGTCAAATGAAAATGGAGCTATGATGATAATAACATGTATAAATATCTGAGTTAAAATACTTGAGTTAATATTAATTATGGTTGATGACTGTGGAAGAGATGCACGAAAGTCTTTTGTAACCAACTGATACACTTTCTACAGTATGTAAAGAGGGAAGATTCTTTGTGTTGTGTTTGTTTTGAAAATAAAAAAGTATATTAAAAAAAATTAGCAACCAGTTTTCTGCCGGTTGGGCGTGGCCATGGGGGCACGGCCTACTCAGCCTCCTGCATCACAGCAGCGGGGGGCCTTACTCGAGCCTTTGGGAGGGCAAAAACGGCCTCCCCCAGCCTCCGGAGGTCCCCCGAAGGTGGGAAACAGGGCCATTTCCAGACTTCCAGAACTTCTGGGAGGCCTGTTTTTCATCCTGCACTTACCTGGTATGATGAATGGGCCGTGGGAGATTCCTGGGAGGGGCAGGGTGGGGTGAGAGGGGCCAGCCAGTCCTTCCAACTACCGGTTTGGCGAACTAGATGCAAAATTATCATCCGGTTCGCCCGAACTGGTCCAAACCGTCTGAATCCCACCCCTTAATGAAAGACTTGAAATGGTATCATTCCTTGCTGGAGATGAACATTGATGAACACACAAGCCAACTTACTCAAGGGTGTGTTGTGGGAACATTAGCCATGAATTCAGAATAATGGAGTTATTCTGAGGAAGGGACCTTGAAGGTCTTCTACTCCTGCTCAAGCCGGAGACCCTACACCATTTCAGACAAATGTCTGTCTAATCTCTTCTTTAAAACCTCCAGTGTGGGAGCACCCACAATTTCTGAAGACAAGTCATTACACTGACATTATTGTCAGGGTATTCCTCCTTAGTTCTAGGTTGCTTCTCTCCTTAATTTCCATCCATTGCTTCTTCTGCCTCCAGGTACGTTGGAGAATAGGTTAACCTCCTCTTCTCTAGGGCTGCCCCTTAGATATTGCAAGACTTCACATCCAGGGAATTTTCTTTCCACATAATTTATTTCCACTCTTAGATCTGTCTGTGCTCAAAAAGAAGTGGAAAAGATTTTGGTTTTGAATTCTTTGCAAAGTAGACCTCAAGAGCTGGGCTAGGCCTGGGAAGTTTAGATGGGACACCACTGGGAAATCCCGAGGCTGAAGTTTAGACTGGGAAGTTGGAGACAAAAAATCTCAGAATTAAGCAGCAGGAAATCATTTTTGTACCATTGCTAAGAAGGCAATGCAAAAGTACCCCGTGTGATTGCCAAGAACCAAGCACAAATCAAAATGATCTTTTTGTTTGCATTTTGGCACAGTTGCTTAGCATGATTGATTGATTTAACTAACATCCTGCCTTTATTATTTTTATAAATAATTCAGGGCAGTGAACATGCCAAATACTCCCTCCTCCTCCTCCCATTTGCCCCATAAGAACAGCCTTTTGAGGTGGGTTGGGCTGAGTGAGAGGAACTGACCTGAAGTCATCCAGCCAGCTTTCATGTCTAACGCAAGACTAGAACTCATGATCTCCTGGTGATTGGCCCAAAGCCATCCAGCTGGCTTCCATGCCTAAGGCGGGACTAGAACTCATGGTCTCCTGGTGATTGGACCGAAGTCATCCAGCCAGCTTCCATGCCTAAGGCGAGACTAGAACTCATGATCTCCTCGTGATTGGCCCAAAGCCATCCAGCTGGCTTCCATGCCTAAGGCGGGACTAGAACTCATGATCTCCTGGTGATTGGGCCGAAGTCATCCAGCCAGCTTTCATGCCTAAGGCGGGACTAGAACTCTCAGTGTCCTGGTGATTGGGCCAAAGTCATCCAGCTGGCTTCCATGCCTAAGGAGGGACTAGAACTCATGGTCTCCTGGTGATTGGCCCAAAGTCAGCCAGCTGGTTTTCATTACTAAGAATTTTCATCAACCTCAAAGACCTGCTGTGTTTGCTTTGAGGGTTGGTGTTATGTTCTGGGTGAAGAATGGAGGTGAGGCCTGAGTGACTTCTCTTTATTCAATCCTGCCTGTGAGGCAACTGCTGCTCCCTGGCTGACACAGCTCCTTTTATAGGGAAGCTATAAAGCTGCATTCAGTTCTGGTCGCCACGATGTAGAAAAGATGTGGAGACTCTAGAAAGAGTGCAGAGAAGAGCAGCAAAGATGATTAGGGGACTGGAGGCTAAAACATATGAAGAACGGTTGCAGGAACTGAGTATGTTTAGTTTAATGAAAAGAAGGACTAGGGAAGACATGATAGCAGTGTTCCAATATCTCAGGGGTTGCCACAAAGAAGAGGGAGTCAAGCTACTCTCCAAGGCACCTGAGGGTAGAACAAGAAGCAATGGGTGGAAACTAATCAAGGAGAGAAGCAACTTAGAACTGAGGCGAAATTTCCTGACAGTTAGAATAATAAATCAGTGAATGCCTCCAGAAGTTGTGAATGCCCCAACAATGGAAGTCTTTAAGAAAGATGTTGGATAGCTATTTGTCTGAAACGGTATAGGGTTTCCTGCCTAGGCAGGGGGTTGGACTAGAAGACCTCCAAGGTCCCTTCCAACTCTACTATTGTATTGTATTGAAGCTGATCAGCCCACAACCAATCAGGAGAGAGTACCTTCCCTCTCCAACAGAGGACCAGACTGAGAACTTCAACTGACAACTATATGCAATACATAACAGCTGGAATTTAGATTGTGCCATCCCCCACAATAACTTGACATTTTTGAACCCCCAATAAAGGCCCTTCTTTATTAGTCCTTGTCTATACCAGGAAGCCCTCGCCGCCCCGAGTCCTTCGGGAGAGGGTGCGGCTAAGAAATAAATATTTATTATTATTATTATTATTATTATTATTATTATTATTATTATTATTATTATTATTATTATTATCTATGATAATGGTGGAATAACCCAAGATAATACAATACAATAGTAGAGTTGGAAGGGACCTTGGAGGTCTTCTAGTCCAACCCCCTGCCTAGGCAGGACACCCTATACCACTTCAGACAAATGGCTATCCAACATCTTCTTAAAGACTTCCAGTGTTGGGGCATTCACAACTTCTGGAGGCAAGCTGTTCCACTGATTAATTGTTCTAACTGTCAGGAAGTTTCTCCTCAGTTCTAAGTTGCTTCTCTCCTTGATTAGTTTCCACCCATTGCTTCTTGTTCTACCCTCAGGTGCCTTGGAAAATAGTTTGACTCCCTCTTCTTTGTGGCAACCCCTGAGATATTGGAACACTGCTATCATGTCTCCCCTAGTCCTTCTTTCTCTTAAGCTAGACATACCTAGTTCCTGCAACCGTTCTTCATATGTTTTAGTCTCCAGTCCCCTAATCATCTTTGTTGCTCTTCTCTGCACTCTTTCTAGAGTCTCCACATCTTTTTTACATTGTGGCGACCAGAACTGAATGCAGTATTCCAAGTGTGGCCTTACCAAGGCATTATAAAGTGGTATTAACACTTCACGTGATCTTGATTCTATCCCTCTGTTGATGCAGCCTAGGACTGTGTTGGCTTTTTTGGCAGCTGCTGCACACTGCTGGCTCATATTTAAATGATTGTCCACTAGGACTCCAAGATCCCTTTCACAGTTGCTACTATTGAGCATGGTACCACCTATACTGTACCTGTGCATTCCGTTTTTGTTGCCTAAATGTAGAACCTTACTCTTTTCACCATTGAATTTCATTTTATTAGATAGTGCCCAATGTTCAAGTGTTGGCTTTTTTGGCAGCTGCTGCACACTGCTGGCTCATATTTAAATGGTTGTCCACTAGAACTCCAAGATCCCTCTCACGGTTACTACTATTGAGCACGGTACCACCTATACTGTACCTGTGCATTCCGTTTTTGTTGCCTAAATGTAGAACCTTACTCCTTACTAGATTTGGGAGGATATTCTGCTTGTTCCTCATCTCTTAACCCCAAGGCAACCTTTTGACGATGAATAGAGGTTGCTGAAAGACGCTGATGTCGATTTCTGAGAAAATTAAACCGAATATCTGTAAGACTGGATTAAAAGATGTCAGAGTTGGGTGTGGAAGCGTTGTATGTGTGAGAGAGGAAGAAAAATCAACATGACAAAAAAAAAAACAGGGTAAAGGTTAAAGGGGAAAATGTGATCCAAGAGGAATTTGGACATTTATTTATAGCATTTAGTATTGACATTTCCATCCCCAACAGCTTGGAGTGACAGACTGGAAAAAAAATAAATACCGAGATTAAAGAATGACAGAACACACCGAAAGCAGCGTGAATCCTCATGGAACAATCCAATAAGCGTGGATGCAAACTTACCATCTCCCAAATGTTCTCTTCCTGAGCCAGATTTTTGTCATCTCTCTACAGAAGCTCCTCAGGACCAAACAATATGGGGGCCTGGATCTTCCACAGAGAGGACACCTCCTCTATTGCCAAGGCCCCACCAAAAGAAGATGGCACCGCTGGTGCCGCTGCCTGGGAAACCGGTTCGGGGGCATGGCAGGCCTGGGTTGCTGCCGGTTCCAGTGACCCAGGCTGCCAAACCACTACCGGTTCGGCCGAACCAGTCCGAATCGGTAGGAACCTACCATTGGGCCCCACTATGGAGTCCTTGCAAACGACATGCACATGAAATAAAGTGTTAGTATCACTTTATAATGCTTGGTAAGATCAGGGTGGGCTGCTGGGGGTTTGCAGGGGTTTGGGAGTACCTCTAGCTAAGATTCTGTGCAGTTCGGAGAACCCCCAAATCCCACTCTGGCTGGCCCCACCCACCCCACCAGGAGTTCCCATGCGGCCTGTTTTTGATGCAGGTAAGTGCAGGGTGTGTCCGGAGGCTTGGGGAGAGTGAAAAACAGGCCTACTGGAAGTTTGGGAAGGCTGGAAATGAGCCCATTTCTGGCCTCCAAAGGGCCTCCAGAGTTTATGGAGGCCGTTTTAGCACTCCAGAGGCTCAAGGAAAGCCTCTGGAATCTGGAGAGGGCAAAAATGCCACACACCCCACGCCGTGATGTAGGAGGCTGAGTAGACCACGCTGACTATGGCCACACTGACCCAGCAACCGGGCAGAGAACCCCTTACTAAAAATTTTGAAGCTCACCCCTGAGTAAGATTATACTTGGAGTATTGCATCCACCTTTGGTCATCAAGATGCAAAAAAATGATGTTGGGATTCTAGAAAGAACAGCAACAAAGATGATTAGGGACTGGGGGCTAAAGCATATGAAGAAGAGTTGCAGGAATTGTGTATGTCTAGTACAGTGGTTCTCAACCTTCCCAATGCCGCGACCCTTTAATACAGTTCCTCACGTTGTGGTGACCCCCAACCATAAAATTGGTGTCTTGGTTCCTAAGACCATCAAAAATATGTGTTTTCCGATGGTCTTAGGCGACCCCTGTGAAAGGGTCATTCGGCCCCCCAAAGGGGTCCCGACCCACAGGTTGAGAACCACTGGTCTAGTATAATGAAGAGAAGAAGTAGGGGTGACATCATAGCAGTGTTCCGATATTTGAGAGGCTGCCACAAAGAAGAGGGGGTCAATCTATTCTCCAAAGCAACTGAGGGTAGAACAAGAAGCAATGGGTGGAAACTAATTAAGGACAGAACTAAGGAGAAATCTGATCGGATCCACAACCCACAAGTTCGGAGAATGAATGTTCACCCTCATCCTACCCCCGAGCTACAGATATTCGCCACTATTGCTAAAGAGAAGTCTCACAACAATGAGGACCAGTGAAACGGCTTGCCTCCAGAAGTTGTGGATGCTTCATCACTGGAGGTTTTTAAGAAGAGATTTGATAGACACATGTTTTGTTTGTTTGTTTTGTTTTTATTGGATTTATATGCCGCCCTTCTCCCAAAGGACTCAGGGCGGCGTACAACATTAAAAAACACACATCCCGAAAGTTAAAAAGAAATTAAATACATATCCAAAAAAACAAACCCAATTTATAGGACAATACATTTAAAAAATGAGTTAAAATTAACAGGCCAGACCGGCTTGCTGGAAAAGCCAACTTTTTAGGGCGCGTCGGAAGGACCGGAGGTCAGGGATTGTGCGAAATGGCATTGGGTCTCCTGCTTAAGCAAGGGGTTGGACTAGAAGACCTCCAAGATCCTTTCCAACTCTGTTATTCTGTTAAATGCAGGAACCTTAACAGGGACACGAATGGACGGATTCATTTTGGAGCAGGTGATGTCAGAGACAACCTGGCCCAGAGCCATCCATGCACATGGACAGGCTCATTTCTTTCTCTGGGCAACCCCCACTCCCTCACCAATTTTGGTTTTTTTTTCCATTCCCCACCTACCCACTTGGGACTCCCAATTCCTTCCATTTGATCTTTTAGACACCAATGAGCTGTGCATTCATAATCCATGGGCACCATTGTTTTCACTCGTCACTACAGCAACTTTCCAGGTGGTTGCATTGTTGACCTAAGTTAAAGTATAACTTATTAGCCAACTGTAACAAATAAATCTTTGATTGATGGTTGTGCCCAAAAACATGGAAGAAAAAAGGCGGGGAAGGAAGGAAAATAAATAAACAAACAAGCAGGCAGGCATTTCACATCCTTTGTGTTCTTGTGGTGGTTTCTATACCATCCCCCTCTGTCTATGTGTATGTCTATGACATGTCTACTATATCTATCCTCTCATCTCTCTCTCGTCTGTCTGTCTCTCATCTCTCTTTCTTTCTCTCAGATCTCTTTCTCTCAGATCTCTACTCTCTGATCTCTCTCTCCTGCCTTTCTCTCTCTCTCATCTCTCTCTTTCTCTCTCATCCTTCTTTCGCTCAGATTCTATTTATACGCCGCCCTGAGTCCTTTTGGAGAAGGGCGGCATATAAATCCAAATAAACCTAAACCTAAACCTATTCTCTTTCTCTCTCTTTCTCTCTCTTTCTCTCTCTTTCTCTCTCTTTCTCTCTCTCCTGTCTTTCTCTCTCACTCATCTCTTTCTTTCTTTCTCTCATCTTTCTCTCAGATCTCTATTCTCTTTCTCTCTCTTACTCTCTGTTTCTCTCTCTCATCTTTCTCTGTGTCTCTCTCATCTCTCTCTCTCTCTCACGTCTCTTACTCTCTTTCTCTCTTTCGCATCTCTTTCTCTCTCTCTCTCTTCCATCTCCCACCCTCTTTCTCTTTCTGTCTCACCCTATATTTTCTCTCTCTCTCTCTCTCATCTATCATCTCCTTCAAGTCAGTGTTGACTCCTGATGACTGCTGGATGGAACCCTGCAGTTTCTTGGAAAGATTTCAGAAGTGGTTTGCCATTGTCTCCTTTCCAAGGTTGAGGAAGAAGGGCGGGACCCAAAGCAGGCTTTGTGCATAAGATGGGACTAGAACGCACAGTCTCCCAGTTTCTAGCCTGATGCCTCCATCACCACACCAGTTGTACACCACTACTACAGATATTCTGTATCTGATAGGGCAAGTCTGTTTTCACTCAGCAGTGGCTTGCTTTGTTGGCAACATCAACTCAGTAGGCATTAAGATGCTTGGTTCTATTTCCTGTCTGAGATTCCAATCTCAGATTTATGGGCAAGCAATTAAACAGATCAACTTTGGGCTTGCCAAACTTCAAACAAGCTTCAAACCAGCAAGGGTACCTAATCAAGCCCAGTAATTTTGTATTACACCCTACCCCACATCCACTTATCCATATCTACACAGCAGAAGGCAATTATAGTTACAAAGTGCAAACGGAGGCTAGGAATGTGTTACACAAGACAGGAGATATCAGCCCATGTTTTGGAAGAACGTGGAACTTGGAGACAGCAAATAGGGTTGAAGAAGTCATATCACACCTACAGAAAGGGGAGGGAGTGAAAAGAAATATATAGATGCATGCAGATGGCTTGAACAGATATTTTGTCAATATAAACATGAAAATACAAACTGACGGATAAGTCCGCTGCCTCCTTCCTTGGAGCCCAAACAAACTCTGGAAGTCAACCAGGAACACCCACCATTCTCTGGTTTCCACAGAGACTCACTTGGCAAAGTAGGTAAGATTGTGATACTTTATTGGAATGTGGGGTTTTTCCAACAATATAAACAGAGAAATGTAAGAGTTCCATAGAGACAATTAAAATATTGCTGTGTGTGTGTGTGTGTGTGTGTGTGTGTTTGTCAGTGGTGGGATTCAAAAATGTTTACTACCAGTTCTGTGGGTGTTGCTTTGTGAGTGTGGCGTTGTTTTGTGGGTGTTGCTTTGTGCAAACTCCCCATTCTTCCCCACCCCACTAACCTGCTTTCCAGCTCCGTTCTCCTGTTCAGGGCAACAGAAGAAGATCAGCTGGGAGGCAGCGGGGCGGGGCTAGCCTATTTGCTGGTTCTCTGAACTACTCAAAATTTCCGCTACCGGTTCTCCAGAGCTTGTCAGAACTGGCTGAATACCACCCTATGGGGTGTGTGTGTGTGTGTGTGCGTGCGTGCGTGCGTGCGTGTGTGTGTGTGTGTGAGAGAGAGAGAGAGAGAGAGAGAGAGAGAGAGAGAGAGAGAGAAGAGAGAGAGAGAATATGTCAAGCACAGGAAATCAGGAGTTCAGGCAGTTCAAATGAGTATAAAGGTTTATTACAAGCTTATGCTCTCTACAATAATCTGAACTACTAATGGTCAAGGCAAAGAGTCAGTGGAATTCCAGGTGGGCTGGACTTAGTTCTCTTGTGGACCTAAAGAGACTCGAGACTGATGACGTGTTTAACCCCTCCCTCAGGCTCTTCTTGGTTATCTCCTACACACAGAGAGAGCTGAATCTAGATTTAGGGTACAAACCTATATGCATTTATTTAGAAGTGTGATGGAATGTAGCCTGGATTCCCAGGAAGGAGGGGCTGCATTCCAGAGGAACAAAAAGATAGTGAAGTTGGGAGAAAAAGAGTGGAGGCAACTCTTTTTGATTATTCAAGCTTCCTCCAAATTGGCGCTGTACATTAGCAGTAGTTTAAACTTTTCGGCAAACATATGTGGGAGGAATCACTGGGAAAGGTGATGAGGACTTTGGCCAGGACTTTGTTGGAGAGGAATTACCTTTAACCTAAATAAAAGGGATTTTATCGGGATGAGGAGTCGGCTTCGTGCTTTTGGGAAGCCTAGGTCAGAACACAACTTATGGCAACAATTGAACCCCAAATTTCCATTGCTAAGCAAGACAGTTGGTAACTGAGTTTTGTCCCGCTTCATGACCTTTCTTGCCACCATTGTGAATCCCTGCAGTTGTTAAATTAGTAACACGATTGTTAAGTGGATTTGGCTTCCCCATAGACTTTGCATGTCAGAAGGTTGTGAAAGGTGATCACATGATCCCGGACCACTGCAATCATCATAAATTTAACCCAGTTTTCAAGCGTCTGAATTTTGATCATGAAGATGCGGCAACGGTCACAAGTGTGAAAAATGGTCATAAGTCACTTTTTGCAGTGCCATTATAACTTTGTACGGTCACTAAATGAATGATTATCTGCTGAGGACAGCCTGTATTGAAAAAGGAACTCCTTATTTTAAAAGGAACATAAATAACTGTAACGCGGAATATGAGAAGCATGATCCAAAGGAAGCTGGACATGGTCAAATCAGAAATGGTGTGTACTAAATTGGATGCTTCAAGAATCAGTGAACTTAAGTGAACTGAATGGGTCCTCTTTAAATCAAATGATCATATGACATTCCAGCACATGAGAGCACATGGAGGAATGAAGAGACGGAAGAAGAACATTGCTAAGTAGATTTCCGGCTATAACCCAACAAATGACAGGATTGTATCTATCAGAATTAGAGGATAGCAATAGCAATAACACTTAGACTTATATACCGCTTCACGGTGCTTTACAGCCTTCTCTAAGCAATTTTACGGAGTCAGCATGTTTTCCCCAACAATCTGGCTCCTCATTTAATGACCTCGGAAGGGTGGAAAGCTGAGTCAACACAGCCCATCAGGATCGAACTGCTGTGAGCCTGCGATACTGCATTCTAACCACTGCGCCACCAAGGCGCAGTAAATATCAATGTTGAACAGTAAGACTTTGATTTAGAAGACAGGATATCCATTCAAGATTAATTTATATTAAATGAGAATGAGATTTTATGCACTGACATGCGGTAAGGTATGTAAAATGGATGAGGCTTGTCAGGATACATTTGCCAAGCAAGGGGCTTTGTCTAGTCTTTGGGATAAAATGTGTTATTGCTTGAAATTCATACTTGTCTGTTATTTCCAAAAAAAACCCTGAATTGAGGTTCATCAAATTGAGAATTTGTTGTACAGATGTTTGAATCACCCATAGTTGTAATGAAAAATTCTGGGAGAAATCAAAACAGGTACCAAACACAATATCAAGAATAGAATAGAATAGAATAGAATAACAGAGTTGGAAGGGACCTTGGAGGTCTTCTAGTCCAACCCCCTGCTTAGGCAGGAAACCCTATACCACTTCAGACAAATGGATATCCAACATCTTCTTAAAAACTTCCAGTGTTGGGGCAGTCACAACTTCAGGAGGCAAGTTGTGATTAATTGTTCTAACTGTCAGGAAATTTCTCTTTAGTTCTAAGTTGTTTCTCTCCTTGATTAGTTTCCATCCATTGCTTCTTGTCCTACCCTCAGGTACTTTGGAGAATAGCCTGACTCCCTCTTCTTTGTGGCAACCCAGATGAAGGCAGTGGAACCCAGAATAAATTCTAAGTATCACACATCTTAGAGGTTTTTTTAAAAAAATAAAGGAAGCAGATATGCCAGAGAGATCTGACTTAAAGATGCAGTCAGGGTATAAATCAGTGTAAGGAACAGATAATGACATTTAATTTATGCAAGAACTAGAGAAAGAGATAAGAGATGTCATGAAAGTAGTAGAAATGGTCCCAAAATTTCAAAGAGCAAAAAATGAAATGGCTTTCAGATACCGCTTTGATAGACAAAGAAAGATGGAGAATGAAAGTCTTGGGCAGCAAAAAGAAAATTCACTTAGTGAATTTCAATACCAAGCAAGAAAGGAGAAGGAAAGATAATACAATAATAATACAATAGTAGAGTTGGAAGGGACCTTGGAGGTCTTCTAGTCCAACCCCCTGCCTAGGCAGGAAATCCTATACCGTTTCAGACAGATGGCTATCCAACATCTTCTTAAAGACTCAGTCAACATGTTAATCAACCAAAGAAAATGACAGGAAAAAGGGAAAATGAGAGCTGCTTACAGATCAGAGGAATCATAGGAAAATTTACAACTTAGGAAGGAATATGCAAGAATAATAAAAGCAGTAACCTACCTCCTAGACTAGAGACATATGAGGTTAAATAAAGTTATAAAATCTGAGGAACATTTTAGAGAGAAAAAATAATCAGGAAATAAGAAAGCACTGGGACAGATGAAATATCTACTGAACAATTTAAAACTGCAGAAGAAGAGGCAATTAAAGTACTAATCGTTATTTGCCAACAATTACAGAACAAGACTGTGAGGTGCAGAGATTGGAAAAAAGGTTTTGTGCAGCAATAAGGATCCAAAGGGGAAAAGGTGATTTGGAACAAATCAAACTCAAGAACGACATAGAAAGAACAATCCAAGCCAAATTTTGGGTTCGTTATTTGCTTACATGTGGTAAACAGAATCTTACTAGACTAAATCCTTATTACTCTCACTCCAATGGATATACCTTGGGAGATTCTAGGCAGTGGCTATCCTAAATCTCTTCCTGTCTCCTATCAAGTTCTGGGTTGTGCTATCTCTTGCCTCATCCCCCCTCCCCTCTCCTTGGAATGTTCTCCCTCCTATCTGGGAAACTGCAGTCCATCATACCACCTTCTCTTCCATAGGCACCATCCCTCCCACGTACATGGGAATGTATATTGCACATCCTTAAATGAAACATTTATTTTGCTTTTACTGAGTTGGGCCAGGAAAAGATCCAGATCTGGATTGCTGCCTAGCCCTAATTTATAGGTCAGTCTTTTGAAGACAGCAAAGTTTACATTCTGGACAGTTTTCACTGTCAGGAAATTTCTCCTCAGTTCTAGGTTGCTTCTCTTCTTGATTAGTTTCCACATATTGCTTCTTGTCTTGCCTTCAGGTGCTTTGGAGAATAGATTGATTCCCTCTTCATCCTGGACCACAGCCCACTAGGAGCCAGGAAGTGCAAGCAAGCGAAGATTCATTTGCACTTGTGTAGGATCAAGGTAGCACATGAAACTATGCCCCACCCCCAGTCTGTGGAAAAATGGTTTTCCATGGAACCAGTCTCTGGTGCTCAAAAGGTTGAGGGCCGCTGCTGTAAAACACACATATATGGGGGGGTGGGGGGTCAACCTATTTTCCCAAAGCACCTGAAGATCCAGGCAGGGAATAATAGATGGAAACTGATCAAGGAGAGATTCAACCTAGAACTAAGGAGGAATTTTCTGACAGTGAGAACAATCAACCAATGGAACAGTTTGCCTTTGGAAGTTGTGGGGGCTTCATCACTTGAGACTTTCAAGAAGAGACTAGACTGTCATTTGTCAGAAATGGTGTAGGGCAGGGGTGGGTTCCTGCCAGTTCTAACCTCTTCTATAGAAGAGGTTCCACAAATCTACAGTGCCGTTTAGAACTGGTTCCAGCTCCCTCCCCCCACCCGTCCACACATCATCAAGATGAAGAGCGAGAGGAGAAATTCTGGGAGTTGAAGTCCACAAGTCTTAAAGCTGTCAAGTTTGAACACCCCTGGGAGTTTTTTTCTAAAGGGTTAGGGGTGCATGGGTCTTGTAACTTGACAGCTTTAAGACTTGCACGCTTCAAATGCCAGAGTTCCTGAGCCAACATAATTGGAGGAGGAATTCTGGGAGTTGAAGTCCACAAGTCTTAAAGTTGTCAAGTTTGAACACCCCTGGGGGTTTTTTCTCTAAAGGGTTAGGGGTAGCTTTAAAACTTGCGTGCTTCAAATGCCAGAGTTTCTGAGCCAACATTTTGGTTGCTAAGCAAGAGCGTTGTTAAGTGAGTTTCACCACATTTTACAAGTTGACCACACCCACCCAGTCACATGACTGCCAAGCCACACCCACCTGGTCACATGACCAGCAAGCCACTCCCACCCAGTCACATGGCTGGCAAGCCACTTCCACAAAGCAGGCCACACCTACAGAAGAGATTCTAAAAATTTTTGAAACCCACCACTGGTGTAGGGTCTCCTGCTTGGTGATGGTGGTGGTGGTGGACTAGACTCGGGTCTCCAACCTTGGCAACTTTAAGACTTATGGACTTCAACTCCCAGAGTTCCTCACCTCAGCTTTGCTGGCTGAGGAATTCTGGGAGTTGAAGTCCACAAGTCTTAAAGTTACCAAGGTTGGAGACTCCTGGACTAGATGACCTATAAGGTCTCTTCCATTATTCTGTTATTAATTTGGGCATGTGATCGTGAGGATGATGAATGATTATCCTGGGCCAGTGGACAGTTGAGAAGACAACAGATTAAGTGAAATGACAGGATCAGAAAAATTACCAGAGCATCACTGGAACCATTATGGACCAAACTAAACACTGCTGAGAGGGACATGCAATTACAAGAATGTCCTACTCAACCTGATACAGGTAGTCCTCAATTTACAACAGTTTACTTAGTGACCGTTCCAAGTTACAACGGCATCGAAAAAAGTGACTTATGACCATTTTTCACAGTTACGACCATTGCAGCATCCCCGTGGTCACATGATCAAAGTTCAGTTGTTTGTTGACTGTTTTATACTTATGACCATTGCAGTGCATTGTAGGGTCACAGGATCACCTTTTGCAACCTTCTGACAAGCAAAGTCGATGGGGAGGGCAGATTCACTTAACAACCGTGCTACTAATTCAACAGCTACAGTGATTCACTTAACAACGGTGGCAAGAAAAGTTGTAAAATGGGGCAAAAAACTCCCTTAACAATTTTCTCACTTAGCAACATACATTTTGGGCTCAACTGTGATCGCAAGTCAAGGATACCTGTAGTCAGGGGTGGGATTCAGCTGGTTTGGACTAGTTCGGGCAAACCGGATGCTAATTTAATATCTGGTTCGCTGAACCAGTAGTTGCAAGGACTGGCTGGCCCCTCCTCTCCCAGGAGTCTCCACATGGCTTGTTTTGGATGCCAGATAAGTGCAGGGCCTGTGCAGAGGCTCTAGGAGGGTGAAAAACAGGCCTCCCAGAAGTTCCAGAAATCTGGAAACGGGCCTATTTTTGGGCCTCCGGAGGCTGGGGGAGGCCATTTTCGCCCTCCCAGAAGCTCGAGGAAAGCCTCTGGAGCCTGGGGCGGGCAAAAATGCTCCCCGCCCTGGCCATGGTGCAAGAGGCTGAGTAGGCTAGCCCACCATGACCACGCCCACCCAGCAACCGGGCAGAGAACCCGTTGCTAAAATTTTTGAATCCCACCCCTGCCTGTAGTAGCACCATTAGCCCCTTTATTCCTTCTGTGCCAGTTTATTCATGAGGAGGCAAACCACACTCCTTCTGCCCTTCCCCCACCGCCTAATAGCTGACAGCCCAAGGGGGTCTTTCGATAAGACCCCTGCCAGAAAGAGTGTCACTGATTAATTAAGCATTCCAAGCCTTATTATGTACATCAAGGTCAAAGAACTAAAAGACAGCTGAAAATGGAGAAAAGATAAAGAAAGACGAATGGAAGAATGATTGCTGAAGTGGCTGACTTTAGTTAGCCGTTCTGGGAAGACACCGAGAATGCAGCTAGGCGCTGATAGAGAAACTCTCAACGGCTTCGATCCTAGTCTCTGAAATAAATCAAAATTATACCACATCCAGCTCCATCGGTCCCTAGTTTGCTATATAATTCCCAGCTCGGATTTCATGGCTTAGGGATTCTCCTCGTTGCGAGGCTTTCAGCGGACGGTGGGAACAAAGACAAGAAGCCAAATGTGAAAGGCCCCCTCCTCTTTCTCAAGCCTAGCGAAGAAGGAAATCTTACCCTCACCCCTCTCAATTGGGTCTTCAGAATTTGATTTCCCAGGGGTTCAAACGTCCTGCTGCTTTTACCTGGGTTGACAGATTCAATTTTATTGACAAGCTGGGGTCCCCCCACCACCACCTCTTTCATTGCTTGAGCCCCAGACGTGACAAAAGCCCTCTGTGGTTTGGAAGATTAAACACACACACACACACACACACACACACACACACACACACACCAGGTTTTCCTGAATGTGGAAAGCTTTGTAAGCCCAAGAGACCTGTGAAGCCACACAGCCCAAAGAGATGATGGAATATTATACAGCTCTTATACAGTAAATCCCTTCCCTAGTTTAGCCCTAGATTTATTGCATGCAAATGCGTGCATGGTTACTTCCAATCCAGACTTTTGCTAAGGGTTTTTAAAAAAAATTATTGTCTTTCATAATCAATAAAAAGGTAATGGGTGGAATGTCTATGGAGATTCTCAGTTCTCCAGGTGAAGGATGTCCCAAAGGTATTTTTTTTTCAAGAGACATCTGGATTTCTTGGTTTTTCTTTGAAGATGTTTCTCTTCTCTTCCAAGAGGAAGCAAAATGTCTTCAAAGAAAAAACCAGAAAGTCCAGTTGCCTATTGAAAAAAGCACCTTTGAGTAACGGGTGGAAGCTTGTTATAGAGACAGCCAACCTAAAATGTTAAGGTAATGATGATTTAATAGCTGACCAGCTGGTGTAAGGCTGTAAACTGAGATAATGAAATGAGAATGAGCCAGCAGGGTTACTGTCACTTTAAGAGGCTGTCTATATAAGAGAGGCCCTGTGAGGGCGACTCTCCCCCTCCCCTGTGTGCTTCTGTGTTATAGTTGAAGATTGATTGATTGCCTGGTTTTGCCGTGTGTGTGTGTGTGTGTGTGTGTGTGTCAGAGGTGGGTTGCTGCTGGTTCAGCCCGGATCAGTAGTAGCAGCAGCGGGAGGCTCCACCCACCTGCCCAGATGCTTCTGTGCATGTGCAGGATCACGCCTGAACTGGTAGTAAAGAAATTGGCAACCCAAACCCAGAGGTTTGAAAGATAAAACCTCTGTGTACTGTATTTTGCTCCTGGGTTGTCTCAAAATAGTAGTCACACTGTGCACACTCTGACATAGAAATTAGGAGAAATTTCTTGGCAGTGAGAATAATTAATCAATGGAATAGCTTGCCTCCCAAGGTGCATCATCATTGGAGTTTTTCAAAAATAAACTGGACAACCATTTGACCCAGATGGTATATAAGAACTCCTGCATAGAGCAGGGGGTTGGACTAGAAGACCTCTGAGGTCTCTTTCAGCCCTATGATTTTATGTTCTGTGAATTTTATAGACCGATCCAGTCCTAACATCTATTTGCACACCCTCGGTTTTCCAGTGCTGATTGCTCCATATATCGTCTCTTCCACTGAAGACAGGTGCTATGTAGGAAGAAAATGACAGGCAGTCCTCGACTTATGACCAGAATTGAGCCCAACATTTCTACTGTTAAGTGAGAGATTTGTTAAGCAGATTTTGCCCCATTTTATAACCTTTCTTGCCACAGTTGTTAAGCAAATCACTGCAGTTGATAAGTTTGGAATCGGATTGTTCGGCGAATCTGCCTTCCCAATCAACTTTGCCATAGGCACCGCCATCTTGTTTTTTGCTTGCACAGAAGTAATTTTTTTGCTACTGTGCATGCATGTGTTGTGCGCATCAAGTGTGCAAGCGCGCGAAGCACGTGCCTGAGCAAACCGGCAGTAACAGAAGCCGGAACACGCCCCTGCTTTGAACGGTTATTAAATGAACTGTCAAGGCTACCTGTATACCGTGGCGCAGTGGTGAGAGGGCAGTACTGCAGGCTACTTCTGCTGACTGCCAGCTGCCTGCAATTTGGCAGTTCGGATCTCACCAGGTTCAAGGTTGACTCAGCCTTCCATCCTTCCGAGGTGGGTAAAATGCAGACCCAGATTGTTGGGGGCAATAGGCCGACTCTGTAAACCACTTAGAGAGGGCTGTAAAGCACTATGAAGTGGTATATAAGTCTAAGTGCTATTGTTACTAAGGATGGATGGCTGCTCATCAAGGATAGGAATAGGGCACAAAACTTTGTGTGCAGACAACTTTGTAGGGGAAAGTTCTGAGTGTGTCTGCTTTCTCCTGGTTGAAGCCAGCAAACCCAAAAATCACGCTGGAGATGGATCGGTTATGTTAACAACCAATCTGGAAGACTTTAGCCGAGTTCTTATCTTCTCTAGTAATTCAGCTCACTCGCTCAAGTCCATGAACTGAACTGAGGCCATCCTTGACGTACACCCATCCATTCCATTCATTTAGTGACCGGAGTTACAACGGCACTGAATAAAGTGAGTTATATTTTTCACGCTTACGATGGTTACATGGTCACGTGATCGAAATTCAGAGGCTTGGCAACTGGCATGTATTTATGACAGTTGCACTGTCCCGGGGTCCTTTTGCGACCTCCTGAGAAGCAAAGTCAACAGGGGAAGCTAGATTCCCTGAACAACCCTGCTACTAGCCTAACAGCTGCAGTGATTCACTTAACAACAGTGGCAAGGAAGGCCGTCAAGTGGGGCAAAACTCATTTAACAACTGTCCTGTTTAGCAATGGAAATTTTGGCCTCAACTGTGGTCATAAGTCAAGGACTATCTATATTGTTCTTTGTTGCAAAGTCGTGTCTGACCCATCGTGACCCCGTGGACAACGTCCCTCCAGGCCTTCCTATACTCTACCATCCCCTGGAGTCCATTTAAGCTCACGCCGACTGCTTCGGTGACTCCATCCAGCCACCTCATTCTCTGTCATCCCCTTCTTCTTTTATCCCCCATCTTTCCCAGCATCAGGCTCTTCTCCAGTGAGTCTATAGTTCAAAAATTTACATCAAGGAAATTCAGATTTGGGACTATGTCATTCTGAGGCAGCAAGCAATACACACATCTGTGTTTTTTTTCAAACCAACTGCTAATACTTCTTTTCTCTGCTTTCTGTTCCATCACTATTTATATTGGTGGAAATAGTAAACAGAGCTATTGTGGCAGTAGAATATGGATTTTGCCCCTTGTGTTCTGAAGTTTTACGGTATTAATGCTGCACACAAACCTAGTCTGAATGGAAGGCAAATATATTTCCTGCTAGAATTCTCCCACATAGTGCCTATCCTTCTATTTCACAATATGGGCATCTGGGTGCATGTGATTTGGCATAGTTTGGTACTGTGCTGCAGTTAATTCTGTACAAATCTTGGGTGATCAGCATCTGGATTTGGTTTTCCTTCAGCTAATCAGAGAACTTGGTATCACAGATGCTTTGACTGTACAATGTGACGATGATGACAATTATACTGGTATGTTAATAATAATAATACCCTTTCCAAGATAGCAATGGCAGTTGTGAAAATATAGGTCTTCTTGGAGGGGAGAATACAATACGGTATCGAGCAGAAAAATTAAGATGTTATCCCATCTCACATCTGTTTCCTACTGAATTATCCTAACGCTGCAATTTATGTCTTTGCAGTTCTACGCAACGTGGTCAGAGGTGAATGAACTAGCGAGAGTCATTAGACAATGAGATGAGCAGCATATATAAATTTAATAAATAAATAAATAAGTAAATAAACAAAAAAACCAATAGCTCAATCAATCAGAATAGAGCTGGAAGGGACCTTGGAGGTCGTCTAGTCCAACCCCCTGCTCAAGCAGGAGACCCAATAACATTTCAGACTAGTGACTAGTGACAATCTCTTCTTAAAAATCCTTCAATGATGGAACACCTACAACTTGTTCCACTGATGAATTGTTTTCAGTGTTAGGTAGTTTTTCCTTAATTTCAGGTTGCTTCTCTCCTTGATTAGTTTCCATCCATTATTTCTTGTCCTGCCTTTTGTGCTTTGGAAAATAAATTGACCCCTCTCTACTTTGTGGCAGTCCCTCAGATACTGGAAAACTGCTATCATGTCAACCCTAGTCCTTTTTCCCCCCTAGACTAGCCAAACCCAAATCCTGCAAACCGTTCTTCGTATGTTTTAGTCTCCAGGCCCTTAATCATCTTAGTTGCTCTTCTCTGCACTTTTTCCAAAGTCTCAACATATTTTTTGTAATGTAGTGACCAAACTGGATTTGGTGTTCCAGGTGTGGTCTTACCAAGCTTACCAAACGCTAGTGGAACAAACACTCCAGGCTGTTGTTAAAAAAAAAAAAGACTTTCCAGAACTCCAATACCTATGTCTCCAAAATACAAATGGCAAAAACAACGATAACATTAAAATTCACTCCAATAGATGAGGCAGCAGGGTATATCAAATAAAGAATGACAGATAGGGATGAATATTTGAACTTCATTGGTGTGAAGTTCCGTACTGCATATGCGAACGCTGCTTCTCATCTGAATTATTGTATGATTGTTCCTCATATTAATTTTATTTGTATCCTGCCTTCATTATTTTTACAAGTAGCTCATGATGGCAAACATATCCAACACACCTTCCTCCTCCTTTTTCCTCACTACAACAACTTTGTACGGTGTTAGCAATGTCTGTCCCAGGAAGAAATGCCCAATTCTGCATATAGTATCTTGCACCCACATGTCTCTGCTAAAGACCTTTTATAGCTGAAAACTAAGAACAGTCAAGTAATGGCAGGCTATCATTATTAGATTGATTTATTGATTGATATTAGCCATCCAGTTCCAACAGATGTGTATTTTTTTTAATCGGGCATTGTCAGATAGAAAAAGCGCTTAAGATTTATATATGGCTTCATAGTTCTTTCCAGCCCCTTTAAGCAGTCAGCATTTTGCCCCCGACAATCTGGGTCCTCATTTTATCGACCTTGGAAAGATGGAGGGCTGAGTCAACCTTGAGCCGGTGAAGATCGAACTGCTGGCAGTTGGCAGAATTAGCCTGCAATACTGCATTCTAACTACTGTGCCACCACGGCTCAGTCCTATTTCCCAAACCCCCAATATGACCTAAAAGTCAATTGCAGAAAATACAACTTTAGCAACAGATTGGTCAATGCCTGGAATGCTCTACCTGACTCCATTGTTACATCCCCAAACCCCCACAGCTTCAATCCTAAACTGTCTACCGTGGACCTCACCTGATTCCTAAGAGGTCCTTAAAGGGGGAGTGCATAAGCGCACCAGCGTGCCTACCATCCCTGTCTTACTGTCCCCATTTATCTGCATCTACTTCCTTTGTTTACATTTATGTTCATACTTATACCTTGTACAAGTTTGACAAACAAACAAATAAAAATAAAATAAAGTCTCATACAAATGAGATCACAGTTAAGATAGTATTAAATCATAGTTTACTGAAATCAAGTCATTCCAGTCTGGTTGACATATGTTAACTAAATGTTAAAATACGAATGATCAATCTCGGTATCTAAATCACACATTACATTCAGCTCCAACTCAACAAACCACACTTTAAGACTTAGTCAGGGGTGGGATTCAGTCGGTTCGGACCAATTTGGGCGAACCAGATGCTAATTTTACTTCTGGATCACTGAACTGGTAGTTGCAAGGACTGGCTGGCCCTGCCCACCCCTCCCTCCCCGCCCTGGAGTCTCCACATGGCCCGTTTTGGATGCCAGGTAAGTGCAGGGCCCGCACGGAGGCTCTGGGAGGGTGAGAAACGGGCCTCCTGGAAGTTCCGGAAGTCCAGAAACAGGCCTGTTGTGATGGTTGTGATGGTAGCTACACCCTGTTAACACGTGTCACAGGTGAATGCCCCGATGTATCAGTGGTGGGATTCAGCCAGTTTGCACCTATTCGGGAGAACCGATTGTTAACTTTCTAAGCAGTTCGGAGAACCGGTTGTCGGAAGAAATTTTATTTTGTTTATTTCCACTTTACAGGGCTAATCCTGTAAGGAAGGCAGGAAGGAAACATTCTGGTGTTGTTTCTAGCCTAATCTTTGTTGTCCTGCTTACAGGAACTGCCTCTCTGGTTACCCCTTATTACATTGTAACAGCTAAGACGAAGCGCTCATCGACGTGAGTGATGTTGAGTTGGCCACGCCCACCCAGTCACATGACCACCAAGCCACACCTAGCCAGTTGGTCATTAGGGCAGAGAACGGTTGTTAAATTATTTGAATCCCACCACTGCTATGTATGTCCCTGTGTAGCAGATTCCATCTGTTCTCATGTAAACAGAGCCCGAGCAACTGAGTTATGCATGTGGTTGTCTGTAGCCTAGAAATAAATTATATTACAGAGACTGACTCCAGGTGTAACAGATTATCTGTGGGAACAGATGTCCATTGCCCTTAAAAATAGAGCATTTAATTTCCATCAGTTACATACAGAAATGAAATGTTAAGTTGCGGTACATGGCTTGTTACTCAGCTCACAAATGAGAGACTTTTGAGAATGTAAGTAGTCCCGGACTTACAACCATCCGTTTAGTGGCTGTTCAAAGTTACAATGACACTGAAAAAACCTGACTTGTGACCGTTTTTCACACTTACGGCTTTGCAGCATCACGTGATTAAAATTGGGAGGCTTGGCACCTAGCTGATACCGTGTTACCCTGAAAATAAGACGCAACTGGAAAATAAGTCCTAGCATGATTTTTCAGGATGCTCATAATATAAACCCTACCCACATATAAGCCCCAGTTAAGAGCGTCAGCCAGACAGATTCATTTAGTATCTACCCTTATTTTCCCTGAAAATAAGACCTAACCAGAAAATAAACCCGAATACGTCTTTTGGAGCAAAAATTAATATAAGACCCAATCTTATTTTCAGGGAAACATGGATATTTATGATGGTTGCAATATCCAGAAATCATGTGATCAACTCTTATGACCTTCTGACAAGCAAAATCAATGGGGAAGCCAGCTTCACTTAACAATCATGTTACTAACTTAAACAACTGCAGTGACACCCCAAGAAAATAAAAATTAAGAGCTGGAAGAGACACCTACAACAACAGAAAAAGAAAGGAAGAGAGGAGAGGAAATGGGAGGACGAGGAGGGAAGGAAGATAGAGGTGAGGAGAGGAAGATGGAAGGGAGAAGGAGAGAATGAGAGAGGGCAGGAAGGGGAAGAGAGGAGTAGGGGAGAAGAAAGGGAAGAAGGAAGGGAAAGGAGAGAGGAAGGAAGAAAGTAGAGAAGGGAGGGAGGGAGAAAACAAAGGGAAAAGAAGATAGTGTCAAAACAGGCGAGGGATGGTAAACAAAGCAACCCAAATGGTATATTATAAATAAATGGAATGACAAATGTATAAGAACAACGAATGTAAAAAAAGAATAATAACTATGTGAATGTATACCTTTAATTGTATATAGAAAAGAAAAAATAAAACACTTTAAAAATAAACAATTGCAGTGATTCATTTAATAACGGTGGCAAGAAAAGTTGTAAAAATCTTCCTCCTTCTATTTTCCTCACAACAACAACCCTGCGCAGTATCAGCAATGAGAGAATCGTTGATCCCAGGAAAAAATGCTCATTTTTGCATCTGGTATCTTGTACTTGGGATTCTGCTTACAGATCTTTGGCAAAACTCAGTTAACAACCTAACAACAGAACTCTTTGGCCTCAACTGTCGTGATGGCCAAATATGGCTTTTTCAGGCTCGTGCCTTGGTGTGCATTTTTTCCAATGAGACAAAACGAGACAGGAAGATCACTTTATTACAATTTATCCGAATATTCAGACAAAAGGAATTCCTCTCATTCAATGAGGGAATCCTGATCTTTAGCTTACATCCCCTTTTATAGTTAACATAACAAAGAAGTCTGAAAGAGGAAGGTTGATTGGACAGGATAATACAATACAATACAATAGTAGAGTTGGAAGGGACCTTGGAGGTCTTCTAGTCCAACCCCCTGTCTAGGCAGGAAATCCTATACCGTTTCAGACAAATGGCTATGCAACATCTTCTTAAAGACTTCCAGTGTTGGGGCATTCACAACTTCTGGAGGCATTTTCTGTTCCACTGATTAATTGCTCTGTCAGGAAATTTCTCCTCAGTTCTAAGTTGCTTCTCTCCTTGATTAGTTTCCACCCATTGCTTCTTGTTCTACCCTCAGGTGCCTTGGAGAATAGTTTGACTCCCTCTTCTTTGTGGCAACCCCTGAGATATTGGAACACTGCTATCATGTCTCTCCTAGTCCTTCTTTCTCTTAAGCTAAACATATCCAGTTCCTGCAACCATTCTTCATATGTTTTAGTCTCCAGTCCCCTAATCCTCTTTGTTGCTCTTCTCTGCACTCTTTCTAGAGTCTCCAAAACTGAATGCAGTATTCCAAGTGTGGCCTTACCAAGGCATTATAAAGTGGTATTAACACTTCACGTAATAGCATACATGTTGATTAAAATGAGGTCTGAAGGGTCATAAATTGTAAGGAGAAAGGTTGTTTAGGGTTCACAAGAGATAATAAGCCAGACCCCAATTTGTACTAACAAACTTTTCTTATCAGGAGCTAGTCTCCAGCTTGTTTATCAGTTTAGGAATGTTAAAAGTTAATAAATCTTGAGCATCACTTTAAAAGAAAGAATGTAAATCAGATTAAAATGCAAGCTAGCTATGTTAGTTAACAAATAACAAAACCCATGTTTATCTGCCCCTCAGTGGTCATAACTTAAGGATTACCTGCATCAGTATCATGTATTGTCTTCAAGACAAATACAGGTAGTCCTCGACTTGCGACTACAATTGAGTCCAAAATTTCTGCTGTTAAGTGAGTACATTTGTCAAGTGGGTTTTGCCCCATTTTATGACTTTTCTCGCCACCGTTCTTAAGTGAACCCTTGCAATTGATAAGTTAGTAGCCTGGTTGTTAAGTGAATCTGGCTTCTCCATTCCCCATTGACTTTGCTTGTCAGAAGGTCACAAAAAGGATTACATGTCCTTGGGACACAGCAGTGGTCATAAATCTGAACCAATTGCCAAGCGTCTAAATATTGGCCACATGATCATGCAGAGGTTGCAACTGTGAAAAACGGTCATAAGTCACATTTTTCAGTGCTGTTGTAACTTTGAATGGTTACTAAATGAACTGTTGTAAGTCGAGGACTAGCTGTAGTCTTCTATGGAGCACAGAATTTTGATTGTAAGTTATTGTGGTCTTAAGTCTAGGCCTGATCGGACTTGATTCCACAACTGCTTTTACAACGGTCATAAAGGTGGTCACCACAGTCACTAAACAAATCACATAGTTGGTAAGCGAATCTACCTACATTAGGACTGCCTAAATACAATGTTCAAGGTGGGCCATAAGGAAAGGGGAAAAAATGTCCGTTGCATCCTGAGATTGTTTAAGTGAGGTGCGCTAAACCTCAAGGTTTCTGTATGCCTTTATTTATGTCTCTATATATTTATTTATATAATAGATTTAATACAATACAATAATACAATAGCAGAGTTGGAAGGGACCTTGGAGGTCTTCTAGTCCAGCCCCCTGCCTAGGCAGGAAACCCTATACCGTTTCAGACATATGGCTATCCAACATCATCTTAAAGACTTCCAGTGTTGGGGCATTCACAACTTCTGGAGGCAAGCTGTTCCACTGATTAATTGTTCTAACTGTCAGGAAGTTTCTCCTCAGTTCTAAGTTGCTTCTCTCCTTGATTAGTTTCCACCCATTGCTTCTTGTTCTACCCTCAGGTGCCTTGGAAAATAGTTTGAATAAAGAAACTATACAATAAAGGAATTTGGTTTAGATGGTTATTGCCAGAAGGAATGTTGATCTTTTGGGAGGGAAACAGGATAAGAATTAATACAGTGCAGGAGGCGGAAGCCTTCATTAAAAAGAATTTTCCTCTCCTAGAGGACGAACATAGCGAAGGTAGTGGAAGGGACACTA
The DNA here is from genome assembly GCF_964273705.1 of Natrix helvetica. Taxonomy (NCBI): domain Eukaryota; kingdom Metazoa; phylum Chordata; class Lepidosauria; order Squamata; family Natricidae; genus Natrix; species Natrix helvetica. Next base: position 347,506,326 of record NC_138548.1, read on the forward strand.
AGGTGCAAGATAAGAAGGAGGGGGGGGCTGAGGCTTCCTCTGGGGACAGGGATGAAGGAGCATTATCGAAAAGGCTCAGATCACAAAAATAAAAGTATTTGAAATAATAGCAATTGGTGATACTCTATGAATGAACACATGGTTGACAATATAGAATAAGACCTTGTTTTCTGCTTATCTTTTATATTTTGTTTTTAAGATTGTAAAAATTGTGAGTTTTGGATGGGTTTCTATCACTAGTGTGGGAGCTGCCAAATTTTTTTGTATCCCCTTACCTTTTCCCATATATGTATAAAAACCAATAATTTTTTTTCAAAAAAAAAATAGTTTGACTCCCTCTTCTTTGTGGCAACCCCTGAGATATTGGAACACTGCTATCATGTCTCCCCTAGTCCTTCTTTCTCTTAAGCTAAACATACTCAGTTCCTGCAACCATTCTTCATATGTTTTAGTCTCCAGTTCCCTAATCATCTTTATTGCTCTTCTCTGCACTCTTTCTAGAGTCTCCACATCTTTTCTACATCGTGGCGACCAGAACTGAATGCAGTATTCCAAGTGTGGCCTTACCAAGGCATTATAAAGTGGTATTAACACTTCTCGTGATCTTGATTCTATCCCTCTGTTGATGCAGCCTAGAACTGTGTTGGCTTTTTTTGGCAGCTGCTGCACACTGCTGGCTCATATTTAAATGGTTGTCCACTAGGACTCCAAGATCCCTTTCACAGTTACTACTACTGAGAAAGGTATCACCTATGCTGTACCTGTGCATTTCCTTTTTGTTGCCTAAATGTAGAACCTTACTCTTTTCACCATTGAATTTCATTTTATATGGCCACCCAATTCACGCGGTGACTTTTATCCTCTTTCCATTTTCCAGACTTCATAACCTTCTCCTTTCCCCTGAACTTCAGCCTTAAGCCAGGCTTTGGGCAAGCCCAATGCCCCTAGACTGTGTTGTGTCTCTTATGTCATATAATATATGTAGGTATGTGTGTATGTGCATAATTTATATATATATATATAATTCAGATCAATGCCTCGTTGCTGGGTGGGCATGGCCGTGATGTATGTGGCCTAGTCCCTCCTGCACCTCGGGGGGTGGGGTGGGGAGGGTGTTTTCGCCCTCCCTGAACCTTCGCGTGGGCCCTGCCTTTACCTGGCATCCAAAACAGGCTGCAAATATGGTTTTCTGCCTGCATGGTCTTCTGTGATAAGCCGAAGGACAGAAAGAGGGAGTAGTGACCTTCCTCCCATATTTAGGCATACCAGGGGTTGTAACACAAATATATATATAGATATATAGATATATAGATATATAGATATATAGATATATAGATATATAGATATATAGATATATAGATATATAGATATATAGATATATATATAGATATATAGATAGATATAGATATAGATAGATAGATATAGATATAGATAGATAGATAGATAGATAGATAGATAGATAGATAGATAGATAGATAGATAGATAGATAGATAGATAGATAGATAGATAGATAGATAGTGTGCCTATACATATAGGTTGGGTAGGGGCACAAGATTCACATGTATACATTCGAACCAGACTGTATTGTTTCTGTGTCAGATAATATATGTGGGTATATACATGTTTATTTATTATTATTTATTTATTTATCTTGTCATGTTTATGTAGTGTACATTGGAAGTGATGACCCTTTTGGAGAGCTGTATGCCACGAAATTTCATTTTAACGCTTGCCGATTAGTGTACGTTTAAAGTACCCAATAAAGTTATTCTAGGGCTAAGTCAACTCGCTCTTTCTCCGTTTCTCAAGGGATCTTCCGTCAAGAGCTCCCGTCCCATTGCACCGCTTCGTTCGGACGGCCCTTTTTTTTTCATTTTCTTTTTCAAGCCCCGATGCGGGCTAGAAACTTTTTTTCATTTTATTTTTAAGAATCCTGTTTTTGCCGGCCCCGCTTCCTAGGAGACCCCGAGCCTCGCGACCCCACCCGAGGACGATCCCTCCCTCCCTCCCACACTTCTCCCAGACGCCGAACAGATGCCTTCTTTTCGGGGGGGGGACCGCTCCCGCCGCTCTCTCCCCTTCCGCGAAGGGAAAACGCCTTTTCTCGCTTTTCCCACGTCGCGAGAGGCGTCCATTCTTGGACCGACGCCTGGAAGTGGGAGTGAGGTGGGTGTTTTGCTTTGGAACCAGCCCTGTGGGGAAAAGGGAGGGACTTGCCGGAGCCCCACTCCCTCCCGCCCCCCAGCCTCCAGACAATGAGCTTCCGACCCACCGACCCCCCCTCTCCCTCCCGCGCGCGTCCAGAGTCCCCCCCCCGCTCCGCCTGCTTTGAGAAAGAGGAGTGTGGGGGGAGGGAAAGGGGGCTGAGCGTCGGGGTTGATCCCGCCCTCCCTCCTGGCCGGCCGTTCCCCGCTGCCCAGCTTCCGTCAGGCTGCTGAAGGGACGGGCGGGCGGCGAGTGGCAAAGAGAAGGGTGCTCCGGTCCGGATAGAAAGAAGGATCGGAGCTCCGGAAGGCGTGGGAATCCTCCTTACTCTCCTCGATCCCTTTCTCTGGAGTCGCCGGCGAGGAGAAGAAGGAGGGGAAAAAAAGGAGAGGAGAGACGGGACTTTCCAGTGAATGGACTCGCCGAAGGAGCGGTAAGGGAGCGGGGGGAGTGGCGGGGCTGGTCGGCGGGGTCCTGCGGGAGGGGAAGGATGAGTGGCGCGGGAGGGACGATGTAAGGAGTGGGAGTGGAGTGAGTGGAGCTCGTGGGTGGGGCAGGGATCTCCGACTCCGCGGCTCTTTCTTTTTCCCCCAGGCGAGCAGGTCGGCTTGGAGAAGGGTTGATTTCCCCTGGTCCGGGCTGGGGAGAGAGGTGATCTTCTTGGATCTCCTCGGGGAGAGATTTGGGGCGATGGGGAGACGCGCAGCGGGGCGAGTCTTGCAACGGCTTAAGAGGGGGGGCTGCTTCACTCCGGGGAGGGAGGAATTGCTACGAACAGCCCTTGGTTGCATAAAAAGAGGCATATCGAATCAAAATCACTCCCAAGTAGGAGTTACCGCTGTACAAAGCCTTAGTATAAGAACACACCTGGAATCCTGGATCCAGTTTTGGGGACACCACGTTATCAAACACAGACAAAAAAGATGTTGAGACTTTGGAAAAAGTGCCAGAGAAGAGCAACTAAGATGATTTAAAGGCCTGGAGACTAAAACATATGAAGAACGGTTGCAGGATTTGGGTTTGGCCAGTCTAGAGAAAAGAAGGACTAGGGGTGACATGATAGCAGTGTTCCAGTATTTGAGAGGTTGCCACAAAGAAGGAGGGGTTAATTTATTTTCCAAAGCACCAGAAGGCGGGAGAAGAAACAATGGATGGAAACTAATCAAGGAGAGAAGCAACCTGGAATTGAGGAGAAGCTTCCTAACAGTGAGGGACAACCAGTGGAACAGCTTTGCCTTCAGAGGTTGTGGGTGCTTCATCATGGGAGGTGTTTAAGAAGAGACTGGACAGTCACTTGTCTGAAATGGTATAGGGTTTCCTGCTTGAGCAGGGGGTTGGACTAGAACACCTCCAAGGTCCCTTTGGTGGGTGATTAACCAGCAGAATTAACCAGCTAATTAACCAATTAACCAGTGGAGTAGCTTGCCTCTAGAAGTTGTGGGTGCTTCATCACTGGACTTTTCAAAAAGAGACTAGACACCCACCTGTCTGAAATGGTACAGGGTCTCCTGCTTGAGTAGGGGACTAGAAGACCTCCAAGATCCCCTCCAGCTCCATTCTGATTGATTGGTTTTAAGAAAAAGGAGTGAGCTGGAGATATCAGCCCTGGTGGGATGGAGGTTACAGGCTCTTGAGTCTTGAAGGTCTTGTTTGGTCTGCTTGGCAGAAAAAGAGTGCATTTGTTTCTAGGACAGGAGAGGGGAGATTGAGCTGAGTGGTGGGGACAGGAGAGGAGTTAGAGGACTACTCAAGTGGGACAATGTCTTTTTCATCAGGGATGCATCAGAAGAAGCCCAACAGAGGTTCAGGGGTAATAACAGAATAACAGAGTTGGAGGTCTTCTAGTCCAACCATCTGTGTAAGCAGGAAACCCTATACCGTTTCAGACAAATGGCTATCCAACATCTTCTTAAAGACTTCCAGTGTTGGGGCATTCACAACTTCTGGAGGCAAGCTGTTCCACTGATTAATTGTTCTAACTATCAGGAAATTTCTCCTCAATTCTAAGTTGCTTCTCTCCTTGATTAGTTTCCACCCATTGCTTCTTGTCCTACCTGAGGTGCTTTGGAGAATAGTTTGACTCCCTCTTCTTTGTGGCAGCCCCTGAGATATCGCAACACTGCTATCATGTCTCCCCTCGTCCTTCTTTTCATTAAACTAGACGTACCCAATTCACAAATTAGGGTGTTGGTTCCTTGGCCTCTTTTCTCTTCTGGTCCTAACTAGGCCTTTTCCACTAGTGTTCTCCAAATACCTTGGATCTCAGCTGTCATTTTCCCAGCCAAGGTTGGGAGGGGGTGCGTGATGAAAATTGTGGTTCAGTATCTTTGAAGTCAACCAAGGAAGAGCTGTTCTAGCAGTTGTCCATCCAACCCTCAATCCATTAGGACTCTGAAATCGTCCAAGCACAAAACTAGTATTATTATTTGGGGAAGGACTTGCTGGATTTCTTTGAGGAAGGAAGAACTTGGAGATACATTTGCCGGGTATGAGGATGTCCCAGAATTGTGGTGGGTCTCTTGAATGTCCAACCTAGAAGAGGACAAAAAGGAGGAGACTGTAGCTGAGATGGGCAACAGATTGTTGTTTTGTGGTTAATCCCCCTAAAGAAGTTAGTAAAGTGGAACAAATCATGGCTAGGATCAGGTAAAAGAAGCAAACATACTTGGTGAGATGGTCCAAAAGCTAGCTTGATGGCCAGAGTGTTTAAGAGACTTAATGCTCTTCAGAGGGTCCCAGATTTAATTTCCATCGTCATCAGAAACAGCAAGAAAAGTTAGTGGCCGAGTTCACTACATCTGCCAAGATGAAGCTGGACACAAACCATTGTAAAAGGGTGAAGCTGGCCTTCTATAATGTGGATTCCAGTTTCCAGTGATTCTTTTCTTGGCTGCGAGGGTGAACTTTTTCACTTCAAGGGTGTATCCTGTCATCTTAGCTACAGAGGCTGCTTTCTGGAGCGGAAAGCATTAAGGCAGTCTGCTCTTGATTATAGGATGTGCTGCATCTTTTGTTTCAGTACTATTCACTGGAGTCGTGGAATGGTATGAAGTTGATTTTAATTTCCCGTGCATTTGGTACCATGACTGAGTTTCTATCATGGAAGCCACATCCTTCTTAACAGAAGGGTTTTCGGATGGTGGTAATGGGACATCTGGGTTAATGGTAATAAAGAGGCCTTTGAAATTTCACTAGTAGTCTGTTGTGGGATTTAGTTATAGGGAATTGATCTCGCTGCCATTCCTATTTTGGCATGATTGCATTGTTCGCTTCGGTGTTGGAAGAAAAAGTGGCAAATATTAAGACGAACCTGAACGGCTCTGTGCAAACTGAATTGTCACCAAGAGAGCTGTTCGCCCCCCCCCCCCGGCCCAACCTGATGCCAATCCAGTAGCATCGGACTGTAACTCTGACCACTTGAGTCAGCAGGTTGGTAATCCTATTGTCTGGAGATAAAAAGAGGCCATGGATGGATCCAGATTTTAGCCCCCACTCAGCATAGGAACTCGCTGGATGGGCTTTGAAAAGGGATCTCTCGGTTCACTGTATCTCGTACATTCATAATGAGGTTAAAATGTGGGGTGGGAAAACCTACAAAGATGATGAAGGATAAACACGCCATAAATCAGTGCCTTGGTTTGGGCTCAACGGAACCTTTGAAGTTGGCCTCTGCAGTGAAGTCTTGATTGTTGAATTAAAATGCCGAAGTGGATGCATGTAAGATCTTATATGTGTTTTGAGTGCAATTCCTCCCTCCCTCCCTCCTTTCTTTCTTTCTGTCTGTCTTTCTGTCTTTCTTTTCCCTCCCTTTCTTTCTTTCTTTCTTTCTTTCTTTCTTTCTTTCTTTCTCTCTTTTTTCACTCTTTTCATTTTCTCTCTTTTCTTTCTTTTCTCTCTTTTTCTTTTTCTTTCTCTCTCTTTTCTTTCTTTCTCTTTCTTGTTTTCTTTCTCTTTTTTCTTTCTCTTTCTCTCGCTTTTCTTTCTCTTTTCATTCTCTCTCTATTCTTCCTTCCTTCCTTCCTTCCTTCATTTCTTCTTTCCTTCCCACCTCTCGCCCCCTCCCTTTTCCCTCCCTCCCTCCCTCCCCCCTCCCTCCCTCCCTCCCTCCCTCCCTCTTTCTTTCTTTCTTTCTTTCTTTCTTTCTTTCTTTCTTTCTTTCTTTCTTTCTTTCTTTCTTTCTTTCTTTCTTTCTTTCCTCTTAAACATGCAGTGTCCAAAGTTGATTATTTCTCATCCCACATGGCCAATCTGCTTCCTTTCCCATGACCAAACCAGACCAAAAGGAAGGAAAGAATTCCCTGGCTATGAATTTCATCGTTTTTTCTTTGCAGAGAGGGAAGAAATTGGACTGTGGATTGAAAACAACATGGAGTAAAGGAAAGGAAAGGAAAGAAACAATACATATCTTTTTTCCTTGACAAGGTTTATGCTCTGCCTAGAGGACTTTTTCTCATTTCATTTCAGCTCTGTAGCCTTTTGCTCCTCCTGATTGCATCTGTGTTTTATGATTCCTGTTGGGATAGAAGTGAATCTTCATTTGTATGTCCAGCGCGGCTGGCCTGGAATCACCTCGTGGTTGATTAGAAAAACTGCTTCTTGATAAACTTACCTGACTGTTCCGCATTAGGTGATAAAAGAGTCCAATTGTAACATCAGCAGTATATAATGGCAACCAGCCTATTGGTACCTCTGGAGCATGAAGGTTAAATGGGTGATTTACATGGGACGTGAGAATAAGCTCTGAGCTCTTTCCCACTCAAAGTGGTTTGGACTAAAAGAGGCTTATGGATAAGACAGAGCTCATATGCTCTTGCTGGGTCACTGACTTGCCTTCTTATGTTCCTTATCAACAAAGAGAAGACTAAGGGTCTGTCTCCCAAAGAGCCCTTTGGGCGTGCACTTCACCATTCTTCTATGCCAGAGATGGGAAACGATGAGCCCTTCATAACTTGTGGACTTCAACTCCCAGAATTCCTGAGACAAGCATGGTTGCCTCAGGAATTCTGGGAGTTGAAGTCTGCAAATTAAACAAGGGCCATCGTTCCCCACCCCTGTTCTATGCTTATGCTTTCCCCATAAGAGAAGGAAGGGGCTGCGTTTTCCCAAAGGAAATTGGGAAGACCTGCCAAAGAAGTGTATTCAGTTCATATCTGCAAAAATGCCTGGAAATAAGAAACATTTCTGCTAAAAGGAGAATTAGTTGAAGGGAGTCTTGAAAAGAAGAGTGTTTAAGGACCTCCTAAATCTTAGAGTCGCAAAAACATGGGGCCATCACTGAGAAAACCCTGCAGAGTCCATAATATTGGTACAGTTCTGACCTAGGCTTCCCAAGAGCATGAAGCAAACTCCTGGTCCCGAAAAACACCCCTTTTATTAATTTACTGTGTATATTGCTCATTGACATCCAGTAAAGTCTTTCCAGGGAGGATTTACAGTCACAGACCTTATCTGGCTTGGAGAGCTGCCAGGCTGAAAACTTGATTAGGAGTCTATGAGAGTCACGAATCAATTAAGTGAACTGTCTCCTGCAAACTCCACTCCCCTTTCGCTCCTCTTTTATTTCCTCTGGGAGGGGCCATTCATCGTCCACCTGTGGCCTTACTCCCAAGTTGACCCCTGTTCTTTAGTTGTTCCCTTCATCTGACAACTCTGCGCGTGCGCACACTGGGAAGAGGCTCCAGCTGTTCTTCTGCCTCACTGATGTCTGACTTTGAAGGCAGCTGACAACTGGTATACGGCTCTGGTCCCCTCTCTGCCTCCGATGCAGAGCCCTCATCAGAGCCTTCCCCAGACTCCAGGACTGGCCCATGTTCCTCCCCAACCTCCTCACTGTCCAAATCTGCTGCCAGCTTTGCTGGCTGCTGGCGGGCCACAACAGGTACAATCTTAATTACTGGCACTGGAGAAGGAGCCCTGAAGTTGGTTTCTAACGCGCAGACAAGATTGGAAGGCAATTCTTGTCACAGGGGGATGTTTTTTCTGTTTCTGTGTAATGTATATAACTTGGAATCACACCAAGGAGAGAAAAACCAGGGCTGAACAGAGCTGGCTCTGATGTTCTCCTGGCATCAAGATGACTCCACTCATCTTAAAAATCCTGACCAGAGATCTTTTTCTTGCCATTGGGGATTAAACCTGTAACCTGGTCATCTGCGCATCCAACCTAGAAGGCATTTTCTGACAGTGAGAACAATTTATCATTGGAATAGCTTATCTCCTGCAGCTGTGGGTGCTTCATCAATGGAGGTTCTCAAAAATAGGCTGGACAATCATTTGAACGGGATGGTGTAAGGTTTCCTGCCTTGAGCTGGAGGTTGAAGACTAGAAGGCCTCTGAGGCAGCTGTGGGATTCAGCCAGTTCGGACCGGTTCGCTCCAACGATCAGGTGGGCCTGCCTGCCCCTGCGCGTTACTTACCTATATCCACTCAGCTGATTCGCGCAGCAGAGCAGAATGCTGTGCCTCAGCTGTGTTACTCCCCAAGAAGTAACGTGGAAGGTAAGTTTTATTGAAACTGTGCACACACATGTAGCATGCATCAGGTGCGTTGCATGTGTGGCGCATGCGTGCGTGCAGCACGCGATCACCAAACTGGTTGTTAACCGGTTGTTAAACCAGCAGGATCCCACCACTGCTCTGAGACCTCTTCCAGCCCCATATGATTCTACATCCTATGGGTTATGGTTTCTTTCCCCAATCTTGGTTGAATGGATAACAGCTGGATAAACTCAGTGGGAGGAAGTTTCTCCTTCACCTTCTACCTCCTTTATAAGCCACAAGATTGCTTAACATTCTCGGCACTTGCCTGACAGTTCTCCTATCCCAGACATGCATGAGATTCTCTGAGAGATGTGGGGCCATTTTGGGGGGTCTCTTGTTCCCAAACATCCATGTTTATCTTACATTCTACAGAGACTGGGGGTTCTCTGTGTTTGAGTTTGCTCATCCTGTTGTCTTCTTTACTTCTGGATCTTCTCTGTCTCCCTCTTCCTCCGACAATAAACTTTAAAGAGAAATATATATGGCAATTCCCCCCCCCCCCGCCCTTAGTAGTACATCCTGGCTGCTCCCTTTAGCCAGAATTCTTTCTGCTCCATGAGGCCCAGTTTCCTTTTCTAAATAGTCCAGTTGCACAGGGACCACCCATGCTGACCCATGCTGACCTCCGTTGGTGACTTCCATAGTTCAGCTTGCATGAGGAAAATGTGTGTTGCTTTGCAAGAGTGGGCGGTGTGCAGGCCTGTGGAGATGTCAAGATTCCTGGGCCGAAAGGTTTTTGCCTTTGCAATGAATCGGTTCTTTTGCCAAAAGAGCTGAGTTGCAAAGCAAGTTCTTTTTGTGACTGTGTTTTGTCTGGAGGGGACTCACGAGACCGAGATAAGGGCCATTAGCCTTAGGAGGCCATTTCTGGGGCTGCGTCTGCCTCTAATCTCCCACATGAACTGAAAACATACTTTTTTAAAAAAAACCTATCTGTATATCAAGGCATTTGGGGGAGAATCAATTCTCCCCCCCCCCTTTAACTTTGAGCCTTATGTGGCTTTAGGCATTTTTTTTTGTCTTATTTCGCTGCTACGTTGCCGCTTTCTGATTTATTTTTTTAGATCAATTTGTACGGCTTCTCCCATTGCAATAGGGACTCTGGGCAGCTATTACAGGGTTAAAAACTCAAATGCAATGAAACAACTGCTAAGTATACATCAGGGTAACCAAGTCCTTATTCATCTTGCAGACCCCATTAGCATCCTAACTCCCCCAAGTTTGGGAAAACAGCCACATTTTGAAGACTTTTATGAAAAGCCAGCAAGGTTGAAGCCAACTAGAGGCATGCGATGTTCCAGAGAGCAGGCATCTACACAAAGGTCCTGATCAGATGACATTCCCTGATGAATGGGATCTGGACCATTCCTCTTTGATTGGATCTAACCTTTCTGTTGTTGTGGCCTGCCAGTGGAGCTGGCAGCAGATTCGGACAGTGAGGAGGTTGGGGAGGAACGTGGGCCAGTCCTGGAGTCTGGGAAAAGTTCTGATGAGGGCTCTGTGTCGGAGGCAGAGAGGATGGCCAGAACCGTATGCCAGTTATCAGCTGCCTTCAGAGTCAGACATCAGTGAGGCAGACGAACAGCTGGAGCCTGTTCCCAGTGTGCGCACGTGCAGAGTTGTCAGATGAAGGGAACAGCTAAAAAACAGGGGTCAACTTGGGAGTAAGGCCACAGGTGGCCGATGAACCTAGTGATTCTCTTCAAGTGTGGTTACTGATCCTGGTTTAGTGTGGCCTTTGACCCCAGCCCCTTGTGGAGCCTTGTTGGGAGATTTATTATTTATTTACTTATTTAATAGATTTGTATGCCATCATCCATCTGTGACAATTTCCTAGAATCAGGCCCTCTTTGAGATGCCGAGGTAGAACATGTTTGAACCTTAGGTCAAAATCTTCATCTGATTTCATCCCAGCATTGTCTGGACTTGTTACAAGCTTATCCCAAACTTGTTTCTTAAACTCAATTCAACCGTTCTTTTTGTTTGTTTGTTTGTTTTCATTGGGGATTTTCTGGTGGAGCATCATGTTTGAACCTTAGATCAAAATCTTCCATCAACCTTAGTTCAAAATCCTTTGTGCTCTCCCGAGTTTAGTTTTTTGCTTGCACCAAGAATTCCACAGTGCAATCCTGAGCTATATGTATTTTCTTCTGCTGGTAGAGATGTACTTTTCTGGCCCTTCTCTTTGATCCATTACTTGATTGGTGTCCAGGTAGTCCTTGACCTATGACCGATTGCTAAAATGACTGTTCCAAGTTACAACGGATTCCCCCCCCCCAATTATGAACTGGTTCCAAAGTTCTGACTGCATTTTGGGTGCTCAGAAACCAGACCACGTTTATGGCAGCTTACAGTAGCATGTGGTCACAAGATCATGATTTATGATGTTTTTGCAGAACATTGATGTCTATCATCATTATTTAACTACTCCATATTCCCTTGCGGGGTGGAGTCCAGGCAACTGAGTGGAGCTAGCAGAGTGTTTAATGGCCGGATGCCCTTCATGTTGCCAATGCGGAGCTTTGTTCAGCAGATATATTCTCATTGTGCCCAGAGAGAGAAATACGTGCCGCTACCTAGGATCGAACTCACAAATGGATGTTTATGACCACTGAAAAAAGGTTGCAAAGTCAGTTTAGCCATGCGATGGCCCACGTACCATGGATCCCTAGGACTAGGCTTCTTTATGGTTGTAAATTGAGGACTGTCTGAACTAGATAGCGAAGGAGGCATGGTTACAGCGTTACAAGCTCTCTTGGGGGTGGGTCTTGCTGAAAATGGGTGCAACTACTTTGGAGTGAATTTGGTTCCTCTGTACAGGTCCCTTCCACTGGGGTCAGCTTGTAAACATGGCATTTCTGCTCTGCACTATAAAACAGAATTCCCACTGAACAGAAACATGCAAAGATTCAACTGTGTGTTGAAATTCATGCTGGCACCTTTGCTATGTTTCTAAAATTAGAAAATCTAGGCGCTTGGGCAAAGCTACAGATGGCATAACACAGGGGTTCCCAACCTCCGGTCCATGGACCGATCCTGGACCGCAGCATGCCAGAAACCGAGTCATGCAAACAAATGAAGACCCACCCATGGGATGCAGGCAGCACACAACGGTCCCTCCGGTCTGCGGAAATTTTTTTCCCCCATGGAACCAGTCTCTGGTTGAGGCCACTGCCATAACAGGACCATGGCTTTCTCAGCTAGCATTTTATCCCTGCCTTTGAAAAAGGTTATTCCATCGTCCTTCCAAAGCAGCTGTGTGAATACACCAACTATGGTTTGTTAAACCCGGCTTAGTGAAAATCCTGCCGATTCTAGTCTACAGGTGAAACTCGAAAAATTAGAATATTGTGCAAAAGTTCATTTAATTCAGTAATGCAACTTAAAAGGTGAAATTAATATATGATATATTAATATATTAATATATGAGATAAGACTCATTACGTGCAAAGCAAGATAGTTCAAGCCGTGATTTGTCATAATTGTGATTATTATGGCTTACAGCTCATGAAAACCCCAAATCCACAATCTCAGAAAATTAGAATATTACATGCAATCAATAAAACAAGGATTGTACATAGAACAATATCGGACTTCCCGCCTTTGCGCGTGCAGGGGGCAAACCAGCGGTAACAAAATGTAGAGCTCACCGCTGGCAGGGATGGTTTTCGCTCCCAATTAATCTTGTTTTGCAAACCAATAAAAGTCAGGGCTATTGCTTGCATTGAAAACAGAAAAAAAATCCCTCTTATTTTAACTAGGTATTAATCATTCAATTAATCTCACTGCATAAAAGTTCAGATGGATAAAGCATGCTTTGGGTTTTTTGAAAGAAACAATTCTTGTCACTTAAAAAATGGGCACAAATATATATATATATATATATCAAGCTGCTCTCCTCTTTTTACGAGACACGTGTCATCTTTTAAAACAGACGTGCTTCTAGTTATTTTTATGGGGACAGAAATATATATATATATATCAAGCCGTCTCTTTTTAATAGGTATCTTTTAAATGGGTCAAAAGGTTTTTTTTTTAAACCTGCACAATTGTCTGGATTTGACTCGTGACCAGCCTCGTAAAAGCATTTTGATACAATACAATACAATATAATACAATAGCAGAGTTGGAAGGGACCTTGGAGGTCTTTTAATCCAACCCCCTGCCTAGGCAGGAAACCCTATACCGTTTCAAACAGATGACTATCCAACATCTTCTTAAAGACTTCCAGTGTTGGGGCATTCACAACTTCTGGAGGCAAGTGTTCCACTCATTAATTGTTCTAACTGTCAGGAAATTTCTCCTCAGTTCTAAGTTGCTTCTCTCCTTGACTAGTTTCCACCCATTGCTTCTTGTTCTACACTCAGGTGCCTTGGAGAATAGCTTGACTCCCTCTTCTTTGTGGCAACCCCTGAGATATTGGAGCACTGCTATCACGTCTCCCCTAGTCCTTCTTTCTATTAAACTAGACATACCCAATTCCTGCAACCGTTCTTCATATGTTTTAGTCTCCAGTCCCCTAATCATCCTTGTTGCTCTTCTCTGCACTCTTTCTAGAGTCTCCACATCTTTTCTACATCGTGGTGACCAAACCTGAATGCCTTTTGCAAGTGTAGCACTCTCCATGTGCAACGCTGCGTTTGAGGGATAATTTTCACAGCTTTCCCTCATTTGGGGGTGGTGGGAGGGAGCTGTCTGTCGGCAGCCGCCACGCCTCGTAGGAAGCAGCACATATTTTGCCTGCTAACAAAGCATTCTGATTTCTGAGTGGTTGAACAAAAGAGAGCTTGTCCTACCGAAGCCTGAGAAACGGCTCCCTCTTCGCAATTCTCCGTTAGCATTAATACTGGCAAAGACTTATTTATTTTTCCCTTGTTGACCTAACCCTAACACAGCAAATAGGAGAATTTATGGCTGATCCTTGTCCTTTTGCTTGGCTAAATATGCAGTGGGTGTCAAATATGCTTGCGCTTATGGAATGTTAGGTCAGCAACAAGGCCTTTCTTAACCGAGCAATCAGTGCGAGCTAGAAACGGAGAGACCCTGTGTTCGAATCCCTCCTTTGGGCACAAAGACAGTAGGGCAGAGGTGTCAAACACGCGATGTATCGCGACTTTCCCCCTACCCCTTTTGTTAAACTGGGAGGTGGGCGTGGCCAGTGTGTGACGCACCTGGCCCGCGGGCCATGAGTTTGACACCCCTGCAGTAGGGTGAACCTTGGGCCAGCCACTTTCTCTCAGCCTCAGGAATGAGGCAATGGCAAACCACTTCTAAAAAGCCTTGCCAAGAAAACTTGTCCAGGTAGCCTCCAAGAATCGGACAGCATTGGACAGAAGGAAGAACAAGCAAAGCTACAATTCAATGGAGATTCTCAGCCATCCAAGTCAGGGTTGTCCCAAAGGGGCTTTTTTCAAGAGGCAACAGGACTTTCTTGGGGCTTTTTTTTATTTGAAGACATTTCGCTTCTCATCCAAGAAGCTTCTTCAGCTCTGTCTGGATGGTAGGGAATGGAGGGATCCTTCCATTCTCCACCATCCAGTCAGAGCTGAAGAAGCTTCTTGGATGAGAAGCGAAATGTCTTCAAATAAAAAAGAAAACAACAACAACAAAGTCCAGTTGCCTCTTTAAAAAAAGCACCTTTTTGGGGACAACCTGAGGTACAGCAATTGCACCCAGGTACTTCTTGATTTACAACCGCAATTGGGCCTAAAGTTTCTGTTGCTAACCAAGACAGTTGTCAACCTCATTTTATGACCTTTTTTTGCCACCATTGTTAAGTGAATCACTGCAGTTGTTAAGTTGGTAACTTTTAAGTTCTGAGGTAATGAAGTACGAGGAGGCTGCTGAACGTTTAACCCTTTTATTCGTAACAGTAACTTTACAGAACAGAGCAACAACCCCCCCCCCCCGGCTGACAGCTATTTATACTGATAGCTGTCAGTCGGGGTAACCAATGGGGTAACCAGAATTCTCCCGCCGGATGGAAGGGCCAATCAGGGAAGACCCGGACAGCGCCACCTGCTGGTGGACAGTCTCGGTACACAACAGTAACCACAGTTGTTACCGTGTTACCGTGACTCTGGCTTCCCAACCGACTTTGCTTGTCATGGTGATCACATGACCCTGGGACACTGCAACTGCCCTAAATATGAGCCAGCTGCAAGTGTCCTAATTTTGACCATGGGGATGCTTCAACAGTTATAAGTCACATTGTTTTCAGTCCGTAGTTGCTTCGAACTTGGAAATTTGATCAGCTGTTGCAGTGATAGCTAACCTTTTTGCTGTTGCGTGCCATTGCATCCTTAATGCAATACAAGCGCGACCACCCCCGTGCTCCCCCACCCCCCTACCCGTGCGCCCTGCTACCCCTTGCCCGTTTTTGGTTTCCAGATTGGTGCAGGAGGCTTTCCAGGCCCAAAAGGGGACATGGGGGACCTCGTGTGGCATCCCTGCATCCTGTTTTGGGCCTGGAAGGCCCCCTGCACCAACCAGGAAACCAGAATTGGGCGTTGGGGGGGGGGAAGTGGCACGCGAGACCCCAGAAAGCAATGCCAGTGCCCCCTGTGCATGTGCACACAGACCTGAAGACCAGCTGACTGGCGGGAAGCTCATGTGCATGCACTCTGGGACTGGGCTGGGTCAACAAATGGGTTGTCCACAGAGAGGGCTCTGCATGCCACCTGTGGCACATGTGGGCCATAGGTTCGCCATCACGGATCTATTGCCTTTCACACAAGGAAAGTCAAAGGAGAAATTCCCAGCAGCTAAGATTTCAACTCGTCTTCCACAAGATAGTCCCAAAGCTGCTTTTTTTTCCAGGAGGCAACTGGACTTTCTTTGTTTTTTCCTTGAAGACGTTTCGCTTCCCATCCAAGAAGCTCTGAAGAAGCTTCTTGGATGAGAAGCGAAACGTCTTCAAAGAAAACAAACAAACAAGAAAGTCCAGTTACCTCCTGAAAAAAAGCAGCTTTGGGACACCCGTGACCCGGATAATGGAGAATCTCCATAGGCATTTAGCAATACTTCCACAAGATACTTTCACGCTACCATCATTTCCATTTCCCTGGTTGTGATTCTGATCGCAAATGAATCCGATTCTGGTAATAGCAATAGCACTTAGACTTGTATATCGCTTCACAGTGATTTACAGCCCGCTCTAAACGGCTTACAGAGTCAACATGTTGCCCCCAACAATCTGGGTCCTCATTTTACCCACCTCGGAAGGATGGAAGGCTGAGTCAACCTTGAGCCTGGTGAGAGTCGATCTGCCAAATTGCTGGCAGCCGGTGATCAGTGGAAGTAGCCTGCAGTACTGCACTCTAACCACTGCACCACTACGGCTTTTATAGTGTATCTGACAACAATCAAAGCTGTTTTGACTGTTTTGGGATATGGTATGTCCAAGCAGGGTTGAAATTCTCTGGAGTTCATTTGTTATAGACCGCTTGGAACAGTCTGTTCTAGGATGCTTGGTTTGATCCCACGTCTTCCATCTGCCTCCCCCTCCCAACCCCTCATTTCAACGACAGCAAATGCCCAATAATGGAAACTCCCTTGCTGTCGAAGGGTTTGGGGGTTGAGGGCTCACCTCTTGCCCCCTTCCTTTACAGGCTGCCTTTTGTGCTTTACTCTTAGCTCATAGTAAGAGTCGCCTAGCTTTTCAAAAACAAAAGAATTGAATCAAGAGTTTCCAGTGTTTTCTTGGTTTGGCTGAATGAAAGAAAAGAGGAGGAACACGTAAGCTACAAACTATGCTTTTAGGACTGCATGTGAATGAAATTGCAAGGAGAAAGTTTAAAAGAACACAGTGGAGAACAATGTTGAGAACTGCTAATATTGAAGACAATCTGTCCCCTTTTCCTATTCAAGGATATTTAAAATCAAGGAGATGTTAATCAAACTAAATTCAAGGCTCCATCTATCAGTGCCGTAAGACCTTTCATTCCATATCTTGTTTAAAAATTAATTTTAATTAACTTTCAGGCAGTTCGGGAATATAGGGATTAAAAGAGTGTGTACGTTAATTGGACGGTTGACACCGAGAAGCAATTAACTTAATCCATTGATTAACTCAGGGAAACGTGGAAGGATTAGCCAACTTGAGTTGTATCTTCAGTGAATGAATCTGACCTCTTTTGAAGCTGCCGGAGAAAATTAGCTGAGCAGAAATTTGCTCTCAGGAATAAGAAATTAATTCAAAAATGTGGGTGAACATGAAGTAAACTGGGCAATTCCTTTTGCTTAGTGTTCAAATGAGTTTCCTTTGGTTCAAGAGGCTGGAGAGAATGTATAATTGCAGGATTATAAAGGTGGGATTTGTGTAAATGCGAGCGTGTAATTAAACTGTAGTCACCCCTTCCCATTTCTTGAAATATTTACGATATGGCCTTGATGTATGATGAAATGGCTATAGAATCAGGATAGATACGGTGTTTTCCCCAAAATAGGACAGGGTCTTATTTTCTTTTCACCCCCCCCCCCCCAAAATGTGCTTGGCCTTATTTTCGGGTAGGTCTTATTATTTTTGAGGTGCAGGAGGTGGTGAGTGTGGCTACCTCATGGCTCTTGCTGTGTTGCAATAATTTCAGGGAGGGCTTATTTTTTGGGGTGGGCTTATTTTAGTGCATGCGCTCAAAAGCCCGATTGGGCTTATTATCCAGGGAGGTCTTATTTTCAGGGAAACAGGATATGAAATAACATTATTGAATGGCACGCTTGGCTGTTTTGCAAAACTGAGGGAATGAACGAACGAACGAACAAAGAAACGAATGAATGAATGAATGAACAAACACCCCAGAAATGAACACAACTCATCAGGTGGTCTTCTACAAAATGAGGATCTTTAGAGAAGACAACAGCGCAGTCGGGGATGGGGTGTTGGGTGGAGGTGGTCTATGCATACATTACTGGGACATCTTGATTGATTGGTTGCTTGTGATCCTGTTAGTGCACTTGAGTGGGCAGTTGCCATAGAAAGCTCATCCTAGATGAGCTAATTAATTCCTTGCCAGGTGAGGCTTTCTTTTCCTGGGGGGCTGGGAGGGGGGGTTGGCTGGTTGTGCTGATTCCCTGCAGCTAGGATCACCACGATACCAAAAAGATGTCGAGGCTTGAGAAAGCCCGCAAAGAAGAGCAAGAGATGTTTAGAGGACTGGAGACTGTGACATGATGAATGGTTGAAGGAACTCGGTATGTCTAGTTTAACTAAGAGAAGGACTAGGGGTGACATAGAATGGAATAGAGTTCTTTATTGGCCAAGTGTGATTGGACACACGAGGAATTTGTCTTTGGTGCATAAGCTCCGTGTACATAATAGATATAAATCATGATAATTATCATGATTTTATCATGATAAATCATGAACATAGTCATCATAAATATATTCATTGTGAATCATGAGATACAACACTTAGTGATAGTCATAGGACCCTAAATGAGCAGCCAAAATCATACTAGGAAACTAAATAAAACAATATAAACCATAAAGTTACAAGCAACAAGGTTATAGTCATAAGGAGAAAAGGAGATAGGTAATAGGAAGGGTGAGAAGAAGAATAGTAATACAGTAAATGGTTTGACAAAGGGATGTGGTGGCTCAGTGGCTAAGGCAATGAGCTAGTCAATCAGAGAGGTTGGCAGTTCGGCTGTTTGAATCCCTAGTGCCCGGTAATGGAGTGAGCTCCCGTTACTTGTCCCAGCTTCTGCCAACCTAGCAGTTTGAAAGCATGTAAAAATGCAAGTAGAAAAATAGGAACCACCTTTGGTGGGAAGGTAATAGCATTCTGTGCACCTTTGGCATTTAGTCATGCCGGCCACATGACCAGGGAGACGTCTTTGGACAGCGCTGGCTCTTCGGCTTTGAAACAGAGATGAACACCGCCCCCGAGAGTCGGGAACGACTAGCACATAGGTGCGAGGGGAACCTTTACTTTTAACAAAGAGTATTGAGCTCTGTCCCAAGGAGAGGCAGACCTTTGCAACGTATTTACTGTGACAACAGTCATCAGACCAGTTTTGAATAACCTGCACAAATTGTTCCAGTCCTACTAGACTAGAGGATGACAGGAGTATTTTTGGGTTGTGGAAGTCGTGCTTGTGGACCCCCTGAGATTTGTACCGAGCCTCCCAAGGTTGCCTGGCATTGCCTGCCTGCTGTGTCTTGGAATGTGTTCGTCTAAGTTGTCATTTTTAAAAAATGGATGGGATATTTGGCTGACATTTTTTTTTTTGTCTTTGGAAGAAAACTGAGTTTCTCCAACAGTGGAATGGTTAAGGCCTGACGCCAGTTCTCTAGCCGAGGGTTTCTCAGATCTCAGTAACTTTAAGATGCGTAGACTTCAACTCCCAGAATTATCCAGCCAGCATGACGGCATGAGTTGAAGTCCACACATCGTAAGGTCCACACATCCTAATGTTGTTGAGGATGGGAGAAACCCTGAGCTAGCTTTCTGTCTGATCAATTGGATGATGTCCATAAGTTGGCAGTCTCTCTCCCTCGGACAGCTCCTTGATCCTTTATTGGCTTCTTTTGCAAATAGGAATCGAATTGGTTGGATAGGTGCAATCTTCTGGTCTTTAGTGATTGGCCTTTTGAAGGAGCCTCTCAGGAAGTGTATAACGGCTGAGAGTATTGATCTGGAGCTGAATGAGCTATAAACCTCCCCCTTCCTGAAGACATCTGCTGAAGGAGATGGAGAAAGCAATTGCATTCTTCTCAACTTTGCTATCCCACACCCTTTGCCCGGTGGGAGATGAGCACATCTCTCCCAGCTCTTGAGAAATGTCCTAGCTTCTAGAGCAGGGGTTGACAACACTCAAAGAGCCACAAAGGGGCTAACCGGAAGCCCCCCATTCAATTCTGGAGCTGACCAGAAGTCCAGTTCCCCATAGAGTCTCCTCCTAGCACGGCATCCTTTTTCCTCTACCTGTCCTAACCGAAAGCCCTATCAATTGAGGAGATGACTGGCAACAGGGAGCCGCAGCAGAGGGATGAAAGAGCCACATGAGGCTCTATAGCCACAGATTGCTGACCCCTGTCCTAGAGAATGGGCCAAGTCCATTTCGCCGAAAATATATCAGTGTTGTCACATAGCTCAAGTACATGGGAAGATGCTGGAACTCAGTTCTTGGGAAATCTTGAGAAATGTATAAGTCCTAAACTTGAAGTAAAGTTTCTTGAGTAAATGTCTTAGGATTGGAAGACCTTGGCTTCAAACACTGGATTTCTGTGGCTTATCAGAATACAGATAATCCTTGATTTACGAGCCCAATTGAGGTCCACATTTCTGTTGCTAAGCAAGACAGTTGTTAAGTGAGTACTGCCTCAATTTACGACCTTTATTACCGCAGCTGTTAAGTGAATCACTGCAGCTGTTAAGTTAGTAACATGGTTGCTAAGGGAATCTTCGTTTCCCCATCGACTTTGCTTGTCGGAAGGTCGCAAAAGGGGATCACGTGACTCCGTGGGACACTGCGACCGTCATAAATGTGAGTCAGTTGTTAAGCATCCGAATGTCAATCATATGACCACGGGGATGCTTCAACGGTCAAAAGAGTGAAAAATGGTCATAAGTTACTTTTTTCAGTGCTGTTGTAACAGTCACTAAGCGAACAGTTGTAAGCCGAGGACTGCCCCTATTATGCAGTTCACATCAATCTGGGCATGTACAGGTAGTCCTTGATTTATGACCACAACTGAGCCCAAAATTTATCTTGTTAAGTGAGACATTGATTAGGTCACTCAATGAAGAATTGTAAGTTGGGGACAAGCTGTAGCAAATACAAGAAAAGACAGAGCGAAAGAAAGAAGGATTTCCACTTATTTTTAGAAAGAGTGGCCCCACCTATTGTTTGGTTCAGCTCCGTCCGTTAGTATTTCTCAAAAAATATTACTGGGAGAATATTCTTGCATCCAGAAAATATAGTTGCCTTCCCAGTAGATTTAGGCTCTCTGCTGGCGTGAGTCATCTATGAAATCTTGCATTAATCTTGCAATTTTTCCACTTGACTTGACAAAAATTAAACTCTTTGTGGCCAACAATAGAGCTTCCTACTGTTTTAGGTGCAGAATTGCCGTATTTTTCGGAGTATAAGGTGCACCCCCCCCAAAAGAGGGTGAAAATCTGGGTGCGTCTTATACTGAATAAAGCATTTTTGGACTCCCGAAACCCTGCCTCCTTCACAAAAATGGGGCATGCAGAGAGTTTGGGAGGACCGCAAATTGCTCCTGGGGGCTTGGGAGGGCAAAAATGAGCGAAAAAATGGGTCATTTTTTGCTCATTTTTGCCCCCCTCCCAGTCCCCAGGAGCACACTACAAGCATCCTAAAGGCTATGCATGCCCTTTTTTGGCAAAAAACTGCCCGTTTTTTGCTCATTTTTGCCCCCACCAACCCCCAGGAGCACTTTGCAGGCCTCTCAAACTCTCTGCATGCCCCATTTTTCACAAAAAAATGAGGCATGCAGAGAGTTTGGGAAGTCCAATAAACAAACAAACAAACAAACAAGTCAGCAGAGTGCAAAAACTTTTTAAAAAAAATTTACCTCTTCAAAATCTTGGTGTGTCTTATACTCTGAAAAATACGGGAAGTCATTGCTGGTCACTGCAGAAGATCTGTTGATGCGGAACTTCTCTCTGATTGAAAAATGGGGCCCATTTCATCCTAATGGTTGTATTTCTTCTGTCTTCCTGCAGAACATGGCCAGCGTCTCCTCCTTTGGCAAGTACACCCACGCCATCGTCCGCTGCATTCCTTCCTCCTTTGCCACAGCGGAGACCACAGCGGATGGATCTGACAGTGGGGCTGATCCGGTGGACCTAGCCAAGGCTCACCGACAGTACGGGGTCTACACTGGCATACTGCGCCAAAAGCTAGGGCTGCAAGTCATTGAACTGCCGGCAGACGAGGGCTTCCCCTATGCCACACTGGTGGGGGATCTGGCAGTCATCCAGGGAGATACTGTGCTCCTCACTCGGCCATGGATGCCCACGCGGCGAGACGAGGTAACATTTATACATGGCTAATGTGAAGTTTAAATCTGTAAAGGATGTTGGTTCTCTTGCAAATACACTGTTTTTCTTTGAGAATGCAGCTGCACAGCAGCTTGGAGGCCGTTGTGAAGTGTTATTAGCAACCAGACAAAAGGTCTTGTACAAATTTGGTTGGGAATATAAATGTTTCACTTAGGTTTATGAAGCAGGCATTCGATTAACTCTTGCCCCTGGAGGGTTTCATTTTAAATTTACTTCTTTCAATTATTTTAACCTTGATCAAATAAACCAACTTTATACTCTTTCCTTTTCCTTCTAACAATTTGTATTAAGGATTTGGATTGCAATAGTAAAAACGGATACAAATTAAATTTAAATAAAGAGAAGAGATTAGAAAGAAGAAAGAGGGCAAGAAAGAAGGAATAGAATAGAATAGAATAGAATAGAAATAATTCTTTATTAGCCAAGTATGATTGGACACACAAGGAATTTGTCTTCGGTGCATAAGCTCTCACTGTACATAAAAGTTATAAGTGATAAATCACGATCCTCGTCAACATAAAACTACATTCATCATGAATCATAAGATACAACACTTAGTGATAGTCATAGGATACTAAATAAGCAATCAACATAAATTATATGAAGAAACTAAATAAAACAATATAAATCATAAAGGTATAAGCAACAAAGTTATAAAAAAGGAGATTGGTAATAGTTTGACAGTGTTGTGACAATTAGTTTAGCAGAGTGATGGCATTCAGGAAAAAACTGTCCTTGTGTCTAGTTCTTCTGGTGTGCAGTGCCCTATAGCGTCGTTTTGAGTGTAAAGGTTGAAAAAATTCATGTCCAGGATGTGAAGAGTCTGTAGATATTCCCACAGCTCCTTTTTGACTCGTGCAGTATACAGGTCCTCAATGGAAGGCAGGTTGTTAGCAATATATAATGTATCTTGAATACAGATTAAAAATATATGAAGAAGTGACTTTCAGTCTCTATTACAGGACAGAATTTTTAGTAATGCTTCACTTTCATTAGAAATAAGATTTCATAGTTAAGTTTGTAAACTCTTCATAAAGCTCGTAAACTCTTCCTAAAGTTAGAAACAGTTATCTCTTCATCTCACATGCCATCCTTTATCTATAAGCATAAAAGATCAACTTTTAAAGTATTTAAAGTATAATTAAATTCACTTCTTTCAATTATTTTAACCTTGACCAAATAAACCAACTTTATACTCTTTCCTTTTCCTTCTAACAATGTTAACCTTTAGTTTAGTGGTTTTCAACCTTCCCAATGCCCTTTAATACAGTTCCTCATGTTGTGGTGACCCCCAACCATAAAATTTGTGTCTCGGTTCCTAAGACCATCAAAAATATGTGTTTTCCGATGGTCTTAGGCAACCCCTGTGAAAGGGTCATTCGACCCCCAAAGGGGTCCCAACCCACAGGTTGAGAACCACTGCTTTAATTGATGCAGTATTGTCATAGAAACCAGCAGGATTTTGTTCTTGAAAAACCTTACAGCTGGATAATTCGTGGTTGCTAAACTTAGGAACACAGGGGGAAAAATGTGTCAGCAAAACTAAGACCTGATTTAACTTATTAAATTATCCCAACTATTTTTTTTATCAGTAGCAAACTTTGTTTTCTTTAAAAAAAATATCAAAGTAAGCAAACACTAGTAAAGGAACTGCTGTGCATATTTTGCAACGTTGGCTTTACTGATGTTGCCTTTTTAATATTTCCCCCTAGGAAATTGCGATCACATCCATGCAATGCATTTTGTGATTTTTTTTTTCATCTCAGGAGAGATGGAAATAGTCACCTCTGACTTAATTGTTTCTCAGTTCGCCTCCATTGTGAGCAAATGCATCTATACTCGGGCTTACCTGTTGTGAAAAGAACCATCACACCTGGTTAAGACTCTTTCGTGACTTTTCCTTGACCCTGTAGTTTAAGGGATCATATAAGACAAGTTGTATATAGAAAATGTCTTGCAGGTCCTCAATGGTGCATATAGTGAACTCATGTACAGTGTGAATTGTGTTACTGGTGTTACTAGCAAAGTAAAGATATAGGTTCCCCTCGCACATATGTGCTAGTCTTTCCCGACTTTAGGGGGTGGTGCTCATCTCCATTTCAAAGCCAAAGAGCCAGTGCTGTCTGAAGACGTCTCTATGGTCATGCAGACGGCATGACTAAACACCGAAGGTGCATGGAACGCTGTTACCTTCTCACCAAAAGTGGTTCCTAATTTTCTACTTGCATTTTTACATGCTTTTGAACTGCTAGGTTGGCAGAGGCTGGGACAAGTAATGGGAACTCACTCCCTTATGCGGCACTAGGGATTTGAACCACCGAACTGCCAACCTTTCTGATCGACAAGCTCAGCCCCTAAGCGTCCCTGTTACTACCAAAATGATCCCTACTAGGCTGGGACAAGTTTTACTACTGTAGTAACTTATAGTAGTTATGCATATACCCACATGACACAGAATAACAACACTGGGATGGTATAAGGCTCCCGTCTTGAGCATGGGATTGGACTAGAACAGGAGTCCCCAAACTTTCGTACCTCAGGGACCACTAATTCATAATTTTAAATCCCATGGACCACTAAAATTATCTAATGACTGGCTGGGTGGACGTGGCTAAGTGGTCATGTGACTGGATGGGCGTGGCCAACTTGATGTCACTCATGTTGAGGGGCGCCTGGCCAGCCTCTACTCACCCCTCCCCTTCGAGCCACTCCTTGCCTGCCCACTCGGGCTCCTTAGGGCCTCAATAGGATGCAGTTGTTGGAACTAAGCAGCCACCACGAGAAAGAGTTGGCAAAACAGCTCAGTTCAAATTGGATCTGACCAAGAAGGAGGCTCAGCAGAAGCACTCACTGAGGACTACGAGCATAGGCTTTCCAAGCAGAGGGAAGACTGGTGAGAGTGCGAAAGGCCAGGTATCGGCCCCTGGAAGTTCACTGGGCTGAGATGGTCAGCCAGTTCCAGGCCATGATGCAGTCCTCCTGGAACAAGGACCTCCAGCTCTTTGCCACCTGCAGTGCTTCCCTCCAGCCTTCACCCAAAGCCCCACACCAGCAGGTTGAAGCAGATCCCAAGTTGGAATTTCTGCCCCCTTCCGACCCGCATAAAAAGACCCCGAAGTGGGAGACTTTCTGCAGCAACACAAGCATTAATTGCATGTATCCAGCCCAGGGGCCGTAGTTTGAGGACTCCTGATTTATTGCAATATAAAAAATGCAATGTAATTTCTCTGCGGACCACCAAAAATTTCTTGCAGACCACCAGTTGTTGACCGCTGGACTAGAAGACCTTCAAGGTCCCTTTCAGCCCTATGATTCTATGGTTTAATCTACTCCAAGGATATTAGCAAGAATTGTTGGTGTGTGTGTGTGTGTGTGTTACCAACCAGTGTAACCACTGATAATTTTATCTACTAGTTTGGCCTTGGAGAAATGTAGGCTGGGAATCTGGAGAGAACCACCCTGGAGAAGGTTGAACTAGCTGGCGATGTCAGAAGAAGGTCCCATCTGTTCTGCTGGAGGAGGATCTGGGATTAATTGCACCCTTGTGTTTCTGCAGTGCAGTTCGGTTGCCTTGGCAATTGGGATCCTGTCTCGCCCTCCCTTCCCGGCCCATCCTCCTCCTCCTCCTTCTCCTCCAGTGCCGCTTATAGGTGTCTGCGGATGCCCAACCCACCAAGATTACATTGCACAAGTTCCATATCATCCTTGTCTCTTAAAGCTGAGGGCCACAGAGGAGTGGGTTTGGTCTGAAAGGAAAGGGGATTTCTTTTCACAGAGTACATAGTGGGAAACCTTAATACCACCTTTTCCTTCAGTGGGAGCTCCGTGTGAAGAGCTCCGAGACGGGTACCACTTCATACAAGAAACGTGATGCTTGTAAACATTATGCTTCCTTTTGTTCTCTAAATGGCTTTTCATGTTGAACAGCCCTAACCAGGCACGGAATAAAATGCCCTCCTCCGTCAACAAGAAGTATTTCTTGAAAATGCTTCTGAATCTCATGTCAAAACCAAAATGTCAAAATGGCCCAATAAGCACATTTTAGAAAAAAAAAAATACAGCTGCCAATCCATCCAACCATCCGTTTCCCTGTCAATCCATCCATCCCTCTGTCTCAGTGATTCTCAACTTTAGCCACTTTTAAGATATTTGAATAGGGGGGCATGGTGGCTCAGTGGCTAAGATGCTAAGCTTGTTGACCAGAAAGGTCGGCAGTTTGGCAGTTCGAATCCCTAGCCCCGCGTAACGGAGTGAGCTCCCGTTACTTGTCCCAGCTTCTGCCAACCTAGCAGTTCGAAAGCATGTAAAAAAGCAAGTAGAAAAATAGGAACCACCTTTGGTGGGAAGGTAACAGCGCTCCGTGCGCCTTTGGCGTTTAGTCATGCCGGCCACTTGACCATGGAGACGTCTTCGGCTTTGAAACGGAGATGAGCACTGCCCCCTAGAGTTGGGAATGACTAGCACATATTTGTGTGGGGAACCTTTACCTTTTAAGATATTTGAACTTGAATTCCCAGAATCCCCCAAACAGCATGGGGAATTCTGGGAGTTGAGATCCATATATCTTCAAGTTGCTAAGATTAAGAAACAGTGCTGTAGCTGGACACCAACTGGACATCTATCCAGCTATCTGCTGCTTCCATCAATCCTACCACCTATAACATCTTCCAGTTGGAATCCTAGCTGATTTGGCCACTTTGTGCATACAGGAAGTCCTCAACTTACAACAGTTCACTTAGGTTTAGGGTTGGGGTTAGGGTTACCCCATGCTTCCACCCACGATTTACATTCGGATGCTTGACAACTGACTCAGATTTGTGATGGTTGCAGTGTCCTGGGGGGGTCATGTGACCATCATTTTGCAACCTTCTGACCACCGAAGTCAATGGGGAAACCAGATTTACTTAACAACTGTGTTACTAATTGAACAACTGCAGTGATTCATTTAACAAATGTGATGAGAAAAGTCGTAAAATGGGGGCAAAACTCACTTAACAGATTTCTCATTTAATGACATACGTAAATGTTGGGCTCAATCGTGGTCGTAACTTGAGGACTACCTGTACATAATCATGTCCAGGAAGAGGATAGGTGTATGTCATCATTTGTACATCCAGAGTGATGTAAGAATGCTGTGGGTGCCAGGGTTCCAAGTAATACATCCATAGCAAAGAGAACTCCGAGGCAGTCAAATTCCTCAAAGAACAATTTATTAGGAAATAACATATTGGCGCAAGCTGATGAAAACCAACTCTGAATATTCCCGCGGTTTTCACCTGATTAAAAGGGAAAGTTTGTCCCTTTCTGAAAAGAATCGGGCACATGGTCCAATCAGGATACTGTCCAGTTGCTAAGTGACTTCAGTCCCCTCCTTCCGAGCAGGAATGTCCTTGGTTCCCACGAGAAAGAGTTTTGTTTTGGCTACAACACTCCAATTATCTCTGCTCTCCTCTCCACTTTCCCTCTTCTCTGGTGTGTCAGCACTGAAGTCTCAAAATGGCCTCAGTCAAGCCAGCTTCAGGGTTGACAGTGGGATTTCAAGATTGTAAGTCCTCTTGAAACAGGTTGTCCTTACTCTAAAACTCTCCCATCTTTTGGGGAGAGTAATATTATTGGAGCTTGTCCTGAGGAGTCCCACACAAAAACCACCAGGAGAAACCTGTCCATTCCTCAAATAGGAGGTCAGTTAAGAATAGCTGCAGCAAAAGACCAATTTTGTTGTATTTCTTTTGTACAATGACAATAAAGGCTATACCCGTGAGGGCGAACCTATGGCACATGTGTCAGCCTCTGCTTTGCTGCTTGCTTTCGGCTGCCATTGAAACGGGGAGTGGGGGGGATGACATGGTATTTGGGAGGGGAAGCTTCAGCACAGGAGTGAATTAAGAAGGGAGTGGTTTTCTCACCATCTACTGCGTATGCTGCAGATAGTGGAATTGCCACCAAGGCCAACTGTCCGGCATACCAACCTGATGATGGGTTTTGAAGATGCAGCCCACGTGACACCTGTGGGGTGGTCGGATTGGACTGGGGGATGGGGTTACTAGGGGGAGGGAGTTGGGTCACATATTGATATCGATGATTACGCGCGCTTTTGCCTCAGATCTTGCTTTGCCTAGCTGCTATCTACTCATAACCAGTAAAAGTACTCTTAATTCTGAAATATGGAGTTGAGTGGTTTCTTTCTTGGTTACTGATGGAGGCTGCCCTGACATGCGTGCCAGAAGTGGCACGCAGAGCCATCTCTCTGGGCATGCGAGACATTGCTCATTGCTCTTCTGGGTTCCGGCTGGCTCTTCATGCACATGGGAGCAACAGAAACCAGAAAAGCAGCCGCCAGGGCACATGCGCATGCTGGGAAGATGATCTTCCGGTTTCTGGTGCATGCATGCGCACTGGCCACCTAGTCTTCCGATTTCTGGCATGCATGCATGCATGTACAAAGACCAGCTGGCCGATGTGCATGTGCATGCCAAAAACTGGAAGATCATCTTCCCAACACGCGCATGTGCTCTTCCAGTGTTCGGCACACACTTGCTTCCATTTTAGTACTCGGTGCCGAAAAGATTCGCCAACTCTGGGCTATACTATAAAAGAGCCACTTATGGACGCAAGTGGTCATTTTCTTCCCTGCCCTAGCTCCCCTCTCCTAGGCTTCATCCCCTCTCCCCCCCACCACTATCCCCACCCTTGTGCTTCTGTAACATTTCAGGAAAGAAAAGCGGGATACTTGGTTGGATACTTCCTTGGATATTTTGATTTGATTTATTATTTCACGTGCTATTTCTGTAGCTGCCCATCTCAACCAATGGCTGTGGTCGGCTTATGGTTCCAAACCCATAAAAACAATTTAAAACCACAAGGACATTTAAAACAATGAAAAACATCCGAAATAATGCAAGCAGCCAAAGAGAATTAAACCAGCCTAGAGTAAAGCCAAGAAATGGGACTCGGCTACCCAGCCAAGTTTTTTTTTAAAGCTTTGGGAAAGGCCAGGAGGGTTGAGGATTTGCAGCCTTCCTTTTCCATTTTGGTTTAAGATTCACTTAAATTGTTACACAACCTTAAAAGCAGCGATACGCCAAGAGGAATGCCAGCTGCTGGATCAGTGCCCATAAGCATTGTGTAGAGTGCCGTGCCCCTCCCGGGAAATGGATTTAAGTGCAGTGCGTTCGGACCAACGAAGAAGCTTTCCCTCCATCCCAGATTTCACAAACCTGTTTTCCCAGATTGCATATGTAGGATTGCTTCAAAAATGCATGTGTCATATCTGGGTCTACATTGTATATGCCAGGGATGGGCTGCTGGGGGTTTGCACAGGTTCAGGCGATCCTCTAGCTAGGATTCTGCCCAGTTTGGCGAACCCCCAAATGCCACCCCTGGCTGGCCATGCCCATTCCACCCTGCCCTTCCAAGGAGTCTTCACACGGCCTGTTCATTATGCCAGCTAAGTGTATGGCCCATGAGGCGGCTCAGGGAGGGTGGGAAACGGGCCTACCAGGGGTTCCGGAAGTCCGAAAACGAGCCTGTTTCTGGCTTCCGGAGGGCTTCCGCCGTGATGCAGGAGGCCAACTAGGCCACGCCCACCATGGCCACACCCACCCAACAACAGGGAAGCGAACCCATTGCTGCAATTTTTGA
The DNA here is from genome assembly GCF_964273705.1 of Natrix helvetica. NCBI lineage: Eukaryota > Metazoa > Chordata > Lepidosauria > Squamata > Natricidae > Natrix > Natrix helvetica. The sequence continues at coordinate 347,535,743 of NC_138548.1, forward strand.
AGCGCACCCCTGGATACACCCCCAAAGAACGTATTATCCTTTTGGGTAGTAGGTCCCAGAATTGATTTATTCTTTTGGGAGGGGGGTATCTTTAATTCTTACTGATTTTTTGTGCTTTTCTGTCTTCTGTGATCAAGAGATTCTCAATTAAGTGCGTCTGCATTGGAGATCCAAAACGCCCAGATGCCTACAACTCGTGATCCAAACCCCACCTCCATATTGATGTATACACAAAAGGCGGCTGGGCTTTGATCACATCGTTGTGAACGCCATCTTGATTTTTGCAAATGGCAATAAATGTGGCCTGGTTGCTGAGTGCTTGAAGACGTATTTGTATGTGGGGGGAAACAACCATCAGAACTTCGAAACTGGGTTCAAAATACTCCCCTCTCCCCAAGTAGGTCTATTGGAACGTCAAAGGATTGTAAGTCAAGGACTATATGTCTAGCAGATGTGTGGACTTCGACTCCCAGAATTCCCCAGCTAGCCATGTTGGCTGTGGAATTCTGGTAGTTGAAGTCCACACATGTTAAGTTGCCAAGGCTGAAAAATAGGAATCATGGGAGTTTTTGTAGAGCCAGAATGGTAGGGCCCAACCTATTTTGGGTCCCAGTTTCCACTTTGGGACCCTTGCAACTCTGAAAAGGTTTGTGTGTTTTAAAGCAAACACTCATTTTCAAATATTGTTTGAAAACTGAAATTTCCTGGACCGTTAAGCATAAGCGCACCAGCGTGCCTAACATCCCTGTCCTACTGTCCCCGTTTATTTGTACCCATTTCATGTATTCTTATTCATGTTTATTTGTATTCCTGTTATCTTGTACATAAGTGACAAACTAAATAAAGAAAATGAATAAATAACGGATTGAAGTGGAAAAAAACAAAAGGAAGGCCAACGTCTGCAGCGAAGGAAACTCACTGATGTTTTCAAAAGCAGAAGCGCATCCAATCCATGAAAATTAAATTAAAAAGTGCTTATGTGGGGGAGAAAGAGATGAGTCATTGATAAAATTAGAACAGCCCCGGCATCTCTTTTTTTTTTTTTTTCAAAAAGTTTTATTGGTTTTTTTAAAAACATTTATGTGGAAAAGGGTAGGTGGAATTACAAATTTTGGCAGTTGCAAATGCGGCAGACGCCCCCTCCCTCCAAACTCCTAGATTACATCAAAATATCAAATCTTAATACATAATAAAAAGTCAGCATCTTAATTCTAGAAAGAATAATTTTCAATCAATTTATATAATTATAATATATAGTCTAGTTATAAATTCATTTTTACTTTCGGTCTGTTTATAACATTGTGATTTTCTTATTTATTTTTGTGATCTGAGCTTTCTTGGTGTTGCCCCTTCACCCCCCGCTGGCAGAGCTCCGGCCCCTCCCGTGTCCTGCGTGACCGTTGTGGTGTCTTCTGTTTTTTCTAGGTTGGCTTTATTTTTTTCCATAAAGGCCTGTGCCTCTATGGGAGTATTAATTCTGATTCTTGTCTCCTCCCAGAATATCAGCATACCTTCAGGCATCAACCATCTAAACCACACCCCCTTCTGGTATAATTTATTCGCCAATTGCGAATAATTTTTCCTTTTTTCCCTAATTTTTTTGGGAATCTGCTTTAGAATGGTTATCTCCCTGTCACAGTATGTCAATGTTTGCCCCCTTTGCACACCCAGAATTTCATCTCTTGTGGTTTTCCTAAGGAATTTAATGTGAACCTCCCTGGGTACATTATGTGTTCTGGCATATGCTGAATTCACTCTATAAGCTAGGTCTATCTCCCATTCCATCTGCTGTTTATCTTTGTGTATGTATTCAGCTAGAATATTAGTCATAATGTCCCTTATATTTTCCCCATCTGCTTCTATTACATTTTGAAATCTAAGATAAAAGGACATTCTCTCAAACTCTATTTTCATTTGTTGGATGTCAAGTTCTTTGTTCCCCTTCTGTAAAGCCTCTACTCCCCCCCTCGCCTCCGCCACCCCACCCTCCACAAGGTCCAGTCTCTGTGAGTTCTTAAAGATTTGAGCTTGGTTCTGTTTAATTTCATCTTTCATTTCCCTTAACTGTTTCTTAATTTCCTCCTGGCCCTGTAGAATTTGTTGAAGCATTTGTTGAAAGTCTATCTCTGTAGTCTTGGGTTGCATCAGTTCTGTTATCTTTGACTGTGTAGCTGGGCTAGACGTTGCAGACGTTGGGGCAGAAGTAGCAAATCCAGGCTTTCCAGGAGGTGGTCTTTTTGGAGACATGGTTTTTAAAGCAAGGAAATCAGTCAAAATAGAGACTGGGCAGCTGGAGAAGTAGAGCAGGCAGGCGAGTCCAGAAGGCAGAGGATCCAAACAGATGGGGATTTCTTTAGTCAGTCTAGCAATAGATGAAAATTTTTTCCCCAAAGAGTTCAGAAAAGAACAATCCACAAGAGATTCCTCTGGGTGTCTCGGAGACAAAGACCGGAAGCCTGAATTTTAAAGGTGGAGTCAGGTTTCACAGTTCATGAAGACAACGGAAGTGTGCCATCTTGCCCTGCCAGCTTTGGGCTCAGAGGCATAATAAAGTTTTAAAAGTTCAGAAAGTTCTCAGTTCACCCATAGATTCTGGAGCTAAGTCCAATGAAAGTCACTTTTATGAGGGTGAGGCATCATTAGTTGGCTCTCCCCCCTCCTCCTTCCCCTGAGGGCGAAAGCAAAATCTTCTCAAGCCGCTTGTCCAAGGGAGGGGGGGGAAATCCCCCTCCCTCTAGCCGCACCTCTAGCAAAAGTCCGAAAGTTTAACTTTTTTTTTTAAAAAGATGCTGAAAAGTCCATAAATTCAAGATAGAGGGAATGGAGAAGGGAAGCCTCTCACCACATTGCCGCTGCTTCGTTCAATAGCGCGTTCTCCGATCGGCATGGGGCGAGGCGCGCGCGCACGGGCGCCCTCCGAGACTGCTCCCCGGTGCCTAGAACGAAGCGGAGAAGCCCCCGCCAGCCGCCGCCGACGCCAGGACCCTCCGCGAGCCGTTCCCTCGGCAGGACACCTCTCCGGGGCGTCCTGTGCCCCCCCAGAAGCGGGGGAAGCCCACCGGGAGAGCGGGAGCAGGCAAAGGCTTGCCTGTCGCCGTAGCCGCCGGAACCGGAAGTCCAGCCCCGGCATCTCTGTGGCATGAAGATGCAACAAAAGAATAATGGATCAAGTTAAAGGTCATTCATGTGATCGCATTTTTTTCCCCTTAGAGGTGGATTGGAACTTCTAAGTTCATGCATTATATTATATTATATAGATGATAGATAGATAGATAGATAGATAGATAGATAGATAGATAGATAGATAGATAGATAGATAGATAGATAGATAGATGATAGATAGATAGATAGATAGATGATAGATAGATAGATAGATAGATAGATAGATAGATAGATAGATAGATAGATAGAAGGGCTTAGAAAAACAGCATCCAAAATCACACAAGATTCTAGCATTTTTGCCTTATTCAGGGACGAGATTCAGTCTGGAATGGGATATTATTTTGAAAGGAGGGAGAAAAGCTTCTTCTCTGTCAAAGGTCTGAATCACCAGTAGGCCGTTTCATCAGCAAGACTATCAGTAGGACAGGGGTGTCAAACTTGATTTCACTGAGGGCCGCATCAGGGTTGTGTTTGACCTCGGGGGGCCGGAGTGGGCATGGCCAGCTTGACATCACTTGTGTCGGGGGTGCCTATGGCGGCCCAAGCACTTTGCAAGCGAAAATGGGCTCCCGAGCTCCGTTTTCAGCTGCGACAGCCTCCTGCAGCCCTCTGCCAGTAAAAACAGAGCTCACAAGGGCTGCATTCGGCCCTCCCAAGCTCCGTTTTCGCTGGCAGAGGCTCCACGGGCCGGTCCTTTGCTGTTTCCTGGGTGGCCCCATGAGCCAGATGTAAGCACCCGATGGGCCAGATCTGGCCCCTGAGTTTGACACCCCTAATATATGGGGTGTCAGCATGGCTGGCGGCAGAGAATAATGAGAGTTTTGGTTCAGTCAGATCTGGAGGACTACAAATTCCCCATTCCTGCCCTAACCCTTTTCTTTTCTTCACCCTCCGGATGGAAATAAACAATATACAAAACCATTAATTCCTTTCCATCCTCTCTTGTCTCATTTGTCCCCTATCGTTCTTCAGGTTATTCTATACAAGTGATGTACGCTTTCTAGAAATGTTAAAATGTAGTATCTTTGGGGTGGTGATTACTGATTCTTTGGTTGTACCATTATCTTCCTGCTACAGTATAAAGAAACATAATACAGGTAGTCCTTGCAACGGTTCATGTAGTGACCGTTCAAAGTCACAACGTCACTGAGAAAAGTGACTTACGACGTTTTTCACACTTAACAACCTTTTCAGCACCCCCAGGGTCATGTGATCAAAATCCAGACACTTGGCAATTGACCTACATTCATCCCACTGCATCCTGGGATCCATTTGATCCCCTTATGCGACCATCTGAAAGTCAACGAGGAAGCCAGATTCACTTAGCAACTGCAGTTACTAATTGCACAAGGGCAGGGAGGCGAGAAAGGTCATAAAATGGGGCAAAACTCATTTAACAAATGTCTGACTTAGCAACAGACATTTTTTGGCTCAATTATGTTCGATCACCTGTAGTGATTGCTGACTTCTAGAAATCTAATAAGAAATGTGGCTATGGTCCAACTAATTCAAATTAAATTGGAGCTGAGATACCTGCTAGATCTCTCCCCATGGCATAGTCCAGGGGTGGGTTCCTGCCAGTTCTAACCTCGTCTATAGAAGAGGTTCCACAAATCTACCGTGCCGTTTAGAACCGGTTCCAGCTCCGTCCCCCTGCCCGTCCGCACATCATCAAGATGAAGAGTGAAAGGAGGAATTCTGGGAGTTGAAGTCCATAAGTCTTAAAGCTGTCAAGTTTGAACACCCCTGGGGTTTTTCTTTTCTAAAGGGTTAGGGGTGCAAGGGTCTTGTAACTTGACAGCTTTAAGACTTACACACTTCAATGCCAGAGTTTCTGAGCCAATGTTTTGGTTGCTAAGCAAGAGCCTTGTTAAGTGAGTTTCACCACATTTTACAAGTTGGCCACTCCCACCCAGTCACATGGCCGGCAAGCCACTCCCACAAAGCAGGCCACACCTACAGAAGAGGTTCTAAAATTTTTTGAAACCCACCACTGGCATAGTCCATGTTATGATTTACTTAATGTATAAAAAAAGAATGTGGATGAGGCTCTGGGAGGACAGTTCTTAAATGTGGTGGCAAAGAATGTTCTTTCTGTGCCACCTCAGAAAGTCCAAACTGCCCAAAGAGCTGCTGATTCTGTTCTACAGAGGAATGATTGAGTCTGTCATCATCAGCACCTCTATAACTGTCTGGTTTGGCTCTGCAACCAAAAAAAGACAGACGTCAACTGATAGTTAGAACTGCAGAAAAAAACCCAGTTGCTACAAAGCTGCCTTCCATTGAGGACCTGTACACTGCACGAGTCAAAAAGAGGGCCGTGAAAATATTTACCGACCCCCTCGCATCCTGGACATAAATTATTTCAACTTCTACCCTCAAAATGACGCTATAGGGCACTGCATACCAGAACAACTAGACACAAGGACAGTTTTCCGCCCCATGCCATCACTCTGCTAAAAAACTAATTCCCACAACAGTGTCCAACTATTTAGTAAGGCTGTTACTATTATTCCTTTCCGGTAGACTCGAGGGAGGGGCAACTCCTGGGATATTCTCACAGCCTGATTGGTCCAGAAGACTGAGGGAAATCTCTTTTTAACCTCCTCCTTTCCCTGTGGTTCCCAGTTGTTCTCAGTCTTTTGGTCCAAGCACTGTTTGAGTTCCCAGAGTGAGTAAAAATTGAAATTGATTAGATGTATATATTGGCTATTCTAAATTCCAAATCGTCTGAGCTGCTACTTGCAGAGACGGGGAGAGCAAATTGGCTCTGCTCTCTTCCTGTATTCTTCGGGAGCGCTGACCGATCCCTGGAACTGCGGGGGTGTCAGGCTCTCTTTTTCGCAGCTCCGCGGGAAGGGCTGCTGGCCAGAGGCAACGATCAGGCTGTAGGCTATTAATTCAATTCTGCAAGCCACACCTGGTCGCAACTTTACTTTACTTTACTTTATTTTAAATTTCTAGACCGCCCCCTCTCCCGAAAGGGACTCGGGGCGGTGTACAGTCAAATTAAAACACAAGGAATACATAAGAATAAATATATAAATACACAGATCCTTAAATACTTAGATGAGGAGGGTATAAAAACTGTATCTTAAAGTAAAGCGATTAAAAAACAGTATTTAAAAATAACCCCTAAAAATACCCCAAAAAGTTAAAGTTAAAATAATGACCTAGAAATTCCCAATTAAAAATATCTGCCAGGAGGTAAGATAAGACTATGAATGGGCCAAGCCGGCTAGTCGAAACAGGTGAGTCTTTAGTTTTTGACGGAAGAAGCGGAAGTCGGTGGTGGTTCTGATGTCGGGGGGGAGGTCATTCCAGAGGGTTAGGCCCATCACAGAGAAGGCTCTACTCCTAGGCGCCGCCCGTTGGCATTGCTTGGTGGACGGCACCAGGAGGAGTCCCTCCCTGTGAGAGCGAATTGGTCGCAGGGATTTATGCGGTAGGATGCGATCCCGACGAGCCATGGCAAGCCTTTTCGAGCCGCGGCTGAAGTAAAAAAAGCTGTTTGCAGCGCGCGGAGCCTTCTGTTGGCCATTTTGGAGGCCAGAATCTGCTCATTCAGCTTCTCCCCCCAGGGGATTCAGTCCCTCTTCCCCTTCTATCTCTTCCGTTGGAGCACGCAGGCAATTTGGAAATTTCCCCTTCCCCTCCTGTCTCTCCTCATGGCTCAAGGGAGGTGGTTGAGGACCCATTGGAGGGTTCGTCTAAGGGATTCCTTCCTGCCTGCACCATAGCTCCATAAGGCCCTGATCTGGGACACTCTGAGGATGAGTTTGAGGATCTGGAATTACTCCCTGAGAGCATTAAGAGGCTTATTTCCTCTGCCATTTCAAATGGGGTTGCCTCTGCAGTTTCCTTGAGGGATCAGCAATCTTATAGGGAGCATAGACCCCAGGGGCCTCCTCTGGCCAAAAACTCTTCTGATCTTAGACTTCAGTCTGCGAGGCCCCCTTCTCCCTCAGGGGAGGGAGGGCTCAACTTGGGACCTGCCGCTTGTACTTAGGGCCCTGACGGGGGCTCCCTTTGAGCCCTTGCGCATAGTTCACCTTAGGTTTCTATCTCTCAAGGTGGCGCTCCTTGTCGCTGTGACTTCGGCCAGGCGCATCTCCGAGTTAGGGGCTCTGGCATCTAAGGATGACCTCTGCCAGTTTCACCTGAGGTTGGATCCTACATTTCTCCCTAAAGTCAATTTGCCCTTCCATCGAGCGCAGGAGGTCATCCTCCCCAATTTTTGTCTGACTCCCTTCCATGAGAGGGAGCGATTTTGGCACAGGCTGGATGTGCTTTGCGCATTTATCTCCGATGCACGTCTTCCTTCCGTAGATCTGAGGTCCCTCTTCATTTCATTCCAACAGGGCTCCCTAGGAGCCAGAGTTTCCTCAGCCACCATTGGCAGGTGGTTATGACAGGAGATCTCTATGGCCTACGAGTCCTCGGGCCGGCCTCCCCCCTCGGGGATCATGGCCCATTCCATATGGAGTGCCGCTACTACAGCAGCGTGGGCCACGAGGGTTCCGTTCGAAGACATTTGCCGGGCGGCCACTTGGGCCTCCCCGACTCCGTTTATTCGCCACTACTGGCTGGATGCCTTTGCATCGGCTGAGGCGTCCTTTGGCCATAGGGTCCTACAGCAGGTAGTGGCTGCCCCTCCCCCCCGAGTCTTAGTTTCCCTCCCAGGGACTGAGCTTGGGTACGTCCCAGAAGTCGCCCCTCCCTTGAGTCTACCAGAAAAAGAACGTTGGTCCTTACCTGAACGTTTCTTTTCGGTGGACGAGATGAAGGGGTGACATCCCACCCCTATTAAGACATAGTTGGTAGTCAGTTGGGGTGAGGGGCTGGGGGGAAGTTGTTCCCTTGTCTGTTGTCTGTTTGTTTGACAGTATGCTTCGGCTCATGCGGCTTCGAGGAACTGGGAACCACAGGGAAAGAAGGAGGTTAAAAAGAGATTTCCCTCAGTCTTCTGGACCAATCAGGCTGTGAGAATATCCCAGGAGTTGCCCCTCCCTCTTGTCCACCGAAAAGAAACGTTCAGATAAGGACCAACGTTCTTTCTCTTCTTTGCTAGTACCTATCTCTTTCCACTTATGTCTATAACCATGTTGCTTGTATCTTTCAAATTTATATTGTTTTACTTGTTTCCTAGTATAATTGATTGCTTATTAGTAGCCTATGACTATCACCAAGTGTGGTATCTTATGATTCTTTTTTTATTAAAAGTTTTTTTTTATTTTAAATTTTCAAAACAAACACAACACAAAGAATCCTCCTTCTTTACACACTGTACAAAGTATATCAGTTGGTTACAAAAAGCTTTCGTCCGTCTCTCCCACTGTCGTCACAAAATTCTTATTAACTCAAGTATTTTAAATCAGATATTTTTATACATATTGCCATCATCATACCTCCATTTTCATTTGACTATAATTGTTTAAATGTTCTTCATCATAAAATGTACCGAGATTTAAAACCTGACCACATACTGGCATTTTATTTGTTATTTCTAATATCCTCCAATAACACTGGATCCTTATGGCCTATTCTGACTACACATCAATAATATTTAGTAACAAAATTTTCTAATCCTCCTTTCCAAATCACTGTTTACAATTTACATCCAATTTCCTTATGTTGTGTACACACACACACACACACACACATACATACATACATACATACATATTGTATTTGTGCTGATAAATAAATAAAGGGAGACTAGTATAGATCCATTTCAAGCTATTTAGCTCTCATCAGCTAGCCATACCCTTACTGGGATTTGAACCTGAATATAAAAAGGCAACATTAAAAATAAAAATATGGTTTTCTGCCTGGATGGTTTTCTGTGATGAGCTGAAGGACAGAAAGAGGGAGTAGTGAGCTTCCTCCCATATTTGGGCATACCAGGGGTTGTAACACAAATACACACACACACACACACACACATTGTTATCATTATCCCTCCTTCATTTAACTCTATCCATTATCATAGCATTTCCCCCCCAATAATCAAAACTTAGCTAAATTCAACTTAGTTCTTTATATATTAACCTTTATATATAACAAAATAATTTCTCATCTTCCTTTCATGAGTACCATTCAATATTCATATCCAATTACTACTTGTCATAGCAATAAATATGTATACATTATTATCATTATTAGTTGTTTATTTAACCATATCTATTGTCACTAAATTTCACTAAATTTAACTAGTTTTAGATTATACACTTTCATCTATCAACCTGTATCTTTCCAGTAGCAAAACCATCTCATGTCTTCTGCCATTTGTGGTATCAGTCCTCTAATCATCTCAATCAAATTTGCATGGACTCCTCTTTGCAACTCATTGCTTATTGAGTCTCTCATGTAATTTCGATGGCCTTCTTCTGTTTCCTTGATCAGCTTATCTTTAATTGTCAGTGGTGTTATCAATGATGTTGCTAATAAAATTTCTCTCTTTAACTCCATAAATTCTTTTGTTTTTTCTTCTTCTGTATCTTGCCATCTGGGGCAGAGTTCCCCTCCATTTAATTCCTCTTTCCGTATTCCACTCTTTCCATTTCCAGACATAAACCAATCACCATAGATATCAATGGATTTGATTTCTTTGTGGTCATTTATCTCTTCGGTTTTTAGGACTCTAACCTCTACTTTTTCCACTTGATAAACATCTCCAACTTCTTCATCATATTTTACTGTTAGATGCTCTAGATTTTCCAACTTCTTATCCATCCTCTCAAATGTGTTTGATAATTTCTGAATTTCAAACATTATCTTTGCAAACTTAAAGCTTCTTTCTGCTGTTGAAGTTGTGCCATAATTTCCAGCTGACAAATACAGCTGCTCTGGCTTGAAGGATTTTTACAAGGTTAAACATAAATTCACAGTAAAATCTTCTTTTCACTTTCTCTGGTTAGAGATATTGTTCAAAAGGACACCTGTGTAAACAATTCATCTTTGGTTCTTATCACACTCTATAAACAAACTGTGAGACTTTGAATTGCCAAGCCAGACTGTTCAGTGAGGAAAGTGAAAGTGCTTTGTTCCCAATACACAAGCCTCCAGCCTCTGAGCAGCAGCACTAACTTTCCCTCTGTTGTTAGAATTATCTTTGTTTCCTTCTTTTCTTTTTTCTTTTATATTCCAAGTTAAAAAAATCAAAATCAAATTCTTGAGTAAAATAGAGGAGAAAAAGAGGAAAACACACGTAGTAATGAGGAAGGAGAATTTTAGTCCATAGGTTGCAAAAATAATAATAAAAAAAGGATAGAAGAAGAAAAATTAATCCATTCATTTTAAAAGGCTTGCATAAATTCCATCCATAAAAATAGCATTTAAGAGCAAGATAACACACTGACCAAAACCATTCAAAGCTTAATTCTGCCGCTTATTTCTTCTGTTTTCAGATTTAAATTAATGTTAAGTTTTTTGTAGGCAGTCTCTTTTAAAGCGGTAAAAATTCCTCACCAGCTGTAAACACTTTCTCTTTCCGTTTCCTTCTGTTCAGAGCCGTCCCAACTTCATCAGCCATGGGGCTGTGCTTTTATCACCAGCTAGAAGATCTTCTCCTAGGTCAGCGATGGTGAACCTTTTTTGGCTCGCGTGCCATAAGTGGGGGGAGTGCAAGGGGGGGCATGTGCTGGCGTGCCGCACCCATAATGCAATGCGCGACACCCCCCCCAGAGCGCATGTGCACACTACAGGTGCGACACCTCATTTTTTGCATGCTTTTTTCGTCCTCCCTAGGCTCCAGAGGTTTCATAGGAGCCAGGGGAGGGCGAAAACAGCCTCCCCCGCCCTCCCAGAAGCCCTCCGGAGGCTTCAGGGACCTTCAGGATGCTTCCCTGAAGCCTCTGGAGCAGTCAAAACGAACCTCCGAGCAAACCGGAAGTCTGTTCCCAAACTTCCGGTTTGCCCGTAGGGCTGTTTTTTTGTGCTCCGGAGGCTTCAGGGAAGCTCATGAAGCCTCCGGAGGGCCTACGGCAGGGCGGGGGAGGCTCTTTTCGCCCTCCCCAGGCTCCTATGAAACCTCTGGAGCCTGGGGAGGGCAAAATATGGCTTTAAAAAAGGGTGAACTCAGCTGGCCAGCACACGCATGCACGCTGGCCAGCTGACAGGGCCTGACAAATGGCTCCGCGTGCCACCTGTGGCATGCGTGCCATAGGTTCGCCATCACTGTCTTAGGTTGATCAGGGACTTTGCAGTGTCCCTGAGATCAGCAGGACGTAGTCTTCCCATTCGCCGCCTCCGCAGGACGGTTTAGGTCCGATTGGACCACCCAGCGATAAAAGTTTCGGCAGCGATCTCAGAGCATTGAGATCGCATGTCCGTCTCATAGCGACGTTGGCTCCTCCTCCATGATTCTTGATGAATGTATTCTATTTTATTTTTCTTTATGTACACTGACAGCATATGCACCAAAGACAAATTCCTTGTGTGTCCAATCACACTTGGCCACTAAAGTATTATATTCTATTTTATTTGGGGTACTTTTCCTTGACATAGACTCAGAGATAGTCTGATTAATAGTAGTATCTGATTAATATAGTATCTGTATGCTACTAAAACTCTCATTGTTAGTATGCAACGACCAGTTACCTGAAATGGTACATCATAATATAACAATTTTTGATCTTCAGACCGATCATATTGATATAGTTGTGGCTGCCACTGTCAGCTGTGGCCATATTATTGGGGTCTGTGACAATTCGCCACAGCCAGCTCACTACAACAAACTCACCACGGCCAACTCGCCATTGCCAATCACCATGGCCAACTTGCCTCAGCCAGTTCACCACAGCCAACTCACCACAGCCAACGCCATGGGACAACTGAAGGACAAGAGTTAAGACTAATATCAAATAAATGATGGAATAGAATCACTAAAGAAAGGATGCAAAAGGAGGGACAGAATAAAATGCGAATGACAAAAAATAAAATATTTTAAAATGTATTTTAAATAATTCAATAGAATTCTTAAATTGTCTCATGGGGAGTTGCCCCACGGTGAGTTGGCCGTGGTGAGTTATCTTGTGGTGAGTTGGCCATGGCGAGTTGGCTTTGTCCCATTCTGTATTATTACGATTTCTGGCACTCCCTGCCAGCTTCCCATGAACGAGTCAATTATAGTTTGTCAGAGTTTGTTGCAGAAAAATCAAACCCAGGAAGCACACACAGATGACTGATTCAGCTGGATTCATTAACTTCTTTATATACATAATAACAGATGGAATAAATATACAATACCAATAGTAGATTCTTTCAACATGGTAAAAGTTACAAGCAGAACACAAGCAGGAGAGAACAGTTTTATCTCAGAGTTCAGAGCAGACAGAGTAGTTTCAGTTTCGATTCTCAGCACAGACTCATATCCTTTTAAGCTCCCATTGGCTGACTTAGTTGCTATGCCTATTCATTGGCTGACCCTGTTACCATGTCTCTCTCAGTCATGAATATTCTAACATAGTTTGCCACTATAATTCTTCCATCATGCTGCACTGTCTTTCTCTCAAACGATGACCGAACGGGCCATTGGTTGTCTAGTAATATCTAAGGTGCAGGAATCCATTTGATGGAAGCCCCTGTTGAAGATTTGTCTGAAGGGGTATTAAGAATGAGGACACCTGAGGAAAGTTGAGGTTAAGCGTTCCAGCCATAACAGCTGTCTCTGTCTTTCTCCCTTCCTCCCCATTTCCTGTCTGTCATTTTTACAGATCAGCTGTGTCAAAAAGGTCTTGGAGGAGCTAAAACTTCGTGTCGTGGAAGTTACAGATGAGGGAGCCACCCTGGATGGAAGCGATGTGCTCTTTACAGGTAAGTTGGCCCACTGTCATTTTGCTCTTTTTCCTATAAGAAATTAAAAAGTACAGTATTATAATAATAGGGCTGGAAGGGACCCTGCTTAAGCAGGAGACTCTATACCCGTGATGGCCGAGCCCTCTCTGCGGGCATGCAAGCCTTCGCCCCAGCTCAGCTCCACTGCGCATGTATGCGCGCCTCCTGCCGGCCAGCTGATTTTTGGGTATCTGCCATGCATGCGCAGGGGGGCAGGATGCATGCAGGAGTCGCGCATGCAAGCGGGTGTGTGTGTGTCACACGCACATGCACGGGGGAGCATTGGAGGGGGGGTTGGTCCATTTTTGGTCCCAGAAGTCTTCAGGGAGGCCTGCTAGGCCCAAAATGTGGGGGGGGGGGTTTGTGCGCAGATGCACGGGGGGCAGGGTGTATGTGGGGGGGGGGTTTGTCATGCGCACATTGCATTATGGGTGTTGGCACGTGTGCGTGCTGTTGGCATGCAATGACAAAAAGGTTAGCTATCGTTGCCCTATACCAGTGGTCGGCAAGCCGCGGCTCGCGAGCCAAATGTGGCTCTTTACACATTTTAATGTGGCTCTTCTGTGTGCCGGGCGCCCGCACCCCTCCCTCCTCTCGGGCTTCGGAGGGAAGCTTCTGCGAGTGACAAGTCTCCCAGGCTGTAATTTGCCGAGCTGTACGCGCGCGCCTGTTTTCCACGGCGTGGAGCAGCGGCGAGATTCTGCGCGGCGAGCGATGATTCCGGGGGCCATCAGTGGGGGGGCAGGGTCCCCCTCGCGTTCCTCATCTTCCCGGATGGCCCCTGGAATCATCGCTCGCTGCGCAGAATCTCGCCGCTGCTCCACGCCGTGGAAAACAGGCGCGTGCGCACAGCTTGGAAAATTACAGCCTGGGAGACTTGTTGTCAATCGCCCGGGCTTTTGCAGAAGCTTCCCTCCGAAGCGTTCCGAGGGAGGGCTGTAAACTTCCCTCCGAAGTCTTGGGATGTTCTGAGGAGCCCCCCAAGGCAAAACGCCGCTGCCAGGTAGTTAAAAGTACGTCTCTGATTCGTCTCTGTCAGTCTCTCTCTGATTCCCTCCCTCACTCCCTCTCTCTGTTCCTCTCTCTGTCTGTCTCATTCACACACACACACACACACACACTGTGGTCACCTTGTTGAGTGTTCCAATCACATTTGAAACACACTCAACAAGGTGACCACAGTGTGTGTGTGTGTGTGTGTGTGAATGAGACAGACAGACAGAGAGGAACAGAGAGAGGGAGTGAGGGAGGGAATCAGAGAGAGACTGACAGACACACACACACACACACACACATACACACACAGAGGGGGAGGGAGGGGGAGGGAGGGAGAGAAAGACAGACAGAGAGAGAGACACACACAGAGTGAGTGATTAAGTGAATGAGTGAGAGACAGACACACCCACATACACAGAGTGACAGAGAGAGAGGAAGGGAGGGGAGAGAGAGAGAGGGAGAGACAGACACACACACACACACACACACACAGAGTGAGAGACAGACACACACACACACAGAGTGACAGAGATGGGGGAAGGAGGAGAGAGAGAGAGAGATACAGAGAGAGAGACAGACAGATAGACACCCAGAGAAAATGACAGAGGGAGACAGAGAGGGAGGGAGGGAGAGAGAGACAAAGAGCCAGAGAGAGAGAGAGAAAGAAAAAGAAAAAAAGAAAGTGGGAGAGAGAGATGAAATTGAAAACAACAACATACAAACCTGACTTACTCAAACTATCCAAGGAAATGCAAGGCCAATGTTCACATTAGTGGTTGTGACTTTGTCAGTCATTGTCAGGATGTAATTTTCTCTACATTGTAAGGCAAATTTTACGGAATTTAACGTTATCGATAAATAATATCATTCTAAAGTTTTTGTTTTATTAGTTGTGTTATTTGTATCCTCCCGACCTATGTGGATACTTGCATGCAGAATATTCTCAATAAAAACTTATTGAAACTAAAAACAGTGTACCATCCTATGTATTTTCGGTTTTAAAAATGCGGCTCTCCAAATAAATTTCAATCGTGGTTTTGGCGAGATTTGGCTCAGTTGAAAAAAAAGGTTGCCCACCACTGTCCTATACTATTCGGAGACAAATAAAGAGCCCTTGAAGAAAGATCCAAAATAGCTTGATATTTTAAAGCAGAAGTGAGCAATTATTTGAGATTCAGAAGCTGCCTTTTGTTTTGGGGGAAAATATTCATTATTTATTCATTCATTCGATTTATTTAATTTCATAGAATGCGGTGAGTCATTCAAATCTGGTGATTTCTGGGATTTCTTGATGTTCTCTGAGCTTAACAATTTTCTTCCAGGTGTTTCTTTTACCAGGTTTGTGCAATGTTAACGAAGCATTTGCAGGAAAACCAACCAGAGAATACCAAAGTGCTGGCAGTTTAATCCTCAGCTGCATATATATTCTTTCCTATTGAAATTTGATAAATGTATATCGGGTGAAATGCTCTGAAGTCTGTTACCGATTTGCTTCGCTCGAACCGGTAGTTTAAAAAGGATTTAAAAAGTTTTTTTAAAAGTTTCCATGATCACGCAGCACAGCTGATTGTCACACAGCTGATCGTCGGAACTTTTTAAAACTTTTTTTTAAGCATTTTTAAGCTACAGGTTCAGGTGAACCGGTAGCATTTCACCACTGATGTATATGGATAGGGTTTGGCTTGCCTAGTCTTTTTTTTAAAAGTTGGATGGGTAGCTCTTAAAAATGTTAAACTGCATTAGTTTTTCTGGGGTCCCTTCCTAAACAAAGATGGGAACTAACACTACTGAATGTTGACAGTGTAAGAAAGCATTTCAGAGATCATGGGGAAAAAAGGGCTGAAGGCCACGTGAAGCCATGGGGCTGCGTTTCAAGGTGTTGATTACCATCTTCAAAGCGCTCCATGGCACAGGACCTAGTTACCTGCGGGATCGCATCCTACCCCATACATCCCTGCGACCAATTCGCTCTCACAGGGAGGGACTCCTCCGGGTGCCGTCCACCAAGCAATGCCAATGGGCGGCGCCTAGGAGTAGAGCCTTCTCTGTGATGGGCCCAACCCTCTGGAATGACCTCCCCCCCGATATCAGAACTACTACCGACCTCCGCTCCTTCCGACAGAAACTTAAGACTCACCTGTTCCAATTAGCTGGCCTGGCCCATTTATAGTCCCATTTTTACCTCCTGGCAAATATTTTACCCTGGGATAGTTTTTAGGGGTGTTTTTTAATGTATTTTTAAATTTTTAAAATTTTAAATCTAACTTTAACTATTGTACAGTAAACTATTGCTACCTCCTCCAGCCACATCTATATTTATTTTATATTTATATTATGTATATTTACTGTTTTTAATATGACTGTACACCGCCCCGAGTCCCTTCTGGGAGGGGGGCGGTCTAGAAATCAAATAAAAGTTAAAAAGTTAAAGTGCAAATTAACTCACCCTAATATTAACGGCTGGGTGACCTTGGGCCAGTCATTTTCTCTCAACCCTAAGAAGGAGGCAATGGCAAACCCCTTCTGAAAAACTTTGCCAAGAAAACTGCAAGGACTGGTTCTAGCAGTCTCTAAGAATCAGATGTGATTGAACAGAAGGACCCACATAAACACCATGTTTTAGGATTGAACACTTACAAATCCTTCTGATGGTGATGCTATCTATCCCACTTTTTTCTAGCTTACCAAGGAGTAGGTTGCGTCTACCCTGTCAAATGCCTTGCTGAAGTCTAAGTGTATTATGTCCACAGCATTTTGCTGGTCTACTAATTTAGTCACTATGTCAAAGAATGAAATAAGATTGGTTTGCCATGATCTGTTTTTAACAAACCTGTGCTAACTTCTAGTTATTAGTTTACTCGTTTCTAAATGTTCGCAGATCTGTTTTTTGATGGTCTTTTCCAGAAGTCCTCTTTCTTATATATGACCATAATACCTGTTAAGACTTTTCTTCCAGTGAAATGTGATGCTTAGTTTTGGTCAGATTTGAGCTGCACAGGTAGTTCTTCACTTACAACGGTTCATTTAGTGACCGTCCAAAGTTACAAGGGTACTGAAAAAAGTGACTTACGCCCTTTTTTACACAGTTAACAACCCCTTGTAGCATCCCCCATGATTGTGTGATCAAAATTCAGATGCTTGGCAACCAGCTCATACTTACGACCATTGTTGTGTCCCAAGGTCATGGGGCAAAACTCAACCAATGTCTCACTTAGCAAGAGAAATGTTGGGCTCAATTGTGGACATAAGTCAAGGACTAGGCTTCTTCAGTCTGGGGAGAGCTTCTTAAGGGCTGATGATCCTGTTCTCCCTTCTTTTCTCTTCCACAGGTAGAGAGTTCTTTGTGGGTATTTCCAAATGGACCAATCACAGAGGAGCAGAGATGGTAGCTGATGCTTTTAGAGTGAGTTGACTTTCTTCGAATGGGCCATCCACATAATCCAAAGATATATTTATACATGGATGCTGGTATACCCCGGATACTAGTCTCAGTTTTTCTTCTCCTGTAGATCTACGTTCTATATTGAACAGGGCCAATTTTGAGAGTATCAGGGGAAAAACCTGATTGTGAGCATAGTTGTACTTAATAACAATTCAACAGACAGCACATCACAAAACTCTCACTTTTAGAATTCAGAGGTTTATTAGAATTTAAAGCATAGCAAACATAGTGTTAAGTAATTAAGCTCCCTGTTAGGAGAGTGAGTATGCAGAGAAGCGTAATAAGAGTGATATGGAATAACACGCACAAACCAGCATACAGAGACACTGAATAGTATAAAATATAGTAGTTTACTATGTAGAAATATAGAGGTATTCAGAGTCCGGTTAACAGTCCAAGTCATACACGGTTCAGTAATTCAGTTGTCAAAATAGTCAGTCTAACACACAAAGTATAGCTAAACAGTAGCAAACCACAATACCTCAAAATACACCGACCAGCTTCTAACAAAACAGAGAGCTAACAGCCATTCTGGCTCCCTCTTATAGCTGCTTGAGGTAACAAACCAATTACATCTCTTAAGCATTTAAAGTAACAGTAAAATAATCATAGCTTATATACATTGCCAAGCCAAGCCTAGGGTTACATTCCTAACACATAGACCACTTATATTAATCACTGTTCTGACCTAGGCTTCCCCAGCAGCCAAAAACGACTCCTCATCCCGATAAAACCCAGCCCACAGTCTTTCAAGATAGTTCACAATTACTGATCTTTATCAGGCTTGGAGAGTTTGGTTTGGTTTGGTTTATTTGGATTTATATGCCGCCCTTCTCCAAAAGGCGTACAACATTAAAAAACACACATCCCAAAAGTTAAAAAATATTAAATCCATATCCAAAAAAGCAAACCGCATTTTAAAAAAACAATACATTTAAAATAAGTTAAAATTAAAATTAACAGGCCAGGCCGGCTTGCTGGAAAAGCCAACTTTTTAGGGCGCATCGGAAGGACTGGACGTCGGGGATTATGCGAAGCTCCGGGGGCAGCTCATTCCAGAGGGAAGGCGCTCCCACAGAGAAGGCTCTCCCCCTGGGGGTCACCAGCCGACACTGCCTGGCCGACGGCACCCTGAGGAGGCCAACTCTGTGGGATCGTACTGGACGGTGGGAGGCTACTGGTGGCAGTAGGTGGTCTCGCAGGTACCCTGGGCCTAAGCCATGGAGTGCTTTAAAGGTCATAATTAATACCTTGAATCGCACCCGGAAAACAACCGGCAACCAGTGCAGGCCGCCTAAAAGGGGTGTAACATGGGAGCACCTAGGTACCCCCATGACAACCCGCGCGGCCGCATTCTGGACCAGCTGAAGCCTCCGGGTGCTCTTCAAGGGCAGCCCCATGTATAGAGCATTGCAGTAGTCCAGGCGAGAAAGGACGAGGGCATGAGTGACTGTGCACAGAGCATCCCGATCCAGGAAGGGGCGCAACTGACGTACCAGGCGAACCTGATAAAAGGTCCCCTGGTCACGGCCGTCAGGTGTTCTTCTAAACTAAGCCGCGTATCCAGGAGGACTCCCAGATTGCGAGCCTTTTCTGTTGCCAAGCCGATATCTTTCAGACACCACAATACTTGGCAAGAATGCAGGAATGAACTAATTGCCTCCTGCAAACAGTCCCCCCCTTTCAATCCTTTTTTATTCCCTATCGGAGGGGCCATTCACCATCCAGTTGTGGCCTTACTCCCAAGTCGACCCTTGTTCCTTAGCTGTTCCCTTCATCCCCAACCTCCTCACTGTCCGAATCTGCTGCCAGCTCCCTTGGCCGCTGGCGGACCACAAGAATCACATTGCAATGAGGGTCAATTGGACAAGCAGTCAAAAGGGATGGCTTGAGGCCAATTGTCAACTTCCCATTATTCAACATTTCATTATATACCTTAAACCCCCCCCCAAATCACATGACTTTGGGGATTCTTCCTGCCTGTCCTAGTAACAGGGCCAGTTGTCCATTCCTCCAACCGAAATGTTGCAACCCAGTTATTTTTTACACGTACTTTTAAGTGCACACTTCCTTTTGCCCACAACATTTTGCATGCCAAGCAGCTGCCAGTGCTGCAAAGCACCATTTTGACGTACTTAAAGTTCACAATTTCAGCACCCAGATTGACACTGATTTTAATTCAGACCCTTCGGCCCTTAATATACACGATAGTGCAGGTGAGTAGGCCCTTATTTTAAAAAAAGCAAAGGTGTACATTTAAACATTTTCCCTTACAAGAGAATAACATGATGTAGAAACAATAACGATAGTAAAAAAAAACATTATATCTCAAAGATACCCGAAAGATACTTTCTTGGTTTTTGCCCCCTTGAAAACGTTTCGCTTTTCATCCAAAAAAACGTCTTCGGTTCTTGTATGAGAAGTGGAATGTTTTTTTTAAAAAAACCAAGAAACTTCAGTTGCCTTTTGGAAAATACCTTTGAGACCTGCATGATCGAGAATTTCCCATACATTACTTTTCCAAACTGGGATTTTTTTTCACTTTAGGGGGAATTCCCTCCCACCACCACCACCATCAAAGAACTCCTATGAAGATGCTCAGGGTAGAGGATTCTGAGACATAAACAGGCTTTCTCAACCCAATAATCCATTGCAGAGTGCAGTCCTTTTTAACGCAACCAAGTTAATTGAGAATAATAGGGATGCTAGTCCCAAATGGGTGGGAGGCAGATGACATATACCTCACAAGGACTGCAAAACTTTGCCGTTAGCTTTGAATGCTTTAGAATGGAGAACTTCAGGAATACAGTCCAGTGTATACAGCTAGACCAGTGATGGCTAACCTTTTTGCCATCGCATGCCATAAGTGGGGGGAGCACAGGGGGGGTCGTGCGTGCGTGTGCCCACACTCCAGGGCATGTGCACGCTCCCCCGGCTTTAGGCATGCGATGGCACAGTGGACCTGTTTTTCACCCTCCCCAGGCTCCAGACCCTTTCTAGGAGCCTGGGGAGGGCGAAGAAGGCCTCCCCTCCCCCCGAGGCCCTCCAGAGACCGAAAACGGCCCGTTTGCCAACTTCCGGTCGGAGTGAAAGGTCCGGTTTTTTGCTCTTCCCCAGGGTCCAGAGCCTTTCTAGGAACCTGGGGAAGGTGAAAAAGGCCTAATGGGGTAAAATCATGTACTAGATAGGAGGTATGAAAGAGAAGAGGTGTTCTGCAGAGGCCCCTGAACCTTTGCAGAAGCTCAAGCAATTTTCTCTTCCTGAAGGATTTTGCTGTGTCTACCGTTCCTGTCTCGGGCACGTTGCATCTCCGCAGCTTCTGCAGCATGGCGGGACCGGACACCGTTGTCATTGGCAGCAGTGAAGTGGCCAAGAAAGCCATGAAGGTAATTCCTGGAAACTCCCAAGATCTTTTCCTTAAAGAGCCCTCAGGTTCTTAGGTCGATCCTCTCCTAGGGAAGAACCCTTCTTCCATTCATCCCACTCCCCAAAACGACCTCGTCCAATAGCCATCAATGCTGGCAATTGTAGAGGACAAGGAATTTCTTGCAGGTAAGTCATCCTCTTCGGAAGAGAAACAGAGCAAGCCAGCAGAGGGAGTCGCTGCTCCATTTCATGCCCAAAGAAATGCAGTACTGCTAGTCCTCGACTTAGGACCAGTTGCTTAGCAACCTTTTGAAGTTACAATGGACCCCCCAAAAAAGATATAATCCAGATTCAAAGTTCGGGTGGCCATCCCTAATCCCCACAGTCACATGATCACATTTTGGGTGCTAGGCAACCGGTTAAACATTTACACGGTGGCGCAGTGGTTAGAGTGCAGTACTGCAGGCTACTTCTCCTGACTGCTGACTACCAGAAATTTGGCAGTTCGAATCTCACCAGGCTCAAGGTTGACTCAGCCTTCCATCCTTCCAAGGTGGATAAAATGAGGACCCAGATTGTTGGGGGCAAATATGCTGACTCTGTAAAACCGCTTAGAGAGGGCTGTAAAAGCACCGCGAAGCGGTATATCATTTTAAGTGCTATTGCTACAGCTACCTGCAGTCACAGGATGGTGATTTAGGTTATTTTTTGGTGAGGAACTGCTACACCCAAAAGAAAAAAAAAATGCCCATTGCAGACAATGGGTTCGTTTAAAGATTGCTCGGGGGGGGGGGGGGGGGGACCGAGTCAGCTCTATGATGACCTGCTTAACAACTGACACAACGTATAACCATAAATCCTGCTTCAATTACGGTTGTAAGTTGAGGCCTACCTGTAAGGTCCACAGAAAATTCTGTCCTATATCTGACAGGCAAGGGGGGGGGAGCTTTTTTGGGGGGTGAGGTTATGGGTTTATTTTCAAAGTTACGGCCGTATATTCCAACACAAAGCAGACTAGCCACTTTGCTTGTTTCTTGGACGCTTCGGAGGTTGGCTAAATAAAGCTTAAGACCAGCATGACTTTCCTAGAATAGCTGTTCCAGTTTCTCAAGCAAAGGCCTGTCAGTGATAATCATCTCCAGCACCCATTATTCAAGAGATATACTGACAGGAAGATTTAATTTTGTTTTCGCAATTAGTTAGTATTCACAGCCTCGCTCTCCACGAATTTCTCCCTATCGGAGACTGCTTTGGGTTTTATTGTTTGATTTAAAAAAAAGAACAGGCCGAAGCTTTTTATAAATAATAGTTTCCAAATATATTTGCTGAGGGTACATTCTGCAGAATAATCTTTCTTCAGGGGGAGATTGGCTTGTCCTCACGGGCCTGAATTGACCACTGATCTGGTTCTTTTACATACACGTAGTCCTCAATGTTGGATGTGATGGCTCAATGGCTAAGACGCTGAGCTTGTCGACCAGAAAGGTTAGCAGTTCGGAGGTTCGAATCCCTAGCACTTCGTAACGGAGTGAGCTCCCGTGACTTGTCCCAGCTTCTGCCAACCTAGCAGTTCGAAAGCACGTAAAAATGCAAGTAGAAAAATAGGAACTACCTTTGGTGGGAAGGTAACAGCGTTCCGTGCACCTTCGGTGTTTAGTCATGCCAGCCACATGACCACGGATATGTCTTCGGACAGCGCTGGCTCTTCGGTTTTAAAACAGAGATGAACACCGCCCCCGAGAGTCAGGAACAACTAACACATTTGTGCGAGGGGAACCTTTACCTTTACCTAATCCTCAGTGTATGGCCACCATTGAGCCCCAAATTTCCATTGCTAAGCGAGATAGCTGTTAAGTGAGTTTTGCCCCAATTTACCTTTTTTGATAAGGTTGTTGAGTGACTCACTGCAGTTGTTAAATAGTAACACGGTTGTTAAAGGGAACCTGGCTTCCCCATTGACTTTGCTTGTCGGAAGGTCGCCAATGAGGATCACGTGACTCTGACCGTCATAAATATGAGCCAGTTGCCAAGCATCCAAATTTTGATCACAAGACCATGGGGATGCGGCAACTGTTGTACGTGTGAAAAATGCTTGTAAGTCACTTTTTTCAATGCCGTTGTAACTTTGAACAGTCACTAAATGAACTGTCGTAAGTCAAGTACTACCTGGGTCTGATTTAAGAAGGCAGTTTTGCCCAGTTTCCCTGAGAATTCAAACTGTATAAGAAAAAGGAAAGCCGGAAATGAACCAAAGGTGCTTTTTTTTTTTTTCAAGAGGCAACTGGACTTTCTGGGTTTTCTTTGAAGACGTTTTCGCTTCTCATCCAAGAAGCTTCTTCAACTCTTCTTCAAAGAGAAGCTTTTCTCCTTCAAAGAAAAACCAGAAAGTCCTGTTGCCTCTTGAAAAAAAGCACCTTTGGGACAACCATGATCTGCATGGCTGAGAATCTCCATAGACCAGGCATGTCCAAAGTGCGGCCCGAGAGCCAAATGTGGCCCTTTTTCAAATTTCAAGCAGCCCGCAGCCTCTTCTCCCCACTGGAATTATTTGTTTAGTCTTTCATAAAATACCGTATTTTTCGAAGTATAAAGATGCATCTTTTTCCCCTCAAAAAAGAGGCTAAAAATCTGGGTGCATCTTATACACTGAATACAGCATTTTTTGCCTCCCAAAACTCTGCCCCCTTCACCAAAATGGCTGTGCAGAGCCTGTAGAAGGCTTTCAGAGAGCTCTTGGGGGCTGCGGAGGGCATAAATGAGCAAAAAATTGCTCAACTTTGCCCCCCCTAGCCCCCAGGAGCACTCTAGAAGCCTCTTAAAGGCTATTCATGCCCTTTAAAAAAAAGGCCCATTTTCGTGGGAGAGTGCCAAAACTTTTTTTTTAATTTGCCTCTTCAAAATCTTGGTGCATCTTATACTCCGAAAAATACGGTAGTCAGTTCGCATTTAATGTTAAGGGTTCAAAGAATGTCAGGCTGAATGATCGGCCCCACACATTTTCACCTCACCAAATCTGACCCTCCTTGCAAAAAGTTTGGACACCCCTGCCACAGACATTCGGAAACGAACCAGTTCAAGAAAGAGTGGCATGAGGATGGATAGTGGAGACAAAACGAAAATTACGTTTTCGAGGCAATCTTGATTAGAGCTGTAGATGAGTTGAATTCCTCTAACTACTCCCCTTCTTTTTTCTTCTGAAGACCATGGAACAATTAACTGATCACCACTACGAAACACTGACAGTTCCTGATGACCCCGCTGCTAATTGTATCTATGCTCGTCTGGGGCAGAAGAGTAGCGTTCTTTTGCATCGCAGCACTGAAGAATATCCAAACAGTGTGCAAGTAAGGCGAAGGGGAGACTTGGGTCTTATGGAAGGATGGGGTGGAGGCTTTTGGGAGGCTATCTGCAGCATTTGATTGACAGATCGATTGTTTATGCGCCATCAAGTTGTTTTGAATCTTAATGACCACAGAGGTGGACCTTCTCCAGAATTATTTGGCCCTTCAGGACTTCCAAAGGTCCATCCGTCACCACTGCTGGTCGTCCTCTTTCTTTCACTTTTTCCATAATTACCAATTTCTAAAAAGTTGGCCAGGTACAGAGACAAAGATGACCTTGAGTTTCTAAGAAGAATGCTATTATGGCTACATATCACCCAACTCCGTATAATCCCTCCTCCCATTTTCCTTTACTCAAGGAAAGCTCTTCTAGTCTCACTTTAGGTGATGACTTTGGGCCAGACACTCTGTCAGGGTTCCAAATAGCATCCAAAATTAAATCAGAATCCAAGGCAAAGGATTCCTCTAAGTTCCAATCTATTAAAAGAGCCATGTTGGGAAAACTGGAATCTGGAAGTTTCCAGGTTTTCCCACCCAGTTGGAAGTTCAAGATCCTGCCCCCGCAAGTCCATCACATGGTCCAATCTTCCACTGCCACACTGGCAGCTTCCACCCATCCATTTCCGGCCAGGTACAGAGACAAAGATGACCTTGAGTTTCTAAGAAGGATGCTATTATGGCTACATATCACCCAACTCCATATAATCCCCCCTCCCATTTTCCCATGGTAGAAAATGAATAGTAGAAAGTGTGGCAGGCCTGAAGTCCAAAAGGAAAGATGGCTTGCAGACCTGACACACACACACACTCAGCCCAACCCACCTTACGGGATTGTTGTTGTGGGTAACATAGGAGGAGGAAGGAGTATTAGGAATGTTCTCTGCCTTGAGTTATTTATAAAAATGATAAAGGCAGGCTAAAAAACCCACTAGCTGTCAGAACGTACATGAAAATTACTTAATCGCATAATGCTTGGACAGGCTGAACTATAGTTTCAACAGGGAAACTATGAGCACC
Source organism: Natrix helvetica (assembly GCF_964273705.1). NCBI lineage: Eukaryota > Metazoa > Chordata > Lepidosauria > Squamata > Natricidae > Natrix > Natrix helvetica. The sequence goes on from NC_138548.1 coordinate 347,560,904, forward strand.
CTAGACTAAGCTAAATCCAAAAATTCTAGGAAATTCCTCAGACAAATCATCCACCCCAGAGATAAACCACATTTAAACACTATTCATAAAAGGCAATAAAAAGCTAAGAAAAGAACAAAAATTGTACATTGCCAGGAGTCATTGCCAGGAGATGAGTGGTTCAGAAATGTGATGACGATAGACAGACAGACGTAGAGGGAGGGAGAGAGGAGGGGAGAGGACTGGAGCACATCCCTTCTAGCAACCAACATCCAGATAAGCAGGGATTAATAGCAGACAAACAATGAAGTAGAAAATACTATTCAAGAAACTACTAAGGAGAAAACTATAACCCCACCAACACTCGCAGGGCAAGCGACTCAGAGGTGGGTTGCTCCCGGATCGGCGAACCGGTAGTAGCGGCAGCGAGAGGCTCCGCCCACCCGCCCGGACACTTCCGCGCATACACACACAAGCGAACCGCTGGTAAAAAAAAACAACGGAAACTCACCACTGAAGCTACTGTATATAAACCAGAGGGCAAAGTGGTACACTCTGTTGCTGATCATGTTCCCTAGTCATGGAATGAAACCTCTGCAAGCAAACAACCAAATTCAGAGAGCACCAAGCCCCCCCCCCCCTCAGTTCAATCCTGAGCTACCAATAATTCCCTTCTATTGGGACACATTTTGAAATATCAGGAAGGTTCTTATGCTGTGCCTCCTCAAATACCAGCGTATACTCAGAAAGCTCCCTGGGAGCCCATCCCACTTGGTTAAGACGTTAAAATTAAATAGGAAACTGGCAGAGTGAAAATGAGATGCGCTAGAGGCATTGGTATGATCCCTGCAGTCAAGCCCCAGGCAGCCTGCCAAGATCAAGCAAGCAAGAAGCGCAGATCTCTATAAGGCCTCTTAATCTTGGTCTGGAAAAGGTGTAAAAAAATGACATAGTTTATTTGAGGGCACAGGCTTCCATGAACTGCAAGTCACCTCATCCAACCCACTGTTTGTTGAGGTCTGGTGAAATAACCCGAGACCTTTTAATGTAAGTGAGTTCAGCAATCTCTTGATCCATTTTGATGTTTCAGCAGAATTCTGGGAGTTTCACACATCTTCAAGTAGCCAAGAGAACAGAATAACAGAGTTGGAAGTGACATTGGAGGTCTTCTAGTCCAACCTCCTGGTTGAACAGGGAACCCTAGACCAGTGTTGGCGAACCTTTTCGGTACTGAGTGTGTGAGGGCGCATGAGGGGAGCACCGAAAACCGGAAGAGCAGCTCCCTGGCGCGCACGTTGCGGAAGTGCTGGAAAACAGAAGAGCAGTTCCCTGGCGCGCATGTGCACACCAGGAAGCTGAGCTTCCGCTTTCCGATGTGCACATACTGGTCACCCGGTCTTCCAGTTTCTGGTGCACATGCACGGGTGAAAAACAGCTGGCCGGCATGCATGTGTATGCCAAAAACCGGAACCTCAGCTTCTTGGCGCTCTTGTGCGTGCGAAAACCAATTGGCCGGCACGCATGTGTGCGCCGGAAACAGGAAGCTCAGCTTCCCAGCATGTGCATGCACGCCAGGGAGCGGCTCTTCCGGTTTCTACCACTCTTGTGTGCTCGAAGACCAACTGGCCGGCGTGCTGGAACCCGGAAGAGCAACGGGCAACGGCTGGCGTGTCTGGAGAAATGGCTCTGCATACCACGTGCCATAGGTTGGCCATCACAGGTATAGAGTCTCCTGCTTGAGCAGAGGGTTGGACTAGAAGACCTCCGACCTTCCAACAGGGGTGAATTCCAGCTGCTGCTACTGCCAGTTCGCTCAGGGACGTGTGTGTGTTTTATGCGTGCTATGCACAGCATGAAAAAAATTGCTTCGCATGCGCAGAAGCGGTTCGGGGGCGTGGCAGGCTAAGTGACTACCTGCTCACCCAAACCAGTCTGAACTGGTAGGAACCCACCTCTCCCTTCCAACTCTATTATTCCGCATTCTGTACCCCCAAAGACGCTGCTGGGATGGCAGAGAACATCTCAGAAGCTAATTTATGTTTTGTAACTGTGGTGGCGGCCATTTTATGAGCGGGAATGTCTCTGAAATCAGTTGCGTTGTGAGTGCGTTGTGAGAAAGTTTTGAGATTGCTACATCTCAAAATGTCAAGTGTGGCTCCAGTTCAGAAAATATGGTCTGTTCCTGCTTAAAAGAGCCGAGTTAGGAGGGGTTGAATTTGTAAAGAGAAATAACACGTTTCTGTTTTGCTTGTGTTCTCAGCCTTTTCAGAAGCTTCCAGATTACACCCTGATCCCTGCGGCGTGCACAGAAGTAGCCAAACTTGGTGGGACTCTCACTTCCTGCTCTCTTCTCATCAACAAGAAGCTGGAGATCTAGTGCCTATAGATCCACACAAAAATACAGGTTCCCCCAGTTCCTGGAGCCCTTTCCTTGTTTTCTTTGCGCAGAGCAATGTAGCTTTTTCCCCCCTCTCCAATTCCTTACGGAGCAGAGTGCCACCCTAATTCCCACCTCGGCTAATTAGCTGACATTTAAGTTTGGCATCTGTTTCTCTCTTAATTTACATTGGACCTTCTCTCCCTCACCAAGTCCTACCTCTCTTTACTTTCTCTCTTTACCTTTGTTTATGTTACCCTTTAGAACAGGGGTGTCAAACTCAAGCCCTGGGGGCCAGATCCAGCCCGCGGGGTGCTTAGATCTGGCCCACTGGGCTGCCCTGGAAACAGCGAAGGATCGGCCCGCGGTGCCTCTGCCAGCAAAAAGGGAGCTTGGGAGGGCTGTGTGCTCTGTTTTCGCTGGCAGAGGGTTGCTGGAGCCCATCACAGGTGAAAATGGAGCTCTGGAGCCCGTTTTCACTGACAGAGCTCTCAGGCCGCCACAGGCGCCCCTGACACGAGTGACATCATGCTGGCCACGCCCCCTGGCCACGCGCCCCAGCCCCCCCCCAAGGTCAAACACAGCCTTGATGCGGCTCTAAATGAAATTGAGTTAGACACCCCTGCTTTAGAAATATTTTTGTACCCCGGCATAGATAAGGGTTTATATCTCTTGCTCCCCAAACTTAATAAAAGCCACATCAGGAAGCTTGGCCCTTCTGCGGTTCGTCAGTAACTCCGATTTTAATAAGGTTCTCAATAGGCTTAACAGTGGTGCTTTCTTCTTCTTCTTTTTCCTTTGTCAATGAGAGGATTTTGTGGGACAAGATTATTGCAATAGATCCTGAGATATAGTTGTGGGCAGCCTTTTTGGGAAGATCCTTAGGAGCTTCCATTGTGAAGTCTGCATCCAAAATGGTGGCCAAAATAGGACCTTTGTTTTTCTCTCTTTCTATATCATTATATTAGTTTTGGAGAAGAGAGGTATTTGTGTAGCCAAGGTCTGCTTGCGATTGTTATTGCAAATGAGCCTTTGGCAGACAAATCATCTTCCATTGTTAGAGAACTGGATAATTCTAATACTATTGGTATTACAGGTTAGGAGCAGGGGTGGGTTTAGCAACTGGTTCTCTCCCCGATTGCTGGGTGGGCGTGGCCATGGTGGCTGTGGCCTACACGGCCTCCTGCACCATGGAGGGGGGGACCTTTTCACCCTCCTCAGGCTCCGGAGGCTTTCTTTGAGCTCTGGGAGGGGAAAAATGGCCTCCCCCTGGCTCTGGACTGGAGGCTGGAAACTTCCGGAACTTCAGGGAGGCCCCGTTTTTTTCAACCTCCCAGAGCCTCCACGCGGTCCCTGCACTTACCTGGCATCCAAAACGGGCCGCGTGGAGACTCCTGGGAGGGGCAGAGTGGGCGGGGCCAGCCAGTTCTTGCAACTACCAGTTTGATGAACCCAGATGCAAAGTTCGGTTCACCCGAACCGGCTGAATCCCACACCCGATTAGGAGGCATCCCTAACCAGTAATGGTGGAAATCTAACACTTCCTATGTCCTGGCAGAAATCTCAGTGGTGATAAAGGTCCACATGGCCTTCATGCCTCTGAAATGTTCTCAAAAACTTCACAAGCAGCAATAGAGGAGAATATCTGCAGCTCAGGGTTGAACTGAGGAATGTTTGGTATTCTCTGAGCTTGGTTGTTTCTTGCAGACGTTTCATTACCCCAGCAGGTTACGTCATCAGTTGGGTAAAAGAAACGTCTGCAAGCAGACAACCAAGCTCAGAGAACAGCAAGGACTCCACAACTTCGTAAATGGTATCTTATATCTCTGCTTAGCCTGCTGTATAGCATGGTGCTTTTAATTTCGGGATTCTTGAGAGTGTAGAGTGATTCTCCACTGTTTTCCCAGCTCACAACAGTTTTCCTTCATGCCACTTGTGTGAAAACTCACAAAACTAAAGTCATCAACCGAGGAGACATTTCCTTCAATGGCACCACGTTGTGTATTTGTGTAACGTGGATAAGGGGCCCTTGTAGCAATGTTCTTGAGAACAATTCTGCTGGTGATCAGTTCTAGGAGCCTAGACGATTCACTCACCGCCTCTTTTAACCTTCTGTGGCATCAGTTTTTTTTAAAAAAGTAAAAATAAATAAAAGACTGCCAACAACTCGATTTCTTAATGGGTCTCTCTTCTTTGGTTTCCTCCTTGGATTTTTAGTTCACCCTACCATCGTCCAAATGAGGAGCTTCCATTTTAACAACATTCTTTTATACAATTAATCCTTGTCGTACGTCCACAAATGAGCCCAACGTTTCAGTTGCTAAGCAAGATGTTTGTTAAGTGGATTTTGTCCCGTTTTTCGACCTTTCTCGAAGTGAATCTGGCTTCCTCATTGACTTTGCTTGTCGGAAGGTTGCGAAATGTGATCACAGGACCCAGGACACTGCAACAGTCACAGATACATGCCAGTTGCCAAGTGTCTGGATTTTGATCACATGACCATGGGTATGCTAAAATGGTAATTGTGAAAAATCGTCATTTTTTTTTCAGTGCAGTTACTAAATGAATGATTGTAAGTCAAGGACTACCTCAATAAGGTTCCCCCCCCCCTGTTTTCTGTCTAATAAATCACGGTGTCCCCTAACCCTTCGAAGAACAAAATAAAAGGTGAGGGATATTGGACCAGCCCCACGGAGGAGGGTGTGTTACACAAAATCCAATTGTCACAACTCCCTTACTTCCATTTTGAACACTTGACAGGGTCTTCCTCAAACTATTAGCTGGAAAATGGCTTTGGGAGCTGTTTGCAGTATATAATAGGGTATTTTCTGACCGGAACTTTTCTGACAGTGAGAACAATCAACCAATGGAACAGCTTTGCCTTCGGAAGTTGTGGGAGCTTCATCACTGGAGACTTTCAAGAAGAGACTGGACTGTCATTTGTCAGAAATGATGTAGGGTCTTCTGCTTGAGTGGGGGGTTGGACTAGATGACCAAAGTCCCTTCCGTTAATCTGCTAAATCTGTTAATCTGTTAAATTTTCAGAGTTGATATATGAAGAGAGCTAATAATCTGAATTGAGAAAATGTACGCATGAGGTAGGCCTAATGAGGAAGTGCTATATCGACTTGAAAGTCAGTAAAATAGGAATGGAAACAGAAATAGGGGAGGGGGGATTTCTTTTTGTAAAGTTTCCTTTTCAGTTGAGGGTTATTTTATGATTCAAGTTCATCTTCTGTTCAAGTTAGAATATATGATATCAAATATTTATTGCCAAACTTGGCTTTTCATGTACTACTTCTTTTTTTTTTTTGTACTGGGTGGGAAGGAAGAACAAAGTTCTCACTTTGTAAAGATTAGAGGAAAATTTCAAGTGGGTAAAGAAATCGAAACTTCCATCTGTAGGATGCCTGGATGGTAATCAGTGATCCAATATTATAAGAATGTTTAATCCAATTTGTGTTTTTTTCTTGGAATACCTTCATTGCTACAGCCACTTTCTTTTAGAAAGAGAAATAAAACTCCTTACACCAACTGCCAGTTCATTTCCAACTACAAGTGGTCCTCAACTTACAACAGTTTGTTTAGTGACCATTCAAAGTGATAGCGGCACTGAACAAAGTGACTTATGATTGGTTTTTACACCTACGACCATTGCAGCATCCCCATGCTCACGCAATCAAAATTCAGATGCCTTGGCAACTGGTTCATATTTATGACGCTAGCTGTGTCCCAGGGTTATGTGATTGACTTTGTTAACTTCTGACAAACAGTCACCGTGCAAGCCAGATTCACTTAACATCTGTGCCACTAATTCAACAACTGAAGTGATTCACTTAACAACTGTGGCAAGAAAGGTTCGTTAAATGGGACAAAATTCACTTAGCAACTGTCTCGCTGTAAATTATAACCATCTCTGCTGCCATTAATTGTCAGGGGAAGATATTTCACCCTGAACTAGATGAGGTCTTAGATCGCGGCTTTTCCAAACAGCATTATCTTTGAGGTGCGAAAAAAGAAATAAAATCCCGGAAAACATATTCTAATTAAAAACAAGCTTTAATACAAAAATAAGAAATGAAGAAATAAAACAAATCTATCTAATTGTTACATTTTGGCAGAAGCAATTTGTCTACCTGCTTCCTGGCAGACGGACAAAGATCAAAAAGGAAAGAGAAGTCTCTGGAATGTGTGAAGAGCAGGCGCAGTACATCATTGTCAGATAAGACCTTATGACCTGCGCAGTAACTCTTTCAGTAATTATTCAGTTGAGCTATTCAGTTCAAGCTAGCAAACAATTTAACGCAGTGACAAGCAGCATAAAGTTTAGACTCAATTGTGGTCGAGGACTACATATAAAAAGGTAAAGGTTTCCCTGTCCAGTCGTGTCCATCTCTACGGAATGCTGCTCCTCTTCGTTTCTTGGCCGAGGGAGCCAGCGTTGTCCAAAGAAAATTTCTGTGGTCATATAGCCAGCATGGCTGTGCACCAAAGACCCACGGAACTCTCTTACCTTCCCACCTATTCATCTACTTGCATTTGCATGCTCTCGTATGTGTAGTATTTCCATGTGAAATACGGTAAAGGAAACAGATTTTTAACCGTTAACACCACCACAACTTGTGTCCCAATCTTCAAGATCTGCCTTGTTGTCCCTTTGCCATTGATTTGTCTCACAACAGCATGGGTTCAGCTAAGAGGTAGCATTCACTTACCTTCTCTACCAGTTCGCAAATGTGAGCCTGCCAGCTCAGCCTTCTGCGCATGTGCTTTTCTACAAAAAGGGCCTAAATGGGATGCCGTAGAGCCGGGGCGGGTGGGCAGGGCCACCCGCGATTTCCGCTACCAGTTTGGGTGAAGTGGTACAAACTGGCAGAATGTCACCTCTGGTTCAGCTGTCTTCAAAGCCACCCCAGATCTTCAGAACGTGGTTTCCATTGCAGAGAAAAATCTGACTTGGCTGGGTTTAAAAAGTCGAAGCCATCTTTTTAATGGTTGCATCCAGACTCTGCTGGTTGGCGCATAAAGAAAGCGATCAGAAAATAACCAATAAGAAAAAAATAATATAATAAATATAGGTAGTCCTCGATTTACAACAGTTCATTTAGTGAACATTTGAAGTTACAACACCACTGAAAAAAAGTAGCTTAAGACCGTTTTTCACACTTACAACCGTTGCAGTATCCCCTTGGTCATGTGATCAAAATTAAGACGCTTGACAACTGACTTATATTTATGATGGTTGCCGTGTTCCGGGATCAGGTGATTCCTCTTTTGCGACCTTCTGACAAGCAAAGTCAATGGGGAAGCCAGATTCACTTCACACCGGTGTTACTGGCTTAACACCTGCAGTGATTCACTTAACAGTGGTGGCAAGAAAGGTCGTAAAATGGGACAAAGCTCGCGTAACAAATGCCTCGCTTAACAACATACATTTTGAGCTCACTTGTGGTTGTAAGTTGAGGACTGCCTGTAATAACAAAAAATAATAAAAACCAAGCCAATACATAATAAGAAATAAGACAAATATATTTAATGATCAACAAAACATCAATAGGTCCACCTCTTCTGCCAAGGATGTGAAGAAGAAATAGTTTTACCTTTCCAAGCACTGGAAATGGATTTGTATCTATAAACTAGAAATAGGTTTATATCTCCTTTTCACTCTTAACATAATATTTTGGATTCTGCATATCCATCCGGCTCAGAGGAGGTATTCAGCCAGTTCTGACGGTTCCGGAGAACCGGTAGCGGAAATTTTGAGTAGTTCGGAGAACCGGCAAATAGGCTGGCCCCGCCCTCGCTGCCTCCCAGCTGATCTTTTGTTGCCCTGAACAGGAGAACGGAGCTGGAAAGCAGGTTAGTGGGGTGGGGAGGGAAAGGGGATTTTGCAGTATCCTTCCCCTGCCACGCCCACCAAGCCACGCCCACAGAACCGGTAGTAAAAAAAATTTGAATCCCGCCACTGATCTTGTTGTGGTATGCAGATCTTAGAATAAATTAATGGATTCAAATTTGCATTAGGAACACAGACTTCAGGGAGTCCTTCAACCTCTCTGGGCTATTGTATGGGTAATAGAGAAGGGGTTGAGTAAGCTCCACAGAGTTTCCTCAATTGTCGCCTTGTTGAGTAGAGATCGGAAAAAATAAATGCAGTGGTAGTTCTCTTTCTTTTGACAGACTTTCTGGAGCATCCCATCATGTCGGAGCAACTGGGGCTGGTAATTTGGTCTTCACATCTGAGATGAAGGTTGCCCATTAGTTTAAGCCTTTGTGTCAATCACAGCCTGAATGGCTAACATGTCATTATGAAGGTAGCCAGCCCCTGGTTCGTGGAGTGAGTTCAAGGGGTAGAATTCGGGGAGGCCGCTGGCCACGTTGGTTTCGTTGATCGGCCGCTGGAATGAAGACGAGGACTCCAAGGAACGGAAGGCGGTGGAAACGTGACAGTTGTTGACTTGATCCAACAAAGTGAAGGTCACCTAAGTTTTAAAGGAGGAAGAAATTAATTATATTGTATTTTGCGTATTATATGATGCGCACCAATTTACGTGCACTAAACTAGATAGCATTGGGTCTGGGGCCACGTATCTCCTTGTCTGTCGGCCAGACTACTTTTGGGGTGTTTCAAGACCATGACTTGTAACCTGGACTAGCTTAGGCAGTCAAGAATGTGGGGTGTGATTTTTGGGGAGAAGGTCCAGCTCTAGAACCCAGCATTTCAGGGTACCTGGGAGGTTCAACTGTCTTCGTACTAACACTTACTACATAAAGCTACCAGCTGAGGTCCCAAAAGTGCTTTTTCAGGAGGCAACTGGACTTTGTTTTTTTTCCTCTGGAAGACGTTTTGCTTCTCATCCAAGAAGCTTCTTCAACTCTGACTGGATGGTGGGCAATGGAAGGATTTATATTCCTTGCAGACAGCTGGTCATTTGCATCCTTTTAGAGAAAAACCAGAAAATCCAGTTGCCTCCTGAAAAAGCACCTTTGGGACAACCATGACCTGCATGACGGAGAATCTGCAGACTTCTACCAGCTAAGGCCATCCATTGGCACGGGCTCAAGCATAATCGGTACAGATAGGCCTCACCCTTTCTTGCCACAGTTCTTAAGTGAATCACTGCAGTTCTTAAGCTATTCACACAGTTGTTAAGTGAACCTGGCTTCCCCATTGATTTTGCATATAAAAAGGTCGCCAAAGGTGATCGTATGACCCCGAGACACTGCAACCGTCATAAATACGAGTCAGTTGCCAAGTGTCTGAATTTGGATCACGTGACCATGGGGATGCTGCGACGATTGTAAGTGTGAAAAATGGCCATAAGTCACTTTTTTCAGTGCCACTGTAACTTCAAGGGGTTCCCTCAATGAACTATTGTAAAAGTCAAGGATTTCCTGTGTGCTCACAACAAGTGTATGTTTCTGCCTTGGCTCTTGAAGAGACGCTATCAGAATTTAGAGCCAGGGTGGATTTGATTTAAATCAAGTCGATTTAAATCACTAGGAAAAAGGCTTGATTTAAATCAACTCGATTTAAATCAGTGTTTCTCAACCTTGGCCACTTGAAGATGTCCGGACTTCAACTCCCAGAATTCCCCAGCCGGCTGGGGAATTCTGGGAGTTGAAGTCCAGACATCTTCAAGTAGCCAAGTTTGAGAAACACTGATTCAAAGCATAATTTTTAAAGAGCAACTGTCGTCTCTGTCCCGCAACGGCTCCTCCTCTCACCCGCAGTCTCATTCACTTTAATGGGGCGGCTGCAGAGGTGGGTTCCTACTGGTTTGGCCGAGTAGGTAATAACTTGGCCGGGGACTCCCTCCCCCCCGAACCGGATTTATCTGCTGTGCCGTAGGTGCCGCCATTTTGCACAGAAGCAATTTTTTTACTGGACGGTTGGTGATGCAGCCCTGACACAATAAGGTGAGGGGCGTGGCAGGCAGCAGGTGAGTGGATGCCCGATAGCAGGTGCTGCCATGATGGATCTGAATTGACAGGTGCTCTTTAATATTACATTCATAAGCTGCTTAGAAGGTTTCACTTTCATTTTTACTGCTTGCCCTTCCTCTTCACACTTAGAGCCTGGTGGTACAGAGGTATTTCTCTTCAAACAGCCGTACAGTTTGTAGTGTACATAGATTTGCGAAACAATGGGATAAAGGAATATTCCTGAACTTTATTTTATGATTTATCTCATGGTTATCTCAGCTTGCAGAGCTTAGATCCTTTGAATGAGTTTACCAAAAATGTAAATATTGCAGAATATACAGCCTCGTGCTACGTAACTAAGCTCCATTTCATGCCGAATAAACTAAATTATTAACGTATCTTAAATAGAAAACTATCTTTAGATAGATTTTTTTTTACTCCAAAAAGCATTTTGTTAAAATAAATAGGATATTAAAAAATCTGACTTAAATTTTAAAGTTTTTTTTTTTAATTTTTAAACAAAATCATCGATTTTTATCCACCCTGCTTAGAGCTGTGGAGGTCTGGATGTAAATCTAATTCTAGCAAGGCAGAGTGGATGTGGGCTTTTGCACCTGATTACGATGGTAAAGGTTCCCCTTGCACATATGTGCTAGTCGTTCCTGACTCTAGGGGGCGGTGCTCATCTCCGTTTCAATGCCAAAGAGCCAGCACTGTCCGAAGACGTCTCCGTGGTCATGTGGTTGGCATGACTAAACTCCGAAGGCGCACGGAACTCTGTTACCTTCCCACCAAAGTGGTCCCTATTTTTCTACTTGCATTTTTTACGTGCTTTTGAACTGCTAGGTTGGCAGAAGCTGGGACAAGTAACAGGCGCTCACTCCGTTATGCGGTGCTAGGGATTCGAGCCTCCGAACTGCTAACCTTTCTGATCGACAAGCTTAGCATCTTAGTCACTGAGCCACCATGTCCCTTTTTTGGGGGATGGCACTCTCCCAAAAAGAGTTGGTATGCACTTTGAGAATCCCCTTGAACCTGTAGCTGCCGCTTGGGAGAACAGGTGGCAGCCACAGCCTGGAGAATTGAGGGAGGGAAGGAGCTTCCTATGCCATGCCCCCTTACCACCAGTTCAGAAGCTCCATCATACCTTATGTTGGAAAGGCCATTTCAGCTGGAAATCGTATTCTCCCTTCATCACAACTAGGAAGAGCGAAAGGTGAGTTCCAGTACCGGCCCCATCTCCGTTCAGGAAAAGCTTCAGGCAGAGCTTGTAGCCATAGCGGCTGGTATAAAATGCTGGAGGAGCACGAAGGAGAGGAAAACGCGAGATGCAAAGAGGAGCGAGAACAATAATGCCGATGGGTCCTTTCGCTAGACTCGACTGCAGCATAAACTTCCTGAAGGAAATGGGAACCTTCAGAGTTAATTTCTGTGGGTGCCTTCACAAGAAGGATTTGCCTTCTCCATAAAATGGCAGCTGGGACAATAGCATTTTGGCCATGGACAAAACTGAAGGCTCTAGGATGCCCTCTACTATTCCAGGGGATATTCTGTGGGTCCCAGATGTAACTTTGCAAATAAACACAATAATAGGAACAAGCACTTTTGCTTCCCAGCATCTGTCTTCCTTCCTTCCTTCCTTCCTTCCTTCCTTCCTTCCTTCCTTCCTTCCTTCCTTCCTTCCTTCCTTCCTTCCTTCTTTCCTATCTTCCTTTCTTCCTTCCCTCCCTCTTTCCCTTCCTTTCCCTTCTTCTTTTCTCTTTCCTTCCTTCCCTTCCCTTCACTTCTTCTACATCTTTTCTCTCCCTTCCTTCTTCCTTCTTTCCTTCTTTCCTTCCCCCTTCTCCATCTTTTCACCTTCCTTCCTTCCTCCCCCACCCCTTCTTCCCCATCTTTTCTCTTTCTTTCTTTCTTTCTTTCTTTCTTTCTTTCTTTCTTTCTTTCTTTTTCTTTCTTTCCTTCCTTCCTCCCTCTTCCCTTTTCCCCATCTTTTCTCTTTCCTTCCTCCCTTCCTCCCTTCTCCATCTTTTCCCCTTCCTTCCTCCCCCCATCCCTTCTTCCCCATCTTTTCTCTTTCTTTCTTTCCTTCCTTCCTCTCCCTTCCCTTCTTCCCCATCTTTTCTCTTTCCTTCCTTCCTTCCTTCTTCCCTTCCTTCCTTCTTTCCGCCCTTCTTCCCTTCCCTTCTCCATCTTTTCTCTTTCCTTCCTTCTTTCCTTCCTTCCCCCTTCCCTTCTTCTCCATCTTTTCTTTCCTTTCTTCCTCCCTCCCTCCCTTCCCTTTACCATCTTTTCTCTTTCCTTTCTTCTATCTTTCTTTCTTCCCTTCCTTCCCTTCCCTTCTTCTCCATCTTTTCTCCTTCCTTCCTTCCTTCCTTCCTTCCTTCCTTCCTTCCTTCCTTCTCCCTTTCCTTCCTTCCTTCCTTCCTAGGCTCTTCAACCCCGGTGGCAGCAACAAAGGGTCTGACAGCGTCCCATAGTGCCTACTTCTGAATGGGGCCACGCATTTGCAAGTTTTATAGTCTCAGCAGGAAGCCCATGCTGGATCTTCCTGTGTGTCCCCATAGTGCAAGCCCACAGAAATGATACTGTGGTCAGAAAGTCAACCACAAAGCCGGCATCTGAAAGGTGCATTTAACTGGACTGTTTTTTTTCTTGAGGAGGAGGAAGAAGAAAACATTTCACTTCTCATCCAAAAAGCCTCATCAGTTCTGATGGCATGGGGGATGGAAGGATAGGTACTGACAGTGGAGACTGGATGGCGAGGAGATGGAAGGAAAGAATAAAATAGAGCTGGAAGGGACCTTGGAGGTCTTCTAGTCCAACCCCCTGCTCAAGCGGGAGACCCTGTATCATTTCAGACAAGTGGCTGTCTGGTCTCTTATTAAAAACCTCCAGTTTCGCCTTAATTCCAGATTGCTTCTCTCCTTGATTAGTTTGCATCCATTGTTTCTTGTCTCGCCCTCTGCTTCTGATAGGATTGCAGGTGAGGGGAATGGAAGGAGTAGCATTGCAAAGAAATATAATCCTTCCACTTCTCTCTCCCCCCACATCCTCCTATCAGAATTATCTTTCCATCCCCTGCCGTCAGTCTCAATGGCCGGTACCAGTGGTGGAATTCAAAATCTTTTACTACCATTTATGTGGGCATGGCTTGGTGGGCGTGGCATGGCTTGGTGGGCGTGGCAGGGGAAAATCTCTATTTCCTCCTGATCAGCTGGGACTCGGGAGGCAGAGAATAGATGGCGGCGGGGCCAGCCAGAGGTGGTGTTTACTGGTTCTCTGAACTACTGAAAATTTCCGCTATCGGTTCTCCAGAACTGATCAGAACCTGCTGAATGCCACCTCTGGCCGGTACCTATCCTTGCATCCCCCTGCCATCATTTTAGGGTTTTTTAATCTATTGTGTCTGTTTTAGGGATTTTAAAAAATTATATTTATTCAGCTTTGTACAGTTCTTTTAATTGCATTTTAACCTCCTCCAAACTGTACATATTTAATTTTTTATTGTATTTTTGTGATATTCTCTATGGACTGTACACCGCCCCGAGTCCCTTCTGGGAGAGGGGGCGGTCTAGAAGCACAAATAAATTGAAATTGAATTGAATCAGAACTGATGAAGCTTCTTGGATGAGAAGTGAAACGTCTTTTCCTTCCTCAAGAAAAAACAACAACCACCCAGTTGACTTTTGAAGAAAAAAGCACCTTTGAGACTACGATGACCTGCATGATGGAGAATCTCCACAGCCACCAAGCAGGGATTTTTGTTCTAGCAAGCCAATTTCCCCCTTTCCATTCACGTCCCTCTTTTTGGTCACTCACGGGGGGAATAAAGGGCAGGCCGTTTGCCGGTTTGAGCTTCCCGCATTCGAAGCCCCACTCTGGGGATCTTCCAAAGGAAACACCCATCGTAGCTGGTATGTTCCAGAGCCTGGATCCGGGACACCAAGCTGCTGATCATCACATCTTTCAGAGCCAAGAGTGAATCTTGCTGTTCTACCTGGAAGGAAAACATGGAAACTTTTAAGAAAAATACGGATACCTTCAATTAGATTCAGTAACCTGACATTGTATTACTTCACAGAGACAAGTGAACGATAATAACAATGGAAGAGAAAAAGTATAAAGCGGTGATGGCGAAGATATGGCAAATGTGCCAGAGGTGGCACACAACACCCTCTCTGTGGGCACATGAGCCGTCACCCCAGTTCAGTTCCATGGTGCATGTGTGGGCGCCTCCCACCGGCCAACTGGTTTTCAGGTGCAGGATGGGTGCGGGGTGCATGTGGGGAGGGGAGCAGGGTGCATGTGGGGAGCACACACACATGTGGGGAGCCATACATGCATGCGGGCAACATGCATGCGGGCAGCATGCATGCATGCAGGGTGGGGTGCGTGCCCAGGGGCCGCACACACATTGCATTGGGGGGGGGGGTTCGGGTGTGTGCACGCTTTGGACACCTTATCTACAAGACAAAAGACCTTCCGCTCCAGGGTGATAGGATTAGCCCTCACTCAAGATCCAAACCAGGACAAAGCCATTAAGCCATCATAGGAATTGCCCAATGCCTCTTCATGACTATCACCCAGCAAGAGTCAACCAAGCCTGGGACTCAAGACAACCTACAAAGGTACACCTGCATGGCCCCATGGCAGTGGTGGGATTCAATTTTTTTTACTAGCGGTTCTGTGGGCGTGGCTTGGTGGGCGTGGCTTGGTGGGCGTGGCAGGGAAAAATATGTAAAATCCCCATTCCCTCCCCATCAGCTGGGACTCAGGAGGCAGAGAATAGATGGGGGCGGGGCCAGTCAGAGGTGGTATCTACCGGTTCTCCAGAACTGGTCAGAACCTGCTGAATACCACCTCTTCCCCATAGGAGTCTGACAACCAATCAGGATACATTTCTTGCCACAGGAACAGAAAGCAAGTTCAAAGCCCAACAGAGGGTATAATTCTCTCTCCCTCTCTCACCCATGTGCTCTTTTTTTGCCCGGGACCTCAAACCACGTGGTCCTGTCCACCATTAAACCACCTTTCCAAGCAAGTTCCATGTTTCCAGTGTCTTTCTCCCCACTTGGAACTGACCCCAGATGGACATTTCTTCCAACAAAGGCAAATGAGAAGAAGATCATGGCTTCAAAATCTAAGGGGCTGGTTGGGACAAAACTCAGCAGACCTTTTTCGTGCGGCTGTTGATAAAAATGGGATCGCCAACATGAGCTCCAACGTCCCATGATGGATATGGCACAAAAGAAGAAAGTAATTTGTGGACTTAAACTCCCAGAATTCCTGAGATAGTCATGGCTGGCTCAGGAATTCTGGGAGTTGAAGTCCACAAGTTATAAAAGGGCCAATCATTCCCCACCTCCACTCTATAAGTTCTCATGGGAGACATGAGGTCTTTCCAAAAGGCGCCTCTTACTTTCTCCTCCAGGCAGATGATCCTGGCCAGAGCTTCTCCAATTCGGACGTCAGGGGCCACTTCTTTTCTGCCCAGCTCCCGGCTCAGAACTGAGACAATGTTCTCCAAGGTCTTCTGGCGGGTTTCCAGCTCAGCCACCTGCTGCCTGATTTTCAGGTCAGGCCTTATCTGCTCCAGCAGATGGTCCAGGGGGAAGTCCAGGCCCACAAACTGGGGCAGGGTGTTACAAAGCAGCGGGTGCTGAGATGGCACGATTCCTTCCACTTGTCCACCAGGCATCTGTTAAGAATGGAAGTCAATCAACAAACACAAGTCATGTAGAGTTGGCCCAGCCAACTTGAGTTCCAGCCTATTCATGCCCATAATAAGCTAGTACAGGGAGTCAGTGGTGGAATTCAATTTTTTTTCTGCTGGTTCTTTGGGCGTGGCTTGGTGGGCGTGGTGTGGCATGGTGGGTGTGGCTTAGTGGGTCTGACAGGGGGAAGGATACTGCAAAATCCCCATTCCCACCCCGCTCCTGGGGGGAGGATACTGCAAAATCTCCATTCCCACCCTGCTCTGGGGCCAGCCAGAGGTGGCATTTGCCAGTTCTCCGAACTACTCAAAATTTCTGCTACCGGTTCTCCAGAACCTGTCAGAACCTGTCGGATTTCACCCCTGCAGAGGCAGTCCTTAACCTACGACCACAATTGAGTCAGAAACTTCTTCTGCTGAGTGAGATACAGGCAGTCTTCAACTTACGACCACAACTGAGCCCAAAATGTATCTCGCTAAGGGAGAAATTTGTTAAGCCAGTTCTGTCCCATTTTCTTGCCACATTTGATAGGTGAATCTCTGCAGTTGTTAAATTAGTCACCCCGTTGTTAAGCAAATCTGGCTTCCCCCATTGACTTTGCTTGTCAGAAGGTCGCAAAAGGGGATCACATCTCTCTCTCTCACACACACACACACACACACACACACACACACACACACACACACACTGGGACACAGTAACTGCTCAGGACTGAGCTCTGAGGGAAGACAAGGAGATAGTTTTGCTTGAAGTGCTTTAATCACAACTAGAACGGTAACACCAAGAACACTTGCTGTCTGACAGCTCTTTTATACACCGAGCTGTCAGACAATTAGCCAATGGGGCGCCTCGGATTTTCCCGCCAGTCAGACAGCACGCCGGAGCCAATAGGAGTGCTTCACGGATGACAGGCAGCGCACGGTCGTAGGCACGAGAACTTAGCAGCAACCGTCATAAGTATGGATCCATTGTCAAGGATCCGAATTTAGAGCATGTGAACATGGGGACGCTGCCATGGTCATAAGTCACTTTTTTCAGTGCTGTTGTAACTTTGAACGGTCCCTAAATGAAACTGTTGTTTAAAATGTAGGAATAATAATTGGAGTTGAACTATCGATGCAAAATGAGGTTGCATGTATGGATTCAATATTTAGAATATCTTGTTTATAATTAAGGAATAATAATTACAGTTGAAAAAATGACATTTAATAATAATGTACTTATGTTTATCTAATGAACAATTTGTGATTCGATATATAATTGTAAGTGGTGAGCATGGAAAGGACGCACAAAATCTTGCAACCAAACGACACGCTATATGAAAGGGAAAAAGGTTGTATGTGTTTTATGTTATTTGTTTGTTTAAAAATAAAATAAAAATGTAAAATAAAAAAGTCACTTTTTTCAGTGCTGTTGTAACTTTGAACGGTCCCTAAATGAACGGTTGTAAGTCAAGGATTTTTACACACACACACACGCGCGCGCGCGCACACACACACACACACATCACAATAATTATAAAACATGACAACGGAAAACCCACCTTGTCAAAATGGATGAGTGGCTCAATTTCCTTCTCTTTTAAATATTCAGAAGAGGTCGTTCTGCTGCAGCTGGGAAGCAAAACAAATTGTTCAAACAAAAGATAAGCTACCAAGATCAAAACATCTAAGTCATGGTCTCCTCTGGGGCACGCCCTGAAAGGGAAAGTTGGACTTCAAAGAAGCAGGATGGGAAGAATATTGACACCTCTGAACTTTGCCACAGGTCGTCCTGTAGCAATTTATGTTGCTAGGTGGGAAATTTGTGAATTCTGCCCCGTTTTACGACCTTTCTCGGCCCATTGGTTAAGGGAATCACTGCCGTTCTTAAATTAGTAACCCGGTTGCTAAATGAATCTGGTTTTCCCAGACTGGTTTTTGGTTCTGGTTTTTGACTTTGCTTGGCAGAAGATCACAAAAGGAGGTCACGTGACCCCGGGAAACTGCAACCGTCATAAATGTGAGTCAGTTGTCAACCATCCGAATGGAAATCATGTGACCATGGGGATACCGCAATGATTATGTGTGAAAAATGGTCATAAGTCACTTTTTTTCAGTGCTGTTGTAAATTAGAATGGTCACTAAATAGAATAGAATATCAGAGTTGGAAGGGACCTTGAAGGTCTTCTAGTCCAACCCACTGCTTAGGCAGGAAACCCTACACCATTTCAGATAAATGGCTATCCAACATCTTCTTAAAGACTTCCACTGTTGGAGCATTCCCAACTTCTGGAGGCAACTTCTGTTCCACTGATTAATTGTTCTAACTGTCAGGACATTTCTCCTTAGTTCTAGGTTGCTTCTCTCCTTGATTAGTTTCCATCTATTACTTCTTGTCCTACCTTCAGGTACTTTGGAGAATAGTTTAAATCCCACTTCTTTGTGGCAGCCCCTGAGATGAACTGAACTGTTGTAAGTTAAGGACTACCTGTATTGGACTCCTCACTATGGACAGCCTCAATAAATAAATAAATAAATAAATAAGAACAAGAAAGAGAAAGAAAGAAAGAAAGAAAGAAAGAAAGAAAGAAAGAAAGAAAGAAACCAACCAACCAACCAACCAACCAACCAACCAACCAATGTATCATTAAATAAATCACATTGCTTTCATCCATTTTTTTCTATATCACAATCCCCCCCCCCCCCAAGTTTTAATGTTGGATTTCTCCATAAAATCAACAGCATGGGAAAAAGGATTGCATCTGTTTTTATTAGACATTCCGTTCCATAGCTGTGTAACTGATACAATTGTTTCCTGGGATACTACAGTTCTATTGTATTTAGATCCTAATGCTCTCCATCAGCCAAAGGTGCTATTTATGGATATACTAAAGATGCCTAAATTGGAAAATTAATATCAAACGTGGAATCCCACTATTTAATAATAAACAATAGCTAAGCTTGAGGATATAACTGCAGATTCAGAAAACTTAAATCCTCTCTCAATAATTGGTAATTGCATTTTCTGTAAAAACATTCTCAGAACTGAAGAACCCCATAAGTTTTTCTAAAATTTCCAACTCATTGCAAGAGTGACATGGGCAGTACCTAAATTTGCTAAAATAATCTTTCTTTCTTTCTTTCTTTCTTTCTTTCTTTCTTTCTTTCTTTCTTTCTTTTTTCTTTCTTTCTTTTTCTTCTTTTACTTCCTCCCTCTTCTTTCTTTCTTTTTCTTTCTTTCTTTCTTTCCTTCCCTTTTCTTCTTTTACTTTCTCCCTCCCTTCCTCCCTCTTCTTTCTTTTTCTTTCTTTCCTTTCTTCTTTTTTCTCCTCTCTTCCTCCCTCCTTTCTTTCTGTCTTTCTTTCTATCTTTCCTTCAACCTTCTGTCTTTCTTTTTCTCTCTCTCTTTCTTCTTTTTTCTCCTCCCTCCTTTCTTTCTCTTTCTTTCTTTCTTTCTTTCTTTCTTTCTTTCTTTCTTTCTTTCTCCCCCCCAAATTTATCTAAATTTTATAAGATAATATCTTTTCCGTTCTTTCTTTCCTCCCACCCTCTTTCTTTCTTTTTTTTCTCCTTCCCTCCCTTCTCATTCCCTCCTTTCTCTTTCTTTCTTCCTTTTCTTCCTTCCATCTTTCTTTCTTTCCTCCCTCCCTCTTTCTTTCTTTCTCTCTTTCCTTCCTTTCTTCTTTTTTCTCCTTCCTTTCTCCCTCCCTCCTTTTCCTTGCTTTCTTGCTCCTCCCTCCCTCCCTCACAACAGAAGTTCTGGCCCCAATTGGGTTCCTATATTGTGGACTACCCATACAGACCCAATAATTTCATCAATACCTTTAAAATGACCATCTGAGCAGTACTGCACAGCTCTAACTCTCTCCTTGAATGAGGTGAATTTTCTTCTATTTATTAAGATAACAGCCCCAGTCTCCTGGATTTCCCCAAGGTGTTTGCCTATCACATAATCATATGCCCCTATTCTTTCCCTTCCCCTGACGCCTCAGACATTTTCCCACTCATTAGGTCACTAGATGGTACCACATTTGGGGGTGAGGGGAAATTTTTCAGCTGTCAGAACCAGACTTCTCAGGGAAACCCCAGGGGTAAAATGTGTGGTGAGTTCTTAAAAAGATATTAGCGGGGCGTTTTTGGATTTTGGAAGGAAGAATTAAGAATCTGATACACAAAGTGGCTCAGGGCTTTATGGAGATTCTCAACCATCCAGGTTATGGTTGTCCCAAAGCTGCTTTTTCCAAAGGGCAACTGGAATTTCTTGGGGTTTTTTTCATTGAAAACGTTTCACTTCTGAACTGAAGAAACTTCTTGGGTGAGAAGTGAAATGTTTTCAAAGAAACATTAGTTTCTCCTAGAAACTAATCAAGGAGAGAAGCAACTTAGAACTGAGGAGAAATTTCCTGACAGTTAGAACAGCTTGCCTCCAGAAGTTGTGAATGCCCCAACACTGGAAGTCTTTAAGAAGATGTTGGATAGCCATCTGTCTGAAACGGCATAGGGTTTCCTGCCTAGGCAGGGGGTTGGACTAGAAGACCTCCAAGGTCCCTTCCAACTCTGCTATTGTATTGTATTGTACTGTAAAAAAAACCAAGAAAGTCCAGTTGCCTTTTGGAAAAAAAAATAGCACTTTGGGGACAAGGTGGCCCAGAGGGTCTTCTCAGAGGTCAGGGCAAAAGACAATCATTTCTAAAGTTGTAGGAGCAAATGAGGACCTCTCAAAAACACTTGTAGCTTCTCCTCAATCCATACAACAACATCACTTCATTTGGGCTGAAGCCTGCCGGGAAGAACCAAGCTGCCTTTTTGAGGCTCCTGGTTGGCTCATTTATGAGACTCTGGGAGGCTCAGTTTGAAAGAAATCAGTCTTCTGTTCTTCTATAAGACGTTAAGTGGGTAGGGCCTGATTGTCACTGAACCCCAGCCTGAGTTGACTATCCTCCACTTGGTAGCGGGGAACTGGATGAAGAATGCCAGGGAATCTTGAGGGCTCTGGTCTCAAGACATTAGAAGGGTTTGGAGAAGATTGAATTATCTGTCAACACCTTTTATTGAATTATAAAGCGTTATAAAACACAGAATACAAAGTAAATAGGAAAGCAGTGGGGGTGAGGAAGGGAAAGAGAAGTGAGGAAAGATAAGAAAGAGGAAAAAAAAGAATAAGAAGCACTGACTTCCACTCTCTCTGTTACAGTAAAATAAGGAATCAAGATCAAATCACAGCTTTTTGCTTTTTCATAATAGTATGAACAAGTCGTTTCTATGAAGATCTATCAGTCTAATCGGTAAAACCCAGTCAGATGTTCATTCTTTTCCACCTCAAGCATGAAGTTCAGAAGCGGTTTCCATGTGGAAACTAAAGTTCTTTTTTTTAATCGAAGAAGGCAATTTTGCCACTTCAGCCCACTCCTGAAGAAGATTTAGAGTTGTGTTGCATCTACTTGGTACTTGAGGTGGAAGAATTCAAGAAGTCCCAGAACTTGAGGCTCATCCAGAAAACCGTCACAGGAGGAGAATTGATCTGGCAAACTGTTTCTGCATTCTTGCCAAGTAACTCATTTACTCATTCACTCACAATGACACAGACACACCAGGGCAATTAGTCTAGTGCCAAATTGGCGAACCTATGGCACGCATGCCACAGATGGCATATGAAGTCCTCTCTCCGGGCACGTGAGGTGTCACCCCAGCTCAGCTCCGCTGGCCAGCTGATTTTTGGGTCCCTGCGGCACATGGGGGAGATGCACGCGCATTCACGGGGTGTGCAGTGCGGCCCCCCTGTGCTCCCTTTTGGTCCAGGATTCTCCACGGAGCCCATTTTGGATGCCAGGTAAGTGCAGGGCCCACGTGGATACTCTGGGAGGGCAAACAATGGACCTCCTGCAAGTTCCGGAATTGAGCCTGTTTCTGGCCTTCCGGAGCCCAGGAGAAGTGATTTTCGCCCTCTTGGAGTTATGAGGGAAGCCTCCGGAGCCTGGGAAGGGTGAAAACGCACACCCTTGTCATGGTGCAAGAGGCCAAGTAGGCCACCCCCACCATGGCCATGGCCGCCCAGCAATTGGGCAGAGAACCGGTTGCTAAATTTTTTGAGCAGCGGGAGCAGAGGGAGCACGGGGGGGGGGTCACATGCACATGCGCAGGGGAGCTTGGCGCATTGCATTGTGTGTGTGGGCACACGAGGACAAAAAGGTTAGCCATCACTGGTCTAGTGGTTAAGACACCTGGCTGGAAAGCAAAAGACTGTGAGTTCCAGCCCCGCCTTAGGCATGAAAGCCAGCTGGGTGACTTAGGCCCAGTCTCTCTCTCTCTCTCAGTCCATGGTATGGGAAAAATAGTGAGAGGAAAGTGTGTTGGAAATGTTTGCCACCTTGAGTTGTTTGTAAAAATAATACAGGCGGGATATGAATAATCTAAATAAATAAATAGATAAATAAAGCACAAAATCATTCATTGATCTTATCCTGAAGCTGAATTTGTTTCAGTAAATTTTCCCCTAAAACATTTTAAATGTGTAAACTATGCTAACATGCCTCAAGGCCTCTGAGATATAATATTCACAGAGATGTTCTCGATTAACATGCCACACGAAGACTCTAATTTTCTGATCACTCATCTTTGCACCCAAAATGGCACGAGTTTGAAATTATTTACGTATACGAAAGCCAAAAAACAACAACATCCTAATAGAATCTGTCTCACATCTCCTGTGGCTTGAGCAGGCAACAAAGCCTTTCTTTCTACCCTGTGAATTAGTTCACCAGTGAAGGAACATCTGGGTCATGAGAAACAATTCTTTTGTGAATGGCTATTATTGTTAAGGCAGCTTTCGTTCTTTGTTTTTATTATTTTATTTTATTTCCTGGTTTCTTTACTATAAGCCCACATGTATACTTTATATATAGATAGAATTACACCAGCAGTAGTTAATACACACTTATGACTAAGTGCAGGAGATCAGTTAAAATAACATATTACAATAAATTAGAGAGCATCTCTAAAATAAAAGCTCCATGTCTACATCTACTAATTATATATCAATCTGTCTGTCTGTCTGTCTGTCTGTCTGTCTGTCTGTCTGTCTGTCTGTCTGTCTGTCTATCTATCTATCTATCTATCTATCTATCTATCTATCTATCATCTATCTATCTATCTATCTATCTATCTGTCGATTTATCATATAGCTATCATATAGCTATCATGTCTGTCTGTCTGTCTGTCTGTCTGTCTGTCTATCTATCTATCTATCTATCTATCTATCTATCTATCTATCTATCTATCTATCTATCTATCTATCTATCAATCTACCTATCATCTATCTATCTTCTCTATCATTATCTATCAGATATCTATCTGCCATCTATCATCATCTACACAGTATAGCTACCTATCCCATCCCAAGTTTGGGGCTGCTTCCAATCAAGATAAAAGCCATATAAAAATATTAAAACTATAAACATTAAAAGCAAACAAGTAAATAAAATCCTTTAGAAGGCCAACATACTGGGGAAACTCAATGTAGTCTCACTATATTTAAAATAACAGGAATGTTTTTTTTATTTTAAAGCAACTTCTCAAGGGTCAACAACAACAAAGCCTTTTTGATGTTCTTTTAAACTTTAAGGCTTCCAGTTCCAAATATAATCAGGTCAGGGGCCATGTGTCAGTTTTTAATGTGCCACAATGAAATTTACTGTCCCCTGTTATTCTTAGGAAGTAAGGGCACACTGGTGTTTCAGTAAAGGTACCAAATTAGACATTTGCTTGTATATTTTTTTAAAAAATCTGCAGATCTAAATGCATTGCTATGAGGCACCACTTTTCATTCATCCCAATTCAATACCTCCTTTAGTCTGAAAACTATACTCATCACTTATGGGTAGGTACGTAGAGAAAGAAAGAAAAAGGATTCTGCAGGTGCACAAATATTCTTTATCTCACGCAAAGTTTGGCAACTTTAAAACTTCTGGATTTCATCTCCCAGAATTCTGAGAGTTGAAGTCCACGCATCTTAAAGTTGCCAAGTTTGGAGATCCTTCTTCTAGACTTGAGTCCCAGTAATGTAACATATTCTAGGTTTAAGTATCCCTGCTCCTAGAACAGCTGATATCCACTCTCCTTCTTTGGTCATCTCTTTAATATAAATTTTATTAAAATGTTATAGACACCCACCCACCCCAAATCGCATTTCAAAAAAATCATTTTGACCATCCCAGAGACATACCTCATTTTTGGCTGCTCAGGCCTTCAATTGTTCAACATCTCTCTTTCTGAAGTTTTATAAGTTTCCAGGCAAAGTCAAGACTAACCTTTTCCTCTCTTAAAAAAATGCAGTCAGAATAAAAAGTGGGAGGTTTAAGACTGCCTACCAGTGGAAGCTGCAATGGGTGGGGGAATTCCAACTTTGGGGCAGAGGAAGTCAGTTTTCGAATGATAAAATTCTTTAAACTCAAAACTGAAAATAAAAGCTCATTTAGGCATAACGTTTGTTCAGCTATTGCCAGATCACATAGCTTTCATGTGGAGGTCACACTTTCCTAATTTGGACAGGAATAAACAGTGACATACAGAAAGCCTCTGTATTGTCCCAATTTTTTTAAAAAATGTTTTTGGTTCTTCATGATCTCAGGATGATCATTTCAGAGGTGATATTCGCAGGTTCTGGAGAACCGATAGTGGAAATTTTGAGAAGTTCGGAGAACCAGTAAATACCACCTCTGGCTGGCCGCGCCCCCATCTATTCTCTGCCTCCCGAGTCCCAGCTGATCGGGAGGAAATGGGGATTTTGCAGTAACCTTCTCCTGCCACGCCCACCAAGCCACGCCCACAGAACCGGTAGTAAAAAAAATTGAATCCCACCATTGGATCCTTTGTCTGGCAGACCAGCTTGTTGGATCCTTACATATCCATCTTTGTGTCATCAGTGATGACATATAGCCATCCTGCTTTCTGTCACCAGTTTTTTTTTACTGTGTTTGATTTCTCCAAACTCCAACTCTATCGACTTGTCCTTGGAGAGGTAGTCTTTGACTTACCACAATTGAGTCCATCATTTCTGTTGCTAAGTAAGACAGTGAAGTGGGCTTTTGCCTCATTTTTACCTTTCTTTGCCAGGGCTGCTGAGTGAGTCACTGCAGTCGTTAAATAGTAACATGGTTCTTAAGTGAACCTGGCTTCCTCATTGCTCCTCAAGTGATAACATGACTACAGGACCCTGCAACCATCATAAATATGTGCCAGTTGCCAAGTATCTAAATTTTGATCCGGTGTCCCTGAGGATGCTGTAACTGTCATAAGCGTTAAAAAAATTGTCATGTCGTTTTTTCCAGTGCTGTTGTGATTTTGAATGGTCACTAAATGAACGCTTGTAAGTCAGGGACTACTTGTATTATGTACCTGGAATGTCTAAGGCAAGGGTGTCAAACTCAAGGGCCACAGGGTCACCCTGGAAACAGCGAGGGACTGGCCCGCGGTGCCTCTGCTAGCGACAACAGAACTTTTTGCTGGCAGAGGGTTGCAGGAGGCCACTGCAGCTCGGGAACTGTTCTGACCTAGGCTTCCCAAGATCATGAAGCAAGCTCATCATCCCAGTAAAACCTCTTTTATTTAGGTTAAAGGGAATTCCTCTCCAGCAAAGTCTTGGCAAACAGTCTTTCGTGAGATTTCACAACTACAGACCTTTATCGGGCTTGGAGAGCTGCCAGGCCGATATCTTCCAAACGCCATGCTGTAGCACCAATTACTTGGCAAGAAATCAGGAACAGATCTTCAGCCTAATGAATTGAACTAATTGTCTCCTGCAAATTCCACTCCTCTTTCCCTCCTCTTTATTCTCTATGGGAGGGGCCATTCACCTTCCACCTGTGCCTTTACTCCCAAGTCAGCCCTTGTTCCTTTACTGTTCCCTTCTCCTTGCAGCTCTGTGAATCTGCACATGGGGAACAGGCTCCAGCTGTTCTTCTGCCCCACTGATATCTAACTCCGAAGGCAGCTGATAACTGCTGGGCAGCCCTGGCCCACTATCTGCCTCTGACGCAAAGCCTTCATCAAGAGCCTTCCCCAGACTTCAGGACTGGCCCGTGTTCCTCCCCAAGCTCCTCACTATCTAAGTCTTCCACCAGCTTCTCTGGCGGCCCACAACAGGAGCCCATTTTCGCTGGCACAGTGCTCAAACCACCACAGGCACCCCTGACACAAGTGACGTCAAGCTGGCCACACCCACACAGTTGGCCACACCCACCCCAGCCCCCTGAAGGCATACACAAACCGGAGGCATCTCTCAATGAAATTGAGTTTGACACTCTTGATCTAAGCTGTAAAGTTCACTATCAGTGCTTCCAGGTAGCAGTCTAATTTTACTTCAGCTATGAAGTCAATGATTTGATGCTTCTCCTGGTCCAAGGTCTCCAACCCTTTTTTCCATGTATCATAATTCAAAGGCATCCGTTTTTCTTTGTCCAACCTTTCTGGCGGTTGATGTTTTGCAGCCCAAATATGACAACTGAGAAACCATGGCTCTGAGAGTAATTGTCGTTGGGATGGCTCTGCATTTTAACCCTTTGTCTACACCTGTCTTATCTCGCACCTAGTAACATATATTTTGTTTAATACATGGATACTAGGATACTAGAGTAACTGAGATTTAATTTAACTACATCAATAGGCAGTACCAACCCTAATGCAAGTCGATGGTAAAGAAGTTGAAGTACAGCTAGTCCTTGACTTTTGACCACGATGAAGCCAATCCATCATGGTCTTAAGTCATGATAGTTTGAATGTGAGCAAGCTGATTTTATCTTTTCTGCAACGGTTATTAAGAGAACACTATGGTCATTAAGCAACCCAATGGTTTGCTATGGGGATGGTTAAGTCATCATCCTTGGGAATGCTTGAGACTGGGAAGAAAAGGCTGTGATTACAGGTTCCTTGACTTATGACTAGCTGCTTAGCAACCATTGAAAGTTACAACAGACCTATATACAATACAACGGCAGAGTTGGAAGGGACCTTGGAGGTCTTCTAGTCCAACCCCCTGCCTAGGCAGGAAACCCTATACCGTTCCAGACAAATGGCTATCCAACATCTTCTTAAAGACTTCCAGTGTTGGGGCATTCACAACTTCTGGAGGCAACTTCTGTTCCACTGATTAATTGTTCTAACTGTCAGGAAATTTCTCCTCAGTTCTAAGTTGCTTCTCTCCTTGATTAGTTTCCACCCATTGCTTCTTGTTCTGCCCTCAGATGCCTTGAAGAATAGTTTGACTCCCTCTTCTTTGTGGCAACCTCTGAGATATTGGAACAATGCTATCATGTCTCCCCTAGTCCTTCTTTCTCTTAAACTAGACATACCCAGTTCCTGCAACCGTTCTTCATATGTTTTAGTCTCCAGTCCCCTGATCATCTTTGTTGCTCTTCTCTGCACTCTTTCTAGAGTCTCCACATCTTTTCTACATCGTGGCGACCAGAACTGAATGCAGTATTCCAAGTGTGGCCTTACCAAGGCATTATGAAGCGGTATTAACACTTGGGGCTATTAAGGACTGGGATTGAAGTACCAATGGTCACTTCCATCCCCACCCACAGTCAGATGACGGAACATCAGTGTTTGGCAAGATGGCGGCATTTATGGCTGTTTGCGGCCTCCTGCAGTGACGTGACCACATTTACAATAGTTTTGCCAAAAACTGGAACTTAGGTCTGGTTTTCAGCAAAATCATGGCCGTAGCAAACTATTGTGTTGCTTAATAAGCATAGTGTTCACTTAATGACCGCTGCAGAAAAGATTGTAAAGTCAGTTCGCATTACACACATTACAACTGTCATGACGTATGACTATGATGGGCAGATTCCATTAAGGTCATAAGATGAGAACTACCTCTACTTCAATTTCTTCACCATCTAATTGCATTATCTTGGCACTTCCTGTTGATAAGTTAAATCTCAGTTATTCTAGTGGCTCCCATATTCTGTTTCCCCATTGTCGATAGTAGTGGGCATGATAAGGAGACAACAGAGCTCAGCAAGCCTAACATCTGAAGGCTTTGGATGACCTTCTTTCCCATCCAAGTGATCTTTGGCTGACTCACGGTGAATGTCATGATAGCAGTGTTCCAATATCTCAGGGGCTGCCACAAAGAAGAGGGAGTCAAGCTATTCTCCAAAGCACCTGAGGGCAAAACAAGAAGCAGTGGGTGGAAACTAATCAAGGAGAGAAGCAACCTGGATTAGAACTAAGGAGAAATTTCCCAACAGTTAGAACCATTAATCAGTGGAATGACTTGCCTCCAGAAGTTGTGAATGCTTCAACACTGGAGGTTTATAAGAAGACAGTCTGAAATGGTTTAGGGCTTCCGGCCTGAGTGGGAGTTGGACTAGAAGACCTCCAAGGTCCTTTCCAACTCTGTTATTCTGTTCTGTTCTGTTGAGTGTGGCTCCCTGATCATCTCAGAGCCAAGGAAAGCCCAAAAGTTCCACCACAACTATTTTTTTTCCTTCTGCTTGTGCAATTTTTCAAAATAATGCCCTCCCAATGTTAGGGAACTTGCAATTCTATCTGTTGGAAGGAGCAGCTAGAAGTTCTAAGTCAATAAGAACTGGAAGGTTACTAATTCTCCACTGTTGCTTTCTGTAATGATTAGACATTCTCTTCCTTCTAATATAAGTGCGAGATGAAGTCACAAATCCTGCAACTCAGTATCTCTTTTCACTAACAGCCCTGTTCATTGGAAAATACCTTGGAGAGCACATTCCCCAGCATGTTTACTCAGAACCCCAGTGTTCCCAGAGCAAATGACTCCCATTGTTCTTGTAACACTGGGAGCAGCAAAAATCCCCTTTCTTCCACATCGGACAGAACGGAAATGAAGTAAGTGCCCAGGGGCCCCCATCTCTGCCCACATTCTCAAAGTATTAACCATGGTGGTCTATATAGATAAATACATGAGAAGGTTAGGATAGATAAATAGAGCATTCCCCCATGGTAGATAAAAAGGCAAACAATTCTATTGTCTGTCTGCCTGCCTGCCTGCCTGCCTGCCTACCTACCTACCTACTTACCTACTACAGTAGCAGTAGTAGTTAATTTGCACTTATAACTAAGTGCAGGACATAGATTAAAACAACATATTATAATAAATTAGACAGCATCTCTAAAATAAAAGCTCCATGTCTACATCTGTCTGTCTGTCTGTCTGTCTGTCTGTCTGTCTGTCTGTCTGTCTGTCTGTCTGTCTGTCTATCTTATCATCTATCTATCTATCTATCTATCTATCTATCTATCTATCTATCTATCTATCTATCTATCTATCTCTATCATCTCTCTCTATGTTTCTTGATGATAGACCTATTCTCCAAAGCACCAGGGCAGAATGGGACAATTCACTGCCGCCAACTCATCCTGGCCGACCAGCTGCTTTGAATTGCCCTTTATAATTTATAAGTTTATAATGTCAGCATATTACCCCCAAGAATCTGGGTCCTCATTTTACCAACCTTGGAAGTATGGAATGCTGAGTCAACCTTGAGCCGGTGAAGATCGAGCTTCTGGTTGTGGGTGGAGTTAACTTGCAATACGGCATTCTAACCAGAGGTGGTATTCAGCAGGTTCTGACCAGTTCTGGAGAACCGGTGGCGGAAATTTTGAGTAGTTCGGAGAACAGGTAAATAGCACCTCTGACTGGCCCCGCCCCCATCTATTCTCCGCCTCCCGAGTCCCAGCTGATTGGGGGAGAATGGGGATTTTGCGGTAACCTTCCCCTGCCACGCCCACCAAGCCACGCCCACAGAACCGCTAGTAAAAAAAATTGAATGCCACCACTGATTCTAATCATTGTGCTACCCCGTCTCAGTTCTAAGCCAAAGGCATACTTTTTAAAAGTTAGGATTCCCCGATAAAGAGAAAAGGACAGGATTTTTTAAAAAAAAATATCCTGGCACTTCTTGCTTTCCTCCAGGGTTTGTAGTCCTTTAGGGAGATTCTTGTCAGTTTCACCAATGTTTTAAAGGAAGTCCCAGAAGAGTGTTTTTCAAGCTTGATGACTTAAAGCTGTGTGACAAATGAAGGCGAATATTCGTGTCCCAGGATAATATTGCAGGATCCAATCTGGGTCGGTCACCGGGACCAGAGGTTTAGTCTTCCGAGCTTCCAGACTCGTGCTGGAGGCCATTCTCAGGGAGCGTCTCTCTCTCACCAAGAGTTTTCTCTTTCTCACCAGGATGGTGAGAGAGAAGTTCCCTGAAGATGGGCTCCAGCACAAGTCCAAAAACTCGGAAGACTAAACCTCTAGTCCCAGTAACCAATCCAGACTGGATCATAAAGATGTGTGACCTTCAACTCCCAGAATTCTCCAGACAGCACGTCAAGAGCCTCCACAAAAAAGCCTGAGGGAATGGGGAAACAGACTGATCACACACAAAGCAGGTTATGTAGCTCTCTCTCTCTCTCTATTTCTTCTTCCACCCTCTTGTTTTCTCTTTTTCCTTCCTTCCAGCCTTCCTTCCCTTCCTCCCTTGTCTCTTGATCCATTTTCTGCTTCTCCCTCCCTTTTTCTTTCTTTCTTTCTTTCTTTCTTTCTTTCTTTCTTTCTTTCTTTTCCTCTCTCTCTCTCTTTCTTCTTCCACCCTCTTGTTTTCTCTTTCTCCTTCCTTCCTTCCTTCCTTCCTTCCATCCATCCTTCCTTCCCTTCCTCCCTCATCTCTTGTTCCATTTTCTGCTTCTCCCTCTTTCTTTCTTTCTTTCTTTCTTTCTTTCTTTCTTTCTTTCTTTCTTTTCCTCTCTCTTTCTTTTCCTCTCTCTTTCTTTCTCTCTCTCTCTCTCTTTTTCTTTCTCTCTCCCCCCCCCCTCTCTCTTCCCATCCCCTTTCTGAGCTTTGGTTGCCCAGAGCTAAACTGGAAGCAAGTCAACACCAAATTCAGCCAACATCATGAGATCACAGGAGTCACAACTGCTTTTGAACTCCAAGAGTCCTTATGCAGCAATGCCCCAAATTCCCCATTATTTCCACCCCTCTCTTTCCTCTGTTGTTTTCTTCCTATGCCACTTTAGGTCAGGGAATGTCTGTGCTCTTGAATGCTGGAAAGTACCTTCATTTTAGAGCCCACTGCAGTCTCATGACCCTGGGTGACAGACAAGGCATTTTTTTTAAAAAAAAAATTAAGAATATGGGTTGGATTAAATCCCAAAACTAAAAAATTAGTCTAAAGAAAAATATTTTAACCATCACATGCATACACTGTATTAAGCTTGCAGCTGGACTATTGGATTGGATCATGGAGATCCAGATTCAATTCCTATTGAAATTGATTTGGGGGACCTCCCTCACAGAGTCACTATGAAGATAAGATGGGGTGTTCCCCCTCCCCCAATAGAATAATTATATAAATGACGTTTGACCTGGGGAATTCATCCAGGGACCACAATCAAGAGGAAACATATCACTATATTCATTACAATATACTCATTGGAGTGGGTGGCTAGATTTAAGGTAACAAAAAGGAGGAGGAGGAGAAGGTGGTGGTGGTGGAGGAGGAGGACTGCATCCAGTTTTGCTCACCACAATATAAAAAAGGTTGAGATTCTAGAAAGAGTGCAGAGAAGAGCAACAAAGATGATTAGGGGACTGGAGACTAAAACATATGAAGAACGGTTGCAGGAACTGGGTATGTCTAGTTTAATGAAAAGAAGGACTAGGGGAGACATGATAGCAGTGTTCCAATATCTCAGGGGCTGCCACAAAGAAGAGGGAGTCAAACTATTCTCCAAAGCACTTGAGGGTAGGACAAGAAGCAATGGGTGGAAACTAATCAAGGAGAGAAGCAACCTAGAACTAAGGATAAATTTTCTGACAGTGAGAACAATCAACCAGTGGAACAGCTTTGCCTTCAGAAGTTGGGGAGCTTCATCACTTGAGACTTTCAAGAAGAGATTGGACTGCCATTTGTCAGAAATGGTGCAGGGTCTCCTGCACGGACAGGGGGTTGGGCTGGATGACCTACAAGGCCCCTTCCAACTCTGTTAATCTGTATAGTATTCTCATACATTTCAAATTCACTGTTGATGTGTGGATAACTTGTTACTTGATTGTATTATACAGCAATGTATGATATACTTTGGTGTATGTTGCAACATTAGATATATTCTGACTTTATGGCGCTTGACTTGTGATTTTTGTCCCCCAACCTTTTATTGTTTGCATTCTGAATTCTCTGGGACACAATCACAAACTCACTCCTTTATCTACAATCGCACCAAGGTGATTATGGTGAGCACGGAAATAAGGCTGTCCATTCCTCAGGAATAATAGAGAGATCCAGGACATAAAATACCATGATGTAGTATGGTAGATACGAGATTGTGACACCACCCACAATTCTGCATGGCATCTTATTGATCCCTGCATGCACCTGCATTAATGGCCTTTTATGTCTAAGTAACAACAGGACCCTTCCTTTGCTATTTTGGAATGATTTAAAATTCATTTTATGCAAAGTGTCTCCATATTAACATTAAAGTAATTTCCTGTCACAGCTGTAGCGCCCCAGAAGTTAAATTTTGAAAGGAAAATGAGAAATGAATCATCATTCTAACACACAGTTCTAGGCTGCATCAACAGAGGATAGAATCAAGATCACGTGAAGTGTTAATACCACTTTATAATGCCTTGGTAAGGTCACACTTGGAAAACTGCATTCAGTTTTGGTCGCCACGATGTAGAAAAGATGTGGAGACTCTAAAAAGAGTGCAGAGAAGAGCAACAAAGAGGATTAGGGGACTGGAGGCTAAAACATATGAGGAACGGTTGCAGGAACTAGCTATGTCTAGTTTAATGAAAAGAAGGACTAGGGGAGACATGATAGCAGTCTTCCAATATCTCAGGGGTTGCCACAAAGAAGAGGGAGTCAAGCTATTCTCCGAGGCACCTGAGGGCAGAACAAGAAGCAATGGGTGGAAACTAATCAAGGAGAGAAGCAACCTAGAACTAAGGAGAAACTTCCTAACAGTTAGAACAATTAATCAGTGGAACAGCTTGCCTCCAGAAGTTGTGAATGCCCCAACACTGGAAGTCTTTAAGAAGATGTTGGATAGCCATTTGTCTGAAGTTATGTAGGGTTTCCTGCCTAAGCAGGGGGTTGGACTAGAAGACCTCCAAGGTCCCTTCCAACTGATATTCTCTTCTGTTCTCTTCTCTTCTGTTCTCTTCTCTTCTGTTCTCTTCTCTTCTGTTCTCTTCTCTTCTCTTCTCTTCTCTTCTCTTCTCTTCTCTTCTCTTCTCTTCTCTTCTCTTCTCTTCTATTCTATTCTATTCTATTCTATTCTATTCTATTAACACCTACCTATGAATCCATGAATTTAGACACACTGTTTCCTTGGGAGTTGGGCTGTGTATAAATAGAATACAGGTAGTCTTCGACTTATAACAGTTCATGTGGCGACTGTTCAAAGATACAGCATCACTGAAAAAAGCGACTTATGACATCCTTTCACACTTACGACCATTTCAGCATCCTCATGATCACATCATCAAAATTCAGATGTTCGGCAACTGACTCCTATTTATGATGGTTGCAATGTCCTGGGGTCATGTGATCACCTTTTGCGAACTTCTGACAATGGGGGAAACCAGATTCGCTTAACAGCAAATTTACAAATTTACCGACCGCAGTGATTCACTTAACAAATGTGGCATGAATAGTCGTAAAATGCAGCAACGCTCAGTTAACAAATCTTTCACTTAGTGACAGAAATTTTAGGCTCAGCTGTGGTCGTAAGTTGAGGACTACCTGCACAATAAACTAACAAACAAATAATTGCTAGGCTGCAACAACAGAGGGACAGCATGAAGATCACAGGAAGTGAGAATGCCGATCTATACTGAACTGGGTGAGGCCACGCTCAAAATACTGCATCCGGTTCTGGTTGCCACAATACAAAAAACAAACGAACACTGGGACTGTAGAAAGAGTGCAGAGAAGAGCAACAAAGATAATAAGAGGTTTGGAGGTTAAATCGTATGATGAACAGATAACAGAATACAGAATAACAGAGTTGGAAGGGACCTTGTAGGTCATCTAGTCCAACCCCTCTGCTCAAGCAGGAGACCTGCCTACACCATTTCTGACAAGTGTCTGTCCAGTCCCTTCTTGAAAATTTCCAGTGATGAAGGAGACACAACTTCTGGAGGCAAGCTGTTCCACTGGTTAATTGTTCTCACTGCTAGGAAGTTTCTCCTTCATTCCAGGTGGCTTCCCTCCTTGTTCAGTTTCCATCCATCATTCCTTGTCTGGCCTTCAGGTGCTTTGGAAAATACTTTGATCCCTTCTTCTCTGTGGAAGCCCCTCAGATACTGGAGCACTGCTATCATGTCTCCCCTGGTCTTTTTCTTCACTAGACTAGCCACGCCCAGTTCCTGCAACCGTTCTTCATATCTTTTAGTCTCCAGTCCCTCTCATTGTCTTTGGCCTCTTGTACTCCAGAGATGCGTGATATGGCTTCTCCAGGGGTGGGTTGCTGCTGGCATTACTGCCGGTTCGGTACGTGCAAAAATTTTGCACACCAGACGCATGCTCTGTGTGCATGCACATTTGCACATAAATAGCGCATGCGCAAAACGTTAACAAATGGGGGGGGAAGTACATTTGTGCAATGAACGAAAACCAAGAGGGCGCTGCCTTACGAGAACCAGTTCGGGGGCGTGGCAGGCCTGCGTCGCTGCCGGTTCCAGTGACTGCCAAACCACTATCGGTTCGGCTGAACCGGTCAGAACCAGTCCGAACCTGGGCTTCTCCTCAAACTCCTTGAAGAGCTGAGGCCAATCTCTCTCCCTCATGAGGACCATAGGCAGCTTTGCACCCTCAAATTCTCCTGCAATTCCTGCGGTTCATCATCTGCCTTTTTTGAAGGTCCAAGGCAGGCCGGTTGAATGGAGACTCTGTCAAGTCTGGTAGGAGGAACTGGGTATATTTAGCCTAAAGTGAAATAATAGTGACATGGTAGCTGTCTTCCAATATTTGAAGGGCTGTCACAGGGAAGAAGCGGATCAATTTATTCTCCAAAAACATCTGAGGGCAGGACAGGAAGCTTGTCGCTGGAAATTTTCAAGAAAATATTGGACAGCCATCTATCCAGATTGGAATAAGGACTCCTGCCTTTAGCCGAGGATTGAATTAGAAGACCTCCAAGCCCCATGATTCTAACAAAACAAACAAACAGAACACACGGTTGTTGTTTATTGGTTGGAGAGGGCGGGCTCTGCCTGAGGCAATCTACATTGTGATTGGTTGCTAAGTGTAAAAGGGGAGTTTCCCTTTTTCCTGTCTTTTTCTTCTGTATCTTCTTGTGTACTCTGTGATTTACCTCAGGGTGTAGTGATGTGCCTGACTATCTTGTTTGTTATACTGTATGTGTGTGAGTGTGCGC
Source organism: Natrix helvetica (assembly GCF_964273705.1). NCBI lineage: Eukaryota > Metazoa > Chordata > Lepidosauria > Squamata > Natricidae > Natrix > Natrix helvetica. The sequence goes on from NC_138548.1 coordinate 347,596,291, forward strand.
GCGCATGCATACATACATACATATCTCAGTGTGTATATACCCTGTTGCCCTGAAAATAAGACCTCCCTTGATAATAAGCCCAATCAGGCTTTTGATTGCATGTACTAAAATAAGCCCTATTGCAACACAGCAGCAGCCATGAGGGGACCACGCTCGCCACCTCCTGCACCTCAAAAATAATAAGACCTCCCCGAAAATAATGTCAAGCGCTTATTTCGGGGGTCAAAAGAAAATAAGACCCTGCCTTATTCTCAGGAAAACATGGTACATACACACACGTGTGTGTGTGTATGTTTATATGTCTGTGTGTATGTGTGTACATATACAGGCATACATATATGTGTGTATATACATATACATATATACATACGTCTGTTTGTGTGTGTGTGTGTGTGTGTGTGTGTGTGTGTGTGTGTGTGTGTAAAACTACAGTTCATGTCAGCATCGCTGACTCCTTTTGGACATTTGCTGCACCTTTCCCTCCATTGGCATCTTTAGGTTTTAGCAATTATATTTGAAATTAAATCCATTGCAATGATTTGGCAATTCCTATCATATACAGTTTCCGGCCATAAATTGGAGCAGAATGGACCATCAAAAAGGTGGCTAAGGGAAAAAAACAACAACCCCAAGACTTTAAAAAAGTACTGAAAATCTTACGTGGACTTTCTGTTCAAAAAGAAAAGACTGAATTGAATAATTTATGGATTTGGGGATTAAAAAAAGAGGGAGGAAAAAAGAATAAGATGACAGCTGCTCAATAACCTTTCTAGTTTCTATCTTTTTCTTACATTGCCTTTAATTCAGAAATTAAACAAATTCTGTATTAAAGGAAGCCCCTATTCAGAAATTCTAATAAAAGTAAAAAAAAGAAAGAAAGAAAGGCTGTATATTTGCTGTCTCTTTTTATTTAAGGAAATAATTTCGTCCCCCCTCCTACCCCTTCCTCCAAAAGCTTCACAATGTGTAAGAGATCCAAAAGGGTGCTCAGGAAGGAAATTATGATATAACATTAAAAAGTTTCCTGCCAGCCCACATTCAAATGGCTTCTCTATTCTGTCAGTTGAAGGGACATCCAAAACTTGCCCATTTCCCCCTTCCCCAAAATGTTTTCTGAGTCCCTTAGGTGGTTCCTGCAAGATTTTTGTTTCACGGGCTACATCTGGACGGAAATTTGCAAGACAATTTCATTATGAGTACATAGGATAGAGTTTATAAATGCAGATATCTTCCCACTCAGATAGCGTGTTTGAAGATGCATCTTGTTTCAATGGGAAAGAACAACGCAGGGACAATTAGAGATAATCTTCCAGTTTCGACATGGCTTTGAGGCCGTTTCAACTCCAGATGTGTTTGCTGGCAAGTTTGTTTATTCATTCATTTATTACAGGTTGTCCACGACTTATGACCTTTCTTTTAGTGACCGTTGGAGTCACAACAGCACTGAAAAAAGTAATGTTGGAAGAAATGTCCTTCTGGGTTTGGCTCCAAGTGGGGAAAAAGACACTGGAGACATGGAGGCTGCTTGGAAAGATGGTTTTAATGGTGGACAGAACTACATGGCTTGAGTCCTGAACAGAAAAGGTGATCACATGCTTCAATGTTGGTGGAGAAGAAAAGGGAAGAGAAGAGAGGAGAAGAGGGGCTTGCAGGGCTTTTTATAATCTGTTCTGCCCCACCTATCTGTTTCCTGTTCCTGTGTAAGAAATGTATTCTGATTGGTTGCCAGACTCCCATGGGCCCATGCAAGGGCAACCCTCTAGGCTGAGTTTTGAATCCAGGTTTGATTGAGTTCAGATGCCATGTGGTCAGTTGAGTAAAGGCTTATATTATCATGCCTTCATTCCCATCCCCCTGGAGCTGAAGAGGAGAACTCTTTATTATGTAAAGTGGACTAGCTTGGCCTTCTTAATGGCCCATTGACAAAGTGGGGATGGACAGGAAGCTGCAGGAATTTACTTTGTGTTTAAAATGTGTTTCTCCCTTTTTCACATTCAGGAAAATATAATATTCTGCCTTTTCAATATTTCCTAGGATATTTCATTTTTCTGGGAGAAGGCTGGGTGATAACTTCCTACAGTAACATGACTCTTTTTCACACTTGCGACTGTTGTAGTATCCCCGTGGTCACATGGTTAAAATTCAGATTCTTGGCAACTTGTGTCCGCTGCTCTATCCCAAGGTCATGTGATCCCCTAGTGTAGGGGTGTCAAACTCAAGGCCCATGGGCTTCACCCGTCCTTTGGGGTGCTTAGAACCGGCCCACGGGGCTGCCCTGGAAACAACGAAGGAACAGCCTGCGGTGCCTCTCCCAGCGAAAATGGAGTTTGGGTGTGCCACACGCTCCGCCCTGAGTCCCTGGCAGAGGGCTGCAGGAGGCCGTTGTGGCTGAAAATGGGGTCTGGGGTTCCACGCGATCATTGGAAGTTTTCCCCTCCTTTTTAAAGCATTTTTTTCCTGCAGGTTCAAGCGAGTAGGCAGGAAAAAAATGCTTTAAAAAGTGGGGGGGAAAGCTTCTGAGCATCATGCGGATAAACTGTGAGCCATGCGATCGCCGGAAGCTTTTAAAAAAACCTTTTAAAGCATTTTTTCCGTGACAATACGCCTGAGCCGGCAGAAAAAAAAATGCTTTAAAAAGTGAAAAAAAGTTGGCCACGCCCACCCAGTCACATGACCCTCCCCACCAAGCTATGCCCACAGAAACGGTGGGCAAAATAATTAGATTTCACCACTGCCCAAGTATCATTAAACTACACCGGTGTGGATAATTTGCACTATATAGTGTGCTTATGAATCCATGCTAGAGTGTTAATTCAGTCAAACATACGGTAGTTAAATGCATCATTGGTTAAATATTATTCAAGAATAGTCAATTACTAAGTAATCAATTTGGAGAACATGAGCTAAATTATTCTGTGCGAGGCTCAGGGCCTCTATTTTTATACTTTTATCTTAAACCAGAAAAAGAGGAAAATCAGTGTTTCTCAGCCTTGGTAACTTTCAGACTTCAGCTCCCAGAATTCCTATTCTACTCTATTCTATTCTATTCTATTCTATTCTATTCTATTCTATTCTATTCTATTCTATTCTATTCTATTCTATTCTATTCTATTCTATTCTATTTTTATATTATATCATATCGTATTAATTGTATTGTATTGTATTGTATTGTATTGTATTGTATTGTATTGTATTGTATTGCATTGCATTACATTACATTACATTACATTACTATATTATTATATTATATTATATTATATTATATTATATTATATTATATTATATTATATTATATTATATTATATTATATTATATTATATTATATTATATTATATTATATTATATTATATTATATTATATTATATTATATTATTATATTATATTATATTATATTATATTATATTATATTATATTATATTATATTATATTATATTATATTATATTATATTATATTATATTATATTATATTATATTATATTATATTATATTATTATAATTCTTAGAAGAAATGGAGGTAGTGACAAATTTTATTTTCCTGGGCTCCAGGATCACCGCAGATGGGGACTACAGCCAATAAATTAAGAGACTCTTGCTCCTGGGAAGGAAAGCTATGGCAAAATCTAGGCACATACTAAAAAGCAGAGACACCACCCTGCCAACAAAAGTGTGTATAGTCAAGGCTATGGTTTTCCCAGCTGCAATGTATGGCTGTGAAAGTTGGACCATAAGGAAGGCTGAGCGCCAAAGAACTGAGGCCTTTGAACTCTGGTGCTGGAGAAGACTCCTGCGAGTCCCTTGGACTGCAAGGTGATCAAACCGGTCAGTCCTAGAGGAGATCAACCCTGACTGCTCTTCAGAAGGCCAGATTCTGAAGAGGAAACTCAAATACTTTGGCCACCTAATGAGAAGGAAGGACTCACTGGAGAAGAGCCTAATGCTGGGAAAGATTGCGGGCAAAAGAAGAAGGGGACGACAGAGAATGAGGTGGCTGGATGGAGTCACTGAAACAGTAGGTGTGAGCTTAAATGGACTCAAGGGGAGGATAGGAAGGTCTGGAGGAAGATTGTCCATGGGGTCGTGATGAATCGGACACAACTTCGTGACTAACAGCAACAATATTAGATGAGATGAGAAGATGCATTGTGTTGGATTGTGTTGGGTTGTGTGGAGTTGTGTTGTGTTGGTTGTGTTGTGTTTGTTATGTTATATTACATTATTACTTTATTAAAAGCTCAAGCTTAATATGCTACTTTTATTACTGTTTTATTACTTTTCCGAATATAGTCCAAATATACCTTCCTCCTCCCTCCCTTTACCTTCACAAGAATTAGGAAATGTGTTATTTGATGCACTTTCTCGGGATACTGTTGTGGATTGGACTGTGATTTATACAATACAATACAATAGCAGAGTTGGAAGGGACCTTGGAGGTCTTCTAGTCCAACCCCCTTCCTAGGCAGGAAACCCTATACTGTTTCAGACAAATGGCTATCCAACATCTTCTTAAAGACTTCCAGTGTTGGGGCATTCACAACTTCTGGAGGCAACTTCTGTTCCACTGATTAATTGTTCTGTCAGGAAATTTCTCCTCAGTTCTAAGTTGCTTCTCTCCTTGATTAGTTTCCACCCATTGCTTCTTGTTCTACCCTCAGGTGCCTTGGAGAATAGTTTGACTCCCTCTTCTTTGTGGCAACCCCTGAGATATTGGAACACTTTTATTTCTTTTATCTGACTTGATTGCGGCACTCCTGTTCCTCACGGCTATTCCTTGCAGCCATTATACATACTGCATTGGTGACTACGGTAACATTGGTGACTACGGTAAAGCCCATAACAGTATACAATATAGAACAGAAGAAGAAAAGCTAGACATTCAAATTGGAATGAACATGAAGCAGGGAAAATACAATTATCCCCGTGAACAAAGATTATTGAAGTATTTTGCTTTCCACATTCAGTAATGACCAGCTCTGGGGACCTATCCTGCCTATATAACTCGGAGAGGCATTTGCTTGCTAGTTATTCTTTGATTACCTGCCATAAATCATTGTCAGTTCTTGGCAACCGCATAGATTTTCTCCACTAGCAGCTGCTAAATATATATACATCCGAGCCTTGAAAAGCTATAAATGGCTAATTTCTGCATATTAATTTCTGCATATTCCCTCCAGCGATCAGAATCGTGCAAGACATGGTATTTGATGTGACAATCTTTAAAAAAAATGAAAGGTGGACTTTGAGGAAGTAGGAAAGGAAGAGCCTCGGTGGCTTTGAACTTCATGTTGGAGAAGACTTCTGAGAATACTGTGGACAGCCCAGAAAACAAACTGATGGCCCATCAAACAAATCCACCCGGTGTTGTCCCTCAAGACACAAATTATCCCACTTCAGATCCATTATGCAAAGACCAGCTCTCTGGAAAAGGCACTGATGCTGGGGATGATGGAAGGATGGGGAAGAAAAGGGCAACCACAGCAAGATGGATGACCTCGGCTACAGTGGCATTGGGGGCATTCTTGGAAAATCTAAAACACCAGGGCAGATAATTATGGAGAAAAATCTATCTATGTGGTTGATAAAAGTCAACACAGACTTGATGGCACCTAATCCATCAGAAGCATGTCAACTGCACTCTAGGCAGGGGTGAAATCAAGCAGGTTCTGACAGGTTCTGGAGAACCGGTAGCAGAAATTTTGAGTAGTTCGGAGAACTGGCAAATGCCACCTCTGGCTGGCCCAGAATGAGGAGGGAATGGAGATTTTGGAGTATCCTTCCCCTGGAGTGGGATGGGAATATTTTAGAGTCTGGATACAAGTGCAATTCTGCTTATTTCAACCAATTTTCATGATACCCAGTCCTAAATGGTTCTACAAAATATCATTATCAAATGTGGTAATAAAATCGAAGCCTGTAGTCAAATCCAACATAGACACTAAGGAACTCTATTGAGCTTTTAAATCTTAAAGAATAGAATAGAATAGAGCAGAAAATAAAATAGAATAGAATAGAGAATAGAATAGAAAATAGAATAGAATAGAAAATAGAGAAGAGAATAGAGAATAGAATAAAATAGAAAATAGAATGGAAAATAGAATAGGACAGAAAATAGAATAGAATAGAATAGAAAATAGAATAGAATAGAAAATGGAGATAGAATAGAATAGAGAATAGAATAGAATAGGATAGAAAATAGAATAGGATAGAATAGAATAGAATTGAAAATAAAAAAGAAAATAGAATAGAATAGAATACAAAATGGAGATAGAATAGAATATGATAGGATAGAAAATAGAATAGAATAGAAAATAGAATAGAATAGAGAATAGAATAGAATAGAATAACAGAGTTAGAAGGGACCTTGGAAGTCTTCTAGTCCAACCCCCTGTTTAGGCCGGAAACCCTATACAGAAATACAAAAAATCCTTGACTTATGATCACAATTGAGCCCAAAATTTCTGTTGCTAAGAGAGAGAGACAGCTGTGAAGTGAGTTTTGCCTCATTTCATGACCTTTCTCATCACAGTTACAATAATACAATAATATCATAGCAGAGTTGAAAGGGACCTTGGAGGTCTCCTGGTCCAACCCCCTGCCTAGGCAGTAAACCCTATAGTACCATTTCAGACAAATGGCTATCCAACATGAATATAGGTGAATTTAAAATATGCCATTTGATATGAAAAGCAGGTGATGACTATGGAAGAGATGCATGGAAATACTGTAAAACCAACTGGCACACTTTCTACAATTTGTAATGGAAGATGGGTTTTTTAAATTTTTAATTTTATGTTTGTTTGTCCTTGTTCAAAAACAAATAAAAATTGTTTTTTAAAAAATCTTTGTTGTTAAGTGAATCACTGCAGTTGTTGAATTCGTGACACAGATGTTAAATGAATCTGTCTTCTCCATTGACTTTGCTTGTCAGAAGGTCACAAAAGGTGATCTCATGATCCCAGGGCACTGCAACTGTCATAAATTCATGCCAGTTGCCAAGCATCTGAATTTTGATCACATGACCATAGGGATGCTGCAATGGGCGTGTAAACAATGGTAATAAGTCACTTTTCTCCTTACCGTTGTAACTTTGAACCATTACTAAACAAAAGGTTGTAAGTCGAGGATTGCCTGTAATAAAATCTAACCCTCCAATCAAATCCTAGATAGCAACCTAGACAACAGCGCAACATTGAGAAAAGCTTTGATAAAAATAGAAAAGTAGTTAAATTATAAGGAGGAGGAGGAGGAGGAGGCAAGTTCCTTATTACAGTAAGGGCTTCTGAAATACTGTGATTAAGGTTATTTAGATTTAATAGGCAATAAGTTAAAAGAGTCAAGGAACTTATGGAGTTTTAAAAAACTCTTAAGAAATAGCTGAAATGAGTAAATTGACATTTGAGATTGGAGAACAGGAAGATAAACAATTTTATAAGATATGGGATTTATTTTATCAGTGGTTAGATAAAAAACATGGAAATGAAACATGTTAGAGAATGCTATAAATACAAGAATAATAGAATGATACTGAATATAACATAAAGATATATTATTATTGGATAGATTTAGGATGATGTAATGAATTGTTTTAATATAAATGAATCCAATACCTAGAATATCTTGTTTAAAATGAAGGAATAATAGTGATAATCAAATAAATGTGGCACAATGATAATAATGAAAACAAATATATTTGATTTACAATAATACAATACAATACAATACAATAGTAGAGTTGGAAGGGACCTTGGAGGTCTTCTAGTCCAACCCCCTGCCTAGGCAGGAAACCCTATACCGTTTCAGACAAATAGCTATCCAACATCTTTGATAATATGTATAAATTATTTTATACATATTTATATTTATATAAATATATATAAATTGTAAGTGATGACTACGGAAAGGAAGCACAAAAACCTTGTAACCAATCGACACACTGTATGTAATTGAAGATGGCTTTATGTTTTGTTTGTCTATGTCCAGTAGTAGTCAACCTGGTCCCTATCGGTCACTAGTGGGCGTCCCAGCTTTCATGGTGGGCGGTAGGGGTTTGCTGTAACTCTGCTTTATAAATTTTATAAAGTAAAGTTACTTCCCTACTTTATAAATCACCATTATTGTGGAACCGGTGGGCGGTTAGAAAATGTTACTACTAAAAGAGATATGAAAGTGGGCGGTAGGTATAAAAAGGTTGACTATCCCTGGTCTATGTCTGTCCAAAAATAAAAACTTTTTTTTAAAAAAAGAAATAGTACAAAAATACTAGGACATTGAGGGAAATACCAGGTGGAAGCCACTCATCATCAGTCAAGAAGTGTCCTAAGTTTGTCTGGAAAGCTAGACTGATGTCAAATAAAGTACGATAGAATTGCAGAGGAAGGGCAGCTGTGGGGAAGGCACATCAGCCAATTGCCACAAGAGGGCACTGTGTAGCTAACAGGACATCATGCGCTTGCCCTGCCAAATGTCCCAAAGGTGCTTTTTTCAGGAAGCAACTGGACTTTCTTGGGTTTTTTTTCCTTTTGAAGACGTTTCACTTCTCATCCAAGAAGCTTTTTCAGCTCTGAAAATGACAATGGGTGATGGAAGGAATTATGGGGAATGGAAGGGCTTCCTGCCTATGCAGGGGGTTGGACTAGAAGACCTCCCAGGTCCCTTCCAACTCTCCTATTCTGTCCTGTTCTGTATTTCCCCACTGCCCTGTCAGAGCTGAAGAAGCTTCTTGGATGAGAAGCGAAACGTCTTCAAAAGAAAAAATAAGAGAGTTCCGGTTCCGGCGGCGGCGGCGACGGGCAGCTCTTTGCCCGCTCCGGCTCCCCGGTGGGCTTCCCCACTCCTTGGGGGGCACAGGACACCCCGCAGAGGGGTCCTGCCGGAGGGGCGGCATCGCGGAGGTCTCCTGCAGCGGCGGCAGCCGGCGGGGGCTCTCTCGCGCGCCCAAGGCACCGGGGAGCAAGCTCGGAGGGCGCATCGCGTTTCCACGCCTCGCGCCTCGCTACAAGCCGACTGGAGAATGCTACAATTGAAGGAAGCAGCTGCGGTGCGGTGAGGTTGCCTCTCTCTTCATCCCTTACTTTGCATGAAGATTTGATTCAGCTTTTAAAACTTTAAAACAACTTTCGGAGCATTTTGGAGGTGCGGCTGGAGGGAGGGGGGTTTCCCCCCCCCCTTGGACAAGCGGCAAGAAACAATTTTGCTCTCAGCCCCCGGGGAAGGAGGAGGGGGGAGAGCCAACGAATGAAGCCTCACTTAGGCTGAGATGATTTTCTTTTCAATTTAATTTTACATATTACAATGATTTGAGGACTTTTGGAACTTTCTAAAACTTTGTTACGCCTCTGTGCCCAAAACTGGCAGGGCAAGATGGCACACTTCCGTTGTCTTTATGAACTCTGAAACCTGACTCCACCTTTAAAATTCAGGCTTCCGGTCTTTGTCTCCGTGTCTCCCAGAGGAACCTCTTGTGGATTGGTATTTTTTTAACCTTCTAGGGGAAATTTTCTATCTATTGCCAGACTTATTGGAGAGATTCTCTTCTGCCTGGTTATTCTGCTCCCGGATTCACCTGGCTACCCTTCTTTTCTAATTGCTTACTTCATATTTGGACTGAACTTTTAATGTTATAAAGGATGGCATCTAAAAGACCCCCTCCTGGAAAACCTGGCTTTGCCACTTCTGCTCCAACATCCGCAACATCCAGTCCAGCCACACAGTCAAAGATAACAGAACTGATGCAACATAAGACTACAGAGATGGACTTTCAACAAATGCTTCAACAAATTCTACAGGGCCAGGAGGAAATCAAGAAACAGTTAAGGGAAATGAAAGATGAAATTAAAGAAAATCAAGCCCAAATATATAAGAACTCACAAAGACTGAATCTTGTGGAAGGGGGGGTGGAGGAGGTGAGGGGGGGGGGTGGAAGCCGTGCAGAAAGGGAACAAAGATCTTGACATCCAACAGATGAAATTAGAATTTGAGAGAATGTCCTATTATCTTAGATTTCAAAATGTTATAGAAGAAGATGGGGAAAATATAAGGGACATCATGACAAACATTCTGGCTGACTATACACACAAAGAAAAACAACAGATGGGGTGGGATATAGATCTGGTTTATAGAGTGAACTCAGCTTATGCTAGAACACACAATTTACCCAGGGAGGTTCACATTAAATTCCTTAGAAAAATCACAAGAGATGAAATTCTGGGTGTACAAAGGGGGCAAGCATTGACATATCATGATATGGAGATAACCATTCTGAAGCAGATCCCTAAGAAGATTAGAGAAAAAAGAAAAAATTATTCGCAATTAGCGAATAAATTATACCAGAAAGGGGTGTGGTTTAGATGGTTGATGCCTGAAGGTATGCTGATATTCTGGGAGGAGACAAGAATCAGAATTAATTCACCCATAGAGGCGCAGGCCTTTATGGAAAAAAATAAAACACTCCTAGAGAAACCACCAGACACTACAACGGACACGCAGGACACGGGAGGGGCCAGAGCTCTGCCAGTGGAGGGAGATGGGGCAATAGCAAGAAGACTCAGATCACAGAAATAAATATGAAAATCATATTATTATAAATTGACCGAAAGTGAAAATGGAATTATATTTGGATTTTATATTGTAATGTTTAATTTGATTGAATTTAATAATAGAACTAATATGCTGATTATAATCAATTATATACTAATGCATTATATATAAATGTACGCTATGGGTATGGAGGGAGGGGGGCCTCACACACTTTGCAACTGCCAAAATTTGTATACCTGTCCATTTACCCTTTTCCCTATAAATTTTGAAAAACCAATAAAATTTTATCACAAAAATAAGAAAAAATAAGAGAGTCCAGTTGCCTCCTGGGGAAGAAAAATCCCCTTTGGGACAAACAGGACCTGGATGACTGAGAATCTCTTGCAAAAAGGGTGGGGAAGCAATGCAGTTTCTATCTGTTCTTCAAAGTAAATCAGACTAGGAAATCCATGTCCAGTAGGTCAGTACTAGTTTGATTGTAAAGCTATTGTTTGTATTTGTATTTATATTTGTATTATTTGTATTATTTATATTATTTGTATTATTTATATTATTTATATTATTTATATTATTTATATTATTTATATTATTTATATTATTTATATTATTTATATTATTTATATTATTTGTATTATTTGTATTATTTATATCATTTATATCATTTATATCATTTATATCATTTATATTATTTATATTATATTATTTGTATTTGTATTTGTATTATTTGTATTTATATTTATATTATTTATATTTATATTTATATTATTTATATTTATATTTATATTTATATTTATATTTATATTTATATTTATATTTATATTTATATTTATATTTATATTTATATTTATATTTATATTTATATTTATATTTATATTTATATTTATATTTATATTTATATTTATATTTATATTTATATTATTTATATTTATATTTATATTTATATTTATATTTATATTTATATTTATATTTATATTTATATTTATATTTATATTTATATTATCTGTATCTGTATATATTTATATCGCACCTTTCTTCTTCTTTTTATAAACCACTTAAGGTGTTGAACATATCTAATACTCCTTCTTCCTACTGTTTTCCCCATAACAACCACTCTTGTAAGATGAGTTGGACTGAAAGAGAATGAGTGCCTCAAAGTTATCCAGCTGGCTTTCGTAGCTAAAGTGGGATTAGAACTCACAGTTTCTATAGTCACAGAAACTTGCAAGTCTGAGTATGCTCCTCCCGTCCCTTCCTTTTAGCAATAGCACATAGACTTATATACCACTTCACAGTGCTTTACAGCCCTCTCTAAGTGGTTTACAGAGTCAGCCTATTGCCCCCAATGATCAGAGTCCTCATTTTACGCACTTCAGAAGGATAGAAGGCTGAGCCAACCTTGAGCTGGTCAGGATTGAACTCCAGGCTGTGGGCAGAGTTCACCTGCAATGCTGCATTCTAACCACTGTGCCACCAGGTCTCCTTCCTCAGAACTAGGGAGGGGCCTCTCTGAAATGTCTATTCACATTAAATTCTTACCCCAGTACTCAGATCAGTGGTGGAATTCAAAATTGTTTACTATTGGTTCTGTGGGCGTAGCTTCGTGGGCGTGGTAGTGGAAGGATATTGCAAAATCTCCATTCCCTCCCCTCTCCTGGGGGAAGGATACTGCAAAATCTCCATTCCCTCCCCTCTCCTGGAGGAAGGATACTGCAAAATCTCCATTCCCTCCCCTCTCCTGGAGGAAGGATACTGCAAAATCTCCATTCCCTCCCCTCTCCTGGAGGAAGGATACTGCAAAATCCCCATTCCCTCCCCTCTCCTGGAGGAAGGATACTGCAAAATCTCCATTCCCTCCCCTCTCCTGGAGGAAGGATACTGCAAAATCTCCATTCCCTCCCCTCTCCTGGAGAAAGGATACTGCAAAATCTCCATTCCCTCCCCTCTCCTGGGGGAAGGATATTGCAAAATCTCCATTCCCTCCCCTCTCCTGGGGGAAGGATATTGCAAAATCTCCATTCCCACCCCACTCTGGGGCCAGCCAGGGGAGGTATTTGCCGAACTACTCAAAATTTCTCCAGAACCTGCTGAATTTCACCCTTAACTCAGATCCCTATTTGATCACTGCCTTGTTAGTGGCTATTTCTTCCCCTCCTTCAAAGCTATTCCTGCTGTCCTCCTCCGTTTGAAGGAGATATGTCCTAAAACCTGCGCCAGTGGCAATTCATGCAGCTGTGTTTTGAACCAGGGGAAGTTTCTGAGTTATCTCCATTACATTAGTCCAAAAGAACATGGACAGGCTGAACTACATTTTAAAAAATGGAATGATCACTGGCATTAAACTTACTTTGTGGCCGGATTTGCCAAAACTGCTGCATTTAAGACCTAAAAGGAAACAATCATCAGAACTTCAGAAGCCTCACTGGATCTGGTCTGAGGCCAGTCTAATGCAGCATTCTCCACCACACAGTAGCCAGTTAAGAGTCTTTGGGAAGCTCAGGTGTAATAAGGAGAGCTGCAGCTGTCCTCCGTTTTCACTTTCCAGTAATCCAAGGTGCTAAAAGGAAGCAAGAAAGTCAGCACGAGATGTAGAAAAAGGAAGCAAGAAAAAATATGAGGATATCCGGTGTGTCTTGCTAGCTTTGATGTCGTGCTAGCTGTTTGTCAACCAATGGAGTTCCCCACTATTCACAAGTCAATATATTGCCCCCCCCCCGCCTTGTCAAAATTAACACCCACACACTCAGTTCTATCTATGGTAGAACAGAACAGAAATGAATAGTGTTGAAAGAAATGTCCTTCTGGATTTAGTTCCAAGTGGGTAGAAAGACACTGGAAACAATGGTGGCTGTTTGGAAAGATGGTTTTTAATGGGGGACAGGACCACAGGACCTGGGTGGAAAAAGGAAGAGATGCTGGGTTTTATGCCCTCTCTGGGCTTTTGAATTTGAGCTTGTATTCTGATTGGTTGTCAGACTCCCATGGGGCCATGCAGGGGCAACTCTCTAGGCCAGGGGTGTCCAAACTTGGGAACTTTAAGATTTGTGGACTTCAACTCCCAGAATTCCCCAGCCAACCATGCTGGCTGGGGAATTCTGGGAGTTGAAGTCCACAAGTCTTAAAGTTCCCAAGTTTGGACACCCCTGCTCTAGGCTCTTCTGACTCCCCAGGCTTGGTTGAGCCTTGCTGGATGATGATGTAATGAAAGGGCTTTGGGATTCCTATTATGGGTCTGCCTGAAGGAGGTAGATCTTTGTTATGTAGAATAGACTGGCTCAGGCCCTAATGGCCCATTGACAAAGGGTGTGTGTGTGAGAGTTTCTGCCTCCCTTTTAGGGGAAATATTCTGCCCTTTTAATATTTCCTAAAATATTCCATTTTTCTAGGAGAGGGGGTGGATGCTAAGTTCTTACAATGGAATGGAATAAAATTCTTTATTGGACACACAAGGAATTTGTCTCTGGTGGAAAATATTGTTGCAGGTTTGAACTGAACAGGAACCTTTGTGAGTGGGTGAGCTCCTGAACATAAGCAGAAAGCTAAGAGAATACTGAGAAATGAAGTTGCAAAATGCTCCACTGGGGAAAAAAAAACCAAAATGTTGATAATCTAGACAGTTTTCATCTAGACAAGTGTTTTTTAAAGTGTGGTCTGAGACTCCCTGGATGTCCCATAAGACCCTCTTAGAGGGTCACAAAATCAAAAGTATTTGTCCGGTATTGAAGATATTTGCAAAAAAATCATATCTATGTCATTCATTATTATCTATACTGGCTTTTCTTCCCAAAGTATTTTATTTATGTTAATATCTAATGGGTTTCATATTACTTTTTACACAATTCAATAAATATTCTAGAAATGCATCAATTTTAATTTTTAATGCGATAACATGGATATATTCCATGCAAACCAAAGACTCTTAATTTTTAAAAATGGGAAGAAGTCTTAAAAAAACTTTTAAGAAACTCTGATAGAGTATTATGGAATTAGCGGTATTACCAGTCAGTGGTGATTACTGTTGAAATAAAAACTATATGTATTATGAAATACATGAGGTCTGAAATGCCTGACTTTACCAATCAGAGAGATTCAGGATGCTGGCAGCTAACTCAAATCTACCATGTTAAAGTCAAAGTTCAAGCTGAGTTTTTATTGTGTGTGTTCTTTTAAAAGCTGTTTCATAATATTAGTAAAACCCTGAACTATTCCTAAAAGTAACTTTCCCTCCCCTCACAGCAATGTAAAGTTGCATCATTAACATGACTCTTAGTACTTCTCATTTTAAACCCCCTGCCTAGACAGGAAACCCTATACCGTTTCAGACAAATGGCTATCCAACATCTTCTTATAGACTTCCAGTGTTGGGGCATTCACAACTTCTGGAGGCAACTTCTGTTCCACTGATTAATTGTTCTGTCAGGAAATTTCTCCTCAGTTCTAAGTTGCTTCTCTCCTTGATTAGTTTCCACCCATTGCTTCTTGTTCTACTCTCAGGTGCCTTGGAGAATAGTTTGACTCCCTCTTCTTTGTGGCAACCCCTGAGATATTGGAACACTGCTATCATGTCTCCCCTAGTCCTCCTTTCTATTAAACTTTCTATTAAACTAGATATATTGTCCAAACAAGCTATCAATCAATTCATACATCAATAAGATAAAAAGTTCTTCTCCTCCATTCCAGTCCGCAATGGCCTGATAAACCCTTATCACCATTTTCAATTGGATGGCTCTCCTTTCTCAAAGAGAGAAAAATAAGTCAAGTTAAAATGCAAAGTAATTACGTTAGTGAAGTGTAGCTAACATGCCTAACGACATAAATACCACATCCTTTGTCAAGCTAAAGCACCTGCTATATACGCAGAAACGCTAAACCACAAAGCCTGTCCGGAGAACTCCGGGCATGAGAGAAAACCACATCCTATGAAAAGCTTCTAGCCTGCTTAAGTTTTGCCCGGCAACAGGTTTTTAACCAATCATGTAATCGTGTGTTGTATTACGAAAACCCTTCTTGTATGCCTTAATAAATACCGTCTCAATCAGCCAGTGGGGGTTCTTTTGGCATCCTGCTGAGCTGGTTGGTGCGTTTTTACACACCTTGGTGTTCGTGCTTCCTTAGCAGAGCCAGACCCACCTAGCTTAGGCTCACCCTAACGAGGGTTTTCACCCCTTCGGGGGTCCACAAGCCTAGCTCAGGTGCACCCTCGCGAGGGTCCCAAAAGCAGACGAGGTCATCACCGTGTGGCAGCCAGCCGCACAATCACAGTGAAGAATATTACAAGATACATATTATATTTATATGCCCCTCGGAGAAGGTGGGCAGAGAATGACACTGTCAGACTTGCAAGATTCTTTTCGGTCAGTTTTACAATAAAGCAGAATTAGCTCATCTAAATCGTGGTTTTGATCTGGTCTACCTATTGTGGCCCACCAGTGACCAGCAGAGCTGGCAGCAGATTCGGACAGTGAGGAGATTGGGGAGGAAGATGGGCCAGTCCTGGAGTCTGGGGAAGGCTCTCATGAGGGCTCTGTGTTAGAGGCAGAGAGGGGCCAGGGCTGTCTGACAGTTATCAGCTGCCTGCAGAGTCAGACATCAGTGAGGCAGAGGAACAGCTGGAGCCTGTTCCTAGTGTGTGCATGCACAGAGTTGCCAGACGAAGGGAACAGCTAAAGAACAAGGGTGAACTTGGGAGTAAGGCCACTGGTGGACGATGAATTGTCCCTCCCATAGGGAACAAAAGAGGAGCGAAAGGGGAGGGGAGTTTGCAGGAGGCAATTAGTTCATTCCTGCATTCTTGCCAAGTATTGCAGCATCGGAATGATATCGGCCTGGCCACCTCTAAGCCTCATAAAGGTCGGTAATTGTGAACTAGTATCTTGAAAGACTGTGGGCCAGGACTTTGCTGGAGAGGAATTCACTGCAAATTAAATAAAAGAGGTTTATTAATAAATAGAATATAGAATAAATTTAATTTGTTAGCCGCTCCCTCTCCAAAAGGACTCGGGGCGGCGTACAATAAAAACCCATACATATATACATATACATACAATACATATACACATACATACAAACACATACATGTATCCGGAGGAGGTAACACTCGTTAAAAGTATACAATAGTAATAATAGAATTAAAATTAACAATTAAAATACCCTCAGTTAAAATTACAAATTTAAAAAGATTGTCAGGAGCAATGGGATAAAACTATGGTTGAGCCAGGCCAGCTAATTGGAAAAGGTGGGTCTTGAGCTTTACACGGAAGGAGCGGAGATCGGAGGTAATCCTGATGTCAGGGGGAACTTTACATGGAAGGAGCGGAGATCGGAGGTAATCCTGATGTCATTGGGACGAGGACTCGGCTTCGTGCTGCTGGGGAAGCCTCGGTCAGAAGAACACTACCTCCTAAGTCTACCTAATCACAGGGGTCTCTAAAGGAGATAACCCACCCCTTGAATTGCACCCAGAGGCTGACTTCAGGAATAAGAATGCTCTACAAATTGTGGGTAACATGAAATTGAGAGGAAAGATTGGCAGGTCCCTTAAAGGGTCCCACCCACAGAGAAGCTGCCCTTTTGCTCTCTTCTCCTTTCTCAAACTTGTTGACAACATCTGTGGTTTCTCTTTCCCCTCCAGCTTCCTCTTTACAAGTTGCTAAAGCTGTGCCGTTTCTCTATTCCAGCCTTTGCCCTCCGATGAAGCCCTTTCTCTTCTTAATTCCAGCCCTCGTGGCTGCTGTCACCCTGGCAGGGACAACTATGCAGCCTCTCCAAGGTAAGCTTTAGCTGCCTGATCATCTTGCAGTCAATGTGAAGTCCTCGACTTACGACCGGTCTAAAGTCCTTGACTTATGACTGACAGCCCGGCAACCAAAGGCTTGCGCCTATTGGTTTAGACACGCAGGGCTGAAAGTGGGATTTTGAAAGGTTTCTATTGGTTGCCCTGCTTGACAGCTCCTGTATAAATAGCTGTCAAGCAGGGCGAGGTGCTGAAGTTACCGTTCTTGTTCTGAGTTTATGTTCTGTGTTAATAAAGCCTGTTAAAGTACCGCAGTGACTCTGACGCCTATATTTGACCTGATCTTCAATAGCCAGGTCCTTAGGGAAGTCCTCTTTAGCCCAGGCCGGTCCATGTTGAAGGCAGCTACAGCAGGGTGACATTACAGGTGGGGACTATATTTTAATTTGGAAAATTAATCTTACACGGGAAAAGACCCGAATACAACAAAACCAGTATACCTACACCCCTGAAAATCTACTAAAACAAGTATGTATGTATGTATATATGCCATCTTGACTGTTTTGGCATCTCCTCACTCTTCTGATGCAAGGTCCCAGAATCAGTGGTGGGATTCAGCCAGTTTGCACCTATTCAAGAGAACCGGTTGTTAACTTTCTAAGCAGTTCAGAGAACAGATTGTCGGAAGAAATCTCCTTTTGTTTATTTCCACTTTACAGGGCTAATCCTGTAAGGAAGGCAGGAAGGAAACATTATGGTGTTGTTTCTAGCCTAATCTTTGTTGCCCTGCTTATAGAAACTGCCTCTCCGGTTACCCCTTATTACATTCTAACAGCTAAGACGAAGCGCCCATCGACGTGAGTGATGTTGAGTTGGCCACGCCCACCCAGTCACATGACCACCGAGCCCCACCTACCCAGTTGGTCATTAGGGCAGAGAACCGGTTGTTAAATTATTTGAATCCCACCACTGCCCAGAATCACAGAAAAATTGTGATTTTGGCATTCGGGGCTGGCTTTGTGGTGTGTGTGTGTGTGTGTGTGTGTGTGTGTGTGTGTAAAGAATGATTAGTTAACATTTTTATCCTCATAATTTCAGATAAAGAAGTTAATGCTGGAGATGAGATTCCAATTCCATGTGACCTGAAAAATGTCCAACTCATATGGTACTGGATTCCCCGTTACCCCATTTGTGCAGGCCTAAAAATGGGCCCCATGCAAATCTGCAGTGTGATTTCTAACCGGACGTCCTTTCATGAAACGCAGAAGAAATTTCAAAGGATGAGGGTAGAAAAAAAATATGGAACTTTCTTCCTCACTGTACCGCTCCAACACATGAATGACTCTGGCACTTTCTATTGTTTTGATGGAAGAAAAAACTCATCCTTTATCTCCATCGTGGTGAAATCTGGTAATAAAAAACGGGGGCATTTTAGGGCTTTGGGAAGCAGATGTTGAATATTCTCATGGCACCAAATGATGGGTGGGAAATAGCATTAGGCTATTTGAAAATGGCTCTGATGTCTTCTAGAAGGCCTCCACACATCTGGATGGCCTAGTCAGCTGTTGGCTTGAAGGAATGTCAGTGTGTGGGCCTTAATACACACCCTGGGTTTGAATGGTCCACACTTGTAATTTCAGACCAGTACTTTTTAGACTTGGCAACTTTAAGGTATGTAGACTTCAACTCCCAGAATTCCCCAGCCAGCTAACATTACGTATGTGTGCTACTTTGACTGAACAAAAATAAAGACCAGATATATGTCAGATAGATAGATGATTGATAGATAGATAGATGATAGATAGATAGATAGATAGATAGATAGATAGATAGATAGATAGATATGATAGATTAGATAGATGATAGATGATAGATAGATAGATAGATAGATAGATAGATAGATAGATAGATAGATACATAGGAATGATAGATTAGATAGATGATAGATGATAGATAGATAGATAGATAGATAGATAGATAGATAGATAGATAAGAATGATAGATTAGATAGATAGATAGATAGATAGATAGATAGATAGATAGATAGATAAGAATGATAGATAGATAGATAAGAATGATAGATTAGATAGATGATAGATAGATAGATAGATAGATAGATAGATAGATAGATAGATAGATGATAGATAGATAGATAGATAGATAGATAGATAGATAGATAGATAGATAGATAGATAGGATTGATGGATAGGGTGGATGGATGGATGGATGGATGGATGGATGGATGGGTGGATGGGTGGATTGATGGATGATAAAGGCCTTCAAATATCTGAAAGGCTTTCCTTAGAGCAGTGCTTCTCAATTATTTTCTGTCATGCCCCCCCTAGGAAGAAGAAAACATTTCGCCCCCCCCCCACGCGACTGTAAATAGTATAATTTGTCTATAAAATTGTTATAAGTACACCTCTGCATAACATAGCACACCGGTCTTTCCTCGTCTCCCACCGTAGTCACATGCTTTCTTTCCTCTTTCCCTCTTACTTGTCTATCCTTCCTTCCACCCTCCCTTCCTCCTTCCCTTCCTTCCTGCCTCCCTTCCAGTTCCCTCCTTCCTCTTTCCCCCTGCCTGCCTGCCTTCTTTCCTCTTTCCCTATCCTCCTATCCTTCCTTTCTCCCTCCCTCCTTCCCTGCCTCCCTTCCAGTTCCATTCTTCCCTCCTTCCTTCTGCCTCCTTCCTGCCTGCTTGCCTTCTTTCCTCTTTTCCTCTTGCTTGTCTATCCTTCCTTCCACCCTCCCTTCCTCCTTCCCTTCCTTCCTGCCTCCCTTCCAGTTCCCTCCTTCCTCTTTCCCCCTGCCTGCCTGCCTTCTTTCCTCTTTCCCTATCCTCCTATCCTTCCTTTCTCCCTCCCTCCTTCCCTGCCTCCCTTCCAGTTCCATTCTTCCCTCCTTCCTTCTGCCTCCTTCCTGCCTGCTTGCCTTCTTTCCTCTTTCCCTCTTGCTTGTCTATCCTTCCTTCAACCCTCCCTTCCTCCTTCCCTTCCTTCCTGCCTCCCTTCCAGTTCCCTCCTTCCTCTTTCCCCCTGCCTGCCTGCCTTCTTTCCTCTTTCCCTATCCTCCTATCCTTCCTTTCTCCCTCCCTCCTTCCCTGCCTCCCTTCCAGTTCCATTCTTCCCTCCTTCCTTCTGCCTCCTTCCTGCCTGCTTGCCTTCTTTCCTCTTTCCCTCTTGCTTGTCTATCCTTCCTTCCTTCCACCCTCCCTTCCTCCTTCCCTTCCTTCCTGCCTCCCTTCCAGTTCCCTCCTTCCTCTTTCCCCCTGCCTGCCTGCCTTCTTTCCTCTTTCCCTATCCTCCTATCCTTCCTTTCTCCCTCCCTCCTTCCCTGCCTCCCTTCCAGTTCCATTCTTCCCTCCTTCCTTCTGCCTCCTTCCTGCCTGCTTGCCTTCTTTCCTCTTTCCCTCTTGCTTGTCTATCCTTACTCCCTCCTCCCTTTCTTCCCTCCCTCCCTGCCAGCAGCTCCTCCAGCATCCCAGGGGCGAAGGGGTGGCGGTGGCAAGATCGGGCGACCGCCGCCCCTTTGTCCCTTCCCCAACAGCGGCTGTTGCGCTTCCGCTTCCAGACGGAATCCTGGCGGTGGAGCTGCTGGCGGGGAGGCGAGCTACCTGCATAAAGACGCCGCCGAGGGCATGGCAGAATATATCCCGGCTTGAAGTGGCAGCGCTGGGGACTGCTCAGAGACTCATCAGAGCCGCGGGCTGGAGCTGTGCAAAAAGTCTGCTTGGGCTGGGGGGGGGGGGGGGGGGGGAAGGGAGGGAAGCCTGGGACAGCCATGCTTCCCTCCCTCCCACCCCCGCCCGAGCAGGCTTCTTGCACAGCTCCAGCCTGCGGCTCCAATGAAAATCCACAGTCCGAAGTGCTGCCACTTCCAGGCGGGATATATTATGCCTCGCCCTCGCCGCCGCCGTTGCACCCAGATGGAAAGGGAGCCTTCGCGCCCCCCTTTACGGAGCCTCGCGCCCCCCCCCAGGGGGGCGCGCCCCACTATTTGAGAACCGCTGCCTTAGAGGATAGACCAGATTTGTCCTTTGCTGTTCTGGAAGACCCAGCTAGAATCAGTGAATGGCCCAGTGATTAAAGCACCAGAATAGAAATCAGGAGACGGTGGGTTCTAGTCCCATCTTAGACGTGAAAGCTGGCTTGGTGACTTTGGGCCAGTCACTCTCTCTCAGCCCAACTCACCACACCTCACAGGGTTGTTGTTCTGGGGAAAAAATAAGGAGGAAGAAGTATTAGGTATGTTCACTACCTTGAGTTATTTATAAAAATAATAAAGGCAAGGTAAAAAAAATCTAAATAAATTATAGAAAAAAAGAAATTTGGGACAAACAAATAAATCCAAATAAATATTCCAAATCTATTGGTTGATAACAGAAAAGCACAGGTAGGTTCTCATACAATGGGGGCTTAAACCAAGACAACCTGGCCATTTGTTTGGCATATTGTATTTCATAGATTTTACTGAGCCAAGTCTAGATGATCTCCAGCACCCCTCCTACCTGTCTTTGACAGGAAATCAAGGACATGATGACATCCCCAGTATATGATTGACGGAGAACATATTTCCCAAATCAAGAAGCTTCTATTTAGGTATCATTGATGATACAGGTAGTCCTCAACTTACAACTATTTGTTTAGTGATTGTTCAAAGTTACAACACCACTGGAAAAATGTGACAATTGTTTTTCACACTTACAAGGATTGCAGCATCTCTGTGATCACATGATCAAAATTCAGACGCTTGGAAACTGGCATGTATTTGTGACAGTTGCACTGTCCCTGGGTCATGTGATCATTCCCAGGCAAGCAAAATCAACCAGAGAAGCCAGATTTGCTCAATGAACAAATGATTTGCTTAACAACTGCAGTGATTCACTTAACAACTATGGCAAGAAAGGTTGTAAAGACACGGCAAAACTCACTAAACAAGCTCCCTTGCTTAGCAATGAAAAATTCGGACTCCGTTGTGGTCGTAACTCAAGGACTACCTGTTAACCTTGTTAGGAATATCCCCCGTTGGGAGACAGAAAATAGCGCAGCGGAATGTACACCTAGAGAGAAAAAAATGTTGCTAGTAGAAAAAACACACAAATAGAGTTTCAGACACTGCTAGTAAAAAACAAGTAGCTTTACTAATAATTGCTTCACAAGCAGTGATAGTAGATATATGTCCAAACACAATTCAAAGAACAAACAATTGCTTACAGTCGCAGTTCACGTTCCAGTCATCAAGCGAGCAAGTAGTTATCGAGCATAGGACACACACAGAGAGAGCGAGAGAGCTCTCCTGACTCCCTCTTATTGTACAGTTAATTACAGCTGATAAGTACATTCACCCATTTAAAGCAGCAACAACCATTTGTTATTGTATATAGATATATGTTGCCTACCCAACACTAGGAGTATACTCCCAACAAACTGTTGTAGCCTCGAATGAGGAGACGGAGACGAATATAAGTCAACGTATTTATTTTAACAAGAACTGACAGGAACACCAACTAGTCGTCTGACAGCTATTTATACCAGGAGCTGTCAGACGACGAACCAATTGGAACAAGGGATTTCTCCCGCCGGCTGGCCGGTGCGCCTGAGCCAATCAGAGGGGGCCTACTCTCGACTGCCCTCTGCTGGCCAGGCTCATCGGTATACAACACCCCTTTCCCCTGGATTGCGCAGGCGTAATCGTCTAAGTACGATGGACGCCTGCGCACGCGCTGGGAGCGTCTCAAAGAAGATGGCGCCCCGCCCGAGGAGGAAGGAGTGTCGGCTCCGCTCTTGTGGCGAACAGGCCTGGCAGCGTCCTGGATGGGTCTTCCTCCCGGTAATGCACCGACGGGCGATGGTAAGTGAGCCAGCGCACCGGGAGGGGCTGTTGCAAGGTCGGAGCTAGCGGCGTGTGGACGGTCGAGCCGGCAGGCGGCGTCGTTAGGGCCTGGTTGCTTTTCTGTCGATGTGCTGAGTTCAGGTCCCTCTGGTCGCCGATGCAACTGGCTTATGTGCCGCCGCCAATGTCTCCCATCATCGAGGAGGACCCTGTAAGAACAGGGCCCCGTGATGTCAGTCACTCTGCCAGGTAGCCACTTTGGCTCGCCGGTGTAATTGCGAGCAAATACCCCCTCACCCACCAGAAAAGACCTGGGGGGGGGTGGAACGACAGGGGAGGACGGGTGGTAGAGGGGGTGGAAACGGTTGAGAAGGGAACGGAGGCGTCGTCCTAGCAATAGCTCTGCAGGGCTTTTGCCCGTGGCGGGGCAAGGGGTGGAGTGCTGGGAACGGAGGTAGGTGGAGATGCGGGACGGCCAGGGAAGGGTGGCCATACGGGCCAGAGCTTCCTTAGCAGAACGTACCGCGCGTTCAGCAAGGCCGTTGCCCGCAGGGTGGTAGGGGGCAACGGGGGCATGGCGGATGCCCAAGGAAGCAAGGTAGGACTGGAATTCGTCGGAGGAAAATTGCGGCCCGTTATTGGAAACGATAACGTCCAGAAGGCCATGGGTATTAAATAGGGAGTCTAAGATGCGGATAGTGGCCGAAGAGGTTGAGCTGGGCATGGGAAACAGCTCAACCCACTTCGACCAGGCATCCACCAGGAGGAAGAAGACACGGCCGTCAATGGGCCCCATGAAGTCAACGTGGAGTCGGCTCCATGGGCCCATAGGGAGTTCCCATTCCCTGGGGGGGGGGAGAAGGTGGCGCAGAGCGCACCTGCTGGCAAGGGGGACAGCGTTGGACGTAGGCGGCGATGTCCGCATCCATGGACGGCCACCAGACATAGCCGCGACCGAGGCTCTTCATACGGACTATG
Source organism: Natrix helvetica (assembly GCF_964273705.1). Classification (NCBI taxonomy): domain Eukaryota; kingdom Metazoa; phylum Chordata; class Lepidosauria; order Squamata; family Natricidae; genus Natrix; species Natrix helvetica. The sequence goes on from NC_138548.1 coordinate 347,620,367, forward strand.
CCGGGGTGGCCGTCATGGAGGCGAGACAGGACAGCTGGCCACAAAGAAGATGGGACAACCATGCGGTTTCCCCAAAGGAGACAATCCTGCATTACGGACAGCTCCAGGCGGCGGCGGAAGAAGGGGGAGAGTTGGGGGTCATTGGAGGCCGCGGACCAGCCCCGAGTGACAGCGGTCATGGCGCGGTGAAGGATGGGGTCAGTCCGGGAGGCCTGAGCGATGTCCGAAACGGACATTGGTAGGGTGAGGTCGGCCAGGAGGCTAATAGAGTGGACAGGGGCTGGATCAGTGACGGGAAGAGGCAGAGGGCAACGGCTCAACGCATCAGCGTGAGCAATGTGGCCGCCAGGTTTGTAGGACAGGGTGTAGGAGTAGGAAGACAGGAATTCTGCCCAACGGGACATGCGTGGGGAAAGAATGGGGGGAGTGGGATGGTCCCCCGCGATAATGCCCAGTAAGGGCTTGTGATCGGTTATCAGGGAGAAGGGGCGGCCATAGAGGTAATAATGAAAACGTTTTACTCCCGCAATGGCAGCAAGGGCCTCCTTATCCAGCTGGCTGTAATTGCGCTCAGTTCTGGATAAGGTGCGGGAGTAAAAGGCTATGGGCGCTTCAGAGCCATCAGGGTAAGAATGGCTAAGAACAGCCCCGACGCCAAAAGGGGAAGCGTCGCAAGCCAGGGTCAGAGGGAAACGCTCGTCATACTGGGCGAGGACCGGGGGGGCAGTGAGCGAGTGTTTGACAGCCGCGAGCGCATGCGCCTCGCGGCTGGACCAGACCCATGGAGAGGAAGAGTCTAGGAGGCGGTGCAGGGGTTCGGCCAGGGATGCTTTGTGGGGAATGAAGGAGGAATAGAAATTTAGGAGACCAAGGAAGGCTTGGAGCTCCACTTTGTTGGAAGGGGTGGGGGCGGAGAGAATGGCTTCGACTTTAGAGGAGTCAGGGTGGATGCCGTCAGCATCGATGAGGAAGCCAAGGAAGGTGACAGAGGGTACGCCAGGCTGGCACTTAGAAGGTTTGAGGTGCAGGCCGGCGGCACGGAACTGTTGCAGGACCAAACGTAGAATTTTGATGAGTTCTAATTGGTTGGGGGCAGCAATTAGAACATCATCAAAATAGGGTGTGACCCTGGGGATGCCATGGAGCAAGCGCTCCATGAGCCCTTGAAAAATGCCCGGGGCCACGCTCACGCCAAACTGAAGGCGGCGGCATTTGAATGCGCCGCGGTGAGTAACGATCGTCTGCGCAAGCGCGGTGGAGTCGTCGACAGGCAGTTGCTGGTACGCCTGCGCGAGGTCCAGCTTAGCGAAGATGCGACCCTGGCCTAGAGTGTGCAGGACGTGCTGCACAACTGGCACAGGGTAGGGGTGTGATTGGAGGGCCTTGTTGAGAGTGGATTTGAAGTCCGCGCAGATCCTAATAGATCCGTCGGACTTCAAAGGCACTACTATGGGCGTCTCCCAGGGGGAGAAATCAACGGGTTCTAGTATGCCCTGACTAATTAGTTTGTCCAGTTCGGCGTCGACTTTTGCTTTTAAAGCAAAGAGAAGTCGGCGGGCCTTCAGGCGGATGGGCGAAACGGAGGGGTCGAGGTTTAGAGAGATAGGAGAGCCTGTGTAGCAGCCTAAAGAGGGGGCGAACACATCAGAGAATTCAGAAAGGAGAGAGGAGATAGAAGTTGGGGAAACAGGAGGGAGGGGTGAAAGAGAGTGAACCCCAGCAATAGACAGGCCGAGGGCCTTAAACCAATCCAGTCCAAGAAGGGAGGCGAGGGAATTTTTTACAATTAGTAAGGGAAGTTTTGCCTTGCGAGAGCCAAAAGAAATGTGAAAGGGTCGGCAGCCCATCAGGTCGATGACGTTTCCCTGATAATCGCGCAAACGGCAGTCAGGGGGTTTCAGATGGTGTGGCCTGACCCAGGGCAGTAAGGAGCGAAGGGTGGCCCACGACATTACGGATCGGGCCGACCCTGTGTCCACCTCCATAGGGCAGGGAACCCCCTCAATGGAGATTTGGAGGTGTAGCTTACCCCGGCCCTCTAAAGTTGAGGAGGCCGAGTCTACAAGCCATTCAGGGAAGGCTTCAGCTGGGTCCCCCACGGAGAGGGAGTGCTGGCGGCGGGAAGCCATAGAAGTCGGCTGACGGGATGGAGGAGGCTGAGGTGGTGGGCCGCGGCGGTCCTGAGGCACGGAACGGCAAACTGCAGCGAGGTGGCCCTTTCTGCCGCATTGATGGCAGAGGGCTTGCCGGAACCTGCATTGGGAGCGTTGGTGGCGGCCGCCACAACTGAGGCACTGGCATCCATCTCTGGTGGAGAGGGTCTGGAGGCGGTCGGCGGTTTGGTCGACCTCAGTGCGGAAAGAGGCAGCAGTAGACGGAGCGTAGGATGAGGAAGGCGCCGCGTAGGGAGAAGGCGGCAAGTAGGCAGCATGCGGGTGGTGGCTGAGGTGGCTGAAATCCGGGGTGGATTGATCAGCCATTTCGTACGCCCTGGCATCGTCGACTGCAATTTTTAAGGTTAATTCAGGTCTAGCTAGGATGCGGCGATGGAGTTTGACGTCCCGAAGACCGTAGATAAACTGCTCCAGCAGCGCGTCTTCCAGATCGCTGAATTCACACAAACTCGCCTCAGCGCGAAGAGCGGCAACGTACTGGGCAGCGTTAGAAGCCATTGGAGGCACGGTGTAGGGTTCCACGTCGCCCGTCCTCGTTGCCAGTGTTGTAGCCTCGAATGAGGAGACAGAGACGAATATAAGTCAACGTATTTATTTTAACAAGAACTGACAGGAACACCAACTAGTCGTCTGACAGCTATTTATACCAGGAGCTGTCAGACGACGAACCAATTGGAACAAGGGATTTCTCCCGCCGGCTGGCCGGTGCGCCTGAGCCAATCAGAGGGGGCCTACTCTCGACTGCCCTCTGCTGGCCAGGCTCATCGGTATACAACACAAACCTATTAAAAAAATAAAGTCGGCTAGTATTTCTCATTTCTTCAAATGGATTCCTTCATGATTAGATGAGGAACTTTTGCCTGTCTGATTCTCCTAAATTTATTGTGATTTGCTGGATAGCCAGGGGCAATACAATAAACTTTAAAATGTGTGAGCCTCAATTCCCACAATTCCCCTAATGAATTCTGAGAGTTGACGTCCGCACCATCTTAAAGTTGCCAAGTTTGAGAAATACTGAGCTAAACTGCACTTTAGTTCAATATGTATACAGAATAGAGCTGGAAGGGACCTTGAAGGTCTTCTACTCCAGCCTCCTGCTCAAGCAGGAGATCCTATACCCGTGATGACGAACCTATGGCATGTATGCCACAGGTGACACACAGAGCCATTTGTTAGAGCACGCGAGGCATTGTCCTATCTGCTCCAGTTTGGCCTTCTTTTGAGGCTGTCTTTCACCCGCCAGAGGCTTCAAGGAAGCGTGAAAAACTGACCCTATGGGCAAACCAGATATTTAGGAAAGAACTTCTGGTTTGTCCGCAGGGCCGTTTTTCACCCTCTGGAGCCTTCAGGAAAGCCTCCTGAAGGCTCCGGAGGTCAAAAATCGGCCCTACGGACAAACCGGAAGTCACTATTTCTGAACTTCCAGGTTCCCTGTAGGCACATTTTTTGCCCTCCGGAGGCTTCGGGGAAGCTCCTGAAGCCTCCAGAGGGCCTCTGGGGAGACTGGGGGGGGCTGTTTTTGCCCTCCCCAGGATCCTAGAAAGCCTCAGGAGCCTGGGGAGGGCAAAAAAACAGCGCCGAAAGCAGGGTCGGCATGCTTGCATAGAATTATGGGTGTGGCACGCCTGCGCACGACCCCCTTGCGCTCCCCCCGCTTTTGGCACGGGAGCCAAAAAAGGTTAGCCATCACTGTCAATACCATTTCAGACAAGTGACTGTCTAGTCTCTTAAAAAACTCCAGTGAAAAAGCACCCACAACTTCTGGAGGCACGTTGTTTCACTGTTTAATTGTTCTTACTGTTAAGAAGTTTCTCCTTAGTTCTAGGTTGCTTTTTTCCTTGATTAGTTTCCATCTATTGTTTCTCCTCCTGCCTTCTGGTGCTTTGGAAAATAATTTGACCCCTTCTTCTTTGTGGCAGCCCCTCAAATACTGGAATACTGCTATCGTGTCCCCTTAAGTCCTTCTTTTCTCTAGACTAGCCAAACCCAAATCCTGCAAACTGTTCTTCATATGTTTTACTCTCCAGGCCTTTAATCATCTTAATTGCTCTTCTCTGCACTTTTTCCAAAATCTCAACATCTTTTTTGTAATGTAGTGACCAAAACTGGATGCAATATTCCAGTTTGGTCTTACTAAAGCTTTATTAAGGCGGTACTAATACTTCACGTGATTTTGATTCTATCCCTCTGTTTATACAACCAAAGATTCTATTAGCTGTTTTGGCTGCCGCCGCACATGGCTAGCTCATCATTAAGTGATTGTCCACTAGGACTCCAAGATCCCTCTCACAGTTGTTGTTTCTGAGCCAAGTCTCTCCTAATCTGTACCTTTGATTTTTCCTGCTTAAATGTAAAACTTTGCTTTTCTCCACATCAAAATTCATTTTATTGGATAGGGCCCATTGTTCAGGTCTGTCAAGATCTTTTGGGATCCTGAGCTTGTCTTCTGGGGTGTTGGCTGTTCCTGCCAGCTTAGTGTCCTCTGCAAATTTGATGAGTTTCCCTTCTATTCCCTCATCTAAGTTATGTATGAAGATTTAGAAGGCCACTGCTGATGTTGTGGCCCACCAGCGGAACTGGCAGCAGATTCGGACAGTGAGAGGTTGGGGAGGAACATGGGCCAGTCCTGGAGTCTGGGGAAGGCTCTGATGAGGGCTCTGTGTCAGAGGCAGAGAGGGAGTGGAGTTTGCAGGAGACAATTAGTTCGCTTAATTGGTTTGTGACTCCAAGACTCCTTGTCAGTTTTTGCAGATATCGGCTGTCAGCTCTCCAAGGCAGATAAGGTCTGTGACTGTAAATCCTCCCTGGAAAGACTTTGCTGGATGTGAATGAGCAGAATTCACAATAAATTAATAAAAGGGTTTTTTGTCGGGACAAGGAATTTGCTTCATACTCTTGGGAAGCCTAAGTCAGAACAACTGGACTCCCTTGATTTTTTTTTTTAAAAAAAACATTTCGCTTTCCATCCAGGAAACTTCTTCAGTTCTAACTTTTTTTAGTTAGAACTGAAGATGGTTCTTGGATAAGAAGCGAGATGTTTTCAAAGAAAAAAAACCCCCAGAAAGTCCAGTTGCTTTTTTGGAAAGCACCTTTGAGACAAACCATGACCTGGATGATTAGGAATCTCCATAGACATTTATCTTTACTTCTGTATTTGCAAAACTTTGAAGGAATAACATGTCGGTATTTCTGACAGATGATCGACGTGGAATGGAGGTTCTCAAGAATTCCCATGGAAGTGAACAGCAAGTAAAGTTGACCTGCAATTCTTGTGATAGCAATCGGCAAGTCCAAAGTCACCAAAGCTCTAAAATCACCTGGACTCAAAATGGGAAAAAAGTTTCTGATAACACTTACGTGAAGGTACTAAAAAATGTAATCTTAGTGAAAGACAGTCCCCAATATAATGGTCTCTGGAAATGCAGCAATGCCAGATGTCCTACACAATCCGACGGCTATTGCTTGGAAAAGGAATTCAGAGTTTCAGAGAGATCAGAGACTGAGGAAATGCCCTCGCCTACCGAAGCACCATTGGGTGAGTATAAGATTTATGCCCTACCTATATCAGAACAACCAGCTGCATGGATTATGGTTCAGTCAAATTCAAACAGGTAGGGGCAACCTATAATACAGGGGTGTCAAACTCAATTTCATTTAGGGCTACATAAGGGCTGTGGTTGACATTATGGGACTAGGTGGGCATGGCTGACTGGGTGGACGTCGCCAGCTTGATGTCACTCCCCAAACTGCTTGAATTTTTCCTCTTTACATTGGGTAGACTGGGCCAAAGGCACAGTGGCCTGCAGTAACATGCGGTGAGGTTTATGGCTGGTGAGGCTGGTGACGTCATCAGGAAGGAGGGGAATGGGACCACGTGTGCTGGAGGCTCAGGCTGCCTCAGCCTCCAGCACACATGATCCCATTCCCCGCCTTCCTGAGCGTGCTCCGCCGGCTCGCGCTCCGCAGTACTCGAAAGCGACTGGGGAACGACGAGAACCTTTCTGCCTCTGCTGGACTTTGTGCGTTCCTCACGACTGCATATTGCAGTCGCGAGGAGCTCGCGAAATCCAGCAGAGGCAGGAAGATTCTCGTCGTTCCCCAGTCGCTTTTGTGCCTTCGTCATCCGGGAGCACCGACAACATTTCTGCCTCCGCTCTCCGCAGCTCCCGGGCGCGCCCGGACGGAGGTAGCCAGAATGGCGCCGAGGCAGTCCGGCGGGCGAGCGACCGAGGATCAGGCTGCCTTGCTCGCTTTTTCGTCCGCCCGGACCGCCTTGGCGTCGCTGTGGCTACATCCAGCCGGCCGCGCCCGGGAGCTGCGGAGGGCGGAGGCAGAAATGTTGTCAGCGCTTCTTTCGTGCCTTTGCCATCCGGCAGCGCCGACAACATTTCTGCCTCCGCCCTCCGCAGCTCCCGGGCGCGGCCGGCTGGATGTAGCCACAGCGACGCCGAGGCGGTCCGGGCGGACGAAAGAGCGAGCAAGGCAGCCTGATCCTCGGTTGCTCGCCTGCCGGACTGCCTCGGCGCCATTCTGGCTACCTCCGTCTGGGCGCGCCCAGGAGCTGCGGAGGGCGGAGGCAGAAATGTTGTCGGCGCTCCCGGATGACGAAGGCATGAAAGCGACTGTCGCTTTCGTGGCTTCGTCATCCGGCAGCGGCAACAACTTTTCTGCCTCCGCAGCTCCCGGGCGCAGCCGGCCGGATGTATATAATATTATAATATTTGTGTTGTATCTGTACTGATAAATAAATAAAGGGAGACTAGTATAGATCTATTTCGAGCTAATTAGCTCTCATCAGCTAGCCATACCCTTACTGGGATTTGAACCTGGGCTGTATTATATATTAGGCAGGAGTCTTAGCCACTAAGCCAACACAACTAAATAACTAAGCCAACACAAATATAAAAAGGCAACATTAAAAATAAAAATATGGTTTTCTGCCTGCATGGTCTTCTGTGATGAGCCGAAGGACAGGCTCTGCCTCCCCTGACCGCACGTCCCTACTGGCCTGATGTTTCCTCTTCGTATTGAGTAGACCGGGCCAAAGTGATGCGGGTAGACCGGGATGGACCTATGGACCGGATCTAACCACATTGTGGGCCGAATCCGGCCCACGGGCCTTGACTTTGACATCCCTGCTATAACAATTCAGGCACTCAACACAAGGGTGGTTTTCCAAGACAAAGTTAGTGTTGAAGCTGTGTGGATTACAGGATTGGTTTTCACAGTTGATTCAAGGTGCGTTTCAAGGTATTGATTACCATCTTTAAAGCGCTCCATGGCACAGGACCCAGTTACCTGCGGGATCGTATCCTCCCGCACACATCCCTACGACCAATCCGCTCTCACAGGGAGGGACTACTACTGGTGCCGTCCACTAGGCAGTGCCAGCGGGCGACGCCTAGGGGTAGGACCTTCTCTGTGATGGGCCCAACCCTCTGGAATGACCTCCCCCCCGACATTAGAACTACCACTGACTTCCGTTCCTTCCGTCAAAAATTAAAGACCCACCTGTTTCGATTAGCTGGCCTGGCACATTCTTAGTTTTTACCTCCCGGTGGATATATTTTAATGGGCAATTTTGGGTAATATTTTAACTCCTGGGTTATTAGAGTTTTTAATGTACTATATTTATTATTCTATATACAGTCTTGCAACCTCCTCCACCTACGTATTTAATTATTTAACTGTTTTATGTATGTATTTTATAACGCATTTTAGTGACTGTACACCGCCCCGAGTCCCTTTCGGGAGAGGGGGCGGTCTATAAATACGAATAATAAATAAAAATAAAATAAATTCCCTCTCTCACATTATTTGAAACTACAATATACCATATTTTTCACAGTATAAGATACACTTTCCACCCGTGCCATAGGTTCGCCCTCATGGGTGTAGGGTCTCCTGCTTGGGCAGGGGGTTGGACTAGATGACCTACAGGATCCCTTCCAACTCTGTTAATCTATAAAACTAAAAAACAAGGAAGTCCAGTTGCCTCCTGAAAAAGCACCTTTGGGACATCCATCACTGGAGGGTTACAAAAATAGACTGAACCATGTTTGACTGGGTTGGTAAAAGGCTCCTGCCTGGACCAGGGGGTTGGACTAGAAGACCTCTTAGCTCCCTTCCAGACCTAGGATTCTATCTTCTTTCGGAAGCAGCCCCCACTGGCTTAACAGTCAGAGAAAGAAACATAGGAAGGGCCCACCACCCCAAGGGATCAAAAGTGGCAATTGGAAATTGGTGGCTTCAACCTTGCAAGCTTCTGTCTTGATGTTCAATTAAAGCTCCAACTTTTACCATGTGCTCTATAGATTTTTTCTAAATAGAAATATATCATGATATAAAATACAAATGAAAATAAAGATAATAGGGGAAAGGGAAAGAGAAAAGGAAAGAAGTGGGAGTAAAAGGGGAAAGGGGAAAAAGGCATTAACTCCCAACCTTTTTCAGCGCAGTAAACTACAGAATGCACAGCACTGAAAAAAATGTGATTTCTGAGCATTTTTCACAGGCATGACCTTTGTAGCATCCCCAAGATCATGAGATCAAAATTCAGGTGCTTGGCAGTTGGCTCATATTTACGACGGTTGCAGTGTTCCGGGGTCATGTGGCAACCGTTTGCGATCTTCTGACAAGCAAAACCAACAGGGGAGCCGGATTTACTTAACAACGGGGTGACTCACTTACCATCTGCACTGATTCACTTAAGCACTGTGGCAAGAAAGATCGTAAAGTGGGGCAAAACTCACTGAGCAACAGAAATTTTGGGCTCGATTGTGGTCATAAGTGGAGGATTACCCACAAATTTTTTTAAAAAATTAAAACAATGAACACATAGGCAGTGTGGGTTTCAACTACGTACATGATGGAGGCTGCCATCTTGACTTTTTTGACTGACCTGGAGTAACCTCCTTAACCCTGTTCTATTTTATGTCTCTTCAAAGATACAGGCAAGAAGTTAATGACCCAAGTCATTGTGGGTTGTGTGATAGGAATTATCGCTCTCATAGGGATGGGGGTGACTATATTTGTTCTCTGGCAGAAGCTTCAGTCACGGAGAACCAGGTAAATATTTTTTTTAAAAAAGAAAGAATGTCTCCCTTGCATTCAGTTCAGTTCCTGGTAGTTGTAGCAGTGGTGGGATTCAACATTTTTTACTACCGGTTCTGTGGGTGTGGCTTTGTGGGTGTGACATGGCTTTGTGGGCGTGGCAGGGGAAAGATACTGTAAAATATTCCCACCCCACTCCAGGGGAAGGATACTGTAAAATCTCCATTTCTACCCCACTCCAGGGGAAGGATACTGTAAAATCCCCATTTTCACCCCACTCCAGGGAAAGGATACTATAAAATCCCCATTTTCACTCCACTCCAGGGGAAGGATACTGTAAAATCTCCATTTTCACCCTCCAGGGGAAGGATACTGTAAAATCTCCATTTCTACCCCACTCCAGGGGAAGGATACTGTAAAATCTCCATTTTTACCCCTCCAGGGGAAGGATACTGTAAAATCTCCATTTCTACCCCACTCCAGGGGAAGGATACTGTAAAATCTCCATTTTCACCCCTCCAGGGGAAGGATACTGTAAAATCTCCATTTTCACCCCACTCCAGGGGAAGGATACTGTAAAATCTCCATTTCCTCCTGATCAGCTGGGACTCGGGAGGCAGAGAATAATCAGATATGTAAGATCCTCTTATTGTAACCAATGTCAATAAAAGAATTTTAGCTTTCCTATTGATTTCCTGGCCTGGTCAACTTAGTGTGATTGACAAAAGGTTCTGTTTAGTAGATTCTACTGGGAGTAAACAGGGGTCTTATAGATAAGCCATGTACAAATTTAAAAGCTATTTTTAGCACCTTAAATTTCATCCTGGAACAGATAAAAGCTACCTAAATGCAGATGTTGTTTGGGAAAATTGAGTCACTTGCATCAGGATGTGTGGGCTGTTGCACAGCTGTACTTTCCAGGTGATCTTCAAGGGCAGGGCCAATATAGCATCAGTTACAGTAGTCAGATACTGAGGCCATGAGAGCTTGAGTGAAGCCTTTCTGTGATGTAATAGGAACTGGGAGTTCCAGATTACAAACGAATCTCTTTTAGGAGAGCAGAAGCCATTCTGGGGCTAAAATTGGAACCCCCTGCAATATTATAAAGCTCGTTTCAGGGAGCTAGCTGTTTTCCATTTAGATCAGCGTTTCTCAACCTTGGCAGCTTTAAGATATGCAAATGTCAGTTCCCAGAATCCCCAACCAGGCTGTGGGCCAGAGAATTCTGGTACGTCCTCACAGCTTTAAATCACCTAAATTGTGGCTTTTATCTAAACACTGCTTCAGATAAATAGAATAAACCTTCAGAAAGGTGATATCATTAGAAAGGGATGAAAGCAGTGGCGGGTTCCTCCCGGTTCAGACCAGTTCGGCTGAACTAGTAGTGGTTTGGCGGCCTGGGTCACTGGAACCGGCAGCGACCCAGGCCTGCCACGCAGAGGCGGGTTCCTACCGTTTCGGACTGGTTTGGTCAAGTAGGTAGTAACTCAGCTGGCCACGGCCCCAGACCAGGTCTATCAGCGGCGCCATAGGTGCCGCCATCTTGTTATTTGCTTCTGCACATGCTCAGAAGCAATTTTTTTTTACTACTATGCATACTTGCGCGAAGCATGTCCCTAAGTGAATTGGCAGTAACCCAAGCCGGAACCCACCCCTGCAGCCACGCCCCTGAACTGGTTCTCCGGGCAGTGCCATAAGCACCACCATCTTGTTTTTTGCTTCTGTGTATGCGCAGAACAATTTTTATTATACTGCACTGCGCCCCCACAAGCAAACCGGCAGTAGTGACTGCCGGAACCCATCCCTGGATGAAAACCTCTAAGTGAGCTATAGGTAGAACACTCCAATCGATTCCCCTACAGCAGGGGTGTCAAACTGGCTGCCCATGGGCCGGATGCGTTACGTGCAGGCCACGCCCACCCCAGCTCCACGAACGGGAAAAAGATTGCAAAACGTCACGTGACAGCAACATGATGTAGCAAGTTTGACACCCGTGCCTTGCAGGGAAGAGTTCTTTTATTTTGGGGGGCAAACCGGGGTTTGGGTGAGATGATCCTTAAGGCACCCCCAGATTCTAAAATTACTTGATTTTGCCATACTTTATCCTACATGTTCCAGCAATCATATTAAATATCTGATTTTAGCACAATACTTAGGTTTTTCTTGTTTGTATTAATATTATAAACATCGGATATTTTCTCTGTCTTCCTTTTAAGCCCCAGTAAAAGTGCAAAGGAGACAAAATCACAAGTGATTCAGAATTCAGTTGGTGAGTACAGTATTTAAACTTCTGTTTCCCCCCCTTTTTTTTTTCTGGTCTGTGACTGTAATAAAGGTGTTTTTCTCATTTTTCATTTCCCTGGTAGTGCTTAGGCTAGTGCAAATCTGTGCATTGTTAACAATTGGTATTCTGAGGTCCACAACTGTTTCTCTATTTTAACTGGCTGAAGTAAAGAGCCTTCAAACTCTGTACCACTTTTTCTATTCTGATTATAACACACCTGATGAATAAACTGCTGATTTTGTTTATTTGAGACAGAACTTCTTTGGGACCCACTGATACAACTGGCCTTTCAGACGTATGCCGGAGGTTGCATTCTAAAGTGGGTGTGTCTAGGGCCCAAACTGTATTTGATGGAATAGAAAATTAATTTAAGATTTCCTAAGTTAATTTTAATAATAATAATAATAATAATAAATTTTTATTTGTTAGCCGCACCCTCTCCCGAAGGACTCGGGGCAGCGTACAATAAAACACATAAAATATACAAATGAAAAATACATATACAGATAAAAATAAACACATACACGTACGTACACATATACATATACATATACATGGAGGAGGTATCAAATATATAAAATAGAATTTAAAATAGACAATTTAAAACACCCTCGATTAAATTACAAGATTTTAAAAAACCCGTCAGGAGCGATAAGGTAAAACTATGGTTGAGCCAGGCCAGCTAATTGGAAGAGGTGGGTCTTGAGCTTTGCACGGAAGGAGCGGAGGTCAGAGGTAGTCCTGATATCAGGGGGGAGGTCATTCCACAGGGCTGGGCCCGTCACAGAGAAGGCTCTGCTCCTAGGCGTCGTCCCCCGGCATTGTTTGGTAGACGGCACCTGGAGAAGTCCCTCTCTGTGCGAGCGAATTGGTCGTAGGGATGTATGGGGCAGGATGCGATCCCGCAGGTAGCTAATCACAAATTCTGATTTGTTCTCATATTTTTAGGATATTTTAAAATTGAGGTCACCTTAAAAATGACAATTCGGTGACAACCTTTAGAACAGTGCTTCCCAGTCTTTGCAATTTGAAGATGTGTGGACTTCAACTTCCAGAATTTCCCAGCCGTCGTTCTCATCTAGGTTGAGAAATATTGCACAAAAACACTGTATGAATTTTGGGAGTTGGAAGTTCACGTATCTTCAAGGTGGAGAAACACTGCTTTGGAGAGATTTGTACAAGCTGATTTAGGATATTTATACTGTATATACACACCCTTTAATCCAGTGGGTCTCAACCTTCCTAATGCTGTGACCCTTTAATACAGTTCCTCATATTGAGGTGACCCCCAACCATAAGATTATTTTATGTTTTCCGTATTTTTTCAAAAATATGTGTTGTCCGATGGTCTTAGGCGACCCCTGTGAAAGGGTCGTTCGACCCCACCAAAGGGGTCCCGACCCACAGGTTGAGAACCACTGCTTTAATCCAATTTGCAAGACTAGATGTGTGTGTATCCTTGTTTAGTTGGGTTGTCCCTTTTATTTTTCAAGTGTATGTGTGTGCCTATAATATACACATATACACCCTTATTTATCTGTATAGTTCCATTACTTTGGATTATACTCTACTCTTGCTGCAAATCTTAACCTAGGCCAGGAGTGTCAAACTCAAAGCCCGCGGATCAAATCCGGTCCCTGAGTGCTTAGATCTGGCCCGGGTCCCCCCCCAGCACCCCATGATCAAATATAACTCTGATGCAGCCCTCAATGAAATCAAGTTTGACACCCCTGATCTAGGCATCCTTGCTTAGTTTATGGCATATGGGTTCAACACTTGCAATAATTTGTTAGTGTATGCACATTGTGACTATGTGAGACAACCCAGGAGCAAATACAGTATACAGAGGTTTGTATTTAAATAGTGGTTTTATCCACAAAGCATATATACATACATGTACTTTTAGTCTAACCTCAAACAAACAGCAGTCAATTACAGCACAGAAGCACATGTGGAGAGAGTTACGTCCCAACAGGGCCTCTCTTATAATACATACTCTTAAAGTGGTAACAGTCAAATAACCTTGCTGATTCATTCCTACCATTGTATCATCATTACAATATTACAGCATCACAGCAGCTGGTCAGCTATTAAATCATCATTACCCTGACATAATTGCTAGTGTTACAGAAGAAGCCAAGCTAGATCTGAGGTTTATCGCCCAAAGTTTTCCCTGTTCCCTTCCCCTTCACATCCCCAACACCATTTATCAAGAAGTGTGTAATTAGGTATTACGAATTGTTTGGGGAAATGGTCCCTGCCTTTACAGCTGACTGATTCCTTTGCTGACCTTGAAACAGGTGGCTATTCTCACAGGATGGTTTCATTTCCTTATGGTAACCCATGGTAACCCTGCTGTCCCATTCCACAGCCCCGACTCCCCACCCCCTACCCCTCATGTTTCTATGGCGGGACGCCAGCAGCAGGCAGTACACAGAGTAACTGAATGGTAGCCCTGACGGTGATAGGATTCCCATATTGAACTAAGCCAAAACTAAGCAAAACTACCTTGTGACATGATATGATGGCTGAAGTTTACTGAAGTTGGGCTAGGACAACTTGCCACGGGACAAGAGTTACATTAATGTCAAAGAAATGTTGGAACATGGTCATTAAAGAAAGGATGCCAAAGGAGGGAGAAAATTAAATGTGAACGATGAAAATTAAAATATTTTTAAAATATTTGGTGGTGAGTTATCCCGCGATGAGTTGGCCATGGGAACTTGGCCACAGTGAGGTGCTCATGGCGAATTGGAATTGGTCACAGTGAGTTATCCCAGTCCATCTTTTCAGAATAGATGCCTGGGAAAACTTACCCTTTCCATCTAGGGTAAGGACAATTTCACGACAAACTATGATTCCATCTTCAGCACTTGAAATAATCTTGCCCCGTGATATAACTGTATGATTTTTGTATGATTCTCACGTACACAAGGTCTGACCTACTGCCACTGCGAGAGTCCCCCCTCTCGCAGGTATGGCCTCCTGCCCTTTCGAGGGCCCACCTTGAGGACGGGTTCATTAACCCAGAGAGGTGGCGGAAGCGCACATTGAGGGGTTTTTTAATTAATAGCTTTTTAAAAATTATAAGGGGTTCCAGGGATGGGGGGGGGAACAGGTCAGGAGGGATGGGAGAGCCAGGCATCTAGGTGTGGTCGAAGGAGGAGGGAGCGGAGTGGGGGAGGAGAGGGAAGATAGCATTCCTGTGCAGGGCTCTTTGATACCAACGGTCGTGGGGAGGGGCAGGTGCGAGGACAGATCAAGAGCGCGTAGTCGGTTGGGAGACCGGGGTTTTTGGTCATTCCCGGTCGTTTGTACCAACCCCTGCATACTAGGTGGTCAGGATCTACAGACCCAAGGCCTGAGACTGCTGTTATGCAATGCGAGGTCCGTTGTCAATAAGGCCCCCCTCATCCACGATCTAATTTTGGAGGGGGAGCCGGACCTCGCAGGAATAACCGAGACCTGGTTGGGCCACGAGGGAGGTCTACCCCTCGTGGAAATGTGCCCGCCAGGTTATCGAGCATTTCACCAGCCTCGGGCCCAGGGAAGGGGCGGCGGGGTAGCAGTGATTATCCGGGAAGACTTAGAGCCGAGAGAGTTCACCGTGCCACAGACATCCGGGTGTGAGTCCCTTGTCGTGAGATGGGGCCCAGGGAGGCAGTTGGGCCTGCTGATAGTATACCTGGCTCCTCGCTATACGTCAGCGGCCCTGCCTGAACTCCTTGAGCTGATCTCATCGGTGGCGGTTGAGACCCCCAAACTTTTAGTGATGGGGGATTTTAATCTGCCGTCGATGGGAGAAGCGTCTGAGGGGGTTCGGGAGTTCATGGCTTCCATGACAGCCATGGACCTGACCCAGTTAATTCAGGGCCCTACTCACGAGGGAGGCCACACGCTGGACCTTGTCTTTGTCTCTGGCCAGTGGATGAGTGATCTGGGAATAGGGGATCCTACCATTATTCCCCTGTCATGGTCGGATCACTCACTTCTCCGGCTGGACTTCCCTGGTGCTACCCCCCGCCGCGAGGAGGCGGAACTGGAAGGTATTAGATGGTTCCGCCCCAAGCGCCTGATGGAACCAGATAGGTTCCAGACGGAGCTTGGGTCACCTCCTGTGGACCTGACCCGCCCCCGAGTGGAGGACCTGGTAGACGCATGGAATAGTGCGACTACCGGGGCCCTAGACCGGGTGGCGCCTTTGCGGCCTCTCCTGCGGCGACGAACCACCCTGGCCCCTTGGTTTACCGAGGAGCTAAGGGTGATGAAACGCCACAAGAGACGCCTAGAGAGTCGTTGGAGATCCTCCCGTTCCGAATTTGACCGAGCACAGGCACGAGCCTATTTGAGGACGTACCTCGTGGCATTAAGAGAGGCCAAACGTCAACATTGCGCCGCTCTTATTGCGTCTGCAGATAACCGCCCTGCCGCCCTGTTTCGGGTGACTCGCTCCCTCTTGTTTGAGAGACCGCGGGAAGCCCCTTTACAGGGCAGAGCAGAGGAGTTTGGGAAATATCTACAGGACAAAGTCGCTCAAATCCGGATGGGATGGGCCCCTTTCAGTAGTTCAGTAGAGACGCCCGTGGCGAGTCTTGAGGGACCGCTTTGGGAGGAGTTTGACTCGGTTGCCATCGAGGATTTGGACAGGTTGCGTGGACGTCTGCGACCCACCACATGTTTATTGGACCCGTGTCCCTCCTGGCTTGTACTGGCATCCTGGGAGGTTACGCGCGACTGGCTCCTGGGCCTAGTGAATGCCTCGTTGGGTGAGGGGTCTCTACCGGCCGCCTTGAAAGAGGCGGTGGTGAGGCCTCTGCTCAAGAAGCCTTCCCTGGACCCAACGGACCTAGTCAATTATCGTCCAGTCTCCAACCTTCCTTTCTTAGCGAAGGTTGTAGAGAGTGTGGTGGTACAGCAGTTCCCACGTCACCTGGAGGAAAATGATTATCTAGACCCGCGCCAGTCCGGCTTCCGACCCGGGCACAGCACCGAGACGGCCTTGGTCGCATTGGTTGATGATCTCTGGAGGGCCAGAGATAGGGGTTGTTCCTCTATCCTGGTCCTATTAGATCTCTCGGCGGCGTTCGATACCATCGACCATGGTATCCTGTTGCACCGGCTAGAGGGGTTGGGAGTCAGGGGCACCGTTTTACGGTGGTTTGGCTCCTACCTCTCTGACCGGACGCAACGTGTGTTGGCAGGGGAGCAGAGATCGACCCGGAGGCCACTCACATGTGGAGTGCCACAGGGATCGGTGCTCTCGCCTCTCCTGTTCAACACATACATGAAACCGCTGGGCGAGATCATCCGTGGTTTTGGGGTGGGATATCATCTGTATGCTGATGATACTCAGCTATACATTTCCACCCCGAACCACCCCAATGAGGCCGTCGAAATGATGTCCCGGTGTTTGGAGGCCGTACGGGTCTGGATGGATGGCAACCGACTAAAACTCAACCCTTCCAAGACAGAGTGGCTGTGGCTTCCGGCCTCCCGGTTCAACCAGGTGCTTCCATCTCTGGCCATCGGGGGCGTGCAACTAGCCCCCATGGAACAGGTGCGCAATTTGGGCGTCCTCCTAGATGCCCGGCTGTCCATGGATGACCATGTAACAGCCGTGGCAAGGGGGGCGTTCCATCAGGTCCGCCTGATGCGCCAATTGCGCCCCTTATTGGACCGGGATGCCCTACGCACAGTCACCCATGCGCTAGTGACGTCTCGCCTGGACTACTGCAATGCTCTCTACATGGGGCTTCCCTTGAGATGCACTCGGAGACTACAGTTGGTCCAGAACGCGGCCGCGCGGGTGATTATGGGGAGGACTAGATACTCCCCTGTAACACCTCTCCTGCGCGAGCTGCACTGGCTTCCTGTGGTCTACCGAGTGCGTTTCAAGGTTTTGATTATGATCTTTAAAGCGCTTCATGGCACAGGGCCTAGTTACATGCAGGATCGCATCCTGCCCCACACATCCCTACGACCAATTCGCTCACACAGAGAGGGACTTCTCCGGGTGCCGTCCGCCAAACAATGTCGGGGGGCGACACCCAGGAGCAGAGCCTTCTCTGTGATGGGCCCAGCCCTGTGGAATGACCTCCCCCGTGACATCAGGATTACTTTTTAAGATTAGAATTATTTATTTCTTAGCACAGTCTATTTCCTCCTCCAATGTATCTTAAATGCAGTTTAAACGTATTTAATTATTGTGAATGTTTTTATTATTGACTGTACACCGCCCCGAGTCCCTTTTTGGGAGAGGGGCGGTCTAAAAATCTAAGAAATAAATAAAATAAATAAACTTCCGATCTCCGCTCCTTCCGTGTACAGCTGAAGACCCACCTCTTTCAATTATCTGGCCTGGCTCAACCGTAATTTTTCTCACTCCTCCTGACTGTCTTTTTAAATTTTAAATTTTAATTGTACATTGGGTTTTTTACAATTGGGGTATTTTAATGGTGATTTTTAACTGTCTAAATGTTGTAATTGGTTACCTCCTCCGTGCATGTGTGTCTTTGTATTTTTGTATGTTTATGTGTTTGTACACATGTTTCTATGTTCTATATGCCCATTGTACGCCGCCCCGAGTCCTGCCTGGAAAGGGAGCGGCTAATAAATTCAAATTTATTATTTATTATTATTAAAATAGTTATTGACCAGATCCAGGGATGGGCTGCTACAGGTTCGTCCTGTTTCGGGAGAACCTGTAGCTAACATTATGGCCGGTTCAGAGAATCTCCAAATGCCCCCTGCCCCACCCCTCCCACCTCGCTCCTCCCAGGATTCTCCACGTGGCGCATTTTGGATGCGAGATAAGTGCAAGGCCCACACGGAGGCTCGGGGAAGGGGGAAAACAGGCCTCTCAGAAGTTCTAGAAGACCAGAAATGAGCCCATTTCCAGCCTCTGGAGGGCCTCTGGAGCCTGGGGGAAGCAGTTTTCACCCTCCCAGAGTCTTGAGGAAAGCCTCCGGAGCCTGGGGAAGGAGAAAACACTCCCCCCACCACCCGTAGTGCAGGAGGCCGACTAGGTCACACCCATTATGGCCACGCCCACCCAGCAACCGGGCAGAGAATCCGTTTTTGAAATTTTTGAAGCCCACCCTTGACCAGATCTGTAACAAGTCAGTTGCTATATATTGTTCTATTGAAATTGCTAATATCTTTCAATCTTAGGTCTGGAAAAAACCCTAGAAAACCAAGGGAAAGATAAAGACATAGACATGAATGAGGTAACCTCTGTGCTACTGCTACTGTTTCTGATTGTTAGATTAATTATTGACTAGATTAATATATGCCATTTTTAATACCAGAAAGAGTGGCATTGCAGATGGTGACGAAGCGACCTGTTTCTCAAGTGCAAGCAGTTATAAATTTAAAACATACAGTATATTTGGGTATTAGGCCAGTTCCTTCAGAGAGTAGTGGGGGTTTATATGCATTGCCCCCTTCAACTCTTTGTCTCCCATGCATAAAGTGGCTGCAAATAAAGCCAGTTTAAGAAATGGCTTTTGGGATTCCAATCTTTCCTTTGCTCTGGCAACAATACTTTGGCACCTGAAGAGGAAGATGAAAAGATTCCCCCTTTCGTTTCACCTCACCCATTTCTGTCCTGCTAAAACATATAAAGAACAGTTGCTGGAATTGGGTATTTGCACTTTGATGAAAAGGAGGACTAGGGGTGACATGATGGCAGTGTTCCAATATTTGAAGGGGGGCGCCACAAAGAAGAGGGAGCCAAGCTATTCTCCAAAGCACCTGAGGGCAGGACAAGAAGCAATGGAGGGAAACTAATCAAGGAGAGAAGCAACTTAGCACTGAGGAGAAATTTCCTGGCAGATAGAACAATTAATCCGTGGAACAGCTTGCCTCCAGAAGTTGTAATTGCTCCAACACTGGAAGTCTTTAAGAAGATGTTGGATAACCAGTTTCCTGCCTAAGCAAGGGGTTGGACTAGAAGACCTCCAAGGTCCCTTCCAACTCTGTTATTCTATTCTATTCAGGCTCATTCCTTGAAGGCAGTTTTAGACCTGCACCTATGCAGATTTAAATGCTTCCAAGTAAGGTCCCTCAAGACTTTGGAAGTAGAGATCTACTACAGGTAGCCCCTGAGTTACAACCACAACTGAGCCCAAAATTTCCCTTGCTAAATGAAACATTTGTTACGTGCGTTTCGCCCCATTTTACTAATCTTTCTTGCCGAGGTTGTTAAGTGAATCACTGCAGTTGTTAAGTGAGTAACGAGGTTGCAAAAGGTGATCACGTGACCCTGGGACACCGCAACCATCATAAATATGTGTCAGTTGCCAAGTGTCTCAGTTTTGATCACGTGATCATAGGGATGATGCAACGGTTGTATGTGTGAGAAATGGTCATAAGTCATTTTTTGCAGTGCCGTTGTAACTTGGAATGGTCACTAAAGAACTGCTGTAAGTCAAGGACCACCTGAAGTGGTAAGCAGTGAGTACTAATCGGTGAATGCCTCTGTGTGTGTTGCATAAGGGCCTGTGTTGTTGTGTTGCTGGTATTGGCTCTCTTGTGTTTTGGAGCCCAATGTCTTCAGTATACAGGTAGCAATAGCACTTAAACTTATATACCGCTTTACAGTGCTTTACAGCCCGCACTAAGCGGTTTACAGAGTCAGCATATTTGCCCCCAAGAATCTGGGTCCTCATTTTACCCACCTCGGAAGGATGGAAGGCTGAGTTAAACTTGAGCTGGTCAGGATCGAACTGGTAGCAGTGGGCAGAATTAGCCTTCAATGCTGCATTCTAACCACTGTGCCACCACGGCTCATCAAGGTAGTCCTTGACTTACGACCGTCTGTTTAGTCACCATTCAAAGATAAATGGCACTGGAAAAAATGACTTATGACTATTTTTCACATGACTGTCACAGCATCCCCATGATCACATGATCAAAATTTGAGTACTTGTCACCTGGCATGTATTTATGGCAGTTGCGGTGTCCCAAAGTCACATTTAACCTTCCCAGGTGGCTGCTGATGGGCAAAGTCAATGGGGGAAAACCAGATTTGCTTAACAACCACATGGTTCACTTAACTGCAGTGATTCATGTAACACCTGGCTCCTTTGTGGTGATAAGTCAAGGACTACTTGTACTTAAAAGAGCCTGCGACAGACATTAGGGATGTTCCTTTGCTGCCCCCTGGTGGTCTTCTGGATATTCTGCATCCCATGAGAAAAGTTCATCTTCCTTCCTAGGTCCTTACCACTTCCTATAGAGCAGGGATGTCAAACTCGTGGCCCGTGGGCCAGATGCGTCACATACTGGCCATGCCCAAGTTCAGTTTAGCAAAGGGGGGGAGGTCACGATATGTCATGTGATGAGTTCGACAGTTCTGCTATAGAGGGATGATTGAGAGCATCCTGTCCTGTTGCCTGACAGTCTGGTTTGGAAGCATTATTTTTTTCAGAGAGGAAGGTGGTGCAGAGAGTGGTGAGGACAGCAGAAAAGATCATTGGTAGTTCCCTTCCTTCTATCCGGGACATAGCACACAAGTGATGCTTGAGCAGGGTCCAGAGGATTGTCTGGGACACTAGACATCCTCTTTATGACCTGTTTTCCTTTTGGAAGGAGTTTTCGTGGTATCCGAAGCAGAACATCAAGATTCAGTCAGTTTTATTCCATTCATTGTTCTCCCCGACAGGAAATTTCTCCTTATTTGTAAATTGTTCTCTCTCCGTAGTTTCCATCCATTGCTTCTTGTCTTGCCTTCAGGTTCCTTGGAGAATAGGTTGACCCCAGGGGTGGGTTCTAGCAGTCTTTACTGCCGGTTCGCTTGTGCGATAAAAATTGCCTCTGCGCATGCGCAGAAGCAAAAAACAAGCTGGTGGCACCTACAGGAGAACCAGTACAGGGGCGTGGCAGGCCTGGGTCGCTGCTGGTTCCAGTGGCCCAGGCCACCAAACCACTACCAGTTCGAACTGGTCTGAAATGGTAGGAACCCACCACTGGTTGATCCCCTCTTCTTTGGGGGAGCCCCTGATTTGCACGTCGCTATCCTAAGATCTGAGTTCTCCAGTGAGAAAACATCAAAATAACTCTTTAACTAATCTTGGAAGAATTGGAAGGAAACTTGTAGGTTATCTAGTCCAACCCCGACACACACACCCCGCTGCCCAAGCTGGAGACCCTACACCATTTCTGACTGATAGCAATCCAGTCTCTTCTTGAAAGCTTTGACTATACAGTGTGGTCATTAACCTGAGTTAAAATTCAGTAACTTGGATGGTGGTTGAAAAAGTTTGCTATATATTGACCGCAGGGGCCTTGGTCTTTTGATCTCTCTTTCTCCCCCTTCTGTTTTTTTTTAGGGAGCAGAAGGAATCCAATACTCAGTGCTACAGCTCAAGGAGCCAGAGAAATGCCAGAGTCAGAAAAAGGAGGAGACGCCTGCTGTCATCTATGCAGAAATGCCCACAAGCAATTGTTCGAAGAGCTGATATGACCCAAAGGCTGATATACGATCCTTCGGTGCAACGTTTGTCAACCACGGAAGCTTGAAGATGGTTGGACCTCAATTCCCAAAACTTATACAATTCTTTGGTGTAGTGTGTCTCAACCGTGGCTGCTTGAAGATGGGTGGACTTCAACTCCCAGAATTCACACAATCCTTTAGAGCAGGGATGTTACTAGCAATAGCACATAGACTTATATACCGCTTCACAGTGCTTTTACAGCTGGTGACCCCAAATTTAAAGGAATGTCATCTTCAGGATCTCTCTGCTAAACCTTTTCAGTGATGGTCTCCACCTCTGGGACAACTTACCTTCAAAATTTGTCCACCCCTCCCTGTAGCAATAGCACTTAGACTTATATACCGCTCCATAGCACTTGAACAGCCCTCTCTAAGCAGTTTACAGAGTCAGCGTCTCGCTCCCAACAATCTGGGTCCTCATTTGACCCACCTCGGAAGGATGGAAGGCTGAGTCAACCTTGAGCCTGGTGGGATTCGAACTGCTGAACTGCAGCTATCAGTCAGCCGAAGTATCCTGCAGTACTGCACTCTAACCACTGTGCCACCTAAACTCGATTTCATTGAGGGCTGCATCAGGGTTGTTTTTGACCTTGGGGGGGGGGGGGCGTGGGTACAGCATGGCTGGGGAGGGGCACGTGGGCAGCTCGACATTACTCATATTGGGGGCACCTGTGGTGGCCAAGTGCAAAGGCAGGATTTCTCTCTTCTAATCTTTCCTCCTTTTTCTTTTTCTTTCCTCTTTCCCTTTCTCCTTCCCTGTCCCTTTTTCGATGCTGAAATGCAAAAGGGGAAACATTTCTCATTTTGTTTTCTTTTTAGTTTGTTTTGCTAGACTTCTGCCAGCAAAAATGAAGCTTTCTGGGGGGGGGGGGAAGCTGTGTTTGGGCCTCCGAGGCTCCGTTTTTGGCTGTGATGGGCTCCTGCAGCTC
The DNA here is from genome assembly GCF_964273705.1 of Natrix helvetica. Classification (NCBI taxonomy): domain Eukaryota; kingdom Metazoa; phylum Chordata; class Lepidosauria; order Squamata; family Natricidae; genus Natrix; species Natrix helvetica. Next base: position 347,643,302 of record NC_138548.1, read on the forward strand.
GCTGGCAGAGGCACCATGGGCCAGTCCTTCACTGTTTCCAGGGGAGCCCCGCAGGCCAGATCTAAACACCCACAGGCCTGATGCAGCCTGCGGGCCTTGAGTTTGACACCTCTACTTAAGAGCAATGTTTCCCAGCCTCATTGAGGGGCTGGAGAATTCTGGGTGTTGAAGTCCACCTATCTTCAAGCTGCCAAAGTTGAGAAACGCTGCTCTAGTGAGCCTAAGGGTCCTGCAGAAGTTTTCATTGCTAAGGTTGGCAAGAAACTCGATTCTACAGTGATCAACCAAACCAACCTGTGGATTGGATTACAAGTAGTCCTCGACTTATAACCACAATTGAGCTCAACATTTCTGTTGTTAAGTGAGACGTTTGCTCATGAGTTTTGCCCTATTTTACGACCTTTCTTGCCACAGCTGTAAAGTAAATCACTGCTGTTACTAAGTTAGTAACCTGGTTGTAAAGCGAATCTGGCTTCCCCGTGGACTTCGCTTGTCAGAAGGTTGCAAAAAAATAAAAAAGATCACATGACCTTAGGACACAGCAACGGTCTTAAGTATGAGTCAGTTGGCGAGCATTTTAATTTTGATCACAGGATCCTGACGATGTGGCAAAGTTCATGAGTGTGAAAAATGGTTGTAAGTTGTGTTAAAAGTGGGGCTCGAATGAAGAGGAAGGACTCAGCATAGTGACTACAGCTCTTTATTGCAGGCTTAGTACATCCTGCATGCCTGCTGTCAGACAGCTCCCTCTCTTAAAGGGAGCTGTCTGTCAGCCCAACCACTCAGCTTGCTCTATTTTCCCACCAGTAGCAAGAGCCAATGAATTTAAACCTTCTTGCTTGGCAAGCGAACGGGAGTGAAGCCTACGTCCCAGGATTCACTCCCTATTAACATATCTAACAAGTTTAAACCTTCTTGCTTGGCAAGCGAACCGGAGTGAAGCCTACGTCCCAGGATTCACTCCCTATTAACCTATCTAACAAGTTGCTTTTTTCAGTGCCTGTTGTGGCCCGTCAGCTGCCAGCAGAGCTATCAGCAGAGTCAGATGAGGAGGTGGGGGGAGCGGGAGCCTGGGCCAGCTTCAGAGCCTTTGAAAGGCTCTGATGAGGAAGCAGAATGTGAGACAGAGGTAGAGCCGTAGCCTTCCGTCCTCCCCCAGGTGGAGAGACAGCTGTCTTTGGGGCCTGAGCTGAGTGAGGGGGAGGAACAGATCGGGCCCATCCCAGATGCATGTATGTGCAGAGAGGAAAGGAGAGGAGAGCAAAGGAAAACAATAAGCCGGCTCTCAGGGAAAATAAGTTGTAGATGCTAGCCAGCCTCTCCCTGGCTGGGAAATAAATAGTAGGGGGTTGGAAGTGGCCAGTTGTCACATATAAACGTTCACTTCTAGGATACAGGAAGCAATTCGGATTTTTTGGCCAGGTCTGTTGGAACTAATTACGTTTGATTTTTTATTTTTTTATCCTCATGAAATAAAAGACTGTTCCTACCCTGTTTGAAAAGAGGTTTGTTTGTACTCATGAGTAAGCGGCTTACCATTACTTGCTAAGGCTGGGTCAAAACAGTGCCATTGTAACTTTGAATGGCCACTAAATGAAGTAGTGTAAAGTTGAGGACTATCTGTACAAGCAGGATGACATTATACCAGTAAACCTCATTGAGATGAGAGAAAGCAGACGATCAACAGTGGAGGCAGAGAAGATCACCTGTAGGAATGTAAAATGCAAAATGTATTTTTGGTCGCATTTATAATATTTTTGTTTTGCACAGTTTTTTCTTCTATGTCTAAATAAATGTTAGTGGATCTGTCACTCAAGTAGTCACAGTTTACTCAAGAGTCATTTTGTTCTGGTCAACTTATCGTCTAGGGATAACATTGAGGATTGCACTCTCCATTTACAATATTATTGTTGTGGCCTGCCAGTGGCCAGTGGATCTGGCAGCAGATTCGGACAGTGAGGAGGTTGGGGAGGAACATGGGCCAGTCCTGGAGTCTGGGGAAGGCTCTGATGAGGGCTCTATGTCAGAGGCAGAGAGGGGGCCAGGGCCATCTGACAGTTATCAGCTGCCTTTGGAGTCAGACATCAATGAGGCAGATGAATAGCTGGAGCCTATTCCCAGTGTGCGCATGCACAGAGCTGCCAGGAGAAGGGAACAGTTAAGGAACAATGGTCGACTCGGGAGTAAAGCCACAGGTGGACAGTGAATGGCCCCTCCCATAGGGAATAAAGAGAAGTGAAATGGGAGTTTGCAGGAGACAATTAGTTCAGTTCATGAGGGTGAAGATCTCTTCCTGACTTCTTGCCAAGTATTGTCTGCTACAGAGTGGCGTTTGGAAGATATCGACCTGGCAGCTCTCCAAGCCTGATAAAGGTCTGTAGTTGTGAAATCTCTTGAAAGACTGTTGGCCGGGACTTATTTATTTATTTATTATTTATTTTATTAAATTTATAGACCACCCCCTCTCCCCAAAGGGACTCAGGGCGGTGTACTTTGCTGGCGAGGAATTCACTTTAAACGAAATAAAAGGGGTTTTTATTGGGATGAGGACTCAGCTTCATGCTTTTGGGAAGCTTAGGTCAGGACAATTACCTTGCTGTTAGGAGACAAACTTTCCTTTGTGTTTCTGGTGCATATCAACAACATATACAGGAAGGAAAGAAAGACCTCTGGAATCCACGGCTGGTGCAGAATATTTATTACATTTATAACATCATGTTAAGAAATGACTTCTGTTTTTCTACCGCAACCATAAATTTACATTAAATTTACAAGGAGTTTTAAAAAAAGGACAGGGCCTCCAAGTACATTTCAATCTGTGTGGTTGTAGGAAAGTAGTAATAGCAATAGCACATATGTACCGCTTCACAGTGCTTCATAGCCCTCTCTAAGCGGTTTACAGAGTCAGCCTATTTCCCCCAACCATCCGGGTCCTCATTTTACCCACCTTGGAAAGATGGAAGGCTGAGTCAACCTTGAGCCTGGTGAGATTTGAACTGCTGAATTGCAGTCAGCTGGCAAACAGCAGAAATAGCCTGCAGTACTGCACTCTAACCACTGTGCCGCCACGGCTCAACTATGACTTATCCCACCCTTCTGAAAGGAAACATGTCGTCAAGGAAAACTCTCATTCAGTATTCGGCGCTGGGAAGACTTGCTTGGTCCTGTGCCTGATGGGCTCCATACCATGCTGTTAGAAGCAGAGTCCAGGTGAAGCTTAACAGGTAACACCGTCAGGTAAAAGGTGCAATCTTCAAGTGCATTTGGAAGGGATGAAACAATCAAACAATCACAGCATATACTGTGGCATTGTCTGGGGTCTGAACAGGGGGAGATTTTCCTTGGAGATGTTGCAGCTGAGCATAATAAAGGGAAGCAGATCTCTGGAAAGGAAAGCAGCATTAGATAAATGGTTAGAATATTAATACTAGCACTGATGATATTGCCCAGTGGGGTAATGAAATGTCTGCGAGAAATCAACCAAACTCAGAAACCACCAAAGTGCCCCACCATTCAACTCCAGGCTACAAATATTATCTTTTATTGGTTAGAATCGGGCGGGATTCAGCCGGTTTGGACCCGTTCGGACGAACAGCATGCTAATTTTACATCTAGTTGGACGAACCAGTAGTTGCAAGGACTGCCTGGCCCTACACATCCCTCCCCTCCTCTCCCAGGAGTCTCCACCTGGCCCGTTTTGGATGCCAGGTAAGTGCAGGGCCCACACGGAACTTCTGGGAGGGCAAAAAATAGAAGTTCCAAAATGCCTGGAAACAGGCCCATTTCCAGCCTCCAAGAGCCTCCACAGTCCTGGGAGGCTGTTTTCACCAGAGAGCCTTCACAGTCCTGGGAGGCTGTTTTCACCAGAGAGCCTTCACAGTCCTGGGAGGCTGTTTTCACCCGCCCTCCAGAGCCCGGGAAGGGCGAAAAATGGGTCTTCTGGAAGTTCCAGAAGCCCGTAAATGGGCCCGTTTCCAGCCTCTTGGAGGCTCAAGGAAAGCCACCGGAGCCTGGGGAGAGTGAAAACGCCTCCCCCGGCCTTGGTGCAGGAGACTGAGTAGGCCATTCTCACTGTTAGGGATGTAACCCTAGGCTTGGCTTGGCAATGTATATAAGCTATGATTACTTTACTGTTAATTTAAATGCTTAAGAGATGTGATTGGTTTGTTACATCAAGCAGCCATAAGAGGGAGCCAGAGTGGCTGTTAGCTCTCTGTTTTGTTAGAAGCTGATCGGTGTATACTGAGGTATTGTGGTTTGCTACTGTTTAGCTATACTTTGTGTGTTAGACTGACTATTTTGATAACTGAATTACTGAACCGTGTATGACTTAGACTGTTAACCGGACTCTGAATATCTCTATATTTCTACATAGTAAATTACTATATTTTTATACTATTCAGTGTCTCTGTATGCTGGTTTGTGCGTTTTCTTCCATACCACTCTCATTACGCTTCTCTGCATACTCGCTATCCTAATGGGAAGCTAATTACTTAACATTCACCATGGCCATGCTCATCCAGCAACCAGGCAGAGAACCGGTTGCTAAAATTTTTGAATCCCACCACTGGTTAGAATACCGAACAAACCTATTAGACTGCAGCCCTCGGATGTAACTCAAGGAGTAACTCTACTGAAACGTTAATATTTGTGATGAGTGCAATTATGGAAATATGGCATAACACCTTGAACTACCCAAGTTTATTCTAACCATAGTGTGCTCCCAGGAACATCCAGCTGATAGTTACCTCATCCAGACTCTCTTGTTTGCCTATTTTCTCCTTTCTAATCGGATTTCTCGCGGAAGGAAAATCTTGAGGTGGTGGAGTCCCAATGAGCAAGATAAGAAAAAAGAAAGAAAGAAATGGACACAGTGAAAGGAGAATAAAATAAAGGGAAAGATGGAAGTACAGATTTGGTCTAGAAAATGTCCAAGGTCTCTACAGGTAGTCCTCGACGTATGACCACAATTGAGCCCAAAATTTATGTTGCTAGGTTTTGCCCCATTTTATAACTTTTCTTGCCACATTGGTTGAGTGAATCACTGCAGTTCTTAAGTAAGTAGCACGGTTGTTAAGTGAATCTGACTTCCCCATTGACTTTGCTCATCGGAAGGTCACAGAAAGGAATCACAAGACATGCGACCATCATAAATATGAGTCAGTTGTCAAGCATCCGAATGTCAATCACAGGACCATGGGGACGCTTCAACGGGCATAAGTGTGAAAAACGGCCATAAGTCATTTTTTTCTAGTGCCATTGTAACTTCGGACGGTCAGTAAGTGAACGGCTGTAAGTTGAGGACTACCTGTATTAGCTGGCAGCCCTGGAGATGCAATACAATAATACAATATAATAGCAGAGTTGGAAGGGACCTTGGAGGTCTTCTAGTCCAACCCCCTGCCTAGGCAGGAAACCCTACACCGTTCCAGACAAATGGCTATCCAACATCTTCTTAAAGACTTCCAGAGTTGGGGCATTGACAACTTCTGGAGGCAACTTCTGTTCCACTGATTAATTGTTCTAACTGTCAGGAAGTTACTCCTCAGTTCTAAGTTGCTTCTCTCCTTGATTAGTTTCCACCCATTGCTTCGTGTTCTGCCTTCAGGTACTTTGGAAAATAGTTTGACTCCCTCTTCTTTGTGGCAACCCCTGAGATATTGGAACAATGCTATCATGTCTCCCCTAGTCCTTCTTTTCATTAAACTAGACATACCCAGTTCCTGCAACCGTTTGTTTTAGTCTCCAATCCCCTAATCATCTTTGTTGCTCTTCTCTGAACTATTTCTAGAGTCTCCACATCTTTTTTACATCGTGGCGACCAAAACTGACTGCAGTATTCCAACTGTGGCCTTACCAAGGCATTATAAAGTGGTATTAACACTTCACGTGGTCTTGATTCTATCCCTCTGTTTATGCAGCCTAGAACTGTGTTGGCTTTTTTGGCAGCTGCTGCACACTGCTGGCTCATATTTAAATGTTTGTCCACTAGGACTCCAAGATCCCAGGAGCCAGGAAAAAAACGGCTCTAATAAATCTATGCTTTGAGGAATATGCCTACCTGGGAGTTTTGATTTTGTCGAGGGAACCCTGACATTAACTCGACTCCAACTCAGTCATTGCTCTATGACTGTAGGAAGGAGCAACAGAAATAGTTCAGTGTCATTTTGAAAAAGATTCAAAACGTTCCATTTAATAACGAAAATATTCTGCAAGGAGAGGGATTGTCCAGAAATATTGCTTAAAAAGAACCAGTGAGAAAGACTTCTCCATTCACTCCTTACCTGTAGGCTCCGTTCTTTCACCAGTAGCCCTAGAAAGAATTTTTTTAAAAAAAAATTAGAGTGGCACTATATGATAATCAATATGGCAAGACCAGCTAAAATAGCATCCTCTTCCTGATTAAACTCCTTTCTGAATAAGCAGACTTGGCAACATTTCCTACATACTGAGAGTAGTAGATTTAAACTTTAGTTTTAGGGCCGTGTTGTAGGTCAATGGCATGTTCAATTCTGTGCTTACAATTGTATCGTAGATGGGACCAGGGGTGGGCTTCAAAAAATATAGCAAGGCGTTCTCTGCCCGGTTACTAGGTGGGCGTGGCCATGGTAGGTGTGGTCTAGTCAGGCTCCTGCACCACGGCGGGGGGGGGGCGTTTTTGCCCTCCCCGTGCTCCAGAGGTTTTCCTTGAGCCTCCGGGAAGGCGAAAATGGCCTCCACAGGCTCCAGGCCCTCATTTCCAGACTTCCTGAACTTCCAGTAGGCACATTTTTCACCTTCCCCAAGCCTCCACGCACTCCCTGCACTGCATCCAAAACGGGCCACATGGGGACTCCTGGGAGGGGCAGGGTGGGCAGGGCCAGCCAGCAGTGGGATTTGGGGGTTTTCCAAACTGCACAGAATCTTAGCTAGAGGTTGTCCTGAACTTCTCCAGCAGCCGAACCCTGGATGGGACCTCATACATTTATTCGGTGAGCGGCGCACGCACTCACCGAAACTGGTTGCATCCCACCACTGCCTGAAATATCCCTCCCTCCCCCCCCATGACATGAAGGTTATTTCATGATGAGTCAAGCACAATGTCTTCGTTCAACTCACCTTGGAGTGTTGTTCTGAGGACACCTGGAGGAAAGTGAGAGTAGAAATACAAGCAATGAAATCATTCCTAAAAACAAGGTATGTTTCCAACGCCCATTAATTGCAGCCAGTAATAAGGAGCATATCACGTGATGGTATATTGGGAGTACGCTTTTTAGGGATGTCCCTCTAATAGCTTTTGGAGTTAACCCTCCCCATGGTTGGCTCTTACTAGAAGAGGTATGAGTTTCTAAATTTAACAAGCTTTTTAATGATTAATGATTTCATTTTAATGACCAGCGGCAATTTGGCTTAGCAGCAAATGGGAGACAAATGAAATTACGGATAATCCTCAATGTTCAACAACTGGGGTCCAAATCTGTGTTGCTTAAGCAAGACTGTTGATGAGGGAGTAATAGCTGATTTTCTGCTATGCATTTAAGTGAAACACTACCATTGTTATGTAAATCACATGGTCGTTAAAGCGAATCCAGCTTCCCCTGTTGACTTTTCTTGTCAGAAGCTGGCTGGGAAGGTGGAAAATGGTGGTCACATGACACTGCAAATCATTATTAAAACATGTCAACCAAACTTTGATCACAGGACTATGGGGATATTGCAACAGTCATGAATGTGAGGAGGACCAGTTGTAAGTCACTTTTTCAGTGCCATTGTAATTTCAAACAGTCGCTAAATGAAGTGGAGAGGGGAGTAATACCTGGTTGAAAGTCTATGGAGATCCTCAGTCATTCAGGTCATGATTGTCCCAAAGGTGCTTTTTCAAGAGGCAACTGGACTTTCTGGTTTTTCTTTGAAAAATCCACCATCCAGTCAGAGCTGAAGAAGCATCTTGGATGAGAGGGGAAATGTCCTTAAAGAAAAACCAGAAAGTCCAGTTTCCTTTTCAATAAGCACCTTTGAGACATAAGGTAAAGGTAAAATTTAAATACGAGCCAGCAGTGTGCAGCAGCTGCCCAAAAAGCCAACACAGTCCTAGGCTGCATCAACAGAGGGATAGAATCAAGATCACGTGAAGAGTTAATACCACTTTATAATGCCTTGGTAAGGCCACACTTGGAATACTGCATTCAGTTCTGGTTGCCACGATGTAAAAAAGATGTTTAGACTCTAGAAAGAGTGCAGAGAAGAGCAACAAAGATGATTAGGGGACTGGAGGCTAAAGCATACGAGGAACGGTTGCAGGAACTGGGTATGTCTAGTCTGATGAAAAGAAGGACTAGGGGAGACATGATAGCATTGTTCCAATATCTCAGGGGTTGCCACAAAGAAGAGGGAGTCAAACTATTCTACAAAGCCACTGAGGGTAGGACAAGGAGCAATGGGTGGAAACTAATCAAGGAGAGAACAACTTAGAACTGAGGAGAAACTTCCTGACAGTTAGAACAATTAATCAGTGGAACAGAAGTTGCCTCCAGAAGTTGTGAATGCCCCAACACTGGAAGTCTTTAAGAAGATGTTGGATAGCCATTTGTCTGAAATGGTATAGGGTTTCCTGCCTAGGCAGGGGGTTGGACTAGAAGACCTCCAAGGTCCCTTCCAACTCTGCTATTGTATTATTGTAAATGTTCCTCTCACACATGCCTGTTAGTTGCTCCAGACTCTAGGGGGCGGTGCTCATCTCTGTTTCAAAGCCGAAGAGCCAGCACTGTCCAAAGATGTCTCCATAGTCATGTGACTGGCATGGCTAAACATCGAAGAATACCTTCCCACCAAAGGTGGTTCCTATTTTTTCTACTTGCATTTTTACGTGCTTTTGAATTGCTAGGTTGGCCGAAGCTGGGACAAATAACGGGACCTCACTCCATTACGTGGCGCAAGGGATTTGAAACGTCGAACTACCGACCTTTCTGATCGACAAGCTCAGCGTCTTAGCCACTGAGCCACCACGTCCCAACAATATTGAGACATACCTGGGTGAAAACGCATCACTTCGCTCCCATCAATGTTCTTCACAAAAGCATTTTGACCCACCTGTCTGAAAAATCTTTTTTCCAAAAATACAAGGTCACACTCAGGGCAGCTGTGATCAGAGCCAGACCAGCTAACAGCAGCATCCAAATCCAGGTAGCAATTCTATCCACAGCATGGCGTCCCTGTGTAACTTCGGTCCTCTGAATAGTAGTGGGACTTGACCAATCAGATAATGCTGACTGGGTGGGCTGAATAGAATCAATATCTTCAGGAACTGTTGGGACAGCGACAAAGGAGTGAAAAATACAATATCTATCGCCTATGGAGATTCTTAGTCATCCAGGCCACGGGTGCTTTTTTCAGGAGGCAACTGGATTGTCTTGTTGTTGTTTTTCCTTTGGAAGACGTTTCGTTTCTCATCCAAGAAGCTGCTTCAGCTCTGATTGGAATGGAAGGATTTGTACCCCTTGCAGACAGCTAGTCATTTGCATCCTTTTAGCCAATAAGGCCACCTGAAGGTTTATGTGTGTCCTCAGTGTAGTATTCAGCAGGTTCTGACCAGTTCTGGAGAACCGGTAGCGGAAATTTTGAGTAGTTCAGAGAACCGTAAATACCACCTCTGGCTGGCCCCGCCCCCATCTATTCCCTGCCTCCCGAGTCCCAGCTGATCGGGAGGGAATGGGGATTTAGCAGTAACCTTCCCCTGGAGTGGGGAGGGAATGGAGATTTTACAGTATCCCACCAAGCCACGCCCAGAGAACCGGTAGTAAAAAAAATTGAATCCCACCTGAGTAGTACAAATGGGTGTGGAGCCTTCTTGGAACCACTGAAAGGACTGTGTTGTAAAGGATATATTACTTTTCAAGCACTTTCCATCTTCTGACAGGGTTTCCGATTTTAAAGTCTTTTCATTACAGGCAGTCCTCAACTTAACGCACAATTGAGTTCAAACTAAGTAAGACATTTGTTAAGTGAGTTTGACCCCATTTTACTATCTTTTTTTTTTGCCACAGTTGTTAACAAAATTACTTCAGTCATTAACTATCCTGGTTTGTTAAGAGGATCCGGCTTCCCCATTGACCTTGCTTGTTGGAAGGTCGCAAAAGGTGATCACATGATCCCGGGGTATTGCAACCGTCATAAATACGAGTCAGTTGCCAAGCATCTGGATTTGGATCATGTGACAATGGGGTTGCTGCAACGTTTGTAAGTGTGAAAAACCGTCACTTTTTTTTGGTGCCGTTGTAACTTTGAATTTACTACACGAATGTAAGTCAAGGACTACCAGACAGAGAAATGGACAGTGATGGTTCTCCGGAAGGAATCTGAAGGCCTGATTTTGTCTCTCTTCAATATTTGAAGGGGAAATCAAATAGGTTTTCCACCCTTGGCACATCTAGCTCTATCACTGATGGGAAGGAGCCATATCTGCTGAACATTTCCCCTCTTTGTGCAACTCTTTAATGCAGGGGTCTCCAACCTTAGCAACTTTAAGCCTGGAGGACTTCAACTCCCAGAATTCTGGGAGTTGAAGTCCTCCAGGCCTAAAGTTGCCTGTGATGACCCGGGGGCGTGGCGCAAAGGCAACACGGCCAAAGAACTGCTATGAGTCCCTTTATGAACACCAACTGTGCCCCCAACATTCCTTTCAACTCTCCGGCCTGGAGAAAAGCTTTTCCACAAACCTGTAACAGCCTTTGGATGAAAAACCTCCAGTCCAAGCATTGTAAGCAGAAAACTTCCAACTATAAATCCACAACAAGGCAAGGTAAGGTAATAAATCCAGCAGGGCAAGTAAGATAAGGAGTTCCAGAACTGAAGTAGCATGGCAGTAAATCAAACCAGTTGGGAGGATGCCAGGAACTCAGATAAGCAGTTAACACCAGATGAACTCAGAGTTTGTTCCCAACAACTGCACCGCCCATTTGTGTCTCCTTTAAACTCCATCCCCAGGTGTGCCTTGTGGAGGGAATCGGGCCTGTTTCCTCACTTGTAAGCCACGCAACCCACGTTACTCCGTTCTTTCCTGTGTGACCTAGGATGAGGAGGGGTGAGCCTTGGTCTTCATCTGAACTTCATCTCCCGTGTTCTACCTCTCCCCTGCTCTGCCCAGCCTGATTTTGCCCTTCCCCAGTTTCCTCTACAGCCAATAGGAGCCACTCTCCTATTCTCTGTCAGCTGTTCATCTTCCCCCTCGGATTCAAACTCTGATGGGGGCATGACATTACCAAGGTTGGGGACCCCTGCTTTAGGCACGTAAACCACCGTTAAAAGCAAACCGTTTATCCCCAACTTACTTTCATCCATCTCTCCAGTGGGTGAACTTAAACAAATTTCAGAACTCCAATCAGGATTGAAAATAGACTGGCACTCCCAACGTCCCCATATCTTATCCAGGATGGGATGTAATAATACTGAAGAGCCCATATCACTCTTCTCTGCCCAACGGGGGTTGCCCAGTCGCTTGGAGTTCAGAAGCCATCGAAAACTCTCAATATTCCGGTTATTGCAATGCTGGCATGTGAGCTGCAAATGGGAGCTACTGAGCCAGTGGGAGGAGACAAAGATATTGTTGTAGCAGCCTGGAGAAAAAAGAAGGAAATAAGGTAAATGGCAAGATTAAGATTGGATTCTACTTGCCAACAAGCATGAAGACCTTCAGTTCCTCATCAACAGAGTCACTGAAAGATCTGAAAAATACGGCTTGAAGCTTAACACCTCAAAAACCAAGATCATGGTCGTCAGCAAACAGCCCATTAATTTACCACTGATAACTTCGGAAGGAATTGCGCTAGAAAAAGTCGAAAGGATCATACAATACAATACAATACAATACAATACAATACAATACAATACAATACAATACAATACAATACAATAGCAGAGTTGGAAGGGACCTTGGAGGTCTTCTAGTCCAACCCCCTGCCTAGGCAGGAAAACCTATACCGTTCCAGACAAATGGCTATCCAACATCTTCTTAAAGACTTCCAGTGTTGGGGCATTCACAACTTCTGGAGGCATTTTCTGTTCCACTGATTAATTGTTCTAACTGTCACGAAATTTCTCCTCAGTTCTAGGTTGCTTCTCTCCTTGATTAGTTTCCGCCCATTGCTTCTTGTTCTACCCTCAGGTGCCTTGGAGAATAGTTTGACTCCCTCTTCTTTGTGGCAACCCCTGAGATATTGGAACACTGCTATCATGTCTCCCCTAGTCCTTCTTTCTCTTAAGCTAAACATACCCAGTTCCTGCAACCGTTCTTCATATGTTTTAGTCTCCAGTCCCCTAATCATCTTTGTTGCTCTTCTCTGCACTCTTTCTAGAGTCTCCACATCTTTTCTACATCGTGGTGACCAAAACTGAATGCAGTATTCCAAGAGTGGCCTTACCAAGGCATCATAAAGTGGTATTAACGCTTCACGTAATCTTGATTGTATCCCTCTGTTGATACAGCCTAGAACTGTGTTGGCTTTTTTGGCAGCTGCTGCACACTGAAGGCTCATATTTAAATGGTTGTCCACTAGGACTCCAAGATCTCTTTCATCATGTACCTTGATTCTATTTTACATGAAAGCTGGGACCACTGAAGTAAAGGATAGAGACAGCTCGAAAAGCATTCTTCAAAATGAAAAAAGGTCTTCTGCACTCATGACAAAAGCCTAATACTGAAAATCAGGCTTGTCAGATGCTACATCTTTTCTATCCTGCTCTACAGAATGGAAAGTTGGTCTCTTGACAGAAAGCCAGTTGAAAAGACTAGAAGCATTTGAAATGTGGATTTACAGGCGGCTGTTACGTATAAACTGGGTTGACAAAATCAGAAAGGAGGAGGTGATAAGCCACCTGGGAAAGCCAAGGGAAATCATCAAAACCATAAAAAAGTGACAGTTACAATATTTTGGACCTGTGATGCATCACCCAGAAAAATACGGCATCCTTCACTTCATCCTCCAGGGAAAAATTAAAAGCAAACGAGGTTCAGGGAGAAGAAGAACATCATGGCTTCAAAATCTAAGGCACTGGTTTGCGCAAAACTCTTTTGTGGCACTGTTGATAAAAATAGCATCGGCAACGTGATCGCCAATATCTGATAACGGATATGGCAGAAGGAAAAGGAGGAGGAGGAGGGGAGGAGGAGGGGAGGAGGAGGAAGGATTTGAAGGAATCCTAAGGCATGCTAGGATATCAGGAATGCTTTGTCTCCCACAATAATCCCAACATAGAACTAAATCTTCTTTCTGGAGCCAGGGAGCATGTTTGGTATAGTGGGAAGCTCCCCCCTCCCAGAAAATGAAAAGAAAATAGAATAGAATAGAAAATAGAAAATAGAATAGAATAGAAAATATAATAGCATAGAACAGAAAATACAATTGAATAGAATAAAATAGAAACTAGAATAGAAAATAGAATAGAATAAAATAGAAAATCAAATATAATAAAATAGAAACTAGAATACAAAATAGAATAGAATAGAAACTAGAATAGAAAATAGAATAGAATAGAAAATAGAATAGCATAGAATAGAAAATACAATTGAATAGAATAAAAGAAAATCAAATAGAATAAAATAGAAAATAGAATAGAAAGTAGAATAGAATAGAAAATAGAATAGCATAGAATAGAAAATACAATTGAATAGAATAAAATAGAAAATAGAATAGAATAAAATAGAAAATCAAATATAATAAAATAGAAAATAGAATAGAAAATAGAATAGAATAGAAAATAGAATAGAATAGAAAATACAATTGAATAGAATAAAATAGAAAATCAAATAGAATAAAATAGAAAATCAAATAGAATAAAATAGAAAATAGAATAGAAAATAGAATAGAATAGAAAATAGAATAGCATAGAATAGAAAATACAATTGAATAGAATAAAATAGAAACTAGAATAGAAACTAGAATAGAAACTAGAATAGAATAAAATAGAAAATCAAATAGATTAAAATAGAAAATAGAATAGCATAGAATAGAAAATACAATTGAATAGAATAAAATAGAAAATAGAATAGAAAATTGAATAGAATAGAAAATAGAATACAATAGAAAATAGAATAGAATAGAAAATCGAACAGAATAAAATAAAAAAAATAGAATAAAGAATAAGAATAATAGGATAGGATAGGATAGGATAGGATTCTTATGCATTTACTCAGACATACCTGTGGTTACCTGCAGGATGGTGTGAGTTTCCGAACCATTGGATAAGCGACAGATGTAAATCCCTGAATCACTCATAACGAGGTTCTTAAGGATTAGTAATTGTGGAGGCTGGTAGATCAGGCGCTGGTTGAACCGAAGAGGAATCACTTTGTCTCTGGTGGGATTCCACTTTATTTCCACTCTTTCTGTGCTGGTGTTCGCACATTTGGGATTCAGAGGGAGCCAGAGCAAATGTGTTTGATAGCCCACAGCTTCACAAGGAAAGGAGGCCTCCTCCCCAGGTTCATGAGTGAGCTTTCTCACCAAGATGGCTGATGGAGAGAACAAGTAGACGTTAACCACCTCTTCGGCCGAACGCTACTTCCCGTCCTACCTTTTAAAAAACCCCCACTCGCATGGAACCATTTTGATGCTGCTTTTAAGCGGTTTTTGATCAACCGTGTGATACCAGATGTAGTGGTCCACACACTTCCCACCATCCCCAGTTAGCTCAGGGTAATGGGAATTGTAATTTGTCTTGTGGAGAGGATGCTGAGGCACCTTTAGAATTATAATTCTTGCTCCTTTTTTCTTTTTTGAGGCATCCGACTCGCTTGCCCTTTGAGCAAACCGGCTAAACTTTCACCTACAGAAATCTTAAACGTGCACCCACACACAACATTTGTCTTTTCATTTAGACCCGCAAACGAAAGCGGGGGGGGGGGGTCACTAAAAATAAGACAAGTCTTTCACCTCTCCCGATATCTTTACCTCCCAGATCCAAGATGACCCCTTGGTGGCTTTGTTACCTTGCCCTTTCCTCAGGAGAATTATTTCCACCAATACATTCAGGAGACAAAACTTCATCTTTGCACCTCGTTTGGATGTTTGGCAACGCCTTTTACCATCATTCATCCCACTCAAGAAGGAGGGAAGCATTTTTCGAACAAGAGGACAAAATTAATCCTCTGAAAAGGTTATCACATCTCGGTGGCGGTTTGGTTTTCTTCTGTGAGTCAAAGGAGAAACACACAATTGTTTTATCATCTCCAGCCAGCCACAGTGTGGTTTCAGCCTTGTGGGTGGAGAAGGCCAGGCTGTGTCATGGACAGAAAAGTTGTTTTTGTGCAATGGTTGTCTCACTTCAAGGCTGATGGAAACCAAGGGGAGAACCTTGCCAGAAACCCATAACTTACCCATCGCCTTAAAATACGACTGCTATTTCTGAAAGGAACACAAAACAAAGCAAAAACAACAGCAGAAAAAAACAGGCATCAGCTCAGGGAATTAGCACTACTCATTTCATGATTGCTAATTTTAACTACAATGCTTCTTAGAATCATGGAACCATGAAGTTGGAGGCATCTTGGAAGTCTTCTAATCCAGGGGTGTCAAACTCATTTCATTGAGGGCTGCATCAGGGTTGGGTTTGACCTTGGGGGGCCGGGGTGGGTGTGGCCAGGGTGGGCATGGACAATTTGACCATGTGTCGGGGGCACCTGTGATGGCCAAGTGCTAGGCAGGATTTCTCTCAAACCCTCCCTCATTCATTATAATCTTCCTTCCTTCCTTCCTTCCTTCCTTCCTTCCTTCCTTCCTTCCTTCCTTCCTTCCTTCCTTCCTTCCTTCCCTCCCTCCCTCCCTCCCTCCCTCCCCCCCCCTCCCTCCCTCCCTCCCTCCTTCCTTCCTTCCTTCCTTCCTTCCTTCCTTCCTTCCTTCCTTCCTTCCTTCCTTCCTTCCTTCCTTCCTTCTTCTTTTTCCTTCCCTCTTCATTTCCCTTTCTTCTTCCTTCTCTTTCCTTATTTTTCCTTCCTTGCGCTCTTCCCACCTTTTTCTTTGTCTTTCCTCTTTCTCTTTTTCCTTTCCTGTCCCTTCTTCCATGCTCAAATGCAAAAGAGGAAACATTTCTCCTTTTGATTTGTTTGAGTTCGTTTTGATATCCCTCTGCCGGCAAAAATGGAGCTTGGGAGGGACGTGCATGGGCCCTGGGCCCCATTTTTCTCCATGATAGTCTCCTGCAGCACTCTGCCAAAAAAAAATGGAGCTTGGGGGTGGTGCTGGTGGTGTGTGAGCTCTGTTTTTGCTGGCAGAGGCCCAGTGGGCCAGATCTAAGCACCTCTTGCGCTAGATACGGCCCAGGGGCCTTGAGTTTGACATCCCTGTTCTAATCCAACCCACTGCCCAAGGCAGGAAGCCTTAAAATATCTTTTGCTTGAAACACCTCCAGGGAAGGAGAGCCCACAATTCCAGAAGGAAGGCACCTCTATTTATTTAGTAGCTGGATACCTATGCTTCACTACGAAACCATATAATCAGGCCAGCCCACAGGCTGGATGAGTGACACGCTGGCCACACCCATATAAAGTAACTGGCAGTTGGAATAGAGTTCCTTTCAGGTGGGGAGGAGGAGTAGAACGTCTAACTCTTTAGCATCAGAGCATGTTAATTACTGTATAAGAAATGCTAATGATCTGATGGTCATTTTGAAAAATCATTTCTTAGTGAGCATCTAGAAGCCAAGAAGAACATACGTGCCAAATTTCAAGTTTCTAGGCTTTACGGTTCTGGAGATTTCATGATGTAGCGAGCGGCATTTCGCTTTTATATATATAGATTTAGAAAATGTATATGGCTACCCACTCACTCTCAATGACTCCGGGTGGCTTACAAAAAATTACAATTCAATTCCAAACAATTGGGATATATTAGGAATAAGCCTTTATTTCAAACCCCAAAAATGAGAGCAGTGAAGATTTATTCAGGATGGGAGGACCTGAGAGTACACTGCCATAAAGGCAGTCCTTGACTTACGACCATTCGTTTAGTGACTTTGAAGTTAGCACGTTGTTGAGAAAAGTAATTTACGCTTGCGCTAAAGCTGTCACAGCATCCCAGCACTTAGCCTTGTGACTCAGGCACTTAGCAATTGTGAAGCATAAGGTAGAGGTTCCCCTGGCACATATCTGCTAGTCGTTCCCAACTCTAGGGGGCGGTGCACATCTCTGTTTCAAAGCCAAAGAGCCAATGCTGTCCGAAGACATCTCATGGGGTCATGTGGCCAGCATGACTAAACGCCGAAGGCGCACGGAACGCTGTTACCTTCCCTCCAAAGATGGTTCTTATTTTTCTACTTGCATTTTTACATTCTTTCGAGCTGCTAGGTTGGCAGAAGCTGGGACAAATAACGAGAGCTCACTCCGTTACGCATTGCTAGGGATTTGAACCACCGAACTGCTGACCTTTCTGATCGACAAGTTCAGTGTCTTAGCCCCTGAGTCCCTGTATCCCTATGTTTAATAGTTAGCAAATCTTTATACTGGTAGTCCTCGACTTACAACACTTCCGTTTAGTGACCGTTCTTATGACTTATGGCCATTCCAGCATCCCCATAGTCACGTGATCGAACTTTGAATGCTTAACAACTGGTGTGTATTTATGATGCTTGCAGTGTCCTGGGGTTGGTGGGGAAGCCAAATTCATTTGGCAACTGTGTTACTAAACTTAACAACTGCAGTGATTCACTTAACAACCGTGCCAAGAAAAGTTGCAAAATGAGGCAAAACCAGTGGTGGTTTTGCCTCATTTTGCAACTTTTCTTGGCAATCATAAAAATTTTTTAGAACCTCTTCTGTAGGTGTGGCCCTGCTTTGTGGGAGTGGCTTGCTGGCCATGTGACCAGGTGGGCGTGGGAAACTTGTAAAATGTGGTGAAACTCACTTAACAATGCTCTTGCTTAGCAACCAAATGTTGGCTCAGAAACTGGCATTTGAAGCACACAAGTCTTAAAGCTGTCAAGTTACAAGACCCTTGCACCCTTAACCCTTTAGAAAACCCCCCCCCAGGGGTGTTCAAACTTGACAGCTTTAATACTTGTGGACTTCAACTCCCAGAATTCCTCCTCCAGTCTTGTTGGCTCAGGAACTCTGGCATTGAAGTGTGCAAGTCTTAAAGCTGTCAAATTACAAGACCCTTGCATCCATAACCCTTTCGGGAAAAAAAAACCCCAGAGGTGTTCGAACTTGACAGCTTTAAGACTTGTGGACTTCAATTCCCAGAATTCCTCCTCCAGTCTTGTTGGCTCAGGAACTCTGGCATTGAAGCACGCAAGTCTTAAAGCTGTCAAATTACAAGACCCTTGCATCCCTAACCCTTTAGAAAAAAAACCCCAGGGGTGTTCGAACTTGACAGCTTTAAGACTTGTGGACTTCAACTCCCAGAATTCCTCCTCTCGCTCTTCATCTTGATGATGTGTGGATGGGCGGGGGGAGGGAGCTGGAACCGGTTCTAAACGGCACTGTAGATTTGTGGAACCTCTTCTATAGATGATGTTAAAACTGGCAGGAACCCACCCCTGGGCAAAACCCACTTAACGATTCATCCTGCCTTCAGAAATGTGTGAGATCTCGTTGGAAGATTCCATCAATAATTGTTTCTTCTTGTCTATGGAGATTCTCAGTCATTCAGGTCATGGTTGTCCCAAAGGTGCTTTTTCAAAAGGCAACTGGAGTTGCTTTTTTCCCTTTGAAGACGCCCCTTTAAGATGTGAGCTACAAATAGTCTCCTTTATTAGGGCTTCTAAAGCTTGGTATAAGGGACGCGGTGGCCAAGATGCTGAGCTTGTCGATCAGAAAGGTCGGCAATTTTGCGGTTCGAATCCCTAGCGCCATGTAACACAGTGAGCTCCCGTTACTTGTCCCAGCTTCTGCCCACCTAGCAGTTCAAATCACGTAAAAAAAAATGCAAGTAGAAAAATAGGAACCACTTTCGGTGGGAAAGTAACAGCGTTCCGCACGCCTTTGATGTTAAGTCATGCCAGCCACATGACCATGGAGACGTCTTCAGAAAGCGCTGGCTCTTCGGCTTTGAAATGGAGATGAGCACCGACCTCTTGCATCGAAAATAACTAGCAACTATGTGCGAGGGGAACCTTAACCTTAAAGCTTGGTAACGTTTAAGATGTGTGGACTTCAACCTCCAGAATTTGCCAGTGAGGGATTTGGGGAGCTGAAGTCCACATCTTAAAAGTGCCACGGTTGAGAAGTCCTAATAAAGGAGAATATTTGTAGTTTAGGGTTGACATGGGGAGGTGGGGGTTCCTTGGTGCTCTCTGAGCTTGGTTGTTTTCTAACAGACATTTCATTACCAAATTAGGTAACATCACCAGTGCTAGTAAGGAGTGAGGTTTACTCTCAGTTTATATGCTATTATTGGATTGCCCTGTCAGCTTCACTAGCAGAGTGGACTGCTCCTTTGCTATTTCCAAGCCAGCCCCATCTGCTGGTTCTAAACATCCCGGGGACCGGATCCATCCCACAGGCCTCAAGTTTGACACCCCTGTTCTCAACTAAGAAAAAAATACAGCCACAAAATCCTCTTGACCCAATTGGACAGGTCAAGACTTTGTATTATCTCCCACCCACCCCATTTAGTTGGATTGGGGTTAGGGTCAAAACTCATCAGGATATTTGTTAGCCTTTCTTAAATACTTATTGGTATACTTCCTGCTTACTCTATCCTTGCTTCCTGCACAAACTCTGTTTCTTCAGCTAGTCAGATGCTCTCTTGCCCTTTTTATTTCTAAGCATTTTTCAGGATAGTTAAAAGGCTATTCGTGTACTGAAATATTCAACTCAGGGCAAACAGCTCAACCAGTGACAGGAGGACTACACACCACAGACATCCATTTTATTAGGCTTCTATCAGTCTAAAGGTTATTGTTTTTCCAATATATATCTACTAGCTGATAACCTGGAGCTGCCCAGGTATTTATTTATCCCAAATCTCCTTCCATGAATGTCGCCATAATGTCTAATGTTGGATTTTCCCCCTTACCAGAGGGAGCCCTCTTGTGGAGTACTGTGAAGTCGTTACCATGGCAACTCCACAGTGCTGTACAGTAGAATCCATATGAAGGCACAACAGGCTGTATCTTAACAGAAGGCATACCCCGAGGGGTGTTAGGGGTGTCTTACCCCCACAGTATTTGTTTCCAGAGAGTAAGTAATCTGTGTACCAAGTTTGGTTGAAATTGCTTGAGGTGTTCCAGAGTTATGCTGGAACATACACACAGCCATTTTTATATATATATAGAAGAAGAAGATGCAGTAAAGATGTCCTCTAGCTGAATTTGATTCCTGGAGAGGATGGGATACTTGCATGCTGTCTCCTTGGAAACATCAAGGAAGTGGTATCCCGCTGCCTCCTCTTTTCCCCCCCCAGACTAAATTTCAGTCCTGTAATTTTTTGCTGTTCTCCCATCCAGTTTCCAACCCAGACCAAATCTGCTTAGCTTCCAACCCCAGACAAGGCCAGCAGCTCCCGAGACCAGAGAGTCAGGAAATATAAAAAATACCATCTTTATTGTGAACCCTTACGACAAGATGTGAGGGTTGGTGGTCAGAGGGATCAATATTACAGGGGGGAGAAGCAGATTTACAGTGCGGTGGTGGTGGTGGTGGTGAGGACAGTGATGGCCATTCACGCAAACGCGCTCAGGCAAGAAAGGTGGAGGCGGGAAGGTGGTCGGAAACAAGAAGCCGTGAGTGCAGGAGAAGAATGGGAGGTAGTGACGGTGAGGGTGGTGGAGGATGCTATAGGCTCCATGGAAGATGAAATTCTTGGGGTGGAAGTGGAGTGCAGTGTGTCGCTTCAAAATTTTGCAGGTGCTTCCGTGCCTGTGGAATGGAAAAAAAAAAAAAAGTTACCTTGGGGGGAACCCAACTGGTAGCTTCTGGGCCATCTCTGCTCTCCAAGGCCTGAAGAGTGGCTAGCTAATTGCCTTATTTTAAGAGGACCATAAAATAAAGCCATTAGGAGTGATTGATGAGGTGGCCTAGAGGTGGAGCTCTCGCCTCACAATCAAGAGGCTGTGAGTTCGATCCTAGGCAGAGGCAGATATTTATCTCTCTGGGCACGAGAATGTATCTGCTGAACAAAATTCTGCATTGGCGACTGGAAGGGCATCTGGCCAGCAAAACACTCTGCTAGCTCCATTCAGTTGCCCAGGCTCCACCCCGCAAGGGATTATGGGGTCGTCTGCCAATTGCCACTGGTCTGATGGGCCCAGGAAGTTTTCAGCCCCTTCTTGGGCATAACGCCATCAAGATAAGAATGAGGTTGATCAAACTATGGGATTAACGTACTGGACTCAAAGACGCAGATGGTCAGAATGGGGGGAGAATACAGGCAGTCCTCGACTTACAACAGTTTGTTTAGTGACTGTTACAATGGCACTGAAAAAAAAAGTGACTTAGGACCGTTTTTCACACTTGTGACCGTTGGGGGGGGTATCTCTATGGTCACATGATCAGAACTCAGATGCTTGGCAACTGACTCATATTTATGACGACTGCAGTGTCCCAGAGTCATGTGATCATCTTTTATGACCTTTTGATGAGCAAAGTCAATGGGGGAGCCGGATTCCCACAACAGCCGTATTACTAACTTATCAACTGCAGTGATTCACTGAACAGCGGTGCAACGAAAGGCCGTAAAATGGGGCAAGGTTTACTTAACAAGTGTCTCACTTAGCAACCGAAATGTTGGGCTCAATTGGGGTTTGTAACGTCAGGACTACCTGTATTCCCTTTTCCTCAGGAAAATAACACCAATTCTGGTGTGTCTCGGTGGGAGTGCCTCCGAACACTTTGCTTAAGTTGTTGCCCAGCATGTGGATGCACAAAATGGGAATTAATCCTAAGGGCCTTACAACACTCTTGTGAAACCTGCCGGATTGGACAGGGAAATATGGTGGATGGAAGTGAAGTGGATGTGCTAGAACAGTGTTTCTCAAACTTGGTGACTTTAAGTCCTGTGGACTTCAACTCCCAGAATCCCCCAGCCAGCTGGCTGGGGAATTCTGGGAGTTGAAGTCCACAGGACTTAAAGTCGCCAAGTTTGAGAAACACTGTGCTAGAACAATGGAGTGTGGGGAGGAGAACATATGGGTGCAAGGCTAGGAGAACTCACCAGGAATAGTGCAAGTTGTCGTCTTCCATCTAGGGTCATGTCTTCACCTGGTTTGAAAACAATAATGAGGTGGGTTGAGAAGATTCTAACGGGGCGGCAAGGTGCAACAGAACCCCTGTTCAGTCAATTTGGGGTTTTAAACATGCTGATTAAAGCTCACTTCCTTTCTGATCAAGTTGGTGGCCCAGGCACAAAAATGGAAGGACACTTTGATCCCCACCATGGACGAACGAATGGCTGCAAAAGCTGATGGTGTTAGCAGAGATGGCTGAATTGACCGCTTTACTCAAAGAAAAAAAAACCCCACAAGTACGTTTGTTTCTACTTGGAAACCACTTCTGGACTTTGTGCTTGAGATGGGGGGGGGGGAAATGAAACTTTGGTTTTGGGTTTTCCCAATTAGATAGGTTTGTTGTTATAGAAATGGATAGTTTGTACTACTATGTAAAAGTAAAAAGTTGAGGTTTGATGCTAATGCTTTATTCTACTGCACCAGAGGGAATCGGAAGTCAATGGGGTTTTTTTCTCCCCCCCCCCCCCTTCCTTCATTTCTATATTTCTCCGTTCTCCTCCCATTATTTTTCCTACTATTTGCTTTTGTATATCTGGTTCGGAATGCGGTCGCCCTTATTGGTCTACTCCCTTAAAAGTAGTTGTGGGAGGGCAGCATATCATTAGCTAATTCCCACGAGCCAGTAAGCCAGGCCAACATTATTGGACAATCTTTCCTGTCTTCAAATTTCAACCTGGGTAGCACATTCTTAAGATTTCTCCCAAGCAAGAACGAATTGTGGCAATTCCACGAACTGGTTTCCTGCCACACCTAGATTTCTGCTCTCCATCCTTCTCGCATTGGACTCACCAACAGACCAGGGAAATTCATCACCATCTTCGGCTTGGTACGACTTCAGTACGGACAAACACCAGTCATCTTCTACTTCATAGCGGCTATACATAGAGGCTGCAATGACAAGGAGCTGGTGTGAGTACAGCCCTCTGGCTTGAATGGCAGGGAGATGCAAAGGTGGGGGCACTGCTCTGATTGCAAGGGCTTTCTATCTCTCTTCCTTTCTTTTTCCCCCTTTCCTTTCTTCCTTTCTTTTGAAAGAGCCGCAGTGATTAGAATACGGTACTGCAGGTTACTTCTGCTGGCTGCCTGCAATTTGGCAGTTCGAATCTCACCAGGCTGAAGGTTGCCGTGGTGACGGAGTGGTTGGAATGCAATATTGCAGGTTGACTTTGCCCACTGCCAGGAGTTCTATCCTGAAAGGGCTCCAGGTTAACTCAGCCTTCCAACCTTCCGAGGTGGGTAAAATGAGGACCGAGATTGTTGGGGGAAATAGGCTGACTCTGTAAACTGCTTAGAGAGGGCTGTAAAGCGGTGTATAAGTCTAAGTGCTATTGCTATTTTTCCCTTTCCTTTTCCCCAGGGCTGTGTGTTCTCCCCACTTCTCTCTATATACCAATGATTGCATCTCAAATGATTCATTTGTTAAACCATTGAAGTTTGCAGATGATACAACAGTTATTGGTCTCATTCGAGAGAACGATGAAACCTCATACAGACAGGAGGTTGAACAGCTAGCCTCATGGTGTGACCGGAATAATCTGGAGCTGAACACACTCAAAACCGTAGAAATGGTGGTAGACTTTAGGAGAAACCCTCCCATACTACCACCTCTTACAATATTAGACAACACGGTATCAACAGCAGGGGCCTTCAAATTTCTAGGTTCTATCATACCTCAAGACTTAAAATGGACACCTGACATCAAAAACGTCATCAAAAAAGCACAACAAAGAATGTTCTTTCTGCGCCAACCCAAGAAGCTCAAACTGCCCAAGGAGCTGCTGATACAATTTTATAGAGGAATTATTGAGTCTGTCATCTGCATCTCCAAAACTGTCAGGTTTGGTTCTGCAATCCAACAAGACAGACACAGACCTTAGAGGATAATTAGAACTGCAGAAAAAACAATTACTGCCAACCTGCCTTCCATTGATGACCTATACACTACATGAGTCAAAAAGAGGGCCGTGAAAATATTTACAAACCCCTCGCATCCTGGACATAAATTGTTTCAACTCCTACCCTCAAAATGATCCTATGGAGCACTGCACACCAGAACAACTAGACGCAAGAACAGTTATTTCCCAAATGCCATCACTCTGCTAAACAAATAATTCCCTCACCACTGTCAAACTATACACTAAGGCTGCATTACTATTACTATTAGTTTTCTCATCGTGCCTGTCTCCCATCTCCTCCCACTTATGACTGTAACTTTGTTGCCTGTATCCTTATGATTTATATTGATTTTTTCCTGATTGTTTATTTGTACCCTATGATTATCATTAAGTGTTGTACCTTATGATTCTCGATGGATGTATCTTGTCTTTTTATGTACACTAAGAGCATATGCACCAAAGACAAATTCCTTGTGTGTCCAATCACACTTGGCCAATAAATTATTCAATCCAGTCCAATCCAATTTTCTTTTCTTTCCTTTCTTTTATTTTCCTTTATTTTCCCTCCCCATCCATCCACCCTACACTCACCTACCCATCTGGGCAGCATACAATAAAACCAACCGTTAAAACATTCTGCTGAGCTGCATCTGGATCTATTTTGGAAAGAACTCTTGCAGTTCTCACAAGTGCATTGAAGGCTTTATTTCAGTAGCATCAGAGCAACATTCCTGATTCAAGTCTTCTTTAAACGCGTCTGACAATTCTGAACCTTTCTGTTGAGTAATCAATGCCTGTTCCCGAAACTGTCTTGTGGTGGGACCAAGAATTCCTTCACAGGGTGGTTAATATGAATCATCTAAACCCACAACAGCTCTGGCACCTGTCAAGGCAAGCCTCATCATGTCACCTATCTGGGGTTAGGTTTAGGTTTCGAACGTGTTACCTTCTTCCATGGGTGTAGAAGCTTTCAGCCATTCTCGGACGATTCTGATGCCTTCTTCTGTCATGATTTTGGGATACCTAGGGCAGGTAGCATTTGTTGAGAAAGAACCCCATCAGCTTCCACCACCCCAGACAAAAAAAATATCTATTTATAAACCTTTCCTCAAAGCAGTTAGCCTGTATGTTCAGTTCTGTTTTTTTTTAAAAAAACCTATTTTTATGGCCTCTGAACTCTCTGCCCTCAAAGACTGAATTTTAGCAGCATTCTCGCTGAAAACAGACATTGTGTTTTCCTGACATACCATGTTTTCCCCAAAATAAGACAGGGTCTTATTTTCTTTTGACCTCCAAAATAAATGCTTAGCCTTATTTTCAGGGAGATCTGATTATTTTTGAGGTGCAGGAGGCGGCGAGCGTGGTCACCTCATGGCTGCTGCTGTGTTGCAATATTTTCAGGGAGATCTTATTTTCGGGGAAGGGCTTATTTTAGTGCATGCACTCAAAAGCCCGATTGGGCTTATTATCCGGGGCGGTCTTATTTTCAGGGAAACGGGAGGTTTTGGGGTGGAAAACCTACAAAAGTATAGTCTATACCTCAAAACAGGAAAAATCTGGCAGACATAACCAGTTATAATTGGGAAGGTTCTGCTCTCTATCTAACCTCAGCTATAATATTTATTTACCTGTGCTGTAATAACTTCAGCAGTAAGTCATTCCCTCTGTTAGACATTATATCTTCAGGAACCCTGGAAGGTCAGAAAAAAGAAGAGTTAACGCCATGGTGTCAATCATGGGGTTGCCACAACGAAGAGGGAGTCAAACTATTCTCCAAGGCACCTGAGGGTAGAACAAGAAGCAATGGGTGGAAACTAATCAAGGAGAGAAGCAACTTAGAACTGAGGAGAAACTTCCTGACAGTTAGAACAATTAATCAGTGGAACAGCTTGCCTCCAGAAGTTGTGAATGTCCCAACACTGGAAGTCTTTAAGAAGATGTTGGATAGCCATTTGTCTGAAGTGGTATAGGGTTTCCTGCCTAGGCAGGGGGTTGGACTAGAAGACCTCCAAGGTTCCTTCCAACTCTACTATTGTATTGTATTGTATTGTATTGTATTGTATTGTATTGTAATCCTGAAGCTCACCTGACCAAAGTCATTTTTGACAGCTTCAATTTTGCCGCACTGAGCTGAGCGATAGGGAGGGGGGGGGATTTGAAATAAGAGGGGATTCTGTAGCCAAAACAAAATATTTTCTGTTGGGAACCAAGGACATTCTCACACCTGGTTGGAGGAAGGTAGAGCGATGCTATCCGGTTGCCAGACTGCACCGTGACTGGTCATGGGACTGATGGTTTTGAGAAAGTAGAAGTTTTGCTTTTCATTAGATGAAAACCGTGGGAGACTTCAGAGTCGGTTTTCATCAGATCTGTGCCAATATGACATTTCCAATATAGCTACTCTTTAAGGAAACTGCTGGCCTTGGAAGGTCGTTTGATATGGATTTATTATTTGGAACCCTGACACATGGCTCTTCCCTACTCTACAGGACACATATGACACGAAAGCTACATTTATTTACAGCCTCAACCAAATTGGCAAGGCTGGGTGGACATCTGGGCAATTTTCCTTGGTTGGCTCCTTTACTCACGTGGTGGTGATGATCTCATCTTTGGTTCTGCGGACCAGCAACACGGGACCCTGATACCTGAAGAAGACAGCACAGGGAGACTTGGTTTAATATGGAGACAAACCAGGACATTTACAATACAATAATACAATAGTAGAGTTGGAAGGGGCCTTGGAGGTCTTCTAGTCCAACCCCTGCCTAGGCAGGAAACCCTATACCGTTTCAGACAAAACTTGCTACAACTACAATTTCAACTAAACTTGCTACAAACATTGTTCTACTACTACAGGGGTGTCAAATGCAAAGCCCGGGGCCCAGATCCGGTCCCCAAGGGGCTTAGATCTGGCCCGCGGTACCGTCCTGGAAACAGCGAAGACCGGCCTGCGGTGCCTCTGCCAGTGAAAACGGAGCTCCATCTACGCTGGCAGAGGGTTGCAGGAGGCTGTAGCAACAGGGAAACAGAGCTCGGGAGCCCGTTTTCACTGGCAGAGTGCTTGGGCCGCCACAGGCGCCCCCCCCCAACATGACTGATGTCCAACTGGCCACGCCCCCCCAGGTCAAACACAACCCTGATGTGGCCCTCAATGAAACCGAATTTGACACACCTGTACTACTACACTCGTGTCAGAAGCAGCTACCAAGGCACTTCTGGGTTGAAAGGATTAGCCGGATATATCCCCGTCCCCCACTGGGCTCTTTTTCTGTCCCTTTTATTGTTGCATCTCAGCGGCATGTCACACTGTTCTAAGCAAGAAGCTTTAATTTCCGAATATAGCCTGCTTGAAAACTGATCTACTTCAGACAACCTGGAGAATTGCCTGTTTTAGTGGAACGGTCACTCAATCAACTGTTGTTAAGTCGAGGACCACCTGCATTTTGCTTCAAAAGGTTTCAAGCGGGGCGTTTCACGCCACTTGGAATAACGGTGAATGTCAGAAGGCGAAAAGTCAAAAAGGAGCGAAAAGAACCAGGAAGAACTTTCCATGGTTAAGAAGTTTTTATCTCTTCAATTCTGCATTCTGCATAGAACCCAGTATAGAAAGTCTCTCTCTGCCTGGCCTTTTCTCGATCGGGGGTGGAGAACCATGGCCCTTTTACGACTTGTGGACTTCAACTCCCAGAATTCCTGAGCCAGCTGGGTCAGGAATTCTGGGAGTTGAAGTCCACAAGTCGTAAAAGGGCCATGGTTCCTCACCTCTCTTCTAGATGTAGATTTCAGAACTCAATCTTTGCTTTAATGAAATTAATGGACAACTCCTTGGCTAATCTTCACTTCTGATAAGCCACCGATAAGCAACAAAAGCAATGCGATAATGGGGTTAAAACAAAAAAAGGGGAAACCTGCTTCTGGCCAGATCTTTTGGGCTATTTGGCTACTGGTCATGGGTAGTCCAAAATGGCCAAAAGACACCTTGATTTTAAAAATTAGCCACCAAAGAGTTGGCATCCTCCAACATTCTTTTGTCAATGGCTTTGCTCCGTGGTGTTTCCTCCTCTCAGTTACCTACTTGCAGAGCTGATCCGCGTTGTTCAGGTTTAAGTGCTGTCTCACTGTCCGGGTGACCAAGCTTCCTGTGGAACAAAGAGGATAACATTACATCATTTTTTCTGCCCAGCAAGTACGTCTCTAATCCAAATCAACTTCACATCATCATCATCTCCTTTTAACAACCGCATAATCCTTTGTGGGATGGAATCTCGGCAACTGAATGGAGCTGAATGTTTACTGGCCAGATGCCCTTCCTGTCACCAATGCAGTTATATTCAGCAGATCTATTCTTGCTTTTCTCCTTGGTTCTTATCCCACCGCCTGCACCACTACTACATCACAATGACTCTCTAACTAAACAGACTCATGATTGGGCCCTGTGACTGATGGTTTTGAGAAAGTGAAAAACTTTTACTTTTAATTAGGTGAAAACAACAGGAAAGAGTCGGTTTTCACCAGATCTGTGCCAATATGTTATATCCAATAAAGCTTTTCTTTGAGGAATCTACCTGCCTTGGAGTTTTGCTTGCTATGGGCGTTTCGCTTGCTACTTGGAGCCCTGACACATGCAAAAGTCTGCAGCCTTAACTTGGCATGTCATAATTCTGCGCTGAATTGCTTATCTATTCAACCTGCACATTTGTAAACAAACATTACAAGAACGTTGAGTATCTCAGGGGCTCTCCCCACCAAAGGGAAAATCTTTCTGAGAATCCAACCGCCAGCAGTTGTGAAACACACCAACGAGGAACAAAACAGAGTGATGAAGATTACACACCCACCGACCTCCATCGTGGTTAAAGCAGAAGACAGAAAATAAAACAAAACAAAAGAATTCCAACCTAAACCATTTCTAAACATAGCAGCTATTCAGGACTGGGGATTTTATAGCTCCGTGACGCCTACAAGGTAATACACCGATTGATAGCTATGTGGCGAAACTGGAATTTCAACCTACAAGCTGAAATCAAAGCGACAGGATAATAAAGCACTCCCAAGGTGACAAGGGAAAGAAACACAGGCCACCAGAGGACACGAGAACTAACTTAGTGGTAAAAAGGGAAAAGGTTGGTTCAGCTCTTACTGACCAAGTTTTAACTGTCTCACGGACTGAACCATTTAGAAGTCTGGGAAACAGATTCAAAACAGGTGAAACCATTGGACCATAAAGAAGGGTCCATTTCTTGTCCGTCCCCTTACTCCAGCTTTCCGGCATGACCTTGAGAGCGAGAGGCACGAGGTCATCAAAGGAGGCATCCAGGATGAGGGCGCTGACCTCGGGGTAAGACATGGCCGCCCAAGTGGCTGTGGGGTGCAAGGAGAAAGAGAAATCTGTATTTAGGGAGAGGTGGAAACTCAAAGCAGGGACGTCACAATATCATAAACAAGTGGGACATCTGTGCCTCCTCCCTCTGAATTTCTCACCACTGAGTATGTGATGCTAAGAGATGCTCAGGTCCATAATCATCTGGAACAGTGTTTCTCAAACTTGGCGACTTTAAGTCCTGTAGACTTCAACTCCTAGAATTCCCCAGCCAGCTATGCTGGCTGGGGGATTCTGGGAGTTGAAGTCCACAGGACTTAAAGTCGCCAAGTTTGAGAAACACTGATCTGGAATGTCATATAGATTGACTCCCATGGCTTTAAAATCGCTCAGTGTCAGCATCCCATCCAAATACTTCAATAGTTCTATCTTGAACTGATCTCATGTACCTTCAAAACTGCATTCTTCCAAACTCTAATCTCTTTATGTCCACTAGGGGGCTGCCTAGTATGACGAATCTTGTTTCCATTAATACATACCGTATTTTTCGGAGTATAAGACGCACCCTTTTCCCTCAAAAAAAGAGGCTGAAAATTCGGGTGCGTCTTATACACTGAATACAGCGTTTTTTGCCTCCTGAAACTCTGCCCCCTCACCTAAATGGCTGTGTGTAGCTTTTAGAAGGCTTTCAGAGAGCTCCTGGGGCTGGGAAGGGCAGAAATGAGCGAAAAATGGCCCGTTTTTTGCCCCCTCCAGCAGCACTCTATAAGTTTCCTAAAGGCTATATATGCCCTTTTTTTGACAAAAAAGGGCTCGTTTTTTGCGAAAAATGGGTTGTTTTTTGCTCGTTTTTGCCCCCCCCCAGCACTCTACAAGCCTCCTAAGGGCTATTCATGCACTTTAAAAAAAAAAAAAGAGGCCCATTTTCGCAGAAAAACAGGCTGTTCTGGGGTGGTTTTCAGAGTGCAAAACCTTTTTTAAAAAAAATTTCCTCTTCAAAACTTTGTTGCATCATATACTCCGGTGCGTCTTATACTCTGAAAAATACGGTAATTTGGGGCAATCAGTGGGTTGAGCATAATTACTACAGAAAAGGATTGCATTTGGATATTTTATGTAGGGCACCAAACCCCTGAATGGACCATCTTTCTAGACTAGATACATGAACTTGGCAGTGCCCATCTTGAGGAATCCCTCAAGATGGGCACCTCCTAAAATTCGAGGTGTCTAACTTTAGTTCAGGCTGAAAGCTACATTTGGCCTTGGGTTTTCAGGTCAAGGACTGCAGTGCAGCTGTAAAGATATACGAGATGACCTCAATGACCCCAGCATGCTGGCTGGGGAATTCTGGGAGTTGAAGTCCATGTATCTTAAAAGTTGAGCCAAGGTTGAGAAACACTGCCTCTCTCTCTTTCTCTCCCGCTTCTCCCTTCTGCTAGGAATTTCCCAGTTTCCTTCTAGGCCTTGTTACTTGATACCTGTGAAGCCCCCAATGGACCAGGCATAGAGGATGATGTCTTCAGGAAGGAAGCCCAGGCGGTAGATGGCATATTGCACCACCACATCCATGGCATTGGCCTCATTCTGGGGTAGGGGCACTCCCTAGAGACAAGTGGGGAAAACAGTTAACACAAAATTGGTGAGAGCAGGGAGGCCAAGGAAGAAAGGTCATGCCTGAGGGGAAAGACTAAGGTTTTCCTCCCTTCTTCCTTCTTCTTTTTTTTTTAACGAAAATCTCTTTCCTAGGGGCCTTGCTTGTTATTCTCTGCCTTTCTTTTTCAGTATTTATTAGTATATAACAGAGATGGAGAACCTTTTTGGCACCGAGCCCTCAAAACGGAATGCACAGGTGCCCCTCCCCTCACCCCGAGCGTCAGGGAAACCCGAAGATCAGCTGGCACGCCAGAGAACCGAAAACCCGAAGACCAGCTGGCCGGCCTGCACAGGCCTGTTTTTTGGCCGTTTATGGCTGTTTTGGGAGCTGTTTTCAGGCTCTTTTTCTGGCCGAAACCAGAAGAGCAGCCGGCCACGGTACGCGTCCCCCCAGAGAGGGCTCTGCATGCTACCTCTGGCACGCACGTCATAGGTTCGCCATCACGGGTTTACAATATAGCATACAAAGAAAATACAAAAGTGAACAGAGGGGAAAATAGGGAAGGGAAAAGTGAGGGGAAGAAAAGGGGGACTTCCGATTCCCTCTGATGCAGGAGAATAAAGCATTGACATCAAACCTCAACTTTTTACTTTTACACAATAATATAAACTAGCCATTTCTATAACAAGAAATCTATCTAATCGGTAAAACCCAAAATCAAGGTTTCATTTTTTCCCCCCATCTCAAGCACAAAGTCCAGAAGCGGTTTCCAAGTAGAAATAAGAGCAGTTGTATTTTTTTTTCCTTTGATCAAAACAGTCAATTTAGTCATCTCTGCTAACTCCCCGCTTGTTATTCTCAATCAGCCCACCCATTTTTGCCCTTACAAAAACTAGGACATCAATCCATGCATGGCCATCCTTTAGGAAAGAAACTAACGTTTCCCAAAATGCCTGTGCATGTCCAAAATGAGGAATAGCATTACTTTTAGCGATATGTAAACCACTGAATAGATCTGATTGGTTCCTCCATTGTAGAAGGGCAAAGACTAAATGTTGGACATATAACAGAATCACAGAGTTGGAAGGGACCTTGGAGGTCTTATAAAAGTTTGTCCAATCTCTTTTTTAAAAAAACACCAATGTTGGCGCACTGAAGCACCCACAACTTCTGGAGGCAAGTCATTCCACTGATTAATTGTTCAACAGCTATAGCGCTTAGACTTATATACCGCTTCACAGCCCTCTCTAAGCTGTTTACAGAGTCGGCATATTGTCCCAACAATCTGGGTCCTTATTTTACCGACCTAGGAAGGATGGAACAACCTTGAGTCGGTGAGAATCGAACTGCTGGCAGTCGGCAGAAGTAGCCTGCAGTACTGCATTCTAACCACTATGCCATCTTGGGGGGGTGTCTCTCTTTTTTTTCTCAAGCTGTAGGGAAAATTTCTCCTTAGTTCTAGGTTGGATTTCTCCTTGATTAGTTTCCATCCATTACTTCTGGTCTTGCTTTGAAAAATAAGTTGACTGCCCCTTCTATGTTACATACTGTAGGCTTCTAGACTTCCCAGACAAAAATGCCTGATTTGATTTCGCTGGATATTAGCATTTGTATACTTAAGGGTTCTCAGCCTTTCTTTCTTGTCTTCTATAAGCTCAAATAAATCTCTTCAAAAGTAAATAGTCTTGGGTTTTCCAAACAGACATACAATTACCATTGTTAAGCTTCATCAAAGAGGAAGCAAAAGATATCCAGGACAGAACAGACAGCAATGGGAAATTAAATGACTCACATTTACTTCATGTAAATAGCAGGACTCTACCTTCCGCCTTCTTTTAAAAGCCTTCAAAAAGTCCATTGTTTCAGCCTAGCAAATAATACTTCTACATTTTTTTGATCCAAATATTAATTGGTTGATTGGCTCATTGGTCTGCAATATGGCCAGTATGCTACTGAATAAGGTAAAAGTTCCCCTCACACATATGTGCTAGTCGTTCCCAACTCTAGGGGGTGGTGCTCATCTCCGTTTCAAAGCCGAAGAGCCAGCGTTGTCCGAAGAAGTCTCCGTGGTCATGTGGCCGGCATGACTAAACACTGAAGGTGCATGGAACGCTGTTATCTTCCCACCAAAGGTGGTTCCTATTTTTCTACTTGCATTTTTACTTGCTTTCGAACTGCTGGTTGGCAGAAGCTGGGACAAGGAACGGGAGATCACTCCGTTACGCAGTGCTAGGGATTCGAACTGCTAAACTGCCAACCTTTCTGATCGACAAGCTCAGCGTTTTAGCCACTGAGCCACCGCGTCCCTATATGTTACTGAATGGAAAGGTCTATATCAGATTTCTTAAGGGACTCGTTACTGGAGAACTCAAAAATAATCTGAAATAAATCTCAGAATAACTCACCGTGCTGCCTGCAAACCCAGGATGATTCCATCCCAACACAGAATATCCAGCTGTAAGACAGAAGGAGAAAAATCAACTGGAAAGGAAAGATCAGTGATAACTAGAATCCCAACCACAACAAAAAAAGGACCACCAATCAATCAGAATAGAGTTGGAAGGGACCTTGGAGGTCCTCTAGTCCAACCCCCTACTCAAGCAGGAGATGAAGAAAAAGCCATCTAGGATTTTTTTTAAAAAGCAGGATCCCTACACAATATCAACTCTATCTGGTCCTAAAGCAGCTATAATGATTTTTCACCCATAGAGGTCATCCGTGACTTATGACCATATCGGACTCTGGAAAGATGGTCACAAATGGTGCCAGTCATTAAGCGGATCATCACATGACCGTGACTGATTTTACAACTTTTGTTGATGAATGAAAACGACAGTTGTGAAGCAAGCCTTCAATGGGCTTTTTTGTTTTGTTTGCCAGAAATGGGAAGTAAATGGTGGAATATCAGTCATACGACTGCAGGATGCTGCAAACAGCCGTTCAAGTGAGCTGGTTGCCAAGTGCACAAAATTATGCAATCACTGGAACTCGGCCACCGGGTTGCAAGTAGCCCTAGGGAGGTCTGTTGTAACTTTGAATGATTGCTAAGCAACTGCTCATTAAGCAAGGACTATGTGTAGCTTCCACCCATTGCTTCTTGTCCTGGTGCCTTGGAGAACAGCTTGACTCCCTCTTCTTTGTGGCAACCCCTGAGATATTGGAACAATGCTATTATGACACCACCTCACCACTCTGCTGTAATGCTTAGAGAGGTAGGATAGAACATGTCTCCATCACTTCAGCTTGGGAAATACAGACACCAGCTGAACGTACTATAGAACATCCATTAAATGGCTGATCATGCAAGTATATAATTAAAGCTCTGCACCAACCGAACTACTGTAATTTTTGGAGTATAAGA
Organism: Natrix helvetica; assembly: GCF_964273705.1. NCBI lineage: Eukaryota > Metazoa > Chordata > Lepidosauria > Squamata > Natricidae > Natrix > Natrix helvetica. Next base: position 347,677,669 of record NC_138548.1, read on the forward strand.
CGCACCGGAGTATAAGACACACCAAGGTTTTGAAGAGGCAAATTTTTTAAAAAAACGTTTTGCGCTCTGCAAACCTCCCAAAAACGGGCCCATTAAAAAAAAAAGGGCATGAATAGCCCTTAGGAGGCTTGTAGAGTGCTCCTGGCAGGGGTGGAGGCAAAAACGAGCAAAAAATGGCCCATTTTTTTGCCAAAAACAGGGCATGGATAGCCTTTAAGAAACTTATAGAATGCTCCTGGGGGCTGGGGAGGGCAGAAATGAGCGAAAAATGGCCCGTTTTTCGCTCATTTCTGCCTTCCCCAGCCCCCAGGAGCTCTCTGAAAGCCTCCTACAAGCTATGCACGGCCATTTTTGCAAAGGGGGTAGGGTTTCGGGAGGCCAAAAATGCTGAACTCAGTGGATAAGACGCTCCCAGATTTTCAGCCTCTTTTTGAGGGAAAAAAGTGTGTCTTATACTCCAAAAAATACGGTACTTCTCTGGCTGGGGTTGATTTCTCCCAGTGACTTAATTTTCATAGCCCGGCTTCTAAGGCGCCATCCAGGCAGCCTTTCCAGATTAAAAATGGATTTTGCAATGGCAATTTCCAAAATGAAGGGAGGCTAGGCTAGGAGGGAAGATCTTGAGTTCCAGCAGCTTAAAAGGAACAGAGAAAACCTTTCAGGCATCCTAGCACAGGATACGAACGGAAAACATATCCCACAATTTGGGTCTATCCCAGAAAACCTTTTAGAAGGTGAACTCAAATTTTCTTGCAATCGTTTTAGGAGAATCCCTGGTTTAATTCAATTCCAGGACAACAGAATAACAGAGTTGGAAGGGACCTTGGAGGTCTTCTAGTCCAACCCCCTGCCTAGGCAGGAAACCCTATACTGTTTCAGACAAATGGTTGCCCATCTCTTCTTAAAGTGTTGGAGCATTCACAACTTCTGGAGACAAGTTGTTCCACTGGTTCATTGTTCTAACTGTCAGGACATTTGTGCTTAGTTCTAGGTCGCTTCTCTCCTTGATTAGTTTCCATCCATTGCTTCTTGTCCTGCCTTCTGGTGTGCTTGGGAAAATAAGTTGATCCCCTCCTCTTCTCTGTGGCAGCCCCCTCAAATATGACTTGTCGGATAAATCTGTGATCAACAGTGAATGGATTCATCTAAAAGTCCTTTTCCTTGAAAAGAAAGCAATAGAGGGAGATGGATCATACCATCCAAAGGAGTAGAGATACAGCCTACTTCGTAGAAGCCTGCATTTCCTTCACAGCAAATCACCTGAAAAGAACAAAAACAGGAACTTTTTATCGCGCCAGCAATGCAAACGACCGGAAAACATGCTTTGCAACCAGACAACATCCAGGAAGTTCCCACCTACTTCCTGCCTATGAACGTCCTGGGCGTAACGAGTAGCTGGATCTATCCAAACAGGGCTGAATACTGGGATATTGAAAGGGATCGTCCTTAGAGAAACAGCACTGCAGGACCTGGGAATGAGATCAACCAATCTCACCCTTACAGAGCAACCATCACGCACCCCAACCAGGGGTGGTATTCACTTACCTTCCCCCTACCTGTTCGCAAATGTGAGTGCAAGCGCCACATCCACGCATGCACTCCACTTTCTGCCCATGCGCTTTGTCAAAAAACAAGGGCCTAAATGGGATGCCGTAGAGCCGGAGCGGGTGGGCATGGCCACCCGTGATTTCCGCTATCGGTTTGGGCGAACCGGTCCGAACCGGCAGAATAAATCGCCTCTGGTCCCAACTTTTCTGGAGCACCCCTTTGGGGCAGCAAACGCCGCGATCTCCGAATAGGTTTGTTTTTGGTTGAGCTATCTACAAAACCACGGGTGCTTTCCTTTGGCAACAAAGAATTACTTAAGAAAATAAAATAAAACCATCATTTGCCTTTCGTTTGGTCCCTTAAGGCCTTGTACCATTCAACGGTCCTTGATCTTGAGCTGGCAACTTAGTTCCCCTGCAAGGGAAGGTTTCTCTTATTCAAAGGGAGACTATAGTTGAATAGCAATAGCGCTTAGACTTGTATACCGCTTCCTAGTGCTTTACAGCTCTCTCTAAGCCAGGGGTGTCAAACTCGATTTCATTGAAGGCCGCATTAGGGTTGTGTTTGACCTCAGGGGGCTGGGGAGGGCGTGGCCAGCTTGATGTCACTCGTGTTGGGTGGTGGTGGGGTGGTGGGAGGCTGCCTTTGGTGGCCCGAGAGCTCTGCCAGCGAAAACCTCCCGAGCTCCGTTTTTTTGCTTGCAACGGCCTCTTGCAACCCTCTGCCAGCGAAAACGGAGCCCGGGAGGGCCACATGCAGCCCTCCCAAAGTCTGTTTTCACTGGCAAGAGGCACCGCAGGCCGGTCCTTCGCAGTTTCCATGGGCCAGATCTAAGCACCCCAGGCCCTTGAGTTTGACAATCCTGCTCTAAGCGGTTTAGAGAGTCAGCGTATTGCCCCCTAACTATCTGGGTCCTCATTTTACTGACCTGAGAAGAATGGTAAGCTGAGTCAACTTTGAATCAAACTCCTGGCAGTGGGCAGTGACTCAGCCTGCAATACTGCATTCTAACCCCTGCGCCATCACAGCTCAAGGTTATACATCCTATGTTGTGCCCAAAATGTGGAGCTCTTGCTGGCTTCTACTCTATGAAGAATTACAGAGCTCCCCTTCAGTTCTCTTCTCTTTGAGATAAGCAGAGAATAAGAAGCAATGAAGAATAACAGAATAACAAGAGTTGGAAGGGGCTTTGGAGGTCTTCTAGTCCAACCCCCTGCTCAAGATTCCTGCAGTTAGGAAACCTGAGCGTTTCTTTGAGAGGCATTGCTGTTTTCTGGTGCAGGTAGTTCTCAACTTACGGCCACAATTGAGCCCCAAATTTCTGTTGCTAAGTGAGACATTTATTAAATAAATTTTGCCCCATTGATTAGCACCGTTGCTAAGTGAATCTTTGCCATTGTTAGCGACATGGTTTTAAGGGAATCTGGCTTCCCCATTGCTTTTCAGAAGGTCGCAAAAGGTGATTACATGATACGGCAACCGTCATAAATATGAATCAGTTGCCAAGCATGCGAATTTTGAGCATCATGGGGATGCTGCAATGATTATAAGGGCGAAAAAAATGGTCATAAGTCACTTTTTTTTCAGTGCTGTTGGAACTTTGAAGGGTCCCTAAGTGAATTACAACAATTCACTTAAGTCAAAGTCAAAGTAAGTCAAAGACCAACTGTATTAAATCTCTTCCCTGCCGTCCAGATACCACCAAAATTGGCCATACTGTCTGGGGCTGATGAGAGGCTCCTGCTTTGAGAAAAAAGATAGCCTTGCCTTCACTAAAACAACAGGCAGTGGCCTTGGTGCCTAAATTATCCTGCCGGGAAAGTCAACTTCACTTGTCCAAATCCCTACAGTTGCAACGTGATTAGATTTGCACGCTAGCCTGATTTCTCAAGAACAACTGAGCAACCCTACAGGACACTCTGTCCACCGAAGTTAGGCAAGCCTCACTCCTCTTAGTTTTTTCTAAAGCTTTGAAGGCCTGGCTTTCCTGCCCAAGCGCTGAGAGATGATCAGACAACTGCATATTAGGCGTTTGCCTTGGCACCAGCTTTAGGTTGGTTTTCAATGTTTGAATCTGTTTAGGGGTTCCTGCCTGTTCAGGGTGTCTTGCCTGAGTTGATTAGGTTGGATTAGCAAACCTCCAAGTCCCTTATGTCTATGGAGATTCTCAGTCATCTAGGTCATAGTTGTCCCAAAGAGGCAACTGGACTTTCTAGGGAGGGGGGGGGTGGGGGGGTTGGAAGAATGTTTCACTTCTCATCCAAGAAGTTTCTTCAGTTCTGATTGGATGGTGGGAGAACCGAAGGATTTATATTCCTTGCAGACAGCTGGACATTTGCATCCTTTTAGCAGGTTGTTAAGGTCACCTGGAGGTTTATCTTGTGTTCTTAGCAATAGCACTTAGATTTATATACAGCTTCACAGTGTTTTGCAGTCCTTTCTAAGTGGTTTACAGAGTCAGCATAATTCCCCCCAACAATCTGGGTCCTCATTTTACCCACCTCGGAAGGAGGGAAGGCTGAGTCAACCTTGAGCCTGGTGAGATTTGAACTGCTGAACTGCAGCTAACAAGTCAGCTGAAATAGCCTGCAGTACTGCACTCTAACCACTGCGCCACCTCGGCTCTATAGGTGCAAGCTGGAGTGGAGCCTTCTTGGAATTGTTGAAAGGACTGTTGTTGAAGACAAAGTCCACATTTTGGACAGAGAGGGCCGCTGGTTTGAAAGAGGGGTCAAAAGGCCATCTGTGTCAAAATTGAATATAGCCCTCTCTCAACAGAGAGGGAGGGATATGACATCATCTATCTCCAGTTTACAACACAGTCCTTTCAACAGTTCCAAGAAGGCTCCAGACCCATTTGCACCGCTCAGGTGACGCTGACAACACAGATAAACCTCCAACCGTAACAACCTGCTAAAAGGATGCAAATGGCCAGATGTCTGCAAGGAGTATAAATCCTTCCATTCCCCCATTATCCAGTTAGAACTGAAAAAGCTTCTTGGATGGGAAGTGAAAAGCAAAACCAGAAAGTCCAGTTACCTCTTTGAAAAAAACCCCCATCTTTGGGACTCCAAGTCCCTTCCAACTTAGTATGGGGTTGGACTAGAATAGGGGTTTCCAACCTTGGCCACTTTTAAGACTTGTGGACTTCAACTCCCAGAATTCCTCAGCCTCAGCCGAATTCTGGGAGTTGAAGTCCACAAGTCTTGAAGTGGCCAAGGTTGGAGACTCCTGGACCAGAAGACCTCCATGATCCCTTCCAACTCTTGTTATTTGGTTTAGATTTGTTGTTGTTGGTTGCGAAGTCGTGGCCGAACCCATCAAAACCCCATGGACAACGTTCCTCCAGGCCTTCCTGTCCTCTACCATCCTCTGGAGTCCATTTAAGCTCACGCCTATTGCTTCAGTGACTCCATCCAGCCACCTCATTCTGTCATCCCCTTCTTTTGTCCTCAGGTTTAGGTTTACGGTTCTCATATGATTTTATACGTTGGTTTAACTTCTTATTGAGAGCCTCCCAGAGTTGGTTGGAAGATGAGGGGCTACATAAAAAGCTTTAAACAAATAAATAAGCATTCCTCCAGAGGCATACTCCCATTTAATCCCCACGGCATTGCTACGAGGCGTCTTAAATATAGTGAACTGTGGCTCGCTGGTATTCAGATAGAAAGATAGCCAGATTGATAGCCTTGGCCAAGTTTATTCCAAGTGTAGGACAGCTTGAACTGAGATTCTCCCAGTGTTAATTGGACAGCTTTATCTGTTGCCCCAGCTGCTGAGGAAAATTTCAAAATGGAGGCACCTCAGGCAAATCAGATGATGGGAAGACTTTCCCACCGAATTACAGAGCTGATCAGCTTTGTAACCACTATTAGCAACAATTTATGAATACGGGAAACCAGGCATTTTCACACAGGTGAGCCAATAGGATGATAAAAGGCAGGTGGATAGTAGTTCCTGCTTTGAAGGCCATTTGATTTGGGTGTCAGTTGATGTGGAAAATAGGTGTCTACTCTTCCCTTAGCAGCTTAGTAATTTTGGCACATTCTTGTTGTAAAGGATGAGCAGGAGAGGAAAAACTAAGGGAAAATTTATCAATAAAGTCTTTGAGAGTTAAACTACGACTTGGTGTCAACTCACTAGTTTCCTGCCTTGTCGCTCCAAAGTTTCCCTTCGATCTACGAATATGGTGTCGATTTCGTTCCCATCGCAAGCTGCCAACTTGGCTCGTCTTCCGTTGTACTGCAAAAAGAAGAACAACCATTGTTTGGGGCAGAAGTAACACCTGCCTTTCTTTTTAAGCTTCCCAAATGCCATATTCCCGGGATAGGAGGATGGAGCTGGTAGGAGAGGGAAAAAAATCAGAGAAACTAATTTCTAACTTTTGTACAGAAAGTCCTTGACTTGTGACCACAATTGAGCCCTGCCAGTGTAGAGTTCAGACTGGAAAAGACACGGTAACAAGGTCAGCCAATGAGTAGACATGGCAACTGGGTCAGCCAATGAGGGCTGTTTGGAAACTGAAACAGTATTTGCTCTGTGAGCAACAAGGAAACAGCTAGGAGCCTGGGCGTGGCATAGCTCTGTAGCTCTGAGTTTGTGCTGAGCTCAAAAACTAGTCTGCTACTCTAAACTGAAACAGAAACTGTTCTCTCCTCTGCCAGTGTTTGCTTGTATTTGCTACCACGTTGGAAAACCGGCTTTTGGCATTGAATATTTACTTCATGTGTTATATTATATATAAAGAGAAGTCAATAATAATAATAATAATATTTAATGCTTCTAGACTGCCCCCTCTCCCGCAAGGGACTCGGGGCGGTGTACAGTTCATACAAAATATAACAGGATACAATAAAATTAAATTAAATATGTACAGTTGACAATTGACATGGAGGAGGTTAAAATGTAGTTAAAAGAACTGTACAAAGCAGATATAAAATAAATTCAAACCCCTAAAAACAAATACAGTAAATTAAAAAGCCCCTAAAATAACCAGATATAATACATTTGCCAGGAGGGACAGTTGAACTATGCCAGGCCTGCTAATCGGAACAGGTGGGTCTTCAGTTTTTGCCGGAAGGAGCGGAGGTCAGAAGTGGTTCTAATGTCGGGGGGGAGGTCATTCCAGAGGGTTGGGCCCATCACAGAGAAGGCCCTACTCCTCGGTGTCGCCCGCTGGCATTGCCTAGTGGACGGCACCAGGAGAAGTCCCTCCCTGTGTGAGCGTATTGGCCGCAGGGATGTATGTGGGAGGATGCGATCCCGCAAGTAACTAGGTCCCGTGCCATGGAGAGCTTTAAAGATGGTAATCAGCACCTTGAAACGCACCCGGAAAACCACAGGCAGCCAGTGCAGCTCGCGCAGGAGAGGTGTTACGTGGGAGTACCTCGTACTCCCCATCACAGCCCGCGTGGCTGCGTTCTGAACTAACTGCAGTCTCCGGGGCGTCCCAAGGGCAGCCCCATGTAGAGAGCGTTGCAGTAATCCAGGCGGGACGTCACCAGCATGAATCCTGCTGAATCAGTTACCTGTGTGTGCTTTCTGGATGTGATTGCTGCTGCAAACTCTGATAAGCTCAAACTTTCTCTTGCCAGATAGTTGTTAATTGAGTTTCCCCCCATTTTGCGACCTTTTTTTGCCACGGCTGTTTCAGGGAATTGCTGCAGCTTGTTAAGTTAGTAACACGGTTGTGAAATGAATCTGGTTTCCCCATTGGCTTTGTTTGTCAGGAGGTCGCAAAGGGTGATCACGTGACCTCGAGACACGGCAACCGTCGTAGATACAACTCAGTTTCCAAACACCTGAATTTGGATCAGGTAACCACAGGGACCCTGCAACGGTTGCAAGTATGAAAAATGATCATAAGTCAATTCTTTCCGTGCAGGCGTAACTTCGAACGGTCAGTAAAGAAATGGTTGTTAAGGACTATCTGCATTGGGATGAGAAATAGCCTGGAAAGGAGTCTGGAAATTGGGGGGCTCTTAAATTCCTGATTGGTGTCTACTCACTTCCTCCACCAGCCGAGCCTGTCCTTGAAGTAACATGGGCATCAGAGCCTTCTGCAGCAGGTAGACAGAGCCTGGGTAGAGCATACGTCGTCCGAAGGTGTGTGCCACTATAAAGCTGTCAACAAATAGGTGGAGAAACAAAGGACAGGAGTCTCAGCACTTGTGCAATCTCCCTGCCAAAGTTTACTCTAGGACAGGGGTGTCAAACTCAATTTCACTGATGTTCTGACTGAGGCTTCCCAAGAGCATGAAGCAAAATCCTTGTCCTGACAAAAACCCCTTTTATTAATTTACTGTAAATTCTGCTCATTCACACCCAGCAGAGTCTTTCAAGGGAAGATTTGCAGTCACAGACCTTATCTGTCTTAGAGAGCTGACAGGCCGATAGCTGCAGGAATCTCAAGAGAGCGATTAAGCGAACTAATTGTCTCCTGCAAACTCCACTCCCCTTTCGTTCCTGTTTTATTTCCTCTGGGAGGGGCTATTCATCATCCACCTGTGGTTTTACTCCCAAGTTGACCCTTGTTCCTTAGCTGTGCCCTTCGTCTGGCAACTCTGTGCACACTGGGAAGAGGCTCCAGCTGTTCATCTGCCTCACTGATGTCTGACTCTGAAGGCAGCTGATAACTGGCATACGGCTCTGGTTCCCTCTCTGCCTCCGACACAGAGCCCTCATCAGAGCCTTCCCCAGACTCCAGGACTGGCCCATGTTCCTTCCCAACCTCCTCATTGTCTGAATCTGCTACCAGCTCTGCTGGCTGCCGGCGGGCCACAACAATTTAGGACTGCATCAGGGCTGTGGTTCACCTTGGGGGGCTGGGTGGGCATGGCCAACTGCGTGGCCATGGCTAGCTTGACACCACTCACTGGGCGTGGCTGACTGGGTGAGTGTGGCTAGCTTGACACCACTCCCCAAACTGCTGGCATGTTTCCTCTTCACATTGGGTAGACAATGCCGAAGCAGCCAGCCCCATACATTTTCAAGAACGGCCCCAGATCCAACCACATCGCGGGCCAGATGTGGCCCACGGGCCTTGTGTTTTGACACCCCTGCTCTAGGAGCGCTACAACCTCAGATAGAAAACCTCGATCATTTAACTTTCACATCCTGGACATAAACTGTTTTCAACTTCTTCCTTCAAGACGACACTATAAGGGCATTGCAAGCCAAAATAATCAGACACAAGGAGAGTTGTCATGCCATCACTCTGCTCAACAACTAATTCCTACAACTTAACTTAACTTTATTCAATTTCTAGACCGCCCCTCTCTCAGAAGAGACTCGGGGCAGTGTACAGTCATATTAAAAACATTAGAACAATAAATATACATAGTATAAATAAAGAATAAATATAGGGCTGGAGGAGGTAACGGTAGTTCACTGTACAAATTTAGTTTAAGTTAGATTAAAATTTTAAAAATTTAAAATACATTAACCCTTAAAAACTATCCCAGATAAAAATATCCGCCAGGAGGTAAAAATGGAACTATAAATGGGCCAGGCCGGCTAATTGGAACAGGTGAGTCTTAAGTTTTTGTCGGAAGGAGCGGAAGTCAGTAGTAGTTCTAATATCGGGGGGGAGGTCATTCCAGAGGGTTGGGCCCATCACAGAGAAGGCTCTACTCCTAGGCGCCGCCCGTTGGCATTGCTTGGTGGACGGCACCCGGAGTCCCTCCCTGTGAGAGCGAATTGGTCGCAGGGATGTATGCAGTAGGATGCGATCCCGCAGGTAACTAGGTCCTGTGCCATGGAGCGCTTTGAAGATGGTAATAAGCACCTTGAAACGCACCCGAAAAACCACAGGCAGCCAGTGCAGCTCGCGCAGGAGAGGTGTTACGTGGGAGTACCTAGTACTCCCCATGATAGCCCGCGCGGCCGCATTCTGAACCAGCTGTAGTCCTCGGGTGCATCTCAAGGGGAGCCCCATGTAGAGAGCATTGCAGTAGTCCAGACGGGACGTCACCAGCGCATGAGTGGTGCGCTACAACATGAGTGGTGCGCTACAACATTTGCCTTATGCCCCTGGGATGTCAAACCACCTAGTAGGGCTGTATTACTATTACTATTATCCAGTGGTGGGTTCCGGATCCCGTTGCAACCGTAGTGTGCAACGGGGCTCGGTATCCACCCCATGAACGCGAGCAGCACCTGCATGTGTACTTACCGCCTGCGACAATCCGCAACGCCTCTGCGACGCTCCAGCTGCTCGCCGAAATTTACGCAGGCGCCGTACGCTCCGTGAGTGTGCGTGGAAGCCCCGAAGAGCTCCAATACCAGTAAGGTGCGCGGGCGGGTGGGCCCTCTGGAGCACAGTACCGGAATGGTACCCGGTGCTCCTGGCAGGCACCAGTACACCTGTACCGGGGCGTACCAGTCGTAACCCACCACTGCTATTATCCTTCTACTCTTTCCTATTATCTAAACAGAAATATTTCCTTAGCTTCTTATGTCTATAACTTTGTTGTTTGTATCTCATGATTTGTATTGATTGCTTTTATTAGTACCTACTTCCTAGTTCCTTCTCTTTCTATACTTCTCAATATTTATACCTTAGCTGATCTCACAACTAAGTATGCCAGGTCAAACCTGGCTAGAATTTAAGGCGGCTAACCACCAAAATATAATTACTTTAGAAAAATAAAGGCATTGGCAACCATTTCCTTATTGTTCCCAAGAAACAACACATGCGTTATCTGTCTACTTATCATGAGTCGAGCTCGACTTGAGGCAAATTTTTACCTTTCTCTAACGTGTCACAGTAGAAACATATTAAGTCTTTGGGATGGTATAGAACAGATAAATGTCTATGGAGCTTCTCAATCACCCCAAATATGCTTTTTCCAGAAGGCAACTGGACTTTGTTTTTTCTCCCTTTTGAAAACATTTTCACGTTTCATCCAAGAAGCTTCTTCAGTTATAACGTTGACCAGGAATCTAATATTTCTATTGACAATCTTGGGGCAGCCTATTATTTTGGCCTAGGCTTCCCAAGAGCATAAAGCAAACTCCTTGTCCCGACAAAAAAAACCCCTTTTATTAATTTACTGCGAATTCTGATCATTCACATCCAGCAAAGTCTTTCAAGGGAGGATTTACAGTCACAGACCTTATCTGGCTTGGAGAGCTGACAGGCCAATATCTGCAAAACTTGGCAAGGAATCTCAGAGAGTCACAAACCAATTAAGCAAACTAACTGCCTCCTGCAAACTCCACTCCCCTTTCGCTCCTCTTTTATTTCCTCTGGGAGGGGCCTTTCATCGTCCACCTGTGGCCTTACTCCCAATTCGACCCCTGTTCTTTAGCTGTTCCCTTCGTCTGGCAACTCTGCGCATGCACACACTGGGAACAAGCTCCAGCCATCATGCCTCACTGATATGTGATTCTGAAGGCAGCTGATAACTGGCATATGGCTCTGGCCCCCTCTCTGCCTCCGACACAGAGCCCTCATTCCCCAGACTCCAGGACTGGCCCACGTTCCTCCTCAACCTCCTCACTGTCTGAATCTGCTGCCAGCTCTGCTGGCCGCTGGCGAGTCACAACATCACAACACCTATGTGGTGATGTCATCACTGCCTCTGCAGGCCTTTAAGGTCATGGAAAGTTTCCTCAGGAAACACCTAAAGTCCCTGAGAAAATACCCAATGTCCTTTGAAGACTTCGAAGGGAAGTGGATGGCCCTTTCTGTACTTCTTTATCTTATCTGGAGTGTGTCAGCTTGTCTGGGTGGAGTGTGCCAGTGTTTCTGGGTGGAGGAGTGGACAATATAGCAAACATATAAATATGAGTGTTAAAGTCTTCCTTGCTAAGGTGGCGGGGGGGGGGGGCTCTTTATTCTGCTGAAGAAACGCGTAAAGCTTATCGAGGTAAATACCTGGACTCTGTCTTTCTTTATACCAAGCCACAACTGAAACCAGCAAAACAATAAGCCTTCTTCATAAATCCTTCCATTCCCCACCAGTCAGTTAGAACTGAAGAAGCTTCTTGGATGAGGAGCGGAACTTTTTCAAAGGAAAAAAAAAAAGTCCAGCTGCCTTTTGGAAAAAGCATCTTGGGGACTTCTTGCGCCCTCAGCCATGCTTCACCCGCTTCACAAAGGTTAAAGCCGAAACAAGATAAGACAGATACCTGGCAATTTGGCAGGGCAGCTTCTTGATCGCGTGGAGAAAACCATTGATTGCACTTCGATGCTTTGGCTCTGGACGCAACAAGGGGACGTTTCTTGAATCTGACCTGCAAGTATTTACCAAGATGTTGAATTTATCTACAGTTAATCCATATATTAACTGCTGCTAGAATTGTATTTGCGCAAAATTGGAAGAGTGAAGAGATACCTACGGAAGAGAATGTGATTAGGAAAATATTAGAATGTGCGGAAATGAATAGATGAACGCTGGCAATTAAGGAGAAAGAGCAAACTGAATACTATCTGGTATGGGATCTATTTTACCAATGGTTAAATTAAAAAAAATGGAAGTTAGAAATAAGGAAACAAAATAAAGAAGATATGTTAAAAGAGATAAGTAAATATTACGACTAGTCTATTGAATATTATAATGTTAATATTGTAGAATTAATATGTGGAATATTATTATGTTAAAGGTTGCAAAATCAATATTAAATTAACCAAGGATGTTGTAACTTTCATTATTGTTTCACAAAGGCATTTGTACCCAGGTAACACACTGTTCAACTGAAGATGGAAGGATTATATTAAAAATAAAAATAAAATATTACTGACAAAATGTTTAATTTATCTCCAAGGGGAAAGATTGTGTCTTCTTTCAAAACCAACAGGGAAAGCACATGAAAGCCAGATCAGAGTGCATTGTCAAGCGATGGCTGAGAATATTGGGGGAATAAGGAATGGAATGCAACATTCAGATGGAGGACATAACCTTCAAATATGGTTGGCTGCAGAGGTGATATTCAGCAGGTTCTGACCAATTCTGGAGAACCTCTAGTGGAAATTTTGAGTAGTTTGGAGAACCGGCAAATACCACCTCTGACTGGCCCCTCCCCCATCTATTCTCTGCCTCCTGAGTCCCAGCTGATGGGGAGGGAATGGGGATTTTGCAGTGTCCTTTCCCTGGAATGGGGAGGGAATGGAGATTTTACAGTATCCTTTCCCTGCTATGTCTACCAAGCCACACCACACCCACAAAGTCACGCCCACAGAACCGGTAGTAAAAAAAATTGAGTCCCACCACTGGTTGGGTGGTGCTAAAGTTTTCACAAAATGGCCAGATATAGCATATGCAAGCAAGCAAGCAAGGAAAGAAAGAGGGAAAGAAAGAAGGGAGGGAAGAAGGAAAGGAAAGAAGGAAAAGGAGAAGAGATGGAGAAAGCAGGCCGGCAGGCAATCCTACAAATTGGCAAAGATCACTTAAAAATCATGCACGCTGATTAGCTAATATGTATATCCCCACCTATGCTATTCATACAAACATATAAGCTATCTTGTGAATGCCTGCCAATAGCCAGCTTTCCTCTGCATTTCTCCATTCAATTCACATCTGTTATCCCATAATATATTTCGTGAACGGCAGCCAGGTTTTCTGTCTCTACTTTGAAAGGAGAGAAGACCCCCCAAAATGAAGGACAGAATAGAATCATTCTCCACTGCCAACTCACCGACTCGTGAACTCGTCCCACCGAAAGTCCACAGGCCAGCTTCTGAAGTCAAAATTGTAGCTGGCGAGTTTCTTCTATGAAGCATTATCAGAAAGAGAAAAAAAAATGATTTAAAAAATATGTGGTGTGAGATTAATGCAACTTCTAAAGTCAGTACCCTTCTTTATGAAGTACGGTCATGAAATAACCTTCTTTGTTTAGACTGCTTAGATAGTTTCTGTCAAGAGTTTGTTGCAGCAATCACATCCAGAAAGCACACACAGGTAACTGATTCAGCAGGATTCATTAACTTCTCATTATATATAATATAACAAATGAAGAAAATATACAATATCAAAAGCAGGTTTTCCAACGTGGTAGTAAATACAAGCAGAGGAGAGAATAGTTTCAGTTCAGAGCAGCAGACTAGTGTAAAGCTCAGCACAGACTCAGAGCTATACTACAGAAGTTAATCTAAGCCATGCCCAGGCTCCTTGCTGTCTCCGTGCTGCTCACACAGCAAATACTGTTTCAGTTTCTGAACAGCCCTCATTGGCTGACCTGTTGTCTATTCCAGTCTATGAACATTCATACTCTGACCATTTCCTTTTCTAGGTTCAGAGAACATTTTAAAATATCTAAAGGAATGCAGGACAGAATTCAAGCAACCCTCTCTTCAAGCCACCCAAAATTTAGTCTTCTTAACAAGAGAATGAATATTAAGGCTGAAGGCTGAATGATGAATGGGTGCAACAGCCAACATAAATAAACATCCTTCTTGGGTTCTAGCTAGGACTTTGTTTTGGTTTCCTTGATTTAAAATGAAAAACAGCAAATATGATTATTCCCCAATCACATGTTTAATAATTTCATACGCAACATGAATAATAAGTACCCTGCTACCCTTACCTTGTGTTCAGGTGTGCCATACCGATGGGCATCTTCAAGGATGGTAATGAACTGGATGTACTGAGGATTTGTCCAGCGCCCGATGCCTGAAAAGAAGCAGGAACCTTTTTAGTGACTGAGGCCCTAAACAGTCCATTTTGCTCGGCGTTCCCACCCAGGGAACCTATGAGGTGCTATTTCCTTTCCCTTCAAATCCTTCCCCAAAGATTCAACCTATCAGTCCTCATAACAACCCTCAAACTATTATTATTTCTATCAATGCTGTTGTCATGCCTGCAAGCCATCTTTCCTTTTTGGCCTTTAGGCCTGCCACACATTCCACCGTGGGAAAATGGGGGGTGGGGGGATTATATGGAGTGGGCCGATATGTAGCCATAACAACATTTTGCTTAGAAACTCAAGGTCGTCTTTGTCTCTGCACCTGGCCGGAACTGGATGGGAGGAATCTGTCTTCGTGGCAGTGGGAGATTGGGCCATGTGATGAACTTGTGGGTGTTGGGGCAGGATCTTGAACTTTCAACTGGGTGGGAAAACCAGGAAGCTTTCAGATTCTGGTTTTCCCGGATGGGCCAATGTGGCTCTTTTAATAAATTGGAACTTTGAAGAATCTCTTGCCTCAGACTCTGATTTTATATTGGATGCTATTTGGAACCCTGACAGCTGTCTCTATTGATGTAGGAGAGACGACCAGGCTGAGCCCGAGTGCGCCAGGGCATTAAAGGCGTCATCATTCTCGAGTCCCTTCGGCGCCCACAAGAGATCTAAGTCCAGCCCTCCTTGAAATTCCGTTGGCTCTTATCTGCTGCCAATTTAGTGGTTCAGATCCTTCTAGCGTTAAACCTGTCACCATTTGAACAGGTCGCTGTGCTTTCTGATTTATTGCACCGGACACTTGTATTAGCAATAGCACTAAGACTTATGTATATACCACTTCACAATGCTTTACCGCCTTCTCTAAGCGGTTTACAGAGTCAGCATATTGCTCCCAACAATCTGGGTCCTCATTTTACCCACCGCAGAAGGATGGAAGGCTGAGTCAACCTTGAACCAGTGAGATTCGAACTGTCGAACTGCAGTCAGCCGGCAGTCAGCAGAAGTAGCCTGCAGTACTGTACTCTAACCACTGTGCTACCACAGCTATTATCTCACTTTCCTTCACTGCTGAAGTTTAGAACAGAAGCAACTCCAGGGCTTAGATTTTGGCTCTTACAAGTAGTCCTCAATTTATGACAACTTGATTAGCAAGGCTTTGGATAAAGAAACTTATGACCCGTCCTCAACGTTATGGCTTATCGTCACACCAGCCTTATGGTCATGTCGCAATTGGGGTGCTTGTCACATTTATAACGGTTGCAGCATCTTGTGGTCATGTGATCGTGTTTTACAACTTTCCCAGCCAACTTCCAATAACAAAGTCAATTGGGGAAGCCAGAATCACTTAATGCCCACATGATTTGCTTAACGACCATGGTAGAAATGGTTGTAAAATTGGATCTGCTCCTATGATGTCTGGCTTAATGACCGCATCACTTAGTTCTGCTCCCAAATATGGTTGTAAGTCACCTGTATTACCATGAATACAACTCAACTCAGGTACAACTTAACAAGCACAGAGACCAGATTCCAAACCTAGTTAAAGTATGGCTTCCTGAGTCAGTAGACCTACCACCCAATATCCAGACCCTCAAAGCACACACCTCTTAGACAGGCAATCCCAGCCAAGAGTAGTAGCATGGTCCCAGCATAGTGAGAAATAGCAACAACTTTCGGCATGGTTAAATACCCTGGAAAGAAAGGAAAAGAAAGGGAAGGGGTTGAGAGCGAGCAGTTGGCACATCAAAGGCTAAGAATGCATTGTTTTTTCTTAGAAAAGAAGAAGGGTTGATTACTGACTTCCCTAATCTGCCCTCCGGATGTTCTAGGATGGCAACTCTATGACTTTCCGGCGTCTTTTAATTGAGGAGAACTGAGGTGGATGAAACCTACTTTCAGACAGCTAAAAATAAAATGCAATACAGTTTTCTTGGCTATTCCTCACCCTAATCAAAAGTTGCAACTCCACCATTTTGAAATATAGCTCAAAATAGCATTCACATCTTGAAGAGGGAAACCCTTACCAGTAAATACACACACACCAATCTTATTCCATAAAGAAACTAGGCTGAAGATGATATTGATGTTGCAAAAACTGCAGAATGGTATTTGCTAGTTTGTTGTTCTGAATGATTTAACCCAGCTGGGTGACTTTGGGCCAGTCCTTCGCTCTCAATTCTAGGAAGAAGAAAGCAAAAGCGAACCACTTCTGAAAATGTTGCTAAGAAAATAGCAGGGAATCCCAGCAGTCAGAAAGAATCAGTTTATTTATTTATTTATTATTCATATTTATAGACCGCCCCCTCTCCCGGAAGGGACCCGGAAGAGTTGATTCAATGGACCATAAAAATGTGCACGTTCCCCGTCTACCCCCCAAAAAATTCTTGCTTTAGCTTTGGCTGACCCAGAGGTGCTTTTTCAGGAGGCAACTGGACTTCGTTTGTCTTTTTTCTTTTCTTTTGAAGACGTTTTGCTTCTCATCCAAGAAGCTTCTTCAGCTCTGACAGGATAGCGAGGAACAGCTGTGGGTTAGACAGCATCACCACCAGATGGATTCGTAACTGGCTGACCAACCGCACTCAACGTGTAGTTCTCAATGGAACTGCATCTACATGGAGGGAAGTATGCAGTGGAGTACCCCAAGGCTCTGTTTTAGGCCCAGTACTCTTCAACATCTTCATCAATGATTTGGATGAGGGAATAAATGGGGAACTCATCAAATTTGCAGATGATACCAAGCTGGCAGGAATAGCCAACACTCCAGAAGATAGGCTTAAGATACAGAAGGATCTTGACAAACTTGAACATTGGGCACTATCTAATAAAATGAAATTCAATGGTGAAAAGAGTAAGGTTCTACATTTAGGCAACAAAAACGGAATGCACAGGTACAGTATAGGTGATACCATACTCAGTAGTAGTAACTGTGAAAGGGATCTTGGAGTCCTAGTGGACAACCATTTAAATATGAGCCAGCAGTGTGCAGCAGCTGCCAAAAAAGCCAACACAGTTCTAGGCTGCATCAACAGAGGGATAGAATCAAGATCACGTGAAGTGTTAATACCACTTTATAATGCCTTGGTAAGGCCACACTTGGAATACTGCATTCAGTTCTGGTCGCCACGATGTAAAAAAGATGTGGAGACTCTAGAAAGAGTGCAGAGAAGAGCAACAAAGATGATTAGGGGACTGGAGACTAAAACATATGAAGAACGGTTGCAGGAACTGGGTATGTTTAGCTTAAGAGAAAGAAGGACTAGGGGAGACATGATAGCATTATTCCAATATCTCAGAGGTTGCCACAAAGAAGAGGGAGTCAAACTATTCTCCAAAGCACCTGAGGGTAGAACAAGAAGCAATGGGTGGAAACTAATCAAGGAGAGAAGCAATTTAGAACTGAGGAGGAATTTCCTGACAGTGAGAACAATTAATCAGTGGAACAGCTTGCCTCCAGAAGTTGTGAATGCCCCAACACTGGAAGTCTTTAAGAAGATGTTGGATAGCTATTTGTCTGAAACGGTATAGGGTTTCCTGCCTAGGCAGGGGGTTGGACTAGAAGACCTCCAAGGTCCCTTCCAACTCTACTATTGTATTGTAAGCTCTTCATCCAAGAAGCTTCTTGGATGAGAAGTGAAATGTCTTCAAAAGAAAAAAACAAGCAAACAAACAAGTCCAATTGCCTCCTGAAAAAGCACCTTTGGAACAACCTGGACGACTGAGAATCTCTAGAGACTTGTAGCTTTGACTGCATAGAACGTGCTGATTTTATTTGATTACACATTAATGTCTTGGGATGGTATTAAGGATAACTGGCTAACATATGCCAGCAATTATTGCTTCTTTACTTATTTATTGTAGCTTCTAAGTACAGGTGTCCTGGACTTACAACTGTTCATTTAGTGACCGTTGGAACCTACAAGGCACTGAAAGCAGTGATTTACCGCCAGCTCTCACGCTGATGAATGTTGCAGCATGCCCAAGGTTACATGATCAAAATCCAGGCGCTTGCCAACTGGCATGTATTTACGTATAATGGTCGCAGCGTCCTGGGGTGATTTGCCATTTGCAACCATCCTAGCTGGCTTCTGACAAAGTTGAGGGGGTGGGGGGAGTCAGATTCACTTAATGATCATGTGATTCACTTAATGACTGCAGTGATTCATTTATCAACCGTGGGGAAAAGGTCATAAAAGTGGAGGCAACTCACTTACCGGTTGCCTTGCTTACCCATGGAAATTGTGGTCCTAAGTCGAGGACTACCCTTATTACGAGACACCGGCTAAGCCGCGGATCAAGATATTCCATGCCATAAACGTATCCCACTGCAGCGTGTTTGTCTAGTAATACCGGTAGATTTTTGTAATAACACAGGAGTTCTGAATAAACATTTTCAAGGGAGAAGTAAGCACGTACCCAGTCCTACATGTTTACTTGGCCTTGAAAGGGTTCATTCAGAACTCCTATTTTATTCCAAAAATCTACCAGCATTATGATGTTTTCCCCAAAATAAGACCCGGTCTTATATACATATATATTGCCACCACAAAAAAGGCACCAGGTGTTATTTTTGGGGGATGTCCTCAACTGACTCACCTCATGGCAGGGCCACTAACAGCCATGCCCGGCAGGAGCTCACTGCCAGCCCACTTCTTCTGCAGCTGCTTGCTGCTGCTCATGCACGTCGCCCCCCCCCCCCCGGCTCCAGGCCTCCATTTCGCTGTCAGAGGCCTTCAGGAAAGGCCTCAGCAGCTGAGAAACAGGCTCCGGAGTGATGCGTGTGGCGCCCCCTGGCTTCCGGAAAGGCCTCTGACAGTGAAATGAGGCCAGGGGGTGCCGTGTGCATTAATCCAGAGCCCGTTTCTACAGATTGCAGAGGCCTTTTCTGATGGCGAAACGGAAGCCGGTGTGATGCGTACAAGCAGCGACAAGCAGCCGAAGTAGACCGTCAAGGCGAGGCAGGTGTCGGGATGTGCGAGGCCTGGCTGCAACTGTCTGAAAGTAAGCAGTTCAACACCCACCATCCCCCCCTTTGCTTGATTTTTACCCATGCGCCTTGCTCCACCCTGTGCAAGAGAATGGGCGGAGTCTTAACTAGGGCTTATTTTGGGCACACATGTAAAATCAAGCTAGGGCTTATTTTTGGGATAGGCCCTATTTTCAGGTAAACACGGTACTAGACACACATTTCATGCTTACCACTACCTAATCCTCACTTTGTTTACCCCTGAATTTCCGCCGCCTTGTCAGGTGAAAAAAGCTTTCTATGAAAAAGCAAAAGGCTTCCATATACATCCACCCTTCAAATATAAAAGATATTGCTAAGTTAGTGTCTGGTTTCTTTGTGTGTGTGTGTGTATGTGTGTGTATGTGTGTGTGTGTGTGTGATGCTGCTACTCCATTTTGTAAATATTATCTCAAAGAGCAGTCCTTTCCATTTCCGAATGAAGGATCAATTCAGCCTAAATTTTGCGTATTCCTAAAAGGAAAGGAGCCAGAGACGGGTGAAATCCAGCAGGTTCTGGAGAACCGGTAGCGGAAATTTTGAGTAGTTCGGAGAACCGGCAAATGCCACCTCTGGCTGGTCCCAGTGGGGTGGGAATGGAGATTTTTGCAGTATCCTCCCCCTGCCACACCCACCAAGCCATACCATGCCCACCAAGCCATGCCCACAGAAGTGATAGAACTGGCTTCCGGCTTCCCGGTTCAACCAGCATATGCCATCGCTGGCCATCGGGGACGACCAATTAGCCCCGGTGGAAGGGGCGCGCAATTTGGGCGTCCTCCTTGATGCCCGGCTGTCTATGGAAGATCACGTGGCAGCCGTGGCAAGGGGGGCGTTCCACCAGGTTCGCCTGGTGCGCCAATTGCGGCCCCTTTTGGACCGGGAGGCCTTGCGCACAGTCACTCACGCGCTGGTGACGTCTCGCCTGGACTACTGTAACGCTCTCTACATGGGGCTCCCCTTGAGGTGCACCCGGAGACTGCAGTTGGTCCAGAATGGGTAATTATGGGGAGATCGAGGTTCTCCCATATAACACCCATCCTGCGCGAGCTGCACTGGCTTCCTGTGGCCTACCGGGTGCGCTTCAAGGTGCTGGTTACCACCTTCAAAGCGCTCCATGGCATAGGGCCTAGTTACCTGCGGGATCGCGTCCTGCCCCATACATCCCTGCGACCCGTCCGCTCACACAGAGAGGGACTACTCCGGGTGCCGTCCTCCAGAGAGTGCCAGAGGGCGGCGCCCAGGAGTAGGGCCTTCTCTGTAGTGGGCCCCACCCTTTGGAATGACCCCCCCCCCCAGACATCAGGGCAACAACCGACCTTCGCTCCTTCCGTATGAAGCTGAAAACCTACCTGTTTCGACTAGCTGACCTGGCATAATACTACAACCTCTCCAGCCCAGGGCATTTTTAATTGGTAATTTTAGTTTTAAGGGTTAATTTCACTGGGGTTTTAACTTTTTTAGGTATTGTAACTTATTTATTTATTTTTACCTCCTCTGTACGCTATATAATACTTTTGTACGTCACCCCGAGTCCCTGTGGGGAGAGGGGGCGACTAATAAGTTCAAGTAATAAATAAATAAATAAATAAATAGTAAAAAAAAATGAATTTCACCACTGGCCAGAGACAATCCTTTTGTAAAAGTCCAATGGTCACAGAGCAACCTGTGTTGTAGGACGGTTTCCTTTGTTTTGGGCCAAAGATGACATTTTTTTAAACCTGAGTGATGTTTCAGAGAGACCCCCTCTCCCACCAAAATGGGCAGGAACTCAGAAATCTACCACTTTCATTCAATTTACCTTAACACAAAACAAAATGAAGGACATACAGTTAAAGGCCAGCTAAGTGGCAGAACCAAGCTGACCCCGGTTGGTTTTTGAAAAACTCAACAGGTTTTTGTTAGCACTTGGACAGGAGACCACAAGGAAAAGAAGAAGAGAAGTTGAAAAACCGTCTTGAAAGAAGGCAGTGGCAAAGAGGTATTATTTGCCAAGAAAGCTACATGGTAGCTCCCCATATCATTGCCAGAAACTGAGTTTGATAAATAAAGCATGATCTCTTTAAAGCAGT
Organism: Natrix helvetica; assembly: GCF_964273705.1. Lineage (NCBI taxonomy): Eukaryota > Metazoa > Chordata > Lepidosauria > Squamata > Natricidae > Natrix > Natrix helvetica. Next base: position 347,698,912 of record NC_138548.1, read on the forward strand.
GCTTCTCGATTATTTTCTGTCATGTCCCCCCTAGGAAGAAGAAAACATTTCGTGCCCCCCGCGCGACTGTAAATAGTATCATTTGTCTATAAAATTGTTATAAGTACACCTCTGCATAACACTGTATCCTTATTAAAGTATAAGAGAATAAAAAAAGAAAGAAATGTGGATCAATTTACAACAAAGAATAGCTTTATTAACTGTAGCAGAAAAGATTTAAAGGAGCACAGGATTTAAAGGAACAAAATATTAAAAAAAACTTTAACCTGCAAAACAAAAATATATAAAATAATTTGAGCTGAGCCCCCCTTTACGGAGCCTCGCGCCCCCCCTGGGGGGCCCGCCCCACTATTTGAGAAGCACTGCTTTAAAGGGAGAGTTTCAGGGATCGATCTCTACGTTTCCCAATTTTTCCATTCCGCCGTGATTTAGGAGCCGTGCCTGGAGAAGGTTTGGGGGTGGCCAAGTGGGCATTTTGCCCATCAATAATGGCCTTGAGGCAAAGCCAAAGCAAAGAATCAGCAATTTCCGTTGGAGACTCAAGGCACTGATGACTCCAAGGTGCTTTTTCAGGAGGCAACTGGACTTTCTTTCTTTCTTTCTTTTTTCTTGAAGTGGTTTGCATTCCCCCTTCATCCAGTCAGAGCTGAAGAAGCTTCTTGGATGAGAAGCAAAATGTCTTCGAAAGAAAAAAAAAACAAGTCCAGTTGCCTCCTGAAAAAGCACCTTTGAGACAAACCTGACCAATGAGTTGTAAATAAAATATTAGACAAATTTCACAGCTCTTGAATTGTTAGTAGGTTTTTGGTGGTTATTTCTAGCAAGTAGATAAAGGAAATGTATGTCACTAATCAGAAAACATTTCACTGCAGCATTCCCAATAAAAACTGGCATATTTTTGCCTAATTCAAATAGCAGCTCAGAATTTTTCATCCACGTTAGTGAGAAAGTTCAAGGAGCATTTCAGATGCCTACTCTTTCATTCTTGAAATCATGTTCCCGTTAGAGTTAATGTATTGGTTGGGCAAAACAAGAAATAAATTGTAAACTTAGCATTTTCAGAGTAACTTAGCATTTCTCTTCTAAGGTGTACTCGGTCTTCCCACAGTGACTAAGGGCAGGATATGCCTGTGTGGAAGGACTTTTAAAATTTTAAAAAGTTTCCTCCTGCAGATTCTAATGCAGTTTAAGATAATATTTTGACTGTTGTGAGATACTTTGGGAAAAGTACCTTTTCTTAAAATGGGCAGAATGCTGTCAAAAAACAGTAAAATGACAGATGTGGTATACAATCATAACTAATTCATTATCAGCACTTCGTTCGAAGTATCCTCTGGTCCACAAAGTGGACTGGGCAGCTTGATAGAGCTGAGTTCACCCTTTTTTAAAGCCATTTTTCACCCTCCCCAGGCTCCAGAGCCTTTAAAGGAGCCTGGGAAGGGCGAAAAGAGCCTCCCCCCCCCCCCCGAAGGCCCTCCGGAGGCTTCATGAGCTTCCCTGAAGCCTCCGGAGCGCAAAAAACCAGCCCTACGGGCAAACCGGAAGTTCGGGAACGGACTTCCGGTTTGCTTGGAGGTTCATTTTGACTGCTCCGGAGGCTTCAGGGAAGTGTCCTGAAGGTCCCTGAAGCCTCCGGAGGGCTTCCGGGGGGGGGGGGGGAGGCTGTTTTCCCCCTCCCCAGGCTCCTATAAAGCCTCTGGAGCCTAGGGAGGGCAAAAAAAGCATGCAAAAAATGGGGGGAGCGCCTGTAGTGCGTGCATGCGCACTGGGTGTGTGTGTGTCGCACATTGCATTATGGGTGCAGCACGCCCGCACACTACCCCCCCTGCGCTCCCTCCACTTATGGCACGCGAGCCAAAAAAGGTTCGCTATCGCTGTCCTAGGCCATTGTCAGCCCTGGAACCATTTTGGAAATCTTCAGGGCTGCCACAGCAAGACAAGTTGCTGCTGTGGAAACGTAAGGGGGGAGATAGAGATAACCGAAAAAGGGGGGGGGGGATTGTAGCCAAAATAACATTTTTTCTGGTGGGAGTCAAGGATGTCCCTACCAGGTGTTTGGAAGGCAGCCGAAGGAGGGCTGTGACCTGATTGGACCATGTGATGGATGTTTGACCTGGGGACAAGAACTCTGGGTTTTGATTTGGGTGGGGAAAACCTCGGGGTCCTTCAGAGTCGGGTTTTCACCAGCTGTGCCAATATGACACTGATGGCGAACCTTTTCGGCACTTAGTGCCGAAACTGGGACGCGTGTGAATGTGCACGCATGCGCATGCCAGAGGGCCGGAAACCTGATTGGTGCACATGCGTGGGCCAGCCAGCTGGTCTTCGTGCACGCTGGAGCATGAAGATCAGCTCGCTGGCGGGTGTATGTCTGTTTTTTGGTCATTTTTGGCTGTTTCTTGAGCCATTTTGGGGGCTGTTTTTGGCCCGAAAAATTGCCTCAAAACAGCCTGTTTGGGGGGCATTTTGGGGGCTGTTTTCAGACCATTTTCCCATGCTGTGGTGCCCACGAAGACCAGCTGGCCGGCGTGCCAGAAAGCAGAAGAGCAGCTGGCGACGGTGCACGTGCCCACAGAGAGGGCTCTGCGTGCCAACTTTGGCACACGTGCCATAGGTTCACCATCCCAGCAATATGGCACTCCGAATACATTCTTACTTTGAGGAAACTCCAGGCCATAAGAGTTTTGATTTCATTGGGTTTATTACTTGGAACCCTGGCAGCCATGATGATGCAATTGTCTCCTGCCTTCACGGATTGGTGGCAGTGGCCCAAGGTATCCATCCTGCAGATATTTTTCTTAAGTCAGCCTGCAAATAAATGCCAGGAACCGAGCGATTGACCTAGTAGCATGTATAGATAATTCTTAGCTTGCAACCTTTTGTTTTGTCGCCAAAGTTAATGTTTGCCACACTTAACACCCGTTGCAGCCCCCACCCCCATGGCCACGTGATCAGAATTCGGGCACTTGACAACTGGCTTATATTTATGATGGCTGCAGTGGCCCCGGGACGTGTCTCTCTTGCGACATTTTGACAAGCAAACTCAATGGAGAAGTCAGATTCACTTAGCAACAGCACCTAAACTTATAAGCTGGTTCACAGTGCTTTGAAGCCCTCTCTAAGCAGTTTACAGAGACAGCATACGGCCCCCAACAATTTTGAGTCCTCATTTTACCGACCTCGGAAAGATGGGAGACTGAGTTCAACCTTGAGCCTGGAGAGGATCGAACTGCCAAACTGCAGGCAGCTGGCGGTCAGCAGAAGTAGACTGCAGTACTGCACTCTAACCACTGCGCCACCGAGGCTCTTAACAACTGTGTTACTAACTTAAACGAACTGCAGCGATTCACTTAACAACTGTGGCCAGGGAGGGCGTAGCATGGGGCAAAACTCACTTAATCAGTATCTCGCTTAGCAACAGAAATTCGGGGCTCAATTGAGGTTGTAAGTTGAGGACTTACAACCTCAATTGTAAGTCAATTGTGTGCCTCCCGGCATCATTTCCAAGTCCCAGAAACTGTCCGATAGAGCATCCCCCCCCCCCGCACCTCCCTGATTTGGTGACCTGCAGTGGGCATCAGAGGTGATCACTGACCTCTCCTCAAGGGGACCAGAGCAAGCAAAGGGTAACCGTCCTACAGCTATGGAGGCAGAGAGGCAGCCTCTTAATACCCAACGGTTCACACACAGGAACAGCATCCCATACCTTTTCTGTACAGGTAAAACACAGCGAGCGGGGAGGAGTAATAGGAAATGGACCACAGCACAGAAGCCTGCAAGAACAGAGCAAAGGGAGGGGTGAGTTACACAGAGAACCAACGTTTCCAAGAATCTTTGCAAAGCCGGCGGGTTGTTTGTGTGGCCCGAGAGAGAGGAGCTGGGAGCTGAAAAGCAGCAGAAAGAGAGACGAGAAGGCGACGGAAAGCGGAGTGGTTGAAGCCAACAGGGAATCGAGTCTGGCAAGAGCGACATCGCTCAGAGAAGGGGTGTGCCCATAGCTACTCCTGAAAAGCCACGGGGGGACTGTTATTGTGAATAAACAGGCTTTCATTGTACTCCTAATGAGCTCTTGCTTCTCCCAACAGCTTCACTAAACCAGGCAATATTCCAAGTGAGGGGAGAGGTAGAAATGGACTTCAGCTCTCCTTCACCCCGCTGCAGAATAAGGTGGCAGGACTCAATGCAATATCTGTTTCATAATAAGAGGCCCTCCTATTTCCTTATTTATACCTCCTTTGTTATTTTTATAAATAATTCATTTTTTTTTTACAGAACCACAAACCCTGTGAGGTCACCCTGCTGGCTTTCATGCCTAAAGTAAGACTAGAACTCAGCGTCAGTTTGGTTTCGAGCCTGGCGCCTTAACCACTAGACCAGTGATGGTGAACCACGCAGAAACATCGCGCGTGTGTGCTTGTCGGGGCCGCGCTCCGGAAAAGCCAAACTTCCGGGTTCTAGCGCGAATGACGATCAGTAGGCCAGCGCACATGCGCAGGGAGGTTTTCAAAGGGGTCGTCTTCTGGAAATGCTGAACTGGCACGCATGCACACACTGGTTTTTGGTACTGCTGCGCACGCAAAGGACAGCTGATCATTGCGCGCACAGGTGCGCCAGAAATCCAGAAGACAAACAGGGAAGGCCGCACATGCCAGGAGACATGGCTTCCTGCGCCACTTTGGACATGCGTGCTATAGGTTCACCATCACAGCCCTAGACCAAACTGGCTCTCAAATAAATAAATAAAAGTAAATAAATAAAACGCAAAGGACCGCAAACATTCAAAGCATTCTCATAGGATATTCAATGCAAGGGCTTCCTTAAGGAGAATAAAGCATCTCATATTTCACCTGTAAATGAGATTCAAGAGAAAATGCTATCATTCTAATCCAAGTGTGATAAAGGCAGGGTAGATAAAAATCGATGATTTTTTTTAAATTAAAAAATGATTTCTTTAAAAATTTAAACGAGTTTTTAAATTTTTATCAAATTTATTTTAATAAAATGCTTTTGGAGTAAGAATCTATCCAAAGATAGTTTTCGATTTAAGATACATTAATAATTTAGTTTACTCAGCATGAAATGGAGCTTAGTTATGTAGCATGAGGCTGTATATTCTGCAATATTGGGATTATCGGTGAGTCAGCAGAGAGTCAGAGGAAAAGCCTCTGCAGGACAGAGATGACAGTAGCTCTTTTAAAATTGTGATTTAAATCAAGTTGATTTAAATCAAGCCTTTTTACTAGTGATTTAAATCACGACTTAAATGGTAATTTAAATTGACTTGATTTAAATCAAATCCACCCTGGAAAAAGGTTATTTTACACTTATTTAACAGCTATAAAACCTACATAGAAGTGTAGAGCCTGGAGGAAGGGTCTGATGGGATATATTTAAGGTATCCTTCTCTGATATACTCTACAGGTAGTCCTCAACTTACAACCATCCAGTGACTGAACAAAGTTACAACGGCACTAAAAAAAAGTGACGTATGACCATTTAACACATTTACAATAATTGCACACTTATGACCTGAGGGTCATGTGATCGAAATTCAGACACTTGGCAAATGACTCATATTTATAACGGTTGCAGGGTCCCAGGATCACGTAAGCCCCTTTTGCGACCTTCTGACAAACAAAATCAATAGGGAAGCCAGATTCACTTAACAACCGTGTTGCTAACTTAACAACGGCAGTGATTCACTTAACAATGGCGGCAAGAAAGGTTGTAAAATGGGGCAAAACTCACTTAACAACGGTCTTGTTTAGCAGTGGAAAATTTGGCCCTAATTGTGGTCATAAGTCAAGGACTATATGTATTATTTTACGGGGGGGGGGGGAGAAAACAGAAAAAACAGGGAAATATTTACAGCGAAATGCTTTGTTCTTCTTTGAGGAGGATCAGTCTGGAATGTAACTTGCACAAGCACAAATGTGTACAAATCACTCTAGACCAGTGTTTCTCAACCTTGGTGATTTAAGCACAGCTGGCTGGGGAATTCTGGGAGTTGCAAGTCCACAGGACTTAAAGTCGCCAAGGTTGAGAAACACTGCTCTAGACTGTGAGGTTGTTATTTTCCTCTTCCTCCTTCTTCCCAAAATGAAATGGAGGAGACACTCACCAGTGCAAGGATGCTGTCTGCATGTTTTTCAAGGGTCCGTGGCTGGTAATACGATTCCTGTTGAAAGAAACAAGACATTTGCTGAGTTTGGGTTTCAAGTTGCCAATCAGCCAGCCAACCAACCAATCAAGTCATCAACTTTATAGCTGCTCTGACCGAGGCTTCCCCAACAGCACAAAGCCGAGTCCTCGTCCCGATAAACCGCCTTTTATTCAATTGACAGGGAATTCCTCTCCAGCAAAGTCTTTCCTCTCCCACAGCCTTTCAAGATGGTTCACAATTACTGACCTTTATCAGGCTTGGAGAGTGGCCAGGCCGATATCTTTCAGACGTTGCAATACTTGGCAAGAGTGCAGGAATGAACTAACTGTCTCCTGCAAACTCCACTCCCCTTTCGCTTCTCTTTTATTTCCTCTGGGAGGGGCCATTCACCGTCCACCTGTGGTCTTACTCCCAAGTTGACCCTTGTTCCTTAGCTGTTCCCTTCATCTGGGAACTCTGTGCATTTGCACACTGAACAGGCTCCAAATGTTCTTCTGCCCCACTGATGTCCAACTCCAAAGGCAGCTGATAATTGTCAGACGGCCCTGGCCCCATCTCTGCCTCTGACACAGAGCCCTCATCAGAGTCTTCCCCAGACTCCAGGACTGGCCCGTGTTCCTCCGCAACCTCCTCACTGTCCGAATCTGCTGCCAGCTCTGCTGGCGGGCCACAATAATGGCGAACAATGACCCACTGGATTTGCACCTACTGTATAAATAACAATGTTCTCAAAACTTTTTTCTAAGGCAGTTTAACTATTTGAGGGAAAAAAAAGAGATTTGGACTAACAATGCTAACTACTGAGCCGTGGTGGAGCAGTGGTTAGAATGCAGTACTGCAGGTTACTTCTGCTAGTCACCGGCTGCCAGAAGTCTGGCACTTTGATTCTCACCAGGCTCAAGGTTGACTCAATCTTCCATTCTTCCCAGGTCGGTAAAAGGAGGACCCGGATCGTTTGGGGGCAATAGGCTGACTCCGTAAATTGCTTAGAGAGGCAATGTGAAGCAATATATAAGTCAAAGTACTATTGCTTCATGGTGTGCAGCAAGTTACACAAGATGGCTGGTACTTAATTTTATACTTCTGAGCCTGGAAGAGACATGTAAATGGGCTGAGGTTTACCCTCTCAAAACCAATGAAAAATGGTACTGCATGGAGAAAAGGGAATAGCTATGGAGTTTTATGAGCCACAGACCGGGTTAATCAATCCACCAACAGAAACCTGGATCTGTAGTACTATGGGACTAGATTTCCAAATTAGAACCCCAAATCGCTACTGTTAAAACAACTGGAAGTCAGAAATCCTACAAATCAACCAGAGATCTACCCCGGGGTGTTATTCAGCCAGTTCGGACCGGTTTGCACGAACCGGATGCTAATTTTACACCTGGTTCGCCGAACCGGTAGTTGCAAGGACACACTGGCCCCGCCCACCCCACTCCGCCCCTCCCAGGCACCTCCATGCGGCCCGTTTTGGATGCCAGGTAAGTGCAGGGCCTGTGCAGAGGCTCTGGGAGGGTGAAAAACGGGCCTCCCAGACGTTCCGGAAGTCCGGAAAAATGTCTGTTTCTGGCCTCCAGAGCCCAGGGGAGGCCGTTTTCACCCTCCCGGAGGTTCTAAGAAAGCCTCCGGAGCCTGTGGAGGGCAGAAAACTCCCCCCCCGGCTGTGATGCAAGAAGCCGAGGAGGCCATGCCCACCATGGCACGGCCACCCAGCAACCGGGCAGAGAACCGGTTGCTAAAATTTTTCAATCCCACCCCTGGATCTACCTGTAGTTCAAATCCAACTTCTGCCCAGTTCTGTGCAATTGATGTCTCTTGCTTTATATTTCTGTTTATATGCTCCAGAACTACCAACCCCCATTTTTTTCTGACTCCTAGGGAATCCCCAGATCAAGGTGTCCTCAACAAATATTTTGCATCTTAAAATCTTCAACACGTAAAAAGACCACAAGTGAGCAACAAATAAACTTTTCACTTTATTCCCTGTGGCGCTGGTAGATCACCGGACTCTGCAACCCTTAGAGGCAATAAAGGAAGTTAAAAATGAAAACTGGGCTCCCCATTAAGTTTGGGGGGCGGGAATCACCTCTTCCTGTTTTAGCCATAGAACGGTATTCTGGGGTTCAGCCATCCTTTCATTTTAGGATCAAAGACCGCCTGCTAATATGTAAAGCTGGCCCCTGGCACTTTACAACTCTTTCTAAAGCTATGTGTAATCCACACACAAGCTACTGTCTGCCTGAATGACAGTAGCATAAGGTGATCCTGGCAGATGAGCAAGAATTCCTTGCGCAAGCATCAAAAGGTTCGCAAAGCATTACTTCTGAAATTATATGCAGTGATCTCAAGCATCTTGCCCTTTGTTCCCTCGATGGGAAAAAAAGAAGATACGAGTACGTATTTTAGGCTTCCCCTGCAAAACCCATTTTCACCTATCTTGTGTCTATCATCCTGTGGAACAATATGTTGCTTGCACAAGATAATTTAGATCAGGGGTGTCAAACTCAAGGGCCGGGGGGCGGATCCAGCCTAAGGGGTGCTCGCAGGGCCGCCCTGGAAACAGCAAAGGACAGGCCCACAAGGGACTCTGCCAGCAAAAATGGAGCTCGGGAGGACTGTGTGCGGCCCTCCCAAGCTCATTTTTCACTGGCAGAGGGTTCCAGGAAGCCATCACAGCTGAAAACTGAGCTCATGAGGGCCATGGGTGGCACTCCCAAGCTCCGTTGTCCCCGGCAGAAGGTTGAAGGAGACCATCGCAGCCAAAAATGGAGCTCGGGAGCCTGTTTTCACTCGTGCCATCACAGGCCCCCTGACCTGAGTGACATCGAGCTGTCCATGCTCACCCTGGCCACACCAACTCTGTCCTCCCCACTCCCCAAAGTCAAACACAACCCTGATGTGGCCCTCAATGAAATTGAGTTTGACACCCCTGCTTTAAATGATATTTTTCCAACCTCTTGGTGCAGTGAGTGTATTACCTTCCAGAATTCCCATAAATTTCGGGCTGGAAATCTGGGACATTTTAGATCCAGAAGATCTGGGAAGGAAGCTACCATAGAAAAAAATATTTCCAACTTTCTAAATCACATCCCTTCTCTCCTACAAGCTTCTCTCCCCTCCCTCCCATGTAATTAAAATACCAAAGTAAAAAGGTCAAGCACAGGTCTTTTATTATTGCTATAAGATTGGTATCAGAGCTCAGGGGCTTGCAAGGTCTTTGGAGAAAGCACAATTCAACCTCGGACTGCAGGATATGCTTTTGGGAATATTGCTAAGGGGGGGGGGATTTACTGTATTCACTGATATCTCCAATAGCCTAAGCCTGAAGCTTGTTACATACCTGGGCTTTGCAACTGCCCAGTTTCCAACTTACAAATGTTTACCACAATCACACAAGCATAACTCCCTACCAACCCACACATATATCTAGTGATCAGCAGCTCTTCAAGGCTTCAGAGACATCCCCCCTCCCCCGGCCGCAAATCTTATCATGAAATGACAGAATGACATTGGAACCTCTGTGCTTGAACTACATTTTTTTTTGTTCCTAACTTATCAATCAGCCTTTCTTTCTGAGTACACTGCATTTTTCGGACTATAAGATGCACCGGTGTATAAGACGCACCAAGATTTCAAAGAGGTATGTAAGAAAAAAAATGTTTCTGTCCTTCCCGGGCCCCAGGAGCACTCTGCAGGCTTCAGCGGGGGGAAGGCAAAAATGCCATTTTTGCGAAAAACAGGCGGAAAATGGGCCGTTCTTTTGCAAAAACGGGGGCATTTTTGCCTTCCCTCAGCCCTGCTGAAGCCTGCAGAGTGCTTCCGGGGTCTGGGGGAAGGCAAAAACACCTCCGGTTTTGCGAAAAATGGCCCATTTTTCAGCAAAAGGGGACATTTTTGCTTTCCCCCAGCCCTGCCAAAGCCTGCAGAGTGCTTCTGGGGGCTGAGGGGAGGCAAAAATGCCTCCATTTTTGTGAAAACGGCCTGTTTTTCATAAAAATGGGATGCAGGGGTGGGGCTTCGGGAGGCCACAATTGGCTGTATTTGGTGTACAAGACGCACCAACATTTCCATGCTCTTTTAGAGGGGAAAAAAGTGCGTCTTATACTCCGAAAAATACGGTATATATTTGGCTGTCTCTCACGAAGGTTAACATACAAAGGCATAGAACCTACAGCAAGCAACACTTTTCTGTTTTCTTCTCTTCTGCGTTGCTGAGAAGGATCAGGGTTCTGAACTTAAGGCAGGAAGAAAAAGAAAATAAAAACCAAAAAACACTGGAAATAAATACTTTCCTTGATAAAATGATTCCAAGACTTGGCAAATGGATGACCTCCCAAATGGTCCAGCTATACAGCTCTCAAGCTACCAAGGTTGATAACAAGTGATGCTTCAGTTAGACCTACTAACCACATCTAAAAACATAAGAGGTTGCTTACTTTGATGGAACGGTTTTATCTCGAGAAAATCTGTTTTGCACCATCACATCTGCTGAGCTGCCCTTTCATTCCCGATTCCTGGTCTTACAGCTTTGTCGTCATAAATTAATTAGCTGCTGTGTAGCATTCATCTTTCCTAACCTCGTGACTCCCTTCCACAAGGAACAGAACATAAATCTCAGTGCTGCAGTTGACAGATGATGGTAACTGAACCTCAATCCCTATGCAGTGGTTTAGGAGGCATAAGGCTTTAAAAACATGGTTTTGCCAACAGGTGTGGGGAGCTGGAAGTGTGGTAGAGATTGTGCATTGGCTGTATTGACTGCTAGGGAGGAAGTTGATTACCTTGGCCATAATATCCCCCCCTGATTTTATATGGTTTTTTTTTCATAAAAATGGTTTTCTGCCTTTCATACCGTTTTTAATTATTTGTGAGCTTTTATGGAGATGGGAAGCTTTATACATTTGATTAATAAATAAAATAAACCAAACACCAACAGCACGCTTGATTTCAATCGCCTTTTCCTTCCTGATAACTTTAACAGTTTTTCCTTACGATCGGTCACTTTTATATTTTCTTTTTACACAATATCCCGCAGTGACAGGGAAGAAAGTGTCAAGATTAAGGGAATAAGAGTTATAACTCTTACTCCTTTCCTTAAAGTCCTGTTGCTAACCCACTCACCATGACACAAAATGTTCCTCTGCAAAAATTATGATTCCAATCTATAATATTATTACAACTAACGTGGGGTGGTTTTGGGAGGAGGGGGTATACGTGTGACTATGAATCAGTTTATGAGTCTGAGTTACTTCCTCGACAAGTTACTGCAGTTTTCTTGGCAAAAATTTCAGTGGTTTTCCTATTCCTTCTTCCTTGGGTTGACAGAAAGGGATTTGGCCCAAGATCACAAGCTGGCTTTGTGCCCAAGGCGGGAATACAACCCCCAGTCTCCTGCTTCCTATCCTGAACCACTATACCAAACCAGTTCTCTATAACAAATAACTAATCTATCACTGTCATCACCAACAGCCCTGGCAGCGCAGTGGTTAGAATGCAATATTGCAGGCTGATTCTGCCCACAGTCTAGAGTTCAATCCTGACTGGCTCAAGGTTGACTCAGCCTTCAATCCTTCCAAGGTCAGTTCTCCACCATTCATTCCCCACCATCCAGTCAGAGCTGAAGAAGCTTCTTGGAGGAGAAGTGAAACATCTTCAAAGAAAAAGCAGGAAGTCCAGTTGCCTCTTGAAAAAAAAAAAGCACCTTTGGGATGTATGGACTCTAGTAAGCACAGAGGAAGTGTACTCAAATGTGCCACAAACCTGATCCCATTTCTCATGGGGATAACTGATCCTGTCCTTCCTTAGTTCCTCATTCGTATATGGCAAAGAATTAGAACAGTTACTTTCAAATTGTGATGGAAATAAGCAAGGGTGAACAGCAACGCCCCTCAAAGGTAATTTTCCCCTTCGTATCCCTAGCTAAAAATGTACTTGAGTTCAATTCAGTGCTCTCTTGAATGAACAAAAGGCCACGTGTCACTTGGATACTAAAACAGAAATCCCCGTTCACAGTGTTTTCACAGCAGAGACTGATTTGAGTGTTTAACAATAACACTAATTAACATGGAAAGAGTCCTCTGAGGTTTAGAAGGTGTCACTTAACCTATCGCTGTCACTTACATATTTAAGAACGAACTCTGCAGCTCGTGGGTATTGCTAGTGATGGCTCTTACTACCAAGATTTAGGCCAGGGGGCTGCAACCCGTGACTCTGGAGCCACATGTGGCCCTTTCACCCCTCTGCTGCAGCTCCTGGCAGGCGATTTATTGAGGTTTTTGACCCATCTTTTCAAAATGTATGGATTCAGAAATAAAAAATTGTTTTCTCTATAGCAGTTCATAAATGCAACACACTATACATTTTTTATACACAGCATAAAGGTGTGTGTATGTGTGTGTGTGTGTGTTGTACTTGTGCTGATAAATAAATAAAGGGAGACTAATATAGATCTATTTCAAGCTATTTAGCTCTCATCAGCTTACTGGGATTTGAATACCCTTACTGGGATCAGCTAGCTGATGAGAGCTAAATAGCTTGAAATAGATCTATACTAGTCTCCCTTTATTTATTTATCAGCACAAATACAACACAAATGTAACAAAGGCAACGTTAAACATATGGTTTTCTGCCTGGATGGTCTCCTGGAGTGAGCCCCAAATGGCTCTTTGAGTGTTTAAGATTGCCGACCCCTGATCTAGGCAGATTCTGTGATCAAAAAGTGACTTTGAGAAGGTTATTGCAACATTTTCTGGAAAGTGATAGTTTTATGAGGGTTACTGCCCTGACACACTCCCATTTCAAGCCTGGGTGATTGCAATTCAAGTGTTTTATGGATGGCAATTTCAGTTTGTTCAGAATACAACCTCCAGCCAAACTGCTGCATTTATTTATCTATTTAGAATATTTATACAGCCGCCCATCTTCTACCAACCAACTCTGGGCGGTTCCCAGTGAAAAGTTAAAACATCACACACACAACTATAAAACCAAATAGATTAAAATGTTTTAAAGAACAAAGACCTGGCAGCAGTTCAGCCTTCTAATCTTCAAATTATCCAGTTTTACCCCGGGGGCTTGGGGGGGAAATCCAGGTCTTCAAAGCTCTACCAAAGGGTAGAAGGGTGGAGGCTTGCCTAACTTTGGGAAACAGTGTTCCATAGGGCAGGAGCTACCATAGAAAAGCTTGTCTTAGCCAAAAAATGAATTATGGAAAGATCTTTTGCTAAGGGACGCAGTTTTAAAACTATTAAAGTCCTAAGAATCTACTATATAAAAAGCAAGGAAAGGCTCTTTTTCTGGCATGCATTCCAATTTCCCTTTTGAGGGGCCCTAGGCCCTCTCTGAGTTTGGTTGTTTTCTTGTAGACGTTTCATTACCCAAACTAGGTAACATCACCAATGCTAGTATTGACAGCTAGGACTGGTGATGTTACCTTTTTTGGGTAATGAAACATCTGCAATAAAACAACCAATCTCCGAGATTATTAAAGACCCCTCATTTCAAGGCTGAGCCAAACACATTCTTTATTAATGTCCTATTTGTTTCTGTACTTTTTATCTCATCCTTTTTTCAAAGTAATACCCATAGCACTTACTTCTATTTCCCCCCTATGAAATATTCCCCCAAGGATTGGGTGGGGGGAGGGGGGGGGGAAGACACAAAGTCCTTACTACCATCCCCTCTTTGAAAGACCCTGAATAAAAGTAGGAGGCAGCCAGGCTAGTAATACAATTCTCAGTGATGGCATCCCTTTCTGGATTTTCATCTCATAAATTTTGGGATAAAATCCCAGGCTTTACTGGGTTGCCAAGAAAACTCATTGAGTTACCAGAAACATTTGGTTGTGATTGTCAGTGTATGTGCCCTGAAACAATGCTTAATAAAAGCTGTTTTATTTACACTTTGATTCTTATAGGATCGGAAGCTGTTTGGAATGCTCTGGAGGAGAACGACACACAAAACTTTAAAGCTGAACGAGAGTTCATTTTCAGATGCACAGCAGGCAGATATACCACCCGGTTAGCTTTTGCCATTGCAGCGCTGCTATACGTCAACATGCAAGTGCATCGGTCACGCTAACATACATATATACATAAAAACACACACACTTTCAGGAAAGGGCAGTTTTGCAAAAAGAAAACCAAAAACAAAACTAGATTTCTTAACCGCCTGCAAAAAATATGTTGTTTTTAACCGGGCTATTCGCTTTCTGCTTTGCATTTTTCTCTCTGGACCCTCAAATAAGGGGATTCTCCGGATTGAGTTTGTTCTCCCCTTAAACCAGCTTGCAAACGACACAATTCTTCAATTGCACGCTGTCTTCGCCAGGTCCCTTTCAGTGTCAAGGGACGACACCCCCCGTCCGGGTTCAATAATGGTTTCGCCCACCTCCCCGCCCACAGCCTCTATAAAGGGTGACGTGGGCGATACCAAATATCTCAAGGGGTCGTCAAAAGTAGGGGGCTCACCCAAGAAGGGTCCAAGGAGGATTGGGACCCATCGTCTGGTTCAGCCCTGAGTCGGCGAGATCTGGTGGGGCTTCGTTCCCGGTAGACTCGGTACAACCGAGGCCCCAGCACGCAACTCAACAGCTTCGCCATCTTGGGGAAGGACCTAAAAGCCGGGTAAGCAGCACGAGAAAGTGGGAGGGGAAGCCAGGGAAAACTACACTTCCGGGGTCTGTACGGGAAGGAAGAGGGGTCAAAAACTCCATAGGCTTTTTAAAAAAAACGCAATGTCAACATCTGGTCCTTGAGGTAGCTCCCCCTTCAGGCGATCAGGCAGAAATACAGGTAGACCTACCAGTAGTGCTTTATTTCAAAGCAAAAATCCGGTGGTTTTTTTTTGGACAGGAAAAAGTAAAAAGATGCGTGTGTAGGGCGTGGGAGGGGCACCATACTGGGCAATGTTACATATGGAAAAGACGTGGGGTTCTTGATGAACTGTAAGCTAAACAGGCTTGAACAGTAAACTAAACAGGTATGATGCGGCTGGGGGAAAAAAAAGCAAATGAAATTGCCAAACATAATGTATGCAATTGACAAAATGTGCATTGCAACACAGGTTGGAAATGGATGCTTAAGTTGTCAGGATTAGATGATCTCATTGTTTCTACCAATTCTGTCTTGTTCAGACTGCATCTGGTAGAACTACTACTGCAGGGCAACTAAACTTTGGACATCCATCAAATGGCATCAAAGATATTTTAAAACCCGTGTCTGTGGAGGTTCTTCCAGAGCTGAAGAAGCTTCTTGGATGAGAAGCAAAACATCTTAAAAACAAACAAACCAGAAAGTCCTGAGAGAAAAATTAATCAATGGAACAGTTTGCCTCTCAAAGTTGTGGATGCTCCATTACTCAAGGTTTTCAAGGAAAGATTGAACAACCATTTGTCTGGGATAGTGTAAGGTCTCCTGCCTTGGGTGCAGGGGTGTGGGGTTGGACTAGAAGACCTCTGAGGTCCCTTCTAGCCGTATGATTCTATTGGCCCTTCTGGGTTAACTTTAACTTTAACTTTTATTTGATTTCTAGACCGCCCCTCTCCCAGAAGGGACTCGGGGCGGTGTACAGTCATATTAAAAACAGTTAATATAAATAATATAAATATAAAATAAATATAGATGTGGCTGGAGGAGGTAGCAATAGTTTACTGTACAATAGTTAAAGTTAGATTTAAAATTTTTTAAATTTAAAAATACATTACAAAAACACCCCTAAAAACTATCCCAGGTTAAAATATTTGCCAGGAGGTATAAATGGGACTATAAATGGGCCAGGCCAGCTAATTGGAACAGGTGAGTCTTAAGTTTTTGTCGGAAGGAGCGGAGGTCGGTAGTAGTTCTGATATCGGGGGGGGGGGGGGAGGTCATTCCAGAGGGTTGGGCCCATCACAGAGAAGGCTCTACTCCTAGGCGCCGCCCGTTGGCATTGCTTGGTGGACGGCACCCGGAGGAGTCCCTCCCTGTGAGAGCGAATTGGTCGCAGGGATGTATGCGGTAGGATGCAATCCCGCAGGTAACTAGGTCCTGTGCCATGGAGCGCTTTGAAGATGGTAATCAACACCTTGAAACGCACCCGAAAAACCACAGGCAGCCAGTGCAGCTCGCGCAGGAGAGGTGTTATGTGGGAGTACCTAGTACTCCCCATGATAGCCCGTGCGGCCGCATTCTGAACTAGCTGTAGTCTTCGGGTGCATTTCAAGGGGAGCCCCATGTAGAGAGCATTGCAGTAGTCCAGACGAGACGTCACCAGCGCATGAGTGACTGTGCGTAAGGCGTCCCGGTCCAATAGGGGGCGCAATTGGCGCACCAGGCGAACCTGGTGGAATGCCCCCCTTGCCACGGCTGCCACATGGTCATCCATCGACAGCCGGGCATCTAGGAGGACGCCCAAATTGCGCGCCCGTTCCACAGGGGGCAATTGCTCGCCCCCTATGGCCAGCGATGGAGTCCACTGGTTGAACCGAGGCGCCGGTAACCACAGCCACTCTGTCTTGGAGGGGTTGAGCCTGAGTCTGTTGTCCCCCATCCAGACCTGAACGGCTTCCAAACACCGGGACATCATTTCTATAGCCTCGTTGGGGTGGTCTGGGGTGGAAATGTACAGCTGAGTGTCATCAGCGAACAAGAGGGTAACCAACCCCAAAACCACGGATGATCTCACCTAGTGGCTTCACATATGTGTTGAACAGAAGGGGCAAGAGGACCGACCCCTGCGGCACCCCACAAGTGAGCGACCTCAGGGTCGACCTCTGCTCCCCTGCCAACACACATTGCGTCCGGTCGGAGAGGTAGGGTCGGAGAGGTAGGGTTCAGTTCCAAGTGGGGAGAAAGACACTGGAAACATGGAGGCTGCTTGGAAGGATGGTTTAATGGTGAAGTAAAACCACCAAGCAGATGTGATTCTGGATAGTTGACCACACGGAGTGGAGAGGGAGATATTTATACCTTCTCTTGGGCCCTGCCCTAGAGGTTCCTGTTCCTGTGCAAGGGCAGGTATCCCATTAATTGCTGTAGGATCATGTGCAAGAAATGTATCCTGTTGGCTGTCAGACTACCAGGGGGCGGGGGTCTTAGCTAACTTTATCTGTGTCCCAGGCTTGGTTGAATCTTGCTGGGTGATGCAATGAAGGGCAATTTCCTATTGTGGCTGAGTGGGTTTGCCTTGAAAGATAATCCCATCATCCTGGACCTGAAAGGTCTTTTGTCTTGTAGATAAGCTGGCATCAAAATATCTGCTGGGGCAGGGAGCTGGGGTCTTTTGTTTCTGTTTCCTTTTGATATTTTTATTTCTCTTTTAGAGGAAATATTCTGCCTTTTCAATATTTCCTGGAATATTTCATTCTTTTAGTATAGTCTTTATTGTCATTGTACAAAATAAATACAACAAAATTGGTTAAGTTTTAGGAGAGGGGTGTCAAAAGGGAAGTCACTTAACAACCAGGTTGCTCAGTTACCGACTGCAGTGATTCATTTAACAACTGTGGCAAGCCAGGTCATAAAATGGGGTAATATTCAGCAAATGTCTCACTTAACAACAGAAACTTTGGGCTCTATTGTGGTCGTACGTTGAGGACTACCTGTTTCATAATAATTAATAAAATAAAAAAGTAAATTATAGCAATGAATATTAGTATTAATTTTAATAATTTTGAATTGTAGCAATAATTCAAACAAATACCTGTCACATAACACACCCCCCCCCAGACGTTAAAATGCTTAATGAGACAAAAACTGGATAGTGTATATGCCAGTGCCTGAAAACTGCTGATTAGAAGAGAAAGAACTGGAGGGTAGGGGTGGGGAATCACAAAATAGAAAAATCAGCAGATAAAAGTAGAACGACTGTGGCAACAACAACAACCACAAAAAGCAACAGGAATAGCTACCTTTGGTGCAACCCAGAGGTGGTATTCAGCAGGTTCTGACCAGTTCTGGAGAACCGGTAGTGGAAATTTTGAGTAGTTTGGAGAACTGGTAAATAGCACCTCTGACTGGCCCCGCCCCCATCTATTCTCCGCCTACGGAGTCCCAGCTGATCGGGAGGGAATGGGGATTTTGCAGTAACCTTTCCCTGCCACGCCCACTAAGCCACGCCCACAGAAAAATTGAATCCCACCACTGGTGCAATCCCAAAACAACTGGAGCACCTGTTGAACATTATTGGCATTGACGAAATCATCAGCTGTCAATTGCAAAAGGCAGCTTTATTTGAAGCAGCTTACTTCTTGTGACTATCGTTATCAGCACCAAGCGGCAATGTCATCTGCCTTATCCCAGATCCCTGGGAAAGACTCAATAGGTCGGGGGGGCCTTCAAACTTTTTGAACAGGGGGCCGATTCACAGTCCCTCAGACTGTTGGAGAGGGAGGGAGGGCGTGGACCGGCTGGGTGGGTGCGTGGCTCGGTGGTCATGTGACTGGGTGATCATGGCCAATTCAGCAGTCCATATTGCCTTGGTCCTTGCTGTCCTTGCTCAACCCAAGGGATCTATTTACTTAAGACCCCCTCCCCTCCCCAAAGGGAAAAAGAGCGCAAACTTTCTTGCCACTTGCCTAATTTCATTGCAACAGCAGATTCAGGCTCCTTAAAATAGGCCATTAAAAAAGAATAAAACAAACAGGATTTCCTTCAAAATAACCCCTGATCATATGTTTCAGATGCCAAATCTAGTCTAAACATCTGGCTGACTTTGTGATGAACCATAAACAACCACAGTAACAATGATAATAATAAAAGCTATTTTTTTAATTTAAAAAAAAGATCATTTGGGGGAATCAATGACTAGCAAATTATTAAATGTCTTGACGTTTAAATAACCCATTAAATGTCTCTCATTCCCTCCTACTACCCTTTATGGTTCAGTTTATGTCCTCTTGATAAGCTCTACTATCTGGTATCCTCTGAATGTGCCGGATGTAGATGTGGTTGGCTCTTTGTGAGGGTTCTTTTTTAAAAAACTTTTATCATGACCCTGTTTTAGAAGCAAAATAAATGTAACCTAACACGTAATGCTGAGGGTGTGAAGGAAGAACCTCTGCTGGATCAGAGCAAAAAAACCAAACATTTTAGCCCAGTTATGTTGTTTTCGCACAATGGTCTTTCGGAAGAATCTCTACTCTGAAATGGATGCTGGTGTTACAACTCCTAGGACTGCCACAGCCATTCTGGCCACCCTCTTCCTACTTGTCCAGCTTTGTGATGCCAACAGTAAGAACTATCTGAATTTTGTTTGCCTTTTAGATTGGGAAAGATGCAGGAGGGGAAACCATAAATACAGATCTGTAAGAATTGGGGCTCCCCTGAATTTGTAGTTAGAGTAGAGTAGAGTAGAGTAGAGTAGAGTAGAGTAGAGTAGAGTAGAGTAGAATAACAGAACTGGAAGGGACCTTGGAGGTCTTCTAGTCCAACCCCCTGCTTAGGCAGGAAACCCTGCACCACTTCAAACAAATGGATATCCAACACCTTAAAAACTTCCAGTGTTGGGGCATTCACAACTTCTGGAGGAAAGTTGTTCCACTGATTAATTGTTCTGTCAGGACATTTCTCCTTAGTTCTAGGTTGCTTCTCTCCTTGATTAGTTTCCACCCATTGCTTTTTGTCCTGCCCTCAGGTGCTTTGGAGAATAGCTTGACTCCCTCTTCTTTGTGGCAGCCCCTGAGATATTGGAACACCGTTAGAGGAATTTAGAAAAAGGTTGCTGCATAAAACAATTTAAGTGGAAAATGAAGGGGACAATATTTTAATGACAGAGTAGTTGAGCCTGATACTGTTTTGTGGCAAAATAAATATTAGACTTTTGTAAATGTTAGTTAGAGTTGGAGACACCCAGAAAGCTTGAGTGGAGGTGGTGGGACAGAAGACTGAGACATGTTCTCAAAGTAGAAAGATTGAGTTGACTCCCCCCCCCCTCTTCTCCCAATTTAGTACCCTGATCCAGATGTTGAGAATATCATCTAAGAACTGGAATGGTTTTTCTCAGGGACTGATGGATTTCTGGTAGTCAGGGGTGGGGGTGGGGGAGGCATTTAAAAAGAAGCTGGATGATCATTTATCAAGGATGCTGAATTAGTGTCTTCCTGCAATGGATAGGAGCCTGATCTAGGCAATCACCAAGATCCATAGGGGGAAAAGCTGATTCTTTTTATCTGCAGGATGCTGAGAACTGTTCTCAAATACATCTAGAGGGGACCAAGTTGGAGAGGTAACTGAGCCAGAAAGGACAGGAAAATAGTAAAATACCCAAAGGATTTCAGGTCAATTCATTTTCCCAGGAAGGGCTGGGAAGATTTTCTTGGAGAGCCACTAGCTATTCTTCATTGCAGGCAACACAAGTGACGTCTGTTTGCTAGACTAATTATGATCCAGTAACTGTGAGAAGGATCTTAGAGTCCTAATGGACGATCACTTAAATATGAGCCAGCAGTGTGCTGTAGCCGCCAAAAAAGCCAATACAGTCTTAGGCTGCATTTACAGAGAGATAGAATCAAGATCACGTGAAGTGTTAATACCACTTTATAATGCCTTGGTAAGGCCACACTTGGAATAATGCATCCAGTTTTGGTCGCCACGATGTAAAAAAAGATGTTGAGACTTTAGAAAGAGTGCAGAGAAGAACAACAAAGATGATTAGGGGACTACAGGTTAAAACATGAAGAGGGGTTGCAGGAACTTGGTAGGTCTAGCCCAGGGGTGTCCAAACTTGGCAACTTTAAGACTTGTGGACTTCAACTCCCAGAATTCCACAAGTCTTAAAGTTGCCAAGTTTGGACACCCCTGGTCTAGCCTAATGAAAAGATGGACTGTGGGTGACACAACGGCAATTTTCCGCAATCTAAGAGGCTGCCACAAAGATCAATCTATTCTCCAAAGCACCCGAGGGCAGGGCAAGAAGCAATGGATGGAAACTAATTAAGGAGAGAAGCAACCTGAAACTGACGAGAGATTTCCTGACAGTGGGAACAATTAATCAGTGGAACAATTTACCTCCAGAAGTTGTGGGTGCTTGAACACTGGAGGTTTTTATGAAGAGATTAGACAACCATCTGTCTGAAATGGTATAGTTTCCTGCTTGAGTAAGGGGTTGGGCTTGAAGATTTACAGATTGACATAATTGGAAGGGACCTTGTAGGTCAACTAGTCCAACCCCCCACTCCTCCCAAGCAGACCCTACACCATTTCTGGCAGATGTCCAGTCTCTTCTTGAAAACTTCCAGTGATGAAGCTCCCACAACTTCTGAAGGCAAAGCTGTTCCATTGGTTGATTGTTCTCACTGTCAGAAAGTTCCCCCTTGTTTCTAGGTGGAATCTCTCCTTGTTCAGTTTCCATTCATTATTCCTCGTCTGGCCTTCGGGTGCTTTGGAAAATAGCTGGACCCCTTCCTCTCTGTGGCAGCCCCTCAAATATTGGAACACTGCCATCCTGTCTCCCCTGGTCCTTCTCTTCACTAGACTAGCCATGCCCAGTTCCTGAAACTGTTCATTATATACTTTAGCCTCCAGTCCCCTAATCATCCTGGTTGTTCTTCTCTGCACTCTTTCTAGAGTCTCAACATCTTTTGTAATGATCCTATTAAGAGGGCATAGCTTGCCTACCCTTTTTGCTAATTAATCTCTTCTTAAGTTTGGGGACCTAATTATGCCTTTTCTTCTCATAGCTGTATACGCAGAGAGAGGCTCTTCCCCAGAGTTGCCCTGTCTGTGTCCATCTTGTTCTGATTCTACACTAATGTCCTGGTATTGTGTCCAGCAAGGCCAAACAGCTTTACTCTTCCGCAAAATCTCCAATGGCCAAATAAAGCGTTTTCCAGCTGCCTGGAGCCGGCTCAAGATGCTTCCGAATAACTCGCTTCAATTTCACCATGTGAGGGATAATGACACAGGTCGCTACTGGTGTGACTTGAACCATTTTTATGATCTGGTGGTGGTGAGAAGTAAGTGAGGTAGCATTTGAAAGTAAAATCCTGATAACACCTTTTCTGCCTGAGGCTATTCTGAAACGGGTTAAGTCACACTTATAATGGAAGAACAGAGATGGAAGGGATCTTGGGGGACTTTTTGGCCAACCCCCTGCTCAGGTCTCCCAAAACAGGAACTCCAGATTAGTAATTTGTTCGAAAACTCCTCCCAGAGAGGAGCAACAGGAATGGACCGTGAAGTGGGTGTGTGGGGTCTCTAACAATGCTTTGTGCTCTAAGCACATAGTGCCTAAAAGCAGTATCCTAACAGGAAGTGAGCCTCCTATAATATTCTCGGCTGTCCTCACCACTCTCTGTAGGGACTTTCTATCTGAGGCACTGCTGCCACCAAACCAAACAAGGATGCAGTTGGTTAAAACACTCTCATTTGTGCCTCTATAAAAAGTGGCCAGGACAGAAAGAGAAAGATGAGCTCTCAACATCCGATGCAGGAAATGTAGACGCTGGTTTGCACGGTTCACTAAGGATGACGGGTGGATTCTTACATTGTGAGTTCTAGTCTTGCCTTAATCATGAAAACCAGCTGGATGACCTTGGGGTAATTGCTCGCTCTCTCAGCCCGACCCACTTACAGAGTTATTTGGTAAAATAGGAAAATAGGAAGAGGAAAGAGTATTAGGTATGGTTCACTGCCTTAGGTTAACTGTACAAATATCATATTGTTCGGAGTATAAGACACACCATTCCCCCCCACCCCCCAAAGAGGGTGAAAATCTGGGTACGTCTTATACACTGAATACAGCATTTTTGGCCTACTGAAACCCCACCCCCTTTGCAAAAATGGAACTGCAGAGGGTTTGGGAGGCTTGCAAAGTGGTCCTGGGGGCTGGGGAGGGCAAAAACAAGCAAAAACCAGGCCATTTTTGCTCGCTTTTGCCCCCCAGGCCCCAGGAGCACTCTACAAGCCTTCTAAACCCTCTGCATGCCCTTTTATTGTTGTTGCAAAAAAACGAGGCATGCAGAGGGTTTGGGAAGCCTGCAGAGTGCAAAAACTTTTTTTTTAAATTACCTTTTCAAAATCATGGTGTGTCTTATACTCTGGGGCGTCTTATAGTCCAAAAAATACGGTAATAAAAGTGGGTTACAATATATACAAGCAAAGAATCCAGTGCTGGCTCTACTCCAGCTGCAATTGTCTTCTCTGATTCCTCATTGAACGTGTCTCTTCCAGGCAGTCAGCAAACGTTGGAGTCCTACCAGACTGATAGCACGTGCTACATCTTGAGCTGTTTATTCCCATCCAAGGAATTCTACAGGGAAGTGGTCACCTGGTGGGAAGGTGGAAAACAAATCCTGGATGTTGATCAGGTGGGAAGACCCAGCATATTTAAGGGGAAAAGGGCCTCTCAACTCCACATTTGCGTGAAAAAAGAGGCTTCGGAGAAAACCCCGAAGAAGCATGTCAAATGCCGCTTTGCTCGGAAGACCGAAATCACGTTCACGTTGATGGATAATCATCATGACCGCTGTACTTGTAGTACTTTGACACCTTCTTTGCCGGGTAGGTTTTTCCTCCTAAATATACCGCATTTTTCGGAGTAGAAGACACACCAAGGTTTTGAAGAGGCAAATTAATATATATATATATATTTTGCACTCTGCAGACATCCCCAAAAATGGCCCATTTTCTTCCCCCCCAAAAAGAGGGCACGAATAGCCTTTAGGAGGCTTATAGAGTGCTCTTGGGGGCTGGGGTGGGGGGCAAAATTGAGCAAAAAACGGGCTGTTTTTCGCTCATTTCTACCTCCCCAGCCCCCAGGAGCACTCTATAAGCCTCCTAAAGGTTACACAGGTCCATTTTGGTGTAGGGGTGGGGTTTCGGGAGGCAAAAAAATGCTGTATTCAGTGTATAAAACACATCCAGATTTTCAGCCTCTTTTTTGAGGGAAAAAGGTGCGTTTTTATACTCCGAAAAATACAGTAGGTAGACTGACGTCTATTGGATTAATGACTGTTCAAAGTTACAATGGCACTGAAAAAAGTGACCCTTGACCAAAATTCATACTTTTGTCCGTTGCAGCATTCCCGCAGTCAGGTGATTAAAATTTGGGTTCTTGGCAACTGGCATGTATTTATGATGTGTTGGAAGAAATGTCCATCTGGGTTCTGAATTGAACTGGGTTCAGTTCCAAATGGGGAAAAAAACACTGGATTCATGGAAGTTGCTTGGAAAGGTGGTTTATTGATGGTGGACAGGATCACATGCTTTGAGATCCTGGGCAAAAAAAGGGAAGAGATGCTGAGAGTGCCTGGGTTTTATGCCCTCTCTGGGTTTTTGAATTTGAGCTTGTGTTCTGATTGGTTATCAGAGTCCCATGGGGCCATGCAGGGGCGACTTTGTAGGTTTGTTTGTTTGTTTATTTGGATTTATATGCCGCCCTTCTCCAAAAGGACTCAGGGCAGCGTACAACATTAAAAAAACACACATCCCAAAAG
Organism: Natrix helvetica; assembly: GCF_964273705.1. Classification (NCBI taxonomy): domain Eukaryota; kingdom Metazoa; phylum Chordata; class Lepidosauria; order Squamata; family Natricidae; genus Natrix; species Natrix helvetica. The sequence goes on from NC_138548.1 coordinate 347,723,490, forward strand.
TTAAAAAAAATTAAATCCATATCCCCCCAAAAAACAAACCGAATTTAAAAAAAACAATACATTTAAAATAAGTTAAAATTAACAGGCCAGGCCGGCTTGCTGGAAAAGCCAACTTTTTAGGGCGCGTCGGAAGGACCGGAGGTCAGGGATTATGCGAAGCTCCGGGGGCAGCTCATTCCAGAGGGAAGGCGCTCCCACAGAGAAGGCTCTCCCCCTGGGGGTCACCAGCCGACACTGTCTGCCCGACGGCACCCTGAGGAGGCCAACTCTGTGGGATCGTACTGGACGGTGGGAGGCTACTGGTGGCAGTAGGTGGTCTGGCAGGCCTAAGCCATGGAACGCTTTAAAGGTCATAATTAATACCTTGAATCACACCCGGAAAACAACCGGCAACCAGTGCAGGCCGCCTAAAAGGGGTGTAACATGGGAGCACCTAGGTACCCCCATGACAACCCACGCGGCCGCATTCTGGACCAGCTGAAGCCTCCGGGTGCTCTTCAAGGGCAGCCCCATGTAGAGAGCATTGCAATAGTCCAGGCGAGAAAGGACGAGGGCATGAGTGACTGTGCACAGAGCATCCCGATCCAGGAAGGTTGTCTTTTGAGTCCCAAGTTTGGTTGAGCCTTGTTGGATGAGGATGTAATGAAAGGGCTTTGGGATTCCTATTATGTCTCTGCCTGAAGGTGGTAGATCTTCGTTATGTAGAATAGACTGGCCCTGGCCTTAATGGCCCATTGACAAAGATGTGGGGACTGAATTTCTGCCTCCCTTTTAGGGGAGATATTCTGCCCTTTTAATATTTCCTAAAATATCTCATTTTTCTAGGAGAGGGGTGGGTGCCAGTGGTGGGATTCAAATAATTTAACAACCGGTTCTCTGCCCTAATGATTTCTTCCAGTAACCAGTTCACCAAACTGCTCAGAAAGTTAACAACCGGTTCTCCCCTGGCTGAATCCCTCCACTAGTGGGTGCTAACTTTCTACAGATGTTTGCAGCATCCTGGGGTCCTGGGATTGTCATTTGCAACCTTGTTAGGAATAATTCACTTGATAACTGCCTTGCTTAGCAATGGAAATTTTGGACTCAACTGTGATTGAAGTCAAACACAACCTATATTTTGGAACATTTCAGGTTGTTTTTTTTAGAGCTCACTCCTTCTATTGCTAAAGGAAAGTCTGGGTATGAGTATTATTTCTTTTGTGGTCAAACAGTGCCACCTATGTGAGAAGGAAAGGAATCCCCATGTTTTGTAGAAACACAGCAGTCTTGGAGGGGGGGGGGAGTTTGCAGAACATAGTTCCTTCCACAGTTTTCACTGATCATAAATTAATTGTGCTTTGTTTCTTCATTCATTTTGTAATTTATTATTTATGTTCTATGGTTTTGTACTGATCATTAATATTCAAAATACAAAACATATTGATAGATCACCTAAACTGCATTCAGTTCTGGTCGCCACGATGTAAAAAAGATGTGGAGACTCTAGAAAGAGTGCAGAGAAGAGCAATACAGAGGATTAGGGGACTGGAAACTAAAACACATGAAGAACGGTTGCAGGAACTGGGTATGTCTAGCTTAAGAGAAAGAAGGACTAGGGGAGACATGATAGCAGTGTTCCAATATCTCAGGGGTTGCCACAAAGAAGAGGGAGTCAAGCTATTCTCCAAGGCACCCGAGGGCAGAACAAGAAGCAATGGGTGGAAACTAATCAAGGAGAGAAGCAACTTAGAACTGAGGAGAAATTTCCTGACAGTTAGAACAATTAATCAGTGGAACAGCTTGCCTCCAGAAGTTGTGAATGCCCCAACACTGGAAGTCTTTAAGAAGATGTTGTATAGCCATTTGTCTGAAACGGTATAGGGTTTCCTGCCTAGGCAGGGGGTTGGACTAGAAGACATCCAAGGTCCCTTCTAACTATACTATTGTATTATTGTATTGTAAATATAGTTTAAAAATCCTGAAGTTAAATGAAACAATCTTTAAAGAAATAAAAAAAAGAAACCCAAAGCAAATCAAAAGATTAAAAAAGTCAAAGAAAAAAGGAAGAAAAGTACCTTACACAGTAAATTAAACTAATTAATGGTTACTGGTTTATTAATAAATCCATATAGAGTATGAAAATATACTGTATTAAGTACAAAATATTATAGTAAAATATTAGAACGTTTCTGCCAAAGTAGTATGTATTTCAATATGGCCCAAACACTTCGCATCACACACATTCCTGCAAATAAAAAAAAACTTTTCTACTATATGTTGACCCCATTTATTGATTGCCTGCAAGCAGAGATATTTTACTTTTTATTATCTGATAGTTAAATTCCTCTTCCTTCCAAATATTTATAAACTGCAATACATACATACATACATACATACATACATACATACATACATACCAGCAGTGGGTTTCAAAATGTTTTAGAACCTCTTCTGTAGGTGTGGCCTGCTTTGTGGGAGTGGCTTGCCGGCCATGTGACTGGGTGGGAGTGGCTTGCCAGCCATGTGACTGGGTGTGGCTTGCCAGCCATGTGACTGGGTGGGTGTGGTCAACTTGTAAAATGTGGTGAAACTCACTTAACAACGCTCTTGCTTAGCATCCAAAATGTTGGCTCAGAAACTCTGGCATTTGAAGCACGCAAGTCTTAAAGCTGTCAAGTTACAAGACCCTTGCACCCCTAACCCTTTAGAAAAAAAACCCCCAGGGGTGTTCAAACTTGACAGCTTTAAGACTTGTGGACTTCAACTCCCAGAATTCCTCATCTCGCTCTTCATCTTGATGATGTGCGGACGGGTGGGGGGAGGGAGTTGAAACCGGTTCTAAATGGCGCTGTAGATTTGTGGAACCTCTTCTATAGAAGAAGTTAGAACTGGCAGGAACCCACCCCTGATACATACATACATACATACATACATACATACATACATACATACATACATACATACATACATACATACATGTTTTAGTCTCCACTTTAATCACCCTAGTGCAGGGGTGTCCAAACTTGGGAACTTTAAGACTTGTGGACTTCAACTCCTAGAATTCCCCAGCCAGCCTTGCCATGCTGGCTGGGGAATTCTGGGAGTTGAAGTCCACAAGTCTTAAAGTTCCCAAGTTTGGACACCCCTGCCCTAGTGGCTCTTCTCTGCACTTTTTCCAAAGTCTCAACAATCTTTTTTGTAACATGACCAAAACTGGATGCAGTATTCCAGGTGTGGCCTTACTAAGATTTTATAATACTTCATTTGATTTTGATTCTATGCCTCTGTGTACACAATAAAGGATTGCATTAGCTTTTGGGCTGTTGTCGCACACTGCTGGCTCATGTTTAAGTGATTTACATGTTTCAGTGAAGTTAGGCAGCTACTGAAATCTGAGTCAAATCATTCCACCTTATCAAGTTTTGACTCTCTCTAGGATTGCAGGGCTGAATATGATGTAACCTGTTCTGACCCCCCTCTCCACGCCTGTGAATAAACCAGAACACAGGCTTGGCTGTTTGCCACTGTTTAATTACTGAGATAACAAATCCTTTGGCTGAGGGCCCAGACAACTCACGTTCAATAGAGCAACCCAGATAATTCGAATGAAGCACTGTAGATAGTCCCAATGAGCAGACACGACTAGAATGGATAGATTTTCTAAACTACTAATTCGAACGGTTGTTTCCTGCAAATGTCCCCTCCCAACGCCTCACCTATAATCTCTCTTGGGAGGGGCCAATCCACAACCACCTGTGCTTAATCATCTTCTATGAGTCTGCCTACGGAGTTGCCGCTTCCGTTTCTCAGCCCTTGTCAATCTAGCATCAGGGACAAATTGCCTTTGATCCTCCCCACTGCTCCATGCCTCAGGTGTCTCCTGGTGGCCAACCAGCCCCTCTGGTCCCTGCTCTGAGTCTGAACCCTGCACAAGGTCCTCCACATCGTCCAGGGCAGACTCATATGGTTCCTCGCTATCCGAGTCCATCAGCAGCTCAACCGGATCCTGCTGCACCACAACATAACCCCACTTGAAATGACGGGATAATGGGATCTTCAATATATAAACCATGACATGGTGTACTATTTGAGCTTTTTTCCTGCTGATGTCCTCTCTTTCTGCCTTTCCCTAGATACAGGGACAGTGAAAAATAGTTTATCGTCTCAATGCTCAAAAGTCAAAATAAACGGAGTACCATGGATTCCACTGGCTGTTTGCATTATATTGCAATTTCTAATCATACTTACTCTGGTGGTATTGTGGAGGAGGAGCTGTAGGTAAGTTGAAATCATATGCATTGGATCTTGGGAAGACGTTAGTAAATAATGTACATAATGATAGCGGCACAGAAAAATGCAGTGAAAAGTTCCAAAATAGCAAGAGAACCAACCTTATGAGGAACAATGGGTGTCAGTCATGTGAGATGGGAGACGAACGAATGAATAAATGAATGAACAAAAGAATGAATGAATGAACGATCTGGATATGTTTCACTTACAGAAGTGGTGACCAATAGGAGATGTAATAGGTAGGTTGCCCACCACAAAAGAGGGGACTGATCAGTAGTGGGTTCCGGATCCCGTAGCAGGCGGTATGCTGCGCACGGGGCCGGCTGTCCTCATCGGGCACGCGCGCTGCACATGCCACCACCCTGCAACACCCAGCTACCCGGTTGAGGTCGCACAGGCATTGCACGCTGTGCGCGCGTATGCAATTGGCCCATTTGCATCAAAAACTGGTAAGGAACGTGGGCGGGTGGGTGGGCCAAACGAGCGGTATGGTGGCCGCTGCTCCCAGATACCACCAGTACGCCCGTACCGGCCCGTACCGCCCAGAACCCACCACTGGGACTGATGTATTGTCTGTTGCCCCAGAACAATGGTTGAGGCTGCAGAAATTTGATTCCAGGTAGAAACTGCCACTATATTAACAGATTAACAGAATTGGAAGGGATCTTATAAGTCAGCGATGGTGAACCTTTTTTGGCTTGCATGCCATAAAGGGGGGAGTGCAGAGGGGTCGGGTGCGGGCATGCCGCACCCATAATGCACCGTGTGACCCCCCAGTGCGCATACGCACATGAGAGGCGCTCCCCCCCCATTTTTTGCATGCTTTCTTCACCTTCCCCAGGCTCCAGAGGCTTTATAGGAGCCTGGGGAGGGTGAAAACAGCTTCCCCCGCCCCCCTGGAGGCTTCAGGGGCCTACAACCCTATGAGCAAACTGGAAGTCACTTCCGGTTTGCTCATAGGGTTGGTTGAAGCCCTCTGGAGGCTTCAGGGACCTTCAGGAGGCTTCCCTGAAGCCTCCGGAGGACTAAAAACAACCCTAGTCCTCCAGAAGCTTCAGGGAAGCCTCCTGAAGGTCCCTGAAGCCTCCGGAGGGCTTCAACCGACCCTACGAGCAAACCGGAAGTCAGTTCCTGAACTTCCGGTTTGCCCATAGGGCCAGTTTTTGTGCTCCGGAGGCTTCAGGGAAGCTCCTGAAGCCTTCGGAGGGCCTTCCGGGGGTGGGGCTCTTTTCGCACTTTCCAGGCTCTTATAAAGCCTCTGGAGCCTGGGGAGGGCAAAAAATGGCTTTAAAAAAGGCTGAACTCAGCTGGCCAGCGCACGCATGCATGCTGGCCAGCTGACAGGGCAACGCCTCGTGTGCCCTGACAAATGGCTCCGCGTGCCACAGGTGGCACGCGTGCCATAGGTTCGCCATCCCGGTTATAGGTTTAGTCCAAACCCCCGCTCAAGCAGGAGACCCTACGCCATTTCTGACAAATGGCAGGCCAATCTCTTATTGAAAGTCTCAAGTGATGAAACTCTTTAACAGACGCCCAATGAATTGATCTGCCCTAAGAAGTGGTGAGTTCTTCTTCACTGTAGGTCTTCAGATAGGAATTGGATGACAGATCCTGATGGTTAGAACAATTAATCAGTGGAACAGAAGTTGCCTCCAGAAGTTGTGAATGCCCCAACACTGAAAGTCTTTAAGAAGATGTTGGATAGCCATTTGCCTGAACTGGTGTAGGGTTTCCTGCTTAGGCAGAGGGTTGGTCTAGAAGACCTCCAAGGTCCCTTCCAACTCTGCTATTGTATTGTATTGTATTGTATTGTATTGTATCCCTTAAGGTCCATTCCACTCCAATCCATTATAGGGACTTGAAATTCTTACCTGAAATCTGGATGGATGAATCTCTGGATATCCATAGATTGGATATGGGTACAGTTTAGGTCAAGGGTCTCCAAACTTGGCACACAAATTTGTGACTTGTCCACAATGACTTGTGGACTCCCTCCCTCCCTCCCTTCCTCTGTAACAAATGGATGAACCCCCCAAAATTGTGGCACTCTTCAGGCTTTTAATCTTAAGAGATTTAGGTAAAGGTTCCCCTCGCACATATGTGCTAGTCGTTCCTGACCCTAAGGGGCGGTGCTCATCTCCGTTTCAAAGCCGAAGAGCCAACCCTGTCCGAAGACGTCTCCATGGTCATGTAGCTGGCATGACTAAACACCGAAGGCGCATGGAGCGCTGTTACCTTCCCACCAAAGGCGGTCCCTATTTTTCTACTTGCATTTTTACATGCTTTCGAACTGCTAGGTTGGCAGAAGCTGGGACAAGTAACGGGAGCTCACTCCATTACGCAGCGCTAGGGATTCAAACTGCTGGACTGCCAACCTTTTTGATTGTGAAGCTCAGCATCTTAGCCACCGAGCCACCACGTCCCTAGAGTTTTAGCTTTAAGAGGTTTAGATGGTATAATAATGATCCTTCTTCCTTCCCTCTCTCCCTTCTGTCCTGGCTATTTATTTATAGAAACATTTATTTATTGCTGTTTTGTGTGTTGAAGATACCCTTCGATTTTAGCATATCATCTGCATATTGCATTTTGGCCAGTAGAGGGTCCTTGATGCAAATCTTCACTTTGGATTCTGCTCATTTTTGCAATCTCTTCTTTCAGCCAGAGGTATACAGACCATCTGAAGAAGCCCCGGAAAGGTGGGTTACGTTGATATTCTCAGCTTGTATGTCTCCATTTTTGGCTGTCTCGATTCTGTTCAAAAGGGGACCAAGCTTGAAAAGGAGGACATAAGATTGGATAGAAAATCCAGATCAATGAATAACCTACCGACATACCTATCCACCTATCTATCATCTATCTAGATCTACCTATCCACCTATCCACCTATCCACCTATCCACCTATCCACCTATCCACCTATCCACCTATCCACCTATCCACCTATCCACCTATCCACCTATCCACCTATCCACCTATCCACCTATCCACCTATCCACCTATCCACCTATCCACCTATCCACCTATCCACCTATCTATCTATCTACCTACCTACCTACCTACCTACCTACCTACCTACCTATCTCTTACCTATCTATCTACCTACCTACCTACCTACCCACCTATCTATCACCTATCTAGATCTATCTCTCTACCTATCCACCTATCTATTGTCTGTCTGTCTGTCTGTCTGTCTGTCTGTCTGTCTATCTACCTACCTACCTACCTACCTACCTACCTACCTAGCTCCTACCTACCTACCTATCCACCTATCTACCATCTATCTAGATCTATCTATCTAGATCTATCTATCTACTCTATCCATCTATCTATCTATCTATCTATCTATCTATCTATCTATCTATCTATCTATCATCGTCTGTCTGTCTGTCTGTCTGTCTGTCTGTCTGTCTGTCTGCCTGCCTGCCTGCCTGCCTGCCTGCCTGCCTGCCTGCCTGCCTGCCTACCTACCTACCTACCTACCTACCTAGCTCCTACCTACCTACCTACCCACCTATCCACCTATCTATCATCTATCTATCTATCATCTATCTAGTTCTATCTATCTATCCACCTATCTATTATCTATCTATCATCTATCTATCTATCTATCTATCTATCTATCTATCTATCTATCTATCATCTGTCATCTATCTATCTACCTACGTATCTACCTACCTACCTATCTCCTACCTACCTACCTACCTACCTACCTACCTACCTACCTATCCACCTATCTATCATCTATCTAGATCTATCTATCTATCTATCTATCTATCTATCTATCTATCTATCTATCTATCTATCATCTATCTATCTATCTATCTATCTATCTATCTATCTACCTCCTACCTACCTACCTATCGACCTATCTATCATCTATCTAGATCTATCTATCTAGATCTATCTATCTATCCACCTATCTATCTATCTATCTATCTATCTATCTATCTATCTATCTATCATCTATCTATCTATCTATCTATCATCTATCTATCTATCTATCTATCTATCTATCTATCATCTGTCTGTCTATCTATCTTCTATCTATCTATCTATCTATCTATCTATCTATCTATCTATCTATCTATCTATCATCTACCTACCTACCTACCTACCTACCTACCTACCTACCTACCTATTATCTATCTAGATATTATCTATCTAGATCTATCTACCCTATCCACCTATCTATCATCCATCCATCCATCCATCCACCCACCCACCCACCTACCTACCTACCCACCTACCTACCTACCTACCTACCTATCATCTATCTAGATCTATCTATCTACCTATCCACCCATCTATCTATCCACCTATCTATCTATCCATCCATCCACCCACCCACCCACCCACCTATCTACCCATCTATCTATCTACCTACCTACCTACCAGTGATGGGTTCCGGATTCCCAGCGTCACCCACATGGACGTCCGTGGTGTGCGCGGGCACACGTGTGATGCGTGCACGCATCGTAGTTGTCTGCGACACTTCCGCAAGCCTCCCCCATGCTCCACCTGCTCAGCGGAGTGTTGCGCAGTGCCGCACGCATCATGCACATGCGCGGAAGTGCCAAAGACTTAAACAACAGGTAAGGAGCGCGGGTGGGCCCTCCGGAGCACCGTACCGGAACGGTACCCGGTGCTCCAGGCAGGATCTGGTACGCCCGTACCGGAGTGTACCGCCTGCACCCACCACTGCTACCTACCTACCTACCTAACCCACCCACCCACCCACTCATCCATCTATTTCTATCTATCCATCTACCTACCTATCTACCAACCTACCTACCTACTGGCAAAAGAAGCAAACATCTATGGAACCATTTATTCCATTAGAAAATCCCTATTTTAGGGTTGCAGAGTTTTGGCTAGTTTGGAACAACACAATAATTTTTAACTTGCTAGTGCTAACGTGCTTACTCATTCTGCTCCGTCTGCTAATTACAGATATCCCCCTATCTGAGTACACACCACAGATCTACGAGAATATTTAACCAGGACTACCATTGCTGTGACAAGGGAAATATTTTGGTTCTCACTGAGTCAAACAACCTTGGACCAAACCCAGCAACTCTTGAGCAATGTTACCTTTCCCAAGATCTAACATTTTCCTGGCTTTCGTGTGTGCTTTTTAATCCTGCCAGGCCTTTCATAATCCTCTGATCAACCTGCCAGGATTGTAGCTCCCATCATCTATTGGTTAGGTTGGCCGGCGAAGATAGGTTGATTTAGTAGATAGCACATCAGGAAAGGACCAGAGTAGATAGGTCAAAAAAACAAAGCCTTGGATTTTGGGTGATTTCCCCTGGTCTGAATTAAAACAGCCTCCACCCATCCTGAAAAACAACAGAGGGATGACATACACTGTCTCCATGGCTGATCTGTCTCCTGCCTCGGTTTCAAGATCACGCAAAACTTGTGATTTTTCTCCAAGTAACAAAGCCGAATGGATTTTATGCATTTTGAAGCTGCCTTTTGGGGATATCGAAAAGAGGAGGAAAACGCTAAAGATCAATACAGTTAAGGACTGTTTAAGCCTTATTCATGAGCTGGCGAGGGGAGAACAATAACAGGGTGGGCTGCACCAGTGGTGGGATTCAAATTTATTTACTGACAGTTCTGTGGGCGTGGCTTGGCGGGCGTGGCTTGTTGGGCGTGGCTTGTTGGGCGTGGTGTGGCTTGGTTTGGTGGGCGTGGCAGTGGAAGGAAACTGCAAAATCCCCATTCTCTCCCCACTCCTGGGGGAAGGATCCATTTTAGAGGTGGGTTCTGGCAGTCACTACTTCCCGTTGATTCATGGTCGTGCCACGCACGTGAGCATGCGCAGTGCAATAAAAATTGTTTTGTGCATGTGCAGAAGCAAAAAACAAGATGGTGGCATGAGAGAACCCATTTGGAGACATAGCAGGCCTGGGTCACTGCCAGTTCCAGCGACCCAGGCCTCCAAACCACTACCGGTTCAGCCGAACCAGTCCAAATCAGTAGGAACCCACCACTGCTCCATTTCCACCCCACTCCAGGACAAGGATACTGTAAAATCCCCATTCCCTCCCCAGCCAACTAATCTGCTTTCTAGCTCTGTTCTTCCGTGCAGGGCAACAGAAGAAGGCCCAGCCAATCAGCTGGGACTTGGGAGGTAGCAAATAGATGGGGACGGTGCCAACCAGAGGTGGTATTTGCCGGTTCTTCGAACTACTCAAAAATTCTGCTACAGGTTCATGAGAACCGGTCAGAACTGGCTGGATACCACCTCTGGGCTGCCGGGGGGGGAAAAAAGAGGTAGCCTCGGTATATTTATGTTGTGTGTAACTGCAGTAAGAAAAAAGTCCCAAGTTTTGGAGATTTGGATCTCCTGGTCATCCAAAATGGTCAAAGTTTGAGTTGTTGTTCAAAGTAGGAGGAGTTTTCCAAAAAGGAACTTCCTCCACTGTGAAATACATTTTTTTTTCTGGTTTTGCACTGTAATAATTTTCTTTGTATAGATAGTCCTCAGCATACGACCATTTGTTTAATGACTGTCCAAAGTTAACGGTGGTGCTGAAAAAAATGATTTAGCAATAGCAATAACACTTAGACTTATATACCACTTCATAGTGTTTTACAAGCCCTCTCTAAGTGATTTACAGAGTCAGCGTATTGCTGCCCACAATCCGGGTCCTCATTTTACCCACCTCGGAAGGATAGAAGGCTGAGTCAACCTTGAGCCAATCAAGATTGACTTGCTGCCAGTGGGCAGAGTTAGCCTGCAATAGTGTATTCTAACTACTATGCTACCACGGCCCTTAATAAAAATATTTTTCTTTTCACACCACACCCTTATCCTGTACCATTTCTGCAGCTCGGATTACACAGCCTGCCCAACCACAATATCTTTTAGCCAATTGCAGCTTGTTCAGCAAAACCATGTTTCCAGTGACTGTGGCTTAGCACAGGGAGGAGCCTATATGGCTGCTTTATGTCCTGTGGACTTCAACTCCCAGAATTCCTGAGCCAGCCATGTTGAAATCCACAGGTCATAGCAAAAGCAATAGTAATAGCACTAGTACGTAGACTTATATCCCACTTCACAGTGCTTTAGAGCCAGGGGTGGGTTCCTGCCAGTTCTAACCTCTTCTATAGAAGAGGTTCCACAAATCTACAGTGCCATTTAAAACCGGTTCTAGCTCCCTCCCCCTGCCCGTCCGCACATCATCAAGATGAAGAGTGAGAGGAGGAATTCTGGGAGTTGAAGTCCACAAGTCTTAAAGCTGTCAAGGTCAAACATCCCTGGTTTTTTTTTTCTAAAGGGTTAGAGGTGCAAAGGTCTTGTAACTTGACAGCTTTAAGACTTGCGTGCTTCAAATGCCAGAGTTTCTGAGCCAACATTTTGGTTGCTAAGCAAGAGCGTTGTTAAGTGAGTTTCACCACTTTTTACAAGTTGACCACGCCCACCCAGTCACATGGCTGGCAAGCCTATCCCACCTAGTCACATGGCCAGCAAGCCACTCCCACAAAGCAGGCCACACCTACAGAAGAGGTTCTAAAAAAAATTGAAATCCACCACTGTTTAGAGCCCTCTCTAAGTGGTTTATAGAGTCAGCATGTCGCCCCCAGCAATCTGGGTCCTCATTTTACCCACCTCGGAAAGATGGAAGGATGAGTCAACCATTCAGAATCGAACTCCTAGCAGTCGGCAAAATTAGCTTGCAATATTGCATTCTAACCACTGTGCCACCACGGCTCTTATGACCGCTTTGTGACATTCCTTGCACTTATAACCATTGCAGGTCCATGTCATGTAATTGTCATTTGGGTGTTTGGCACCTGACATATATTTCTGGTAGTTGAAGCATTTCACAGGGTCACATGACAACTATTTGCAATCTTCACCTGGCTTCTGACAAGCAAATTCAATGGGATACGCTAGAATTATTTAATGGCCATGTGATTCACTTAACAACAATGGTGACAATCATGGCAAAAGAGCTCATAAAATCAGACGTGGACATGTGATGATTCTATTAATGGCCACATGGCTTAGCTACAGACAGTCTAGTCACAACTGTGTTCGTAAGTTGAGGATTACCTGTAGTGTCATAAAATGTGTCAGAGTTCCGACCGACGCCCTAATTAAATCATGAGCCTCGAGCCAAGCTTCAAAAGAAATCCAGTTATTTATTAGAGTTTCATATTGGCACAGTCCAAATGAAGCCGACTTTGATTTCACTAAATTTAAGTCCCGGCTCTGACCCTATTTCCCCCTTCCCTCCAGGTGTGTCATTAGTCACATCCTCCAACAAAGCAGTTTCGAGGGTTGAAGAGATCATTCCCTTCCAGCCACTGTGGGTAACCACAGAGATGGCCTTGACAGAGAGATGGCTGGAATGTGCTTTGGTTTTGACTGAAGTGTGATTCGCTGCAGCTGCAAAGTTAGTTTTCCCATTCCCCTTGCCTATGGCAACTTGAGAGTAGGCCAAGGATGCTTTGCGAGTTGACAACATATTTAGGATGACCATTGTCATGCCCCCGTCTGAAATCTGACTCTGTGGCAGATGAGCTGGAACAAGAACTGACAGTGAGTGAGAGGGCAGCTCCATTGGCCTTGGAAGAAACTGGGGAAGGGCAGAGTCAGTCCAGGCGAAGCTGTTCAGAATTAGCAAGGCCTGCAGGTAGGGGGAAGAGACAGAGTTCAGACGAGGAGCAAGAACCACCTCCTCCTGATGCAAGGGCTTGGAGAATGCAGAGAAGGCTGGATCAGTGCAGGCAGAGAAGGCCACGTGTGAGAGAGTGCCCTGCCCAGCTTCACCAGGAACACCAGGGGAATGACACTTAATGAAATGCCATGGGGAGAGGCATTTTTCGGGAACAACACACTGAGTTCCTGAAGTGTTGTTTGACAATGTTTGAACTTGCCAAGAGTCCTTGCATTCCTTGTTGGCGTTCTGGACTAATTATCTGGATTTTCTGCTTCCTGAACTCCTTGCTTGGCTCTTGTTTTGCCAAATACATTTGGGATTTATCGCTGTGCAGCCTTGGTGCAGACAGCACTGGGCTGGACTAATTGCAGCCAGAGGCTGTTTGAGGTTGTGTGGGGGTTTGTTGTCACTCTGCTTTAGGACTTGCCAGTAACATGGGAGTGTTTGGGGAGATTTGGAGCAACAAAGGGGCTGTTTGAACAGCCAGCTGTTTGTATTATCTCTGTGCCTTGCCCTGGATCATCACAACCATCTTTTCAACATCAGATATTAAAATATAGGAAACAACCACTCTTTCTCCTTATTATCTCTTCCCCTAACTACTGTAGCTGTATTTTCAGTTGCCCCCTTAATGGAATCAGAAAGTAAACATTTTCACAATATTGAAAATCTACAATCGGAGATCAACATAGAGTTATTAAAAACAACAGAAGCCAAATGTGAGCTAAACATTGACTGCTCTATTAGAATTGAATAGAAGAAATAATCTTTCAGACAGGTTGTATTGGGAAGAGTGTTGGAATTTGCCTCCAGCGAGATTGGCCAAAATGTACCCAAATCTATCCCCTAATTGTTGGAGATGCAATCACAAGCCTGGAACATTTTATCACATGTGGTGGATGTGCCCCATCACAAGGAAGTACTGGTGCAAAATTCGAAAGTGGTTAGAAGAAATTACTGAGCGAAAAATAGAACCAGAAGCATTCTTATTAGGACTACTGGATCAAAAAATGGACAAACAATCTCAATACATAATCATACATATACTCACTGCAGCCAGGATTGCCTTCGCACAAAATTGGAAAAAAAATTAATACACCCTCAGATGAAACTACAATCAGGAAAATATGTGCAGAATGGACAAAATGACAATAGAACTAAAAGAAAGAGAAGAATCGGACTTCTATAAAGTATGGAATAAAATGTACAAGTGGCTAGAAATCAGAAGCCAAAACAGGAAATAGAGAATACAAATAGATGGAGATACAAATAATGAATATTACTATAAGTGTTAATATTATGCATGTTACATCACAGGACAAGGTTATAGTAATAGGAAGGCAATGCAGAAGGGAGAATTATAAAAGCCGATATTGAAAGCCGTAAAATTACTCTATATTGTTATGTATGTTCCGTGTTTTGTTTTGTTTTATTGTGTTTTTTTCCTTGTGTCTTTTTTTACTGTTTTTAAAGATTAAAACATTCAATAAAAATTAATTAAAAAAAGAAAGTAAACATTTTCGCAATATTGAAAATCTACAATCGGAGATCAACATACAGTTATTAAAAGCAACAGAAGCCAAATGTGAGCTAAACATTGACTGCCCTATTAGAATTGAATAGAAGAAATAATCTCTCAGACAGGTTGTTTTGGGAAGAGTGTTGGAATTTTTCACAAGGCCAAGAACCAGGGGTGGGATTGAAATTTTTTAGCAACAGGTTCTTTGCCTGGTTGCTGAGTGGGCGTGGGCGTGGGCGTGGCCTACTCAGCCTCCTGCACCATGGTGTTGGGGATTTTTGCCTTCCCCAGGCTCCGGAGGCTTTCCTTGAGCCTTCGGGAGGCAAAAACGGCCTCCCCCAAGCTCTGGAGGCCCTCTGGAGGCCAGAAATGGACACGGTTCAGGGCTTATGGGAGGCCGTTTATTTGCTCTCCCAGAACCTCCGTTCAGGCCCTGCACTTACCTGGCATCCAAAAGAGGCCGCGTGGAGACTCCTGGGAGCGGCGGAGCAGGGTGGGCAGGGTTAGCCAATCTTTGGAACTACCCATTTGGTGAACCAGATGTAAAATTAACATCTAGTTTACCTGAATCGGACCGAACCGGCTGAATGCCACCCCTGCCAAGGACCAAATTTAACTAAATTTAACTCTCCCCTCTACATGATATGAAATAATTATCTTGTAAGAAGGTTTAAGGTTTATTAAATTTATAGACCGCCCCCTCTCCCCGTAGGGACTCGGGGCGGTGAAGCCTTTTGGACATATTGAGAACATGGAAAACATGCCTTGCTAAACGTTTCCTGTTTCTCAGAGATTGTGGTTTAATTTCTATGGGGGAGTGAAAGATCTGTAATTGGAAAAAAATGTTATTATTCATGAAACAACAATTCTGAAATCACAACATGGGGACAGACTCAATCATAGTTTCAACTGAGAAACTGCGAGAATCCCAGACAAAAAATGCTAGGAAATTTCTGGAAGTTTGGTATTAAATCAAATCAGCCATCAATAGATACTTAGAGGTAAACCACATATACTCACCATTTAAAAGAGATAATAAAAAAAAATCAAGGGAAACAAAAAGACCAGAATACATTGTCTCCTGCACATCACACTCATAAGCAGAGATTTATATCAGGCAAACAAACAAAAAAACAACAAAAACTTCTTAATATGTTTCTTGGAAGGCCCTCTTTCTTCCTTTTTCACTTACAAATATTATTAATTTATTAAGCTGAGCCTTATTAACTACAATTTAAATTATTCTCCTCTTGGTTTTAATTGCCTCCTAACATATTTATATACAGCTTTTATATGTTACTTGTATGTCACCTAGAGTTGCGTTATGAGGGAGATGGGCAGTTTCTAAATTTGATATATAATAAATAAACAAATAAACAAATGAGCAAGGAGAAAACCACACCCTCGCCAACATTAGCAAGGCAAACCACTGTATATAAACAGGAAGCATGAGCAAATCCCACACTCCCTAGCACAGATAATAGACTCTTTGTTAGACAGCTTGGAGATGGGGACAAAATCATGGTCTCATTTGATGTCACAGACCTGTTCATGTCTATAAATCCAGGATTAGCCAAAGAATCCATGGCTGCATTGCTCACAACACACCTGACTTAACCGAATAAACAAAGATAAAAAAACTCAGGATTATGAATCTCATAAACCTCTGCTTAACTACATACTTCCAATTTGATGGACAAATTTACCAACAGATTGAAGGGATCATTGCTTTCAGGACTTATAACGGAGGTCATCATTCAATGTCTAGAAGCCATAGCACTTCCACAAATGCATCTGAAAATATGGATCTTTACCATAATATTAAAAAAAAAACCAATTAGAGAACATCCATAGACCCATCAATAATATTCTTAAAGGAATCCAGTTTGTTAGAGAAGAAGAACAACAACTTGCTACTCTTCCTAGACATCCTGATCAGCAGAGACCAGAATGGCAAACTAAAAATGCAAGTCTACAGACAAACCTCCCATAGTAACCAGGTTCTCCACTACCAAAGCAACAACTCAACTCCCATAAGAGAAACTACATAAGGGCTTTATTTAGACGAGCCCAAACTCACTGCAGCAATCCAGAGCAGCAGAAAAAGAAAATAGAACATCTACACAATATGTTCCAACAAAATGGATTATCTACTCAGCTTTATCAAAAGGTCCCTGACCACTCAACCAACACAAACCCTAAAAAGAATTAGACTGCCTAACATCAAGAATATCTCAGAAACTACCAACAGACTACTACAACCACATGGAATCAGCTTAGCACACAAGACAACCAGCAATGGGTTGCTCTTACTGTCACTACCGGTATGCTGATCACGCACTCGTGCATTCTGTTTGCACATGTGCCTGACTTGTGCTGTGCGTACGTGCACAATACACTGCTCCTGTGACAACCAGCTGATTGTTGGGGCTTGCGCAATCACCGCATGCTGTTTGCGCATTCACATTTTGCTGTTTGCCATAAAAACAGGTATAGAGCGTGGGCGGGCGGATGGCCAATAGAGCCACCATACCAGTACGCTCTCAGCTGCTCCAGGACACTACTGGTAAGCAGACCAAAAGATCAGAGGTGGCATTCAGCCAGTTTGAGTCGGTTCTTGCATACTGATTGTGGAAATTTTGAGGAGTTCAGAGAACCGGCAAATACCACCACTGGCTGGCCTCGCCCTCCCGCCCCTTCGTTCCCTGTCCTGTATTCCCTTGTTTTTTAGCTCAACTGATTCGCGTGGCAGAGTGGATTGTCGCGCCTCAGCTGAGCTAAACAACAGCTCAGCTCACCAGCGCTGACACCAAGGGCAGTCTTTGAGTGCTGCACGCCTGCACTGTCACTACGTTAATTTGTTTGTCTAACTTGAGCCTCTATTCTGAGCTATACTGTAGAAAAGTTTTTCTTATCTGACAATGATTTACTGCGCATGCCCCCTAACACGTTTCTTAATACATCACACATTCTTGTACTTTCCTTCTGATCTTTCATCTACCTGCCGAAGGAGGTGGGCAGCAATTGTTCTTGCCAGATAGATAGATAGATAGATTTGTTTTATTTTATTTTCATATTAAAGTTTGTTTTCATTAGAACATGTTATCGGGTTTTATTTTGTTCATTAAGAGAGATGCTTCTCAGAAGGGCTGCGATCCACACCTCGTCTATTGAAGGTGGGAGGGAAACTTCCCATCCTTTAACATGCACAAAGCACTCTCTCATAGAACCGGTGGGAAAAGATTTGGAATCCCACCCACTGCAAAAGACCCAACAACCCCAGAAGAAGAAAAATAGATTTCAGAGGGAAACGCTACAGTGTTTATTATGCTTCATGGCCCAAAAGGACAGAGGCTCTTGTCATAGGCTGGGAGGAGGGATCATAATGAGGATACAGCTGGCTTATATTTGGATTCCGCTTTAAGGACAGGATGGTGGAAACTCGGGTTGAGGTCCACAGTCAGTTATTTATGTACCTATTTATTTCCTGGCTTCTCTTTAGATGCTCAGACAGACCAACGTCACGGAATTGTTGATGAATATAAAATTAAGAGGATGGAACATTGCATGTCGTACCTTGTGTTCCAAGAGGAAAACAAACACAGTGTAAAACTAAGTCAGTTTTCAGGCCAAGTATCACCTTCAACTCTCCCTTGGTTTTGTGAAGTGCCTCCTATTTCATGCTACTTGTCATGGCCCCCTCGGAGCCTGAGTCCGAGGAGGAGGATGAGACGGACCTAGGGCTGACGGAGGAATGACCGAAGGAGCAGGATGAGGCAGTCCGCCAGTGAGAAAGGGGGTGGAGAAGGCAGGCGAGGGGGGGGGGGGGACAAGGCAGACAGTGGAGCAGAGACAGAGCTCCAGCAATGAGCAGTTACTTCCCCTCGCCCCGATCCCTGAGAATGGAGAATGGAGAGGAGGCGGGATCAGTCCAAGGCAACCTGACTACTCAGGAGGAGGATGCCCCACCCCTTTTCATAAGTCTCAGCTGGGGAAAGAGATTTAAAGAGACGCTGTTGGGAGGGGTGTTTGTTGGGAACAAGCATTCTCTTTTCCACTCTCACGTGCTGTGACCAATGCCTGGATACTTTGCTGTGCTTGCCTGGTTTGCCTTTCTTGGCCTGCCCTGGTTACATGCAGAGTTGCAGTGACACAGTGATACTCCAGGTGGTGCTGCAGTCCCAGGGAACTCTTCCTGTGACAAGGACTCTCTGCAACCAACTTACAATACAATACAATAGCAGAGTTGGAAGGGACCTTGGAGGTCTTCTAGTCCAACCCCCTGCCTAGGCAGGAAACCCTATACCGTTCCAGACAAATGGCTATCCAACATCTTCTTAAAGACTTCCAGTGTTGGGGCATTCACAATTTCTGGAGGCATTTTCTGACAACAAAGAGGATTAGGGGACTGGAGGCTGAAACATATGAAGAACGGTTGCAGGAACTGGGTATGTCTAGTTTAATAGAAAGAAGGACTAGGGGAGACATGATAACAGTGTTCCAATATCTCAGGGGTTGCCACAAAGAAGAGGGAGTCAAACTATTTTCCAAGGCACCTGAGGGTAGAACAAGAAGCAATGGGTGGAAACTAATCAAGGAGAGAAGCAACTTAGAACTGAGGAGAAATTTCCTGACAGTTAGAACAATTAATCAGTGGATCAGAAGTTGCCTCTAGAAGTTGTGAATGCCCCAACACTGGAAGTCTTTAAGAAGATGTTGGATAGCCATTTGTCTGAAACGGTATAGGGTTTCCTGCCTAGGCAGAGGGTTGGACTAGAAGACCTCCAAGGTCCCTTCCAACTCTGCTAATTGTATTGTATTGCAGCACTCTGTCAGCCGAAAATGGGCCGCGGGGGGTGAGGAGAAGTATGTGGCCCTCTTATACCCTGTTTTGGCTGGCAATGTGCTGCAGGAAGCGTCTGTCCCATCCCCACCCTCCCTGCCACCACCACCCCCGGCTACTGATCCATGGAGGAGAACTACAATGCTGATCCAGTCCTCAAAGAAATCCAGTTTGACACCCCTGCAGTAGTTCATAAAGTGACCATTCAAAGTTACGGCACTGAAAAAAGTGGCTTATGACCATTTTTCATACTTACAACCATTGCAGCATCTATACAAGGTTGTGTGATCAAAATTTAGATGCTCGACGACGGATCCATATTTATGACGGCTGCAGTATCCTGGGATCATGTGGTGTCACCTTTTGTGACCTGACCAGCAAAGTCAATAGGGAAGCCTGATTCACTTAACAACTGTGTTACTAACAACTGCAGTGATTCACTTAACAACTGTGGCTAGAATGGTCGTACAATGAGGCAAAACTAACTTAACTGTCACACTTAGCAACATAAATTTGGGGTTCAATTGTGTCATAAGTCAAGGACTACCTCTAATTTCATGTAGGGTAGATTCCCCTGGTCTGGGATTGTCAAACAAAGCGGATAAAGCAAAAGGAATTGATGTCATGTAGGTCAGGAGTGTCAGTAGTCCTTGACTTACGACCACAATTGAACCCCAAATTTTTGTTGCTAAGTGAGACATTTGTTAAGCGACTCACTGAAGTTGCTAATTTAGTAACACAGTTGTTAAGCGAATCTGGCTTTCCCATTGATTCTGCTTGTCAGAAGGTCATAAAAAACAATCACATGACCCCTGGACACTGCAACGGTCATAAATGTGAGTCAGTTCCCAAGCATCTGCATTTTGATCACCTCACCATGGGATGCGGCAATGGTCGTAAGTGTGAAACCGTTGTAAGTTGAGAACTACCTATACCAACTACAGGTGTAACAGCTGTAGTTACAGAATCTTGCAAGCCTGAATATGCAATCCTGATACTTCCTTTCCCCTCACTTTTTATTTATGTGGACTAGGATTGGTTTTCTCAAACTGCTTTCTTGGCCCGGGCTCAAGTGTCTTTTATCTGACCATTCCTTTTGGTAGCATCTCTTCTTCCTGTCCTTCAAGGCTTCCCTATGTCTCTATAGACATTTATTTATATTTATTTATATTTATTTCCTATGTTTTGTTGTACGCCGCCCCTAGTCCTTCGGGAGAGGGTGCGGCTAAGAAATAAATATTTTTTATTATTATTATTATTATTATTATTATTATTATTATTATTATTATTATTATAGCAGTGGTGAAATCTAATTTCTTTGCACACCGGTTCTGTGGGCGTGGCTTGGTGGTGGTCATGTGACTAGGTGGGCGTGGCCAACTTTTTTTCACTTTTTAAAGCATTTTTGAGCGAATAGGCAGGGGAAAATGCTTTAAAAAGTGGGGGGGAAAGCTTCCCAAGATCGCATGGCTCACAACTGAGTCGCACAATCGTTAGAAGCTTTTTTTTTCACTTTTTAAAGCATTTTTTCCTGCCTATTCTCCCGGATCAGCAGGGAAAAAATGCTTTAAAAAGTGAAAAAAAGTTGGCCACGCCCACCCAGTCACATGACCCCCCCTCCCTCCCTCAAACTAGCAATTAGCAGAACCAGGGACAATCGTCCTTATTGGTTCAGCCAAACCGGGAGGATTTCACCCCTGCTCTATAGGTATCTTCCTGATGCCTTGGACTTCCGATTGCCACAATTCCACTCAACAGCAGAACCAGCGGTGGGATCCAGCCAGTTCGCACCTATTCAGGAGAACCGGTTGTTAACTTTATAAACAGTTTGGAGAACAGGTTGTTGGAAGAAAATTCATTTTGTTTTTTCCCCATTTTACAGGGCTAATCCTGTAAGGAAGGCAGGAAGGAAACACTCTGGTGTTGTTTCTAGCCTAATCTTTATTGCTCTGCTTACAGAAACTGCCTCTTTCTGTAATAGCTAACGCGAAGCGCCCATCGACATGAGTGACGTCAAGTTGGCCACGCCCATTCAGTCACATGACCACCGAGCCATGCCTACCCAGCTGGTCATTAAGGCAGAGAACCGGTTGTTAAATTATTTGGATCCCACCACTGAGCAGAACTGAATATGTGATAGGACGTGTCCAAGACATCTGGTGTGGTTGACTCAGGAATTCTGGAAGTTGAAGTCCACAAGTCATAAAGTTGCCTTAATTGCCCATAATTGCAACAGAATAACAGAGGTGGAAAGGGACCTTGGAGGTCTTCTAGTCCAACCCCCTGCTCAGGCAGGAAATCCTGTACCATTTCAGACAAATGACTGTCCAATCTCTTCTTAAAAACCTTCATTGTTGGGAGCACCTATAACTTCTGGAGGCAAGCCGTTTTCACTGCTTAATTATTCTCACTGAAAGGAAATTTTTGCTTAGTTCTAGGTTGCTTCACTCCTTGATTAGTTTGCATCCATTGCTTCTTGTCCTGCCTTCAAATGCTCTGGAAAATATGTCTACTCTAAAGGAGAAGTCTCTTCCATATTTTAGGAATGCTGTGAACATGCCAAGGTTGGTGTGGAAATGAGAACAGAGGAATAAAACCCATATGTGTGGAAGACTCATGTTTATTTTTACAGAATACACGTATACATATCTACCGTACTTAGAAGTAAGACCCATTAAGTTAAATGGAACTTGCTTCCAGGTAAGAAGGAATAAACATACAGCCAATAGATCTTCTTTAGAACTATGGTGCACTTAGGTTTTCCCTTTCAACTTAAAAAGTAGCCAGAATGATTGTTTAATTTTTGTTATGGAAGTTCTATCATTGTTTAGTTTCTTTTATCATTGTTTGAAAGCACATTTTTAAAAAGTAAATATACGCACATCAATCTCTCTGTTCCCTTCCAAGGTAAGCCACGTTACATAAAGTGCAGAAAAGTAAAAAAAAGTAGCAAGCAAAAGAAATTAAAGGTCCAAAAGAAAATGATATTAATTTAATTTACACAAACACCATCTCTTAGATCAGGGGTGTCAAAATCGCAACATCACATTGTCGTCACGTGACGTATCACAACTCCCCCCCCTTCGCTAAACCGGGGATGGACGTGGTCAGCGCATGATATATCTGGCCCTAGGGCCACAGGTTTGACACCCCTGCCTTAGATCTTTCCATTGTTCCAGCTATCCTTTCTTCTACCTCATCTATACCAGGGATCACCAACCTTTCGGACCTCAGGGACCACTTAATTCATAATTTTAAATAGGGGGGACCACTAATATGAATTAATGACAGGATGTGGTCCTTCAGGCACTTAGCTTGGCTGCCTGTTAGTGGAGAGAAGTACCCGGGGTCAACCCTAGGCTTGCTGTCCATTGCAGCTAGGAATCTCAAATGATGGCCAAGAATGAATGTTTGTTTTGTAGCCACCCGGGTGCTAGATCGGCACCCTGCAAACTCTGTCTTTTGAGGAGCCCGGCTGAAGTTTCGCGCACCGCTCACTCAAGCTGAAGCTACTAAACAGGCAGCCAAGCTAAGTGCCTGAAGGACCCCATCCCTCGAGCGGGAGTAATTGCTGTTTGAGGGTCCCTGATTTAGTGCAATATAAAAAATGCAAAAATACAATGGTTGTTTTCACAACTCAAAAAAAGAAAAAAAAAACCAAACAAACCCTAAGGATGTACACATATGGAGAATGTATGTATAAAAATGTATTACATCATAAAAAAAAACCTTGTTACTTTATGTGTATTTTTTTTAAAAAAAACTTGTACTGTACTGGAGAAAGTGTGTATGTCAATCCATATATTCAGAGCAAAGGTATACACAAACGTTGACTTTAAAACAAATTGGCAAACTGATGTGGAAATAGGAAGCCTCGAGTAGGCGACGCCCCCATGGCCACACCCACACCCACACCCACCCAGCAACCAGCAGAGAACTGGTTGCTAAATTTTTTCAATCCCACCCTTGCGTACAGATGCAAGAAAACTGCCTGCAGATTTTGGGGACAAAGGCTGAAATGTCGGCATATAGAGGGTTAAATCCAACTCTCCGGCCTGAAGGGATGTGTGCAAGAGCAGGCAACAGAGCCCCTCCTCTGCAGAATGTTATGCATGCGGCCTTTAAAGCATAACTAGCTCGGGGGTCAGCCCAAAATAGCAGCTCTTGGCATATTTTCATCAGCCAGCCAGTGGGTTGATTGCCTCAGAAGCCTTCTCTTTCTGTCTCCCTCTCTCCCTCTCCCTCTCTCTTTCTCTCTCTCTCTGCTGCCAAATATGTCTAGGGATGCCACAGATCGTATTTCTTTAAGGGAATGCGGGGTGGGATGAAAGCGTGGTGTGTGTGTGTGTGTGGAGGAATTGCATTGAGGGGACTTATCCTCCGTTGCCTTATCTCCCTCATAGACATGAGACTGTCATCAGGAGAAATGTTGGCAGAACGAGAGGAAAAAGGCATGAATTGGTGATCATAGTTGGGAGAAATCCTATGAAATGAGATAATTGGAGAGGAAACCCAACCTTGAGCATGTAGGCTGAGAAAGTAAAAAAAGAAATTATACAGAGCAGGTTAGGCGGAAGTTTTTAGTACAGGAGGAGGAAGGCAGTGTAAAATCTCAAGGGGTGAAGAAGCTTAAAAGGGGCCTAAGGGAGATGGGGACCAGTATTCCTTGTCGGTGATCTAGATGGGACTATTGGACTTGTAGTTGGTCTGACACTAGTTTTCCAACCCTGTTTTAAAGATAAGCTTGCAGAGGATGAAATTAAGTGGAAAAGGAATGGAAAAGGTAGAAGAGAATGAAAAAAGAAGGGGTGGTGGAGGAGAAGGAGGAGGAGAAAGATTAAGGCAGCTTCAACTCCTAAAGCTTCATTCACATGCTCTAAAATAGAGGATACGCCTTCATTAAGCCACAGATGCATTTTTGAATAAAAAGGAAAGGCGAGAGTGTCTAATTAATACAGTGCTTGATAGGATAAAAGTACAATCCTCTACATGACTGGAGTTCCATGGACGTTACTTTCAGGTAAAAAATGTAGGAGGATCGCAGGCTTAATCTTCAGCATCTTCCAGCGCTGGCGTTTTCTCTCCTTTCTGGAAAAAGGATTAGAGGAAGCGAAGGAGCCAGGTGCCTCCAATGACCAGAAGCATGGGCAGAGAGATGTGAGCAGAGGGCAAGGTGGCCCCCGAATTGCAGAAATCGCCATCACAACACCTGTAGGTGGTGACGTATTTGACGCCCAGATAGCTCTCGGTATCGTTCCTGTCACATTTAGCCTGTGCGACGCAATCCTTCTTCATGATTAAACTTTGACCAGCTAGGTGGAACATAAAAAGAAAGAGACATAGGGTGAGAGGTATGGATGGATAACGTTCCCTGCCACCTATACAATACCCTGTTGTTGCATTGTTGGGAACACATAGGGGAGAACGCAAAGCTGAGTTGATTGATCGTTTGATATATCAACGTTACAGACTACCCATCTCACTCATTGTTCCAAACTCATAGGTAGGCGGGGGGGGGGGGGAAGAGGGGTCAACCGGGGGACTAGACTTGAATCCCTGAATAGTTCTCCAAAAGCATAAGCAGGGGTGAAATCCAGCAGGTTCTGACAGGTTCTGGAGAACCGGTAGTGGAAATTTTGAGTAGTTCGGAGAAGCAGCAAATACCACTTCTGGCTGGCCCCAGAGTGGGGAGGGAATGGAGATTTTGCAATATCCTTCCCCTGCCATGCCCACCAAGTCACACCCACAGAACTGTTAGTAAAAAAAAATGAATTTCACCACTGAGCATAAGGCTAGTTTTCTGTTTGACCTCTCCTCCCTGCCCTGCTGTTTCCCAATACTCACAGAATGATTCTGGATGGTATAAATGTATTTATTTTATTTTATTTATTTTATTCTATTTATTTTATTTATTTTATTATATTTATTATATTATTTATTTTATTTATTTTATTTATTTTATTTATTTTATTTATTTTATTTATTTTATTTATTTTATTTATTATATTATTTATATTATTTATATTATTTATTATATTATTTATATTATTTATTATATTGTTTATTATATTTATATTTATTATATTTTATTTTTATTTTATTATATTTTGTTATTTTTTTCTTTATTTTATTACATTTTGTTTTACTTTATTTTATTTTATTTAATATTTTTATATATTTTATTATGATTTTATTTTATTATTTTTTCTTTTGTTTTACTTCATTTTATTATGATGATTTTATTTTATTATTTTTCTTTTGTTTTACTTTTACTTATTTATTTTAATTATTCTATTTATTTTATTTTCTATTCCATTTATTTTGTTTTTGCTTTGTTTTATTATTTTATTTTATTTATTTGTAAACTTTATAGGTAGCCCTTCTTACTGGAGGTAACTCTGAGCTGCTCAAAATCATAAAAATTGGAAATTATATGCTGCCAATCTCACTATCAAGCGATTTGCAATGTCAAAAGTAGCAATATAAATGAATTAGAATGCTTAGAAACATGAATAACATTAGGTGTTAAAAGTTAAAACATTAACATTAGCAACATTAGGACAATGCGGAGGCAAAGGACCAAAGCATAAATAGGGTGGAAATGGAGACAGAAAGCATGGAGATATACAGCAAAAAGAGAGGTATTTAAGAAGACCTCGTCCCCATGCTGTCTGTCTCCTTGATTGTACGAAGGTTTTTTTTTACATAGTTTGAAAATTATAATTGTTTTTCTCTGTCTAAGCCATCCAGAGTTTTCTTATCGAGGAGATGGGCAGCATATACATTTAATAAATAAATAAAACAAGACTAGAATAATTAAAATTTAAAAGGCAGGGAAAAGGTCTAGCCCAGTGGTGGGATTCAATTTTTTTTACTACTGGTTCTGTGGCGTGGCTTGGTGGGTGTGGTAGGGCAGCGATGGTGAACCTTTTTTGGCTCGCGTGCCACAAGTGGGGGGAGCGCAGGGGGGTCGTGTGCAGGCGTGCCGCACCCATAATGCAACGTGCGACCCCCCCCAGTGCGCATG
This sequence comes from Natrix helvetica, assembly GCF_964273705.1. NCBI lineage: Eukaryota > Metazoa > Chordata > Lepidosauria > Squamata > Natricidae > Natrix > Natrix helvetica. The sequence continues at coordinate 347,749,825 of NC_138548.1, forward strand.
TGTGCACAACGCGTGACCCTCCCCCATTTTTACATGCTTTTTTCGCCCTCCCCAGGCTCTAGAGGCTTTATAGGAGCCTGGGGAGGGCGAAAATAACCTCCCCTGCCCCCCCGAAGGCCCTCCGGAGGCTTCAGGGACCGTCCGGAGGCTTCCCTGAAGCCTTCGGAACGCTTAAAACCACCCTCCGAGCAAACCGGAAGTGACTTCCGGGTTGCTCGGAGGGTTGTTTTGAGCGTTCCGAAGGCTTCAGGGACCGTCCGGAGGCTTCCCTGAAGCCTTCGGAACGCTTAAAATGACTTCCGGGTTGCTCGGAGGGTGGTTTTAAGCGTTCCAACGGCGTCAGGGAAGCCTCCGGACAATCCCTAAAGCCTCCGGTGGGGGGGAGGCTCTTTTTGCCCTCCCCAGGCTCCTATAAAGCCTCTGGAGCCTGGGGAAGGCGAAAAATAGCGTGCCATAGGTTCGCCATCATGGTGGTAGGGAAAGGATACTGTAAAATCTCCATTCCCTCTCTACTCCAGGGGAGGTTTACTGCAAAATCTCAATTCCCCCCGATCAGCTGGGACTCGGGAGGCAGAGAATAGATGGGGGCGGGGCCAGTTAGAGGTGGTATCTACCGGTTCTCCGAACTACTCAAAATTTCCCCTACCGGTTCTCCAGAACTGGTCAGAACCTGCTGAATGACACCTCTGGTGTAGCCAATCCAGAGCTTGCAAGTCCTATGGGGGTTGGTGGACTCAGATCTTCAAACTCTTCTGAACAGCCAGAAGAGTGGGGGTCCGCCCCACCTCTGGGGGAGAAGATATTCCAAAGGGGGGGGGATGGATGCGTGTGAAGAAGATATTGCCAAATGTTGCAAATCCACACCACTTGAGTTTAAAATACTCAAAACCCGAGTGGGTTTTTCCTTGAATAGTCTAAGGTGGCTTTGTTGGTCTTAAACAGACCAAAGATGGTTGAACAGATGGACAAAAATGGAACATTTTTAATGCATTACCTGATGTTCATTAGGACAGCCAAGCAGGGGTAAAATCTAGCAGGTTCTGACAGGTTCTGGAGAAGCAGTAGCGGAATTTTTGAGTAGTTCAGACAACTGGCAAATGCCACCTCTGGCTGGACGCAGAGTGGGGAGGGAATCGAGATTTTATAATACAATAGCAGAGTTGGAAGGGACCTTGGAGGTCTTCTAGTCCAACCCCCTGCCTAGGCAGGAAACTGTTTCAGACAAATGGCTATCCAACATCTTCTTAAAGACTTCCAGTGTTGGGGCATTCACAACTTCTGGAGGCAAGCTGTTCCACTGATTAATTGTTCTAACTGTCAGGAAGTTTCTCCTCAGTTCTAGGTTGCTTCTCTCCTTGATTAGTTTCCACCCATTGCTTCGTGTTCTGCCCTCAGAGTTTGACTCCCTCTTCTTTGTGGCAACCCCTGAGATATTAGAACACTGCTATCATGTCTCCCCTAGTCCTTCTTTCTATTAAACTAGACATACCCAGTTCCTGCAATCGTTCTTCATATGTTTTAGTCTCCAGTCCCCTAATCATCTTTGTTGCTCTTCTCTGCACTCTTTCTAGAGTCTCCACATCTTTTCTACATAGTGATGACCAAAACTGAATGCAATATTCCAAGTGTGGCCTTACCAAGGCATTATAAAGTGGTATTAACACTTCACGTGAGTTTTTTTGCAGTTTCTTTCCCCTGCCACGCCCACCAAGCCACGCTCACCAAGCCACACTACGCCCACCAAGCCACGCCAACAGAACCAGTAGTAAAAATGTTTGAATTTTACCACTGCACCAAGGGTTGTTTATTCCACAACTACCTATAGTTAACTACATATAACTACATATAACTGCATAACTACATATAGGTTATACTACTGTATATGAGGACCTATTCAGAATATTATTCCAAGAAACAAAATTATGCTTGATAAAGTTCCTAGGGTAAACAGCCGAGGTGAAGACAGGGAGGAAATAAAAAAGGAAAGAAAAGAAGGAAAATCTTTACCAGCAGCTCCCTTGATGACAGCACAAACTTCTCCACTCTTACAGGTGACAGTTGAAGTGTGACAGGGTATACCAAAAATGGTGAATTTACACTGCAGACATTGAAGAGCAGATCCTGAAATGCAAAGGAAAAGTTTTTTTTAAAAAAAATAATTTTAAAAAGGAGGGAGATGAAATCAATTCAAGCTGGAATTCACAATACTGGGCCTACCTTTGATGCCACCCTAATTAAAATAATAATAATTAAGGCTAGAATTGTGCTCCTGCCTACCTATACGTGAGTAGATTAATAGGTACCACTTCGGCATTCCGCGAACCTTTGGCGTATAAGCATGCTGGCCACATGACCACAGAAATTGTCTTTGGGCAACCGTGGTTCCCTCAGCCAAGAAATGGAGATGAGCACCATGCCCTAAAGTCGGACATACCATATTTTTCAAAGTACAAAATGCATTTCCCCCCTCCCTGAAAATTTAGATGCATCTTAAAGACTGAATATGGGTGTTTTTGGCCTCCCAAATCCTTTGCATGTCATGTTTTTGCCCTCCCTGGCCTCCGGAAGCACTCTGCAGTCCTCCGCACGTCTGTTTTTTGCCAAAAATGAGCCTGGTTTTGGGCTCCCAAGCCTTCCGTGCATCACGTTTTCACCCTCCCTGGCCCCCAGAAGCACTCTGCGGGCCAAAATGGGTGCGTTGTTAGTAAAAATGGGCTTGTTTTTGGCAAAAAAGGGACATACGGAGCACTGCAGAGTGCTTCTGGGAGCCTGGGAGGGCGAAAACACGACATGTGGAGGCCTGTAAAGTGAGGTGGGGGAGAGAGAGATGTACTTTCAGGCATGCACGATTCATTAATGGAACCTTACAATCAAGTAGAGCTAGAACTTTTGATTGTTTGACACATGCCAAGGTGGACATAATTGCACATTCACAAAAAGGCAAATTAAGGAGATAGATGTAGACATTATGTATCTATGAAGAAATCACAGCAGTGATTCTTAAACTGTTTGATTATCCCTTTTCTCAGGCTCAGGTAATGCCATTATCCCCACTAAACAGCTTAGACTCGGTTGTTTTACACCACTATCTTGGCAGCCACAATAATAAACTAGATCCTTGACTCACAAACAAGCTATTACATTACATCATTACCCTCAGGATATCTCGTAATTACCCCCTTGTTAATAACCAGAGAAGTTGGTAATTACCCCCAGTTTAAAAGCTACAGTCATCCAGGCCATGGTTGGGCCAAAAGTGCTTTTTCAGGAGCAACTGGACTTCCTTGTTTTACTTTTGAAGATGTTTCGCTTCTCATCCAAGAAGCTTCTTCGCCTCTGACAGGATGGTGGGAGAATGGAAGGATTTATATTCCTTGCAGACAGCTGGTCATTTGCATCCTTTTAGAGGGTCGTTGAAGCACTTGGAGGTTTACCTGTGTCCTCAGTTTTTTAGCTATACAATTTGGGATGAACACCCCTTTGAATGGTTTGGGAGTAGGAATGGATTTCCAGAGGAAAAATTGAAGACTGCATGAACCAGGAGAACTTCTTCAGGTGAACCTGAGGACACAGATAAATCTCCAAGTGCTTCAATGAGCCCCTAAAAGGATGCAAATGACCAGCTTGTCTGCAAGGAATATAAATCCTTCCATTCCCCACTATCCCAGTCAGAGCTGAAGAAGCTTCTTCGATGAGAAGTGAGATGTCTTCCAAAGAAAAACAAGGAAACCCAGTTACCTCCCGAAAAAGCACCTTTTGGACTACGGGCAGACAACATTTTTGGGGGGATAATAGCAATCACACTTAAACTTATATACTGCTTCATAGTTGCAGAGGTTTACAGTCAGCATATCACCCCCAACAATCTGGGTTCTCATTTTACTGACCTCGGAAGGATGGAAGGCTGAATCAACCTTGAGCTGGTCAGAATTGAACTGACTTGAAACTGAACTTGATTTATTTTTGCCTTATTGTGTTTCCCTCCACTCACATTTTCAGAGTTGGCAGAGCCCAGAGGCCACACAGAATGGCTTCCCCCAATTGGGCTAAAATGCAATTGAATTGTTAGCGAGTCAGCATATTTTGTGAGCATTTCTATAGTGGCTAACCAGATGCTACTGAAGAATCCATGTACCAGGGTGGTTGGATGTGATCAAATCAAATCAAATCCTTTTACGAGAAGTTTGTTTTGTTGTGAGTTCAGCTGGAAACCCTAAGAAGAGGGGTTTTGTGGCCCACCCAGTTAGCAGCTCCAGAATAGCAGGCAAATCAAAATACAGACGGGAAGATGAGAGATACCGAGCTCCAGTTTAAAATAATAGCCATTTTAAATTTGCAAATGTGCCCATGAAATTCATTTTTGAATGGCCACCTTGCCACAAACATAACGAGGCTATAGAATTTCTGGGCTCCTAGAAATTTCTGTCAAAGAGTGCAGAGAAAAGCAGATTAATAACAGAATAACTGAGTTGGAAGGGACCTTGGAGGTCTTCTAGTCCCACCCCCTTGCTTTCTCTCAAGCAGGAAACCCTATACCAGTCATGGCTAACCACCTTGTTGTTGCGTGCTGAAAGTGTGTGTGTGTGTGCCCACACTCATAATGCAATGCGCCTGCAACACCCCCCCCTAAACGCACCACCCCCTGCGCATGTGAGCTGTTTTGAGTCCAGCAGGCCTCTCTGCAGCCTCCTGGGACCAGAAACAGGCTATGGGGCGGGTTAGGGGCGCTGCACACACACACACACACACACTCCCTTCATGCATGTGAGGCAGAGACCCCAAAATCAGCTGGCTAGCGGGAGGTGTGCGCACATGTGTGGTGGAGCTGGGCTGGGGTGACGGCTCGCACGCCCATAGAGAGAGCTCCGTGTGTCACCTGTTTGCCATCACAGCCTTATACCAATTCAGACAAGTGCAACAAAGATGACAAGGGGCTTAGGGGGTGATGTATGATGAACAGTTAAGGGAGCTAGGTGTGTCTAGATTATAGAAGAGAAGGGATGGAGGGTGGGTGGTGGGGGGCGAACATGAGAATAATCTTCCATTACTTGAGAGGCTGTCGTAGAGAAGAGTGGATTGACATTCTCCAAAGCACTAGAGGGCAGGAGAAGAAGCAATGGCTCTCACTTAAAGAGAGATCTGGAAATAAGGAGGAATTTCCTGACAGTGAGAACAATTAATCCACAATTAGAGCCGCGGTGGCACAGTGGTTAGAGTGCAGTACTGCAGGCTACTTCTGCCGACTGCCGGCTGCCGGCTGCCTGCAATTTGGCAGTTCGAATCTCAAGGTTGACTCAGCCTTCCATCCTTCCGAGGTGGGTAAAATGAGGACTCAGATTGTTGGAGGCATTTTGCTGACTCTGTAAAACCACTTAGAGAGGGCTGTAAAGCATTGTGAAGCGGTATATAAGTCTAAGTGCTATTGCTAATCAATGAAACAGCTTACTTCCCGGAATCGTGGGACCTCTATCTCTGGGAGTTTTCAAGGAAAGATTGGACAGCCCAGGCTGATATAAGGTCATCTGTGTTGGGCAAGGGGTTGGACTAGAAGACCTCTAAGATTCTTTCCAGCCCTGTGATTCTAGGATTCTGAAGGAGTATATGAATCAATATTGGCTATTTGTTTTTATTATGAATTGCTTATGCTACTATACAATTGTTACCGATTAAACCAATATTTGATACTGCTGGAAATAATTTCTTAGGGTTTAAGCTTTCTTATTGGCTTCTGCTTATATTGTTGTATACTCTCAGAAATTAGTTGTTAGGAACTAATTCTAGCTTAGTAAATTGTAACCTTAATACTGGTTGGCATTAGTGCAAAGTTTGTTATCTCACTGCTGTGTCTCGCTTCTATACTTGGCTTCAAAGCTAGGCATTTTCTTAAAAATATAGAAGAAATTTTTACCCAGGAATAGCAACCCCCATAGATAAAGGAACCAGAATAGGGAGTTTTCATGCCTCATAAATCATGAAAGCATTCTGCCGAATAAACAATTTGGCCAAGGGGCAGCTGACAGAGACACAAAGAAACGCTTTAAAGATCATGTTGGTAACGAATCTTTGTCTCTGATTGGGTAAACTTTGTTTCCATCTGCGTAAAATGTATATAATACTCTGAGCCACTCCTGCAGAAGTATGGCTATTCCTTGCATGCATTTTGTTTGTATGTTTTGGATATAATTTTGTCACCCAGCTTTTGCTATGGCCATAAACAAAAGCGGATACTTTTTGCACGCCTCCTCTTGAATCTCACTCTCTTTGGCATCTCAGTGGCTCGGGGAAACTTCTGCCACCTAACAATTTCTATAGAAGTAGGCTTTTTTTTGTGATTCACTGTTTTTAAGCATGGGAGTTTTATACTGCTGCCCTGATCTACAGTTCTGTCTTCCTCTGAACCCCCCCATGCCTGGAAAAGACCGTTAACAAGTCTGGGCCAACAATATCGCCTGCCAATTTTGATGGCATTTTGCAACACAATCAGCACTAAGGAATTCACACAGAGCCTTTCTTCCAACTCCCTGCTCCCCACGCAAACACAGGAACACAGAAAAGATGGAAGCCATATTTTGCATATGCCTTCAGGCCTGCCACACACATCATGATATAAATGCCTCTTTAACATTCTGCTGCTTGAAGTTTTTTTTTTTTTTAAACAGATGAAGGCATTTTGAAGCTTAAAAACAATACCAGTATTAGAAGAGAAAGAAAGAAAAGTAGGAAAAATAATAAAGTAAGGAAGAAAATAGAAAAGAAAGAAAGGAAAGAGCTTAAAGAAGTGGCTTTTGATCTTTTTAACAGCAGCTCTAAATGTATTTATATTTAACTATGTAAAATTACATCTGCTTGGAGTTTATTACGCTGGGATTTTTGTCTATGTTTTCGGAATAACAGTGGTATTATCCTATCTTTTTCACAGTTTTAACTGCTTTCTTCAGTATTTGTTTTATTTTTTGTTCCTGTTTTTCCAAATTTTGCTCCGGCAACGCTTGACGGGCTATAACCACAATATCATCTCCCACGGATTCTTTCATAATATTTGCTGTTGGGAAAAAAAAGAATAAAAACCTACTGGTTCTATTCCTCCCAGTTTATATATTTTGCATAGATTTTGCATCTATGCTTATGTAGAAAATGAACGAGAAATTAAGTCCTAATACTGCAACATTTTTCTTCCTGTAATCGTTAAATGTCTACGGAGATTCTCAGTCATCCAGTTCATAGTTGTCCCAAAGGTGCCTTTTTCATAGGCAACTGGGCTTCCTTTGTTTTTCCTTGAATACATTTTGCTTCTCATCCAAGAAGCTTCTTCAGTTCTGCTGAAGAAGCTTTTTGGATGAGAAGTGAAATGTCTTCAAGAAAAAACAAAGGAAGCCCAGTTGCCTTTTTAAAAAGCACCTTCGGGTCCTATAATAGTTCTTTCTTCAGCTATAACCACAATATCATCTCCCACGGATTCTTTCATAATATTTGCTGTTGGGGAAAAAAAAGAATAAAAACCTACTGGTTCTATTCCTCCCAGTTTATATATTTTGCAGAGTACAACCCACAATGGAAGTTTGCCTGCCATTTTTGCTGCTCTGCCAAGAAAATCTGCCCTCAAAATTAAGAATGCTAAAATCCCAAATCTTCACTGCTGTTAATAGAAGACAGACAAATGCCTAAAGTACATTTACAGCAAGAATCACACATGAGGTTTGTTCTCTCCTGGAGCAAAGCAAACAGAGCTGGAGGGGGGGGGCGTGTTGGAGCCCGTCAAGCGTTGCCGGAGCAAAATTTGGAAAAACAGGAACAAAAAATAACACTGCTGCAAACCACAGCTTTTTGAGGAAAACAAACTTCCCAAGGGCCCTGAAACTGCTTTTTTTTGCTTGCTCAGGCAGCTTGTTATTCATCTCTGTTTGTGCATGCTCAGATTGAAAGATGAGATGGGAGGAAGAAGAGAACTCGAGTTGGTCACACCACTTTTTTCTGTTTTCAGGAAAAAAATAAATAAATAAGCAGCGCCTTAAGTCACCTTTTTTGTACTAGGAAAATTAAAATGGTTTGTTTGTTCCTTCTGAGGAAGGAATCAGCTGAGGAGGCTGGCTTGCACAGTTGGGGGAGCATACAGGTCGCTTCTGGTCCCCAGGAGAAGTCTGTAACAGTGATCACACTGATCACACACTATTTCCCTCCCACCCCCCCACTTCCCCCTCGAAGAGGAAATGGGTGTGCAAAAGGATTTCCTCCACATCCTGCTGGATCTGTGTTTTCGTTGGGGAATGTCCCAACCAACAAGCTAGAGAACACGAATTGAGGTTGCAAATTGAAAATTACCTGTACTGTTATCCCTCTATGCCAGTGGTTCTCAACCTTCCCAATGCCACGACCCATTAATACAGTTCCTCATGTTGTGGTGACCCCCAAACATAAAATTGGTGTCTCGGTTCCTAAGACCATCGAAAATATGTGTTTTCCGATGGTGTTAGGCAACCCCTGTGAAAGGGGTCCCGACCCACAGGTTGAGAACCACTGCTCTATGCCTTTCAGCCATGTTCTAGTTTTCGCTCTTCTTTGTTCTTCCAATCTTCTGTCTGTCAAGCTTCAAAAGACGCTTTTGCTGTCGCAACTATTTTCGCTTCTCAGCTTGCCAACGAACTACGGGGGTGGAGGACAGGGGTAGGCTACAAAAATTTCAGCAACGGATTCTCTGCCTGGTTGCTAGGTGGGCGTTGCCATGATGGGCGTGGCCTAGCCAGCCTCCTGCATCATGGCAGCCGGGGGGGGGGGGATTTTCATCTTCCCCAGGGTCCGGACTTCTGAAACTTCTGGGAGGTCCGTTTTTCTCCCTCCCTGAGCCTCCGCGCAGGCCCTGCATTTACCCCGCATCCAAAACAGGCCGCGTGGAGACTCCTGGGAGGGGCGGAGAGGGTGGGAGGGGGTGAGGTGGAATGGGCAGGGCCAGCCAGGGGTGGGATTGGAAGGTTGTCCAAACGTTAGCTACGGGTTCTCCCGAACCCGAGTGAACCCGTAGCAGCCCACCCCTGGGGGAAGGAAGGGGTAGATAGACATCAAGATGCCAGCCATGTTCCAGACATCAAAGATGAAAGAAGATTTGAACTCTTTTGCCCTAGACTAGAGGTTAGGAAATAATTGCCGGGTTGGTGGTCTGAGTCTGCTCTAGGAGTTGAGTGGTGCTAGACAGTTCTATCCAACTTCATGATCCTACGTACTAAAAAAATAAATTTTTAATTACTTAATTGGGTGCAGAATTGATCTTGAAGATGATTCTGCAGTGTCATAATTGCACAGCTGAAAAAACAGGTCTACAGGGGCTGGGTTCCTATTATATGGCTTATCCTGATGACTAATTTAACCCATGTTCTGAGTTCATGTAATACGTCAACCCGCAAGCTTTTTTGCGTGGATTTGCACAATTGTATATGAAAACACCACCACATTATCAAGATTAAAACTATGCTTAGCCTTACAACTGTGCAGTGCTTTGGATTCAGTCTCTTCTGAATGCAAAGGAGAGCAGATTCCACAAAAGAGAGCAGACACCACACCTATTTGCAGTACCTTGAAACTTAACAGAGAGCACAGTTCCTTTGGGATCTTACAGACCAGTGGTACCAAGGGTACTTCAGAATATTTTCCAGAGTTCAAATTGTAACTGTTGCATGTCTGTAGCTCACATATTAGAATAACAGAGTTGGAAGGACCTTGGAGGTCTTCTAGTCCAACCCCCTGCTCAGGCAGGAAACCCTACACCACTTCAGTCAAATGGTTATCCAGTCTCTTCTTAAAAACTTCCAGTGTTGGAGCATTCACAACTTCTGGAGGCAAGTCATTCCACTGATTAATTGTTCTAACTGTCAGGAGATCTCTCCTAGGTTGCTTCTCTCCTTGAGGAATTTCCACCCATTGCTTCTTGTCCTATCCTCTTTGGAGAATAGGTTGACTCCCTCTTCTTTGTGGCAGCCCCTGATATATTGTTGTACGTTGTGGTGTGAACCAACCTATCTTGGCTAGCCTTCTGTCTTCTAGATGTCTAGGATCTGTTTTTTGATTTTGCATTCTTGCTTTTACAAAAAAGACTGTTCAAAGTCCCTTGGAGTGGGATGTCCTCTAAATTATTTAATTAGTTCAATCCATCTAGGGCAGGGGTCTCCAAACTTGGCAACTTTAAGACCTGTGAACTTCAACTTCCAGAATTCCCCAGCCAAAGGAATTCGGGGGGGGGGGGGGGTTGAAGTCCACAAGTTTTAAAAGTTGCCAAAGTTTGGAGATCCCTGATCTAGGGCATTAATCTAAGGATGAAGATGGTTTTGAAGAATAGCTTCATATTATTAATTCTGTAACAACATAGGTCACAGATATTATTTCTCAATCTGAAAAAAAACCCACCCATCTATGTATAAAAATCAGTATACCCACTGAAATGCGTCCATCAAAAGGTCTACAACAGGGGTGTCAAATTCGTGTCCTGTGGGCCAGATGCGTCATGCGCTGGCCACGCCCACGCCTGGTTCAGTGATGGGGAAAAAAGTCATGGTATGTCACATGACACCGCCGTGATGATGTAGGTTTGACACCCCTGGTGTACAAAAACTCAATTCAGGTAGTCCTCAAGTTACAACTATTCATTGCACGGCCATTTGAAGTTACGACGCCACTGAAAAAAGTGACTTATGACTGGTTTTTGCACTTACAACTGCCGCAGTATCATGTGATCAAAATTCGGGGGCTTGGCAACTGGCATGTATTTATGACTGTTGCACTATTTCGGAGTCACATGATCATCATTTATAACCTTCCTAGTCGGTTTCTGACAAGCAAAATCAATGGAGGAAACCAGGTTGGCTTAACAACCACGTGATTTACTTAAAAACCACAGTGATTCGTTTAGCAACTCTGGCACAAAGGTTGTAAAATGGGGCGCAACTCACTTAACAACAGCCTTGCCTAGGAACAGAAATTCTGGGTTCAATTGTCATCGTAGGTCTAGGATTACCTGTACTTCCATGATTGTATCTTCCTCCCAAAAGCCATAACAAACATGCCCTAATCTCCAGGTTTTGTTTTTTTACGGCAAATACAGGTAGTCCTCAATTTATGACCACGATTATGTTGTTAAGTGAAAAATTTGTTAAGCGTCCCATTTTACGACTTTTCTTGCCACACATGGTATTAATTGAATCACTGCTGTTGTTAAATTAGTAACATGGCTGTTAAGTGAACCTGGGTTCTCCATTGACTTTGCAGGTCAGGAGGTCGCAAAATGACCTCTTGGACTGCCATAAATATGAGTCAGTGGTCAAGAATCTGAATGTAAATCAACTGATGCAAGGGTCGTAAGTGTGAAAAATGGTCATAGGTCACTATTTTCAGGGCCCTTGTAAATTCGGTCACTAAATGAACTGTGGTAAATTGAGGTCTACCTGTGTGACTTTCTTAGCCTTTTCTGTTCCCTGATCTCGATAATAATAATAATAATAACTTTAATTTATAGACCGCGCCCTTTCCTAAACAGGACTCGGGGCGGTGTACAGTCATATTAAAACAATGTAAATACAAAAATATAGATATACATGGATAGATATACATGGATAAACGGAGGAGGTAAGATATGCACTGTACAATAATAAATTAAAATTCAGATAACAATTAAAAATCACCCTTAAAAAACTACCCCAAAGTAAGGTGTTTGCCAGGAGGTTGAAAGTGGGACTATGAATCAACTAGGCCAGCCAGCTAGTTGGAACAGGTTGGATAGCTATTTACGTCAAGACTTCATAAAACTTCACATGATTAAAGGATCCTGGTAATAGTAGTTTTGGAAAGAATTAGCTTAGTGTTTTTCAACCTTGGCGACTTTACATTCTGTGGACTTCAACTCCCAGAATCCCCCAGCCAGCATAGCTGAAGGAACATCCCAAGATAACCCCGCCTCTGAGAACTACAATTCCCAGCCTTCCCTTGGGAGACAAAATAACTATTCTAGTGTCAGGCCTGGAAGCCATCTTTTGCATTGGGCCTTCAGGCCTGCCACATTTAATGCTGTGGGGAAATGGGAGGGGGGATTATATAGAGTAGGGGAGATATATAGTCATAATAACATTCTTTTCTCAAAGAGTCAAGGACACCTAGCCCTGTAGCTGCGATGGTGTGACTGGGAGGCATCTCCAGTTTTGGATGGTGCCTGATTGGACATGTGGGTGCTGGGCAGGGGCTTGGACTTTCATTTGGGTGGGGAAAACGTGGAAGCTTTCAGATTCAGGTTTTCTCAGATGTGCCAATATGACATCTCTAATAAAATGGAGCTTTGAGGAAACTCAAGCCTCGGAGTCGTCTTTCGTTGGGGGTGTTACTTGGAATCCTGACATCTAGCAGTTCATCTAGAAAGGCTTAAGATACAGAAGGATCTTGACAAACTTGAACATTGGGCACTATCTAATAAAATGAAATTCAATGGTGAAAAGAGTAAGGTTCTACATTTAGGCAACAAAAACGGAATGCACAGGTACAGTATAGGTGGTACCTTGCTCGGTAGTAGTAACCGTGAAAGGGATCTTGGAGTCCTAGTGGACAACCATTTAAATATGAGCCAGCAGTGTGCAGCAGCTGCCAAAAAAGCCAACACAGTTCTAGGCTGCATCAACAGAGGGATAGAATCAAGATCACGTAAAGTGTTAATACCACTTTATAATGCCTTGGTAAGGCCACACTTGGAATACTGCATTCAGTTTTGGTCGCCATGATGTAAAAAAGATGTGGAGACTCTAGAAAGAGTGCAGAGAAGAGCAACAAAGATGATTAGGGGACTGGAGACTAAAACATATGAAGAACGGTTGCAGGAACTGGGTATGTTTAGCTTAAGAGAAAGAAGGACTAGGGGAGACATGATAGCAGTCTTCCAATATCTCAGAGGTTGCCACAAAGAAGAGGGAGTCAAGCTATTCTCCAAGGCACCTGAGGGTAGAACAAGAAGCAATGGGTGGAAACTAATCAAGGAGAGAAGCAACTTAGAACTGAGGAGAAACTTCCTGACAGTTAGAACAATTAATCAGTGGAACAGCTTGCCTCCAGAAGTTGTGAATTCACCAACACTGGAAGTCTTTAAGAAGATGTTGGATAGCCATTTGTCTGAAACAGTATAGGGTTTCCTGCCTAGGCAGGGGGTTGGACTAGAAGACCTCCAAGATCCCTTCCAACTCTACTATTGTATTATTGTATTATTGTATTGTATCTCTACAGGATTAGACATGGGCTTCTTGTAATCCTCTGATTACATCTTCTAATCCATATAAGATGGTCTGCTTTGACTTGTCTATTTCCATTTCCCACAGGAGTGAAGATAAATATTATTTTTTTAAAAAATGTCAAAGAGCAGGGTGTGGCTGCGTCTAATAGGAAGGACTGAACCAATACATTTCATTAAATGGGAGTAAAAGAATCACACAGTGAGGAGCCAAGGAGAAAAAAAAAGGGAGGGTAGGATTTTATGTGTCTGAATCATCCGTAAACATACAGCTTTGCCGAATTTGGGGAAAAGACATTCACTCAACTCTATGATGGGGCTTTTAAACTTGTTAGTGACAACAAGTAATCAGGTGTGGTGTGAACACACTTATGAAAGTTATGAAAGCAAGCAAGCAAGCAAGCGGTGTTGCTTTGTGAAGTGAAAAACGGGCTGGAGAGGTTGTGTATGTGTGGGAGAAAAATGCAACTTATGAAACTTCTTCTCAGAGGTGTAAAAGATTTTCAAGAACAGTGATGGCATTCCTGTTGTAAGGGTGGGAACCAGGAGTGGTTTGGTTGGGTAAATCCATAGAAGAGTTAAAATAATTTCCCTTTTTCCTCTCTTTCTTTTAAAGCACAGCAATTAAGCAGGCAAGGGATGATGTGGGTGATTCCTTTTTCTGTTGTTGTTTTGAGTTGCTTCCCCACCTCCCCTCTCTCCCTGTTCTTTTCTTCTTCTCCTTTTCTTTTCAGGCAGGTGACATGATTAGAAGCCCAGTATTGGAAGAAATGTCCTTCTGGGTTCAGTTCCAAGTGGGGAAAACGACACTGGATTTATGGAAATTGCTTGGAAAGAAGGTTTTAACGGACAGGATCACATGGTTTGAGGTCCTGGGGGAAAAAGGGGATGCATACCTCGAAGATGTTGAAGAAGGAAAAACAGAGAGCCGATTTCCTGAGAGTCCCTGGGCTTTATGCCCTCTGTTGGGCTCTGCCCCGAGGCCTCCCGCTCCTGGGCAAAAAATGCACACTGATTGGCTGTCCAGACTCCCATGGGGCCATACAGGGGCAACCCTGTAGGCTGTACTTTGAGTCCAAATTTGGTTGAGCCTTGCTAGGTGGTGATCCCAAAGGGCTTTGGGATTCCTATTATGGCTCTGCCTGTAGATCTTCGTTATGTAGAATAGACTGGCCCAGGCCTTAATGGCCCATTGACAAATGTGGGGAGGGGGGGCTATTAAGAGTGAGTCTGTTTCCTGCCTAAAAACATGTTTCTCCATTTCTCATCCTGGTGTAGGAAGTTAACCCCCCCCCCCCCTAGAAAAATGAAATATCCTGGGAAATATTGAAAAGGCAGAATATTATATTTCCCTGGATCAGAAATGGAGAAACATGTTTTTAGGCAGGAAACAGACTCACTCTTAATAGCCCCCACCTTTGTCAGTGGGCCATTAAAATGCCCGAGCCAGTCTATTCTACATAACAAAGATTTCCCCTCTTCAGCTCCAGGGTGATGGGATTAAGGCATGATAGTATTAGCCCATCTCACCATAGGGCACCTGGGAAGAAGCAATGCTCAACCAAACCTGGACTCAAAACACAGCCTAGAGAGTTGCCCCTGCGTGGTCCCATGAGAGTCTGACAACCAATCAGAATACATTTCTTACATAGGAACAGGAAACAGAGAGGTGGGCATAGTATAAAAAACCTGTGAAGCCCCTTCTTTCCCCTCTTTTCTTCACCCAACATCTGGAAGCATACGATCCCCTCTTTCGGTTCAGGAACTCAAGCCATGTGATCCTGTCCACCATCAAACCATCTTTCCAAGCAGCCTCCATGTTTCCAGTGTCTTTTTCCCCACTTGGAACTGAACCCAGAAGGACATTTCTTCCAACACTGGGAAATATAATATTCTGCCTTTTTAATATTTCCTAGAATATTTCACTTTCTAGGAGAGGCGTGGGTGCTAACCTCCTTCAACAGGAAAGAAAGAAAAAAGTTTCTTAATAAAAGGTGACATAATTAAAAGCTAGAATAAGTGATAGAAATAAGGGGAGTATTAATGTATACATTTTTATTTTATAAAATGGAAGTAATCCTGAGAAAATGTGGAATATTTGAATAATGATAGACTGCAACCTAATATAAATGTGTATTGTTATTAAAAATACATTGATTGAATGTGATAATTATGTTTAATCTGAGCAATTTCATTTGTATTTGAATGTATGGCACCCAGGTGCCACACTGTTCTCGCATTGATTTTACATTTTTATAAAAAACAAAAATATAAAATACTTAAAAATAAAAAGAGTTAAAATATAGGGAGTCCTTGACTTACGACCACAATTGAGCCCAAAACTTCTGTTGCCGAGTGCGACAGTGATGAAGTGAGTTTTGCCCCATTTTACTACCTTTCCTGCCAAAGTTGTTAAGTAAATCGCTGCAGTTGTTAAGTTAGCAGCACATTTTCTATACAGGTGGTCCCTCGACTTGCAAGAGTTCAGTTAGTGGCCGTTCAGAGTTACAACGGCACTGAAAAAAGAGACTTATGATCATTTTTCACACTTAAGGCCGTTGCGGCATCCCCATGGTCACATGATCAAAATTCCGATGCTTGGCAATGGACTCAGACTTATGACGGTAGCATGTCCCGGGGTCATTCTTCTGACAAGCAAAGTCCATGGAGAAACCGGTTTCACTTAACAACTGTGCTATTAATTTAACAGCTGCAGTGATTCACTTAACGAATGGGGCAAGAAAAGTTGCAAAGTGGCGCAAAACACATGGAGCTACACTTATTTTGAGATCAACTGCGGTCGTAAGTCGAGGACCACCTGCATTGCTACATTTCAGTTGAGACCTGGTGAAAGGTTTGCTCCTATTTACACTGAAGAAAGAAAAGAATGTAATGGTTTAGCAAAATGTATTCTGGTTTTTCCCCACAGTACAATGGTAGAAGAACAAAGTAGACATTGATTGATTTCCCTCTTATTCATATCAGTCACGGGTCTGGAACAATCATTCATGGCTCAGGGGTGGTGGCATCTAAATTTTGCCTGCTCCCCACCTGTTTCTCATCACTGGTGAATGGAAACAATTTGCTGTTTTCACAGTTTCTACTTGAATGGTTGAAAACAATGATTTTCCTTGGAATCGCTGGAGGAGAACGGGAGTGGCCAACTTTCTAGATACAGTAACTCTGACTTCAGATTAAAAAAGAGGCAAGGTGAACGCTTCCCCAGCCAGTGATTACACAGTAAATAATACCATAATCCCATTTCTCTTGCCAGTTGACATGAAGAAACTGCAATCCTTATCAAGGGAAGAGGAACCTCAGCTCGGCACATTCCGTACAGAAGAGTGTTGCCTCTTAACCCTTCTTAGCATTAGAACAGGGCAGTGGTGAGTTCTTACCAGTTCGGACCGATTCGGGTCGAACTGGTAGTGGTTTGGCGGCCTAGGTCGCTGGAACTGGCAGTGACTCATGTTAGATCGGGTAATGGATAGGCACACACAGGCTTACGGTTACAACAGCTCTTTATTAAGAACAACAAGTGAGAACAATCCAGCGAAGGTTCAGTCTGACAGCAGCCCTTTTATAGGGAGCTGTCAGACCCTTCAACCAATAGGATTAAACCTCTGTGGACCTTGGTGGAAACCACTGTAATTAGTACAAGTATCTAACAACTCAGGCCTGCCACGCCCCCGGAACCGGTTCTCGTTTTTTGCTTCTGCGCATGCGCAGAACAATTTTTATTGCACTGTGCATGTGCGTGCAAAGCGCATACGCAGGCATGTGAGCGAACCAGCAGTAGTGCCTGCCGGAACCCACTCCTGGATCAGGGGCGTCAAACTCGAGGCTATCAAGTCAAGTGATTTTAGGTGGCTTGCAATGTCAAAAATAGCAATATACCGTATTTTTCGGAGTATAAGACGCACCAGAGTATATTACGCACCAAGGTTTTGAAGAGGCAAATTAAAAAAAAAGTTTTCGCACTCTGCAAACTTCCCAAAAACGCCCCGTTGTTCATGAAAATGGGCCCGCTTTTTTTTCCTCAAAAAAAGGGCATGAATGGCCCTTAGGAGGCTTGTAGAGTGCTCCTGAGGGGCTGGGGTGGGCCCAAAAACAAATAAAAAAGGGCATGGATAGCCTTTAGGAAGCTTATAGAGTGCTCCTGAGGGATGGTGGGGCAAAATTGAGCAAACAACGACAGATTATTTGCTAATTTCTCCCTTCCCCAGCCCCCAGGAGCTCTCTGAAAGCCTCCTACAAGCTCTGCACGGCCATTTAGGTGAAGGGAGCGGGGTTTTGGGAGGCAATTTTTTTTGCTGTATTCAGTGTATAAGACGCACCCAGATTTTCAGCCTCTTTTTTGAGAGAAAAAAGTCCGTCTTATACTCCATAAAATATGGTAAATGAATTAGAACAGGGGTGTCAAACAGGAACAGGGGTAGGGCCGGCCTGGAAACAGCAAAGGGCCAGCCCGTGGTGCCTCTGCTAAGGAAAACGGAGCTCAGTGGGAGCTGAGCGCCCCCCCCCCCCGCGGCACTCTGTTTTCCCTGGCAGATGGCTGCAGGAGACCGCACCCCCCCCCCGCTCCGTTTTTTTTTCTGGCAGAGGGATATCAAAACAAACTAAGAACAAAACCAAAGGAGAAATGTTTCCCCCTTTTGCATTTGAGCATGCAAGAAGAGACAGGAAAGGAGAAAGGGAAAGCTGAAAGACAAAGAAAAAAAAAGGAAAGATGAGAAGAGAGCAAGGAAGGAGAAATGAGGAAAGGGGAGAAGGAAGAAGAAAGGAGAATGAAGAGGGAAGGAAAAAGAAGAAAAGGAAGGAAGGAAGGAAGATTATAATGAGAATGAGGGAGGGTCTCAGGGAAGTCCTGCCTTAGCACTTGGCCACCACAGGTGCCCCCAACACAAGTCCCATGCAGTGGTGGGATTCAAATAATTTAACAACCGATTCTCTGCTTTAATAATTTCTTCCAACAACCAGTTCACCAAATTGCTCAGAAACCTAACAACTGGTTCTCCCAAAGTGGTGCGAACTGGCTGAATCTCACCACTGGTCCCATGACACGCCCACCATGGACATGCCCCCTGCCACGGCCACCATGGCCACGCCCATCCCAGCCCCCTGAGGTCAAACACAAGCCTGATGTGGCCCTCAATGAAATCGAGTTTCATACCACTTCATTACATCAACATTTGATCTTGATTTAGATTGCCAGGTGGTGAAAGATAGGTGATGAGAAAGTTTCTGATTGGGATATCAAACATCTAGTTTCAGGTTTTCATTGAGTTCAACCTGAAGATTAGTATTTGGGCCACTGAAATTCTGGCAAGTGCTGAGATCTGTGTGCTTTTTTATAACTTAGGGAACTGGCTTGTCCCCCAAGTCTGACTGACATTGTGCACTGAGAGAGAGAGAGTCACTGGCCCAAACTCACCCAGCCAGCTTTCGTGCCTAAGACAGGCCTAGAACTCATGGTCTCTTGGTTTCTAGCCTGGTGCCCTAACCACTAGACCAGCGATGGCTAACCTTTTTTGGCTCGCGTGCCACAAGTGGGGGAAGCGCAGGGGGGTCGTGTGCAGGCGTGCCGCACCCATAATGCAATGCGCGACACCCCCCAGTGCGTATGCGCGCACAACGCACGCCCCCCATTTTTAGATGCTTTTTTTGCCCTCCCCAGGCTCCAGAGGCTTTACAGGAGCCTGGGGAGGGTGAAAAGAGCCTCCCCTGCCCCCCCAGAGGCCCTCCGGAGGCTTCAGGGACCGTCCGGAGGCTTCCCTGAAGCCTTTGGGACGCTTAAAACGACCTTTCGAGCAAACCGGAAGTGACTTCCCTGAAGCCCTGACAAATGGCTCTGCCTGCCACCTGTGGCACGCGTGCCATAGGTTCGCCATCACTGCACTAGACCCTTCTCTTCTTTGACTTTAATTAGTTTTGTGACCTCTCAAATATCAACCTTGAATGTCCTGTTCTGGTAGACCAGTAGAAGTTGTTTTATAAGGGGAGACAAGATAGCAGTGTTCCAATATTTGAGGGGCTGCCGCATAAAAGGAGAGGGTCAAGCTATTTTCCAAGGCACCTGGAAGGCCAGACAAGGAATAATGGATGGAAACTGATCAAGGAGAGATTCCATCTAGAAATAAGGAGGAACTTTCTGACAGTGAGAACGATCAACCAATGGAACAGAAGTTGCCTTCAGAAGTTGTGGGAGCTTCATCCCTGGAGGTTTTCAAGAAGAGACTGGGTTGCCATTTCTCAGAAATGGTGTAGGGTCTCCTGCTTGGGCGGGAGGTTGGACTAGATGACTTACAAAGTCCCTTCCACCTTCTGTTAATTTAATAAAGTTTCCTTCTAGTTAATAAAGATAAAGGTTTCCCCTGTCCAGCCATGTAGAACTCCAGAACGTGATGCCCATCTCTGTTTATTAGCCAAGGAAGCTGCCATTGTCCAAAGATATTCCTGAGGTTACATGGCCACCATGACTACACCCCGAGGTGCATGGAATGCTGTTACCTTCCCACTGAGGTGGTACCTATTTATCTATTCACATTTGCATGCTTTTGAATGAAGCACCGTAAAAAAAAAAAAAGAACATTCCTTTTGGCCGAATTAACATTTTTGTTGTATCGTCAATCTTCAGATTCCATCTCAAGCATAACCCCTTCCAAGAGAACCCCTGTGGAAAGATTAAAGTGTGTACCCCCAAACTGCAGATGTTAAAATCCAGGATGCATTCCAGACTGAAGAAAATGATTTGCCTTAATATGGGGGCTTGGGTGTGTCCAATTATGTCTAGGACATAATCCAGGCCCCAGATTTTCCCCCAAGCAGAATAATTAGGACAAAGTTTGGGGTGTATCCAGAGGTGGGCTGCTGGGGGTTCGCAGGGGCTTGGGAGAACCTCTAGCTAAGATTCTGTGGAGTTTGGAGAACCCCCAAATCCCACTCCTGGCTGGCCCCGCCCCATCCACCCCACCCTTCCCTTAGTTCAGGGCGCGTGCGGAGGCTCAGGGAGGGCAAAAAATGGGCCTACCAGACGTTCGGGCCCATTTCTGGCTTCCAGAGCCTGGGGAGGCTATTTTTGCCCTCCCAGAGACTCGAGGAAAGCCTCCAGAGCCCGGGGAGGGCAAAAATGCCCTCCCCACCGTGGTGCAGGAGGCTGACTAAGACATGCCCACCATGGCCACGCCTATCCAGCAACCGGGCAGAGAACCCCTTGCTAAAATTTTGGAAGCCCACCCCTGGGAGTATCCTGAATTTTTGGTAGGAATTGTTGGAGTTAGGAGGCAAAAAGCCACAGGGCCTCTTTTAAGCCAAACCAATCACTGATCATAAGGCTTCTTATGTAAGAAGAATGTTGTTTACAAACAGGGTATGGCAAGTTGCTTCAAAAGGATGGCACATGGAGCTCCAGGGCTGGTGGAGTGACCACACCCATATCCACAGGAAAGCTGGAGAAGATATTTGCTAGAGACCCCTCACCAACATTAATCATGCCAAATGGACCACAGCCTACCGGTATATTACATAGACTGGAATTCCCTGAGGAATTGGCATTCCATGTACACTCCCAACTTTCATTTGGTAGATGTGAAATAAAAAATACAGTTCCACACCCAAACAAATTTGATGGCTCCAACGTTTCTTCATTGGTGTTTCTTTTCTACAGTTGCTACAGCCAAAGAAAGCTCTGGATGCAAATCTTTTCCCAGGGCGAACAGGTTTCTTTAATTATCTCGCCCGTTTCTTTATAATATTGTTAGCCTGCAGGCAAGGAAACTTGTTTTGGGACGTTGTTAAGTTACTCGAGCTGATGATCATCCGATCATTTTCAAGAAGGTTATTTCTACACCAGGCAAAGCCAGCATTTGCAAAACTACCGTGGGGAGAGGCAAATAAAACATCCTGCCTGAAATTAGGGCTGTGTGAGGTTTTGCAACTAGATCACCCACACGGTTCTATTTTAAGCCGCAGGTCATTTGCTATAAAGTTGATTTGCTGTCTTGGGGTCTGGGATGAAGATTTATCTATCTATCAAAACATTTCCCCCCCTTGATGTATTTAAGTTGGCCCTTTATTAAAAAAACAAAACTAAATTAAGTCTTTCATTGACTTTTGCACATTTCATGGGTGTTTGGCTAGGAGAAAACACATTTAGGCTGAGTTCTGTTTCCAATTTCACTTATTTTTTTTAAAAAAAGAACAATGAATCTGTTGCACAATAATAGAATAAAACAGAGTTGGAAGGGACCTTGGAGGTCTTCTAGTCCAACCCCCTGCTTAGGCAGGAAACCCTACACCACTTCAGACAAATGGATATCCAACATCTTCTTAAAAACTTCCAGTGTTGGAGCATTCACAACTTCTGGAGGCATTTTCTGTTCCACTGATGAATCATTCTAACTGTCAGGAAATTTCTCTTTAGTTCTAAGTTGTTTCTCTCCTTGATTAGTTTCCACCCATTGCTTCTTGTTCTACACTCAGGTGTTTTGGAGAATAGCTTGATTTCCTCTTCTTTGTGGCAACCCCTGAGATATTGGAACACTGCCAGCATGTCACCCCTAATCCTGCTTTTCATTAAACTAGACATACCCAGTTGTTGCTATTTAGGAGTGACACCAAACACTACATCAATTTAGTGTGAAACTGATATTCTCACTTCCTTATTTATATATATATACTGAATCCCCCCCTTCCCCACAAACCAAGATTCAGGCTTTATTGAATTTGCAACGCAGTTTGCAACGCAATAAGAAGTACGCACGGAAAGGAAAAGTACACTCAAAATATATGTGATAATGGAGCGGGCAGAGAAAAAATTTATACAATGCTACATAAGGTTCTTTCCAAATGTATATATTAAGAAAAGTATAAGCAATTAACTTAAAGGCATGTTATCCTTTTAAGATCAACTCTGGAACTGAGACAGAATAAACTTAAGAATAAACTTAAGGTGTGAAAAAAGGAGAAGCTGGCTGAAACATATCTCCCTGTTTTTGAGAAAACAACTATATTCAGGAGGGCAGGACAAGAAGCAATGGGTGGGAACTAAACAAGGAGAGAAGCAAGTTGGAATCCAGGAGAAATTTCCTGACAGTTAGAATGATTGATCAGTGGAAAAAATTGCCTCCAGAAGTTGTGAATGCTCCAGCACTGGAAGTTTTTAAGATGTTGGATAACCATTTGTCTGAAGTGGTGTAGGGTTTCCTGCCTAAGCAGGGGGTTGGACTAGAAGACCTCCAAGGTCCCTTCCAACTCTGTTATTCTATTCTATTCTATTCTATTCTATTCTATTATTTTTCCTATATGAGGGGCTCATTTCTGTGCATGCCTTACAGATCTGCTACTAAACCTGATCTTTTTGTTTTGACTGTAAGAGAGAGAGAGAGAGAGAGACAGAGAGACAGACAGACAGAGACGCGCGCACACACAAACACAGATCGAGCAAAGTAACATAAAGATGAGAAAAGGAGAGAAAAAAGAAGTGACGGATAAGGAGATGAGGTCTTCATAGGCAAAACCAGAGAACTCTGCACCGCGACGGATTGTCCCTCTTACCAATGGTGATACAAGCCAGCACCACCGCGCAGAGTCCAAGCAGCTTCCCCATGGCTAAGTTGATGCACTGACGGATAGAAGGGTAGCGATGTTATTCCAGCCGGGCGACAGTTCCAAGTGCCTGAAGAATCTCCCTCCCCCTCAGCTCCCCCATCCTATCTATATATCCACGTGATACGCTCCACCTTCCCGAGCTCGAATTGGCCGACCAGGTGGGTCCGGACTAAACTGCCGCCCTTCAGCTACGGGTGTGATCCTTGGAGGCAGAAGAGTCACAAGGAAAAAGTGAGTCAGCAATGGGATCATGGTGGGAGAGGGAGGGAGAGAGCCAGAGAAAGGGAGAGGGAGAAAGAGGGAGAGGGGATGGAAAAGAAAGATTGAAAGAAAAAGAGGAGAAAGAAAGAAAAAGAAAGAAGGAAGGAAATGAAAAGAAAAGAAACAGTAAGAAATAGAGGAAAAAAGAGAAAAAGAAAAGACAGGCAAAGAAATAGAAAATAGAATAACAGAGTTGGAAGGGACCTTGAAGGTCTTCTAGTCCAACCCCCTACTTAGGGAGGAAACCCTACACCACTTCAGACAAATGGATCTCCAATATCATCTTAAAAAGATCCAGATCCAGTGTTGGAGCATTCACAATGTCTGGAGGCATTTTCTGTTCCACTGATTAATTGTTCTAACTGTCAGGAAGTTTCTCCTTAGTTCTAAGTTGCTTCTCTCCTTGATTAGTTTCCACCCATTGCTTCTTGTTCTACTCTCAGGTGCCTTGGAGTAGAGTTTGACTCGCTCTTCTTTGTGGCAACCCCTGAGATATTGGAACACTGCTATCATGTCTCCCCTGGTCCTTCTTTTCATTAAACTAGACATACCCAGTTCCTGCAACCGTTCTTCATATGTTTTAGTCTCCAGTCCCCTATTCATCTTTGTTGCTCTTCTCTGCACTCTCTCCAGAGTCTCCACATCTTTTTTACATCGTGGCGACCAAAACTGGATGCAGTATTCCAAGTGTGGCCTTACCAAGGCATTATAAAGTGGTATGAATACTTCATGTGATGAGGGAAAGAAGAGGGAGAGAGGGTGAGAAAAGAGAGAAAAAAGAGACAGAGGGGGAAAGGAAAGGGGGACAGAGAGAGAGAGGGAGGGAGAGAGGGGGAGGGAGAAGGGAAATGGAGAGGAAGGAAAAGAAAGATGAAAATAACAAAACACTTCAACAGTTGAACAAGTGAAGAAAGAATTCTGGTGGAGAAAGGAAAACTGATTCAAAATGTGCAACCTTATATAAGTTACCGCAAATGGTGGACATATACCCCTGGATAGGGCCAGATCTTCAGAGGGTTCTTGAAGGCAGACAAGCCTGGATCTCTGCAGATTTTGAGGGAATATTGCTGTCAAAGCAGGTGCATTGATAGGGAAGGCACATTTCTGGATTCTTACTGGAAGGGTAAGCATAATGCGGGACAGACAATCCATGTTCTAATCTACAGTATACCCTATAGGTCTTTAAAGATGAAAACTAGCCCCATAAACTGCACCCAAGAGCTACTGGTAGCCCGTTAGCTTGCATAGATGTGTTACAATCTATGCCCGTAGTTATTCACACTGCCACATTGTGGGTGAGTGGTAGCGTCTGTGTGGTCTTCAAGGTCAGCCCCACGGAGAATGCATTGTATGCTAGCTGGGGGAATTGTGGCAGAAAGAAGGGATCTCTTGTCAGCTTGTTTGTTTGTTGTTTGGTCTCCCTCTGCCACAATTTCAGTTTGCCTTTCCAAATTGTCATGTTCTCTCTTAGCCCAAGTGGGGACGTTGTCTTGAAGTGTCAGCTGACTTAAGTTCTGCAGGTGCTCTTGTGAGATAAGCAAGTTTCGATAGCCACTTGCAGGTCAGGAATGACAACCCCAGAGGGTGTTTCCTTCAAGCACGATCCCACAACTCATTAAAAAAAAATGTTTCCACAAGACTGTCACGTGATCACAGAATAATAAAGCAAATATACGCACTTGGAGATACTACAGGAGTCCATTTGGCTAGAAATCCTGCTGCAGAGAGAATTGTCTTAAATTCACAATGAAATGACCTCTTTAATCACATTATACAACTCTTCTAACTCTTTGAACCAAGATGTCCCAAAGATGTTTTTCAACAGTCCAGTTGCCTTTTGAAAAGCACCTTTGGGACAACCATAACTTGGAATCTCCATAGACCTTTGAACCAAGATCCCTTGAATGAGAAGTCAATAAGAAGTGGTTATGAGTATTTATTCTGGAACTTGCCATGTTCCAAATGTTGTTGACGTACCCTCAGCTCACCGACCAAGTCATTGATTCATTGATTCCAGGGTAGTGTCACAGAATGATAGAGCGAGATATGGCCACGGAGGTCCTATCTTACCCATTGGATCTTATTGGAAGGGTAAACATGCCCATCCCCTGCTTGATGCAAGGTCTACTAAAGCCTTTTAGATAGATGGGTGATTATTCAGTCTCTGTTTCAACACCTTCAGAGTTGGGGACATACCATACCACAACCACGACCACAGCCACAGCCACAACCACAACCTACCCTATCCTACTCTACCCTACTCTACCCTACCTTACCCTACACTACACTGCCATACCCTGCCATACCCTACCTTATCCTACTCTACCCTACCTTACTCTACTCTACTCTACTCTACCCTACCCTACCCTACCTTACCCTACCCTACCCTGCCATACCCTACCCTATCATACTCTACCCTACCTTACTCTACTCTACCCTGCCATACCCTGCCATACCCTACCTTATCCTACCCTATCCTACTCTACCCTACCTTACTCTACTCTACCCTACCCTACCCTACCTTACCCTACCCTACACTGCCATACCCTGCCATACCCTACCCTATCCTACTCTACCCTACCTTACTCTACTCTACCCTACCCTACCCTACCCTACACTGCCATACCCTGCCATACCCTACCTTATCCTACCCTATCCTACTCTACCCTACCCTACCTTACTCTACTCTACTCTACTCTACCCTACCCTACCTTACTCTAAACTACACTGCCATACCCTGCCATACCCTACCTTATCCTACTCTACCCTACCTTACTCTACCCTATCCTACCCTACCCTACACTGCTGTACCCTGCCATACCCTACCTTATCCCACCTTACCTTGCCATACCCTACCCTACCTTACCCTACCATATCATACCATGCCATACCCTACTCTACCCTACCTTAATCTACCCTACCCTGCCATACTCTACCCTACCTTAATCTACCATACCATACCATGCCATACCTTACCTTTACCCTACCCTACCCTGCCATACCCTACCCTACCTTACCCTACCCTACCCTACCATGTCATGCCATGCCATACCGAAATCTATTCCACTTGTTGACAAATCTTACCATTGGTAAATTTCTCCTAATAGCTAAACTGAATATACTCTGGGCTCCTTGGTAATCTCTGAATTTTTTTTTTTTTTTGGCAGATCTTTCATTACCCAACTAGGGCACTGATGATATTACCTACTTGGGTAGTGAAGCATCTTCAAGAAACAATCAAGCTCAGAGAGCCACAAGGACCCTACAGTTTAACCTTGAGCTACAAATATTCTCTTCTGCTGATGAGTATATTCTGTAGTTCCAACTGCCCTAGTTCTGCCCTTGGGAGTAACAGAGAACAAGCCGAATTCCTCCTCTACAAGACAACCCATTTGATATCTGAATACGGAAGATCATTATATACCTTCGATCTTCTCTTGTCAAGGCTACACCTGTCCAGTTCATAAGGCTTGGTTTGTATTTTCTCAGCCTAGACCAGCATTTAACCCTTATAGCACCTCTCCACCAATAGAGACAAATCTGTCTAGCTTGTAGCCACACGGGCAGAATCAGTTTCAAGAAACTGCTGTGGTCTCCTAAGGAATTTTTTGGTCCTGATCTATCGGGTGTTCATTCCAGGCCCAGAGGTTGAATTGGGTTCACAACTATTGTGCAGCTGTCAATTGACTTACTTGAGCTTTCAAATGAACAAAAGTACAGTGCCCTTTCTTTGGGGGCCTCTCTGTCTAAAAAGAGGATGCGGTGGCTAAGATGCTGAGCTTGTCGATCAGAAAGTTTGGCAGTTCGGTAGTTCGAATCCCTAGTGCCGCGTAACCGAGTGAGCTCCCGTTACTTGTCCCAGCTTCTGCCAACCTAGCAGTTCGAAAGCACTTACAAAATGCAAGTACAAAGATAGGAAACACCTTTGGTGGGAAGGTAACATTGTTCCGTGCGCCTTCAGCCTTTAGTCATGCCGGCCACATGATCACGGAGATGTCTTCGGACAGCGCTGGCTCTTCGGCTTTGAAAGTAGAGTTGGGAACGACTAGCACATATGTGCGAGGGGAACCTTTATCTTTGCCTGCTTAAAAACACATTAGGAATAAGGAAAATAAGTGCAATTTGGATATTTAGGCTATTTTTTTTTAAAGAGCGAATACAGTCCACAAAAAATGTCCCAGGGGTTATGTCTGAAGCAAACAGGCTGGCTAGACATGTTTGGATATCTTGCTCAGGCTATTTTTGATAACTGTCACAAAAGGAAGCTGATACAATTGGCCTTATTGTACACAAAGACTCTTGTGTGAGATTATTATTTGCCTGTAGGACAAATCTGAGTGAAAACAGCTGACAAACTGTGCCAAGGAAGTAGAGAAATTCAGAAAGAAACCTCTGAACATCATTTTCGGTTTAAGGGGGATATAAGATATTTAGCCAGCCACACATTTTGTCCCAATAGAAACTGAAGATCTAATACAAACTTGGAGGCCATTAAATCTATTTTTCCCCTCTCTGTGGCTAGGCAGAAAGAAATCTCAAGGAATCACCCACATAGGAGAGCTTGTTTCACGTGTTTTTATGAGCTTCTTGTGAAATGTGTCATGCTGCTGTGCTCAAATAAAGACATGTTTTTGTGAATCCTTGTAAATCTATGTGAAAAACAGGTTTGCTGTTACTCATAACTTTCTCTACCAACGAAACCTGTCCACTGTTTTCTCAAAGTAGATCTTCTTTTCTTGCGATTGTGGATTTTAGGCCCATTCGCTGTTCCGCTGGATTATGATGGAGTCCTTGTTAATGGGTTGTCCTCAGTTGATTATACTTGAAGTGGATCATTTTTACAGTCCAAAACCCCACAGATCCTTGATGGGAACTAATATTTACAGTCAATCCTCTGTGAAAGCTCCTCAGATATTGGAAGATAGTTACCATGTTTCCCACCCACCCACCTATCCAATTCTTCTCTTTGATAGGCTAGACATATCTAGCTCCCTCAACTGTTCCTCATATGATTTGGCTTCCATATTCTTCATTGTCTTTGTTTCTCTTCTCTGTACACTTTCTAGGATCTCAGCAACTTTTCTGATATTGTACTGGCCAGAACTGTAAGCATTGGTCCAAGAATGGCCTAACTAATGCAGTATCTGCTATCTGTCAAAAATGGGGTAGGGTCTGCTTGGGCATGGGGTTGGATGATCTACAAGGTCCCTTCCAACTCTGTTAATCTGTATCCGTATAAAGCGATATTATCACTTCTTGTGAATCTGAAGGGATTTGTTTAGGTAGTTGCCAGGAGTCAAGAATGACCTGAAGATGTATGCACACACAAACACACACACACACAGACGCACGCACGCACATGCGCACACATACACAACTGTATTTTCCTTGAGATCTAAGCTCCCAGTCCAGCACCTTCACTATGGCATCAGATTGCCCCTTGGGTTGAGAGAGAGGAGAACTAGCTCAAAGTCCCCCCAGGAGATTTTGTAATTGAGGAGGACTAAAACGTGTGTCTCCCTGTCCTGATCCAGCTCCTTAACCACTATACTGTAGTGGTCAAAGTGCAGTACTGCAGGCTACTTCTGCTGACTGCTGGTTGCCATCAGTTTGGCAGATCGAATCTTACCAAGCTGAAGGTTGACTCAGCCTTCTGAGGTGGGTAAAATGAGGACCCAGATTGTTGGGGGGCAATATGCTGAGTCTGTAAACTGCTTAGAGAGGGCTGTAAAAACACTGTGAAGCAGTATATAAGTCTAAGTACTATTGCTATACGACATTGGTTTCCCTTTAATCAGAATAGAGTAATACCGTGTTTCCCCGAAAATAAGACAGGGTCTTATTTTCTTTTGGCCCCCAAAATAAGCGCTTGGCCTTATTTTCAGGGAGGTCTTATTATTTTTGAGGTGCAGGAGGTGGCGAGTGTGGTCACCTCATGGCTGCTGCTGTTTTGTAATATTTTCGGGGAAGGCTTATCTTCGGGGGAGGGCTTATTTTAGCGCATGCACTCAAAAGCCCAATTGGGCTTATTATCCGGGGAGGTCTTATTTTCAGGGAAACAGGGTAGTTGAGAGCCAGTTAGCTGTAGCATGTAAGGAACCAAATGTGAACTCACAAAGCATCCCTGGCCTGCTCTCTAGTTGCCATAGGAAAGGGGAATGGAATACGGACAAAGCTGCTAGGCAGCCACAACCAGAAGCACATTCCAGGCATATCTTTCTCAAGGATATATCCCAGGTTACCCGCAGCAGCCAGAGGGGAATGACCTCTACAGCCCTCGAAAGTTGATTTATAACACACCCTGGGGGGAAGGGGAAGCAGG
Organism: Natrix helvetica; assembly: GCF_964273705.1. Classification (NCBI taxonomy): domain Eukaryota; kingdom Metazoa; phylum Chordata; class Lepidosauria; order Squamata; family Natricidae; genus Natrix; species Natrix helvetica. Next base: position 347,779,263 of record NC_138548.1, read on the forward strand.
GTCATAATTGGGCTGTAAATTACATAGGGTAAAAGCTGGCTTCACTTGGGTACATGCCGACATGTTGCTCCTAATAAATAACAGGATTTCTTTTGAAGCTTGGCTCGAGGCTCCTGATTTAATTAAAGCATCCGTTGGAACCCTGACACCAAGATAGTAAATAGGAGACCACAAGTTCTCATCCAGTCTTAGACGTAAAGCCAACTGGGTGACCTTTCTCAGGGAAGAGGAGAAGGAGAAGAACCCAAAACAACACTGACTGAAAGGAACATATTCTCTATGAGAATAATCATGGGAGACAAGAGAGGGAGGAACAGCAGCAGAGGCGATGTCAGCAAAAGATGTCTCAGCCCACAGAAGGAATGAGGATAAAGAAATCATCCCAGAAGGGGCCCACCCTAGTTTTCTAGTAAGTAAAGGCAAGGGAGGGGAGAAGTGCTTTCAGGCTTGCCAGATTCTGTTAACGGAATCTTACAATCAAGGTAATGTTGATATCACGGTTTGGTTTCTTGCCTGGACCAGTGGTGGGATTCTACGGTTCGGACCGGTTCGGCTGAACCGGTAGTGGTTTGGCGGCCTGGGTCGCTGGAACCGGCAGCGACCCAGGCCTGCCACACCCCCAAACTGGTTCTCCGGGCAGCACCATAGGCGCTGCCATCTTGTTTTTGGGTTCTGCGCATGCGCATAACAATTTTAATCACACTGTGTATACACATGGCACACACACACAAGAGAACCAGCAGTAGTGCCTACCAGAACCCACCCCTGGCCTGCACTACTTTGAAGGACTGACTCCTGAAGATACGCCTCTATTTCAGCTCATCGTTGTCTGGGTTCAAACAGCTTCTGAATCAAATATACAAATATTTTCTGAAATGAAGTATACATCCATTTCCTTGATGCATCTCACATCTATGATCCATTTATGTTGCTTATATTGAGGTTGACATTTTGGGTTCTTGTTCTATTTAATTCATCAAATATACCATATTTTTTGAGTATAAGAAACACCTTTTTCCTTCAAAAAAGAGGCTGAAAATCTGGGTGCATCTTATACACCGAATACAGCATTTTTTTGCCTTCTGAAACCCCGCCCCCTTCACCAAAATGGCCGTGCATAGCCTTATGGAGGCTTTCAGAGTGCTCCTGGGGGCTGGGGAGGGCAGAAATGAGCAAATAATGGGCCATTTTTTGCTCAATTTTGCCCCCCCCACCAGCCGCCAGGAGCACTCTACGAGCCTCTTAAAGGCTATTCATGCCCTTTAAAAAATGGGCCCATTTTCGTGAAAAACCGGCCATTTTTGGAGGTCTGCAGAGTGCAAAAACCTTTCTTAAAATTTGCCCCTTCAAAACCTGGGTGCGCCTTATACTCCGGTGCATCTTATACTCCAAAAAATACGTTAAATCTGAATTCTGTCTTTTGTTGTTTTGCTCTTACCCTGTTCGCTTCCCTCTTTAACATAGCTGACTTTCCCTGGACAAGCTTTTTTTTTTTTTTGAGTTATGACCCTTGTCATACTGTGGATCTCCAGCCAAGAAAAATAGTTTCCGACTTCTTAAGATAATTTACTAGGGCATCCCAAAACAATAAGAACAGAAACAAAAAACACCATGTACATTAGGAAAAATGTTTCTTATCTCATGGAAGGATGAAAACAGAAGGCTGGATGAGTGCTTAGGAATAAATCAAAGCTGTGCATACTTGGGAAACCTGCCATCCTGGGCCGAATGTTTGGGAAGCCAGGCTCTACCTGTCACAAGCCAGGACAAAGGGTGAGTGAACAAAAACGGAATGCACAGGTACAGTATAGGTGGTACCTTGCTCAACAGTAGTAACTGTGAAAGAGATCTTGGAGTCCTAGTGGACAACCATTTAAATATGAGCCAGCAGTTTGCAGCAGCTGCCAATAAAGCCAACACAGTTCTAGGCTGCATCAACAGAGGGATAGAATCAAGATCACGTGAAGTGTTAATACCACTTTATAATGCCTTGGTAAGGCCACACTTGGAATACTGCATTCAGTTTTGGTCTCCACGATGTAGAAAAGATGTGGAGACTCTAGAAAGAGTGCAGAGAAGAGCAACAAAGAGGATTAGGGGACTGGAGACTAAAACATATGAAGAACGGTTGCAGGAACTGGGTATGTCTAGTTTAATAGAAAAAAGGACTAGGGGAGACATGATAGCAGTCTTCCAATATCTCAGGGGTTGCCACAAAGAAGAGGGAGTCAAACTATTCTCCAAGGCACCTGAGGGCAGAACAAGAAGCAATGGGTGGAAATTAATCAAGGAGAGAAGCAACTTAGAACTGAGGAGAAACTTCCTGACAGTTAGAACGATGAATCAGTGGAACAACTTGCCTCCAGAAGTTGTGAATGCCCCAACACTGGAAGTCTTTAAGAAGATGTTGGATAGCCATCTGTCTGAAATGGTATAGGGTTTCCTGCCTAGGCAGGGGGTTGGACTAGAAGACTTCCAAGGTCCCTTCCAACTCTGCTATTGTATTGTATTATATTGTATTGTATTGATGGAGGAGTAACACCTCCTTAAAAAGCTTGGTCCAGCTGGCCCATCTGGTAGCACCTTGTAAGGGCCCCTTTCCGGGGTTACAGGAGAAGACAGCCAACGGTTTGGAAGGCAGAAAAGGGCTCTATGCCCCAATGGCAGATAAAATGGCAGAACCATCTTCTAGAAGAAGGGAAACTCTGATTACAAATCTCCACTGCCTTGTGGCTATATCCACTACTGGACAAGGCTTCAGGAGTCAACCCCGAGGCAAAATCTGGAGCCGGAGTCCCGGAAGCAGTTTGTGACTGTGTACAACCATGTTCTAGTAACTCCTGCGATGCAGCTGGAACCAATCGTATCGGCTTTGCGGTTCCATTGGACTATTTCAGCGACTTGGAGAGGGGGGATCTGCTGCTTGTGTAACAGTCTATCCTCCATATTAATCTACCCACGCCTTGTGCTCTGGAGAGGACATTCCAGCTTTACCTCTTTCCAGAGCACAATACCATAGTCTTTTGAGACTGAAGGATGCCAGTGCAATGCATACTTGGAAATAAATCAAAGCTGTGCACAAGTTAATCCAAAGAAGTATAAAAGCATGACAAAACGGAAGAAAACAGGAGAAAAAAATATGCTGTGAGAGCAGGATTACCCAAATGGGTTTGCCTAGAATAAAGTGATGACAACAATGTTCAAGTATGCACATGAATTTACTTGAATTACATAATTCATAATCCACTTTTACGCTCAGAAGAAAGAGTCAAATGTTAAAAATAGCAGGAATAGCAGAAGCTAAAAAGTGGGCAGGTTTCAGAACTGAAGAAGCTTCTTGGATGGGAAGTGAAACATCTTCAAGGGAAAAACAAAGGAAGTCCAGTTGTTTTTGGAAAAAGGGCTTTTGGGACAACCATGACCTGGATAGTTTACTTGGACTTCAGTAAGGCTTTTGATAAGGTAGACCATAACCTACTACTAGATAAAGTAGAAGAATGTGTTAGACAGCATCACCACCAGATGGATTCGTAACTGGCTGACCAACCGCACTCAACGTGTAGTTCTCAATGGAACTGCATCTACATGGAGGGAAGTATGCAGTGGAGTACCCCAAGGCTCTGTTTTGGGCCCAGTACTCTTCAACATCTTCATCAATGATTTGGATGAGGGAATAAATGGGGAACTCATCAAATTTGCAGATGACACCAAGCTGGCAGGAATAGCCAACACTCCAGAAGATAGGCTAAAGATACAGAAGGATCTTGACAAACTTGAACATTGGACACTATCTAATAAAATGAAATTCAATTGTGAAAAGAGTAAGGTTCTACATTTCGGCAACAAAAACGAAATGCACAGGTACAGTATAGGTGGTACCTTGCTCAACAGTAATAACTGTGAAAGGGATCTTGGAGTCCTAGTGGACAACCATTTAAATATGAGCCAGCAGTGTGCAGCAGCTTCCAAAAAAGCCAACACAGTTCTAGGCTGCATAAACAGAGGGATAGAATCAAGATCACATGAAGTGTTAATACCACTTTATAATGCCTTGGTAAGGCCACACTTGGAATACATCATTCAGTTCTGGTCGCCATGATGTAGAAAAGATGTGGAGACTCTAGAAAGAGTGCAGAGAAGAGCAACAAAGATGATTAGGGGACTGGAGACTAAAACATATGAAGAACGGTTGCAGGAACTGGGTATGTCTAGTTTAATAGAAAGAAGGACTAGGGGAGACATGATAGCAGTCTTCCAATATCTCAGGGGCTGCCACAAAGAAGAGGGAGTCAAACTATTCTCCAAGGCACCTGAGGGCAGAACAAGAAGCAATGGGTGCAAACTAATCAAGGAGAGAAGCAACTTAGAACTGAGGAGAAATTTCCTGACCGTTAGAACAATGAATCAGTGGAACAGCTTGCCTCCAGAAGTTGTGACTGCCCCAACACTGGAAGTCTTTAAGAAGATGTTGGATAGCCATTTGTCTGAAACGGTATAGGGTTTCCTGCCTAGGCAGGGGGTTGGACTAGAAGACCTCCAAGGTCCCTTCCAACTCTGCTATTGTATTGTATTGTATTGTATGACTGAGAATCACCACAGATACTCTCCTAGCACATTTACTCTTTCTGTATTTGGTTTTGTATTTTTAAATGAAATTTTAAATCCTGGACACCACCTTGAGTTTTTTTGATTTGGTGGCCTCATTAACCTAATCAATTAATTAAGAAATGAATAATTAGTTGCACTTGTACAATGCTGATGCTTTAAGCTTTTGGTGGGTGATGACTTTCTTCAGAGCTCTGGGGGCACACTGGTTAGAATGTAGTATTATACACTGACTCTGCCCACTGCCAGGAGTTCAGTCCTGACTGGTCGAAGGTTGACTCAGCCTTCCTTCCTTCCGAGATTAGTCAAATGAGGACTCAGATTGTTGGGGGCAATATACTGACTCTGTAAATCGCTTAAAGAGTGCTATAAAGCACTATGAAGCAGTATATACCGTATTTCTCCGACTATAAGACTTTCCGGAGCATAAGATGCACATTAGCCTTAGAGGAGGAACCCCCCCCCCCAAAAAAAAAGAAATCTGCCTCTGCCTCCCAGCATCCATCTGGCTAGCAGCAAACAGCCTGGTCAGCTTCAGCACATCATTGCAGCCCCAGCATGTCGCTCATCAGGGATTCGCCTGTTGTATCCACCACTGGTCAACTGAGCTGAGTTGCTGCCGTCGTGAAACGCTGGAGCCTTCGTGGCCAAACAGCTGATTGGCAATTGGATCTGCCTCCTGGAATACTGCCGATCAGATGTTCTAGGCAGCAGGGATACACTGCAGCCCATTCGCCATGGCCTGTTTGCCACAGCCTGTTTGCTATGCCCCGTTCGCCATGGCCTGTTCGCCATGGCCCATTCATCGTGGCCCATTCACCACCACCGCAGCCCGGGACTCTCAGTTCCTCTTTGTAATCCCATCTTTTGTCCCTTGGCAACAATATGGGTGTGTGCCATCAAAGATAATGGACTTCAGATGTCATTCCTGCTACAGTGGTGCCATTGTCTGGCAGGGGTGAAGTTCAAGCAGAATACAGGGATGGTGAAACCAGCGGATTCAATCGGTTGCGTTACTTAACATGTTATGCAAACACTCAATCAGAATACTACTGTTCAGCACCAAGCCCAAACATGAGTAATTTGGGGAGGAAAAAAAAGACCGAAAGATGTCATGTAATGTAGTAAGGAGGTGGATCCCCAGGAGGGAAGGGGTGCATTCCAGAGGATTAAGAGGCAATTCAGCCTGGATATCACACAGGAGAGAAAGAGAATGAAGACAGATCCTTCCTAATAATTCACAACAAAGCATATTGAGTTTGAGTTTGAGTTTTATTGGATTTATATGCCGCCCTTCTCCCAAAGGACTCAGGGCGGCGTACAACATTAAAAAACACACATCACGAAAGTTAAAAAGAAATTAGAAACATATCCAAAAAACAAACCCAATTAATAGGACAATAACATTTTAAAAAAATGAGTTAAAATTAACAGGCCAGGCCGGCTTGCTGGAAAAGCCAACTTTTTAGGGCGCGTCGGAAGGACCGGAGCTCAGGGATTATGCGGAGCTCCGGGGGCAGCTCATTCCAGAGGGAAGGCGCTCCCACAGAGAAGGCTCTCCCCCTGGGGGTCACCAGCCGACACTGTCTGGCCGACGGCACCCTGAGGAGGCCAACTCTGTGGGATCGTACTGGACGGTGGGAGGCTACTGGTGGCAGTAGGTGGTCTCGCAGAGCAGGAGATTGGAGATCAGGAGTGGGTTGCTGCCGGCATTGCTGCTGGCATTACTGCCAGTTCAGTGTATAAAAATTTTTGCACTCGCCAAACGTGCAGTCCACATGCGTGTGCATTTGCACCTCAAAGGGAAAGGAAAAGGAAAGGAAAAAAATTACATTTTTGCAATGAAGATTGTTTTGCGCATGCACAGAACCGAAAATCAAGATGGCGGTGCTGACGTTAGAACCGGTTCAGGGGCATGGCAGACCAAGTTACTACCTACTCGGCTGAACCGGGCCAAACCAGTAGGAACCCACATCTGTTGGAGATGCAGAAGTAGAGTATCCAGTACGGCAAGATTCTGTGTATGGGTGTGAAAGAATAAAAGCACTCCACTTGGAAGAATTGCTACATGTTATTCTTGGTTTTGGGCTTGGCGGTAATGGGCCCCAACAAACTGTACATCAGAATATTTTTCTGCTGACTCAAAGATGGGCAGAGAGCACCTCAATTTCAGTGAACGACCCAGAAGGAGAGATGCCCATTTTAGACACTGGTGTGGTGGCATTGTTGAGTCATTCTTCGTCAGCTTCATCGGACCTAGTAGTATGGTGACTCAAGATCTTGTGATGTATATTAGCCCGAGAAAGGATTTTCATAGCAACACTCAAAGGAAACTTCCGTCCTGTTTCTCGAAATAAAAACACAAAGTTATGTCTTTTCTGGGGGTGGGGGGAACTTTTTTGAAATTTTATTAAAGCAACGTTGACATCCAAGAGTCCTTGAATATGAGACGGGTGGAAAATGAACATCATCATCATAATAACAACCTGCTTATCGTTAAGTAAATACATGGGATTCAAGGTCCCTTCCAGTCCTGTGATTCTGTGCAAGATGTGTGCTGCTACTGCACAGAGTTAAGGTTTGTAACCTCACTCTGTGTCATTGGTTTCCCCGGGTTTCTTTGCAGCAAAGGTGCAGGATATCAAGCCTGTGTTAAGGTCAAAGACCTTCATTTACATCCTAATTAGAAGTTAAAGTCCCAACTGTTTTTAAATGGAATTCGCTATTATAACTATTAGCATATGGCATTGTTACAGTAGCCAGGAGACCACAATGGTATGCAGAGTGGTAGTTTGGTCTGCCAAGGTTCCAGTTCTGTAATAGGACATGCTTGCGTGCTTCCCAAGGTGCGCCATAAGGAGGAGGATCTGGCTGCACACAAGAGAGAAAGAGACCGGCTCTTCCTGTAGCATCACCCAGAGCCCTCTCCCTTCCTGGAGCTGCCTCGCAATTGGGTCCCTGTTATGGCATGTCAGTCACTGGCCCCTCCAGTAGCCAAATCAGAGAAGGAGGAGGCAGCGTGGGAGTCAGGGTCAGCATCAATGCAACCTGAGAGCTCCGAGGGGGAAGAGGGAATGGAGCTGGCAGAGAGAGAGAGAGAGAGGGAGGGAGGGAGGGAGAGAGAGAGAGAGAGAGAGAGGCGGAGCCTGAGCTGTCTGTCAGCCCTCAGATGGAGAGTCAGCAGCTCCCAGGTCTGGAGGTGGCTAATGAGAAAGAGGAGGAACAGCTGGGTCCAGTGCCTGACACGCAGATGCACAGAAGGCAGAGGAGAGGAGGGCAGTGGAAATCCGTGGGCTGATCCTTGGGAAGGAAGAGCCACTGCTACTAGTGAAGGCTCACTCTAGCTTTGGGCATAAAAGGCAGGGGGTGGAGATGAATAGATGTGGCAGACAACTATTAATCTTCTGTTGGGTGGACTTGTTAGCCTGCGTTGAGAGAGAAACCTTTTGCCAGGGTTGCTGCCGCCCCTAATAAAGGAATCTGAGTCAACTTCAGAGGGTTTGATGTGTTTGGGGAGCTGATAGATAGCCTACAGATAGCCCTCACTTACTGATTGCCTCATTCAGTGACTATTTGAAGTTACAGTGGTGTTTTATGACCAATCCTTGAACTTGTGGGCATCATAGCACCCCCTGTGGTTTTGTGATTGTCATTTGTAACTATCATAGCTGGCGTCCAACAAGTAAAGTCAATGGAGAACTGGCAGGAAGTTGCCGGTTGTCATCACAGAAAGTTGCGCTTAAGGATCCACAGTGACTCATTTAATAACCACATCACTTAGAGACAGAGTTTCCACTCCCAATTGTGGCAGATAAGTGAGGACCAGCCGTACTATGTGCACTAACAATGAATCTACCAGACTTCCAACGGAATACTAACTTTTTATCTAGCCCCTACAGTAAAGTTTCTAACGGTTGGTGTTTAACGGATCAGTCGTTGCTGTGACTGTGGGAAGAAGCAGGTGGATTTTGCATCTCAGGAGCAAGCGGCAAGAAGAACGGATATAGTTGTGGTCGCAACCAGCAAGAAGAAGAACGCGGCAGAAGTCTGGGACGCCCAGGAGTTACTCCCATTGCAGAGATGGCTATCACAACAGGAGACATGGATCCGGTAGCCGACATCTGAGTAGACAGCCCTGTCCAACTTATTGCATTTTGTGGCCTGGATGCAGCCTCTTGCATGGATGGATTCGTGCACTTTGAAATCTGCAAAAACAAAAATGCCGAGTTAGAGTTGAGCTAGTTCGGGATGGCACAAGGAGAAAGTATTGAGGAAGGGTTGGTGCAGAGATTTGCGTACAATAGCAGTAGCACTTAGACTTATATACCCCTTCACAGTGCTTTACAGCACTCTCTGTTTATAGAGTCAGCATATTGCCCCCTACAACCTGGGCCTTGGGAATCGAACTGCTGAACTGCTGGCAGTGGGCAGAATTAGCCTACAGTACTGCACTTTAACCACTGTGACGCCACGGCTCTATGTGCAATGTGCATCCTTGTACCTACGTTCCTTGTATATTCTTCTACATAGTGTAGGTCTCTAGCAGAGTTCAGCAGTGATAGGCTAGGTAAGATGTTACTGCAGAAATGCCAGAATATAAACCCAAAAGCTCTAGGATCCAATTCAATTGGATCCCATGGAAGCAATTAATAAATTCCACAAGAGTTGAAAGGGGATGGAGTGGGGTTTGTTGTAAAGTCCTCTACCCCATCCCTGAAGTTTTTATTGGGAACAAATAGTAACTTCCCTCAACCTCTTGCCATGGGCTCATTCGTACCCTGTTTCCCTCCAAATAAGACCTCCCTGGATAATAAGCCCAATCGGGCTTTTGAGTACATGTGCTAAAATAAGCCCTCCCTCCCAAAATATTGCAACACAGTAGCAGCCATGAGGTGCTCGCTGCCTCCTGCACCTCAACAATAATAAGACCTCCCCGAAAATAAAACCAAGTGCTTATTTTGGGGGTCAAAAGAAAATAAGACTCAGGGAAACATGATAGATATAGGAAATAAGTTTAGATCATGATTCCAATTGTCAGCAAACAGTTAAGGCTCAATATTGATTTTATATCTGGGTTGTACCCAAGACATCCAGTTTGTTTTGAAAAAAAATTACACCTGTAGTTGTGGAGGGAGGGAGGGAAGGATGGATGGAGGGAAGGAAGGGTGGGAAGGAAAGGAAGATAGGAAGGCAAGGAAGGAAAGCAGAAGGGAAGGAAAGAAAGAAAGGGAGGAAAGTTGGGAGGAGGAAGGAAAATAAGAAGGCGGGAAGGAAGGAAGATAGGAAAGAAGGAAGAAAGGAGGGATGGAGGTAGAAAAGGAAGGGAGGAAGAAAAAGAGAATAAAGAAAGAGAAAGATAGATAGATAATAGATAGATGATAGAGATAGATGATTGAAAGATAGATAGATAATAGATAATAGATGATAGATTAGATAGATATATAATAGATGATTGAAAGACAGGGGATAGATGATAGATAGATAGATAGATAGATAGATAGATAGATAGATAGATAATAGATGATAGATAGATAGAGATGGATGATTGAAAGATAGGTGATAGATAATAGATAAATGATAGATTAGACAGATAGATAATAGATAGATAATAGATGATTGAAAGAGATGATAGATGATAGATGATAGATGATAGATGATAGATGTTAGATAGATAGATAGATGATAGATAGATAGATAGATGATAGATAGATAGATAGATAGATAGATAGATAATAGATGATTGAAAGATAGGTGATAGATGATAGAGATAGATAGATGATAGATAGATAGATAGATAATAGATGATTGAAAGATAGGTGATAGATGATAGAGATAGATAGATGATAGATAGATAGATAGATAATAGATGATTGAAAGATAGGTGATAGATGATAGAGATAGATAGATGATAGATAGATAGATAGATAGATAGATAGATAGATAGATAGATAGATAGATAATAGATGATTGAAAGATAGGTGATAGATGATAGAGATAGATAGATAGCTAGATAGATAGATAGATAGATAGATAGATAATAGATGATTGAAAGATAGGTGATAGATGATAGAGATAGATAGATAGATAGATAGATAGATAGATAGATAGATAGATAGATAATAGATGATTGAAAGATAGGTGATAGATGATAGAGATAGATAGATAGATAGATAGATAGATAATAGATGATTGAAAGATAGGTGATAGATGATAGAGATAGATAGATAGATAGATAGATAGATAGATAGATAGATAGATAGATAGATAGATAATAGATGATTGAAAGATAGGTGATAGATGAAAGATGATAGAGATAGATAGATAGATAATAGATAATAGATGATTGAAAGATAGGTGATAGATGATAGATAAATAGATAGATAGATAGATAGATAGATAGATGATAGATAGATAGATAGATAGATAGATAGATAGATAGATAGATAGATAGATAGATAGATAGATAGATAGATAGATATGGCATCTACAGAAGGCCAGAACAATGCTGGAACACACCTGAAAGTCCCTTGATGGTGCCACATCTCTCTCCTTCGTTACAGTTCACCAGTGATGACTCCAAGCAGCGTTGTCCAAAGGTACAGTTAAAACAGAGCAGTGGCTTTGTACTCTGGCACAGGGCTGGGATGCCTGAAAGGGAATTTTTTTTTTTTTTTTAAAAAAAGGTAGCTCCTGCCAATTGATGCCGTCGCTGCTATAGGGAGCAAAAGTGACCTCCTGTACGTCAGTCTCTTTTCTAAGTGACCAAGTAGCCTTGCCAATAGGTTACTTTATGCTACTTCTTTCCCCCCAATCTTACAAAATTGTAGGATTTTGTAACCCTACAGAGGAGGCTCACTCCTCTTGTTGGGAAAACACCCAGAAGCACTCCACTAGCCCCAGTGATGGCTAATCTTTTTGCCCTCGTGTACTGAAAGTGTGCACACACACACCCATAATGCGATGCATGTGCGTGCGACCCCCTGCGCTTCCCCACCTCCCCCACGCATGCACGCGCTACCCCCCACATATACCATGATCCCCCACACAAGCACACGTGACCCCCCCCATGTATACCCCCACACACATCTGTGACACCCTCGTGCATGTACACACCTCTCCCCCAAGGGCCTTGCCCCCCATGCGTCCCCCCCAAACCAGCTGGCCGGCAGGTGTCATGCGCAGTGGAGCTGAGCTGGAACTGAGCTGGAGCTCTGCGTGCCACCTGTGCCACCTGTGCCATAAGTTCACCATCACTGCGCTACCCAATAGAAGGATGGCTGGACGTGATGGCAGTTGCATTCGAGGGTACCTGAAATTGTTCTAACCGTCAGGAAGTTTCTCCTCAGTTCTAAGAAAAGCAACTTAGAACTGAGGAGAAATTTCCTGACAGAACAATGAATCAGTGGAACAGCTTGCCTCCAGAAGTTGTGAATGCCCCAACACTGGAAGTCTTTAAGAAGATGTTGGATAGCCATCTGTCTGAAACGGTATAGGGTTTCCTGCCTAGGCAGGGGGTTGGACTAGAAGACCTCCAAGGTCCCTTCCAACTCTACTATTGTATTGTATTATAAAAGGCCACGGTTGAGGAAGGTTACGAAATAACCTAGACTCCAATGAGGAGAATCTCCCTCTTCAGCCTGCAGAGGCCCCGATGAAGCTCCTGTAGCTCCTCCAAAGCTTCTCCCCTTCCAGTCTCAACATCTTTCTCTAATAAAAAAATATCCTCATGATCACCTTACCAGCCATGCGAACAAGCTAAAAGGAGCTGGATGTGGCTAGGGCTTAGATGGAAGACTGCCAGAAAAGCCTCAGCCTGTAAATTAGACTGGAAATAGAGGGCGGGGTGGTGGGGGTGGGGGATATGCTAAACTATTTCCATATGGTCAGGAAATATATCCACCAGCACAACTACAGGGCGACTTCACCATGCCAGAATTGGAGACTCTCTTTATTAAAATGGGAAGAATTTGGAAGACAGGATCTCCATGGGATGGGCCAGCAAATGGAAAAGCATGCAGAAGCTTGATTATTTATTCACCCCAGGAATCTCTTCTAAGGAAATTCTGGTGCTGAACTTTTTTTTTTTTTCTTCAGCTGACTATGCATGCTGTTTTGAAACAGGGAATGGAAAAAAATCTCTGGGTAACTCTTCGATTTTGATGCAGAAAAACAAGGGAGGGAAGGAGGAGAGAATTTTCAATAGCTAAGCGTCTTTCACATAACCTCAAAGCAGTGGTGGGTTCCTACCAGTTTTGGCTGAACCGGCAGTAGCTTGGCAGCCTGGGTCGCTGGAACTGGCAGCGGCCCAGGCCTGCTACTTCCCCAAACCAGATCTCCTGGCTTCTTGTTTTTTTTGCTTCTGCACATTTTTTCACTACTGAGCATCCGTGCGTGTAAAGCGTGTGCAAGCCCAAAGCCCGTCCCTGAGTGAACCAGCAGTAAAAGAATCCAGAACCCACCCCTGTTGTATAGAGCAATTTTAGTTGTACTGTGCATATTATGTGCACAATGCGAGCATGCCCGGCGCGCCTGTGAGCGAGCCAGCAGAAGTTTTTGCTTCAAAGGGTTTGCTTGGGAAGAGAAGCACCTCCAAAATGACAGCATGAATACAACCCAGGGCTGTTTTTTTCTGCTCTAACTTCTGCCCACCCCGGTTTAAAAAGAGACGTCGATAAACCGAGGCAAAATCCAGAGAAGGGCTACCAAGTTTATGAAAGAACTGGAAACAAAAGTTCTATGTAAAAGGAAAAAAATAAAGGTTTCCCCTGTCCAGTCATGCCCAACTCGAGAGGGTGAGGCTTATTTCTGTTTCTTAGCCGAGGGAGGAAGGCATTTCTGTGGTCACGTGGCATTCGACAAAGTAGTCTCAACCCCCTTCTTGCTAAGCTAAAAAAATGTGGGATAGTCAGCATCACCATCAGATGGATTTGTAACTGGCTGACAAACCATACTCAATGAGTAGTCCTTAATGGTACTACATCTACATGGAGGGAGGTTAACCGTGGGCAGGGCCGGATTTAGATGAAAAGAGGCCCTAGGCTATTCCACTTATGGGGCCCTTTCACCTCCCATTTTTAAGTTTGTAAATTACATGAGAGATAATAAAATACATCATTACTGTGATATATATCAATATATTAAATGAAACATGTTGTAATTGGTACTAAGCTTTATAAAATATGTGGCACGGATAATAAATAAAAATAAAAGGCCCCTCTTGATCTTGAAGCCTAGTTAGCCTATAGGAAAATCCGGCCCTGACCGTGGGGTACCACAAGGTTATGTCTTATGGCTAGTACTTTTCAATATCCTCATAAATGAGTTAGATGAGGGAATAGATGGGGAACTCATCAAATTTGCAGATGATACTAAGCTGGCAGGGCTAACCAACAACCTTGAAGACAAGCTCAGGATCCATAAAGATCTTCACAGACTGGAACAATGGGCACTATCCAGTGATGTGCGGTGAGGTTTATGGCTGGTGAGGCTGGTGACGTCATCAGGAAGGCGGGGAATGGGACCACGTGTGCAGGAGGCTGAGGCAGCCTCAGCCTCCTGCACACGTGGTCCCATTCCCCGCCTTCCTGAGTCAACATGAAGGGGACCGGGGAGCGCGAGCAGCGGTCCCCTTCATGTTGAGCCGCGGGACCGCGGAGCGCGCTCCTCCTGCACATGTGGTCCCATTCCCCGCCTTCCTGTGTCAACATGAAGGGGACCGCGGAGCCCACTCCGTGATCCCGCGGCTCGCGCTCTGCAGTCCCCTTCATGTTGACTTAGGAACAGGGAATGGGACCACGTGTGCACATGTGGTCCCATTCCCCGCCTTCCTGAGTCAACATGAAGGGGACCGCGGAGCGCGAGCCAGCGGAGCGCGCTCCCCAGTCCCCTTCATGTTGACTCAGGAAGGCAGGGAATCGGACCACTTGTGCCTTTTCCCTTTTTTTTTCTTTTAATGATGAGAGCGGTGAGGCTGTGCCTCCCCTGCCTCCCCTGACCGCACGTCCCTGGCACTATCCAATAAAATGACATTTAATGTAGAGAAAAGCAAGGTTTTACCACCTGGGCAGGAAAAAAACCCAAAGGTTCAAGTACAAAACCTGGCTCAAAAACAGTAACTATGAGAAGGACCTTGGAGTCCTAATGGACGATCCCTTATATATGAATCAGCAGCATCCAAAAAAAAACGAACACAATCCTTGGTTGTATAAATAGAGGCATAGAATCAAATTCACATGAAGTATCAGTACCGCTTTATAAATCCTTACTAAGGCCACACCAGGAACCCTGCATCCAATTTTGGCCACCTCCTTACAAAAAAAAAAAAAAAAGATGTTGAGACTTTGAAAAAAAGTGCAAAGAAGATCAACTAAGATGATTAAAAGCCTGGAGATAAAAACATATGAAGAAGACATGGGGAAGACATGAGATGCAGTTGGGTCTAGTGGTGAAGATATCAGGCTAGAAACCAGGAAACTGTAAGTCCTGTCTAGTCCTCATGTCTGTCTGTCTGTTTTTCTGTCTCTGTGTTTAGGAAAGAAATGGAAGTTAAAGCAATGAAGTCAAGAAACATTTTCCATAACCACAGAAACTGGAACCAGAAATAATACGCATATCTATCTAATTTTTGTTTAAATATAGGACACAATTTCCTAAGAGTAAAAACCTGTACAGCAGTGGGACAAACCTCCCCGGAGGTGGTAGATTCTGCATACGTGGTAATTCTGAAGAAGAGGCTGAATAACAATCTCTCATTGATGGTTTAATTGGTTTTCCTGGAAGTTGCACGTGATTGGATTAGCCATAGCAATAGCACTTAGGTTTGCTGCCTTTTCTAAGCGGTTTACAGAGTCAGCGTATTTCCCCTAACAATCCGGGTCCTCATTTTACCGACCTCCGAAGGATGGAAGGCTTAGTCAACCTTGAGTCGGTGAGAATCGAACTGCTGGCAGTCGGCAGAATTAGTCTGCAATGCTGCGTTCTAACCACTGCGCCACCAAGGCTCTCGGTTAGATGATTCTTGGGACTATTCCACTTCCATAATTCTATTACTAATTTTATAATTCATGAATGGCGAATGAATGAATGAATGAATGAATGAATAATGAATGAATGATGGATGAAAATTGCATTTTTGTCCTACCTTACCTTCTAGAAGTTGCTCAGGGCCATGCATGTCGGTTCATCATTCATTTTAAGTTCACAACGAGAACTCTTGTGGGATAGGTTGGGTTAAACAAAGATGAGTGGACCAAAATAATCCAGTGAGCTCTATGGCTGAAGAGTGGCCTTAAACCTGGATGCCCTCACCCAGACATCAAATGGATTCTCATTTATATAATGAGGAGGTACTTCAGATGTCGCTGAATCTCATTCACATCAGCTCCAGCCAAATGTCCAGATGAAAGGAATTATGGGAGCTCTGATCTAGCAATGGTCATTCCAGCACTGGCAACTTACTGACTTTTTAGAGCAGGGATGTCAAACTCAATTTCATTGAGGGCCGCATCAGGGTTGTGTTTGACCTCGGGGGTGGGGTGGGGTGGACACGGTAGGCATGGCCAGTTCGACGTCGTTTGTGTCAGGGTGCCTGTGGTGGCCCAACGCTCTGCCAGTGAAAATGGGCTCCCGAGCTCTGTTTCCGGCTGCTACAACCTCCTGCAACCCAAAACGGAACTCAGGAGGGCTGCACGTGGCCATCCCGAGCTCTGTTTTCTCTGACATAGGCATTGTGGGTCGGTCCTTCATTATTTCCAGGGTGGCTATGCAGGCCAAATCTAAACACCCCTTGGGCCAGATTTAGCCCGCGGACCTTGAGTTTGACACCCCTGGTGTAGAGCATCAGCCAGATATTGTTGAAGTGATATAAAACTGTCTACATTGTTGCTTTTGGGGAGGGGGGGGCACAAATATAGTTGTAGGCTTTGAGAAGATAACATTCATTTGTTTGTGTTTCATGGTTCTAGACTGCCTGTCCCACCCTCTCAATGTAAATAAATGGTGGGGAAACAACCTATATTTGGAGAGATATTTGCTCCCCGTCCTGATTGTGCTTATCATTAACCCTAAGGTAAAAGTTCCCCTCGCACACACGTGCTAGTTGTTCCCGACTCTAGGGGGTGGTGCTCATCTCTGTTTCAAGAGCCTGCACTATCTGAAGATGTCTCCGTGGTCATGTGGATGGCATAACTAAACGCCGAAGGCGCACAGAACGCTGTTATCTTCCCACCAAAGGTGGTTCCTATTTTTCTACTTGCATTTTTGACGTGCTAGGCTGGCAGAAGATGGGACAAATAACGGGAGCTCACTCCGTTACGTGGCACTAGGTATTCGAACTGCTGACCTTTCTGATTGACCTGCTCAGCGTCTTAGCCATTGAGCCACCGTGTCCCTGACTGAGCCTCGAGACCCTAGAAAGGACTATTTCCACCCACTATATTGCAACAAATTGTTTGAATAACAAATGCACAGATGCCATACCCTTACCCTCCTTAGAAACTCTACAAAGATTTGAAGTTTGAGGATTATCGTGGCATACCAGCTTGAAAGAATGGTTGTTTTAGCCTTCACACAAAGTGGAGTTGGTAACTTCTCTGGGCTACAAAATCTGATTTGTGCAAACGCCAAATAATTTCAGGAGGGCAATTCAAAGAAGACACTTGCACCGAAACCTGTGTGTGATGGAGTTTTGAGTGGAATAACTGTTGCACAGGGCTCAATCCCATTCTCTCGGTAGATGAGACCTTAATCCAATGGCGCAGACAACATCTACATCTGGAGACCTCTCCTGCTGCGGTGGAATCTAAGTGTCTTGTCATACTCTTAGCACTCCATATCATCTGCTGGGCCTACTTTCTTGACCATTGGACCATTGATTGGTCTTAACTCAATCAGTGAGGGCCAGACTGTACATGCTTGGTTAGATAAATCCTCTACTTCATTTTCTTTTAAAAAAGGAATGTTTTTATTGTACATTTTTCATTTATTCTACATCACAATTTCAGTTTTGCCACAATCATATGCTGGTTGTACCCAGTCCTTTTTAAATATATACATGGTGTTATACACCCTAATCATAACCGTTATTCTCTTAATCATATAGTATAATCTCTTTTTTAAATATATAATATTGTAGAGCATAGTTATGCCTATTATTTCCATTGTTGTGCCATACTTTTATCACTCTATACATTTTAATTTATCGTCGCATACAGCCCAATACTACTATTGTTTACAATATATATATTTTACATATATTTATATACCTGTCTTTGTTTCTAATTTGTTAATCTTCTTTCATTGTTGATTTTCTAATCTCTGCACCTATTATCTACCCATTTATACCATAAATCCCATATTGAGTAATGTTCTGATTCTCCTCTATCTTTAAATTCCATTGTTAGCCTGCCCATTTCGGCATACTTTTAATATTTTCTTTATTACTATTTCAATCTGTAGGCATACTTCCGTTCAGTGACGTGCGGTGAGGTTTATGGCTGGTGAGGCTGGTGACGTCATCAGGAAGGCGGGGAATGGGATCATGTGTGCTGGAGGCTCAGGCTGCCTCAGCCTCCAGCACACGTGATCCCATTCCCCGCCTTCCTGAGTGTGCTCCGCCGGCTCGCGCTCCGCAGTCCTCGAAAGTGACTGGGGAACGACGAGAACCTTCCTGCCTCTGCTGGACTTTGTGCGCTCCTCGCGACTGCATAGTGCAGTCGCAAGGAGCGCACAAAATCCAGTAGAGGCAGGAAGGTTCTCGTCATTCCCCAGTCGCTTTCGTGTCTTCGTCATCCGGGAGCGCCGACAACATTTCTGCCTCCGCCCTCCGCAGCTCCCGGGCACGCCCGGATGGAGGTAGCCAGAATGGCACTGAGGCAGTCCAGCAGGTGAGCGACCGAGGATCAGGCTGCCTCGCTCGCTCTTTCGTCCGCCCGAACCGCCTCGGCGTCGGCCGGACGGATGTAGCCACAGCGACGCCGAGGCGGTCCGGGCAGATGAAAGAGCGAGCGAGGCAGCCTGATCCTCGGTCGCTCGCCCACTGGACTGCCTCGGCGCCATTCTGGCTACCTCCGTCCGGGCGCGCCCGGGAGCTGCGGAGGGCGGAGGCAGAAATGTTGTCGGCGCTGCCAGATAACGAAGGCACGAAAGTGACTGGGGAACCCAGTCGTTTCGTGCCTTCATCATCCGGGAGCGCCGACAGCATTTCTGCCTCCGCAGCTCCCGGGTGCGGACGGACGGATGTATATAATATTATAATATTATATATATATATATAGTATATAATATTATATACTATTATTTCATGAAGAGAGGTGAAGCTCTGCCTCCCCTGCCTCCCCTGACCACATGTCCCTGCTTCCGTTTCCCCCCCACTTTTGTGCATACCTAATTCTAGATGGAGCCTCTACTTTAGGGTCAAAGATTCACCTAGTTTGGCACATCTGTCAAGACAGTTTAGTAGGGTGTGGCAGCTACATGTGTTATATCTATTTGGAGCCACAGAGGGAATACCAGGTGGGGACCAAAGGTGAACAAGCAGCCGTAAAAAGGGTATGGTGAGTCATTCCATCAGAGATGCTACCCCTCCCTGGACACTCCATACCACCTCACCCTTAGCACATCTCAATCAACCAATCAGAATAGAGGTGGAAGGGACCTTGGAGGTCTTCAAGGTCAAACAGGAGGCCCTACACCATTTCAGATAGGTGGTTGTCCACTCTCTCCTTAAAAACCTCCAGTGATGAAGCATCTACAACTTCTGGAGGCAAAGCTATTCCACTGGTTAATTGTCCTAAGTGTTAGGAAGTTTCTTCTTAATTCCAGATTGCTTCTCTCCTTGATTAGTCTCCAACCATTGTTTCTTGTCTTGCCTTCTGGTGCTTTGGAAAATAAGTTGATTCCCTCTTCGTGGCAGCCATTCAAATACTAGAATACTGCTATCATCTTACCCCTAGTCCTTCTTTTCTCTAGACTGGCCATATCCAATTCCTGCAACTGTTCTTCATATGTTTTTGTCTCCAGGCCTTGATCATCTTAGTTGCTCTCACTAAGCATTAAATAATATTCAGCACAATAGCCTGGCTTGCAAAAATCAGCTGAAATCAAGTCCTCCAACTTACCTATTTGGAAGAAGCACACTGCTAAGAAAATGTTCAAGACTCCAGTTCTTTTCTCCATAACTCAGATTGTAGAATGTCAAAGCAGTCAGGACAGATTGGCAGCTGTACAGCAACTGTGTGAATGAAGAAATACCAGCATCCGCTTGTTTGAAAGAGTGTTGGGAGGTTAATTCTGCCAGCCTCTATATATTGCCGCTGTCCGATGTCAACATCAAGTACCACTAAAATAACAGTGGGCGGAGGTGTGATTGTAGCTGCAACAACACACCCTTTTGAACTTGAATTTGGGAAGCTCCAGTATAGACAGAGGTTCGTAGAGAGGGCCTAGAATAGGAGTAAGTCCTGAGGTAATCCTTTCCCTCAAGGTCAAGGTATCCTTCCATATATTGTGGGGGAAACCAATGCTGAGATAGAATTATGATGGGGGATTGTATGGGAAAGAGGTGTGGAAGTTGCCTGAGAGAAATTCTGAGTCAATGAAAAACTATGACATTTCTAGGTAGGGCTCATTAGCCATTTTCCACCCTTCTGTTGTTTC
Source organism: Natrix helvetica (assembly GCF_964273705.1). NCBI lineage: Eukaryota > Metazoa > Chordata > Lepidosauria > Squamata > Natricidae > Natrix > Natrix helvetica. The sequence continues at coordinate 347,799,522 of NC_138548.1, forward strand.
GGGGATCTGAAAGCATCCATGAACTTGTAGTCACATTGTATTGCATAATCACAGTGATTCTTTCAGCAACTGTCCAAGTCTTGCACAGAAGAAAATAATAGCGAGCATGTTCCAGCTCCTCCCACTGAAATTATTGATCTTGTTGTAGAATTGTAGTAACAATAGCTAAGCTCTTATTTCCTCCAATATCTGGATAGTTAGACAAAGGGATTAAATAGGTTGGATGCCACCTTCCAAAATTGCAATGTGGCACTTTGGGTGCCCACCTAGATGTGGAAACTGTGACCAGGATTGTGTGCCTTCAGTTGCAATGTCCTCTGGGATTCGTGCTTTGTGATACAATAACTTGATTTATTGTCTATGTGCCATTAAGTTATTTTTGACTCCTAGCAGAGAGATTCCTCCCCCCACCCCCATGTTAAGCTCTATCTAAGGGGACGTGGTGGCTCAGTGGCTAAGATGCTGAGATTATAGATCGGAAAGGTCGGCAGTTGGGCGGTTTGAATCCCTAGCACAGAGTGAGCTCCCGTTACTTGTCCCCACTTCTGCCAACCTAGCAGTTCGAAAGCATGTAAAAAATGCAGCTGGAAAAATAGGTACCACTTTGGTGGGGAGGTAACAGTGCTCCATGCGCGTTTAGTCATGCCGGCCACACAACCACAGAGACGTCTGCGGATAGCGCTGGCTCTTCAGCTTTGAAATGCAGATGAGCACCGCCCCCTAGAGTCGGGAACGACTAGCACGCAAGTGTGGGGGAACCTTTACCTTTACCTAAGCTCTATATAACCTGATATTTCTGGTCCCCCAATGCTGTTCCCATTGCCCCAGTAACTGAATCCACCCATGTTGCTGCTGGTTATCCCCTTTTCTTTTCTTCCACCATTCCCAGCATTACAAAATTTTCAAAATTGTCTTCACATCATGTGTCCAAAGTAGGATAGAATAAATAGAGTACTTATGTCAAGCCAAATAATTTGATGGTCTCCTATCTAGATTACTCTAGTGCACAGAAAAAGGAAGAAATAAAATAGGAGTTGGCACACGGGGACATTAAGTTTCTGAAAATGTGCACCTCTTTACTATTCGGTAAAGAAGCCCATGTTTCTTCAAGTATCAACAGAACCTGGGAAAAAAAAAGATGTTTCTATTTTTCATATATATATATTATTTGAAAAGTTAAAAAAAAAGACAAAAAGAAAAAAAAATATTTTTTTTGAAATTTCCTTCTGTACAACATTTCCACCTCGGTATACATCCATTCTAAATGTATTTTCTCCCTCCCTTATTTTAATTTCTCTTTGTCCAAAGATATGATACCATTATATGCAGTCCTTAATTTACAATCCTTCTTTCCATTTATACACGTTTGTTCATCTCTACCTATACATTGTTAATTTCTAGCTCCTGTGTCTTCTTCGTTTAGTCTTTCCTTAAGCTTTACACCTGTCCTCTAGCCATTTGTACCACTCATTCCATACCATGTAATATTCTGCTTCCTCCTTTTCTTTGATTTCTTTTGTAAATTTGTCCATCTCTGCACACTCTTTCATTATAACATTCCCCTCTGTTGGTATATTAATATTCTTCCAATTTTGTGCATATGTTATTCTCGCTGCCGTTATATGTATAATTAAATATTGTGTGGGGGTTTTGGTCATAATTCTTTATAGGTATTCCCAATAAAAATAATTCCGGTTTCATATCTATTTGCTATTAAGTAATTTCTTGAAGCCATTTTCTTATTCTATGCCAATATTGTCTAGCATTTGGGCATAACCACCACATGAAGTAATACATTCCTTGATTTGTTCTACATTCCCAACAGTCCGGTGATACGTTTGGGTACATTTTAGCCAATCTTGCTAGTGGGAGAACCTGGAAAATAAGATGTTTCTAGTTTAAGGCATCCACTTGCTCAAGTTAACGTGACTCTTAAAGCAATAGGGTGGCTTAATAAATGGTTGATTAGGACTACAAAAATCTCAGGAGCCATTATCTGGAAGCAAAGAGAACAGTCAGTTCTAACACTTGGCTTCCATCTCTATCTAGTAGATGTTTGCTGCTCAGATATCTTTATTATAATGGATACCAGAGAACGTCTGGATTTGTATGAGGTCCAAAGCACTTCAGTAATTTCCAAATTGTAGAGGAAGAAATTCTTCTTTCTAACTAAAAAGCTACATGAAAAAAATATCTGGTTTCGGTGGTTAATTCCAGAAGGCTTGTTGACTTTTTGGGAGGGGGGTAGAGTGAGAATTAACACAGTGGTGGAGGCAGAAGCCTTCATGGGAAAACATAAGGACCTCCTAGGTGAAACAAGAGACGGCACACAAGACATGAAGGGGGGAGGAGCCTTGACTCAGCCAACAGACAGGGGAGAGGAGACAGCAATGAAACTTAGGTCACAGAAATGAATTAAAAACATATCGCAATTGCTAATATAATGAAATGTAGAAGTGATATAAAGTATGGTTGAAGATGTCAAAGAATTGAGTAAAATAACTGCTAATATGAATGTAACAATGATATTTTGATATATATAAAATATGAAAGAGATGCAAGATTCCGGGGAAGTACTACTTTCCGTATGATGTAGCTGTCAAATTTTTCCCCCCACACTTATGTACCCTTTTCCCCAAAATATTTGAAAAAAAAACAATAAAACTTTAACTGTTTGCCTGATGTTGTGTAGGGTTTCCTGCCTCTAAGCAGGGGATTGGACTAGAAGACCTCCAAGGTCCCTTCCAATTCAATTCAATTCTTTTCCATTCCATTCCATTCCACTCCACTCCACCCCACCCCGCCCCACCCCACCCACCCCACCGCACCCCATTACAACCCATCCTATTCTTCAAAGGCAGCTCCATGTAGACTGCATTTCAGTAGGCCAACCAGACGCTGATACGAGCATGTTGGTAGCACCTTCCAGTGCAGGTAATCAGATATAATGGGCTGTGGGAATAATCTTGAGGAACAGGCTGCAGCCATGACGACAGTCAGATAAGAGAAACGTAAATCCAAAGCAAGAATGTACTTTGAAAAAAATGTCTCCCTTGAACCCAGTGGCGTAGCATGGGTTGTCAGCACCCGGGGCAAGGCAAGTAATTTGCGCCCCCTAAAGCGAGGGCGGCCCGATTGCAGCTGCCCCTGGGTCGGCATCAGTCAAGTGAGGCTCTCCATGCTGGCCTCCTGCCTTCCTCCCGAGGAGGAGCTTGAAGGGCAGCGGGAAAAGGCTCGACTGAAGGGAAGCAGGTGCCGCGGGGGTGGGAGGCGCACCGGGGGCTTCGGGAAGGCGCCGGCTTCCCGGGGCGCTCCAGGAGGAGCGGGAGGACGCGGTGGCGTTGCAGCGGCGGGCAGACGGAGCGCAGCGCAGCGCCGCTCTCCTTCGGCTCCGCCTGGAGCGCCCCGGGAAGCCGACGCCTTCCCGAAGCCCCCGGTGCGCCTCCCACCCCCGCGGCACCTGCTTCCCTTCAGTCGAGCCTTTTCCCGCTGCCCTTCGAGCTCCTCCTCGGGAGGAAAGAGACGGCCACAGTCCGGCAAAGGGCGGCGCAGGGCGAGTCAGGGTGCCCCCCCAGATGTTGCGCCCGGTGCGGCCGGCCCCCCCTGCACCCCCCACGCTACGCCACTGCTTGAACCTTCCCTACTTTATTTTAAAATAAAGACCGGGAGGGGAGAGATACTTTCTGATTAGGGTCACCCTGTAATCAAAGTAATTTCAGTATTCATAACTTTAATGTCCATGTCTAGTCTACCTTGAAGGGCGGATATCACACAATAACTGCCAGGCACCAAACAAGTCTTCACTTGATTGGGGTTAAGCAGGGGTGGGATTGACATTTTTTAGCAACCGAGTCTCTGCCTGGTTGCTGGGTGGGCGTGGCTATGGGGGCGTGGCCTAGTCAGCTTATTGCACCTTGGGGGGGGGGCTTTTCACTCTCCCCAGGCTTCGGAGACTTTCCTGGAGCCTCCGGGAGGGCAAAAACAACCTCCCCAAGGCTTCGGAGGCCCTTCGGAGGCTGGAAAAAGGCCCACTTCCAGACTTCCGGTACTTCTGGTAGGCCTGTTGTTCGGCCTTCCCAGGCTCTGGAGGCTTTCCTCGAGCCTCCAGGAGGGCAAAATCATCCTCTCCCGGACTCCGAAGGCCCTCTGGAGTCCAGAAACAGGGCCATTACTGGACTTCCGGAACTTCTGGGACTCCCGTTATTTGCCTTCCCAGAGCCTCCGCGTGGGGCCTATATTTACCTGGCATCCAAAACGGGTTGTGTGGAGACTCCTGGGAGGGGAGGGGCAGGGTGGGCGGGATCAGCCAGTCCTTTCAGCTACCGGTTCGGCGAACCAGTTTAACATCCAGTTTACCAAAACCAGTCTGAACCAGCTGAATCCCACCCCTGGCCGCTAAGATATATATTGGCATTGTAAATGTAGCGATGCCAGCTGATCCTGAAATGATGAATGATCTCACACAGTGGCCTCGTACACATATTAAACAGGAGATGAGCGTTGAGGCCAGACACATTTGGGCCTTGGATTTGATCTCTCCTGCCTATCAACACCCACAGGAGTTGGCCACAGAGAAAGGAGAAGAATTTGTGTTTCCCACTCCTAATCTCTTCAGGTAATCCAAAAGGATAGTATGGTCATTGAAAGCTGTTGAGAAATGAGGAAGAAGAACTAAAACATATGAAGAACGGTTGCAGGAACTGGGTATGTCTAGCTTAAGCGAAAGAAGGACTAGGGGAGACATGATAGCAGTGTCCCAATATCTCAGGGGTTGCCACAAAGAAGAGGGAGTCAAACTATTCTCCAAGGCACCTAAGGGTAGAACAAGAAGCAATGGGTGGAAACTAATCAAGGAGAGAAGCAACTTAGAACTGAGGAGAAACTTCCTGACAGTTAGAACAATTAATCAGTGGAACAGCTTGCCTCCAGAAGTTGTGAATGCCCCAACACTGGAAGTCTTTAAGAAGATGTTGGATAGCCATCTGTCTGAAACGGTATACGGTTTCCTGCCTAGGCAGGGGGTGGACTAGAAGACCTCCAAGGTCCCATCCAACTCTGCTATTGTATTGTATTGTATTGTATTGTATTGTATTGTATTGTATTGTATTGTATTGTATTGTATTGTATTGTATTGTATTAACAGAATACTCACACCACCTCCATCCTAGCTCAACTAGAGGTCATCCACAAACATGGCCAACACTGCCTTTGAGTTATAAACTGCTTTGAAACTTAACTGAAACAGTGGTGGGATTCATTTTTTTTACTAATGGTTCTGTGGGCGTGGCTTGGCGGGCACGGTCAGGTTGTCATGTGACTGGGTGGGTGTGCCAAATTTAGCAGTCCATTTCGCCACTTTAGCAGTTCATTAAACAATACACAGAAGCCCCCTTTTCTATTCTTCTTTTTAATGCTCTAGGCAAACGTTTTTGCTCTAGGTGTGTTTGTTTGTTTTTTACTAGTGGGGGAGAGGTTGGCAATGCCTAGGGATTTCTGGAAATTTCTCTTCTGTGTTAGAGGCAACAAAATAACCAAGATGATATAAGGCAGTGATGGATAAGCTTTTTCTTGTTGCGTGCCGAAAGCGTGCACATACCCAGAATGCAATGCAAAGCGTGCACATACCCAGAATGCAATGTACGCGCAATCCCCCATGCTCCCTCGCTCCCCTGTGCATGCACTCATGCCCCCCATGGCCCGTTTTGGGTCTTGCAGGTCTCCCTGAAGCCTCCTGGGACCAAAAATGGGACATGGGGGGAATGCTGCCTTCCCCCCACTCCCTGCCTGTATGCACCCCGCCCCTCATGAATGCAAGGCAGAAACCCAAACATCAACTGGCTGGCGGGAGGTGTGCGTGCATGCACGGTGGAGCAGAGTTGGGGCGACGGCTTATGTGCCCACAGAGAGGGCTCCGCATGCCACCTGTGGCACCTGTGCCATAGGTTCGCCATCATGGATATAAGGTCTCCTGCTGAAGCAGGGAGTTGGACTACATGACCTCGGAAGTCCCTTCCAGCCCTGGATTGCTGTGCTGTTTCAAAGCATCCTCTGAAGCTGTGTCTAGTGCCAGAGTTTGTGGCCTTTCCTTCCACGCCTGCACCGCCTCCCCACTCTCCGTTTTCAGTCTATCAAGCCTCTCTGCACTTACCTGGAAGCCAAAATGGGATGCGTGGGGACTCCTGGAAAGGGTGGGGTGGGGTCAGTCAGAGGTGGTATTTGCCGGTTCTCTGAACTGGCTAAAATTTCGGCTACCAGTTTGTCCAAATCGGTCAGAACCAGCTGAATACCACCTCTGAACTGAAATGGGTCCAGACAACCCATTTCCTCCACTGCCTTTTGAGGCTTCTTAACAATCTTCCCTAGTAAGTGGGAAATGGGATAAAAGTTGTCCAGAACTATTGAGTCCAGCATTAATTGTGTTCATCGTATAGTGAGGATATCTCTACAAGAACCAACACAGGACTTCTTCCCGTGGCTTCATTTAAGTGGGGAACGTCGGAAGGGAGATGATGGAACCCCACAAGGAAGTGCCTACTAGGTTGCAAAGCAACTGAGAAGGAGGAAGAAGTGAAATGGTTTCCTTGGAGAAGTAAAGTAGAAAGCATGACAACAGCTCTGGGCGTCGGCAGGAGAGGGCAGTGGGTCAGCTGCAGCCCGGATGAGTCAAAGAACTGAGGGGAGCCTCCCATGTGTTGCACCCCCATCCCCGCGGGTGGCAGCCCAGGCCGTGCCTGGTCAGAGAGCCGCACGAAGTGAAATTGGAGGCACCCCATTGGCAGAGGCTCTATGTGAACGACAAGAGGAGGAGACTGGCTATCCCCTAGCCAGCTCTCGGAGGAAGGAGGCAGGGATGCTGGCCTGGGGCTTGCTTCCCTTACTGCTTGCTGCCGCCCCTGCAGAATGGAGTGTTGGAAGCCAGGCCGGTCCCGGCCGCCCACCCGCCCACCTGCTCGGTTGCTACTTTCCCAGCTGGCTGACCAGGTGGGGCCTGGGCTGCAGCTGGCAGGGAGAGGGGTGGAACAAAGTGGGGCCTCCGAAAGGCCAATTGCAGCTGGCAATGGGGCGCAAAGGAGTAGCTACGCAGCAAAGCTGGGAGTGTCCCCAGGTCGGTGGGATAATGGGGAGGTTGTGTGGGGCTGGAGGCGGCTGGGAGGCAGGGGTCAAGGCACCTGCAACATGGTGTTAGCATCATTGCCACTACTATGTGCAAGAGTTGTGTGCAATCCAACCCTTGCACACAACCCAGAAGGCATGAGCTTTGAGTGGCACCAATGCATTATTTTAAGAGAAGCATCAGAAACCAGATGACGGCTTTAAAATGTCAAGCCTGAGATGCTGTCAAGAACTGGCTTGTCTATAAAAACTGCATTAAAACAATTAGACAATGTTAGACTTCATTCCTAAAGACTTCATAAACTTGATCTCCCAATGTCAACATATGCTTGTTTGCTTTCCAGTATGATAAAATAGCTCTTCCTTCCTCATCCTGCCACTTGGAACTCTGACCTAGATACACTAATGGCACAATTGGCTTAAAAAAATAAATAGATGAGGTTACCCGGAATCTGGATATAGGTCTGTCTGCAAAACCCATCTCCCAACCACCACAAATAAGCATCAAACAGGCACCTTTATAAATATGAGAAGGCCAGAAGTCAAGATACATTTGTCACAGTCTTTGCAATGTCCTCAATCTTTTGAATCCTTGAAAAGTACCACAGGGAAGAGGGTATCAATTTATTCTCCAAAGCATCCAAGAGCAGGACAAGAAGCACTGGGTGGAAGCTCATCAGAGGGAGATTCAATCTGAAAATAAGGAGGAATAACTGACAATGAGAACGATTAATCAATGGAACAGCTTTCCTCCTGGAGTTATGGGTCCTCCATCACTGGAGATTTTTAACAAAAGATTGAACAACCCTTTGTCTGGGATGGTGTAAGGATTCCTGCCTTTGGCAGAGGATTGGACTAGAAGACCTCCAAGGTCCTTTCCAACCCTACGATTCTATGAATATGTGTTGAAGGACAGGTCCTGTCATCTCCAGCCAGTTCTTCAGTCTGTGATGTCTTCATCTGCTAGCCAAAGAGAAACTACCCAGCAGCTGCCAAAAAAGCCAACACAGTTCTAGGCTGCATCAACAGAGGGATAGAATAAAGATCACATGAAGTGTTAATACCACTTTATAATGCCTTGGTAAGGCCACACTTGGAATACTGCATTCAGTTCTGGTCGCCACGATGTAAAAAAGATGTGGAGACTCTAGAAAGAGTGCAGAGAAGAGCAACAAAGATGATTAGGTGACTGGAGACTAAAACACATGAAGAACGGTTACAGGAACTGGGTATGTCTAGTTTAATAGAAAGAAGGACTAGGGGAGACATGACAGCATTGTTCCAATATTTCAGGGGTTGCCACAAAGAAGAGGGAGTCAAACTATTTTCCAAGGCACCTGAGGGTAGAACAAGAAGCAATGGGTGGAAACTAATCAAGGAGAGAAGCAACTTAGAACTGAGGAGAAATTTCCTGACAGTTAGAACAATTAATCAGTGGAACAGCTTGCCTCCAGAAGTTGTGAATGCTCCAACACTGGAAGTCTTTAAGAAGATGTTGGATAGCCATTTGTCTGAAACGGTATAGGGTTTTCTGCCTAGGCAGGGGGTTGGACTAGAAGACCTCCAAGGTCCCTTCCAACTCTGCTATTGTATTGTATTGTATTGTATTGTATTACACTGTTTTCCTGAAAATAAGACCTCCCCAGATAATAAGCACAATTGGGCTTTTGAGCGTATGCCTCAAATAAGCCCTCCCCTGAAAATACGCCCTCCTCCAAAACATTGCAACATAGCAACAGCCATGAGGTGACCACGCTCACTGCCTCCTGCACCTCAAAAATAATAGGACTTCCCGAAAATAAGGCTTATTTCACTTATTTCAGGGATCAAAAGAAAGTAACACCTGTCTTATTTTCGGGGAAACACGGTAGTAAGTCCACGCTTAGAAAGCTTAGAGATTACAGCAAATGAAGACAAATATAAGTCTCCCAGGATAATGTTGCAAGGCACAATCTGGGATAGTCACTGGGATTGGAGGGTTTTTCTTCTGAGTTTTCGGACTCGTGCTGGAGCCCATCTTCAGGAAACCTCTTTCTTTGCTAGAGAGAGGTCTCCTGAAGATGCGTTCCAGCACAAGTCCGATAGCTCAGAAGATAAAACCTCTGGTCCCAGTGACCGACCCAGATTGGACCCTGCGTAGTGCAAGTTTTAGGATGAGCTTGGCTAATTATTGGAATAGTCGGCAATAGCACCTATTGTACATTGAGATGTTGGGGTGGAGGCAGTGAGGAAATAGAATATAAATAGATTAAACAAATGAGCAAACAATAATGTTTCTGGAGTAGACCTTGTGCAATATTATGTTCCACCTTCCCAGCTTTAAATATACAGAAGAGACACAATTAGAGAAGAAGTTATTACTAACATGTTTTCCATCATCTCTGAATCGCCTAAGTGACAGAACAAAAGAAAAATATTCTACTATTTCCTACTGAGAATTTTTGACATTTCTCTCCCTCGGTTGGCAGAAGAAATAAGCAAACAACAACAACCACGACAACAATGCAGCGGTGTGGGAGGACAGTTCGCAATTCTCATAGTGTCCACTGCAGATAAGACTGCTTCTTTTCAAAAGCTACTTTCCCCTTCTACGTTCTCATATTGGATAGAATAGAATAGAATTCTTTATTGGCCAAGTGTGATTGGACACACAAGGAATTTGTCTTTGGTGCATATGCTCTCAGTGTACATAAAGGAAAATAAAATAGAATACATTCATCAAGAGTCATAAGACACAACACTTAGTGATAGTCATAAGGTAAAGGTGAAGGTTCCCCTCACACATATATGCTAGTTGTTCTCAACTCTAGGGGGTGGTGCTTATCTCCGTTTCAAAGCCAAAGAGCCAGCGTTATCCAAAGATGTCTCCGTGGTCATGTGGCTGGCATGACTAAACGCCGAAGGCGCATGGAATGCTGTTTCCTTCCCACCAAGGTGGCCCCTATTTTTCTACTTGCATTTTTATATGCTTTCAAACTTCTAGGTTGGCAGAAGCTGGGACACGTAACGGGAGCTCACTCCGTTATGTGGCACTAGGGATTCGAACTGCCGACTTGTTGACCTTTCTGATCGACAAGCTCAACGTCTTAGCCACTGAGCCACAGCATCCCATAGTGATAGTCATGGGTTACTATAAGCAATGAAATCATGCTAGGAAACAAATAAAACAATATAAATTTTAAAAGATACGAGCAACATGGTTATAGTCATAAGTTGGAAGAGATAGGAAGGATGAGAATAATAATAATAATACAGTCTTAGTAAATAATTTGATAGTGTTGAATTAGTTGTTTAGCAGGGTGATGGCATTTGGGGGAAAAACTGTCCTTGTGTCGAGTTGTTCTGGTGTGCAGTGTTCATTGTTGGTGCTCAACCCTTCATTGTTGGTTCAGTGGAAACAGAATGACAGGCCTAAAGAGAAACCCAGAAATTGAATTTCTTGAATCCTAGTCCAAAACCAGGGTTTCTCTTGCCCAACCTAGTTTGTGAGTACTGACCTTCTGCCCTCACAGCCTTACTGGATGAAAAAGGCCTCCATTCGATAGTTTACCCAGTAAATAACATTGATCTGTCCCTGGCTAAGTATCATGACTCAATATCTCTTTCATTTATTTGCCGTGATCAGGAAAGTCCCAACTCAAAAGGGAGTTGTTACTTTCCCCTTAGCAAGATATTGGCAGCATATCCAATTTCTCTTGATTTTCATAAATGTGTTGATCCACCAATTTCAACCCAAGGCTTCAGCTGTGCTATGAGTGGTGATGTTGCTAATGATGATCATCATCCTATAAATATCTCCATGGGCTTTATTTATTTGGTCATGATGACATTAACCAAGTTACCTTCCTTGATGCAATGGTAGAGAAATCCCTTAAAATCGAGGCCTAGGCATTAAATATGGTGTCAGAACTGCCACCTCACTGCCAGTCTGCCACAAACCTTGGGGGGCAGGGAAGCTGGAGGGGAGGCTGAAGGCCTGGGGGAAAGTGAACTGTGAAACTGAACTGTGAGAAGATAGAATAGAATAGAATAGAATAGAATAGGAGAGAGAGAGAGAGAGATTTCAGGAACTATTATTACTGAAGAAGAGAAGAGAAGAGAAGAGAAGAGAAGAGAAGAGAAGAGAAAAGAGAGATTTCAGGAACTATTATTACTGAAGAAAAGGAGAGAAGAGAAGAGAGAGAGAGATTTCAGGACGTATTATTACTGAAGAAGAGAAGAGAAGAGAAGAGAAGAGAAGAGAGAGAGTGTGTGTGAGCACTGAAGAATAGAAGCGAAGAGAAGAGAGAGAGTGAGAGAGGGTGTGTGAGAGAGATTTCAAGAATTATTATTACTGAAGAATAGAAGAGAAGAGAACAGAAGAGAGAGAGAGAAAGAGAATGTGTGTGAGAAATTTCAGGAACTATTATTACTGAAGAATAGAAGAGGATATATATATATATATATATATATATATATATATATATATATATATATATATATATATATATATATATATATATATATATATATATATATATATATATATATATATATATATATATATATATATATATATATATATATATATATATATATATATATATATATATATATATATATATATATATATATATATATATATATATATATATATATATATTTGTTTGTTTTCGTAGATTTTCACGAGTGTAGGTATGCTGGTTTTGTTGTATTTGGGTCTTTTCCCGTGTAAGGTTGAGATTGTCTTTGCAACGTTTCGGCAGGATCTCACCTGCCATCTTCAAGCTGTGGGCTTAAAATATATATATATAATGTGTTGTATTTGTACTGATAAATAAATAAAGGGAGACTAGTATAGATCTATTTCGAGCTAATTAGCTCTCATCAGCTAGCCATACCCTTACTGGGATTTGAACCTGGGCTGTATTATATCTTAGGCAAGAGTCTTAGCCACTAAGCCACAGGCTCGCCTCCTTATCAGTTGAGCCAGGGAAATAGGTATGTATTTGTGTTACAACCCCTGGTATGCCTAAATATGGGAGGAAGGTCACCACTCCCTCTTTCTGTCCTTCGGCTCATCACAGAAGACCATGCAGGCAGAAAACCATATTTTTATTTTTAATGTTGCCTTTTTTATATTTGTGTTGTATTTGTACTGATAAATAAATAAAGGGAGAGAAGTATAGATCTATTTCGAGCTAATTAGCTCTCATCAGCTAGCCATACCCTTACTGGGATTTGAACCTGGGCTGTATTATATCTTAGGCAGGAGTCTTAGCCACTAAGCCTATTTCCCTGGCTCGTATATGTACGTCTTTGGTTGTTCGGGTTTTTTCCTGCGTAGAATTGGAAGTATCTTCATGACATTTCGATGAAGTCTCATTCATCATCTTCAGGTTGGTGCTTCCGGCTTGGTGCTTCCAGGAGCAATGTGAGGTCTCAGCCGATTCCTCTTTTTAACTGCCAGTGGGGGTTTGAGCTGATTGGGTGGGAGCTTGGCTGCATTCTGAGTGGGAGGAGATGCAGAATGTGTTAATTAAGAGTTGGAAGGGACCTTGGAGATCTTCTAGTCCAACTCCCTGCTTAGGCAGGAGAACCTATACCATTTCAGATAGCATAGACCCGTGATGGCGAACCTATGGCACGCGTGTCACAAGTGGCACGCGGAGCCATTTGTCAGGGCACGCAAGGCGCTGCCCTGTCAGCTGGCCAGGGCGCATGCGCGCGCTGGCCAGCTGAGTTCACCTTTTTAAAAGCTATTTTTCGCCTTCCCCAGGCTCCAGAGGCTTTATTAGGAGCCTGGGGAGGGTGAAAAGAGCCCCCCCGCCCCCCCCGGAGGCTTCAGGGGCCATCCCTGAAGCCTTCGGAACGCTTAAAACCACCCTCCGAGCAACCCGGAAGTCACTTCCGGTTTGCTCGGAGGGTGGTTTTAAGCACTCCGAAGGTTTCAGGGAAGCCTCTGGACAGTCCATGAAGCCTCCGGAGGGCCTCCGGGGGGTCGGGGGAGGCTCTTTTCGCCCTCCCCAGGCTGCTATAAAGCCCCTGGAGCATAGGGAGGGCAAAAAAAACATGTAAAAATGGGGGGGTCACGCGTTTTGCACGCATGCGCACTGGGGGGTGGCGCATTGCATTAAGGGTGCGGCACGCCCGCACTCGCCCCCCCTGCGCTCCCCCCACTTGTGGCACGCGAGCCAAAAAAGGTTCGCCATCACTGGCATAGACTGTCTAGACCAGCGATGGCGAACCTTTTTTGGCTCGCGTGCCACAAGTAGGGGAGCGCAGGGGGGTCGTGTGCAGGTGTGCCGCACCCACAATGCAATACGTGGCCCCGTGCGCATGCACGCATAATAGGCGCGACCCCCATTTTTACATGCTTTTTTCACCCTCCCCAGGCTCCAGAGGCTTTATAGGAGCCTGGGGAGGGCGAAAAGAGCCTCCCCCGCCCTCCCGGATGCCCTCCGGAGGCTTCAGTGACCGTCCGGAGGCTTCCCTGAAGCCTTCGGAACGCTTAAAACAACCCTCCGAGCAAACCGGAAGTGACTTCGCGTGCCCTGACAAATGGCTCTGCGTGCCACCTGTGGCATGCGTGCCATAGGTTCGCCATCACTGGTCTAGACTCTTCTTAAAACATCAAGTGATGGAGTGCCCACGATTTCTGGAGGTAAGTTGTTCCACTGGTTAATTGTTCTGTCAGGAAATTTCTTCATAGTTTTAGGTTGCTTCTCTCCTTGATTAGTTTCCACCCATTGCTTCTTGTTCTACCCTCAGGTGCCTTGGAGAATAGTTTGACTCCCTCTTCTTTGTGGCAATCCCTGAGATATTGGAAGACTGCTATCATGTCTCCCCTAGTCCTTCTTTCTCTTAAGCTAGACATACCCAGTTCCTGCAACCGTTCTTCATGTGTTTTAGTCTCCAGTCCCCTAATCCTCTGTATTGCTCTTCTCTGCACTTTTTCTGGAGTCTCCACATCTTTTTTACATCGTGGCAACCAAAACTGGATGCAGCATTCCCAGTGTGGCCTTACCAGACGTGGTTGGACTTAGTCTGCTTGTGGCTATGTAGAGATTCTCTTTTAACACTGCTCCCAGGGTCTGCCACTCCTTCTCCTACAGGTTGCTTGCCAAATCATGGAAAGTTTTACATTGCATTACCCAATGACTTGCCTATAATAGTACCTCTCATTCTCACTGGCTGTTCAACCCACTCCAGGTTGAAAGCATTTTAAACCGTTCCTTGAGCAAGAGCAAGTTGGCTAATTGAAGAGAGTTATTGAGAAAATGAGAAACACCGCATGTAATCTAAAGATGAAAATAGCACACTTGGGGAATAACCTGAACAGCATTCAAATCTACATACTTTTCCTCCTTGAAGAGTTTCATGGGCATGGCCAGATTAGCTCAAATCAATCAAGGGTTCGGTGATATCTTTAAGATTAACATACCCCAAAACCCTTCCTGCCATCCAAATGATTCCTTCACTACGCACAATATAATCTCCTTAAATATGTTTGCATTTGCTGTAATAGAAGACATGTAAATTACACATAACTTTATTTATTTTCATTAACAGTATTTTCAATAGCAGTTCTCTTAAAAATTGTTGGAAGAAATGTCCTTCTGGGTTCAGCTCCAAGTGGGGAAAAAGACACTGGAGACATGGAGGCTGCTTGGAAAGATGGTTTTAATGGTGGACAGGACCACATGGTTTGAGGTCCTGAACAGAAAAAGGGGACCACATGCTTCAAGGTGTTGAGTGAAGAAGACAAAAAGAAAAGAAAAGAAGGGGCTTGCTGGGTTTTCTAGACTCTGTTTGGCCCCACATATCTGTTTCCTGTTCCTGTGTAAGAAATGTATTCTGATTGGTTGTCAGACTCCCATGGGCCCATGCAGGGGCTACTCTCTAGGCTGTGTTTTGAGTCCAAGTTTGGTTGAGTTCCCAGATGCCATGTGGTGAGTTTCTGTAGAAGGCTAATCCTACCTTTATTATCTAGAGTAGACTAGCTCAGGCTTTAATGGCTCATTGACAAAGGGGGGGGGGGGGAGGGCAGGAAACTGCAGGGAGCTACTTTGTCTTTAAAAACATGTTTCTCCCTTTTCACATCCAGGGAAATATAACATTCTGCCTTCTTAATATTTCCCAGGATATTTCAGTTTTCTAGCAGAGGGGTGGGTTTTAACTTCCTACAAGGCCATCCCACTGTGGCTTATGAAAAATTCTAAAACCATTAGAAAAGAAAGATGAGTTAACACTCCCCCCACACACACACCAGGATAAAAATAGAAGAAACCAAGTAAACACACTAACAAAGCCAGATGCAAGGAAATGATCAGTTAAACCAATGGCCCCCAACCTTTCTGGCTCCATGAACTGACACCGGCAGCATCAACAGGTGTGTGTGTGTGTGTGTGTAGGTGTGTAGGTGGAGGGGAAAGGAAAGTTTTGCATGTGCACCTACCGCTTGTGTAAATGGAACTTCACACTCTTGCCTGTCACTTGCATGGACCAGTACCTGTCTGTGCACTGGGGCTTGGGGGGGTTAACTCTTGAGTTAAATGATAATCTATTGAAAAAGGAACTAATGGCTGATGGGAGGAGGGGACCTAAAAATTGTTTTAAGAGGTGCCTATATACATCATCAACAACCTCAGATAGGCAGATGATACCACTCTAATGGCAGAAAGTGAAGAGGAACTAAAGAGCCTCTTGATGCAGGTGAAAGAGGAGAGTGCAAAAGTTTGAAACTCAACATTAAGAAAATTAAGATAATGGCATCCTGCCCTCTCAATTCCTGGCAAATAGATGGGGAAGAAGTGAAAGTAGTTACAGATTTTATTTTCCTGTGCTCCAAGATGACAATAGATGGGGACTTCAGCCAATAAATTAAGAGACTCTTGCTCCTGGGGAGGAAAGCTATGGCAAAATCTAGGCACATACTAAAAAGCAGAGACACCACCCTGCCAACAAAAGTGCGTATAGTCAAGGCTATTGTTTTCCCAGTTGCAATGTATGTCTGTGGAAGTTGGACCATAAGAAAGGCTGAGCGTCAAAGAATGTAGGCCTTTGAACTATGGTGCTGGAGAAGACTCCTGCGAGTCCCTTGGACTGCAAGGTGATCAAAGTGGTCAGTCCTAGAGGAGATCAACTCTGACTGCTCTTTAGAAGGCCAGATCCTGAAGATGAAACTCAAATACTTTGGTCACCTAATGAGAAGGAAGGACTCACTGGAGAAGAGCCTCATGCTGGGAAAGACTGAGGGCAAAAGAAGAAGGGGACGACAGAGAATGAGGTGGCTGGATGGAGTCACGGAAGCAGTCGGTGTGAGCTTAAATGGACTCCATGGAATGATAGAGGACAGGAAGGCCTGTAGGAATGTTGTCCATGGGGTCGCAATGGGTCGGACACGACTTCGTGACTAACAACAGCAAACACATCATCATTAGATCCTGATTGTTGGGCAGCGATATGATTCCACAGGACTGGAACCACCACAGAAAAGGTCTTGCTTCATTAACTAGCATTTTGCAGCTATAGCTTTCTTTACAGACCTTAATATGCCTGGGAGGATGGCATCAATGGAGGGCTTCTTTAAGTGAGAGCTACTTTGGTATAGGGGTTGAGGAAAACCAGGAGATTGTGAGTTCTAGTCTTCCCTTTGTCCCAGAAGCTGACTGGGTAACCTTGGGCCAGCTATTTTCAACTATGTACCACAAAAAGTTATTGTGGAGAAAATGGGAAGAGCTAGCAATATGTATACCATTGTCAGTTGTAAAAAGTAAAAGTGAGACAGAGACGGTCCTAATCTGTAATTAATATTTGTATTTCTAGAATATGCAAATAATCCACTGAAAAAGAAATGCATCAAGTCTACTGAATCAGTGGTTGATACCTTGGCCGTGTCAATATGACCACCTCTGTCAATATACATCTATTCAGGTATAGATACATGGCGGGCAAAGAAGCCAACTGAGAAGTTCTGCATCGTATTATCACAACACAAGCTCTGACCTTTAGGAACTTTCCTGTAACATCATGGCATGAGTAAATGACATCACAACAGATGTTTTGGTACCTTGTCATCCATTCCTATGGCTAAGAACAGAAGCCTATGCATCTGTGAAACTCAAACTTATTTTTTTCTGGCTATTTTACAGACACTCCTAAGAAAGCCCATGCTACACACCCAGTTTTATTTTTACCCTTGCCTTCTCAACAGATTGGAATGTCTTGGGAGGGATGGACGAGAAAATATGATAGATATTTAGATCTTGAAGTGGACTTCAAGAGAATGAAGAACAACAGAGCCTGACATTTTCCTCATGCCAGATCAATCTTTTATATTCCAGAAGAATCCTTCTACGTGATCCTGAGAAGATGCTTTGAACCAAGCGAGAAACAACTCCGATTCTATTCTCATGTGGCTGGGCATGATGGGTGTTGCAATCCAAAGCCCCAGGGAGGAGAAGGCAAGAAGGGATGACATTAAGGGTGTGATTTGATGTCATGTATGACTATTGTATCTATTTTACTTAGCATAATACAAAAGTCACAGTGCATTCAGAAAACAAAAATAGAAGACATAATATTAACTCTTTGAACTTTGGGAGAACAAGAATATCTTGAACAGATGTTTGAAGGACAGCCTTTTAAATACTTTAATAATATATGCGGGGAATATCTGTTAGAGCAGGTATACGTGGACTACAACTCCCAGAATTTCTGGAAATTCATGTTGGTTAAAGAATTCTGGGAGTTGAAGTCCACAGATCTTAAAAGTTAACAAAGTTGAAAAACACTGTTCTACAGCCTGGGTATTAATACAGTTTTCCTACGTTATAAAAGAAAAAGACATCAGGAAAAATTGAAGCAGAATTTCAGAGAAATATGGTAACCTCTGGACATACCTACAGGTAAGCAGATAGCCATTTCCCATACTTTATGAGTAAAACACAGCATTTTTAATAGCACAGATTTCTTTATAACAAAGATTTATATGCTGCCATTCATAAGTATATCTAGACAGTTTACAATGGGTGGGTTCCTGCCAGTTCTAACCTCCTCTATAGAAGAGGTTCCGCAAATCTACAGTGCCATTTAGAACCGGTTCCAGCTCCCTCCCCCTGCCCGTCCGCACATCATCAAGATGAAGAGCGAGAGGAGGAATTCTGGGAGTTGAAGTCCACAAGTCTTAAAGCTGCCAAGTTTGAACACCCCTGGGGTTTTTTTTTCTAAAGGGTTAGGGGTGCAAGGGTCTTGTAACTTGACAGCTTTAAGACTTGCGTGTTTCAATGCCAGAGTTTCTGAGCCAACATTTTGGTTGCTAAGCACGAGCGTTGTTAAGTGAGTTTCACCACATTTTACAAGTTGGCCATGCCCACCCAGTCACATGGCTGGCAAGCCACTGCCACCTGGTCACATGGCTGGCAAGCTACTCCCATAAAGCAGGCCACACCTACAGAAGAGGTTCTAAATATTTTGAAACCCACTACTAGTTTACAAATATCCATATATAATAAAAATAATTTTAAAATGGTTATAAATACTTTGGGTTTGAGTAAAAAGTAATGCTTTAAGTGTAACAATTGGGACCAGGATCTTGGTCGTTAAATGAAGTGGTCGCTAAGTAAAACCACAACTGTGCTTATGAACTCACATCAGCTTTCCTTTCCTTTACAGGCCAATGAAGTAAATACAAATGTTACTTCGTATTAAACATGTTAAACTAAAGTTACTTTTTCATCACTGTCGTAATTGTGAATGGTCACTAAACAAGGCAATCACTATAGAAGAACTACCTGTAATGCTTTAATGAGTGGCATTTAAAGCTTCTGAGACAGAGCTAACTTTAGCTCGCAATTGCAAATTCTTCTACCCAAAAATGAAAATGGGCAGTGGATGTTAAATGTGTAGTTGTGTAGAAGAAAAAGAATTGAGTACCGTGTGACCTAGCCGTCCTCATAAACACAGCAACATTCAATACCTTTCTCCAAGAAGTGTTTAATATGTTTACTTAGTGATAAGATGTCTCTAACAAGTTATTGATAGGTCTACAACTGTGAGGCAAATCAGCATTTTGTTGAGTATAACTTTATATCAAAAAGATTAGCAGAATTTTTTTAAAAAAGTTTCCACTATGAGACTGTCACATACAGCCTCACATATTATGAATGATTCTTTTACCTGTCATCCACAGAGTCTTTTCGGCAAAAGAATTGAACCACACCCAGTCTTGAAAAGAGACATATGTGTCCTGTTTTAAAATAGTATATATTAAAATTTCCAACATTTAAAACACAAAACACAAATGTACACCTATAGCAGCTTTTCCATATCGGTATCAATCTCTTTCGTAACAATCCTATTTACAAAAATTACAACTCTGTATCACTATCCTAAATTATATCCTTATTTAAATTATAATAACATCCACTTACACATCAATATATATTTCTTGTAAGTTTTGCATTCTCTATATTATACTTTTACACCGTATACCTTAAGTTTTACATTTGCTCTCAAGCCAGGAGTACCATCTATTCTAAATTTGATAGTACTTGGTTTCTTCCCTCTCCTTCACTTCCATATCTATCCATTTCTGCGCATTCATGCATTTTCCTTTTTATAACTGGATCTGGAGGAGTATCTGTTTGTTTCCAGTTCTGTGTTAACACAATTCTACTTGTGGTTAATATATGCAATGTTATGTATTGTAGTTTTTCCCTCATTTTCCCATCAAAAATACCCAGGAGAAACAATTCCGGCCTCAACTCTATCCTCTATCCAACTCTATCAGTTACGCCTTCCAATCACTTCCTTATCTTACGCCAATATTTTCTAACCTTGGGCAATGAAAATGGGCAGTGGATATTAAATATATGTGTAGTCGTGTAGAAGGAAAAAAATTGAGTACCCTGTGACCTAGTTGTCTTCAGATATCCAGCAACATTCAAGACCTTTCTCCAAGAAGTGTTTAATGTTTACTTATTGATAAGGTGTTTCTAACAAGTTACTGATAGGTCTACGCTCGTGAGGCAAATCAGCGTTTTGTTGAGTACAACTTTATATCAAAAAGATTAGCAGAATTTTTAAAAAAAGTTTCTGCCGTGAGACTGTGCATGTGCATGGACACATCTTTTCTTTCTTTTTTTATTTTTTTTATTTTAAACACTTAAACACATTGAGAAAACATACACAAAACTTACAGATAACATCGGAACTACACGCTCCTTCTTACAGCAGATATCTATAATATTTACAAATATTATTTCCCTCTCAATACATTCTAATTTTACACTTATAATCCTTTTATTTCTTACTCTTTTGCTTAACAGTCTATTTTTGCTCATTCACACCAGACAGTCTTTGTTACTCTTCTATTACATATCTTTTTCTACTTTCGTAAATCCTACTTTTCCTACATTCTTATCACTGTTTTCTACTTCTTCTATAATAAAAATTGCATTTCCCAAATTCTTATTTCCTATTTCTATCATCTAACCATTTATACAATTTTTCTCAAATTAAATAGTACTCTGTTTCCTCCTTTCCCTGGATTTTCTTGGTCAATTTATCCATCTCTGCGCATTCTAAGATCTTCCGTATTATCTCATCTCCGTTTGGTACTGTGTTGATCTTCCATTTCTGTGCATATGCTATACTGGCCGCTGTAATGATATGTAGAATTAGGTATAGAGTCTCTTTACTGTATTTTGTTGTGGTTAAACCTAATAAAAATGTCTCTGGTTTCCAATCTATGTGGTTCCCTTTTATAACTTTCAACCAGTTTTTGATTTTAACCCAGAATTTTTGGGCCGCCTCACACGTCCACCATGTGCACACATCTTTTTTTACAAAGAGAAGTTCACAAAAGCAGCCTCACATGTTATGAATGATTATTTTATTTGTCATCCACAGAGTCTTTTCGACAAGAGAATTGAACCACACCCAGACTTAGAAAAAGACATATATATCCTAAGTTGACGTCCACAATTATCATCTTCAGAGTTTGCCAAGATCATAGCAGAATAAGTATTTTTCCCTTCCCATCTTGTGATGTCAAAAGTATTTCACTCTTTCAACAAATTGCAACTTATGAGAAACAAACACAAATTGCCAAGCAGAAATAGGAAAGGGGGAAAGGAAAATATCTGAACATTATATGTTCTACAGAGGAATTATTGAGTCTGTCATCTATACTTCTATAACCATCTGGTTTGGCTCTGCAACCATACAAGACAGACACAGACTTCAACTGATAATTAGAACTGCAGAAAAAACAATTTTCTACCAACCTGCCTTCCATTGAGGACCTGTACACTGCACGAGTCAAAAAAGGGCTGTGAAAATATCTACAAACCCCTCACCTCCTGGACATAAATTATTTCAACTTCTACCCTCAAAACGACGCTATAGGGCACTGCATACCAGAACAACTAGACTACAAGGACAGTTTTTCCCCCAAATGCCATCACTCTGCTAAATAACTAATTCCCACAATACTGTCAAATTATTTACTAAAACTGTATTACTATTATTCTTCTCATTCTTCCTATTACCTATCTCTTCCCACATGACTATAGCTATATTGCTTGTATCTTTACAATTTATATTGTTTTTATTTGTATCCTAGTATGATTTGATTGCTTATAGTAACCTATAGCTATCACTAAATGTTCATATGATTCTTGATGAATGTATTTTATTTTTCTTTATGTACTCTGAGAGCATATGCACCAAAGGCAAATTCCTTGTGTGTCCAATTACACTTGGCCAATAAAGAATTCTATTCTATTCTATTTTGTTCTGTTCTGTTCTGTTCTATTCTATTCTATTCTATTCTATTCTATTCTATTCTATTCTATTCTATTTATTCTATTAAAAAAGAAAAGACACATAATGGTTTGGGGAAAAACACTGGTTAAGAAATTGCAATAGGGGATGACATAACAATGCACAAAATCTGGCAGAGATCAATGAGCATCAAACAAAGAGACATAAGAAATTCTTAGAGGCTGTAGAGAAGGGGAAAAAAGACCTCAAATGAGTCCTATTTCTCAAGGGGAAAAAAAGTAAGAATGGATTTTCAGCAAATTTCTCCCAGCAGCCTCCATCAGACAAGGAACAAATACAAATTAAAAGTACGGATGCAGGATATCTGGAGCAAAGAAGGACTAGTTAATACAGGCTGTGATGTGGCTGGCATAGTGATATCAAAGCGCATACTCAGCCACTCCCAGAAAAAAAATAACAGCCAAGTTGGGTCTAGGACAACTTCTGCAGCCAACTTGCTGTGGCTAACTTGCCTCAGCACAACTTGCTATGAGAATACTCAAAGCTGCACGAAACTTTCATTATTACTGGTGATCACATTTTCCATCGAGATTATTGTAATCCCTGTATTTCTGGATTTATTTTATTATTACCGGCCACGGTTCGGTTGAAATTAATGTAACTTTTGTATTTGTAAAATTGTCCCCCATCGAGTTTTCCCATGGTGAGTTTTGGCTATGGTGAGTTGTCCCATTCCGGGCCAGTCAGGTTGAATTTTTGCTGGCAATTATTGGATGAGACCTGATCTGCAGCAGCCTGAACAATTCAAGCACCAAATTTGTTTTTTTCACCATGTACATATGTATTCATCCAAAGTAGACTGTGTTGTTTCTTTGTGTCATATATGTAGGTGCATGCATCATTTTGTATTTACTTATTTACTTATGTTTATGTATGTATATTAGAGGTGGAGACCCTTTGAGAGCGGTATGCAATGAAATTTCATTTTAAGGTATGCCGATTACTGTACATTCAAAGTGACAATAAAGTTATTATTCTATTCTGTTCCGTTCCATTCTACTTTTTCCATGCTCTGCTTGTCCCAAAGGTGCTTTTTTCAAGAGGCAACCAGACTTTCTTGTTTATCTTTGAAGATGTTTTGCTTTTTATCCAAGAAGTTTCTCCAACTTTGACTTAAACTGAAGAAGCTTCTTGGATGAGAAGTGAAACGTTTTCAAAGAAATGTTTCCTTTGAATTTCAAGAAAATTCAGTTGCCTCTTGAAAAAAAGCACCTTTGGGACAACCATGACCTGGATGACTGAGAAGCTCCATAGACATTCTCTGCTTGGATTTTTTTTTTAAAAAAAACCTGGAAATCAACTTATTTAAATAGATTTCCCTAGCTAGATGGCACACGTGGTACAACAAAGCACATTGTCAGCAAAGAAAATAGCCCCTGGTGTTGTCAGCATACACAAAATAGAGGACAAGCTCAAATCAAACAAGGCTTGTAGATTCATCCAGTGTGAAATCAGTACAAATTTCTACTAGTCTTTTTAGCAATGAATGTAGCAGTGACGTGCGGTGAGGTTAATGGCTGGTGAGGCTGGTGACGTCATCAGGAAGGCGGGGAATGGGACCACGTGTGCTGGAGGCACACATTTCTGCCTCTGCCCTCCGCAGCTCCCGGGCGCGCATGGACGGAGGTAGCCACAGTGACACCGAGGCGATCCGGGCGGACGAAAGAGCAAGAGAGGCAGCCCAATCCTTGGTCGCTCGCCCGCTGGATCGGCTTGGCGCCATTCTGCCTACCTCCGTCCATGCGCGCCCGGGAGCTGCGGAGGGCGGAGGCAGAAATGTCGGCGTTTCCGGATGATGTCATCCGGGAGCGCCAACAACATTTCTGCCTCCGCCCTCCGCAGCTCCCAGGCGCGCATGGACGGAGGTAGCCACAGCGACACCGAGGCGATCCGGGCGGACGAAAGAGCGAGCGAGGCAGCCCGATCCTCGGTCGCTCGCCCGCCGGATCGGCTCGGCGCCATTCTGCCTACCTCCGTCCATGCGCGCCCGGGAGCTGCAGAGGGCGGATGCAGAAATGTCGGCGTTTCCGGATGACGAAGGCACAAAAGCGACTGTCGACTGTTGCTTTCGTGCCTTCATCATCTGGGAGCGCCGACAACATTTCTGCCTCCGCCCTCCGCAGCTCCCGGGTGCGCCCGGACGGATGTATAATATTATAATATATTATATATATATATATATATATATATATATATATATATGTGTGTGTGTGTGTGTGTGTGTGTGTGTGTGTGTGTGTGTGTGTGTGTGTTACGGTGAAAGACCGAATATTTCATTACATCGTTTTACATTCGGACCTTCACCGGTGAATGTCGACATTCACATAGTCGCTTGGTGTATGTCCGAAAATACCCTTATCCTCTCGACACCCTTACCCTAATCCCCTTAACCTAATACCTCGGCTCCTCGCTTCCTTTTAAGCGTCTTCTATTCGCGGAGTTTTTTTTTTTAAAACCTGCGATCCTTAAGAAGACGCTTAAAAGGAAGCGAGGAGCCGAGGTATTAGGGTAAGGTTGTTGAGAGGATAAGGGTAATCCTCTCGACACCCTTACCCTAATCCTCTTACCCTAATACCTCGGTTCCTCGCTTCCTTTTAAGCGTCTTCTATTCGCGGAGTTTTTTTTTTTAAAACCTGCGATCCTTAAGAAGACGCTTAAAAGGAAGCGAGGAGCCGAGGTATTAGGGTAAGGTTGTTGAGAGGATAAGGGTAATCCTCTCGACACCCTTACCCTAATCCTCTTACCCTAATACCTCGGCTCCTCGCTTCCTTTTAAGCATCTTCTATTCGCGGAGTTTTTTTTTTAAACCTGCGATCCTTAAGAAGACGCTTAAAAGGAAGCGAGGAGCCGAGGTATTAGGGTAAGGTTGTTGAGAGGATAAGGGTAATCCTCTCGACACCCTTACCCTAATCCCCTTAACCTAATACCTCGGCTCCTCGCTTCCTTTTAAGCGTCTTCTTAAGGATCGCAGGTTTAAAAAAAAAAAACCTCCGCGAATAGAAGACGCTTAAAAGGAAGCGAGGAGCCGAGGTATTAGGGTAAGGGTGTTGAGAGGATAAGGGTAATCCTCTCGACACCCTTACCCTAATCCTCTTACCCTAATACCTCGGCTCCTCGCTTCCTTTTAAGCGTCTTCTTAAGGATCGCAGGTTTTAAAAAAAAAACTCCGCGAATAGAAGACGCTTAAAAGGAAGCGAGGAGCCGAGGTATTAGGGTAAGAGGATTAGGGTAAGGGTGTCGAGAGGATTACCCTTATCCTCTCAACACCCTTACCCTAATACCTCGGCTCCTCGCTTCCTTTTAAGCGTCTTCTTAAGGATCGCAGGTTTTTTTAAAAAAAACTCCGCGAATAGAAGACGCTTAAAAGGAAGCGAGGAGCCGAGGTATTAGGTTAAGGGGATTAGGGTAAGGGTGTCGAGAGGATAAGGGTATTTTCGGACATACACCAAGCGACTATGTGAATGTCGACATTCACCGGTGAAGGTCCGAATGTAAAACGATGTAATGAAATATTCGGTCTTTCACCGGTGAATGTCGACATTCACCAGATTTCGGTCTTTCACCGTAACATATATAGTATATAATATTATATACTATTATTTCATGAAGAGAGGTGAGGCTCTGCCTCCCTTGCCTCCCCTGACCGCACGTCACTGGAATGTAGCTATGTTCACTTATGATGCAATTTAAGAAAAAGCCACAAGTATGGAAAACATTGGAAATTCAACTTTTTGCTCCCATCCAGTGCTAACGTCTCATCTGACTCGAGTTATAATTGTATAAATACTGACAACAAAAGTTGTACGGAGAAAATAGGAATTGTTTAATAGCACAAGGCACAAACACGTGGCTAATGAATTAATATAGTGCTATTCATTACAGAAGTGAAGTGCAAAGTTATTTACAAGGTTTTAGGTGTATACGCCCTTTTTTATATGTGTATCTAGCTGCAGTGATTGAGTCTAAATACTATGTATTCTAATAACTTTTAACTTAATTGTTGGCACTTAACTTCCAGTGGAAGTAGTCGAATCAATCATCACTGAGTTTAAAAATGCTTGAGATAAATATCTGTCAGACCTGTTGCTCTCAGCGACTCGGAGCTGCCATTCCACTGGTGGGGAGATCCGCGAATAGGGAGTTTCGTGCCTTGGACTGCTGCTGTGCCACGCTTGCTTCCCTGCCACGCCAAGAGTGTGAAGGACCTTTGGATCACTCCCCCCGCCCCCGGATCGTTGGCCGTGTCAGGGGAAGATTTCACCCTGAACTAATGAGGCTTAGACCGGCGGCTTTTCCAAACAGGCATATTCTTCAAGAAGCGAAAAATAAATAAAACCCGAAAATAAGTTCTAATTAAAAACAAACTTTTAATACAAAAATAACAAAATAGAAATAAAACAAATCTATCTAATTGTTACATTTTGGCAATAACAAATGTTGTCCGTCTTCTTGAAGACGAACAGAAGATCAAAAAGGGAAGAAGTCTCTGGAATGTGTGATGTATATAAACATGTTAAGCATGCACAATAAATCATTGTCAGATAAGAAACACTTCTCTACAGTATAACTTATAATAGAAGCTCAAGTAGACAAACAAAATAACGTAGTGACAGGCCATGAGCGTTATGTCGGTGGGGTCTCACAGCTGATAGGCGGCCAGACGCAGGCACAGTAACCCTGCAGTGACTTTCATACAGAGCGGCGCCAGCACATCATCGGAGTATATTAGGTGTATTGCGCACATATAGGAGAGGGCGGGGGACAGGAGGGTTTAAATGGTGGAGGGAAGTACGGAATTACAGGCTTGACTTCATTTCACTCGTGATTTACATTTTGTGATGATTAGAAGCACCAGAACAGACTTTAAAGGTTACTCTTAACACCTTTATGTTCTTCACCTGAACGGAACCTGACATATCATCCATCAAAAATTAATATAAAATAGTAAATAAATAAATTTAAAAGAAAAAAGAAAAAAAAAACCACTGAAAGGGCTGACTCGATGGACCTGGTCTTTTTCTGCTGTTTTGTTTTCTGTTTCCAGGCTTCTAATTAGGTAACTTAATTTTTTTATACTTTGCTTATAACTTTGCTGCCGGTTTCTTCCTCTCATGCTATTCTATCAGTGGTGGGCTTCAATTTATTTCACTACCGGTTCGCTTGTTGCGCATATTTGTGTGCTCGCACAATGCCTCTGCACATGCATCTGAAGCATCTCTGGGCGGGTGGGCGGAGCTTTCCACCACCACTGCTATCAGTTTGCCCGATCCAGGGAGAACCGGCAGAAACCCACCTGTATACAATACAATACAATAGCAGAGTTGGAAGGGACCTTGGAGGTCTTCTAGTCCAACCCCCTGCAGGGAACCCTATACCATTTCAGACAAATGGCTATCCAACATCTTCTTAAAGACTTCCAGTGTTGGGGCATTCACAACTTCTGGAGGCAAGCTGTTCCACTGATTAATTGTTCTAACTGTCAGGAAATTTCTCCTCAGTTCTAAGTTGCTTCTCTCCTTGATTAGTTTCCACCCATTGCTTCTTGTTCTACACTCAGGTGCCTTGGAGAATAGTTTGACTCCCTCTTCTTTGTGGCAACCCCTGAGATATTGGAACACTGCTATCATGTCTCCCCTAGTCCTTCTTTCTATTAAACTAGACATACCCAGTTCCTGCAACCGTTCTTCATATGTTTTAGTCTCCAGTCCCCTAATCATCTTTGTTGCTCTTCTCTGCACTATTTCTAGAATCTCCACATCTTTTCTACACCGTGACGACCAAAACTGAATGCAGTATTCCAAGTGTGGCCTTACCAAGGCATTATAAAGTGGTATTAACACTTCACGAGATCTTGATTCTATCCCTCTGTTGATGCAGCCTAGAACTGTGTTGGCTTTTTTGGCAGCTGCTGCACACTGCTGGCTCATATTTAGATGGTTGTCCACTAGGACTCCAAGATCCCTTTCACAGTTACTACTACTGAGCAAGGTACCATCTATACTGTACCTGTGCATTCCGTTTTTGTTGCCTAAATGTAGAACCTTACTCTTTTCACCATTGCATTTCATTTTATTAGATAGTGCCCAATGTTTAAGTTTGTCAAGATCCTTCTGTATCTTAAGCATATCTTCTGGAGTGTTGGCTATTCCCGCCAGCTTGGTGTCATTTGCAAATTTGATGAGTTCCCCACTATGTACACTCTTAGGAATGCTAATAGCAATATCACTTAGACTTATATTCTGCTTCACAGTGCTTTAAAGCCCCCTCTAAGCAGTTTACAGAGTAATAGCCTCTCTTAATGCCTTTTACTCTGCCACAGCTTAGTGCCGGACTTTATTGTCTTTCTGCTGTAGTTCACTGGTTTGGGAGTCGGAGGTACATTTTATAGTGAGTCCACTTCTATGGCATAAGTCAGGCCTATCAAACTGGCAGCCCACAGGCCGAATAGGGTCTGCGCAGGGCACACCTGCCCTGGCTCTGTGAAGACAAAACACATCGCAATACATCACAAGTGATGCGAGTGGGTTTGATGTAAGTCATTCCAGATTGTAGTCTTGGGTGCCAGGGAGAGCATTCAAGTCTTTGTTTGCTCCAAGTGTCGGTTTGTTCTAGTGATTAAGGCACCAGGAGATAAACGAGGAGACTGTGAGTTCTAGTCCACCGTAGGGATGAAAAATGTCTGGATGACCTTGGGCCAGTCATTCTCTCATCCTCACAGGTGGGGAAAAAGGAAGGAGAAAGAAGTATTAGGTTATGTTTGCCACCTTGAGTTATTTATAAAAATATTAAAGGTGAGAGATGATGATAGATAGGTGATAGACAGACAGACAGATAGACCAATACAATACAATACAATGCAATACAATACAATAGTAGAGTTGGAAGGGACCTTGGAGGTCTTCTAGTCCAACCCCCTGCCTAGGCAGGAAACCCTATACCATTCCAGACAAATGGCTATCCAACATCTTCTTAAAGACTTCCAGTGTTGGGGCATTCACAACTTCTGGAGGCATTTTCTGTTCCACTGATTAATTGTTCTAACTGTCAGGAAGTTTCTCCTCAGTTCTAAGTTGCTTCTCTCCTTGATTGGTTTCCACCCATTGCTTCTTGTTCTGTCCTCAGGTGCCTTGGAGAATAGCTTGACTCCCTCTTCTTTGTGGCAACCCCTGAGATATTGGAACATATCTATCTATCATCTATCCATCCATCTATAATAGACCAATTATAGATGGATGGATAGATGATAGATAGGCTGACAGACTGACAGACAGCTAAATAGATATCTAGAGGAAAACTTGGGAGTCTACTTGTGTTATTTACTTCTGTGAAATTGCTGGAAAAGATAATTCATCAATGGATTGAAGTGTTAATCAGTATGATGATGGGATTGACCTGAGATAAATACTGTTGAAAAGACAAAATGTGGGTTGTCATCAAAGTGCGTACTTAGTTGTTCATCACAAGATCACAAATACGAAATTTTGGATTGCTATGCACATCATATTTACGGTACCCTCTTCCCTACTTTTCTTTAAAGCCTGTTTTTCAATATCACATCAAAAGTAAGTTTTTTCTGACCCCTAGTGGCAGAATGTAGAATATAGGATGGCTTTAAGAAACAAATAATTTTGAAATTTATTTCCATGTTATTGTCCAGCTAGATGGCAGTACTTAAATGAACTCAGCTAATCTCAAAAACTATATTAGTATTTTCCTGAACTAGTACTATACATGAAAATAGTTACAAGCATTTTATATGTGTTTTATTGGAAAACATCTTTGATTCCTCCTTTGGTAGAATAGCTAAATAAATTAGGGAAGTATGCTTTGAAGTCCAGAATAACTTCTTATATAAAACGGCAAAACTGATGCAAAATTTAATTCTAATCAGAAACAGTTTTTGGATTATAATGTTTAGAATTATATTAAAACAGTTTTGTGTGCTCCATCCAAATTTTCGTTTTTCTTCTCTATAGAATTATATGGGTTTGTATATATAAAGTATTGATTTAATATGTTTTTTACTGTTAAAGTTGTAAGTTTTAGAAAGTTCCCACTTTCCCCAATCAGTCACATTGTTCAATCAAGGTACTGGCTGGTCACCTGGTAACTGGACTCCTCCTCTCTCCAGCTACCTGTTGGAATGTCCTTGGTTCCTATAGGGAACTAATGGGTTCGTACCCCATCTAACCAGAGGTAGGCGTCACATGCTGTAACAACCAGTTGGTTCACCCGGAACTGAAAATGTGAGCGCACGGAGGCCAAAACCTTTTTTTTTCTTGTTTTCCACCTATAAATCTAGGTGTGTCTTATATCCCAGTGCATCTTACAGTCCGAAAAATAAAGTATTTGGATATACCGTTAATCCCTGGGTTATGTGTGTTCCCTTAGTGAACGTTTGAAGTTATGCGATCAGCGCCCCCCCTAGCGTTTCCGAATGGGGCCCGAAACTACGAATCTTGCAGCACCAGGCAGTTGTTCACCCTTATGAAGAACCACAGTGGCTCTGCAACATTCATCCTGCATTTTGCTGGCCGAAATGGAGCTTCTGAGGGGCTGAATCTGGCCCCTGGAGGCTCCATTTTGGCCTGCAACGTGCCGGGGGAGGCTTGCAGAGGCCTGAACAGAATTGCAGAGGGGTGCAGGAGGCTGGAGAGGAGACTGTTTGCTAGATCTTCACAAGGTAAGTGACCCAGCATGGCAGGTTGGAGGGGGGGAGCAATTTGGGGAGCTTGACGTATTTCAGTGGGTAAGGGAGGCCTTGTGTGGTCTTAGGTATGTGGACTGTTCCATCACTATCCCCACCACCACATGGCCTTCCCAACCCTGAAATATCTCATGTGCACTTAATGAGCCTCGCATTCAATTAGCGAATGTGTGGGCGAAAGGAGGGAGTGATCTCGTTCAAGGTGCGAGATTCACTCCCGCGAATCCTCAGGTTACAAATGGAATGGGCAGGCTCCATTACATTCGTAACTCAAGGACTACCTGTAAAACTTCTCACAATGGACTTTTGATAGTTTCAGTGTCTGGATAAATCTTTCCAGTTCACAAAAAGAGTATACAATCCTGCCAAGTTAAAGCCAAGTGGGGAATTAGCTCAAATGGTAGAGCGCTTGCTTAGCATGCGAGAGGTAGCAGGATTGATGCCTGCATTCTCCAGTCAATCTCTATTCACTTTTGGCTTCCATTCAGAAAATCCTCATGCAGGCAAGTTTTGCATATTTTCCTGGACTAGAAATTAGTGGCAATGAAAAATCTTGCTTTCCTTGCGAGAGGTGGTGGGATCAATGCCCACTTTTTCTAAGACAGGCATTTGAAAGATTTTATCATCCTCCTTCAAGATCTACCTCACTCCACCCCTGTGATTGTGCTTGCTATTTTTTGTGTGTTTCTTGAGAAATTGTGGAGAAACACAGCAAGAATGTTGTGTGTGAAATTAGTTCAAATGGAAGAGTGCTTGCTTAACACACAATGAGGCAGTAGGTTCAATGCCACAGCCTACCTTTAATAATGTGTGCCATTTTATTAGACAATTTTTGAACTGTCTGAATATTAGTAATCAAATCAGACCATTTTTATTTATGTCTTTCTTTAGAGGATTTATATGACCATCTATTTAAAATACAATACAATACAATACAATAGCAGAGTTGGAAGGGACCTTGGAGGTCTTCTAGTCCAACCCCCTGCCTAGGCAGGAAACCCTATACCACATGACTTTGGGTGGCTGACATCAGTGACTATAAACAGAAACACTAAAAGCAATGCAACAAAAAATGCATGGAAGACCAGGGCCCCAATCCAGCAATATTACCTATTACTTTATACCCTTTTAAGCCGAGGGGCCCCAAAGGACTGTACAAGCTGCCTCATGCAGGACCATTTGTAACTTCTGTATGGTCTTCAGGGGCAGCCCCATGTGGAGTGCATTGCAGTAGTCCAACTGCGGAATCACAGGGCATGAATGGGGGTGAGTGTGAGGAAGACAGGAAGGAAGCTGCTGTCTGAGCTTTGGAAAAGCAGCTGCAGCCAAGTAGAAAAGCTCAGTCACTCCCTGAGCTAGGCTCAGCTCACCTGATTTTACTACCTGTTCTGTGACATGGCTTGGTGGGTGTGGCAGGGAAAGGTTACTGCAAAATCCCCATTTCCTCCTGATCAGCTGGGACTCGGGAGGTAGCGAATAGATGGGGGTGGGGCCAGTCAGAGGTTCTTTGAACTATTCAATATTTCCTCTACTGGTTCTCCACAACTGGTGAGAACCTGCTGAATACCACCTCTGGAAACTGATTTTGCTGCCTGAGCTTGGGAAAAGCAGCTGCAGCCAAGTAGAAAAGCTTCCCAGCCCCCACTCACTTTCCCAAGGTGAGGCTCAGCTCATCCCTTTCCCCAAAGGGCCATAAAAGTTTGCACAGCCTCAGAAACCTAAAAGGAGATGGGCCGATTAATTTCCCCCCACCTCTGCACCCGCTGCCAGTTTGGTGAGAGAAACCTCCGGCTCACAGGCCCCCATGCTGGCATCTCTGCAGTCTGGCACAGCTCCAGAACTCACAGCTGTGAGGAACATGTTCAATTCCTCTGAATCCACCTGCTCAAGCTCTTCCCAGGTAAATGGAGCTCAGGTGTGTCTCAGTCATTTCTAGCAGACTTACTAGTTGGCATCAAATTTCCTCTCCTTGATTTCTCTTCCTCCTCCTGAATTCTTGCAATTTTGTGGGTCAAGGCTGCTCATAGCTGGGGAATTAGCTCATATGGTAGAGCGCTTGCTTTGCATGCAAGAGGTGGTGGGATCGATGCCCACATTCTCCAGTCCATTTTTTTTAATGTTCCCTTGCCAAAAACTTTAGACCCTTTCGATCTATTCAGTTTCAACATCTTATCCCGAATTCTTCTAACGTGGTAGGACAAGGGTGACAGGCAGTTTACTTTCCAAAGTATTGGATCATTTTCATCTCTTCATTTTCTGCATCTTGTCCTGAATTCTTGTAACATGGCCGAACAAGATTGACAGGGGAATTAGCTCAAATGGTAGAGCGCTCGCTTAGCATGCGAGAGGTAGCAGGATCGATGCCTGCATTCTCCAGTCAGTCTCTCTTCAGTTTTGACTTCCATACAGAAGATCCTCATGCAGGCAAGTTTTTCTGGCACTATAGAAGCTTTGCTTTGCCTGCAAGAGATAGTGGAGATCAATGCTCCCTTTTTCTAAGACAGGCATTTAGTTGACTTTATCTTCCTTCCCCAAGATCCATCCCACTCCACCCCTATGATTCTGCATATGATCTTGAGAAGTGATGGAGGAGCAATGGTAGAATGCTGTGAAACTAACTCAAATCGAAGAGTGCTTGATTCACACAGAAAAGGTAGTAGATTTTATTTTCCAATCAACCTTTGCTAGAGGTGGTATTCAGCCAGTTCTGACAGGTTCTGGAGAACCGGTAGTGGAAATTTTGAGTAGTTCAGAGAACTGGCAAATAGGCTGGCCCCTCCCCCGCTGCCCCCACTGCCTTCCAGCCGATCTTTTTTGCCCTGAACAGGAAAACAGAGCTTGAAAGCAGGTTAGTGGGGTGGGGAAGGAATGGGGTTTTGCAGGATCCTTCAAGCCCACCAAGCCATGCCATGCCCACAGAACTGGTAGTAAATGCTTTTGAATCCCACCCCTGACCTTTACCCTATTTTGGCAAATTATTAGACCATTTTTATTTATATCTTTAAAGGATTTTTAATAGCCCCTTCTCCCCATCCTCTTCCACATCACTCTGGATAGCGAACAACAATGATAAAAACAGAATGGTGGGAAGCAACACAACAAACAATTAAGAAAAACCAGGTCCCCAATCCATTCATCTATACCAGCGGCCCCCATCCTTTTGGGCACCAGGGATCAGTTCTGTCTGAAAAGTTAGGGTTGTCCATTCTCCAGCCAAACATTTATTTTGCTATATTATTGGGTCATTTTGATCTCCTCAGTTTCTGCATCTTGTTCTGATTTCTTGCAACATGGTTATCAGGCTTGGAAGCCATCTTTTACAGTGGGCCTCAAGCCTGCCACTTATTCTGTTGGAGAAAATGACAGGCTTTAGACTTCTCAGGATACAATACAATACAATACAATACAATACAATGGTAGAGTTGGAAGGGACCTTGGAGGTCTTCTAGTCCAACCTCCTGCCTAGGCAGGAAACCCTATACCGTTTCAGACAAATAGCTATCCAACATCTTCTTAAAGGCTTCCAGTCTTGGGGCATTCACAACTTCTGGAGGCATTTTCTGTTCCACTGATTAATTGTTCTAACTGTCAGGAAGTTTCTCCTCAGTTCTAAGTTGCTTCTCTCCTTGATTAGTTTCCACCCATTGCTTCTTGTTCTACCCTCAGGTGCTTTGGAGAATAGTTTGACTCCCTCTTCTTTGTGGCAACCCCTGAGATATTGGAACAATGCTATCATGTCTCCCCTAGTCCTTCTTTCTCTTAAGCTAAACATACCCAGTTCCTGCAACCGTTCTTCATATGTTTTAGTCTCCAGTCCCCTAATCCTCTTTGTTGCTCTTCTCTGCACTCTTTCCAGAGTCTCCACGTCTTTTTTACATTGTGGCGACCAGAACTGAATGCAGTATTCCAAGTGTGGCCTTACCAAGGCATTATAAAGTGGTATTAACACTTCACGTGATCTTGATTCTATCCCTCTGTTGATGCAGCCAACAGAGTTGATACAGGAAGAGTTTATTTGGCAGCCAGGTTCAGAAAGCTAGCACATGGCTAACATTGCAAATTCTGAACAATCTTCATTAACGAAGCACGCATTCTTATACATTCTCAAAGACAGCGTTAACACGGAAATACTTAACTCATTTCTTATTGGTTATTTTGGGGGAAAAGCCTTATAAGTAGATGGGGGTCTTACTTCTCCTTTTGTTACAGGTATGGACTACGTGTCATTAACAAACTTTATTTGAACCTTGTGGTTTGGACTTTTGACATAGGGACGTTGGCTGGAACATCTTGTGGTTGAAGGCTGATGACATTTTCCTGTCCCTTTAGCAAGCTTCTACCTGTCCCTTTTATGCCACGTCTTCATTCTTATATTTTAATCCATATTTTATTCTACTTTAATTCTACTGTGGGAAACTGGGAGAGGGGATTGTATGGAGTATGGGAGCAGAGGTGGGTTGCTCCCGGTTTGGCCTGGTTTGGCCGAACCGGTGGTGGAATTCAGGACTGAATCGCAGAAACAGCAGCGACCCAGGCCTGTCATGCCTCCAAACTGGTTCCCTTGCTGCTGCTGGGCCGCTGCTATTTTGGTTTTTAGGGACTGCATATGCACAGTTCACTGTAAATTGTTCTGCGCAAGCATGAAGAACAATTTACATTGAACAGCGCATGTGCATGCAGCGCGCATGTTATGAACCGGTAGTAAAACTGGCAGCATCCCACCCCTGCATGGGAGGTATGTAGTCAAAATAACATTCTTTCTAAGTAATTCAAGATCAACTTGCCCCGGCACCTGGAGTGGAGTGACTGGGAGGAATTTTTTTTCTGGACAGTGACTGATTGGACCACGTGATGGATGTGTGAGTACTGGGGCAGAGTCTTGAACTTTCAACTGGGTGGGGAAAACCTGGAAGCTTTCAGATTTCTGGTTTCCCCAGATGTGCCAACATGGCTCTCTTAATAAATTGGAACTTTAAGGAACCTCTGATCTCATATTCTTATTTCATGGAGGATACCCTTGGAACCCTGACATTGGTAGCGATGGGCCATTTGCTATAAAAAAAATGCAAGATTAGGGCATGAACTCAGAAGGAAGGGATGAGATGTATGTGTAAGTGCCAAGCCTGTATAACAAAGACAAAGGAGGAGGGAGTGTGAACAGGTGGGGCCCCTTTCAATGTAGAAAACAATAGCTGGCTGTCAGGCACATCATACAAGACTTATTGCTAAGACAAGGCACAGGGCTAAGACAGAACAAATAGAAGACTTGCTAAATGTCTCCCCCCAGTGCCTATTAATAAACTTTTAGGAATAGGGCTGAAGTAGAGCCAATAGAATAACTTTCGAAGTGTTTATTAATTAAGACTTAGAAATAGGGATGGAGTG
The DNA here is from genome assembly GCF_964273705.1 of Natrix helvetica. Lineage (NCBI taxonomy): Eukaryota > Metazoa > Chordata > Lepidosauria > Squamata > Natricidae > Natrix > Natrix helvetica. The sequence goes on from NC_138548.1 coordinate 347,835,556, forward strand.
GAGTCAACAGAGGACCCGTTAGATAACTTTCAAAATGCCCTTTTGGCAATGTATCTTTATCCCACCTTGAAAAAAAAAATGTATAAAAGCTGGTTGAATCTTTTGCTCTGGGTCCTGGCATTTTGCTGGCTGGGGCCCCTTTTGTTGAATCACTTCAGTAAAAGGAAATCAATCCTGCACCTCGTGTCCGGTCATCTTCATTGGCTTTGGCACCAGGCTAAGAGCCAAATTTGGGGACAACATTAGAACAAGGTTGACAGGCAGTTGGGGAATTAGCTCAAATGGTAGAGCACTCGCTTAGCATGCGAGAGTTAGCAGGATCGATGCTTGCATTCTCCAGTTACTCTCCTTTGTTTTGTACCATCCATGGAAAGACCTTTTTCCACTCTATATCTGCATCTATAACTGCATTTCGACATTTGGAAATGTTCAAATTTTGAATGGATTTGGTTAGCAGTCATATATGAGATGAAAAATAAGAATTTATTATTATTCTCACCCACCCACAACCTCATGTCTTTTTTTCCAGGACCCTGTTTTCAAACCCTTCTGTCTCTCAACTCTTTCTGAGGGCTGGTAAGAGCCATTATCATAAGTAGTTATTGAAACTTACCAAAGGACAAGGAAAGAAGAACAAAGAACCCACAGAGAAGTACGTCCTTTATTCCTTCTCAGATTCCATACTTGGCAGAAGGGGTGAGGATGAACAAGAGGGAAAATCTCTAGAATCTGCAGTCATCCTGTCAATTTGGGGTGAAGATCCTGGAACAACCAATGGAGGAGGGATATGAAGCTGTGTCTTGGCTTGGGCGGGTTATGCTCTTCTGATATTGAGGTTGGACAATCATCAGCAAGGTGTCAGGCCTGCAGCCATATTTTCTTGTGGATCTCAGGCCTGCCAAACTTTCTATTATTCTACTGTGCGTTTTCTATTGTGGGAAAATGGGAGGGGGGGATTGTATGGAGTTAGATGATATGTAGCCAAAACAAAATTCCTTCTAGAAAGCCAAGGTCATTCTTTGTCTCTACATCTCTGCACCTGACCAGAACTAGATGGGTGGAAGATGCCAGCATGGCAGTGGAAGGTTGGACTGTGTGATGGAATGGTGTGTGTGTGTGTGGGGGGCAATATCTTGAACTTTCAACTGGGTGGGAAAACTGGGAAGCCTTCAGATTCAGGTTTTCCCCAGATGTGCCAACAGTACTGAGGAGTCCAGACAAAAGACCATGAATGGAACACAACCAGCCATACATTAAAGTTGATCGTGGCTGAAGGACACTAACATGCTCATCCAAGAAATCCCAGAGATATCAAGGTTCTTTCAGGGACTGCAACCGCCCAGGTGTATCATTCTGAAAACTATCTGATTGTTATATTGTGAAATACAAGCGTGGTTTACAAGCTTCTCTGTGAGAAAAAAACATTGACAGGTGATCTGTGGGCTGTACATTGATGTGGTCATTCCTATGCTCAATGCACCCTTTTGTCTTGAGATAAACTTCAAGTCCAGATTGTGCACCTGCCTTGGGAAGAAAAGAATGTCTCATTTTCTTCGGCACAAACAATCTTCTGTTTCTCAGGAGTCTAGCAAGTGCCTTCATCATGGGTTTTACAGTGTTCTTCCTGGAAGAACATTGCTGGAGGACGCATTGTCTCAGGACACATTCATACATCATTTCAGAAGAGACTGAAACTCCACCCTTATCCATTACTCAAGACGTGTTCATTGCCGTGGATCAGATGGAATTGCACACCTGCTCCAAGCAAATCACCATTTCACCTGGTAGGAAGCCATACCTTTGAAATTGAAGATGGAAAGAATTCTTTTATTTGGGGTCTTTGTCCTGCTCTTCAGCACTTCAGGTAAGTAAATAACTGTCTTTGCTATTTAGGGAAATATGTCATGGTTGGACTTGGAAAATCTTGAGCACAGATTCGATTCCTTCCGTTAAATATAGAAATTCATTTGCAGGGGTAAATACTATGGATTCAAGCATTCTGGATGATCCTGAGGTTGACTTGGGGACCAGCAAAATTATAGAAGAAAGTTCATTCTTTAGGGGAGCATGAACATCTGATATATTTGGGCACAGCAGGAGCTACACTATCTGGACAAGAAAGTTCAGTGAAATTTGTTCAATTAGATCAACACTCAGATCATGACCTTGTGTGTGATGTTGTTTATCCACATTGCACGCTGTAAGGATTAAGGAGTTGTAGTGGACAACTAGCATAGTCGAGCATACAACATTCAAATCTCCCCTTATGTGATGAAATATTAATAACAATCCAAAACATCTGCCTGTCGAGATCCTTGGGAAGGATTCCATAGGAGAGTAAAATGCCAAATCTGTCAGAGTTTGTTGCATAAATTCAAATCCACACAGATAACTAATGCAGCAGGATTCATTAACTTCTTTATATACATAAGAATAGATGAATAAATGTACAATACCAACAGGTGGTTCTTCCAGGTAAACACAAGGCAGGAGAGTTACAGGCAAACACAAGCAGTTAGTTTCATTTTAGCAGATAAGCCCAGACAGACTGATAGTTTACTTTTCAGTGCAGCAGACGGCTTAATTTTCTGTTTTAATTCTCTGCACAGACTCAGGTCTGTTTAAGCTCCCATTGGTTGACTTAGTTGCTATGCCTATTCCTGTCTCCAACCTTCCCTTTTTGGCGAAGGTTGTAGAGAGTGTGGTGGCCTACCAGTTTCCACGACATCTGGAGGAAAATGATTATCTAGACCCGCGCCAGTCCGGCTTCCGCCACGGTCACAGCACGGAGACGGCCTTGGTCGCGTTGGTGGATGATCTCTGGAGGGCCAGAGACAGAGGTTGTTCCTCTATCCTGGTCCTATTAGACCTCTCGGCGGCTTTTGATACCATCAACCATGGTATCCTGCTGCGCCAGCTGGAGGGGTTGGGGGTCCGGGGCACCGTTTTGCGGTGGTTCGGCTCCTACCTTTCTGACCGGACGCAGCGTGTGTTGGCAGGAGAAGAGAGGTCGACCCTACGCCCCCTTACTTGTGGGGTGCCACAGGGGTCGGTCCTCTCGCCACTCCTCTTCAACACATATATGAAGCCGCTGGGTGAGATCATCCGTGGTTTCGGGGTGGGATACCATCTGTACGCTGATGATACTCAGCTGTACTTTTCCACCCCGAACCACCCCAACGAGGCCATCGAAGTGATGTCCCGGTGTGTGGAAGCCGTACGGATCTGGATGGATGACAACCGACTCAAGCTCAACCCCTCCAAGACGGAGTGGCTGTGGGTACCAGCTCCCCGGTTCAGCCAATTAATTCCATCATTGGCCATTGGGGGCATTCAACTTGCCCCTGTGGAGCGGGCGTGCAATTTGGGCGTCCTCCTGGATGCCCGGCTGTCCATGGATGACCATGTGACAGCCGTGGCAAGGGGGGCGTTCCACCAGGTTCGCCTGGTGCGTCAATTGCGCCCCCTACTGGACCGGGACGCCTTACGCACAGTCACTCATGCGCTGGTGACGTCTCGCTTGGACTACTGTAACGCTCTCTACATGGGGCTTCCCTTGAAATGCACCCGGAGGCTACAGTTGGTCCAGAACGCAGCCGCGCGGGTAATTATGGGGAGTACTAGGTACTCCCATGTGACACCGTTCCTGCGCGAGCTGCACTGGCTTCCTGTGGTCTATCGGGTGCGTTTCAAGGTTTTGATAATAATCTTTAAAGCGCTCCATGGCTCAGGACCTAGTTACTTGCGGGATCGTATTCTGCCCCATACATCCCTGCGACCAATCCGCGCGCACAGAGAGGGCCTCCTCCAGGTGCCGTCCACAAGACAGTGTCGGGGGGCGGCGCCTAGGAGTAGAGCCTTCTCTGTGGCGGGCCCAGCCCTGTGGAATGACCTCCCTCCGGATATTAGGAATACCTCTGACCTCCGCTCCTTTCGTATTAAGCTTAAGACCCACCTATTCCAAGCAGCTGGCCTGGCTCAACTTTGATCAACTTTGATCTAACCATATCGCTCCTGACGGGTTTTTACTGGGTATTTTAATTATATTTAATTATCTAGGGGTTTTTAAATACTGTATTTTAATTGTTTTATTTATCAGCCGACCTCCTCCTTGTGCATGTCTCGGTATATGTCTCTGTTATATGTTTGTTTTGTCCATATTTATTTCATATGTTTCATTGTACGCCGCCCCGAGTCCTTCGGGAGAGGGTGCGGCTAAGAAATAAATATTTATTATTATTATTATTATTATTATTATTATTATTATTATTATTATTATTATTATTATTATCATCATCATCATCATCATCATCATCATCATCATTATTATTATTATTATTATTATTATTATTATTATTGACTGACCTTGCTCCCATGTTTCTCCCAGGCATGAATATTTTAACAAAATCCACTCTAAATATCTGTCTGATGGTGTGACAAAACACAATAAGAGTGTCCAGGGTCAAATCCTGCAAAATCCCAAGAGTTTAGAGCTCTTGACCTTTTCAACCTTCTGTGTTTCAGCTCATTGCCTCTGGTGCTATGATAAATACAGGAGTTTTCCTGGTTTGTCTGTTGCTCATTGTTATGCTTGCAAGGAATATCATTGTTTCAAGAAATCTATATATAGAGGTAAGACATGGAACTCCAAGGCAAGGGGAAGGGGGTGTTTGAGGTGGGTTGGAATTTCTAGGGGTTCCCACACCTTTTGTTTTTTTTCTCCCTCACCACTTTTAAAAAATATTCTTCCTTTGAACCTCCCAATACAGATGGCCTATTGATCAGTTGGGATTCTGGTTGCACCAAGGACCTCAGTGACATTAAATGCAATCAAATGGAGACACAAGAAATAGATGATTGCACCTATAAAATAATCACATGGTGCTGTAAAACTTCTCACTGCAATGCTTATCCTCCATCCAAGTACCTTGCAGCAGACAGAGAGATTTAGAAGAATCTCCGATTATCACAGGGAGACAGACATCTGCTTCTCTGTTTCTACACAGAAGGCCTCCATCCGTCACGGTGCTTCCTTCTGTACTATCCCATTCTGACATGATTCTCAGTTAAATTGGTGATTTTTCAACAGCTTCTAAATATAATCACAGTGTTCCTTTGCTCTTCATTTTGATAAAAGCAATAATCCAAATATTATTATAAGTAAGGCTTATGAGAGATGAGGTCTTTAATAGATTCCAGGGTTATCGTCTGTTACATCCTGAGTAGAACACCACAATGAACCAAATAGTCCAATAGGTATTTCATCTCTCAATTATTATTTATTTAGGGCTCAGTGATACAAGGGAGGAATGCAAAATTAAGTGGATCCAGGAGCCACAATCAAAAGGAGAAGCAATACGGACACCTCTAAATGCCTTGCTTTCAATCAAGAGCATTGCTCCTACTTCCACTTTCATAAAACTCCAAGCATGGCACTTCTTGCAAAAAGGTTTACATTCCAGTCACATGTCCTGCATTATGGATTGGCCAGGGACAAGTATCTTTCACCAAATTGCCTGGGAGGAGGGTGGGTTGGAAGAGCTCCAGCAGACCATTCGCTGGGGAGGACCTCTGGAGGAAGGCTAGCTTACGATTAGTGCCTGCGATGGGTTAGCTGTGGTGGTAGGGGCCCCATTGTGGAGTGGGTGCAGATGCGTTTCTGTGTTTAACTGTCCTAGACTCTTCTGAAGAAGCTGGGCATGGATTACACTATCTATTGAAGCAAACAACTGCCTCTAATTCCCGGACTGCTTTTCAGCTGTGTAGAAATCCAAAATAATATGCAAAATTTACCTGGGACAAGAAGTTTTGTATGGAAACCAAAAGTGAATAGACACAAACTGGAGAATGCAGGCATTGATCCTGCTACCTCTCGCATGCTAAGTGAGGGCTCCACCATTTGAGCTAATTCCCCAGCTGTTCTCCCATGTTACAAAACCTCAGGACAAGATGCAGAAACTGGGGAGATGTAAATAGTCAAATTCAGGGGTGTCAAACTCAATTTCATTGAGGGTCACATCAGCATTTTGGTTGCCCTCAAAGGGCCAGTTGCATGTAAGACTATGCATGCACCTCACAGAAGCCAGGTGGGCATGGCTGGATAGGTGTGGCTGTGACTAGGTGGGCATAGCTGGGTGCGCGTGGCTGCTCAGTGGGCGCAGCTGACTTGGGACTGCAGGGTCAGGATGGAACAAATCTCACCGGCTAACTGTAACTCGACTATTGACAATTCAATGCCCCACAAACTCCTCATCTCACCAAACTGTTGGTAGCCAAGTGTGGGTGCATGCGTGAACTCACACACTGCATTGAGGGAAGGCAAGGAGGGAGGAAAGAAGAAAGGAAGGAAAGAAGGAAGGGTTGAAGGAGGAAAAGAAGGAAATAAAAGGAAAAGAAGGAAAGGAAGAAAAGAAGGAAGGAGGGAGGGAAACAAGGAAGGATCCCAGCCAGCTGCCTGGAGAGGCCATTTTATTTTGTGATATAAACATGGGCTCAGACGCCTCAGCCAGCCATTGCTCCTCCTCTTCCTCTTTTTCACGCCATCCCCAGTGGACTTGGCCGAGCCTGAAGGAGACAGTAAAGAAGCAGACAGCCAGGCAAACTGGCCAGCCATGGTTGGGCCAAAGGCGGCTTTCAATGCATCCGTCTGCCCCATAGAGGCGACAGCAGGAGAGGCACCATGGCAGCTGTCAGCAGGAAAGACAGTAGGGTTCCAAACTCGGTCTGATCTCTTATTTGGAGGAGGGGGGATGTTGAGGAAGGGGAAGGGTGTAGAGGCCCATGTGGAGTGCCCAACTGGATTGGGGTGGGCCGGGCCGAAGCTGTGGGGGCTAGCCCCTCACCGTCTCCAAGGCGGCCCTGCAGGTCAGATGTAAACACATTGTGACCCGCACCTGGTCTGCGGGCCTTGAGTTTCACATTTTTGGTCTAATTCCTCAGCTGTCAGGCAGCCACGATCTAACAAAACCTAAGAGAAAATTCAGAAAGGGAGGTGATGAAATTAGGTGCCAAATGGCCAGGTGTCCTGGAAGTGATTAAGACACACCTGAACTCAGTTATCTGTGAAGAGTTTGAGCTGGTTGATCTTATTTAGATTAACACAGTTGAAAGGGACCTTGTAGGGTCATCTAGTCCAAACCCCTATCCAAGCAGGAGACCCTACACAATTCCCGACAAATGGCATTCCAGCTTCTTCTTGAAAGCCTCCAGTGATGAAGCTCCCACAACTTACAATACAATACAATAGTAGAGTTGGAAGGGACCTTGGAGGTCTTCTAGTCTAACCCCCTGCCTAGGCAAGAAACCCTATACCGTTTCAGACAAATAGCTATCCAACATCTTCTTAAAGACTTCCAGTGTTGGGGCATTCACAACTTCTGGAGGCAAGCTGTTCCACTGATTAATTGTCTACCCTCAGGTGCTTTGGAGAATAGTTTGACTCCCTCTTCTTTGTGGCAACCTCTGAGATATTGGAACAATGCTATCATGTCTCCCCTAGTCCTTCTTTCTCTTAAGCTAAACATACCCAGTTCCTGCAACCATTCTTCATATGTTTTAGTCTTCAGTCCCCTAATCATCTTTGTTGCTTCTCTGCACTCTTTCCTGAGTCTCCACATCTTTTTTTTACATCGTGACGACCAAAACTGAATGCAGTATTCTAAGTGTGGCCTTACCAAGGCATTATAAAGTGGTATTAACACTTCACGTGGTCTTGATTCTATCCCTCTGTTGATGCAGCCTAGGACTGTGTTGGCTTTTTTGGCAGCTGCTGCACACTGCTGGCTCATATTTAAATGGTTGTCCACTAGGACTCCAAGATCCCTTTCACAGTTACTACTACTGAGCAAGGTACCACCTATTCTGTACCTGTGCATTCCATTTTTGTTGCCTAAATGTAGAAGGCAAAGCTGTTCCACTGGTTGATTGCTCTCACTGTCAGAAAGTTCCTCCTTGTTTCTAGGTTGAATCTCTCCTTGATCAGTTTCCATCCACTATTCCTTGCCTGGCCTTCAGGTGCCTTGGAAAATATCTTGAGTTAGTGGGCAAGATCCTCACAGCTGTAAGCTCAGCCATATGAGCTATAGGGCTCCTCTCCTTCTGGGCTTGTTAAAGCTTGGGAGGTTAACATGTGATTGAGTGATGGTTAATGTCTCTTTGAGGGAGAGAATGTAGCATTCGCAAAGGACACACTTCAGAATTTATATGGATAAGATACATTCTCAGTGCCAAGGTTGGGCTTGAATATTTGCTTTGTTCATGGAGGCGTCAGAAAGAGCTGAAAAAAAATAAACTGTTACCTGTAATATATTGAACCCTCACTGTTATGTATTGAATTTATATAGGATATCTTGCTTTACGTACAAGAGGTAGCAGGGCCAGTGACTGCACTCTCCTAAAGAAATGCTTATCTTTTAGCAGGTTATTAGACAATTTTTATCCCTTTAGTTTCTGCATCTCACCCTGAGTTCTTGCTACTTCAAAGCTACTTGGACCTGGGGAATTAGCCCATATGGTAGAATGCTTGCTTTGTATGTAAGAGTCGCCGCCTCGAGTCCTGTCTGGAAAGGGAGCGGCTAATAAATTCAAAATTTATATTTATAGTGAGATCAATACCCACATTCTCCAGTCAAACCTTGACTTTATTTTGCCAAGTTACTAGACATTTTTTTTTCACCTCCACCTGAAGCTTTTCCTGAATTCTTGCAGGATGATAGGTCGAGTGAGATTTGAACAACTTGACACAATGGTCAGATATGGGAGATTCTATTCTATACCCTACAATGAACGTTTGCAGAGTGGCAGAGGTAGAAGATCTGGCTCACATCCTATTTGATTGTTGCTTGTATAAGGGGGTGAGAGACAGGTTCCTTGGTCTATATACCAAACGAAGGACCCATGGGATCCCCAAATCAAAACAACTTACTTTATGTGCGGCCAGAATCTGAAAATAACATTTAACACAGCACAGTATTTAAGCTAAATGGTTCGGTTGAGATCTGCATATGTGGGACTGATTGGGGTAGATTGTTAGGATGCCACTGAAATGTAATTTTATGTCATTTTATTCTACTTTACATATGTATTAAATTATATTGTATCTTATCCTATAACTATTGAATTTTACCCTACTCTTATTTTACATTGTTTGTATGTGTTTGAACCTTGTGCTTTGATATGGACTACAGGCTAATCAATAAAGCTAATCTGATCTGATTAGGAAATTGACTATTTTTCCAGCATTATGTAAGAGTAGTGAGATCAATACCTACATTCTCCAGTCAAACCTTGACTTTAATTTGCCAAATTATGAGACATTTTTTTTTACCTCCACTGAAGCTTTTCCTGAATTCTTGCAGGATGATGGGTCAAAGTCCCAGACAGTTTGGGAATTTGTTCAAATGTGCTCATGCTTATTAATTAAGGTTGTCATGAATGGGAGGGCCATTTGGTGGTAGCACCAGGTATAGGCCATGCTCCCTAGAGAGAACAACTTTGTGCTCTTTTTTTTTGTCAGATGATGAATGTTACTAGTGTTACTAGTGTTGGAAGAAATTCCCATCTGGTTTAAGTTCCAATTGGGGAGAAAGACACTGGAAACATGGAGGCTGCTTGGAAGGATGGTTTAATGGTGAACAGGACCACATGGGTTTGAAGTCCTGGGTGGCTGAATAGAGAGTGAGTGTTATTTATAAGTGTGTGAGAATGAGTGTTATGTTAGATCCGTGTATCTGCCATTCTTCAGAGGAAGGCGGAGTGGGGGAATTGCAACTTGCTACATTTACTGTGTCAGGGTTCCAAATAGCATCCAAAAGTAAATCAGAGTCCAAGGCAAAGTATGGACTCTCAAAGTTCCAATATATTAAGAGAGCCATGTTGGCACATCTGGGAAAACCCAAATCTCCCCAGTTTTCCCACCCAGTTGAAAGTTCAAGATCTTGCCCGCACACCCACAAGTCCATCACATGGTCTAATCTTCCACTGCCATGCTGGCAGTTCCACTCATCCAGTTCCAATCAGATGCAGAGGTGCAGAGGCAAAGAATGACCTTGGCTTTCTGGAAAGAATTTTGTTTTGGCTACATATCATCTAACTCCGTACCATCCCCCCTTCCATTTTCCCACCATAGAAAATGCATAGTAGAATAATAGAGAGTGTGGCAGGTCTGAGATCCACAAGAAAATATGGCTGCAAGCCTGACATACTATTTTCCTTTCTATGTATCTCATGTGCCACATTGCATTCTTGTGTAACCTTTGTGGACACATGCATTGTGCCCTTGTTGGGAAACAAGACCAAGAGATGTAGGTTACATGAGAATGAGAGAAAAAAATAAGGAAGAGGTAGCTTAATCAGAACATGGCCCAAATAGGTAGTAAGATAACAGTAATTTCTTGAAGATCAGTGAAGAAGAAGCTGCAGAGATGAAGGACAAGCAGGCTGATTTCTCTCACGCTCCCTTAGCTAGTTTTGCACACAGAGCTGGAGGGAAGGGTACACGCTTCCCATTGCACTTCTGAGTGTTACAACACTCTATGACTCGAACTTCTTGCCGATTCCTTAGAGTTCTGCCACATCTGAAAGAGTTTAAAGCTGCACACAATCAGCAACAACTTCCAAAAATTTACCACCTTTAAAAGAAAAGAGAAAACTGTGAGTCCAGGAATTTCCTGCTCTGGAAAACACACAGATTCAGTGATGGGGATCTAATTCACAAGGCTGAGTTTTAAGGTGTCCTATACCCCAAGAAACTATCTGTATTCTCACTTGATGTTCCCCTTATGACCCTGGCCCATAGAGAAGTGGTTTGCCTTCACCTCATTCTGGAACACTAATGGAATATTAGAATGGAATCCTAATGGAATAGTAGAAACACAGTGAAGCTCGAGCAGGCTGAACCAAGAGAAAGTGCCTATAATATCTGATTGGGACAGGAATATCAGGGGACATTCCTAGCATTATGCAAATCATGCATTATAAGTTATGAATTGCAAAGATTGCCTGGAGGTGGGAGACACATCTAACGTAATCTACAAAATCCCCTGTATAGATTGCCCTTGATTACGTATGACAGATGGTGAGGAAGCTAACCACCAGATTTTCAAGAACACAAGTGAGTGGTCAGACAAAGAGACCGCTTATCTGAGGCTACCAAGCCTCACATTGCAATGAACAAGGACGTACTTTCAAGATTGTTGGCCAAGTAAGTACAAAAATAGCCAGGGAAATGATTGAGGCCTGGGAAGTGGGCCCCTTATTAGTCAATTGGAGTGCTGGTTTAGCAACAGCCTATTTGGTTACTTAAGAGAACAAGGAAATAACAGGCAATGATTTAATAGCCAGCCATCAACCCCCCCCCCCAAATCAACAACTAAACAGCCACATACAAGCAGTTACTACATAAATACTACTCATAGAATAGCTCAAAGCACACTTTCTGGTGGAGAGAAATTCTCTGAGGATGGGCTACAGCATGAGTCTGAAAGCTCAGAAGACTAAACCCTTGGTCCCGATGACTGACCAAGATTGGATCCTGCAATAACACTTAGACTTATATACCGCTTCCCAGTGCTTTACAGCACTCTCTAAGCAGTTCACAGGGTCAGCATATTGCCCCCAACAATCTGGGTCCTCATTTTACTGCCCTTGGAAAGATGGATGAGTCAATTTTGAGCCCCATTGGGATCAAACGCCAGACTGTGGGCAGATTTAGCCCGCAATGCCATGGCTCCCATGTATTACATTTCAGGCAACGTATTTTTGGGAGTATAAGACACACTGGAGTATAAGACGCACCAAGGTTTTGAAGAGGCAAATTAAAAAATAATGCCAGGTCCAAAAAATAATGCAGATGCTGCAACTGATTGTAAATGTCAAACAGTTGCCAAGTGCCTGAATTGTGATTATTTGATATGAGAGTGGTGCAATTGTCATAAATGTGAGTACAGTCTTTGTCATCACACAGAAAGAAAGAACGCAAGATAGTTGGGAACACAGGGACATTATGAGGTAAATCAATCAGTATACAGAAGACACAGAAAAAAAAGGAGGGAAAAAGGGAAACCCCCCCTTTATACTTACAGCAACCAATCAGAGTGCAGATTGCCTCATGCATGAGTCAGCACTTTCTAACTAATCAATTTTACTAGGAGAAGCAACATGGGTACCTCTAAATGCCTTGCTTTCAATCAAGAGCATTGCTCCCACTTCCACTTTCATAAAACTCCAAGCATGGCACTTCTTGCAAAAAGATTTACATTCCAGTCACATGTCCTGCATTATGGATTGGTCAGGGACAAGTATCTTTCACCAAATTGCCTGGGAGGAGGGTGGTTTGGAAGAGCGCCAGCAGGCCATTCGCTGGGGAGGACCTCTGGAGGAAGGCTTGTTGTATTCTGACGAAGAATGAGGCAGGACGCGTTTCTGAGGGAAACTAACTGCTTTTATTAAACTTAACAACCAACTATATACAGCAAGGAATGGCTCTCTCCTGTCTGACAGCTATTCATATGGAGCTGTCAGGCAGGCAAACCAATCAGCTGTCCTTGACAGCCCACGCTCAGCCAAGCCGCGTCTTAGCCAATCAGGCGCGGCTTGGCTGTTGCTGGCTTGGCTGTTGCTGGCTGCCAGGACAGAACAAGGCTAGCTTACGATTAGTGCCTGCGATGGGTTAGCTGTGGTGGGGGGGCCCATTGTGGAGTGGGTGCAGACATGTTCCCTTGGTTAAGTGCCATAGACCTGTTTGGAGAAGGTTGACATTGTTTTCTCTATCTGCTGAATCAAACGACTGCCTATAATTCCCAATTGACTTCCTGGACTGCTTTTCAGCTGTGTAGAAATCAAAAATAATATGCAAAATTTACCTGGGACAAGAAGTTTTGTATGGAAACCAAAAGTGAATAGACACAAACTGGAGAATGCAGGCATTGATCCTGCTACCTCTCGCATGCTAAGCGAGCGCTCTACCATTTGAGCTAATTCCCCAGCTGTTCTCCCATGTTACAAAACCTCAGGACAAGATGCAGAAACTGGGAAGATGTATGGTCTAATTCCTCAGTTGCCAGGCGGCCATGACATCACAACATTTAGGTGAAAATTCAAGCAACAGAGGTGATGAACGTAGGTGACAACTGGCAGGTCCTTGGAAGTGACACATCTGAGCTTAATTATCTGGGAAGAGTTCTAGCTGGTTGATCCTGATATGGTCATTTCTATGGATAGAATAGAGCTGGATGGGACCTTGGAGATCTTCTAGTCTAACCCCATAGTCAAGCGGGACACCCTATACCATTTCAGACAAGTGGTTGTCCAATCTTTTCTTAAAAACCTCCAGTGATGAAGCACCTACAACCTCTGAAGGCAAAGCTGTTCCACTGGTTAATTGTCCTCACTGTTAGGAAATTTCTCCTTAATTCCAGGTTGCTTCTTTCCTTTATTAGTCTCGATCCATTGCCTTTTGTTTTGATGCTTTCTAGGAGCCTGGGGAGGGTGAAAACAACGTCCCCCCCCCAGAGGCACTCTGGAGACTTCAGGAGCTTCCCTGAAGCCTCCGGAGCACAAAAAACTGGTCCTATGGGCAAACCGGAAGTTTGGGAACGGACTTCCGGTTTTCTTGTAGGGTCGGTTTAAGCCCTCCGGAGGCTTCAGGGACCTTCAGGAGGCTTTCCTGAAGCCTCAGGAGGACTAAAAATGACCCTACAAGCAAACTGGAAGTCACTTCCGGTTTGCTCGTAGGGTAGGTTTAAGCCCTCTGGAGACTCCAGGGAAGCCTCCTGAAGGTCCCTGAAGCCTCCAGAGGGCTTCCGGGGGGGGGAGGCTTTTTTTCACCCTCCCCAGGCTCCTATAAAGCATCTGGAGCCTGGGGAGGGTGAAAAAAAGCATGAAAAAAATGGGGAGAGTGCCTCTCATGCTCACATGTGAACAGGGGTAGAGTTGCATATTGCATTATGGGTGCGGCAAGCCCACGCATGACCCCCCTGCGCTCCCCCCTTATGGCACGCGAGCCAAAAAAGGTTCGCCATCACTGGTATAGACCTATGGCAATGTCGTTGTCCCCTTTTATAATGACCCAAATGCATTCCAGATAGTTTTCATCATTGTTGTGCTCTATTTCTGTCGATATGTAGTGACTTCTTATATATATATATAGTGCAATTCCACCTCCTCTTTTATTTGGTCTATTTCGTTTAAATAATTTAAATCCCTCTAGCTGTATGTTCCATTTGTGGGTTTCATCCCACCAAGTTTCCGTAATGGCAACACTATCATATCTGCCCTCATTTGCTTGAATTTCTAACTCACCCTGTTTATTCCTCATACTCTGTGTGTTGTTGTGTAGACATTTGAGTCGCTTTTGACTGACCCTGTGTTTATTTTCTACAGAACTTGGTCCTGTTTGCACATGCACATCAGAGGTGGGTTATTCCTGGTTCGGCCTGGATCGGGCGAACAGGTATTAGTGGCAGCGGGGGACTCCGCCCACCCACCCAGATGTGAGTGCACATTCATGCACAAGCGAACAGGTAGTAAAAAAATTAGAAGACAACCACTGATATACATGTGCACATAAAGGTGCCTCGCCCCCAGCCTGCCAGCCCAGAAAGATTAGGGGACCCCTGCTTGCTTTACAGCATTCTCTGAGCAGTTTGCAAAATCTGCACATCGCCCCCAACAATCTGGATCCTCATTTTCTCAAGATAAACCCACACAGAATATCATATGTAGAATCACAGGAGCAGAATGAGGTGCATCTAGGGCAGGCATGTCCAAAGTGCGGCCCGGGGGCCAAATGTGGCCCCTTTTCAAATTTCAAGCTGCCCGCAGCCTCTTCTCCCCACTGGAGTCATTTGTTTAGTCTTTCATAAAATACCGTATTTTTCGAAGTATAAAGATGCATCTTTTTCCACTCAAACTTATACATTGAATACAGCATTTTTTGCCTCCCAAAACTCTGCCCCCTTCACCAAAATGGCTGTGCATAGCCTTTAGGAGGTTTTCAGAGTGCTCCTGGAGGCTGTGGAGGGCATAAATGAGCAAAAAACAGGTCATTTTTTTCTCAACTTTGCCCCCCCTAGCCCCCAGGAGCACTCTAGAAGCCTCTTAAAGGCTACTCATGCCTTTTTTTAAAAAAGGCCCATTTTCATGAAAAATGGGCCATTTTTGAGAGAGTGCAGAAACTTTTTTTTTAATTTGCCTCTTCAAAATTTTGGTGCATCTTATACTCCGAAAAATACGGTTGTTAATTCGCATTTAATGTTAAGGGTTCAAAGAATGTCAGGCTGAATGATCGGCCCCACACATTTTCACCTCACCAAATCTGGCCCTCCTTGCAAAAAGTTTGGACACCCCTGATCTAGGGGAAGGATGATAAAATCAATCGAAAGTCTGTCTAGAAAAAGTGGGCATTGATTCCACCGTCTCTTGCAAGCAAAGCAAGAGTCCTTCATTGCCAGTAATTCCAAGTTCAGGAAAATATGCAAAACTTGCCTGCATGAGGATCTTCTGTATGGAAGACAAAACTGAAAAGAGACTGACTGGAGAATGCAGGCATCGATCCTGCTACCTCTCGCATGCTAAGCGAGCGCTCTACCATTTGAGCTAATTCCCCTGTCAATCTTGTTTGGCCATGTTACAAGAATTCAGGACAAGATGCAGAAAATGAAGAGATGAAAATGATCCAATACTTTGGGAATTAAACCGCCTGTCACCCTTGTTGTACCACGTTAGAAGAATTTGGGATAAGATGTTGAAACTGAGTAGATCGAAAGGGTCTAAAGTTTTTGGGAAAGGAATATTAAAAAAATGGACTGGAGAATGTGGGCATCGATCCCACCACCTCTTGCATGCAAAGCAAGCGCTCTACCATATGAGCTAATTCCCCAGCTATGAGCAGCCTTGACCCACAAAACTGCAAGAATTCAGGAGGAGGAGGAGAAACCGAGGAGAGGAAATTAGATGCCAACTAGTAAGTCTGCTAGAAATGACCGAGACACACCTGAGCTCCATTTACCTGGGAAGAGCATGAGCAGGTAAATTCAGAGGAATTGAACAAGTTCCTCACAGCTGTGAGTTCTGGAGCTGTGCCAGACTGCAGAGATGCCAGCATGGGGGCCTGTGAGCCGGAAGTTTCTCTCACCAAACTGGCAGCGGGTGCAGAGGTGGGGGAAAATAAATTGGCCCATCTCCATTTAGGTTTCTGAGGCTGTGCAAACTTTTATAGCCCTTTGGGGAAAGGGATGAGCTGAGCCTCACCTTGGGAAAGTGAGTGTGGGGTGGGAAGCTTTTCTACTTGGCTGCAGCTGCTTTTCCCAAGCTCAGGCAGCAACCTCAGCTGTCTGAGGAGAGTTTTCGCCTTCCCCAGGTTCAGGAGAGTGAGCCTCTGGGTGGGTGAAAACGGGCTCCCCCGGGCTCTGGAGGCCCTCTGGAGGCCGGAAACATGCTCTGTTTTTGGCACCAGGAGCCTTCAGGAAGAACCTCCGGAGCCCGGGGGCAGCCATTGTCGCCCTCCCAGAGGCTTGAGGAAAGCTTCAAGGGGTCTTCATTTCGAGGAGTCTGGGCAGGGCGAAAAACAGGACTTCTGGAACTTCTGGAAGAAAATGGCCTCCCCGGCCCCCAGAGGTCCTCCAGAAGCTGGAAACAGTCCATTTCTGAATTTCCAGTTGGCCAATTCCATTTTTCACCCTCTCTAGGCTCCATAGGCTTTCCTG
Organism: Natrix helvetica; assembly: GCF_964273705.1. Lineage (NCBI taxonomy): Eukaryota > Metazoa > Chordata > Lepidosauria > Squamata > Natricidae > Natrix > Natrix helvetica. The sequence continues at coordinate 347,852,259 of NC_138548.1, forward strand.
GATCATGAGGAGGGTGGAAACGGTCTCCCCCGGCCCTCCGGAAAGGCCAAAAATCAGCTGGCCAAGGCACACATGTGCACTGGAGCTGACATAGGGCAATAGCTCACGTGCTCACAGAGATCGCTCCATGTGCCACCTGTGCCATAGGTTCGCCATCACGGATATAGATCAATAAGTGACATTCCTGTTTTTTCTTCATTTTTTGTTGCATTGCTTTTAGTGTTTCTGTTTTTGGTTATTGTTGTTAGCCACTCAGAGTCATGTGGCAAAGAATGGATGGCACCCCCACAGAAATCGTATACAGAATCACAGGGGTGGAGTGGGCTGGATCTTGGGGAAAGATGATAAAATAAACCAAAATCCTGCCTAGAAAAGGTGGGCATTGATCTCATAGTCTCTCGCAAGAGTTTAGCATTGCCAGTAATTTCTAGTTTAGGAAAATATGCAGAATTTGCCTGCATGAGGATTTTCTGAATGGAAGCAAAAAGTGAAGAGACTGACTGGAGAATGCAGGCATTGTTCCTGCTGCCTCTCGCATGCTAAGCGAGCGCTCTACCATTTGAGCTAATTCCCCACTTGGCTTTAACCTGGAAGAATATTTTACCCCCTTCCCACTTATTTGTCTGAACTGGAAGGATTCATCCAGAGACTGGAAGATGAAAGTTCCTTGATGGTATATATGTAGATGTTGTTTATGCGTGTGTGCCTGTGGATGGCTGATTTGTCAGAGTGCCAGGCTTCCAGGAATTCTCTAGCATTTTTGGAATAGGCTTTTTCTCCGATAGATAATTGTTGTGGCCCAGCAGGATCCAGTTGAGCTGCTGATGGACACGGATAGCGAGGAACCATATGAGTCTGCTCTGGACAATGTGGAGGAACCTGGGCATGGTTCAGACTCAGAGCAGGGACCAGAGAGGCTGGTTGGCCACCAGGAAGGGCCTGAGGCATGGAGCAGTGGGGAGGATCAAAGGCAGTTTGTCCCTGATGCTAGATTGAGAAGGGCTGAGAAACGGAAGCAGCAACTCCGTAGGCAGACTCACAGAAGATGATTAAGTACAGGTGGTTGTGGATTGGCCCCACCCAAGAGAATTTATAGCTGAGGCGTTGGGAGGGGACATTTGCAGGAAACAACCATTCCAATTAGTACTTAAGAAAATCTGTCTATGTATTCTAGTCGTGTCTGTTCGTTTGGACTATCTGCGTTGCTTCTTTTGAACTATCTGGGTTGTTGCAAAGACTCTATTGAAAGTGAGTTGCCTGGGATCTCAGCCAAAGGATTCGTTATCTCAGTAATTAAACAGTGGCAAACAGCCAAGACTGTGTTCTGGTTTATTCACAGGCGGACGGGGGGTCAGAACAGATAATAATATTATAATTTCATCTCCTCAGCTCCTGAATCTTATCCTAAATCCTTGCAGTTGAGTGGGTGAAGGTTACTTTATGTCTGGGGAATTAGCTCAAATGGTAGAGCGCTTGCTTAGCATGCAAGAGGTAGCAGGATCGATGCCTGCATTCTCCAGTCAATCTCTATTCACTTTTGGCTTCCACACAGAAAATCCTCTTCCAGGCAAATTGTGCATATTACCCTAAATCTCTACACTGTTGAAAAGCAGTACAGGCAGTTAGTTGGGCATTAGTGGCAATATATAAACTCTTGTTTTGCTTACTGGAGACGGTGGAACTGATGCCCATCTTCTCCAGATAAAATTTACAGGCACTGCTGGGAAGTGGTGCAATCAGCTGGAATGATAGAGCGCTTGCTTTGCATGTAAGAGGTAATGGGATCAGTGCCAGCATTCTCCGAGAGAAACATATACCTCATTTTGCTAGTTTATCAGACCACTTTAATATATTTAAGTTTCTGCATCTTGTCCTGAGATCTTGCATTTCGGCCCCTTAAAATCTACCTGGAGCTGGGGAATTAGCTCATATGGTAGAGCGCTTGCTTTGCATGCAAGAGGTGGTGGGATCGATGCCCACATTCTCCAGTAAATCTTTTCTTAATTTTGCTCCGTTGTTAGATCATTTTTAGCTCCTCAGTTGGTATCTCAGTTGGTTGACCTGAATTCTTTTTTTTTATTTAAAGTTTTTTTATTTTTTATTTTTATACCTCTCATTGCATTGTTTGATTCCTGGGTATCATACAGTTCAATACAAATAAAGTTAACAGTATTATTTCTAATAATTACATTTCAGTATTAGTTTTACTCTAACACATAACTTCTGTTATCATCCTTTACTTCTAAACCTTCTGATAGTTCTGCCATATGTTGTATCATCTTAACATTTGTTTTTACTATTTCCCTGCTCTTATTTCTACCTCTATTTTAGTCCTTCCCCCCCTTCCCCCATCATCATAATTTTCAGATGTGATCCTTCCTTTTTTCCTTATTCAATATTTCAATATGCACTTCTAACATCAATCGTGATCTTTCAAGCATTTAATGTATATCCATTGTTAATCACATCTTTTCACATTTAATATTTTCCCAACCCTTCAATCCTTATGATACTCTTATTTTCATTAAAATATGTTCTTTCTTTGTCTAATCTCAAATTAATCCTAGCTTTTCACTGTTAATCACATTTTTATACATATTTAATAATACCCTTATACAAATTCTATTTATCTAATTTATAAACTATTTTTCAACCTGTATAATTTTAATAATAATAATATACATTACATTACTACCTTACTAATATATATTCAAAAATGATTGTAATCTCTTACACCACATAAAAAGCAGTTATCCAATTTATATAGTTCTAAGATTCATACACATTGTCAAAATACTTCCATAAAATGTTTTGCTTTACATTCTTTTTCTTTCCCTTTGTCCCACATCTTTCACTGTCATCCAAATGTTTAATATTTTTTTTGGGGGGGGGGTTGTCTCCCATACACTTCTTTTAATTTTTTTACTTCACCTACTTTTGAATCTGTTATAACTATGCCCTCTAGTTTTCTCTCCCTTCACCCTTCCCCCCCCCCTGTCTAATTCTATGGCTACCAGTTCTAACCTCCTTTTCCTCTCTTCAGCTGTCTTCCCGTTTTTCCCATTTCCTTTTCACATCTTTTAGAATATTTTCCTTCTGTTCTAATCCCTTATTCACCATCAATTGTACTAATGTCTTCTTCTTGTTTTCTTCTTATTGTTTTCCCAATTCTGCTGTCTCCTTTGATCTTTCAGTGATTCCATTCTTTCCTCATTGTCCTGTTCTTTACTTGTTGTAATGTATTACATTTTCCAATTTTTGATCTATACGATCTATACAACCAAATATTTCCTTCATCTCCTTGTGTTCTTTTATAAAAGCCTTAATGTCTTGATATTTCAGCTCCATTTAATTGTGTCCACTTGCATCCATTTTACAGTCAATCCAATTTAAGAAAAGAAACCAGGGGTTTGTCTGTTCCAATCACTTAAATTTATCATTATGAAAAACAAGCTCCAGATCGAATTCCAGTATTTTTTAAAATACTTTTCAATACCACGTCTTTACTTTGAGTGTTCGATTTTCTTTTCCTTAATTTTCTTTAAAAAATTCTCTTCTTAAATATTCTGATTTTTTAAAATATGCTTATTCTGCCGCTAGCCAATAGTTCCAGTATGTTTCCCCCTTGTATTTCAATAAAAAATATTATCTTAGCCAGTTCACAAGCCACTCACTTTCTCTTCTCCTGCACAGTCTTAGGTTTTCAGACTGTCTTCGGCTTCATGGCAGTCATATTTGCTGCCGCTGCTCCCTGTCATTGGCTGAGGGGGCTTTCCTAAACAGGGAGGGGAGATGACTTCTAGGTAGTCCTCCTTTGCTTCGCCACTCCTACAGAGTAGCTATGGTCCAAATTTGGACCCTCCAATAAGGAGAGGTTGGAGCAGCCGCAGACCAATCTTCTGATGGTGCCAGAAGTACAACCAGACGTCCTCTTGCCCAAATTCTTGTAACATGGTTAATTAAGGTTGCTTGGTAGTTGGGAAGTTAGCTCAGATGGTACAGTGGTTGCTTGGCATACAAGAGGTGGTGGGATTGGTGCCCACATTCTCCAGCCAATTCTCCGTTATTTTCCCCAATCCATACACTAATTCAAACTCATTGAATCCATCTGTACACATTATTTTGTATCTGCCTTTTCTTTTCTATGCTGCGGGGTATGTCAACGCCTGGCAGGGTTCAGACATCAGGCAAATACTTGTGTTGTTAAGCACTCAACCCCCCTCTCTTGCTGCACTGGTGCAGGAGAGAACTGACATGCAGGGCTACAAGGAAAGTTTTAAGGCATGAGCCAGGAGGCCAGGGTTGGGTACCCAGCTATTGTCTCTGATTGATTACCTGAATGTATAAGATGTTTAACACATTCTCCCTAGGTGTTGCTTCACCTTACATGCTTACTTGCCTGTATGTTGTGGAATAAAACCACCCAGCTCTGTTTTAGTGGAAATAAAAGCTGTTATTTCCCAAGTCTCTTTTTTGGCATTTTGATGATTTAAGTGCAGTTTTGGACCTTACAGTATCTATACAAACTGGGCCCTTCCGCTCATGACTACCTGCATTATTAAGCATGGGCATATTTGAGCAAATATATTTCTGAGCAGTTTGCAACATCAGCACATTACCCCCAACAATCTGGGTCCTCATTTTCTCAAGATAAACCCACACAGAATATCATATGTAGAATCACAGGAGCAGAATGAGGTGCTTCTAGGGGAAGGATGATAAAATCAATCAAAAGTCTGTCTAGAAAAAGTGGGCATTGATTCCACCATCTCATGCAAGCAAAGCAAGAGTTCTGCATTGCCACTGATTCCAAGTTCAGGAAAATATGCAAAACTTGCCTGCATGAGGATCTTCTGTATGGAAGTCAAAACTGAAGAGAGACTGATTGGAGAATGCAGGCATCGATCCTGCTACCTCTCGCATGCTAAGCGAGCGCTCTACCATTTGAGCTAATTCCCCTGTCAATCTTGTTTGGCCATGTTACAAGAATACAGGACAAGATGCAGAAAATGAAGAGATGAAAATGATCCAATACTTTGGAAAGTAAACTGCCTGTCACCCTTGTCCTACCACGTCATAAGAATTCGGGATAAGATGTTGAAACTGAGTAGATCGAAAGGGTCTAAAGTTTTTGGCAAAGGAAAGTTTAAAAAATGGACTGGAGAATGTGGGCATCGATCCCACCACCTCTTGCATGCAAAGCAAGCGCTCTACCATATGAGCTAATTCCCCAGCTATGAGCAGCCTTGACCCACAAAACTACAAGAATTCAGGAGGAGGAGGAGAAACTGAGGAGAGGAAATTTGATGCCAACTAGTAAGTCTGCTAGAAATGACCGAGACACACCTGAGCTCCATTTACCTGGGAAGAGCTTGAGCAGGTGGATTCAGAGGAATTGAACATGTTCCTCACAGCTGTGAGTTCTGGAGCTGTGCCAGACTGCAGAGATGCCAGCATGGGGGCCTGTGAGCTGGAAGTTTCTCTCACCAAACTGGCAGCGGGTGCAGAGGTAGGGGGGAAATAAATTGGCCCATCTCCTTTTAGGTTTCTGAGGCTGTGCAAACTTTTATGGCCCTTTGGGGAAAGAGATGAGCTGAGCCTCACCTTGGGAAAGTGAGTGGGGGGGTGGGAAGCTTTTCTACTTGGCTGCAGCTGCTTTTCCCAAGCTCAGGCAGCAAAATCAGTTTCCAGAGGTTGTATTCAGCAGGTTCTGACCAGTTCTGGAGAACCGGTAGAGGAAATATTGAATAGTTCAAAGAACCTCTGACTGGCCTCACCCCCATCTATTCGCTACCTCCCGAGTCCCAGCTGATCAGGGGGAAATGGGGATTTTGCAGTAACCTTTCCCTGCCACACCACCAAGCCACGCCCACCAAGCCATGTCACAGAACCGGTAGTAAAACCAGGTGAGCTGAGCCTAGCTCAGTGGGTGGGGGATGGGAAGCTTTTCTACTTGGCTGCAGCTGCTTTTCCAAAGCTCAGACAGCAGCCTCAGCTTCCTTCCTGTCTTCCTCACACTCACCCCCATTCATGCCCTGTGGTTCCACAGTTGGACTACTGCAAAGCACTCCACATGGGGCTGCCCCTGAAGACCATACAGAAGTTACAAATGGTCTCGCATGTGGCAGCTTCTGCAGTCTTTAGTGCCCATCGACTTGCTCCTGTTGTGCTATTATTATGCCAGTTGCATTGGCTTCCAGTTTCTCTCCGCTGCAATTCAAGGTGCTCCTTCTCACCTTTAAAGTCCTATCTAGCACAGGGCTAGGTTGTTTCCAGGATCTCCTCTTCCTTCCTTTAAGTGTTACCTCCTCTCCAGTGGTGGGTTTCAAAAATTTTTAGAACCTCTTCTGTAGGTGTGGCCCTGCTTTGTGGGAGTGGCTTGCCAGCCATGTGACCAGGTGGGAGTGACTTGCCAGCCATGTGACTGGGTGGGCATGGCCAACTTGTAAAATGTGGTGAAACTCACTTAACAATGCTCTTGCTTAGCAACCAAAATGTTGGCTCAGAAACTCTGGCATTGAAGTGTGCAAGTCTTAAAGCTGTCAAGTTACGAGACCATTGCACCCCTAACCCTTTAGAAAAAAACCTCCAGGGGTGTTCAAACTTGACAACTTTAAGACTTGTGGACTTCAACTCCCAGAATTCCTCCTCCAGTCATGTTGGCTCAGGAACTCTGGCATTGAAGTGTGCAAGTCTTAAAGCTGTCAAGTTACAAGACCATTGCACCCCTAACCCTTTAGAAAAAAAACTCAACGGGTGTTCAAACTTGACAGCTTTAAGACTTGTGGACTTCAACTCCCAGAATTCCTCCTCTTGCTCTTCATCTTGATGATGTGCAGACGGGCAGGGGGAGGGAGCTGGAACCGGTTCTAAATGGCACTATAGATTTGTGGAACCTCTTCTATAGAAGAGGTTAGAACTGGCAGGAACCCAGCCCTGCTCCTCTCTCTCCCTTCCTTTAAGAGTTCCATCCTTCCATCCTATCATCTTGGGAGAAAAGCCAGCTCCACGTGGCTGTCTGGTAGATTAAGAGGGTGGGGCCTGCCAGATCTATGAAGTTTCTGTCCTATGGCATACCTTCCCCTTGAGATCTGACAGGCCCCACCCTCTTAATCTTCCAAACAGCCACATAGAGCTAGCTTTTCCCCAAGAGGCTAAGATAGTAAGGTTGGAGCCTGGGGGATTGTATAGATCAGTGATGTCTAACCTTTTTATCATTGCGTGCCAAAAGCGTGTGTGCATGCGTGCATGCAATAGTGCGCCTGCATGCTTGCACCCATAATGCAATGCATGCGTGAATCCTAACTGTGCAAATGCCCCGCCCCCTGCGCATGCGTGCACGTCCACCCCTGTTTTGGGCCTAGTAGGGGAGATGCCACACACCCCGTGCCCCATTTTGGGCCTAGTAGGCCTCCCTGCAGCTTCCTGGAAGCAAAAATGGGCCACAGGGGGGCAGTGCTGCCCGCCCCATGTGCATGTGTGGCAGAGACCCCAAAATCAGCTGGCCGGCGGGAGGCGTGTGTGCATGCGTGGGGGAGTTGAGCTGAGGTGACAGCATGTGTGCTCACAGAGATCGCTCCGCGTGCCAACCGTGTCATAGATTCGCCATCACGGGTATAGATCAATAAGTCACATTCCTGTTTTTTCTTCATTTTTGTTGCATTGCTTTTAGCGTTTCTGTCTTTGTCGTTAGCGACCCAGAGTCATGTGGCAAAGAATGGATGGCCATATAAATCCTTTAAATCCTCTAAATAAAGACAAAAATAAAAATGGTCTAATAAAATGGCACACAGTGTTAAAGGTAAGCTTGGGCATCAGACCTACTGTGTGTTAAGCAAACCCTCTTCCATTTGATCTAGTTTCCCAGCATCCTTGCTGTGCTTCTGCAGTATTTCTCAAGAAACACCCACACAGAAAATCGTATACAGAATCACAGGGGTGGAGTGGGCTGGATCTTGGGGAAAGATGATAAAATCAACCAAAATCCTGCCTAGAAAAGGTGGGCATTGATCTCATCGTCTCTCGCAAGACTTTAGCATCACCAGTAATTCCCATTTTAGGAAACTATGCAGAATTTGCCTGCATGAGGATTTTCTGAATGGAAGCCAAAAGTGAATAGAGATTGACTGGAGAATGCAGGCATCGATCCTGCTACCTCTCGCATGCTAAGCGAGCGCTCTACCATTTGAGCTAATTCCCCACTTGGCTTTAACCTGGAAGAATGTTTACCCCCTTCCCCCTTATTTGTCTGAACTGGAAGGATTTATCCAGACACTGGAAGATGAAAGGTCCTTGATGGTATATATGTAGATGTTGTTTATGCGTATGTGCCTGTGGATGGCTGATTTGTCAGAGTGCCAGGCTTCCAGGAATTTGGATTTGGCTTTTTCTCCGATAGATAATAATATTATAATTTCATCTCCTCAGCTCCTGAATCTTATCCTAAATCCTTGCAGTTGAGTGGGGGAAGGTTACCTTATGTCTGGGGAATTAGCTCAAATGGTAGAGTGCTTGCTTAGCATGCGAGAGGTAGCAGGATCGATGCCTGCATTCTCCAGTCAATCTCTATTCACTTTTGGCTTCCACACAGAAAATCCTCTTCCAGGCAAATTGTGAATATTACCCTAAATCTCTACACTGTTGAAAAGCAGTACAGGCAGTCAGTTGGGCATTAGTGGCAATATATAAACTCTTGTTTTGCTTGCAGGAGACGGTGGAACTGATGCCCATCTTCTCCAGATACAATTTACAGGCACTGCTAGGATGCGGTGCAATCAGCTGGAATGCTGAGTGCTTGCTTTGCATGTAAGAGGTAATGGGATCAGTGCCAGAATTCTCCGAGAGAAACATATACCTCATTTTGCTCATTTATTGGACCACGTTTATATATTTAGTTTCTGCACCTTGTCCTGAGGTCTTGCAGTTCCGATGCCTTAAAATCTACCTGGAGCTGGGGAATTAGCTCATATGGTAGAGCGCTTGCTTTGCATGCAAGAGGTGGTGGGATCGATGCCCACATTCTCCAGTAAATCTTTTCTTAATTTTGCTCCATTGTTAGAACATTTTTAGCTCGTCAGTTGGTATCACAGTTGGTTGCAGCCAAGTAGAAAAGCTTCCCACCCCCCACTCACTTTCCCAAGGTGAGGCTCAGCTCATCTCTTTCCCCAAAGGGCCATAAAAGTTTGCACAGCCTCAGAAACCTAAAAGGAGATGGGCCAATTTATTTCCCCCCACCTCTGCACCCGCTGCCAGTTTGGTGAGAGAAACCTCCTGCTCACAGGCCCCCATGCTGGCATCTCTGCAGTCTGGCACAGCTCCAGAACTCACAGCTGTGAGGAACATGTTCAATTCCTCTGAATCCACCTGCTCAAGCTCTTCCCAGGTAAATGGAGCTCAGGTGTGTCTCGGTCATTTCTAGCAGGCTTACTAGTTGGCATCAAATTTCCTCTCCTTGATTTCTCTTCCTCCTCCTGAATTCTTGCAATTTTGTGGGTCAAGGCTGCTCATAGCTGGGGAATTAGCTCATATGGTAGAGCGCTTGCTTTGCATGCAAGAGGTGGTGGGATCGATGCCCACATTCTCCAGTGAATGTTTATTTAATTTTGCTCTGTTGTTAGATCATTTTTAGCTCCGCAGTTGGTGTCTCTTGCCCTGAATTCTTGTAACATTGTGAATCAAGGTTGCTAGGTAGTTGGGGACTTAGTTCAGATGGTAGAGCGCTTGCTTTGCATGCAAGAGGTTGTGGGATCTGTTAGATACCAGAATCAGTCACAATGATTTACACCAAGGTCCTCTGTTCCGGCGAGAACAGAGAGGGCGTACCGGAGCCTGCCTGGGGCACCAGATTCCGGTACAGTGCTCCGGAGGGCCCACCTGCCTGCCCTCGCTCCTTACCTGTGCTTTAAGCACAGTGCGTACAGTGCCTGTGCGACGCTCCGCCGAGCAGCTGGAGTGTTGCGGAGGCTTGCGAAAGCGTTGCAGGCAATTATGACACATGCGCGTGCCACACACATCCATGTGGGTGATGCCGGGGCCGTTCCAATCATACTGGTTGGAATGGAATCCGGAATTCACTACTGGTCCGTGACCAGAGGTTCTACTATAGGAGGACGAGGAGGAGGCAGCCTCTTGTTGGCCAATATGTTAACCATGCCAATCTTCCAAACTATAATTTCTATCATCTATCTCCATCTCCAACTCCTCTATTATCTATCGCCACATTTCCAGACAAACCAATCCAAGGTCAACAAACGTGGTTGCCACTGTCATGTCCTCTCTGTGACAAGATGCTAAGGAACAAATGCATACCATGCTGTGTTGTTGTGTTGTGTTGTGCTGTGTGTGTTACATTGAGAGAAATACCGGTTTTGTCAACCACCAATGATCATTGAGTTGCATGGCTGACGATCAAAAGTTATAAAGTATTTAAAATATTGGGAAGAAATATCAGTGGACATAATCAACTGTTGAAGTGCCTCCATCTTTTTTTTTTAAATAGTTCGTATACCACCATGTACTGGGGAGGACTTGGCCCACTTCAGCTGAGTTTCACCTGGGAACTGAAGGAGAGATTTCCTTTCCATAGCTGGAAGCAGCATCTGAACAGGATCTTGGAGTCTTAGTGGACAACCAGTTAAAAATGAGTCAGCAGTGTGCAGCGGCAGCCAAAAAAAGCCAATGCAATCATAAGTTGCATTAACAGAGGGAAACAATCAAGATCAAGTGAGGTTCTAATACCACTCTATAAAGCCCTAGTAAGACCACACTTAGAGTACTGCATCCAGTTTTGGTCACCACACTATAAAAAAGATATTGAGACTCTAGAAAAGTGCAGAGAAGAGCAACCAGGATGATTAGGGGACTGGAGGCTAAAACATATGAAGAATGGCTGCAGGAACTGGCTTGGCTAGTCTAGTGAAGAGAAGGACCAGGGGAGACATGATAGCAGTGTTCCAATATTTGAGGGGCTGCCACAGAGAGGAGGGCGTCAAGCTATTTTCCAAAGCACCTGAAGGCCAGACAAGGAATAATGGATGGAAGCTAACCAAGGAGAGATTCAACCTAGAAATAAGGAAGAACTTTCTGACAGTGAGAACAATCAACCAATTGAACAGCTTTGCCTTCAGAAGTTCTGGGAACTTCATCCCTGGAGGCTTTCAAGAAGAGATTGAACTGCCATTTGTCAGAAATGGTGTAGGGTCTCCTGCTTGAGTGGGGGTTGGACTAGATGACCTACAAGTTCCCTTCCAACTCTGTTAATCTGTTAAATCTGTTTATGGAGAAGCCCTTTTGCTTTGTATGTTACCCTGGAAATGTGTCATCCAACTCTTCCTTAACCATAATTTAATGATTATACCCTAGTGACTGGATCCCCACATCCCACTTTGCCAGAAGTACCAGAGGGTGAGGGTTAGTGCTAATCCAGGCATCCCTCTGAAGCTCCAGATTTGATGTAGGTAGGTTGGATTGCACTCTCACCATGGAGCACCAATCTTCTCCAGTTTCTCAATGTTACCTTGGTTTCTTTCTTGGTAAATTGTGCAAGAATGCTATCAGGCAGCTGGGGAATTAGCTCAGATGGTAGAGCGCTTGCTTAGCATGCAAGAGGTAGCAAGATCGATGCCTGCATTCTCCAGATATTTTCTTTTATTTGCTCCATCCATAGGGAGTCCTTCATCTAATTGCTGTGTCTCCTCTGAGGTTCTTTCAGCGGGATGGTCCTTCGCTATTGAAAAGCTCAGCCCAAGGCAGCAAAGTTTAGCCTGAAGAGACAATGGATCTTTTTTTCCCCTGTAATATCTGATTAATGGAATAGTTCCCTCTGGAGACCAACATGTCCAAACACTGTTTGCTTTCTGAACAAGATTCAAAAAACAAAATCACTTTAAGATGAAAGTTCATTTGTTCCATAGAAAGGCTGGCTTTGCGGTTGTATTTTGAACAGAACAGACTTGGAAGTCTTAAGAGCGTGCTACACTTCAAAGGCACAGAATATATTTGAACAATTCAATTTCTCTCAGCCCCTCTCCACTTTCCCAAAATTCCCTCAGCCATAGATGTATCTTAAGTTACAGTTCCTCTCACTCTCTTCTTAACTTCTCAGTCCTTCTTCCCAGACATTGTTAACTCCACCTAACCAAATTGAACCCTATGCTTTTTCCTCTTAGTTCTTCAGCTGTCATACCTTGTCCATCTAAATCACTGGACAATTTCCTTCCTGGTGGAACAGGCAGCTTCTTGCTCTTTCTTCCTTAGATATATTATTTTGGAGAGAAAGCTGTGAATGCTCTCTAACACTCAACAACAGCAACATACAAATACATTAATAATCATGCAGTCATCAAAATAAAGAAATACATCACAACAATCATAAAGCAAGCACACCATCATAATATAACCATGCAAATATCAGCACAATGGCCAAGCTCAATCTGACTTTGGACACATGATGTGATGACTTGGCCATTTGGTGAAGGCTCTAAAGCTGGAAATGGTGGAAAGGAAGAAAAGAAGAGGATGGCCAGCAGCAAATGGGTGGGCTCTTGTTACAGTGGTGATGGAGGAAGCCTTGAGAGAGCTGAAGGACCAAGTGAGAGGCAGATGAGCATGGAGAATGTCTACCTATGTGCAGTGGTGAAATATATATATGTTGTATTTGTGCTGATAAATAAATAAAGGGAGACTAGTATAGATCTATTTCAAGCTATTTAGCTCTCATCAGCAAACAGGGATTGTAACACAAATACATACATACATACATACATACATACGTACATACATACATATATATATTTACTACTTGGCTTGTTGGGGTCATGTGACTATGTAGTCATGTAACTGGGGGATCAAAAGACAGAAACTCACTTTAACAATGTCCTGCTGGAGCAGGGTTGGACTAGATGACCTCCAGGTCCCTTCCAGTCCTGGATTATCCTCTGAAGCTGCGCCTAGTGACAGGTTTGTAGTCCTTCCTTCCTCTCCTTTCTCTCTCTCTCTCCCTTTCTTTTTCTCTCTTCCTTTCTCCCTTTCCCTCCCTCTCCCCCCCTCCCCCCCTCTCTCTTTCTTTCTTTCTCAGCACCCCCACCCCTTGTTTTGGCCCCCCACCCCCATTTTTGCCCCCCCACCCCCATTTTTGGCCTGCTGGGAGCAAAAATGGACCCCACCCCCACCCGCATGTTTTCAGAGAACCTGTAGTAAAAAAAATGCTTTAAATGTTTTTTTAAAAAGTTCCGAAGATCAGCTGTGTGACGTGTGATCATTGGAAGTTTTTTTAAAAAGTTTTTAAAGTATTTTTTACTACCGGTTCTGCGAACCAGTATCAATTTTTAACTACCAGTTTGGGTGAACCCGGTAGCATTTCAACCCTGCCTATGTGGTTACTAAGAGTCATTGCTGACCTGATGGCACTTAATCAATAACATTCAGAAAGTCTCTCTGGAAATATTTTGGCTGAAATATTTTATGTCAGGAATGAGTTACTCCAATGCAAGTAGGCTTCAGTTGAACCATGGATCAGAGTCTCAGGGAAAACCCCAAGTTCCCTTTGAAACTTAGTCAGGTCCATCAAGCTTCTTGCAAAGGTAAGTAGAACAGCGGGGGGGGGGGGATCCTGGTGCCACGCGATTTAGATTGGCATAAAACCAGGAAATCCTGCTTTCTAGCTAATAGAAATCACGCGTCACAGCTGATAGTCGGAAATCCCGGTTCTCCCGATAGCATTTTTTTTTTTTTTACTGCCGGTTAAGGTGAATTGGTCCAAACCAGTTGCATTGGCTGATGGTAATATTACCCTATGTCATGCATAACCTTTGGAGTTACAATGAAAAATTTATCTCAGAAACTAAAACATTAGGACCTCATCGATTCCCACCCCCACCCCAAATATCTGCTTAAAGAGGCATGAAAGAGATGTTATTTGATGGGCTACAAGAACAGTCAAACTTCTCTAGAATCCCATCACCTTCTGATGGGATGTGTTCGGAAAGAGAGAGAGAGAGAGAGAGAGAGAGAGAGAGAGGGAGGGAGGGAGGGAGGGAGGGAGGGGGAGGGGAAGGAAAAGAAAATGTAGGAAGGGAAGGAAAATGTAAGAAGGAAAAAGGGAAGGAAAATGTAAGAAGGAAAAAGGGAAGGAAAATGTAGGAAGGAAAAAGGAAAGGAAAGGAAAATGTAGGAAGGAAAGGAAAATGTAGGAAGGAAAAAGGAAAGGAAAGGAAAATGTAGGAAGGAAAGGAAAATGTAGGAAGGAAAAAGGAAAGGAAAGGAAAATGTAGGAAGGAAAAAGGAAAGGAAAGGAAAATGTAGGAAGGAAAGGAAAATGTAGGAAGGAAAAAGGAAAGGAAAGGAAAATGTAGGAAGGAAAGGAAAATGTAGGAAGGGAAGGGAAGGAAAATGTGGGAAGGAAAAAGGAAAGGAAAATGTAGGAAGGAAAAAGGAAAGGAAAATGTAGGAAGGGAAGGGAAGGAAAATTTAGGAAAGAAAAAGGTGCTCAGGTTGATTCAGGTTTGTTGTTCTAATCACATCCAAAATAACAGACAACAAGACAAAAAGGTAACTGAAATACACATCAAACTGAATTTTGTAGATGTGTCCTGAGCATGCAAATTACGAGAAGAATATAAACAACACAGAGAGGGTTCCATTTCCAAATTTTTTATCACTGCACCAAATCATCAACATGAGCTAAGCAGAGAAATTATTATGTACAACCAGCCCTCATGGGATTTCTTTTAAATATGTATTTTACACCATGTAGGCTGCACCCCCCCCCCCGCAGGTTTCTTCAGGAATAAGTTTCATTAAGTCAAGGGAGGGAGCAGCGTGTGGTCCCTCCAAATGTTGTTGGAGGGTAAATCCCCACATCCTTTGCTCAGGATGTTTCCAAGTGACATTCAATAAAATCTGGAAAGGGCCCCATGGCTAATCCCTGGATTAAAAGAGAAACAAGATACAGGTTAGAGACGAACGCTGTAGAAATTAGATGTTCTTGGCAAGTACGTTTCTAAAAAAAAGTTTTTTTACTTTTTTATTCTCTTACATACAGTTATAGGTATACATCCACATAGTTATTCTTCTTCTTTACATTTGTCATTCTTGTACATTTGTCATTCTATTTAAAACAGGGGTGTCCAAACTTGGGAACTTTAAGACTTGTGGACTTCAACTCCCAGAATTCCCCAGCCAGGCTGGCTGGGGAATTCTGGGAGTTGAAGTCCACAAGTCTTAAAGTTCCCAAGTTTGGACACCCCTGATTTAAAAGATTACAATATACAGTTTGAGTTGCTTTGTGTACCACCCCACCACCTTATTTTAACACCGCCTTATTTCTCTGTTTCTTTTCTCCCTCCCTCCCTCCTCTCCTTTCCCTTCCTTCTTCCCTTCTCTTCCCTACTCCTCTCTTCCTCTTCCCCTTCCTATCCTCTCTCCTTCTCTTTCTCTCCCTTCCACCCTCATCTCCTTGCCTCTTTCTTCCTTTCCTCCTCTTCCTCTCCTCTCCTCCTTTCGTTTTCTGTTGTTGTGGGAATCTCTTTCAGTTCTCAGTTATTTTCTTGGGATGGTATTTCTGCAAACCCAAACATAATTTAATAACATTTCTTATTCCCTTTCCTTTGCTAATCTAGCCTAACTATGTTTTCCCCTTTATATCTTGCACTTGAATATATACTTGTATATTAATACTTTCTTTTCTATTTCCCCCCTCTTCCCCTCCCTTTTCCATTTAATAGTGTATCGTCTGGGTACTGTATCTTCCCCTTATTTCCTTTTCTAAATTTCTTTCTCTAGCCAATCATAAATTGGCAAGTTCTTCAGATGAAAAAAAGAGAGAGATTCTCTGGGGAGTCACAGAGAATATCAGCCACAATTCTTACCAGGTTCTTTAATTCCAGTTCTGAGGCAAAGGTGGTATTTCTCCATTACATTTGTCAGTGGAGCAACAACTTGAAACACGGACATATGGATCCGCCTTTGTTGTTCTGTTGCAAAACCAACTGCCAAAGCTGCTATAGATACAGGTATACCTTAGGAAATAGAGGTCACCATCTATAAGGGGAAAGATAAAAATATGTGAAAGGGGTACCTGTTCTGACCCCCCTCCGTCCGGTAATGAACGCCGACACAGGCTTAGCTGTTTGCCACACTTTATTGACAGTACTATAATCTTGTTGGCTGAAAGCCCAAACATGACTCACAGGCAAGATTTTGGCAGCAACCCAGACTCCAACAGATACAGACAAGAGCTTCTCCAGATTGTTAAAAAAGGAAACAGAAGGCAGATCAGACAAGGAGTTCTCCAGATTACTATGAATGGTTATGTCCTGCAAAAAGCCTCCTCCCAAAGTCCCTTCTTATATACGGTCTTGGGAGGGGCCACGCCACAACCACCTGAGCTTGATCATCACTTAGGAGCTTGTCTCCCGAGCACCTATTGCCTTCGTTTCTCCGCCCTTCTTAATCTTGCGTCAGGGACAAACTCTCTTTGATCTTCCCCACTGCTCCATGCCTCAGGCACCTCCTGGTGGCCAACCAGCCTCTCTGGTCCCTGCTCTGCATCTGAACCCTGCCCAGGGTCCTCCACCTTCTCCATAGCCGACTCATAGGGTTCGTCACTATCTGAGTCCCTCAGCAGCTCCAATGGATCCTGCTGGGCCACAAAGGTACCTTTAAAAAAAACAATATATGCAGGGGTGGGCTGCTATGGATTTGCCCGGGTTCAGGAGAACCCGTAGCTAACGTTATGGCTGGTTTGGAGAACCTCCATATCCCACCCCTGGCTGGCCCCACCCATACCATCCTGCCTGGGAGTGATCCCAGAACCTTACTCCGGGAACATCAGTTGCTTTATTTATGGATCGATCAAACTTATATAGCTGCCCACCTCATGAGTGCGACTCTCCATAAAACAAAACAGTAAAAACACACCTTCAATAACCATTGCAATCTAAATATACAGAACACCACGGGAGAGTGTTTTGAAGACTCGCACGCAATGAAATTCTCTTGTGCCTCTCTGTTACTTATTAGTGTCCCTGCAATCTCGTTGGCTGAGTAACTCTTGCCAAGTGAGGACACTGCCTTGAAAGGTTTCCAAGCTCTCCGATGAACCTGCTTTAGAACAAACACTGAGGTTTGTTGGTGGTGCTTATCTCTGTGGGAGGGGCTGCCCTTTCAGTGTGGCAGGAGGGGATAAGATAAGATAGACAGATGAAGCCTGTTGGGTGAAGGTGGTGGATGTCGTGGTCTGTAAGTGGCCTGTGGAGACGGCAGTAGAGTTGGACAGTGAGGAGATTGGGGAGGAACATGGGCCAGTCCTGGAATCTGGGGAAGGCTCGGATGAGGGCTCTGCGTCGGAGGCAGAGAGAGGGTCAGGGCCATCTGGTAGTTATGTGCTATCTCCAGAGTCTGACATCAGCGAGGCAGAAGAACAGTATAGGCCTTTTCCCACTGTGTGCATGTGCAGAGCAGAAGGCATGAACAATTAAGATGAAAAGGGCAACTCGGGAGTAAGGCTTGGAGATGATTGCCCCTTTCCATAAGGCATAAAAGAGGAGTAAACGGACCTGAGTCTTTGCAGGAAGCAATTCGTTCATATAGTCGGTTCAAGCTCTGAGAAGTCCTGTTTGACTCTGTGCTAAGTTTGGCCTTGCCAAACAAATTGGCAATTAGGTCTCTGGCAGCATTTCAAGGGACATAAAAGTGGGTGCTTATCAGCATTTCCCTGTGGCAGACATCTGTCGGACTCTTCACAGACTGTGAATCATTACGGGCTGTGAATGACCATAATTCACAGCCGTTTAAATAAAATAGGGTTTGGGGGACTAAGCATGTGAACTATGCTGTATCAGGAAGCCTAAGTCAGAACAGAGGACTAGGAACTAAGAGACCATAAATTGCAGTTCTAATTTGGACATGAAGGCTGGTGTCATGCCCCTGTCGGAGTCTGACTCTGCAATGGAAGATGAGCTGGAACAAGAACTGACAGCGAGTGAGAGAGCAACTCCATTGGCCTTGAAGGAAACTGGGGACGGGCAGAGTTAGTCCAGGCAAGGCTTTTCAGAATTAGTAAGGCCTGCAGGCAGGGAGGAACAGAGGGAGGAACGTTTGATGTCTGTTTTCAACAAGAAGGGCCAATTTGTGTGCAGATGGTAATGGAATAAGTTGCAGCTTCTTGTGCCATCTAAAAGAGGTCTGGATCCGGCCCCTGGGCCTTGAGTTTGACATACCTGGCCTAGACAAACCTAAACAGAACCATTCTTAAAAATATTAAAACCACCAACCAAGATTCTTTAGCCTGCACTAAATTGTATTCATATCCCCCATATGTGGCTGGCTTTCTTTCCTATATTGCATGGTTTTCATCCTTGCATCTTACCGACATAACTTGCATATGAGTAGCATTGTCCAGAGTAAGTCTTACAGGTCTCTTCTTTCTCATAGCAACCTTTGCCATTTCCAGAATCACAGACTCTACAGACGATACCTTGGGCTGACAGAGAAGAAGAGAGCATTAAATTGGACACGAAATCAGAAAACAAAGGTGTAGAACACCTGAAGTGCTTTTGCTCAAGTTTGAATATGAACCAAGAATTGTCTTGCAGGTAGAGGAGTTTTCCCTAAGCAGTTGCTCTTCCCGATTAGATTACAGATCAAAAGAGTTGGAAGGGATCGTGTAGGTTATCTAGTCCACCCCCCTGCCCAAGCAGACTTGAGACCATTTCTGCTTTCCATCAATGCTTCCTATCTAGTGGATGGCCACAACCCTATTTAGATGTTTTTCAAGTAGACAGAGATTTGCCATAAATAAGGGAAAGGTTTAATTGTACAGCAACATTTTCCTACTGCAAAATCAGACACAATTTTGTGCCCCTAAATGAAATAAAAACCCTAAATTAGAAAGTGTATATAAAACATAACAGCTAACCAAATCCAATGACAATTTTCATATTTTCAAGAAAGAACAAGCACAAAATATTACTGGAAAATCCAAATGGTTCAGGGAAAAAATAGATAGTGAATAAAATATATCAGGTCTTTTACTTATCTTTTTAACTGCACCGTAAGCAGTTGGAAACCAATCAGTTTAAACCACCGTGCATGTAGGGAGGGTTAAATCTCTATCTTTGACAGATTGCTGTGAGAAATTCAGCTTCATCTTTGCAAAGATTATTTTTAATTGCAATGAAGACAACGGATTTTTGTTCTAGAGCCCCTTTAAAAACAGTCAAGGAAGCTTTGAAAATGTATCAGGAGGAGAAATCAATTTTAGTAAGCAAATAGCTGGAAAATTAAGGGTTCCAATATCTCAGGGGTTGCCACAAAGAGGAGGGAGTCAAACTATTCTCCAAAGCACCTGAGGGTAGAACAAGAAGCAATGGGTGGAAACTAATCAAGGAGAGAAGCAACTTAGAACTGAGGAGAAACTTCCTGACAGTTAGAACAATTAATCAGTGGAACAGAAGTTGCCTCCAGAAGTTGTGAATGCTCCAACACTGGGAGTCTTTAAGAAGAGATTGGATATCCATTTGTCTGAAGTGATATAGGGTTTCCTGCCTAAGCAGGGGGTTTAACTACAAGACCTCCAAGGTCTCTTCCAACTCTTCTCTTCTCTTCTCTTCTCTTCTCTTCTCTTCTCTTCTCTTCTCTTCTCTTCTCTTCTCCTCTCCTCTCCTCTCCTCTCCTCTCCTCTCCTCTCCTCTCGTCTCTTCTACTCTACTCTACTCTACTCTACTCTACTCTACTCTACTCTACCTATTCTATTCTATTCTATTCTATTCTATTCTATTCTATTCTATTATCTTTAACCCCAGTCAAATGATTTGGCTGGGCAGCAGGTCAAGAAAAGCGGAGGCTTCCAAGTTGCTTAGCAGGAATAAGTCTCTTTGGAGCAATTCAGGCGTTGCACGGGGCAAGTGCTGAAGGATGTACTTCATTCTATGTACAGGCTATACTTCATTCTATGGGAAATGCAGACTATGGAATGGGGTGTCCCAGGGAAGGAACATCGTGAACAGAGCAGTAAGTCCTGAGATGTTTTGAATCTATCTAGAAGAATCAGGTGGGTGAAGAGTAGACTACCTAAGTCATCTTCCCCCTATCATGTATAGATGAATTCGGGAAAAAAACATCTGAATATGGATGAGTTTTCCTTGAATCTCTCTCTGTGTATGCTCTGCAGAACTAGGTACACACCAGCCAGTGGTGGGTTCTGGGCGGTACGGTACGGTACCGCTGTACGGTAGTATCCGGGGGCAGCGGCCACCGTACCGGTACGGTGACTTGTTTGGCCCACCCACCTGCCTGCGTTCAATAACTGTTTATAATGTGACTGGCCAATTGAGCACACGCGCACAGCGTGCGGCGCCTGTGTGACCTCCACCAAGCAGCTGGGTGTTGCAGGGCGGTGGCATGCACAAGCATACGCAGTGCACCTGCCCGACTAGGATGCCCAGCCCCGTGCACAGCGTATAGGTTGCGACGGGATCTGGAACCCACCACTGACACTAGTTCATCTCACCCATTTCTGCATGGTGAGTTTTTCCAGCTTCCTGCCACTCAGCACCATTTTAAGTCCTGTCAGCCAGCCATTGTATTGAGTGAATCCCTTCTGCAAATACCTAAGCATAGTACACAAAATTGTCTGCTACAACGTCCTACCTGTCAACGACTACTTCAGCTTCAACCTCAATAATACACGGGCAAACAATCGATACAAACTCAAAGTGAACCCCTCCAAACTCGATTGCAGGAAATGTGACTTCAGCAACAGAATGGCCAACACCTGGAATCCTTTATCCAACTCCGTTGTTACATCCTCAAACCCCCATAGCTTCAATCTTAAATTGTCTACCGTGGACCTCACCCCATTCCTAAGAAGTCCGTAAAGGGGACGTGCCTACCATCCATCTCCTACTGTCCCCATTTATTTGTACTCATTTATTTTGTTCATGTCCATGTTTATACATATACCTGTTATCTTGTATATGTTTGACAAACCAAATAAATAAAATAAAAATAAATAAAGAAGAAGAGGGAGTCCACAAAGAAGAGGGAGTCAAACTATTTTCCAAGGCACTTGAGGGTAGAACAAGAAGCAATGGGTGGAAACTAATCAAGGAGAGAAGCAACTTAGAACTGAGGAGAAACTTCCTGACAGTTAGAACAATTAATCAGTGGAACAGAAGTTGCCTCCAGAAGTTGTGAATGTCCCAACACTGGAAGTCTTTAAGAAGATGTTGGATAGCTATTTGTCTGAAACGGTATAGGGTTTCCTGCCTAGGCAGGGGGTTGGACTAGAAGACCTCCAAGGTCCCTTCCAACTCTGCTATTGTATTGTATTATAAATAAATACCTACCAGTGCTGTAGAGGAGCAGAGCAGGGAACCCGAGCAAGAAAATCACATTCATCCTGTTTTAGGTCTCTCAAGTAGAAATGTCCCGAGCCAATATGAAGAAGCGATAAAAAAAAAGGAATAAAAAGCAGAAATTCAACTTGGGATTGGGTTACTGACGTGCGTTCACCAAAATTCCAAGATCAGCCAATAAGGCCTGGGACACAGATACATGCGTATGTTGTCTTTTGGGAGTTTAAAAGAGGCAGATACGGGAAGTCAAACAAAGTCCCATGAGCAAATCAATAACTCTGTATACGGTGCCCTTTGTGTCACTTCCACAGGATCCACCCCTAAAAACTTTGGCCAGTGGTACATTTGCCTGCGATTCTGCAAAGGGCGAAACCCCCTTCCCCAGGATTGCTCACCCTTCCAATTAAATAGCAGGAAAGGAAATCTTGCCCACCCAGAAGAGAAATCCAAATGAATGCATATTCAAGGTTGGGCTGCCCACTATAGGAAGCTTGCCCCCCCCCCCCCTCCTAGAGAATGACATATTTTGGGGGGAATTAAAAGAGGTAAAATATTAATTTAATTTAATTTAATTTATTAAATTTATAGACCGCCCCCTCTCCCCAAAGGGACTCGGGGCGGTGTACAGACCACAATAAAACAATATACAAACTTAGATAATTATAAATACCCATTAAAACAAATTATATGATAGGCTGTACAGTTATAGTTAAAAATTAAAACAACCTAAAAAATCTATCCCTAAACATTTAAAATTTAAAATATAGGCTAGAGGGACACAAAAGCTACAGTTAGGCCAGGCCTGCTAAGTTAAACAGGTGGGTCTTAAGTTTTTTACGGAAGGAGCGGAGATCGGTCGTTATTCTAATGTCGGGGGGGGGAGGTCATTCCAGAGGGTCGGGCCCATCACAGAGAAGGCCCTACTCCTGGGCGTCGCCCCCTGGCACTGCCTAGTGGACGGCACCTGGAGGAGTCCCTCCCTGTGAGAGCGAATCGGCCACAGGGATGTATGGGGCAGGATGCGATCCCGCAAAATTATATTTTGCTAAAGGAGAAATGGAGAAAACAGGTTCTTAAAGGCAGCCCCAGTCTTCCTGTATGGTAAAACAGCCTCCAACAGATGCCTGAAGTTTTTAGAGATGGATATTTTGAGCCCCTTAAGAAATCCAGGCCAACCTATTTGCAAACAAAGCAACTTCATCTGCAGCGATGGGATTAAAATTTACATCCCCACCACCCAAATTCTAAGAACTGGAGATGATCTTTAGAACATAATAGAATTAACCCACCACCATTAGAATAGCAAAATATACCAGGCTTGTGACATTGCACAATCCCTTGCAAATCTCAGAACCCTATAAAAATCCATGTAGTCATCTAGACAAGTTGCCAGCTGTCCCAGAACTACTTGCTGTTGTTGGTTCTGCTTATCAATAAACAGAGTTCTTTTTTTTCTGACCAGCCTCCATTTTATTTCCAGCGTCTTTCTCCTGGCTTGGAACCGGACCGGATTTTTCTTCCTATACCACCCTCTGCTTGAAGGTTTAAGAAGGGAAACTCAACCTCAATCTGCCTCAGTAGGTTTCACTCTCAAAGGAAAAGAGGTCTTGAGCTTCTCGGAGAGACGCCTTCAGAAGTTTAAAGGTCAATGTGATATTATCTCAGGGGATGCCACAAAGAAGAGGGAGTCAAGCTATTCTCCAAAGCACCCGACGGCTGGGCAAAAAGGAACAGGTGGAAACTAATCAAGGAGAGAAGCAACTTAGAACTGAGGAGAAATTTCCTGACAGTGAGAACAATTAATCCGTGGAACAACTTGCCTCCAGAAATTATAAATGCTCCAACACTGGAAGTTTTTAAGAAGAGATTAGATAACCATTTGTTTGAAGTAGTGTAGGATTTCCTGCCTAAGCATGGAGTTGGACTAGAAGATCTCCAAGATCCCTTCCAACTCTTCTCTTCTCTCTTCTCTCTTCTCTTCTCTCTTCTCTTCCTTCTCCCCTTCCCTTCCCTTCTCTTCTATCCCTCTTGTTTTTCTCAACATTATAGAATCCCAAGTCCTTCCAACTTTCTTCACAGAATTTGGGTTTCTGATTCCTGGTGATGCCCGTTGTTGTTTGAAATGTCTGATGGTCAGTGGTGGGATCCTGCTGGTTTAACAACTGGTTCGGTGATTGTGCACTTTGCACACACGCAGTTTTAAGAACACTTACATTTTGCGTTACTGCTGGGGTGCAACACAGCTGAGACACGGCAATCCACTCTGCCTTGTGAATCAGCTGAGAAGATATAGGTGAGTAGACCCCTGGGGCGGGTGGGCCCACCTATTCTTTGGAGTGAACCAGCTGATTGTCGCAGTCACTGGCTCGCCCAAACCGGTCCGAACTGGTAGAATCCCACCCCTGATCATAGTGCTGCCTAAAATGTCATGTGCCTTTCTTACAACCACGCCTCCTACTCTGCTTGCAATCAGTGACTGTTCAAGGCATTTTCACCCAAGAACTGCTACTCATCCAGGTTTGGGAATGTATTTTGAACTTGCATTTCTCTAGCAGTGATCCTGTAAAGTAGAATTGGGAAGTTGCTACGGTAGAAAATTTGCTTTCTCCCATTGTTCCACCGGAAAAGGAGAAGATCTGCTTTGGGAGTCCCCTCAGATTATGAAAATCTCCCACACTTAAGCTGTTCCACCATCTTTGCTATCTTATTTGAGACAAAGATAGCAAAGAGGCCTTTATGGAAAGAGAAAGGGAGTGGGGAAGGCTGGGGAACAGGGCCCTCATCAGTCAACAGGAGTATTGATTTACCACCAGCCTATCAAGTACTTAGAAGGCGAGGGTTGGGCAGGACAAGTGAACAACAGCCAACCACTCAACAGTCAGCCATCAACACATCCCAATCAACATCTAAAAAGCCACTTACAACAGGTACTATAAATAACTCACACAGAACAGCACATACACTCTGCTAGAGAGAAGTTTCCTCAGGATGGCCTCCAGCACGAGTCTGAAAGATCGGAAGACTAAACCTCTGGTCCTGGTGACTGGCCCAGATTGGATCCTGCAACATTATCCCAGGACACGTATGAGTGCTTTCATTCAAATCAAAGGGAAATAGACACAAAAAATCAAATATTTACTAACACATCTTCTAACTACAGCTAGAATTGCTTTCGCTCAATACTGGAAACAAACTACTACCCCTCCGGACGAATTAATGATAAAAAAAAACACTGGACTGTGCAGAGATGAACCCAAAGTAACCCTAAAATTAAAAGATAAAGAGGAATCGGAATATTATGAAATCTGGAACATTTGGTATGAATGGTTAGAAAACAAGAAAAATAATTAAGCCAAAAACAATATATATATAAATACGTATAGAACTTTGTATAAAAGTATGTAAATATAGAAGCAGAATATTATAAACAGGTATAGATAAGATGATATAACAAGGTACAAATGTTAACATAATGACTGTAATATATGGTGAAAAGAGAAAAACATGTATAGATAAGACGATATGACAATGTACAAAAGGTTGACATAACGATTGTAACATATGATGAAAAGAGAAAAACAATAAAAAATTACTAGGCAAAAAAAAAAGTGCCTCAACACAGAGAGGAGGATGCCAGGACAAAAATGATTTCTATAAATATTCTCTCTAGTAAGCTAATAGAGCATCCTGAAGCAAATTTCACCATGCAAGATTCCACTTTTTTTCTTGCCTGGAGTGACAGGTATTTTAAAAATTAAATGGGAAAAAAAATAAGACCGTGATATTAAGCACAGCAGCAAAAAGCAACATCAAGTTAGCAGCAGTATCAAACAATACCAACAGAGAAAAGCATTTTTTTAAAAATCTGTTTTTTCCTTTAAAAACCAAACCCTTCATCTTGCACAAAAGAACAAAAGGTGATTCTGTCTAGTGAGCACACAGCTATGGGCTGGGGCCACCACCAAATAGGTCTTCCCACTTGTAATTAGCCTCTTTGTTAAACAAGGGTGCATATAGAAGAGTCCAGTATAATCTTAGAAGTCCGACTTGGTTCAGAAAAAGTCTACAGACGGGCTTTAAAGCAGAAAGACAAGCAGCAACTCCTTTAACAGGGGTGTAAAAGAGAATGTTGCAATCATTAGTTTGATCATTTACTTTCTGCTTATCTTTCCACCCACCCACCCCCCTTTTCAATGGCAAACACTGAACCGCTCACTGAAGTGAAGAAAGTTAGCACCCACCCCTCTTAGGAGAATGAAATATTCTCGGAAATATTAAAAAGGCAGAGTATTATATTTCCCTGGATGAGAAAAGGAGAAATGCTCTTGGAAAGCAGTCCCCACCTTTGCTATTAGCCCCAGAAAGACTGGGCCACCTTATCTACAACACAAAAGACCTTCCACTCCAGGGTGATAGGATTAGCCCTCACTCAAGATCCAAACCAGGACAAAGCCATTAAGCCATAATAGGAATTGCCCAAAGCCCCTTCATTACATCACTCAGCAAGAGTCAACCAAGCCTGGGACACAGACAGCCTAGAAGGTTAGCTGTGACCCAGAGGTGGGTTCCTACCAGTTCGGCCTGGTTCGACCAAGTAGATAGTAACTCGGCCTGCCATGCATCCCAAACTGGTTCTCTCAGTGGTGCCATAGGCACCGGCATCTTGGTTTTTTTTAGTACTGTGCCTGTGAGCGTGCACAAAGTGTTCCTGAGCGAACTGGCAGTAGCAGCAGCCAGAACTCATCCCTGCTGTGACCCCTGCATAGCCCCCTGAGAGCCTGACAGCCAATAGAATCCCTGCCCTTACCACAGGAACAGGAAGCTAAAGTTCAAAGCCCAAGAGAGGGTATAAATAACACTCACTCTCCACTCCATGTATTCACTTGCAACAGGACCACGTGCTTAATGGTTCTGCTCCATTTAACCATCTTTCCAAGCAGCCTCCATGTTTCCAGTGTCTTTCTCCCCACTTGGAAATTGAACCCAGATGGACGTTTTTTCCAAAAGAAACAAATGGGTCTCCTTTCCCGGATGCGTAGAACCATCATCCATCTCTGTGACTCCAGGTTACAGGATTCAGAAGTCTGCCTTACAGACTCTCTTGCTCTGAAATGAAAGGAGTCTGAGTTTGATGTGTCTGGTAAGTACCATCCACGCATTTTGGATCCAGCACACACAGCAAGCATTAACAACACACATTTCTTTACGGCTGTCCCTTTATCTGTATCTCTCTTCTGCAAACACAGCTACGTTGATTAAAAGCTTAAGCTCTTAACTGAAAAAGACCCCATTGTCTCTTCAGGCTCAGTTGTCACCAGCATTAAGATACAGTACATTTCTCAGCAACCTAGAAGCACCACATTAGGGAAGAAACTGTTGAAGGGCTTTCTATGGAGGGGACAAAATAAAGGAGAATGGCTGGAGAATGCAGGCATTGATCCTGCTACCTCTTGCGTGCTAAGCAAGCGCTCTACCATTTGAGCTAATTCCCCAGCTGCCGGATAGCCCTGGTGAAAAATTTCCAAAGAAAGAAGCAAAGATAACATACAGAAACTAGCAGGAGAAGATTGGTGTTCCCTACTGAGAGTGCAATTCAACCGACCTACATCAAAGGAAGCCCTTTGAATCAATACATCTAGACCTTTTCAGAGGGATGCCTCAATTAGCAGTAAGAGACACCGCTCCACCTCAGGTAGCTATGGTTAAGGGGGGATCCAGTCCCACTTGTGGATAATCATTAAATCATGGTTTAATGAAGGGTTAGCTCAGAGGTGTCAAACTCGACTTCATTGAGGGCCACATCAGGGTTGTGTTTGACCTTGGGGGTCCAGGATGGGCATGGCCAGCTTGACGTCACTTGTGTCAGGGACGCCTATGGTGGCCTGAGTGCTCTGCCAGTGAAAACAGGCTCCCAATCTCAGTTTTCGGCTGGAACGGCCTCCTTCAACCCTCTGCCAGCGAAAATGGAGCTTGGAAAGGCAGCCCTCTTGAGTTCACTGTTTCCAGGGCAGCTCTGTGGGCCAGATCTAAGCACCCCATGGGTCAGGGCCTTGAGTTTGACACCCCTGTGCTAGTTATATCTAAAAAGAGATTTGATGAGAATGATCATGGATGGCAATGGAGGAGATAAAAAGGATCAAATATTATGGCCAAAATAAACAAAACATATGATTGGAGAATGTGGGCATCGATCCCACCACCTCTTGCATGCAAAGCAAGCGCTCTACCATATGAGCTAATTCCCCAGCTCTAGCTAGCCTTGACCCACCGCACCTCAAGAACTCAGGATGCAGAAACTAAAGAGATTTTTTTAAAAATGTCCAAATAACCTGGCAAAATGGAGCAAAAGGTTGACTAGCAGAATGCATACATTCCACACTCCTACTCCTTTCTATTCCCCCCTCCCAACTACTACACTAATGAAACAGCATAGAGAATTATAAGAAAGTGTGGCAGGCCAAAGATCCTAAAAAGAATATAACTACAGGCCTGACAGGCGGCCTCTCCTCAAAAGAAAAACGTTTCCTGCAAAGAGAATAACATAAAAGTTAATATAACAAAATTAACCACCTCTTCTCCACCCAGGGGAACCCCTTGACTTCTCGCGAAACTTCCCATTGAATTGCTTTACTAACTTCTCCACTTTTAGGTTCCCACTGTTCACCCAATTAGCCTCAGACCAAGGGTAACCCTTCCAATGCACTAAGTACTGTAAGCAACCCCTATTCAGCCTGAAATCTACAATTTTTTCCACCTCAGATTGTGTTTCCCCTTCTATCACTAAAGGAGGAGATTGAGCTTGGGTGGATGCTCTTCTGTTAGACCCAATTACTGGTTTCAACAAGCTACAATGAAATTCTGGGTCAATTTCCCCTAGACTTCTGGGTAGACTGAGTTGAACTGTAACTGGGTTAACTAACTTCACTATTGGGAATGGACCTAGAAATTTTGGACCCAATTCCTTGCTAAGCATTTCCAATCTTATGTATTTGGTAGATACAAAAACATTGTCCCCCACATGGTAGGAGTTTTGGAGCGAGCGATGTTGATCATCTTGCTTCTGGTAGGCTTCTGCCGCAACTGCTAGAGCCTTCTTCGTATTCTCCCATCCTTTCTTTAGCATGTCCATCCATTCACTCAAAGACATGAAAGAATGAGGTTCTCTAGGCAACTCAGGCATGGCAACAACTTCCATGCCACTGGTAATCTGGAAACCCGCTAATCCTCTGCTGCTGTGGACCGCATCGTTGTACGCCACTTCGGCAAAGGGTAGCAAGTCTGACCAGTTGTCTCGCTGATTGTCCAAGGCAAAACATCCTTAAAAGTGCAATTTATTCCGCAGGCATGTTAGCACGGCTATGGAAATTCCAACTCTGGAAGTACATGCTCTGGGTTCACCCAGTTGAAAGTTCATGATCTCTCTCCACACCCACAAATCCATCACATGTTCCAATCATCATCTTCCACGCTGGCATGTACACCCATCTTCTTTCGGCCAGGTGTCGAGATGCGGAGACAAAAGATGACCTTGGCTTCTATAAAAGAATGTCAACCTTCTTCCATGGTGGAGATTGCTTCTCTGTAGGAAGGTGGAGTAAGAACCTTTTGGGGCATTGCAAAATTATTAAAACTCCAATTTAATAAGACAGGCATGTTGGCATTAAGCTGGTGAATTTCAACTCTAATGTACATCCGGTGAATTCACCCAGTTAAAAGTTCATCATTTTTCCCCACACCCCATAATTCATCACATGGTCCAATCTTCATCTTCCATGCTGGCATGTACACCCCTCTTCTTCCGGCCAGGTGTCGAGGTGCGGAGACAAAAGACGACCTTGAGCTTCTAAGAAATTCATAACAATACATTCCACAATCCTACTCCTTTCTATTCCCCCCCTCCCAACTACTATACCAATGAAACAGCATAATATATATATGTTTTAATTATGTGGCAGGCCAAAGATCCTAAAAGGAACAGAATTACAGGCCTGACACTCTTGCATGTAAAGCAAGTGCTCCAATGGTGGGTTGCAGGCTGTATGCCCCGGTACGCATGTACCGGTTCCTGCTGGAAGCAGCAGCCACCATACGGAACGGTACTTTGGAGGGCCCGCCTGCCCACCCTCGTTCCTTACCTGTATTTGCAGGAAACAGGCCATCTGCGCATGCATGCACAGTGTATGGCATTTGTGTGACGCTCTGCCAAGCAGCTGGAACATCACAGGTGGTGGGTGCGCATGCGTGCATAGCTCATGTGCCCATGGTGCACACCTGGCTCCCGTTGCAGTGTACCGGTTGCAACGGGAGCTGAAACCCACTACTGAGGTACTCTATCCTTTGAGCTGATCACACTACATCCTAGTAGTTCTGCTCCATCGTTTCTTAAGAAAGAGCCAGAATCACACATGGTGGACTGGGGTGGATCCACTCAAAAACTTTCTGATGAAGGTGGGCATCGATCTCACCATCTCCTGCAAGCAAAGCAAGAGTTTGGTATTGCCACTAATGCCCAACTCCCTGCCTGGACTGCTTTGCAACAATGTAGAAATTTAGGATAATATGCACAATTTGCCTGGAAGTGGATTTTCTGTAGGGAAGGCAAAAGCAAATAGAGATTAACTGGAGAATGCAGGTATTGATCCTGCTACCTCTCGCATGCAAAGCAAGTGCTCTACCATTTGAGCTAATTCCCCAGCTGCCTGGCCACCTTGTTCTATTATATTACAGTATCTCAGGACAAGAAACTGGGGAGATGAAACTAGTCCAATTCTGGCCAGATCCTCTGGAAATGACCAAGGCACTTCTGAACTCTATCTGGAAAAAGTTTGAGCTGGGACATCATGAAGAATTGGACAAGGTCCACACATTGGTAAGCTTTGCCACCTGAATTCTGAATCATTTCCCTTCTGGGTTGATAAAACCTCTGTCCAAATGATGGTTCATGAATCTTTGAAGGAGGGAGGATTCTGCCAGCTGTTGACAGTGTCAGGGGTGCTGCTGCCCCTCCTCAACATTTCACCCTTCGATTTGACTGTTTTGGGTAGCTTTCTTTAAGTTTTCATCCTTTTTTGAGGGATAAGGTTGTTGAGAGGGTGGTTGGCTTTCAGATGCAGAGGTCCCTGGATACAACCTGGATACAGGTTATCTGGACTCTTTTCAGTCTGGGTTCAGGCTAGTGTATAGTATGGAGATTCATGTGTGAATTCTTTGTGAGTGGGCATGGGGCCCAGGGGGACATAGAAGCCATCATAGACATCAGATGCATCAGATGGTTTGGAGATGAAGGTGAAGGCAAATGTAGAAGATTATGTTAAGAGCTGTGCTACATGTGCAACCATGAAGATGAGACCAAGGAACACTCCCTGGGCTTCTCTAACAAAACCCCTGCTGGCTCTGGGAGGAAATTGCCATGGACTTTATAGTTGAACTCCCACAAAGTAGAGGGAATATGATCATTTGGACCACAATTGACTTATTCTCAAAGCAAGCCCACTTCATAGCCTGCTTGGGGTTGCCCTCTGCCAGAAAATCGGCCAGGCTGTTTATAAAGTTGATATACCGGCTGCAAGGAGTGCTCTGCAGGGTCATCCCTGACTAAGGGGTTCAATTCACAGCTACGTTCTGAAGGGAGTTCCTAAAGTCCATAGGGTCGATCCAGGGACTTAGCTTGGCTTTCCATCTGAGTACGATGGAGCTGTGGAATTCACTAACACCATGGTGGAACAGTACCTGAGATGCTGCGTGGACTACCAGCAACATAACTGGGCGGATTTGCTGCCTTTTGTGGAGGTGGCTTACAATAATGTAGTGCACAGTAGCACTGGACCGACTCCTTTCCAGGTTACTAGCAGCATGGTATACGTCCACATGCCTGAGCTGCCTTGAGAGCCGCCATTGTCCATGACCCTGGTCAAATGGATGGAATTGCTAAATCTGGGTTGGGAGAATATGAAACAAGCACTAGCTGAGGTGGCAAAAGCATACAAAAAGCAGGCAGATAGGCGCTGACTTCTCCAGTCCCCTTCCAGGTGGGAGACCGCATACACCTATCAACCAAATACCTTAAGCTAAAATTGCCTAGCAAGAAACTAGAACCTACATTTTAAGGCCAATCTCAATAGTGAAAATAATTAACCCAATCGCTGTACAGTTTGTTTCCCACGCCTGTTAGGGAAAGTACACCTGGTTTTCCATAGCAGTTTATTAAAGCCCGCAATTAGCTCACAGATAAGACTGCAGGACTGGCCAGCCAATGGTAGTACAGGTTGAGACTCACTATGAGGTTAAGAAGATATTGACTCCCAGGTTACACAGGGGTCGCTTGCAATATTTAGTCCACTGGAAGGGATATCCTTTGTCTGAAGCTACATGGATCAAGAGCTGGGAAGTAAAAGCAGACAGATTAGTAAGACAGTTCAATGAGAAATTCCATAGCAAGCCTAAGGGGCGCCCTGGGGGGGGGGGGGGAAGGTGGTTAGGAACAGCAACACTAACCCCCATCACCTATCTCATTTCAGGATGTTCTTATCAGCTGAGGGGGGAGGAAGCCTGTCAGCCCTTCAGCCATCTTTAAGGGAAGTCTTCAGGGATGCCACAGCAGTGGATGGGCAAGCTGTGGGAATGAGAGGGGGGAGGAGTGAGTGGGTTGGGGGGTGATTTTCATGGGGGCAGAAGGGGGACTCGGCACTTTGCACTGAAGGCTTCACTCCTGAGATGCCCCTGTCTTCCTACCTATAGTCGTAAGCATTCAAAGCCTGAAAATGCCACCCCTGCATTTTCATGAGGGCAACCATCTCCATGAATTGCATCAGGGAATTGGGCCAATGGGCAGTGATGACTGGAAAGGAGAGACGTTTCGCTTTCAGGGCTTCTGCTCTGCTCTGCTCCTGAGAGGGCTTAGGTGGTGGCGGTGGTGGCAGCTCCTGGGAAGTGAAGTCATCGTGGCCATTGTCTCCCCTGAGCTGCCTGCCGAGTCTCCAAGGCACCTGTCGCTTGCAGGAGGAGGAGGTGGGGTGGCATAAAGCAGAGGCACCTTAACCCAAAGCTGCTGAATAACTGGGAAAGAAAGCCGTGCTCAGAACCTGCTAAAAACTTCCACTCAAAAAGCACAGCTTTCTTTCCCAGTTACCAGCCACCTGGTTTTTAATGGGGCGGGGGAGGGGAGAAATCCATGCATTAGAGGGAAGAGAAGGGCGAGCTTCTGCTAGGGACTGCCATTTTCCTTCCTCTCTAACACATGGATCTCTCCCCCCCATTGGAAACCAGGCGGCTGTCAAAGAGAAGGAAGTGTGTGCTGCATGGACTTCTTCCAACAGCCAAAGAAGGAACAGGAGGGGAGGATTCAGCTATTGGAAGAAGCCCACGTGGCGCATACTCCCTTCTCTTTGACAGCTGCTTAGTTTGCAATGGTGGATGGGAGAAATCCATGCATAGGAGAGGGAGGAAAAAGCCAGTCTCTAACAGAGGCTCGCCCTTCTCTTCCCTGTAATGCATGGATTTCTCCCCCATATTGGAAACCAGGTGGCTGTCAAAGAGAAGGGAGCACGCACCGCATGGGCTTCTTCCAACCACCAAATCCTTCGCTCCAGCAAAAGAAGTGGGTGGGCGGGGCAAGCCTGGTGTGGACAGGCGGGGCGAGAGAGCGCATGAGCGGTGACCAGGCAGGCAGGGGCAGTGAACGGGGGGGACGGGACAGGCCAGGAGAGGGATCATTATGGTACTGTGCCTCCAGAAGCTCTGGTACGGGAAGGCATGCTAAATTCTTCCAACTGGTATGTGCATACTGGTGCGTACTGGCTGAAACCAGTAAAAGCCATTTCCACTATAGTATTTTACAAGTGTAACCAAGATCTGAAGACTACAAATGAGTGAAGAAAGGAAGTTGATGATAGACTGAGGAAAGTATGGAAGAGAAGCAGTAGAACAACATTGGTCAAAATACACATTTATTGTTGTATTTGCAATGTTTCTCATTTGGATAACCATAGGTTTTCCCTGTCGGTATTTCCAAGTTGTGTTGAATCATAGATCATCACGCACAGTCACTGTGCACTTGATGGGTTTACTTCCAAGTGATGTGGATTACATGAGTATAAGGAACAAAACAAGACAGGGAAGGTAAATCATAATATGCCCTAAATGGGTAGTAAGATAGTAGCGATTTCTTCAAGATCAAGGAAGGAGAAAGCTGCAGAGTTGAAGGAACAGCAGGCTGATTTTCCTCATCACTCCAAAGCAGGCTTGTCACACTCAGGGGGAGGAAAAGGTGCACGCTTCCCATTACACCTGTCACTGGAACAACAATTTAGAACTTGAATGTCATGGGCAAACAATAGAGTTGTGTTACATCTCCAAATGTCTAAACCTCCAGCACATCGAGCACGGACTCCCAGAAAAACACCACCTTAAAGGGGAAGAGAAAAGTGTGAGTCAGGGAATTCTTTCTTTGCCAAGAGGATCTCAGGGGAAACAGAAAGATTCAGGGAAGGGAGCTGAAGACCTGTTGAATGAGCCCAGCCAGCTGTTCCCAGCCAAGGACCCTGGGAACCAGATAAAATAACTGTTGTTTGCAAGGTTAATTTAGACCTGCATTTAGAAGATTGAATTCAAAGTGTCCTGGCTCTCAGAAACTATTTGTATCACCACCATAACACCTTGTCAATGGAGAATAGGGTGTGATGCTTGTTCGCCCCCTTGTGGTGCACCCTGGATAGCATGATAGTGTGAACCAAAAGACTAGCAACAACTTGCAGCCCAACTACATTGAACAATTGGCAGTTAATGACAGTTGGCAGCCAGACATCTTCGTAGAACTCTTGGCTCTCTAAATACATGGCAACGGATATCAGGTGCTGATGCTAACAGGACATATTGAGGCCAGTTTCCTATGAAGCTTAAAAACCACAGCATACAATATTGTGTGGAAGAAGAGTCTGCTTTCCAGCATTGGTCAACTCAGAACAGGATCCATACCAGTTATGAAATTCATTTTTTTTTTACTATCGGTTCTGTGGATATGGCTTGGTGGGTGTGGCAGGGGAAGGATACTGCAAAATCTCCATTCCCACCCTACTCTGGGAGCCATTTGCCGGTTCTCCGAACTACTCACAATTTCTGCTACCAGTTCTCTGAACTACTCACAATTTCCGCTACCGGTTCTCTAAACTACTCAAAATTTCTGCTACTGGTTCTCTGAACTACTCACAATTTCCGCTACCAGTTCTCTGAACTACTCACAATTTCCGCTACCGGTTCTCTGAACTACTCACAATTTCTGCTACCGGTTCTCTAAACTACTCAAAATTTCTGCTACCGGTTCTCCGAACTACTCAAAATTTCTGCTACTGGTTCTCTGAACTACTCACAATTTCCACTACTGGTTCTCTGAACTACTCACAATTTCCGCTACCGGTTCTCTAAAGTACTCAAAATTTCCGCTACCGGTTCTCTGAACTACTCAAAATTTCCGCTATCGGTTCTCCGAACTACTCACAATTTCCGCTACCGGTTCTCTGAACTACCCAAAATTTCCACTACCGTTTCTCCAGAACTTGTCCGATCTTGCTGGATTTCACCCCTGATCCATACCCAACATGGTGTGTCAGCTCCGGCTTTGAGATCAAACCGTCTGTGTGTTTGACTGTTTTCCTTAACCCTTCAGAACCTGACAGGTGTCGGCCAGGAAATGGGGTCTTGTCTCTACCGCTCAGTGTGACTGTGGTGGTCCTTGACAAAATATCCATCACATTGTATCCCAATGCCCATCAAGAGCTTACACTGGCCCAATGTCTTATTTTTTCAAATAAGTCCATGTGTTTGCCAGACACTAAATAAATAAATGAAGAATAGGTTGGCCTTCACCTCTTGCTGGAGCTCTACTACTAGGTGGAGAATCATGGAAAATGCTGAACCAAGAGAAAGTGCCCATAACATCTGTTTGGAATAGACATTATTAACTGAGATTACGAACAGATAAAATGTTCCTCGTTGGATGTTGTTGAAGAAACATCAGTGAGCTTGTTCTCAACATCTTGTCCTGAGGTATAGCATTCCCTTGAAAGACCCCTGGATACCTCAACAAGTCTAAAATTCTCTGGCCCCAGTGCTCATGGGTTTTGCATTGTTCTACCCACTTTGTGTGCCTTGATGTAGCTTTCTGTTAGTTATATGGTGCAATTAAAAGAGATGGCTTTGGTCTATAAAGCTGTTCATGTGCCCCAGTAGGACCCCTCCACTAAAGAAAACCCTGACCAGGAGAAGCAGCTGGTTGTCCTGTGTTGTTAGAAGATCAGGAGGAACAAAGTCTACAGGTGCTGCTTCCCCATCGTTGGTCAGTCTTTCTAGAATGGCCTCCTGACAGAGGTCCAGTTGGCTCCATTTTTAGTGACCTTCTAGAAGAGGATGAATTGAAAGCTTTCCCAAAGTGTACAGGGAAGGATTTACTATAATGCCATGTGTGTATGTATGTGTTTGTGTGCGCACATACGTGTGTGTGTATGTGTGTGAAAATCTAAGTATGATTGCAGTGGAATATAGAATCGATAAACAGGTAAACACATAGACTTCCTCCACAATTGAAAGAGGCTATCAGTGACTCAATTTTTGTTCCCTCTGCATTTTCCAGTGACAAGGAAAATAATGAATGTTTGTTCTGCACATTGAGAGTCAGCCTATCTGCGCTGCTCAGAACATCAGAATGAACCAGGAAACCTTTTCATGGCCCCAATTGGGTCCTTCGCTTCATGGGAATCCTTTTTCATTTTTTAATGGTGGTATAGGATGAGTCTTATGGGTCTCGGCACCCAACTCCTTGCGAAGGGAGGTACATGTGATTTAATGGTAACTCTTCCTGAAAGCTTGTCCACTATGTGCTGAGTGAACAATACAATGAGAATTTCGCACACAATAAAAGAGTCAGAGACACAGAGAAGCACATATAAATGATATATTGTCCCAGCCATTTTGGGCTTTTGGACACAGAGAAGCACTCCTGCAATCTGATCCAAATCTTAGAATAGAATAGAGCTGGAAGGGACCTTGGAGGTCTTCCAGTCCACCCCCCTTCTCAAGCAGGAGAGCCTATACCATTTCAGATAAATGACTGTCTGGTCTCTTCTTAAAAACTTCCAGTGATGGAGTGCCCACAACTTCTGAAGGCAAAGCTGTTCCACTGGTTAATTGTCCTCATTCTTGAGCCTGGGAAGATGGCTCTTTGGAAGCCCAGGTGGCCAGGATTGCATCTCAGGCTGCTTCCTCCCCTCTTTGTTCCTCTGTCATTGCTAAAAAGGTTCACTTTGAGCTGAAGCCCACTAAAAAGAGCCATGTTTTCTGGTGCTGGAAACTTACCATCTCTGTACACTGATGCTGTCACACATTGCTTGACGTTTGCACGGCACACTACTGGATTCTTTTCACATCTGTGTTGATGTTGTCCCATACAGTTATAACATGTAATTCCATTGGCTGCAAAAATGAAAGCAAGAAAAAGCAGTTTCAGAAAACCTTTCTTTCTTTTTCACACAACCTCCTTGTGGTTTTTTTTTTTTAATGGTTGAAAAACTTTTTAAAGACTTTACTTGTTCCCGACTTTACTGCATTGCTTAAAATTCTGGAAAGAAAGAACCCAGAAGCACCATTAGTTAGGATTCCCAAATTTTACAAGCCCTTCCTTCCTTCCTTCCTTCCTTCCTTCCTTCCTTCCTTCCTTCCTTCCTTCCTTCCTTCCTTCCCTCCCTCCCTCCCTCCTTCCCTCCATTATGGATCTATAAAAAATGGATGAATCCAGAAGAAATTACGAGAACACTTGAGGTATTTAGGTTAATGCGGACTTTGGGCCAACTTGGAGTTGGGCTGCATAGACATTTCATATATTGTTAATTATCATTTTAATACGTTGTGTGAGACTGACTATATGAATTGTCACATTTGTATTTGAATTCCCATCACCTGGGATCTTTCTAAGCTAGTGAGCCCATTGCCCTTTTGAGGAAGGCTAAACGTGCTCTCACAAGATGTCTCCCATGAGGAGGAATTGCTGGTTTACAAAATGGCTGCCAAAATAGTAGACAAGTTAAACTGATTGTATTTCTTTTTTACTCCCTCTCTAGAATTACAAAGTTATCGATTCAATCTTCGCTGATTTCCTCTTTTTTGGGGGGAAGTATAACAAATTTGTTTACCAAACTGGGGTCTTGTTTTATCTGAGATAATATTAAAATATTTATGTCTTTTAAGAGCCATCACTCTAACCTTCACACATTTGTGTTTGCAAATGTCCTATTGGAAGTCATTTTTTTCCATATGTGATGCTAGGAAAAGAGAAAGGATTCCACTGTCCAGTTGTGTCTGACTCTAGGGGGCAGCACTTATCTCCATTTCTTAGGCAAGGGAGCCAGCATTGTCTGAAGACATTTTCACTGTCATGTGGCCTCCATGACTAAACAACGAGGTGCATGGAGCTCAGTTACCTCCCCACTCAAGTGGTAAATGGGTAGGTTCCTACAGTTGTTGGAACCGGTTTGCTTTACACGCACATGCACAGTTCACTGTAAATTCTTCTGCACATGTGCAAAGACCACGAAAAACGAATAAAAAACATGCCAACAATGGCAGCGGAGACCAGGGAACCGGTTCGGGAGCGTGGCCAGCCTGGGTCACTACTGGTTTTGCAACCCAGGCCAAATTACCACTACCGGTTTGCCCAAACTGGAGCGAACCAGTAGAAACCCACTTTTGAAGTGGTACCTATTTATCTATTTGCATTTGCATGCTTTCAAACTGCTAGGTGGGCAGGACCTGGGGCAGGTAACGGGAACTCACCTTGTGCGCTGCTGTGAGGATACATTTTGTAGGTTACTTTTTCTGATTAACTGCATTTTAAAATTTTGGAATGTTCAAATGTTGAATAATAATTAGATTAACAGTCACATATCTGTTCAAAAACAATAAACTGGTTATATTCAAACACCCATAGTGGTGTGTGTGTGTATGTGTTGGTGTGTGTGTGTGTGTACATAAATATATATCAAGATCACTTGAAGTGTTAATACCACTTTATAATGCCATGGTAAGGCCACACTTGGAATACTGCATTCAGTTCTGGTCGCCACGATGTAGAAAAGATGTGGAGACTCTAGAAAGAGTGCAGAGAAGAGCAACAAAGAGGATTAGGGGACTGGAGACTAAAGCATATGAAGAACGGTTGCAGGAACTGGGTATGTCTAGTTTAATAGAAAGAAGGTCTAGGGGAGACATGATAGCATTGTTCCAATATCTCAGGGGTTGCCACAAAGAAGAGGGAGTCAAACTATTCTCCAAGGCATCTGAGGATAGAACAAGAAGCAATGGGTGGAAACTAATCAAGGAGAGAAGCAACTTAGAACTGAGGAGAAACTTCCTGACAGTTAGAACAATTAATCAGTGGAACAGCTTGCCTCCAGAAGTTGTGAATGCCCCAACACTGGAAGTCTTTAAGAAGATGTTGGATAGCCATTTGTCTGAAACGGTATAGGGTTTCCTGCCTAGGCAGGGGGTTGGACTAGAAGACCTCCAAGGTCCCTTCCAACTCTACTATTGTATTGTATTGTATATTTCAGAATGCTGCTTCCAATCTACCTTCTCTTTCTCTCCCAGTATTTTTAAGGTCTGGTAAGATCCATTACAGAGGTGGTATTCAGCCAGTTCTGATAAGTTCTGGTGAACCGGTAGCAGAAATTTTGATTAGTTTGGAGAACCAGCAAATAGGCTGGCCTCCCAGCTGATATTCTTTTGATGCCCTGAACAGGAGAACGGAGCTGGAAAGCAGATGAGTGGGGTGGGGAAGAATGGGGATTTTATACAATACAACAGTAGAGTTGGAAGGGACCTTGGAGGTCTTCTAGTCCAACCTCCTGCCTAGGCAGGAAACCCTATACCGTTTCAGACAGATGGCTATCCAACATCTTCTTAAAGACTTCCAGTGTTGGGGCATTCACAACTTCTGGAGGCAACTTCTGTTCCACTGATTAATTGTTCTAACTGTCAGGAAGTTTCTCCTCAGTTCTAAGTTGCTTCTCTCCTTGATTAGTTTCCACCCATTGCTTCTTGTTCTACCCTCAGGTGCTTTGGAGAATAGTTTGACTCCCTCTTCTTTGTAGCAACCTCTGAGATATTGGAACAATGCTATCATGTCTCCCCTAGTCCTTCTTTCTCTTAAGCTAAACATACCCAGTTCCTGCAACCGTTCTTCATATGTTTTAGTCTCCAGTCCCCTAATCATCTTTGTTGCTCTTCTCTGCACTCTTTCTAGAGTCTCCACATCTTTTTTACATCGTGGCGACCAGAATTTTGCAGTAACCTTCTCCCAAGAGTGGGGAGGGAATGGCGATTTTACAGTATCTTTCCCCTGCCATGCCCACAAAGCCACATCCTCAGAACTGGTAGTAAAAATGTTTGAATCCCACCACTGATCCATTACCACAACTGGTTTTTTTTCAACTTACCCAAGGTGAAATAAAGCAGTAAGACGAACCCACAGAGAAGTACCCTTTTCATTCTTGCTCAGATTCTCTGCTTGACAGAAGGGATGAGACTGAACAAGAGGGAAACTCTCCGGGATCCAGTTTGGATTCTTCCTCACAGACCTGTTCATCCTCCCTTTTATTTTGAATGAAGCTCTTAGGAAGGCCAATCAAAGAGGGATAATTGGCTCTAGCTAGGCTTGGGCAGGGCCTGTTCTTCTGATATTGGAGTTAGGGAATGCTCATCATAAATAAAATTAAGCTGACGAGGTTGGTGGGGACGAGGGAAACAGGAGTTGTTCAGTGTGAAGGCTCAGCTTGTACACTATAAAAGAACACAAGGTGTATTATAATATCTGTAGTTATAATAGCGCTCATGATGTTACCTAGTTTGGGTAATAAAATGTCTGCAAGAAAACAAATAGGAAGCTCAGAAACCACCAAGGATCCCTCACTTCAACCCTGAGCTAAAAAAATTTTATTTATTTATTTAGGGAATTTATATTGCCGCCTATTCGCACACGGCGACTCAGGGCGGCTTACAGAATATAAAACCACATTTAAAACAATAAAACTGTTAAAATAAATCAAATAAATTAATATAGGTTAATATAATAAAATCCACCCCACCCCCCACCCCGGCAACAGCAG
Organism: Natrix helvetica; assembly: GCF_964273705.1. NCBI lineage: Eukaryota > Metazoa > Chordata > Lepidosauria > Squamata > Natricidae > Natrix > Natrix helvetica. The sequence goes on from NC_138548.1 coordinate 347,892,763, forward strand.
ATAACAGGAGCCATTTAATGGGCTCCATCCTGCTCTGTGTTCCCCAAGCCCTCTGGCAGAACCAGGTCTTCAGCACTTTCCAGAAGAGTATTAGAGTGGGGGCCATTCTAATCTCTGGGGGGTGATGTTTCAGAGAGAGGGAGCCACCATGGAGAAGGCCCTTCTGGGTCCCACCAGATAAAAATCTCTAGGGCAGTGGTTCTCAACCTGTGGGTCGGGACCCCTTTGGGGGTCCAACAACCCTTTCACAGGGGTCGCCAAAGACCATCGGAAAACACATATTTTTGAAAAAATACGGAAAACATGCAATCATTTTATGGTTGGGGGTCACCACAACATGAGGAACTGTATTAAAGGGTCGCGGCATTAAGAAGGTTGAGACCCACTGCCCTAGGGGATGGGGCTCACAACATTCACTGCCTCCCCACTCTGATGGGTTGGGTAGATGTGACTGGCAAGAGACATTCCCTCAGATAACCTGGTCCCAAAGCATGAAGGGCATTAAAACTGACAACAAGCAGTTTGAATTGCACCCGGAAGCAAATCGGCAGCCAATGCAGCACTTGCAGGAGAAGTGGTGCATGTGCATACAGGGGTCTGCACAAAACCATGCAACCCACTACATTTTGGACCAACTGGAGTTTCTGGATGCTCTTCAAGGGCAGCCCCATGTACAGTGCATTGCAATATTCTCCTTTATTGGAGGCAAAATAAAGCAGCAAGGATGTGTATTCATCAAACAAGCCCACTTTGGTCAAAACAGGAGAAATGATGCTATGGAAAATCGAGAGCTTTGCCCAGATAGGTGCTTTTGCAGACAACATGAGTAGGACTAGGGTGACATATGCCTTAGAGCAGTGGTTCTCAACCTGTGGGTCAGGACCCTTTTGGGGGTCGAACGACCCTTTCACAAGGGTCGCCTAAGACCATCGGAAAACACATATTCTCAAAAAAATACGGAAAACATAAAATAATTTTATGGTTGGGATCACCACAACATGTGGAACTGTATTAAAGGGTCGCGGCATTAGGAAGGTTGAGACTCAACGCCTTAGAGGCCAGGAATTTCTCAACCCCATCCTAACTACAGTAATTTCCCATAATTCATGGCTGTTTGAAGCTGGTGTAAAATTCTCTAGTCTTTGATGAGATCATTTGATTCTTTATGTAACCCTTTTATTAGGGATTCAGAAACTATCTAGTAGCTACCAAAAAAAGCCAATGCACTCCTAAGGCTGCATCAACAGAAGGATAGTATCGGGGTCACATGAAATGTTACCACCGCTTTATACTGTTTTGGTAAGACCACATTCGGGATACTACATCTAGATCTCATAATCCAATTAAAAAAAAAAAGATATTGAGAATCTAGAAAGAACGCCGATGACAGCAATAAAGAGGATTACCAGAGCAGACTCATATGGTTCGTCGATATCCGAGTCCATCAGCAGCTCAACCGGATCCTGCTGGCCACAGCAACTTTCGATTTCTATTTATCAGGTTCAATGACCCTGACTTGAGATAATCTCGTTACAAGACCCATCACAAGACTCACAGATAACTCACGGCCAGGCACATATGAGTGAAATATTACCAATGAAAATACAGGACATTGTGGATCTTTAACATGCAACTTTAAAGAACTGCCCGTTTTCCTTTCTGATAGCACAAGAGAGAACCATGCAGAGAAGTAGCATTAGACAGTGCAGTGACTGACCATAGTTCTTTGGGAATCAAACTGAATCCCACAGGATAATCAATTCTATTTGCATAGCATCTGTACTGTGTTCTGGTCGCCACGATGTAGAAAAGATGCTGAGACTCTAGAACGTGTGCAGAGAAGAGCAACAAAGATGATTAGGGGACTGGAGACTAAAACATATGAAGAACGGTTGCAGGAACTGGGTATGTCTAGCTTAAGAGAAAGAAGGACTAGGGGAGACATGATAGCAGTGTTCCAATATCTCAGGGGCTGCCACAAAGAAGAGGGAGTCAAACTATTCTCCAAGGCACCTAAGGACAGAACAAGAAGCAGTGGGTGGAAACTAATCAAGGAGAGAAGCAACTTAGAACTGAGGAAAAACCTCCTGACAGTTAGAACAATTAATCAGGGGAACAGAAGTTGCCTCCAGAAGTTGTGAATGCCCCAACACTGGAAGTCTTTAAGAAGATGTTGGATAGCCATCTGTCTGAAACGGTATAGGGTTTCCTGCCTAGGCAGGGGGTTGGACTAGAAGACCTCCAAGGTCCCTTCCAACTCTACTATTGTATTGTATTGAACAAAATAGGTACTTAGGCCTACATTTATAGGAAATTCTTCCTTCCACCATCAGAAAGACTGGTTTTTAATTCACCATAGTGTGCTAGAGCCAATTTTAGGCAGCAAAGTAAGCCAGCTGGAGGGTAGTAATGAAGAAATCGTCAGAGAGGTGTTTGGTTAATGTCTGATTCAGGGGTGGGTTTCAAATTTTTTTGCTACCGGTTCTGAGGGTGTGGCTAGGTGGGGGGGAGCATGTGACTGAGTGGGTGTGGCCTTGACATCACTCATGCACACGCAATCATATGCCCCCCCTAGCCACGCCCACAGAACATGAAAATTTGTCTTCTTTGCCAGCCTTCAAGCTGATCTGTCCCATCCAGCCCCCCTTACACACACACACACACACACACACACACACACCACTTGCCACGGCGCGAGGCGCATGTGTAAGGGGGGCTGGATGGGGCAGATCAGCTGAGAGGCTGGCAAAGAAGCCTCTGTTTTCCCATTTCTCCTCTCTCTCTTCCCCGGATTTCTCCCCACGGCAAGCAAGGTGGGTCTCAAAGAGAACGAAGCGCGGACACTTCTTCCAACAGCTCCACTCACTTCCTCGGCTGTTTCTTCTTTTTTTTTTTTTTGCCGATACGGGGGCATAACCAGGCCTCTACCAATCCGGTCTGCTACGCCAGATTTTCACTACCTCTTCTGGCGTACCGGATCATACTGGGAGGAACCCACCTCTGCTCTGAGTAGCACTAATTAGGAAAACGATGTGCCATATAGAAAAGCTGCTCAGGAAGAGAAAGTTGGATTTTTCAAGGCTACGCTTGGTGGATGGAGGACATGAGTGTAAAAAAGAGGACATGTCCTCCTTTTACTGGATATTTGGTAACCCCGCTCACTATGCCCTAGTTTGGGGATGGAGTGTAATGGCAGGGACTGGAAACCTTTTAGCAGTGGCGTAGCGTGGGTTGTCAGCACCCGGGGCAAGGCAAGTAATTTGTGCCCCCTAACCCGTGGATTTTAGCACTCGAGTCTCTTCCACTAGATTAGTTAAAGAAACCCTTACCCCCTAAGCACATGTATTGTTTGTTATGAAAATACTGATGTAATTAAAGTAAAATGCATCTAAATACAAGTTTATTTTCAAACACTTTATTGAGTGTGAACATGCATTACACATTCTCCACATTTTCAGCAGGTCTATGAATACAAATCTACAAATGTAGTAACCTAGCATGGGCCATGCTATTATATGTCGTCTCACAACCATCGTAAACGACAAAAAATATCAAGAACAAAAACTAAACATCAAAATGGAACCATACCCTGGAGATGATCCAAGACTGGGCTAGATGGAGCCAACTTCCTCAATCCTGTACCTCTAATTGTAATTCTTTAATAGAAGTGCAAGATATCAATCTGTATATACAGATTAATTTAAATTCGCCTGCTTTTAATTAGCGCAAATTTTTCAACAACGGAATTGAAATCTACATTAAAGTCTCTCAATGGACAGTATTGCTAGACTACTCAGTCTTTCTTGGCTCATTGTAGATCTCTGATATGTTTTAATTAGTTTAAGTTTTGAGAAACTTCTGTCACAACTCGCTGTAGAAACAGTGATAGTAAGAAAGATTCTTAATGTGACAACAAAGTTAAACTTTCTTGCAGCTTCCACTTATACACCCAGCGAAGCAAATCTAAAGCTGACCGCTGCTAGAAGGATAACTGGCTTCTAAAAGCCAACATTGTGGAATGAACTAACATGTCTCTGTCCATATCTAAATTGTGGCATATTTAAATATAATCCTATATTTTAAATATAGTTATGAGTGAACAGGATTTTTAAGTGTTTAATTGGTAGCCAATATGTAAATTAGAATTTACTTTCAAATAATAACCAAATAATATATAATACTGAGAAGGTGTCATAGACAAAGAAAATTGCATGACCGTAACAGGATGAAAAAAAAAGGAATAGCATGGCCATCTTTGCATATTGAGACTAATCTTGGGGCCCAACGTAACTTTTTATCAAGCAGACATCTTTCTTAAATTGGTTTTTAATGCCTTGGGACCTATAGATGGATATAGGTTATGCACATCTGACAAATTATGCTTTATTTATTTTTATGTACCATTGTGGGATTCACTTTTTCAAGCATGGGTAATAAAATGCTTCAAATAAGTACAAAACCTGATATATTTATTACCATTGTATGTAGTTAATATTTTTCAGTGTCACCGCTGGAAAATACAGATTAATGTTTCTAGCCACTTTTCCCTTTTAAGTTACTTCTAATTACTCCTTTTGCAGGATTAATCAATATTGATATACAAAAAAGTAGTAATAGTACAAAAATAGTAACAACTAACATCAGATAAAGTATTTCTGTAAGTATTAGAATCCATGTTTATTTACAGCCATGCTGCCTGAACTGTTCTATGACCCATGTTCTGTAATGCTTATCCCTACCGGGTAGCTATAGCTCACTTGTGAAATTAAGAGTTGAGATAGCAAAGAACAGCCTGTCTGCAGTTGCTTACCCATCCTTTCTTTCTGGAAGACAATTTTTTAAGAATAGGGAGTGATGAATTATCCAGAAAAAGAAGTATTTTTTAACTTACTTGCATTCTTTTTATATAGTGTAAAGGAGAAAAAAAATGAATTAGAAACAAACTGCCCAGAGAGAACACGTACACAAGACAATACTGTCTTTTTATATTTCATCCTGGCTTTATTTGGGCCTGTGAAACTTTCCTCCCAAACAGCACAAACAATCATTTCTGCCATGTCATCTTCTTTCTGTGAACAGCAAAGGGGTCCAAACTTGATCAATTTTTCTAAATGGTAAAAGAATGAGTAAAGTTATATAAGAAAGTTAGGGGTATCATTTTATACAAAACACACTATTTATTTTTATTTTATTTATTTCTTAGATTTTTAGACCGCCCCTCTCCCAAAAAGGGACTCTGGGCGGTGTACAGTCAATACAATAAAAACTAGCTTTGGAGATTCTGCCATCAGGGATTGAATTGAGCAAGTGTACTTTTTATTGTAAAGTCCTAGAGGAAGAGGAAAGAGAGGAAAAAGTATGAGCAAGAAACATGGTAGGGATCTCATTGAATGAATAACAAAAAGTAATACACTGACTTTTTCTAACCTGAAATCCATAAGGCATCTTTTAGCATGATCAGCCATCTGAGAGGTTTTCAATAAGCATCCAATACTGGATGAATCAGTGATAATATATCTGGGCTTCAAAAAACCATATAACCACTAGATAGCAGCAGTGACAGCAAAAAAAAAACCCTACTCTTTTTTTTTTGCTGTTAGTAGTTGTTCGGTTTTTTGAGCTTTGGTAAAATGCTATTGTAGCACTAAGTGTGATTTAACCAGCTCATATTGAGTATTGCCCAACCAGAAAGCAAGGAACTAACTAGATACCAAAGTGAAAATGCATATAAACAATCTGAAATGTAGTAATTGTTCTTTATAATCATCAATTGAAAATGCTGGTATTTTGGTGTGCAGGGGAGATCAAAAGAAGCAATTCCTATTCCACTGCCCTTTATTCCTCTCAGAATGGAATACCAAAGGAGGAGGAGCCTTCAGTCATATGGGCATGTGCAAATGTTCTACCTGTTGACACACCTCTCTTTGTAAGATGCTTGCTGGAAAGTCAGGCTCCAGAGGAAGTGTGTAGGAAATAAGAGGAAACAGCTTTGAAGAATAACTCTATTCTTCTGTTTGTTTCCCTGCTTTTTACACAATACTGAGGAAAGGACAAGGCTCATCTAGCCTAGCTCCTATTCATATGGAGAAAAGGAAAAGGAACAACATTGAAAATCTGGTGCCTCCTTCCTACCATGCTACTCCATCACAGAAAGTACATGATCAACTATTTTGGCCCAACACATTTCTGCCGTCTTCTGTTCCTTAAGGTGGGGCAGTCAGAAGTGGAGAATGGTTCGAAATCGGCTGCTTTTATTTATTCCTGGGTGGTCCCATCTTAGCACAACCAGGGGCGGGATTCAATTGTACCCATCAGGCACCCTTTCGCTGTCTTTTTTGGCTTAACCTTCCAAACCGCGCCTCAAGTTCTTCGCCTCGATTGGTTCAGCAGCTCTCCGGTTCTCTGGAAGGCCTGCACACGTATATTGTACACTCTCTCTCTCTCTCTCTCTCTCTCACACACACACACACGTTAAATACATAAATAAATACATACCTCACTGCCCTCCCTTCCCCGCTGGAGTGTTTGGGCACGGAAAGTGTGTCCGCAAGAGAAAGCTAGGGCGAGCCCCCTTCGTTTACAACCCGAGTCGCGGGAGCCCGAGTTTTTTTGCGCGTAAGTGTGTGCTGGAAGGAGAGATAGACAGAAAGAGAAGGAAAGAAAAAGGGAGAGCGTGGCCGGGAAAACCGGGGGAGGGGGGAGAGAGAGAGAGAGAGACTCTCAGCGAGCAACTCCTGACAGAGTCTAGCCCGACAGCGCGCCTGAGACTCTTCAACTGGGAGAGCGTGAGAACGCGAAAGCAGTAACAGCCCTTCTCGGCTCCACCAGCCGCTTCTCTTCGCCAGCTGCAAGCGCCCGACTATCGCCGGGAGATAAAAGGCGGGGAGGGGATTCTGGAGGGGCCACATTCCCTGAATCCAGTTTCACTCTTTCTCTCTCCCTTCCCCAACCCCAACCTCCTCTCTCTCCCCCTCCTCCCCTCCCCGCCTCGCTCTCCCCTCCTTTCTTTCTTCCTCTCGCTTCCCCTCTCTCCTTTCCTCCGCACCCCCCCCCCAGATGTTGCGCCCAGTTCGGCCGGCCCCCCCTGCACCCCCCACGCTACGCCACTGCCTTTTAGCATGGTAACTGGAACCTGCTTCTTTTCATGATGGATCTAGGCCTTATTGTAGGAGCCCCCTTCTTTTGCCTCCCCTTGTCCTTGACACCTTCCCATCCAATGGTGGTGGTTGTCTGACCCATCACGACCCCATGGACAATGTTCCTCCAGGCCTTCCTGTCCTCTACCATTCTCCGGAGTCCATTTAAGCTCACGCCGACTGCTTCAGTGACTCCATCCAGACACCTCATTCTCTGTTGTCCCCTTCTTCTTTTGCCCTCCATCTTTCCCAGCATTAGACTCTTCTCCAGTGATTCCAGTAGACAAAGGTGCATTTAGAAAGATCTCCTAGGAGGACATGCAATCAAAGACACCTGCTGAGTGTACTTAACAATCCTCTTAATGGAAGAGGCAGGGATCTGTGTAATAGAACAGGATGTCCAGTTGGTTAATTCCCTTGCCTCAGAACATGAAGAAAGGGAACTGCCAGAAAGTTTGACCTTTGGTGGTGATGAAATAATCTGGCGCATGTACCAAATGGATGTATCCTTCTACTAAATCAGCCGTTGTCTTGTGATAACTTCAAGCATCAGCCCATTCAGAAAGAATAGATGGGAGGGTTTCTGAGTGTGTACAGAAAACCTCAATTGGTAGCAGTTTTAGAGCAGAGCAGAGCAGAACAACAGAGTTGGAAGGGACCTTGGAGGTCTTCTAGTCCAACCCCCTGCTTAGGATGCAAACTCTATAGCATTTCAGACAAATGGTTATCCAAATCTTCTTAAAAACTTTCAGTGTTGGAGCGTTTACAACTTTTGGAGGCTACTTGTTCCACTGATTAATTGTTCTAGCTGTCAGGAAATTTCTCCTTAGCTCTAGGCTGCTTCTCTCCTTGATTAGTTTCCACCCATTGCTTCTTGTAATCAGGTGTTTTGGAGAATAGCCTTTTTTTTGAATTTTTTTTATTTTTTATTCTCTTACATACCATTTGAAGTATACATTCGCATTCTTCTTTACATTCATCATTCTTGTACATTTATTATTTCATTTAATAGGTTATAATATACAGTTTGGGTTGCTTTGTTTACCATCCCTTCCGCCTGTTGTAGCACCACTTTATTTTCCCTTTCTTTTCTCCCTCCCTCCCTTCTCTACTTCCTTCCTTCCTTTTTGGGAGAATAGCTTGATTCACACTTCTTTGTGGCAGCCTCTGAGATATTGGAAGACTGCTAGTCACTGTTAGTCCTTCTTTTCATCAAACTAGACACACCCAATTCCAGCAACCATTCTTTATATGTTTTAGCCTCCAGTCCCCTAATCATCTTTGTTGCTCTTCTCTGCACTCTTTCTAGAGTTTCTACATTTTTCAAACCATTGGAAAGCAAATAATACAATAATACAATAGCAGAGTTGGAAGGGACCTTGGAGGTCTTCTAGTCCAATCCCCTGCCTAGGCAGGAAACCCTATACCATTTCAGACAAATGGTTATCCAACATCTTCTTAAAGACTTCCAGTATTGAGGCATTCACAACTTCTGGAGGCACCACTGATTAATTGTTCTAACTGTCAGGAAATTTCTTCTCAGTTCTAAGTTGCTTCTCTCCTTGATTAGTTTCCACCCATTGCTTCTTGTTCTACCCTCAGGTGCCTTGGAAAATAGTTTGACTCCCTCTTCTTTGTGGCAACCCCTGAGATATTGGAACAATGCTATCATGTCTCCCCTAGTCCTTCTTTCTATTAAACTAGACATACCCAGTTCCTGCAACCGTTCTTCATATGTTTTAGTCTCCAGTCCCCTAATCATCTTTGTTGCTCTTCTCTGCACTCTTTCTAGAGCCTCTGCATCTTTTGTACATCGTGGCGACCAAAACTGAATGCAGTATTCCAAGTGTGGCCTTACCAAGGCATTATAAAGTGGTATTAACACTTCACGTGATCTTGATTCTATCCCTCTGTTGATGCAGCCTAGAACTGTGTTGGCTCCCCCCCCCCCTCACAGTTAGTACTATTGAGCAAGGTATCACCTACACCCGTGATGGCGAACCTATGGCACGCGTGCCACAAGTGGCACACGGAGCCATTTATCAGGGCACGCGAGGCGCTGCCCTGTCAGCCTGGGGAGGGCGAAAAGAGCCTGCCCCGCACCCCCGGAGGCTTCAGGGACCGTCCCTGAAGCCTTCGGAACGCTTAAAACCACCCTCCGAGCAAACTGGAAGTGACTTCCGGGTTGCTCGGAGGGTCGTTTTAAGCGTTCCAAAGGCTTCAGGGACCGTCCGAGGCTTCCCTGATGCCTTCGGAGCGCTTAAAATGACCCTCCGAGCAACCCGGAAGTCACTTCCGGTTTGCTCGGAGGGTGGTTTTAAGCACTCCAAAGGCTTCAGGGAAGCCTCTGGACAGTCCCTGAAGCCTCCGGAGGGCCTCCGGGGGGGTCGGGAGAGGCTCTTTTTGCCCTCCCCAGGCTCCTATAAAGCCCCTGGAGCATGGGGAGGGCAAAAAAAAAAACATGTAAAAATGGGGGGGTGTCACACATTTTGCGCGCATGCGCACTGGGGGGTCGCGCGTTGCATCATGGGTGCGGCACGCCCGCACTCGACCCCCCTGCGCTCCCCCCACTTGTGGCACGCGAGCCAAAAAAGGTTCGCCATCACTGACCTACACTGTACTTGTGCATTTTGTTTTTCTTGCCTAAATGTAGAACCTTACTTTTTTCAGTTTAGCTGACCTTGGCTGAAAGCTTTGCTAGTGTGAAAACCCCAAAGCTGTAGGCCACAGTGAGAAAAATAGGGAAAACATCCTATAAGAAAGCAAGGTGAATCCAATTTCTTATAGTTCCTCCCAAACAAAGTTATTGATCAGGCAATGAAAATTCTAGGCAGTAGCACTTGACAGAGCCTTTATTTTGGTCTACTTACATATGTGATTAGTTTGGTAAACCATTGAGAGATTATTGAAGGGAAAAATTGGAATATACATTCCATCAGAACAGAAGAAAACTAACCTTGGTGATTGGTACCAATAAAGGGGAATATTAGTAGCTCACAATTGAAATGAGGGATCCTGAGCTTGGTCGTTTTCTTGCAAATGTTTCATTACCCAAAGTAGGTAACATCATCATCAAGAAAACAAGCAAACTCAGAGAGCACCAAGGACCCATCATTGGTGATTAACATACATTAAGTGATTGTCAAAAGCAAAGGCATTGATTGAAAAGTAATCGTTAACCACAGAGGAGGAGGAGCTTCCGGAGGGAATGGAGGACTGCCTCTGAGCTCTGCTAAATGCGGAGGGCTCTTTGACGGGCGGGATGCTGCCGACCCTCATTTCCACCTTGAGGGTCGGGGATTTCTGGCGCCGAATATCCTGGCACCCTGCCCGGCTCCAAGCTGGCCCATCAGGTCGGCCGGGCAGCCGGACAGGAGGAAGATAGCGCGCCAGTCGGCGCGGCATGGCGGCTGGTGTTTTTAAGCCGGCATGGCGGCTGGCGTTTTTTGAGTCGGAGTCAGAGCGGCAGAGCAATGGAACGCCAGCGCCAGTGGAGCAGCGATGTGGTAAAGACCTGAGCGGAGGGGGCGGAGAAGGCTGGAGGAGGTTGGAGGACGGCGGCGGTGGTCTGTTTGACTGGGCAGATTTTGGCTGGAGACATTTAGAAAGATGGAGGCAACCCAGGTGAGCCGAGCGGCCCGAATTATGATCTAGGGGACGCTGAGCTCCAAACTGGCCGGCGATTATGATTCTAGACCGGCGAGAGGGCCGTGGGAAGGAGTGTGAGGCCCGAGGGAGGCCCGAGAGATCCGAGGCGCCGAAGGGAAGAAGGGAAGGAGAGTGAGGCCTGAGGCGCTGGAGGAAGTAGAGAGCAGAAAGATCGGTGGAAGGGCTGCAGGGAGGCCGCAGGGAGGCTGATGCAGCCCTCCCGGGCCCAATAACAACGACTATGGGTGGCCAAATGGACAGAGGACTATTTATAACTATGGCAGGCCATGGAACGGAGGCTTTGGAACATCAGAGGCCCATGCAGAAGGTCAGACCCAGTGCTTTGCTGTGCTCACCACTACCCCCCCCCACTCATTTACCACCTACTTATTATGGGCTATCCGCCCTACCGCCTATTACGACCTACCGCCTATTACGAACTACTTCTTAGCTGCAGTTTTTTACCCACCAGCTGGCTATTTTATTTTATTTCCATCAGCCATCATTTCCATCCAGATGTGGACTATCTTCATCAGCCTATCCCCTTGCCTGGACTATCCCCTTGCCAGGACCATCCTCTTAGTGGGAATTGCGGCTGCTGATGCATATTAACATCTACAGCTCCCACTTGATGAACTTGGCCCTGTCCAATATGTTATACACGAGGCTAGACCTGCTACAGCTACGAGAGTCCCCCCTCTCGCAGTTATGGCCTCCTGCCCTTTCGAGGGCCCACCTTGAGGACGGGTTCATTAACCCAGAGAGGTGGAGGAAGCGCACATTGAGGGGTTTTTTAATTAATTGCTTTTTAAAAATTGTAAGGGGTTCCAGGGATGGGGGGGGGAACAGGTCAGGAGGGATGGGAGAGCCAGGCATCTAGGTGTGGTCGAAGGAGGAGGGAGCGGAGTGGGGGAGGAGAGGGAAGATAGCATTCCTGTGCAGGGCTCTTTGATACCAACGGTCGTGGGGAGGGGCAGGTGCGAGGACAGATCAAGAGCGCGTAGTCGGTTGGGAGACCGGGGTTTTTGGTCATACCCGGTCGTTTGTACCAACCCCTGCATACTAGGTGGTCAGGATCTACAGACCCAAGGCCTGAGACTGCTGTTATACAACGCGAGGTCCGTTGTCAATAAGGCCCCCCTCATCCACGATCTAATTTTGGAGGGGGAGCCGGACCTCGCAGGAATAACTGAGACCTGGTTGGGCCACGAGGGAGGCTTACCCCTCGTGGAAATGTGCCCGCCAGGTTATCGAGTATTTCACCAGCCTCGGGCCCAGGGAAGGGGCGGTGGGGTAGCAGTGATTATCCGGGAAGACTTGGAGCCGAGAGAGTTCACTGTGCCACAGACATCCGGGTGTGAGTCCCTTGTCGTGAGATGGGGCCCAGGGAGGCAGTTGGGCCTGCTGATAGTATACCTGGCTCCATGAGCGGCCCTGCCCGAACTCCTCGAGCTGATCTCATCGGTGGCGGTTGAGACCCCCAAACTTTTAGTGATGGGGGATTTTAATCTGCCGTCGATGGGAGAAGCGTCTGAGGGGGTTCGGGAGTTCATGGCTTCCATGACAGCCATGGACCTGACTCAATTAATTCAGGGCCCTACTCACGAGGGAGGCCACATGCTGGACCTTGTCTTTGTCTCTGGCCAGTGGACGAGTGATCTGGGAATAGGGGATCCAACTATTATTCCCCTGTCATGGTCAGATCACTCACTTCTCCGGCTTGACTTCCCCGGTGCTACCCCCCGCTGCGGGGAGGCGGAACCGGAAGGTATTAGATGGTTCCGCCCTAAGCGCCTGATGGAACCAGATAGGTTCCAGACGGAGCTTGGGCCACCTCCTGTGGACCTGACCCGCCCCCGAGTGGAGGACCTGGTAGACGCATGGAATAGTGCGACTACCGGGGCCCTAGACCGGGTGGCGCCTTTGCAGCCTCTCCTGCGGCGACGAACCACCCTGGCCCCTTGGTTCACCGAGGAGCTAAGGGTGATGAAACGCCACAAGAGACGCCTAGAGAGTCATTGGAGATCCTCCCGTTCCGAATTTGACCGAGCACAGGCACGAGCCTATTTGAGGACGTACCTTGTGGCATTAAGAGTGGCCAAACGTCAATATTGCGCCGCTCTTATTGCGTCCTCAGATAACCGCCCTGCCGCCCTGTTTCGGGTGACTCGCTCCCTCTTGTTTGAGAGACCGCGGGAAGCCCCTTTACAGGGCAGAGCAGAGGAGTTTGGGAAATATCTACAGGACAAAGTCGCTCAAATCCGGATGGGATGGGCCCCTTTCAGTGGTCCAGTTGAGACGCCCGTGGCGAGTCTTGAGGGACCGCTTTGGGAGGAGTTTGACTCGGTTGCCATCGAGGATTTGGACAGGTTACGTGGACGTCTGTGACCTACCACATGTTTATTGGACCCGTGTCCCTCCTGGCTTGTACTGGCATCCTGGGAGGTTACGCGCGACTGGCTCCTGGGCCTAGTGAACGCTTCGTTGGGTGAGGGGTTCCTGCCGGCCGCCTTGAAAGAGGCGGTTGTGAGGCCCCTGCTCAAGAAGCCTTCCCTGGACCCAACGGATCTAGTCAATTATCGTCCAGTCTCCAACCTTCCTTTTTTAGCGAAGGTTGTAGAGAGTGTGGTGGCTCAACAGTTCCCACGTCACCTGGAGGAGAATGTTTATCTAGACCCGCGCCAGTCCGGCTTCCGACCTGGGCACAGCATGGAGACGGCCTTGGTCGCATTGGTTGATGATCTCTGGAGGGCCAGAGATAGGGGTTGTTCCTCTATCCTGGTCCTATTAGATCTCTCGGCGGCGGTCGATACCATCGACCATGGTATCCTGTTGCACCGGCTAGAGGGGCTGGGAGTCAGGGGCACCGTTCTACGGTGGTTTGGCTCCTACCTCTCTGGACGGACGCAACGTGTGTTGGCAGGGGAGCAGAGATCGACCCGGAGCCCCCTCACATGTGGGGTGCCACAGGGGTCGGTGCTCTCGCCTCTCCTGTTCAACACATACATGAAACCGCTGGGCGAGATCATCCGTGGTTTTGGGGTGGGATATCATCTGTATGCTGATGATACTCAGCTATACATTTCCACCCCGGACCACCCCAATGAGGCCGTTGAAATGATGTCCCGGTGTTTGGAGGCCGTACGGGTCTGGATGGATGACAACCGACTAAAACTCAACCCTTCCAAGATGGAGTGGCTGTGGCTTCCGGCCTCCCGGTTCAACCAGTTGCTTCCATCTCTGGCCATTGGGGGCGTGCAACTGGCCCCCATGGAACAGGTGCGCAATTTGGGCGTCCTCCTGGATGCCCGGCTGTCCATGGATGACCATGTAACAGCCGTGGCAAGGGGGGCGTTCCATCAGGTTCGCCTGATGCGCCAATTGCGCCCCTTATTGGACCGGGATGCCCTACGCACAGTCACCCATGCGCTAGTGACGTCTCGCCTGGACTACTGCAATGCTCTCTACATGGGGCTTCCCTTGAGATGCACTCGGAGACTGCAGTTGGTCCAGAACGCGGGTGATTATGGGGAGGACTAGATACTCCCCTGTAACACCTCTCCTGCGCGAGCTGCACTGGCTTCCTGTAGTCTACCGAGTGCGTTTCAAGGTTTTGATTATGATCTTTAAAGCGCTTCATGGCACAGGACCTAGTTACATGCAGGATCGCATCCTGCCCCATACATCCCTACGACCAATCCGCTCACACAGAGAGGGACTCCTTCGGGTGCCGTCCGCTAAACAGTGTCGGGGGGCGACACCCAGGAGCAGAGCCTTCTCTGTGATGGGCCCAGCCCTGTGGAATGACCTCCCCCGTGACATCAGGATTATTTCCGATCTCCGCTCCTTCCGTGTACAGCTGAAGACCCACCTCTTTCAATTATCTGGCCTGGCTCAACCGTAAATTTTTTCTTACTCCTCCTGACAGTCTTTTTAAATTCTTTAAATTTTAAATTGTGTTATTAAAATTGGGGTATTTTAATGGTGATTTTTAACTGTCTAAATGTGATGTAATTTATTACCTCCTCCGTGCATGTATGTCTTTGTATATGTGTATGTTTATGTGTTTGTACATATGTTTTATGTTTTATATGTTTTACTGTACGCCGCCCCGAGTCCTGCCTGGAAAGGGAGCAGCTAATAAATTCAAATAAAAAAAAAAATAAGGGAAATGACAAACGGGATCTTTCAAATGGTTTGTTGTATAATGAAAAGTCCTCTTCAACCAGGGGTGTCAAACTCAAGGCCTGGAGGCCAGATTAATTAGCTGATACGGGTATGGGCAGGGCACTACGGGCCTGGTTAATTCCCTTGTCTCAAAACATGAAGAAAGGGAACTGCCAGAAAGACTGACCCGTGATGGTGATGAAATAATCTGGCGCATGTACCAAATGGATGTATCCTTCTACTAAATCAGCCGTTGTCTTGTGATAACTTCAAGCATCAGCCCTGCAGAAAGAATAGATGGGAGGGTTTCTGAGTGTGTACAGAAAACCTCAATGGGTAGCAGCTTTGGCTGACCTTGCTGAAGTGATAAAGCTCAAGCCTTACTAGGAGCAGAAACCCAGGAGGAGCCTCAAAAGCTGTAGGCCACAGTGAGAAAAATTGGGGGGAAACATCCTAGAACAGGGGTGTCCAAACTTGGCAACTTTAAGACTTGTGGACTTCAACTCCCAGAATTGCCAAGTTTGGACACCCCTGTCCTAGAAGAAGGAAAGTGAAACCAATTCCAAGTGGCTCTACCCAGGGGTGGGTTCAGGCAGTCACTACTGCCTGTTCACTTATGGGTGTGCCACATGCATGTGCTTTTTGCATTTTATTGCACAGTGCTATAAAAATTGCTCTGTCCATGTGCCAGAAGCAAAAAAAACAAGAGGAGAACCAGAGAACCAGTTCAGGGGCGTGGCAAGCCTGGGTCACTGCCGGTTCCAGTGACCCAGGCCGCCAAGCCACTACTGCAGTGATGGCTAACCTTTTTCCCCATAGCACTCAAAAGCGGGTGGTGGTGGTGCATGAGCGCATCCACACCCATAACGATATGCATGTGACCCACGTGCGCAAGTGCGCGTGGCCCCCTGCTTTTGGAGCACAATGGACCCGTTTTTCACCCCCTCCCCATTTTCCAGAAGTTTTACAGCACCCGGGGAGGGCAAAAACAGCCCCCGCAACCCCCTCCGAGGCCCCATGGAGGCTTCCCTGAAGCTTCCGGAGCATGAAAAACCAACCCCGAGTTCTGAGTTAGCCATCTGGCCATATAACTGGCGGTTATATACTCCTTCTAGCTTTTGAGATTCAGATATTTCATTGGGGTTTGATGGTGTGCCTTTTGATGGGATAATTTCTTCTGAATTGGTCATTCAGAGTGGAAGAGGTTAACCGTAACCACTGAGAGGGGGCTGAAATGTAAATCCAGTGACTTTCTGTGTGCTATTGTGTTAATCCTCGCGATTCTTATTATTTTAGCTGAAAGCATGTCTCCGGCTGCACTCCCGTGGTTTCAAAATTTACTTTAAACTTACATTGTTGCATCTTTAAAGCTCTTATTGGCTGGCCTAGGGCTATTCTGCTGAGCTGGAGTGGTGAATGGTTCCTCCTTCCCCCCACCGCTTTCTGAAGGATCTTTTATTCTGAGACTTTTGCGCCAGGGGCTTGGTTTCTGCGGGAATGATTATTATTTTGTTTTTGTTATGCTTTCCTATTTGTTTGGGGAGGGGATGAATTGCTCTATGAAAAGCATCAGCCTATTTATCACGTTGCCCCATAAATAATGAAGCATATCTTGACGTAAGTGAGATGCAAGTGCAGAGGTCATTGGTTTGTGTTGTAATGTCCCAGATGTGGTTTTCTGCATTGTTCCATCCAGGGGTGGGTTCCGACTGCCTCTACTGCTGGTTCGCTCAGGAATGCACTACGGCCAATGGCGCCGCTGATAGAACCGGTTTGGGGGCGTGGCCGAACTGGTAGGAACCCATCTCTGTTTCCATCCCACCCCCACCCCCTTGATGGAAAACTTTTACTTGAAAGGGGGACTTTAATGACATGGAAGACGAAGTCTTAATCAATGTTTAACAGGACAACAGAGCGCATAAATATTTTTTTTGCAAGAAGCGGCAATACAGGAATTTTGTAGAAGAAAAAATGTAAGTCGGACGCAGGGCTCAGATTCAAAGCAAAGCATTTAAAGGTTTCCATGTTGATTCTCCTTCTAATTTCCTCCTGGATTCACATTCTGGTCTTGCATCACTGAACCCTAACTGGATAATACTGGAGAGATGACGTATCTTTTGGATTATGGCTCATCTTTGCATTTTACTCGGGATTTAACAACCCTGAAATCTATTCAGGAGACCGTGTTTCATAACGCTTACTTAAAATAATATTTGAAGTATTGTCTTTATCAAACTGAGGAGCAAAGGAGTCCTGTGATTATACTCAGAGGCTCTTTATTACATGACAAATAAACAGCTAAAGTGAGAATCATGTCAGAACGGGGCAGGGCAGAAACTCAGAGGATGATCAGTGAAGGACATTGTGTAGGAGAATCAGGAGAGAGAAGCAGATGTCCGTCTTGTTGATGGAAGATTCTTCTAAATAAATTCCTCTCTTGGAGTGTGCTAAAACGGAGGAGCAGTATTGCACTCGTTCGTATTGCAGCACCATGTGACTTCTTTATAGGTGGTACTTCTTGTTTTTTTTATAATCTTCATTTCATTGCATTGTAAGTCTTCACGGTCGGAGGTGCAACCAGCGCCCCAGTCTAACAAGAGGTTACCTGTATTGGGAAAGGAAGGATCATTTTAAAAATGGATGTGGGGAGGGGGAGGGGAGAAAGACCAAAGGAAGCAGAACCTCTGTAAAAGCCTATCTTGTAACAATGTTCTGTCTCGCAAGCATAACAAGCACTCCTTCCTCCTCCAATAGTAGACATCAACTTATCATAGCACCAGAAACAATGAACTGTAACACAAATGGTTAGTATGACTGAGAGCTGTCAACTGCGACATGGATTTCACACGTTTTATATCAAAAGATTATTACTATGCTTCATCACGTAGTCAGAGAGATTTAGCATTTTTATCCACCTATTGAGTCGTTCCCAAGGCCCATGTGGTTTGATGCTGATAAAGGCATGGTCAAAAGCTGCCTTTTGCAATTGAACCATAGTAATTTTGTCAGTGCCTATGATGTTCCCAACCCTCCAAATATTTTGGTTTTACGCACAAGAGACTGATTACCATTGGTACTAGGTTTGTTTCTCTTTTTCCACAGTTCTTCTATTTGCAGGTCTTTGTATTGTGCAATTTTTCTCCCACTTCTTCCTCTTCTATTCTGATGTCCCCAGGGATGGTAACCTGCCCTATCCAGATTTTTTTTTGTCTTTCTTATTTATTTTATTTATTTAGGGAATTTTTATTGCCGCTTGTTCACACACGGCAACTCAACACGGCTTATAGAATAATATAAATATGAATATGAATATAAATGTGAATGTGAATATTTCTTGTGAATAATTATTAAGTCTGGGGTGTTATGTTGAATTTATGTTTAGTCGAAAGTGACTGCCCGTGAAGGCTTCTGGATTGGAGGCTGAAAGGCGAAAGTGGAAGCAGTATGCCCCTTCCCATAATTGGGGAGACCAGGTTGCCCTGGTAGACCGGAAAAACATTTCCCATAAAGAGCAACAAAGATGATTAGGGGACTGGAGACTAAAACATATGAAGAACGGTTGCAGGAACTGGGTATGTCTAGTTTAATAGAAAGAAGGACTAGGGGAGACATGATAGCAGTGTTCCAATATCTCAGGAGTTGCCACAAAGAAGAGGGAGTCAAACTATTCTCCAAGGCACCTGAGGGTAGAACAAGAAGCAATGGGTGGAAACTAATCAAGGAGAGAAGCAACTTAGAACTGAGGAGAAACTTCCTGACAGTTAGAACAATTAATCAGTGGAACAGCTTGCCTCCAGAAGTTGTGAATGCCCCAACACTGGAAGTCTTTAAGAAGATGTTGGATAGCTATTTGTCTGAAACGGTATAGGGTTTCCTGCCTAGGCAGGGGGTTGGACTAGAAGACCTCCAAGGTCCCTTCCAACTCTACTATTGTATTGTATTGTATTGTATTGTATTGTATTGTATTGTATTGTATTGTATTGTATTGTATTGTATTGTATTGTATTGTAATAATTGGGTAGACCAGGTTGCCCTGGTAGGCCGGAAAAACACTTATGGGGTGTTATGTGACAAGTGTTATTATTATTTTATGAAATACTTTTATGAAGGGTATTTTTTAATACCGTGAACTTGGCTGTTGATGAATACAAACTCTTTCTACCACTCCCTGAGTGAAGGAAGGAAGGAAGGATAGGGTCCAACTCTCACTCCCATCCTATTGCCCTTGCATTCCATGTCCATGTTTTACACCTTTCATTCAAATCTGCTGATTCCCAACCAGAGCCATCTTAAACCTCCCGGAGTTGAGGGATTCCAGAACTTCCTTTCATTGAAGCACAATCATCGATTCCAATTTCCTTCAAAGCCTGGTGAGTCCCTCCTCTCTAGGTCATTTTCTTATGCTGCCATTCCATCCAGGGCTGCTGGCTCCTGCGTTTTCCTCTGGTCATGTAAGGACCTGTCTTCAGCGGTGTGGTGGCCTAGAGGCGGGGCTCTCGCCTCACAGTCAGGAGGCTGTGAGTTCGATCCTCGGTAGAGGCAGATATGTCTCTCTCTGGGAACAACGAGAATCTATCTACTGAACAAAGTTCCTCATTGGTGACAGGAAGGGCATCTGGCCAGTAAACACTCAGCTTCAGTTGCCCAGACTCCATCCCTCAAGGGATTATGGGGTTGTTAAAAGAAGATGCTGTTAAGGACCTGTCTCAGCTAACGTCTCGAGAAAGTGAAACTCTTGAAGCAGTTTGCATTTCAAAAAGAAATTTTACTCTGAGATAGTGAGAAGAGGTTGTCTTTGGGGCACTGTGACCTTGAATACCAGGCTAGAATTGGCTGAGAAAGAGCTGGGCAGATGGGCTGATGTTCCTCCCCCCTGAAGCTTCCTAATACCCCCCCCCCTTCAGAATGGCAGCATTCCGAGAAGGAGGTGACAGGCTGGAAGTTGCCATTTTTGGAATATAGATAGTCCTCGATCTATAGCTATAACGGAGCTTCAGCATTAGCGTTTTAAGCTGTGATGGTTGAAATAGTGTCATAGTACAAGATTGTTGCTAGTTTGATTCCATGAAGCTGAACTATCCGGTCTTGTTTGGTACGGAGTTCAATGAGGGGTAAAGAGAACAACCTGTTCCTATTGCTTTGATCGATGTAACATCCGAGTTAGAAAGGTATTATAAGAAGATAAATGGTGGAGAGGCAAAGGGGTGGCTGCATTGGTGTAAAGCAGTGCTTCTCAAATAAAGGGGGGCGCAAAGGCTCACTTTCCATCTGGGTGCAAATGAGGAGCCAGGAGCAACAGGCGGGCCTCGCTCGCGTCTCCTCTGGGCTAACTGGCGGCGAAGGCGGCAATGGTGGCGGCGAAGGCAGCGGACTGGAGTTTCCCGACGAGGTTGCCAGTCCGAACAGCCCCCGCTGGCTCCTGGCTGAGGGAGGAGCTGCCGCTCCGCCTTCTCCGAGCGGGATCCGCGCCCTGCAACTGGCCGCGGCGGGCGAGGGGAAGCGGGAGCTGAGGCCGCCTGGTGGGCGCGGACCAGTGGTGGGTTCCTACCGGTTCGCACCGGATCGCGCGAACCGGTTGAAGATCGAACCCGGAAGTAACCGGACCCGGAAGTAACCGGGAACCGGCACCGGTCCTGTCACTTTATCCCCCTTGCCATCCCAACGGAGCTCGCTCGCTCCCCCGCCCGTCCGCACTAAGCTAGCTAGCCCAGCTAGCCGCTCATTGATTGGCTGGAGTTCAGCCAATCAGTGAGCGGGCTGGAGGCGACCCGTTTAAAAGCGGGTTGTCCTCCATTTCAAAACTCCCTTCTCTTCGCTGGGAGCTTGCTGCTTCCTTCAGGTAAGCAACTAAGCGCGAGGGGGGGCGGGAGGCTAGCTTCGGCGAGGAAAGGCCTCTAGGCCTTCCCTCGCTGAAGCGGCGGGCTGGCGTGGGCCGTGCGGGCGGTGGGCAGCTAGCTTCGCCCGGGAAAGGCCGCTGGGCCTTTCCGGGGCAAAGCACCGGCGTCGCGTGGGACGCGCGGCCGCCGGGAAGCTAGCTTCGCCCGGGAAAGGCCGCTGGGCCTTTCCGGGCCGAAGCGCCGGCGTCGCGTGGGACGCGCGGCCGCCGGGAAGCTAGCTTCGCCCGGGAAAGGCCGCTGGGCCTTTCCGGGCCGAAGCGCCGGCGTCGCGTGGGACGCGCGACCGCCGGGAAGCTAGCTTCGCCCGGGAAAGGCCGCTGGGCCTTTCCGGGGCGAAGCGCCGGCGTCGCGTGGGACGCGCGGCCGCCGGGAAGCTAGCTGCGCCCGGGAAAGGCCGCTGGGCCTTTCCGGGGCGAAGCGCCGGCATCGCGTGGGACGCGCGACCGCCGGGAAGCTAGCTGCGCCCGGGAAAGGCCGCTGGGCCTTTCCGGGGCGAAGCGCCGGCATCGCGTGGGATGCGCGACCGCCGGGAAGCTAGCTTCGCCCGGGAGAGGCCCCTGGGCCTTTCCGGGACAAAGCACCAGGCTGGCGTGGGCGGCAAGCCTCCGCGAGGCTAGGCCAAAAGCCCCCCACCCTCCCCTCTCCAGCCTCGCCTGGCTGGCTAAGCCCTAAGAGTCTTAAACAGTCTTACCTGTCCTCCTGCCTCTCTGCCTGTCTGCTGCCTGTTGCATCGGAGAGCTGCTGATTCTGCCTGCTGGTAAGTAACCTGGTTTTTTTTCTTTTATTTTTTTAATGTATTTTAAAATAATATTTTATTTATTGTGCATAGAATTTTTTAAAATATTTTTACTTAAAAGTATTGAGTGTAGAATATTTTAAAATGGTTTACTTCAATTTATTGTGTATGGATTCTTTTTTAAAATTGTCTCAGACTATTTTAAAAAAGATTCTATCCAAAATAAATTAAAATAAACAATTTTAAAATATTCTAAACTCAATACTTTAAAATGTATTGTGTATAGAATTGTTTTAAATTGTTTTATTGTAATTTATTGTGTATTGAATGTTTTTAATGGTTTCATTTTAAATTATTGTGTGTGGAGTAGTTTGAAATGGTACAGTATAAATTATTGCTGGTGGAATAATGGTTACAGTTGGTACAATACCTTAAAATAGTTATAGTATAAATTATTGCTGGTGGAATACTTAACAATGGTTTTTAAGGATTTTTTTTATTTATAGAATATCTTTTTTAAATTATTGTTTGGGAATTTTTATGTTTTAATTGTTTATAAAATATATTTACTACAAGAAATATTATTCCTTTTTGCAAATGTTTTCTTTGTGGTGCAATATGTTGCTTAAAAGTGTTCAGACCAGGTTTATATATCTCAAAGTGGGTGCTTTTCTATGGGCAGGCCAGGTTGGTGCAAGGCAGCTTTGCCAGATTTTGTGTGTTTCTATGTGATATCTGGTTGTTTAGGTAATTGTGAGGTGGTTGCTGGTTCTGTGAGCTTCCTGGCACTGTCCTTTATAATTTCCCACAATGCCTTGATGGTTTTTATTCCAGTGGCTTTGTCTTTCCTGTCCTTAGGGTTAGGGGGGAAAAAACCACTGGTTTCATTTGCAGTCTTTGGGGGGGGGGGGGGGGACAAAAAGGAGAAAGAGGGAGGAGGTGGGGGAAAGTGGGATCCTTGCTGCTTTCTGAGCTTGGTGGGTTTTTTTACAGACATTTCACTACCAAACTAGGTAACATCATCAGTGCTAGATGGGGTTGTGGGGAAAGGAGGAGGAGGAGAAGTCGAAGGACAAAAAGGAAAAAGATAAGGAGGGAGAGGACTGTGGGGTCCTTTGGTGTTCTCTGAACCTGGTGGTTTTTAATTATTTTTAGGGAATTTTTATTTATTTATTGTTTATAGAATGTTTATTACAAGAAATGTTATTCCTTTTTGCAAATGTTTTATTTGTGATGCAATATGTTGCTTTTAAGTGTACAGGTTGGTGTATGGTATGTGTCTCAAGGTGGCTTCTTTTCTATGGGCAGGCCAGGTTGGTGCAAGGCAGCTTTGCCAGATTTTGTGTGTTTCTGTGTGATACCTGGTTGTTTAGGTAATTGTGAGGTGGTTGCTGGTTCTGTGAGCTTCCTGGCACTGTCCTTTATAATTTCCCACAATGCCTTGATGGTTTTTATTCCTGTGGCTTTGTCTTTCCTGTTCTTAGGGTTAGGGAAAAAAACTGGTTTCATCTGCAGTCTTTTGGGGGGGAATTGTTTTGTGTGTGTGTGTGTGTGTGTGTTTTCCTGGCACTGTCATAGTTTGTGTTTGTGGGTATGTAATGTCCTGCAGTTATCTACACATTAATAATGATCAAGTACTAATAATATTTCCTTATACATTTTAATGACCTTTCCTTTCATAATTGGTGTTTTCTTTCATACTTTTAGATTTCTAATTGCTGTTTCTGTTAGTTAGCAATTGATAAAACAAATTCCACGTGAAAAAGTATTCAAAGCCTTCTTGGTTTTAATTGTCAATTTATTCATTCTTGCACATTCTAATATTTATTCATTTTCATATCTTTGTTTTTTCCACTGTTGTGCAAACACAATTCCAACAGCTGTTAACATGTGTAAAATTAAATATGTATTTATTCCCTTCTGTAAGTAGCTCTTTTATTGTTTTGTGTACTTATTTTAATCTTATTTAAGTAGTAAGTGCACAAAATAATAAATTTCCTTTTTTATATTTTCTTTTTGTAGATCATTCATTGGGGCAAAAAATTCAGTGACATTGTCTTGGCCACTCCCATCCGGTCACATGACTGCCAAGCCACTCCCATCCGGTCACATGGCCGGCAAGCCACTCCCACCCGGTCACATGGCCGGCAAGCCACTCCCACCAGGTCACATGGCTGGCAAGCCACTCCCACAAAGGAGGCCACACCCACAGAGTAGGTTCCAAAAATTTTTGAAACCCACCACTGGCGCGGACGTCCCTTCACACTGACCAGCCTCTTGCTCGGGCTACCCTGCAGCCCGCTGGCCGACCAAATGACTGACCTGCAGTCCCAAAGCGAAAGGAAAGCAGTCGGGCGGAGGGGGCACAAATGATACTATTTACAGTCATGCGGGGGAGCGCGAAATGTTTTCTTCTTCCTAGGGGGGGCATGACAGAAAATAATTGAGAAGCACTGGTGTAAAGGGAGATAAACTAGGATGTGGGACTGAAGACATCCATGAATGTGGACGTTTAGGATAGGAAAAGCAAGGCAAACTTTCCTTCTCAAGTAGCCCAAGGCAGCCTTGACTGATCTAACCTGCCTTCCTCATGTTCAGCTCTTGGCCCACGCCTTAACCCTTATCACTTGCAATGGGGCTTAACAATATCAAACTAAAGTTGTGGTCTGATCTTAATCCGGCTGGATCCAGACCAACCTTCACAGAACTTTCTTCTCCAGATAGTTGTACCCCAATAAATCAAAGGATCATGTTCCCTTCTAGAGCAGAGCTTCCTTCCCAACCCTCCTGGTCTTAAGTGTATGTGTACATGTACATTTACATGTATTGTGGGTGTTTGAATGTAACCAGTTTGTTGTTTTTGAACTGATACATGAATTCATTCTTTTAAAGCAGGGAAATATTTATATCGAAAAAATGTCCCCAAAATTCAAAAGGCATTAACCTTAGTGTGCAGCAATGCACTTCCTACAGCAGTGTTGAACAGCTGATACAAGAACAATATGTGACCTAAGACTGCACCCCTGTAGACAAGGAGCCATTTAAACTAAAGTTCTGCAACACCAATATTTAAAGGTACTCTTCCTATCCTAACAGAGACATCTAAAAGCATTCCTAGGCTCATTCTCCTAATAGATGAGTTCAAAAGCATTGGCAAGCAATTATCCTTACCTTGGTCATATCACAGTTTCTTTTTTCTTTTTTTACAATTTAGCCTATGTCGAACATTGGAGGTTCTCCAAACCTGCCATAACAGTGGTGGGTTCCGGATCCCGTTGCAACCGGTACGCTGCCAACAGGGCCGGGCGTCCACCATGGGCATGTGATCTGCGCACGCATACGCACCAACTGCCTGCGATACTCCAGCTGCTCGGTGGAGCGTCGTGCAGGCACCGTATACTGCATGTGCATGCACAAATGCGCATGCCGTTTCCTTCAAATACAGGTAAGAAACAAGGGTGGGCGGGCAGGGCCTCCAAAGCACCGTTCCGGTACTGTGGCTGCTGCTTCCGGCTGGCACTGATACGTGCATACCGGGGCGTACTACCCGGAACCCACCACTGGGCCATAACATTAGCTAAGTGACTTCCGGTTTGCTCGGAGGGTCGTTTTAAGTGTTCCGAAGGCTTCAGCGAAGCCTCCAGACTGTCCCTGAAGCCTCCGGAGGACCTCAGGGGGGGGGAACGCTCTTTTCGCCCCCCCCGGCTCCTATAAAGCCTCTGGAGCCTGGGGAGGGTGAAAAATGGCTTTTAAAAAGGCGAACTCAGCTGGCCCTAAAGCTGAGCACACAGAATCCATGATTATTCACCTTTAACCTCTTGGGTTTGCTTTCACCATCTACTTGAGTAGAGGGGGTGATCTTCAGGCAATGGTTGGATTTTGAAAACGTGCCCGGATTAAAACAACATGTACAAATATGAAACACTCATTTTTATTGATACTAGGTCAAGGCTGTCAGTCCTTTCAACTTACCAAACCAAACATTTGTTAAATAACAAACAAACAACAAACATAGCCCGTGGTGTTATGGTCTACTGAGAGTTGGCCAAGTCTTCTCTCCCCCCCACTTTCAAATATATGTTTTATTGGTACATTTTTTCATTAAAAACATTAAACATTCCATGTCTATCTGAAATCTTCTCATTATAGATAGGAAAAAACAAAAGCAAACCAACAAGGATAGTGTCTGCTTGATAAGCCGTCATTCAGAGCTACTGAGTTAAATCCAGATCCAGGTCCAAGATCCCTTACTGAAAGATTACCGGAGGGAGGGAAACTCTGTTGTAAACATGGGTTTGCTTAACACATTTCAGTTGGCTCATTTTACATGTTCATCAAATCACTAATGAACAAGAAAATGCACCATTCAAAATTTTCCTGATAACACTAGAATCAACATTAAGATGGTGAGGGAACGCAATTGCCGGGTTTCTAAATTCATCTCTTTGGGCATGAGTGTGTGAGAGACTGGGGTTCTAGGGTTGCTTCAGGATGAGAAGAGCATAGCCTTCCACTATTGTTGTTGTCGTTTTGATTGATTTATAAGTTAAAGTGTGAGCCACCAACCAAGTACCAAGCTGAGGCCAATAAAGAGGGTGAAGCTGGGTTGTCCGACCATTCCCCCATTGCATAAATCAAACGTACAGCAAGTGCGATTGTAATTCAAGTCAAAAACATCATCCCTCTGTTCGGTCTTGTTGCAGAGTTCTGTTATTTTGCTGCAGTCATGCTTCGTGAAAAGCTTTAGAGAGCCTGGTGGGAGAAGAAGCGAGAAAAGCAAATGTTAAAAGCTAGGAGCTTTGCTCCATCTTGAGAAACCTATGTGAGTAGACATATTTTGAAAACTGAAGCTTTTGAGATCTGCTTTAATTACGGGTAGTTTTACCAAATGGCACCTCTTGCGTGAGTTTAACTGGATTCAAAAGCTAAGCAGGATTGAGTCTGGCTATAGTTTAGACCAGTGGTGGGATTCCAAGGTTTTACTTCCAGTTCTGTGGGTGTGGTTTTGTGGGCATGGCTTTGTGGGAGTGGCAGGGGAAGGTTACTGCAAAATCCCCATTCCCTCCCCACCCCATTAACCTGCTTTCCAGCTCCTTTCTCCTGTTTAGGACAATAAAAGAAGATCAGCTAGGAGTCTGGGAGGCAGCAGGGGTGGGGCCAGCCTATTTGCCGGTTCTCTAAACTACTCAAAATTTCCACAACCTGTCAGAACTGGGTGAATACCACCTCTGGTTTAGATGCTACAGCAGGGGCGTCAAACTCAATTTCATTGAGGGCTGCATCAGGGTTGTGTTTGATCTCATGGGGCCAGGGGTAGTCGTCAAGGGCATGACCAGGATGGGTGTGGCCAGCACAACATCGTTTTCGACCACGATTGCCTCCTGCAGCCCTCTGCCAGTGAAAATCGAGCGCATGGCCTCCCTGGGCCTCCGTTTTTGCTGGCAGAGGGCTGCAGGAGGCCGTCGCAGCCAAAAACAGAGTCTCGGTGGACTTTACACGGCCTCCCTGAGCTGCATTTTTGCTGGCAGAGGCACTGTGGACCAGTCCTTCACTGTTTCCAGGACATCCCTGCAGGCCAGTTCTAAGCATCCGGCAGGCCGTATCCAGTCCCTGAGCCTTGAGTTTGACACCCCTGTGCTATAGTATCAAGGAATCTCAAGGCTGTAGGCAAGCAATCCCAGGAAGGTGACAAGCATCCCTAAAGAATGTCTATGGAGATCCTTAGTCACCCAGGTCATGGTTGTCCCAAGGGTGCTTTTACAAAAGGCAGTTAGAGTTTGCTGGTTTTCTTTCTTCATTAAAAAACAAAATTCATTTGCCTTTTGAAAAAGCATCTTTGGGATATCCTCAAAGAAAGCATTGACAGATCATTTTCATATTGTTGCCAAGATGACGGCATCCTTGTGCCCAGGTGGTCCTCAAGAACTGAATCTCCTTTACTTTTTTTTATACATGTGTCTATCATTTTATTTCCACTCCATACTTTAGTCTCAATGTAGTTGAGGAACTGGGCTACTGAGAGATTTCAAGTATTCCTCTAAAACAGGGTTGGGCAATAAACAACGTATAGGTTACTATATAGGCCATGATGTAAAAAAGATGTGGAGACTCTAGAAAGAGTGCAGAGAAGAGCAACAAAGATGATTAGGGGACTGGAGACTAAAACATATGAAGAACGGTTGCAGGAACTGGGTAGACCCACCTATTTCAAGTAGCTGGCCTGGCTCAACTTTGATCCAACTATATCGCTCCTGACGGGTTTTTTATTTGGGGTATTTTAATTGTATTTAATTATTTAGGGGTTTTTAAACATTGTGTTTTTAATTGTTTTTATTTATCAGCTCACCTCCTCCTTCTATATGTATATGTCTTGGTATACGTTTTTGTTATATGTATGTTTGTCTATATATTTATTTCCTATGTTTTATTGTACGCCGCCCCGAGTCCTTCAGGAGAGGGTGCAGCTAAGAAATAAATATTTATTATTATTATTATTATTATTATTATTATTATTATTATTATTATTATTATTATTATTATTATTATTATTATTATTATTATGTTTAGCTTAAGAGAAAGAAGGTCTAGGGGAGACATGATAGCATTGTTCCAATATCTCAGGGGTTGCCACAAAGAAAAGGGAGTCAAACTATTCTCCAAGGCACCTGAGGGTAGAACAAGAAGCAATGGGTGGAAACTAATCAAGGAGAGAAGCAACTTAGAACTAAGGAGAAACTTCCTGACAGTTAGAACAATTAATCAGTGGAACAGCTTGCCTCCAGAAGTTGTGAATGCCCCAACACTGGAAGACTTTAAGAAGATGCTGGATAGCCATCTGTCTGAAACGGTATAGGGTTTCCTGCCTAGGCAGGGGGTTGGACTAGAAGGCCTCCAAGGTCCCTTCCAACTCTACTATTGTATTGTATTATAAGCCCAAACCATGGTGTTAGCACAAGAAGGTTTTTAAAGAGAATCTGGTAGTTCTTATTTAACCCCCAAAATTTTGAACGCTGTTTATATAAATGAATCGAAATGCAGTCTTCTTTTATATACAACTAGAGATGTAAATGCATGCATTTAGGTTAACTCCCTGCTTTACTTCCAACTGACCCAGTTCAACCCAGATTTGTCTTTCCAACATTATTGATGCTCTCCCTCAAACTTTGCCCAAAGCAGAAGAATTCTGCTCTAAAATAATCTTTGATCCTTGGTCATATTTCTAATGAAAAGATGAGAAATCATTAGCAGCCTCCAGTCTTCTTCAGATCTTCTCCAACCAGGATGACAACAGCGAGTATGCTTGTCAGTACCGTTTTCCTTTTTAGGCAAGGAACACTTGATAAAAGTAGTGGGATCCAACAATAGATTTCATCATTTAAACAAACAAACAAACACATTTTCCTCTTGCCTATCTATGTATGGGTGATGTGGCCACTTAATTTGTAACATCATCCTATCCACTAAGACAGGGGGGTCAAACTCAAGGCCCAGGGGCCAGATTCGGCCCGCGGGGAGCTTAGATCTGGTCTGCGGGGTTGCCATGGAAACAATGAAGGACCAGCCCATGGTGCTTCTGCCAGTGAAAATGGAGCTTGGGAAGGCCGCATGAGCACCCCACCCCACCACCCCGACCTCTGTTTTTGCTGGCAGAGGGTTGCAGGAGGCCATTGCAGCCAAAAATGGAGTGCGGGAGCCTGTTTCTGCTGGCAGAGTGCTCAGGTCACCACAGGTGCCCCCGGCATGAGTCACCTTGATCTGGCCATGCCCCCCTGCCCGCCCCCCCAGGTCAAACACAACCCTAATGCGGCCCTCAATGAAATTGAGTTTGCCCCCCCCCCCGCCGATCCAAGACCTTTGACGCCTACAAAGAGGTTGGAAATGTCCCCCAGAAGCCCTTGATTAAAAAATGGGTGATTATATTTAGGTCTTGACATTTATTGATGGCTCCCAATGCTCAAAATCTCTCTCTCTCTCTCTCCCTCTCTCCCGCTCCCTCCCTCACTCCCCTCTCTCTGTGTCTCAAATTGTACCTTTATAAACTCTGGTCGTCTCACACTGCTGGCCTTCCTTTGTTCGACAGGGATCATCAGAACTAATACAAACACTGCCGACTTTAAACTTGCAAACATTGCATATAAGACCTTGACCTGCAAAGAGAGAACCCAAAAGAGAGAGATTAGTTCAGTTTGAACAGAGAAGTGGGAACAGCTGGGTAGGCAGGTTGTCATAGTTGCCAGGTATCTAAGAGTGCTCTGGCTGCCACCTACTGGTCCATAGTGGTACTGCTTAATAGAACTACCGGGCATCCGGCTACACCTATCCAGCATAATATGGAACTACCGTATTTTTCGGAGGATAAGATGCACTGGAGTATAAGACGCAGGTTTATACACCATCATGGTTTTGAAGAGGCAAATTAAAAAAAAAAGTTTTTGCACTCTGCAAACGTCCCAAAAACAGCCCTTCCCCCCAAAGGCATGAATAGCCTTTAGGAGGCTTATAGAGTACTCCTGGGGGCTGAGGAGGCAAAATTGAGCAAAATACAGCCCATTTTTCATTCATTTCCACCTTCCCCAGCCTCCAGGAGCTCTCTGAAAGCCTTCTATAGGCCTTGCATGGCCATTTTTGCAAAGGGGGTAGGGTTTTGGGAGGCAAAAAATGCTGTATTCAGTGTATAAGACGCACCCAGATTTTCAGCCTCTTTTTTGAGGGAAAAAGGTGTGTGTTATACTCCGAAAAGTATGGCACATTAAAAATACAGTTAATAGGAATAGCACTTACACTTATATAACTGCTTCACAGTGCTTTACAGCCACTCTTTAAGCAGTTTACAGAATCAGCCTATTACCCCCAATTCTCTGGGTCCTTATTTTACTGAACATGGAAAGATGGAAGGCTGACTCCACCTCGAATCTGTTCAGGATTGAACTCCAGGCTATGGGCAGGGTTTGCCTTCAATACTACATTCCAACTGTTATGCCACCTTAAAAATTGGCATTTTTTAAAAAAAAAAATACCTACTCCAATTCATGTGCATGAAGTTATGTCGGGTTTGTTTCATTCCTCTTTTGCACAGGCTTTGACCCAGAGTGATAAAAGCCAACAGCCTGTAATATACATCAGCCTCCTCCTCCAAAATATTACTCTCACACGTATAAAATCCCTGCATGAACCTTGAAAAGGTGAATCATGCTGGGAGCAGCATACGATGGAAAGAAGAGAAAGCTGGAACGGAGCCCAGAACATTATTATCAGATAGAGTGTGGCCAATTGGGAGGAAAAAAAACCCCTGAAAACAAGTACTGGGAATGCCAAAGGCGTGGTTCCCACAGTCCAACTTCACTCCCCATTAAGGGAAGATTAAGTTATTAAAATCCAGCAAGGAAAATAAGGGACCGTCTTTTCTCCAGCCAAGTTTTTTTTGGGGAGTGGTTGTTTTCTATCACGACGTGGTGGTACATGAGAATCCTAAGCTTGCCAAATATAAGTGGAAACTGTAAGGTGAAAAATCAGGTACATCGATTGAGTCACTGCTGGTTTCCATCATGGTTCACTAGGAGCCATTTTTTCCCAGCAAAATCATCAGATGACCACAGGAGCTGTAATTGTCTGTAAATCCAGCCATACGACTAAGTGTCCAAGTTTAGTCATGTGACTGCAGGACAGGGTGAGCATAGAAACTCTGAATCTGGGTCATCAGTAGCCCCAAGGCAGGTCCATAATAACTATGAAAAGTTGCCAAGTGGCCTGTTGTAAGTTGAAATGCCTATTTTACTTTCTCTCTCTAAGATTACATTCTAATTTTCGTCTTTCCATTATTTGCATTTTAATCTATAAACCTAAATCTATAAATCACAAGATCATTTTTCCTTTTTTTTAAAAAAGAACAAATCTATAAGGGATTGGACTTAGTTTTTACCTATTCATAAAGGTAAAGGTAAAGGTTCCCCTTGCACCAGTGGTGGGTTTCAATTTTTTTTAGAACCTCTTCTGTCAGTGTGGCCTGCTTTGTGGGAGTGGCTTGCCGGCCATGTGATCGGGTGGGAGTGGCTGGCAGCCATGTGACTGGGTGGGCATGGCCAACTTGTAAAATGTGGTGAAACTCAACAATGCTCTTGCTTAGCAACCAAACTGTTGGCTCAGAAACATTTAAAGCACGCAAGTCTTAAAGCCGCCAAGTTACAAGATCCTTGCACTCCTAACCGTTTAGAAAAAAACCCCAGGGGTGTTCAAACTTGACAGCTTTAAGACTTGTGGACTTCAACTCCCAGAATTCCTCCTCCAGTCATGTTGGCTCAGGAACTCTGGCATTGAAGTGTGCAAGTCTTAAAGCTGTCAAGTTACAAGACCCTTGCACCCCTAACCCTTTAGAAAAAAACTCCCAGGGGTGTTCAAACTTGACAGCTTTAAGACTTGTAGACTTCAACTCCCAGAATTCCTCCTCTGGCTCTTCATCTTGATGATGTGTGGATGGGCAGGGGGAGGGAGTTGGAACCGGTTCTAAACTGTAGATTCTTCTATAGAAGAAGTTAGAACTGGCAGGAACCCACCCCTACCTTGCACATATGTGCTAGTCATTCCCAACTCTAGGGGGTGGTGCTCATCTCCATTTCTAAGCCGAAGAGCCAGGGCTGTCCAAAGACGTCTCTGTGGTCATGTGGCCGGCATGACTAAACGCTGAAGGTGCACAGAACACTGTTACCTTCCCACCAAAAGTGGTTCTTATTTTTCCTACTTGCATTTTTTACATGCTTTCAAACTTCTAGGTTGGTAGAAGGTGGAACAAGTAATGGGAGCTCACTCCATTACGCGGTACTAGGGAGTCGAACAGCTGAACTGCCGACCTTTCTGATCGACAAGCTGTAAATAGCCGTAAATCCAGCCATACTACTAAATGTCCAAAGTTTAGTTATGTGACTTTAGGGCAGAGTGAGCATAGAAACTCTGAATCTGGATCGTAAGTAGCCCCAAGGTAGGTCAATCATATGGAAATATTAGAATGCGCAGAAATGAACAGCCTAACACTTGCTATAAAGGATAAAGAAAAAAATAAATATTTTTTGATATGGGACATATTCTCTCAATGGTTAGATAACAGATGTTAGAAAGGAGGACATATAATTGGAGGAAATGGTAAAGAAGAGAGTTGTTCCAGAAGATGATGTCAAATGTTATGTATTAATGTTATTATATTATTAATACGATGGTGAGGAATTACAACAAGAAAGATGTATAATATGATTATTTAAACATAACTGTACCCAGAATACACACACTGAATGTTATATAAATAAAACAAATAAAACATAGGGGTTAGTCGGCGGAAGATAGGTCCATCATAACTATGAAAAGTTGCCAAGTGACCGGTCATGTTGAAATGCCTATTTTACCTTCTCTCTCTAAGTTTACATCATAATTTTCTTCTTTTCATTATTTACACTTTCCAATAATCAAATCTATAAACCACAAGATCATTTTTCCTCCCCCCGCCCCCAAAGAATAATTCCATAAGAGATTGGACTTAGTTTTTACCTGTTCATAGATCCATCATAATTTTGAAAAAGAGAAGGACAATCAGTAGCAAATTCCATTTATTGCTTCTTTCTGCATCTCAACCAATATCCCCAAGATGCTTTTTTCCCGAGGCAACCGGACTCTTGTTTTTTCTTTGAAGACATTTCACTTCTCATCCAAGAAGCTTCCTCTCTTCTGACTGGATGGTGCAGAATGGAAGGATATATATTCCTTGCAGACAGCTGGACATTTGCATTCTTTTAGAGAGCCGTTGGCCTCAAGAAGTATAAATCCATCCATTCCCCACCATCCAGTCAGAGTTGAAGAAACTTCTTGGATGAGAAGTGAAACGTCTTTAAAAAAATCCAGTTGCCTCTTAAAAAAGCACCTTTGGGACAACCATGACTTGAGTGACTGAGAATCTCCGTAAACATTGCAACCAAGAGATTGTTAGCCAGTTTTTCCAGGGAGTAGCATACAAATATAATACCAAAAGTAAAGAATTAAAGTAAAGAAGTAAGTAAACAATTAAATATGTTCCTAATGAAACGTTGGTTGAGTTTCTTTAATATCCTTAGCAGATATATTAAACTGAAAAGAGGAACCAATGAACAACATAGCCAAATGGAAGAGGAGGGATCTCCATTGGCACTCTGAAATTTTTGCAAGTGTAAATTAAGTGGCAAGACTTTTTCTTGAATTTCTGTCTTCTACATAGCTGCTAAACTATCCTCTTGTTCAGCTGGATATCTGAACAAAGGAATGGACAGTTGAATACAGATACCAAAATACTTGGGAGTAGTCCTTAAAACCTGTCCAAAAATTGCTGTCAAAATTGTGTTGTTGTTTTTTTAATGAAGGTAAAGAGCATGATGAAATACATTAGGCAAGCATATAAGCTCTATTTACGTAATTAAGTTTAGGCTAGTTTGTAAAATAATCATAATTGTTTCATTTGTTTGCCACCCAACTCCAAAGGGGTGAGGTCCATTGTCTTGCCTCTGACTATTTTTTTAACAATTTGATATTGATGATTTGAAATAAACAAGCTCTCTCATAGCATGCATTTTGGGAACACCAAATTTTTTTCAGGAAGAAACTGGACTTCCTTGTTTTTTCTTTTGAAAACGTTTCACTTCTCACCCAAGAAGCACCTTTGAGACAACCAGTTTTGGTCACCACGATGTAGAAAAGATGTGGAGACTCTAGAAAGAGTGCAGAGAAGAGCAACAAAGATGATTAGGGGACTGGAGGCTAAAACACATGAAGAACGGTTGCAGGAACTGGGTATGTCTAGTTTAATAGAAAGAAGGACTAAGGGAGACATGATAGCAGTGTTCCAATATCTCAGGGGTTGCCACAAAGAAGAGAGAGTCAAACTATTCTCCAAGGCACCTGAGGGTAGAACAAGAAGCAATGGGGGGAAACTAATCAAGGAGAGAAGCAACTTAGAACTGAGGAGGGGTTGGACTAGAAGACCTCCAAGGTCTCTTCCAACTCTGCTATTGTATTGTATTGTATTGTATTGTAACCATGACCTGGATGACTGAGAATTTCTACAGACTTTTAGCTATAGAATTTGGGATGAACATCTTTTGAATAGTATGGGAGTAGGAATGGATTTCCATAGAGAGAGAGAAAAAAAAATTATTGCAGGAACCAGGAGCCCCACTTAGGTGGCCCTGAGGACACAGATAAACCTCCAAGTGCTTCAAGGACCTTCTAAAAGGATGCAAATGTCCAGCTGTCTGCAAGGAATATAAATCCTCCCATTCCCTTCCATCTTGCCAGAGCTGAAGAAGCTTCTTGGATGAGAAGCGAAATGTCTTCAAAAGAAAAAAAACAAGAAAGCCCAGTTGCCTCCTGAAAAAGCACATCTGGGACAGCCAAATTTATCTACAGCTGTGACTGTATATGGTGAGATTTACTTCTTAATTAGCCAGCACTGCAAAGTATAGCTCAATTCTCCTGCAATTCATTCATTCATTCATTCATTCATTCATTCATTCATTCATTCATTCATTCATTCATTCATTCATTCATTCTACTAGGCTTATATGCCACTCCAATCATTTACCAACTTTGAGTATCTTATAATTCTACTATGGGCTAACAGGATTCAAATAACTTATTCTAAGAATGCGTTAGAATAAGAGCAAACAATACAATCCACAAATGTAACCCATTAGCAAAATATGGTTATGGTAAGGATACATAAAACCCCATATAGTCGTATACTCATCAACAATTATTCTCTCACTCAACAGTCTGATGGCATAATCTGATTTTGCTTTCCTAAATAGTCAGCATAAACTAATCCACATGCATAAACTGCAAACTATTTCTATATTTTTGTTTTAAAAAAGGAAAAAAAATATGTGGCTCCTTGATTTGGGTATAAGGCATCTAAAGATAACATTTTTCTAAGCTAAAAATTAAGTGAAACAAAAATATAGGTGCTCAAGCAGGATTGTCTATATTTAGTTCTTGGATAGGAAATTAGGAAAACCCCAGGCTATATACAGTACTAGATTGAACTGTGAAAAACTTGCAAGAGGCAGGGGAAGTCCCTTTCACATCCTTGCCAAGAAAGACGTATCTATATAAACAATCAGAAATTGAATTTAACCCTGGGAACTTTTTATGTTTACCACATCAATCTTACTTCCGTTCCACTAATGGTCTGATTCAATCTAAAATATTGTGGAATCCCACCAGTGGTAACTACATTAATTTACTCCATGCTATTACCATCCTGTCCAAACAGGCTATATTTTTCATTGGACTTATCTAACAAAACTGGTGCACAGGAACCCTAAAGAGAAGATAGTGTTTTTTCAGAAAGAATATTGATTGGTTTTGCAAATCTGAGGCCTTCACAGCCTAAAACTGTTGTTAGATAGATTCAGGTGGGGCAGATAAAATACAGATAAAGCAAAGTATTAGAAGCAATTCCACCCCCCAATGATGAAATACTTAATCCAATAAGCCATCTGATTGCTTCCAGCTGTTTTGGATTGCAATTGCTAGAATAGTGATGGTGAACCTTTTTGGCACCAAGTGCTGAAAAAATTGTGCAGAAACATCACATGCGCATGTGCTCATCGGGGCCACGCACTGGAAAAGCTGGTGCGCATGCACACCTGACAATCAACTGGCCGGCGGGCATGCGCACATCAGTTTTTGGCACTGCCATGCAAGGGGACCTCAGCTGATCATCACGCACGCATGCGGACCAGAAACCTGGAAGACAAACAGGCAAGGCTGCGTGTGCCGGGCAGCATGGCTTCACATGCCACTTTGGGCACGCATGCCATAGTTTCGCCATCACGGTCCTAGAAGATCAGATCATCCGGCAGCTATACTCCGGAACAGCTGGTGGATTGCAGGTTGTCAAATCATTTTCTCTAGCAGAATAGTTATCTTTCTCCTTTTCTTCTTCTTCTTCTTCTTCTTCTTCTTCTTCTTCTTCTTCTTCTTCTTCTTCTTCTTCTTCTTCTTCTTCTTCTTCTTCTTCTTCTTCTTCTTCTTCTTCTTCTTCTTCTTCTTCTTCTACTTTTTTTTTTAAAAAAATAATCTTGGTACTTACCAACTGTGCAGAAGATCAGAACAGAAAAACCGAGGAGAAGATACTTGTGCATCTTGATAAATTTTCACAAGCGAGCCAGGAGGAGGTGAGAGATGTTCCAGTGAAAACGACAAAGAGCCAAAGAACAACTTTGACCGAAGCTTAGATCTGCAACTCTTTCAAGCAGCTTTTGACATGGGCAGGGTTGAAAGGAAGCCTTTATTCTCACAGAGGCTTTGAGAAATAGCCAATGGAATAGCTGGCCGAGGATTGACACACCTCAGTTTTGGGGAATTGCAAAACAGCAACCCAATCTCATATTTAAATGACATCCCTCAAAATAAAGACTCAGGGCAAATTTAATCAACAAGGCTTTCTTATTTTCAAAAGAGGATGCTGGCAAGAGGTGGGCTTCAAAATTTTTAGCAAGGGCATCTCTGCCCAATTTCTGGGTGGGTGTGGCCATGGTGGGTGTGGCCTAGTTGGCCTACTGCACCATGGGGGGGGGGCATTTTTGCCCTCCCCGGGCTCCGGAGACTTTCATTGAGCCTCCAGGAGGGCAAAAAGGGCCCTCTTCTGGTAGGCCTGTTTTTTGCCCTCCCTGGGCCTCCACTTGTGCCCTGCATTTACCTGCATGCAGAATGGGCTGTGTGAGGACTCCTGAGAGGGATGGGGTGGGGTGGGGTGAGGTGGGGCGGATGGGGCCAGCCAAGAGTGAGATTTCAGGGTTCTCAAAACTGCATAGAATTTTAGCTAGAGGTTCTCTCGAACCCCTGCAAACCCCCAGCAGCCCACCCCTGTGACTGTAGTCTAACTTATCTGGGGGGGCTTGAGGTCAATAATAATAATAATAATAATAATAATAATAATAATAATAATAATAATAATAATAATAATAATTGAACATACTTGATTCAGAAAGATGCAACTAAAGGAACAATACCTGAAAACTACAGACCAATAACATGCTTGCCAACAACCTTTAAATTACTCACAGGCATTATTGCAGATAACATTATGGATTATTTGGAAACAAACAACATCTTGCCAGTAGAGCAAAAAGGCAACAAAAGAAGGAGCAGGGGCACAAAAGATCAGCTCCTAATTGATAAAATGATATTAGAAAATTGTAAGAAAAGAAAAACGAACTTGAATATGGTCTGGATTGATTATAAAAAAGCATTTGACTCATTGCCACATAGTTGGATCATAAAATGCTTAGAAACAACTGGCATTAGTAAAAATATTACATCCTTCACTGAAAAGGCGATGAAACAATGGAGAACTGAGTTGGCAGTAGGGAATGAGAACTATGGAATGGTTAAAATCAAGCGAGGAATTTTCCAGGGTGATTCACTTTCACCTCTTCTCTTCATCATTGCGATGATCCCACTATCAGTAATCTTAAAAAAAAATTTCACATTTATTATATATGGATGATTTGAAACTCTATGGAAAGTCAGAAATAGAAATCCAATCACTGACAAACACTGTCCGAGTATTCAGCACCGATATTTCAATGCAGTTTGGCATGGAAAAATGTGCCACTGTATCCATAAAAAGGGGCAAAATCACTACATGTGAGGGAATTGAAATGCCCAATGGCCAACTAATTAAATGCAACGAAAATGAAGCCTACAAATACTTAGGCATTTTGCAGTTGGATAACATCAAACATGGACAAGTAAAAAATATTGTCAGGAGAGAGTACACCAACAGAGTTAGGAAAATTTTGAAATCTAAATTAAATGGTGGAAATACAATCAAGGCCATAAATACCTGGGCAATACCAGTTATAAGATACACAGCTGGTATAGTTAACTGGACACAAGCTGATTTGGACATTTTGGACCGAAAAACAAGGAAACTAATGACAATGCACTACAGTTTACATCCACGTGGTGACACTGATAGACTATACCTGCCCCGAAAATCAGGTGGCAGAGGATTATTACAAGTGAAGCAAATAGTTGAAGAAGAAAAACATGCACTGGCTGATTATTTAAAAGAAAGTCAAGAAAATCTATTAATCGAAGTAAAGAACAAAAATCTACTGAAGGCCCAACAGACGAAACAAGAATACAGAAAAGATGTGATAAAATCAAGAATGGAGAGTTGGCAGAACAAAGCCTTACATGGTCAATTTCTGGAAAAAATAAAAGATAAAGTGGACAGTGAAAAAACTTGGTTATGGTTAACAACAGGTACATTAAAGAAAGAAACAGAGTCACTAATCCTGGCTGCGCAAGAACAAGCTATCCGAACAAATGCCATTAAGGCCAAAATCGAAAAATCCTCTGATGATGCCAAATGCAGACTTTGCAAAGAAGTTGATGAAACTGTTGACCACATACTCAGCTGCTGTAAAAAAATCGCGCAGACTGATTATAAATTGCGGCACAATTCAGTAGCACAAATGATCCACTGGAATTTGTGCAAAAATTATAATATTAAAACAACAACAAACTGGTGGGAACATAAGCCTGAAAAAGTCACCGAAAATCAGATGGTCAAGATCCTGTGGGATTTTCGTATACAAACAGACAAAGTACTAGCGCATAACACACCAGACATCACACTGGTTGAGAAAAAGAAGGTTACAATCATAGACATCGCAATACCAGGTGATAGCAGAGTTGAGGAGAAGGAACATGAAAAAGTCGCGAAATACCAGGACTTAAAAATTGAAATCCAACGATTATGGCACAAACTAGCAGTGGTAATTCCAGTGGTAATCGGCACACTGGGTGCTATTCCAAAAGCACTGGAATTACATTTAAAACAGTTAAAACTTGACAAAATCACCATCAGTCAAATGCAAAAAGCTGCACTGCTTGGATCTGCACGTATATTACGAAAATACGTTACGACGTCCTAGGCCCCTGGGTGGGGCCCGACTAGTAATCAATGCCAAATCCGGCGAATCAACTGGCCGCTGTGATACAATCGTATAATAATAATAATAATAATAATAATAATAATAATAATAATAATAATAATAATAATAATATATTAAATTTCTAGACTACCCTCTCTCCCCGGAGGGACTCGGGGTGGTGTACAGGAATAAATTTAAAACATACAAACAATCTTACACATAGGTAAAAATCAAATTAAACAACCCCTGTACAATTTATAAAAAATAAAAAACAGACCTTAAAACCAATCCTAAAAATTTAGAAATAGAACTGAGGTGGGAAAGGTGGAATTAGGCCAAGCCGGCTAGCTGGAATAGGTGGGTTTTAAGTTTCTGACAGAAGGAGCGGAGATCCATAGTCATTCTAATGTCGGGGGGAAGGTCATTCCAGAGGGTCGGGCCCATCACAGAGAAGGCCCTTCCCCTAGGCGTCGCCCGCTGGCACAGCCTAGTGGACGGCACCCGGAGGAGTCCCTCTCTGTGTGAGAGAATCGGCTGGAGGGATGTATGGGGCAGGATACGATCCCGCAATAGAAATCTATTGCATTGATTGAT
The DNA here is from genome assembly GCF_964273705.1 of Natrix helvetica. NCBI lineage: Eukaryota > Metazoa > Chordata > Lepidosauria > Squamata > Natricidae > Natrix > Natrix helvetica. The sequence goes on from NC_138548.1 coordinate 347,932,901, forward strand.
TGACCTGTGCTCATTACCAATTTCTCTCCTTCTTCTGTTCAAAATGCTTTTAAATCTTCATGCATGTGGGATCCAGAATAGTTCCAGAATTGTCTTCCATCTCCACATATTTGCTTGTGTCCTCAGAACCAAGACTGATTTTTGGCCTTCCAGAAGGCCAGAGGAGGTCATTTTCCCCTTTCCCAGGCTCCAGGAAAGCCTCCAGAGGCTGGGGAGGGCGAGAAATGGCCCCAACGAGCCAACCAGAAGTTCAGGAATAAACAAAGGGATCATTTCTGAACTTCCAGTTGACCCATTGGGGCTGTTTTTTGCCCTCCCTAGCCTCCGGAGGCTTTCCTGAGGGAGGGGTCACGGGTACATGCACAAGCGGGAAGGATTGAATTGATGTGGGGATGCATGCGTGTGCAATAGTGCATGCGCACACAATTGTGGCACGCCATAAGGAAAAGGTTCACCATCACTGTTCTAGAATATTGAATAGCTTTCCAGAAAAGGCCTCTCGGGCCACACCCCTGGTTGTTCTTTTTTTTAAAAAAACAACAACAAAATTTTATTGATTTTTAGGGAATAAAAAGGAAAAGGGTAATGGAAAAGGTTACAAATTTTGGCAGTTGCAGTGTGCGGCAGGTGTTCCCTCCCCCCATACTCATAGTATACATTTAAACAAAATTCAATACAAAATAGCAATATTTAGTCAGCATATAAATTCAGGTAATAATTTCAATCACTTTATATCAAGCAGATTTTCTTGCTCATTTCTGTGATCTGAGTTTTTTTGGTATTGCCCCTTCTCCCCCCGCTGGCAGAGCTCCAGCCCCTCCCGTGTCCTGTATGTCTGGTGCAAGATCATCTGGTTTATCTAGGAGTGCTTTATTTTTTTCCATAAAGGCTTGTGCCTCTATGGTTGTGTTAATTCTAATTCTTGTATCCTCCCAGAATATTAGCATACCTTCAGGCATCAGCCATCTGAACCACACCCCCTTCTGGTAAAGTTTCTTCGCTAGTTGCGAATAGTTTTTCCTTTTCTCCCTCACTTTCTTGGGGATCTGTTTCAGAATGGTTATTTCCCTATCTTGGTATTTCAGAACTTGCCCCCTTTGTGCACTCAGGATTTCATCTCTTGTGGTCTTTCTAAGAAATTTAATGTGTACCTCCCTGGGTACATTGTGTGTTCTAGCATATGCCAGGCATGTCCAAAGTCCGGTCCGCGGGCCATTTGTGGCCCGGGGGGCGGTTTAATACGGCCCTTTAACAGCCCTCACTGCTCTATGTAAATGCGGCCTGCCCACGGCAAGCAGAAGACCTTTCAAATTTCTCTCCCACCACTTCTTTTTCGCGCGCGCGCTCACACTTCGCCTCCTTCAAGCTCCGTGCTCGCTGGAGGAAAAGGGGAGTGTGGGGGTGTATTTCCGAGTTCTGAAAGCAGAAGACCTTTCAAATTTCTCTCCCACCACCTCTTTTCCGCGCGCACGCGCGCACACACACTTCACCTCCGTCAAGCTCCGTGCTCGCTGGAGGAAAAGGGGAGTGGGGGGGTATTTCCGAGTTCCGAAAGCAGAAGACCTTTCAAATTTCTCTCCCACCACCTCTTTTTCACGTGCGCGCACACACTTCACCTCCGTCAAGCTCCGTGCTCGCTGGAGGAAAAGGGGAGTGTGGGGGGGTATTTCTGAGTTCCGAAAGCAGAAGACCTTTCAAATTTCTCTCCCACCACCTCTTTTTCGTGCGCGTGCACACACAGGAAAAGCAGACAAGCAGGAGAGAGAAGAAAGAAGGCAGGAAGGCAGAAGGAAGGGAAGGATGGAACTGGAAGGGAGGCAGGAAGGAAGGGAAGGAGGGGAGGAGGGAGTAAGGATAGACAAGCAAGAGGGAAAGAGGAAAGAAAGCAGGAGGGCAGAAGGGAGGTGGAAGGAAGGAAAGAAAAGCAGACACGCTGGAGGGAAAGAGGAAAGAAGGCAAGCAGGCAGGAAGGAGGCAGAAGGAAGGAGGGAAGGATGGAACTGGAAGGGAGGCAGGGAAGGAGGGAGCGAGAAAGGAAGGATAGGAGGATAGGAAAAGAGGAAAGAAGGCAGGCAGGCAGAAGGGAGGGAGGTGCAAGGAAGGAAGGAAGCACAGATAAGCAGGAGGGAAAGAAGGCAGGCAGGCAGGAGGAAAGAGGAAGGAGGGAACTGGAAGGGAGGCAGGAAGGAAGGGAAGGAGGAAGGGAGGGTGGAAGGAAGGATAGACAAGTAAGAGGGAAAGAGGAAAGAAAGCATCTGAATGTACTAAACACGAGTCTTCAGGGAAAAGATGCATACATTGTGAAAACTCAGCTGTCAGTTGATCTTAATGTTATGAAATGAAAAGTATGCCATTTGCAATTAACTTGGCATAAAATAATTCATTTGCATTTAATTGTAATTGTTCAAAGAATGTTCGGAAAAATGTTTGGCCCTCCAGCATGTTCACTTCATCCAATCTGGCCCTCTTTGAAAAAAGTTTGGACACCCCTGGCATATGCAGAATTTACTCTATAAACCCCATCTGTTGCTTCTCTTTGTGAATGTATTCAGCTAAAATGCTTGTCATAATGTCCCTTATATCTTCATCATCTGCCTCAACCACATTTTGAAATCTAAGGTAAAAGGACATTCTTTCAAATTCTATTTTCATCTGTTGGATCTCAAGCTCTTTGTTCCCCTTCTGCACCCCTTCCATCCCCCCCCTCATCTCAGCCATCCCCCCCTCCAAAAGATCCAGTCTCTGTGAGTTTTTGCTGGTCTGGTCCTGGTTCTCTCTAAGTTCTTCTTTCATCTCTTTTAATTGCCTTTTTATCTCCTCTTGTCCCTCTAGGATTTGCTGAAACATTTGTTGAAAATCAGTCTCAGTAGTTTTAGGCTGCATCAAAGATGTTATCGTTGATTGTGTACTGGGACTAGATGTTGTGGATGTCGGGGGAGAGGTAGCAATGCCGGGCTTCCCAGGTGGTGGTTTTTTACGTGACATTTTATGAACAATAAAGAGTTCAGAGTCAATGCAGAGAAAGATCAGTCAGAGGGGTAGAACCGCCAAGAGAGTTCAGGAGACTAAAGGTCCAGGAAGAAGGAGATTTTTCTGGTCACACTTTCTGGCAATGGAGTAATAAGTCCTTCACTCCAGGGAATCCAAAAAATCCAAATCAACAAGAGATTTGTCTGAGTAGCAAGGAGACAAAGACCGGAAGCCTGAAGTTCTATAGTTGGAGTCAATTTTCACTGTTTATAAAGACAATGGAAGTGTGCCATCTTGCCCTGCCAGCTTCTGGGTTAGGAGGCATAATAAAAAGTTTTCAAAGTTTCCAAAGTTTTCAGATCATCATTTCATTTATAGGGTTACAGTCCAAAATTCGCCTTTGCTATGAGCGTGGCGTCATTAGTTGGCTCTCTCCCTGCCTCCTCCCCTAGGGCTGAGAGCGAAAACAGTTTACAGCTGCCTGTCCGAGGGGGGGGGAATCCCCCTCCCTCCAGCCGCGCTTCTCCAAGCCGAGTTGAAAGAGAGTTTTAATTAGCTGGCAATTTCTTTACAAGCAGACAAAGGGAATGGAGAGAAGTTTCCACCTCACCGCACCGCAGCCGCGTCCTTCTGATCGCTCATTCTTCCAGCTGCCTCCTCACGAAGATGCCGGAGTGCCTCCCCATCATGCTTCCCGATGCCTAGGGCGATGCGGGCCCCCCCGGCCACCGCCGACTCAGGGGATCCCCCGTGGTGCCGCCCCTTCGGCAGGAGCCTCTACGGGCCATCCTGTGCCCCCCAAGGAGTGAGGGGCCCACCAGGAGAGCACGGGGCAAGCAGAGCCTGCCCGTCGCAATCAGCAGCGGAAGCGGAAGTCCACCCCTGGTTGTTCTTTGATGTCTAGGAAAAGGGAACTTCAGCCTATCAGCCAACACACTCACCAACAAAACCACACAGCCTTTTTTGAGGCTGTGCAACATTGAGTGATCTGCTGTTCCTATTGTAATTTTGAATCCAGCCAGGAAAAAAATAATAAACACCAGAAATAATCATAGTAACTGTATTCACATAAGCTAATTTTCTTTATTTTTAAAAAGATTTTTTTATTTTCAAACAAACATAAGCACGCAAAACATATAACATAAAAAACCTCTTCAACTACATACAGTGTGTTGATTGGTTATAAAATCTTTCTCTGTCCTTCACATAGTCATCACTCGAGCTTTATCAAAAATCACTTATTGTCAGTCAAATATCTTTGTATACATTATTATTGTACTTCATTTATTTAATTATCACTATTGTTTCACCATTTTAAACAAGGTATTCTAAATATGTATCAATTTATATTATGATGATTCATTATATCATCTTCAATATATCCAAAAATAAAGAATTTTTTTTGTATCCTATTCTAAATCATTCTATTATTTTAGCATTAATAGCATTCTCTAATAATTTTCAATTCCATGTTTTTTTCCATTATTAGTATCATCAATCTAATATACATTTATACAAATTATTATAATTGTTAAACTTCCATTAAGCATAGCTATTATTACATCCTTTTTATATGAGGCATATTAAATTTGAAGTAAATTTATATTATGGCATTTTATTACATCATCATTACATCATCCAATGATATTACATCTTTATATTCTCTTCTATATAGAATTATTTATCTTTTATAAAAAGGCTTTTCAACATCATCTCCATCATCCTCACTTACAGTTTATATAAAATTTCATATTATCAATCTAGTATACTGTATATAAATGCTTTATTATCATTATTTATTATTATTATTTGACTTAGCTATTATTACTTTATCTTATACATAATACTCAAAGTTTAACACATTTAACTAAATTTTATTGTGACATTTCATTTCAACATCCTGTATCCTTCTAGAAATAGTGCAGTCCAATATCTCTTGCCATTTGTAGAATCTGTATTCTAAGTGTTTTCTTGATAAGTCCTATGTGGACTTCTCATGACAACTTGTTGTTCATTGGATATCTTAAAAGTATTCGAAACCCTCCATCTGTTCCTTTCATCTGCTTGACTTTTGTTATCACTGGTGCTTCTGCCGAAATTACTCTCATTGTCTCTTCCCAATTTTTTCCCCTATCTTCATCTATGTTTTGACATCTGAGATAGAATTCCAGTTCCTCAATCTCTTCTTTCTATATTCCGCACTTATCATTTCCCTTCACACTCGATTTGCTGTCAATGTCAACAATTTTCTTATCACTTTCATATGTCTCTGTAATTTTTTGAACTCTATCCTCAAATTTCATTGTTGTTTTATAAGTATTTTCAACTCTCCCCTCTGTACTTTCTATATTTTGATATTTTGTATTTTGATCTATAAATTCAAGACTCTTTTCAATTCTCTCTGTAGTTATTAAGAGTTTTTGAATTTCTAACATAATTTTTCCTTTTCTTCTTCATATAGTGCCATTTTTCCAAGTTATAAACACTGCCACTAAAACATCCAAGGCTTTTGCTAGGTTTCAAACAAATTCAGTGAAATTTTTTCCACTGACCCTTTCAGTAAACCAAGCCAATAGCTTTGTAATATCAGATGTTGCCAAGCCTCTAGCCACTAGAGGGCAGGGTCTTTACCCTCTGTTTTTGGCTCTCTTTTCTAAACTCCGAACTCCGGAAAGGGTTTTTCTCCCGAAAGAGAAAAAAAATTGTTTAAAGATTTCAATCCGGCCAAGCCTTGCCGAGGAAATAGGCTTTTAATACACTAACACAAAAATTGGAAAAAGTATAGAGGAAGAAGGGGAAAAAAAACCAGTCCAGTTTAAAAGTAAGATGCATTTGTAAAAAGTCCATCCATAAAAAACAAACAAAATTAAAGTGAAAAAGATAACACGATAGTTTTAAACCAGTGTAAATTCGCCGCTTGTTTCCTTCTGTCTTCAATTTTATTTTAATTCTGAGTCTTTTGGGTTTTCTCTTCTTTAATAATAAAAAAATGTCTTACCATTTCGACACACTGTCTCACCTGTGCTGCTTCTGTTTCAAGGACTTGTCCCAACCTTCTGCAGCCATTTTGGCTGCTTCTCTGGTAGCTGGCAAAAAGAGCTTTTTCCTGGATCAATCAGAGGCTTTGCAATGCCCCTGAGATCAGCAGGACATGCCCGTCACTATCACCATTCCTTCAGAATGGTTTAGATCCAAAAGGATCGTCCAGCAACAGAGATATCGACAGCAATCCTGGAGCCCCAAGATTGCATGTCGTGTCATTGCGATGTCAAGCCCCGCCTTTTTCCAAGCCCCGCCTTTCAATGTAATCAAATTTTATGTTCTTTTTCTCACCCCATGCTATCTTTTTGTGCTGGCCCCACCTTCACATTTTAATACGTATTTCCTCTTGCCCTTTCCAACTGCTTCCTAAACCACAATGCAATTATCTCTCTCTCTCTCATCCCCATCCTTCCCAGTTTTGCAGTGTAATATTCCTACAGTCCAACAACATGGACCAAAAGATAACAAAGGAAAGGGCCCACAAAATTGCCTACATCTTTGAAAATAATGTTTCGCCAACAGAAACCTTCAGGAAAAGGCCTCTGCAGCCAAGAAATGAGCTCTGGATTGATGTATTCAGTGCACCCTGGCCTCTGTTTTGCCATCAGAGACCTCCAGGAAAGGCCTCTGAAGCTGACAAATGAGCTCTAGATTGACGTGTGGTGACCCCCTTTGGCCTCCATTTCACTGATGTTGAAAAGGAGGCCAGGGGCACACTGCACACATCAATGCGGAGCTCATTACCTGGCTGAAGAGGCCTTTCCTGAAGGCCTCTGACCATGAAATGAAGGCTGGGGGTGGGATGGGCACAAGTGGTGGCAAGTGGCCACAGAAGTGAACCGGCAAGGCAAGGCAGGTGTCGGGGTGTGGGAGGCCTGGCTGCCTCCCACATTGTCCTGAAATAAGTGGGCATGGGGAACATGGGGCAGATCCACCCCATCCCAGCTTGATTTTTACTCAAGCGCCTCGCCCCACCCTATGCAACCAGGTGCATTAGAGTGGGTGGGGTCTTAACTAGGGCTTATTTTGGGGGAGGGCTTACCGTATTTTTCAGATGCACCTTTTCCCACCCAAAAAGGGGATGAAAATCTGCGTCTTATACACTGAATAAAGCATTTTTGGCCTCCTGAAACTCTGTCCCCTTCGCAAAAATGGCCGTGCAGAGAGTTTGGGAGGCCTGCAAAGCGCTCCTGGGGGCTGGGGAGGGCAAAAATGAGTGAAAAATGGGTCATTGTTTTGCTTGTTTTTGCCACCCCCCAGCCCCCAGGAGCACTTTGCAGGCCTCCCAAACTCTCTGCATGCCCCGTTTTCACAAAGAACGAGGCATGCAAAGGGTTTGGGAGGCCTGTAGAGTGCAAAATTTTTTTTTAAAAATATACCTCTTCAAAATCTTGGTGCGTCTTAGTGCGTCTTATACTCTGATAAATACGGTATATTGTGCACATGTGTAAAAATCAAGCTAGTGCATAGTCACTCATGCCCTCGTCCTTTCTCGCCTGGACTATTGCAATGCTCTCTACATGGGGCTGCCCTTGAAGAGCACCTGGAGGCTTCAGCTGGTCCAGAATGCGGCCGCGCGGGTTGTCATGGGGGTACCTAGGTGCTCCCATGTTACACCCCTTTTAGGCGGCCTGCACTGGTTGTCGGTTGTTTTCTGGGTGCGATTCAAGGTATTAATTATGACCTTTAAAGCACTCCATGGCTTAGGCCCAGGGTACCTGCGAGACCACCTACTGCCACCAGTAGCCTCCCACCGTCCAGTACGATCCCACAGAGTTGGCCTCCTCAGGGTGCCGTCGGCCAGACAGTGTCGGCTGGTGACCCCCAGGGGGAGAGCCTTCTCTGTGGGAGTGCCTTCCCTCTGGAATGAGCTGCCCCCGGAGCTTCGCATAATCCCTGACGTCCGGTCCTTCCAACGCGCCCTAAAAAGTTGGCTTTTCCAGCAAGCCGGCCTGGCCTGTTAATTTTAACTCATTTTTAAATGTATTGTCTTTTAAATTCGGTTTGTTTTTTTGGATATGTATTTAATTTTTTTTTAACTTTTGGGATGTGTTTTTTTTTAAAATGTTGTACGCCGCCCTGAGTCCTTTTGGAGTAGGGCGGCATATAAATCTAAATAAACAAAACAAACAAACAAGAAACATTTTCGGGATAGGGCTTATTTTCAGGAAAGCATGGTACTTGGAAATTGTCTAGCCATGGAAGTGGATTTTCCACATACCTATCACCCTTGTGGGGTAGCCTAGAGAAGAAACACACTTAGGAGTACTAGCTCTATCTTGCAAGTTTGAAAGCACATTTCTCTCCTGTTGCCTTTGCAGCCTAAGAAGCTAGGGTTAGTCCCTTCTTGGATGTTTGTGATTCCCCCTTCAATTTAAGCTGCATCCTATGCAACTATTGCCCTATCTGCAGTTCTTCCCTCTGTCTTCCATTCCATTACTTCTTATAGTTTAAGAGACTAATCCCTTAACATTATAAAAATACATTTATGGTTCCAAAATTTCAGTGTGTGGAAAAAATTTTTGCTGTTCTTTGCGACATGTAAATGAGTTGTAAATTATATATTTATTTGATTTATATCCTGCTTTTGATGGTAAAGGTTTCTCCTATCCAGTCATGACCAACTCTAGGGGACAGTGCTCATCTTTATTGCTTAGCTGAGGGAGCATTGTCTGAAGATATTCCTGTGGTCATGTGACCAGCATGTCTATATGCCGAGGTGCACAGAAAGCTGTTGCATTCCCACTGAAGTGGTACCTATTTATCTACTCGCATTTTCATGTGAGTAGGAGCTGAGGCAAGTAATGGGAGTTCAGCCTGTCACAGGGTGCTCGGGTATCAAATCTGGACTTTAGCTTTCCAGTGGACAAGCTCAGCATCTTTTAACCGTTGAGCCATTGCACAATTTACTGGGTGCAATTCAAGAAGGTGTACATAATGTCTGAGCTTCTATTTGACTACAACAGGGGTGTCAAACCCAAGACTCACCTGCCGGATCTGGATCTGGCCTGTGGGGCCATCCTGAAAACAGTGAAGGACTGGCCCATGGTGCCTCTGCCAGTGAAAATGAAGCCTAGGAGGGCCGTGTGCTCTGTTTTTGGCCGGGACAGCCTCCTGCAGCCCTCTGCCAGTGAAAACAGACTCTATTTTTAGTTGCAGAGGACTGCAGGAGTCCATTGTGGCCAAAAATGGGGCCGAGGGGGGGCCATGCGTGGCCCCCCCGAGCTCTGTTTTTGCTGGCAGAGGGCTAGCAAAACAAATGAAAAGCAAAACAAACAAAATAAGAAACGTTTCCCCTTTTGCATTTGAGCATCCATGAAGGGACAGGAAAGGAGAAAGGGAAAGAGGAAAGACAAAGAATAAGAAAGATGGGAAGATATCAAGGAAGGAAAAAGAAGGAAAGAGGGGAAGGAAGAAGAAAGCAGAATGAAGAGGGAGGGAGGGAGGGAGGGAGGGAGGGAGGGAAGGAAGGATCCCCTCAGCCACCACAGGTACCCCCGACACAAGTAACCCCTCCCCCCTCAGCCACATACCATTGGTTCCCCCAAGGTCAAATACAACTCTGATGTAGCCCTCAATGAAATCGAGTTTGAGACTCCTGCACTACAACAACCACTCTGTGAAATGAGTTGAACTGAGTGAATGATGAGCCAAAAGTCAACCAGCCAGTTTTCATACCAAAGGGTGGACTGGAACTCAGTGTCTTAGATTTTAGTACAGTACATTCAACCACTACACCAAAATGGCTCTCACAGATTCTGTATGATTACAGTGAAATATGGTAATCCTTCACCGAAAATGTTGAGTAAAATTTCTCTCTCTCTCTCTCTCTCTCTCTCTCTCTCTCTCTCTCTCTCTCTCTCTCTCTCTCTCTCTCTCTCTCTCTCTCTCTCTCTCTCTCTCCCTCCCTCTCTCTCTCTCTCACACACACATCTATTGTGAAGATTCCTTTGCCCATTTGAGTTGAGATGTTACCAGCTGAACATATTGCAGGCTGAACTTGTAAGCGGATGTGGGGAAGAACATGAGAGACTAAGCAAAGAAATGCTGTCAGGATCTTTCCCACATACCACTACAGAGCGAGAGACATCGGGGAAAGATTGAATCAGTGTCTGGAGGTTGTCGGGAAAGGGCCAAATAAACTCAGGGTGAACTCTTCCAAAACGGAATGGCTGTATAGCAAGAAACCTTCAGGAATATTAGCCCAGTAGTTATTGAGAAAGAACAGCATTTCCCCTGAAGGAATTGGCCCCTGATTGGGAAGTTGTCTTGGTCTCCCATCTATTGGTGCTCTTCATTATATCAAGTGAAGCAGTGCTGGGATTCAATCGGTGTAACAACCGGTTCGCTGAGCACGCGCTTCCCTTCGCGGGTGCGCAATTCGTTTCAAAACAGCTCTAAAACTTACCTTCTACTGCAGCCCCGGTGCGTACAACAGCTGAGGCATGGCAATCCGCTCTGCCACGCCTATCAGCTGGGCTTCAAACAAAGGAAATATAGGACAGACTAGCACAGGGGCGAGTGGGCAGGGTCAACTGATCGCTGAAACTACCGATTCACGTGAAACAATCCTAACCGGCTGAATACCACCCCTGAAGTGGACAACAATGTCTTGGAGATTATGTGTTGTATGGGACAGAAATGTAGAGATTCCAAAGAACTCCTTGGCATTGTGGCAGGATGGAGCAGAGCAGAATACTTTATGTGGTTAGACCAGGGGTATCCAAACTTGACAACTTTAAGACTTGTGGACTTCAACTCCCAGAATTCCCCAGCCAGCCATTAAATCCACAAGTCTTAAAGTTGCCAAGTTTGGACACCCCTGGGTTAGACACACAAGGAATTTGTCTCTAGTACTATGAATGTATAGAGTAGACAGACAGATTTCGTGGCCTAAATTTTCCTTTCGGCTTCTCTTAAGTCTACATTCTGGTGTTTTTAATTAATGTGTACTATGTAATCATCATATGAGTTTGATTGTTTACTGAATTAGCATTACTAAATTGTATCTGCTTTGTTTTACATACCTGAAGAGTTAGTTTAAAGATAAGAGATTTAGAAATGCCTTAAATAAAGAACCTCACTTCCTAACACAGGGCGGGGTGAATTTTGATGGCATGTAGACGCTTAGAATGGCATGTTGGCCACATGTTAAGGTGACCAGCTTCCAAGTAAGCAAGTGTGGGAGTGTCAACCCTTTGAGGTAGGCCAAGTCAGGAAAACAGACAGAGTGAATTATGTTTCAGGAATTTGGGAAATTTTTTTAGTGAAACCTGAAAGCCTTCCAGAGTATCCCTTTGCCCCCTCTTACACCAAGCAGAATCAGGATGGAGTTAGCTTGAGTTTCTCACATTTTCTTCTTTCCCAGAACTAACTTTTACATAATGATTCTTTTATTCCTTCTTCAAGGTTATCTCCTTACTCTTCCACTGGGAGAATGCACTTATGGTGGAGCTCATCTGATGGTCTTCTGTGTTTATTATTTTATTTCTCAGCAAGAGTCTGAAATACTACTCCACTGAAGTTCAAACATTTATTTATTATCTTGCCTTCATTATTATTATCATTTTTTTACAGATCTAGTGGCTCAGTGACTGAAAGATGCTGGATTTGTCAGTCAGAGAAGGTTGGCTCTCTGTACTCCAGCAGTTCAAGCCCTAGTACTACATGACAGAGTGAGCTCCTGTTCTTGTCTTCACCTCCTTCCAAGCTAGCAGTTCAATGCAAGTAGATAAATAGGTACCTCTTTGATTGGAAGATAACAGCACTTTATGCAGAAGAGATGAACCAGCACTTGACCTGCCCGAAGGCAAGGTGAAATCAATGGTGAAAAGCCATAGATAACGCTGATACTTCCAGAACGTAGTTAGCCAGTCTCTGCGTGGACCTAATTCTCCTCCAGCACATGAGCATGAACTAAATCAGGGGTGTCAAACTGGATTTCTTCGAGGGCCGGATCAGCATTGTAGTTCTCCACAGGCTGACCAGGGTTGAGGAGAGACAGGATGGATGCCTCCTGCAGCATCTTGCCGGCCTCCTGCACCAGAGGTGGGTTGCTCCCGGTTTGGCCCAGATCAGCTGAACCAGCAGGAGGCTCCACCCACCTGCCCGGATACTTCTGTGCATGCACAGAAGTGCGCATGCAAGCATAAGCAAACTGATAGTGCCGGGATTTGAAACCCACCTCTGCCCCTCACCCATTTTGGCTGCCAGAGGCACCGTGGGCTGGTCCTTTGCTATTTCTAGGCTGGCCCTGTGGGCCAGATTTAAGCACCCCATGGGCAAGATCTGGCCCATGGGCCTTGAGTTTGACACTCCTAAACTAAACGAACTACTCTGAAATAACATTGTAGACTCCCTGGCTTTCATTATGCAAACACCATGCACTAAATAAAATAATAATTTTTTAATATAAATAACTCAAAGAAGTGGACATATTTAATATTTGCTCCGCCTTCTATTTTCCCCACAATAACAGCCTTGTGAGATGTCTTGGACTGAGAGTGAGTGACCAGCCCAAAGCCACCCAGACGGTTTTCATGCCTACAGCAGGATTAGAACTCAGGGTCTCCCAGTTTCTAGCCTGGTACTTTGGACCACTAGACCAAACTGGTTCTCATAATCTGCCTCTGAGCATGGAGAACACCACAGGTTGAATCAGGAGGAAACATTTTCAAAGCTTCTACTGGCATGATGTCTTATCAATGCTTGTTATCTGACTTATTACCAAAATTAAATACAGCTGCGTTCTGAAAGAATATTAAGATCATATTTGATGACAAATGGGATTCCTCCCTGTCTAGTCCCTCTGTGGGAGTTGGGAGGCTATATAAATTTGTTTAATAAATAAATAGTGGTGTTGACAGTAGGTGACAAAGGAGATCACTAACTCACATAGTCACTAGTTTATTATATTATTTTATTTTGTTATTTTATTAACCCTCTACAACCGTGATATCCGGCATGTTGTGCTCCAAATGACGATCCGTTTGTATTCGAAAGTCCCACAAGAACTTCACCTTCTCATTTTCGATAACGTTTTCCACTTTATGTTCTACATAATGACTAGTGGATTCATTTAGCAACTCGGTCATGTCTAGCTTTGTAATCAGTTTGTGCAATTTTTCTGCATTCACATATTAAATGTGAAACAGTTTCGACTTTGTTATTGCAAAGTTGGCAGTTTGGGTTATCAGTGGACTTTTGTATCTTCGCTTTCATGGCATTAGTTTGTAGTGCTTGTTCTTGAGCAGCCAGTATTAAACCTTCCGTTTCTTTCTTGATAGTTCCCATCTTAAGCCATGTCCATGTCAAGTTGTCATCACATTTTCCTTCAATGTTTTTCAAGGGCTGTCCATGCAAAGCTTTGGTTTTCCATCTATTTGTCATCCAGCTGTTTTTCCTTATATCCAAGTTTTGTGCTTTGATTCCAGTCGCTTTGCAGTTGTTCGCCCTGGTTCCCTGGCAGTAACAACTGAGCTCTGTAGCCCCTTTTTCGACAGATGTCCAGGAGCCATAGCATCTGACGTGGTCCTTGTTGACCCGGGCGATGACCAATCCAAAGTGGAATTTTGTTGCTTTCTCCTCATCATTAGTGATGATAGGTCCTTGAGTTGGTTCTCAGTGCTAAGCCACTACTGATTCAAGGACGATAATATCAAAACTGTAGGAACCGCACCAGATAGCTGTCCAGGCCCAGCCATGGCAGGAAAGAGGCCTACCTTCTTGTTTGATGGTAGGAAAGAAGGATCTGGAATGGGGTGGGGGTGGGGGAAGAGGCCTACCTTCCTGCTTGGTGGTAGGAAGGAAGGATCAGGAATGGGGGGAGGAAAGAGGCCTACCTTCCTGTTGGTGGTAGGAAGGAAGGATCAGGAATGGGAAGGATTATTATTGTTGTTGTTGTTGTTGTTGTGTTGATCTTTGGTGAGATTCACAGCCTTTGGGGCTGGTTGGTAGCTCAATAGCTCGAGTCCTAACCAAGGACCTAGGAACTGTTAAGGTAACGTCGGGGGATATAAGTTGTTCCAAGTAGGGTGGTTTTTGTAGAGTCAGAATGTTCAAGTCTGATAAATTTAGAATTTCCAAATAGCGAGGTAGCCCGTTAGGTATTGCTCCAAGGACTCCAATTACAATTGGGACAAGACATCATTTCTTTATCCACAGTCGCTCAACTTCAATTTGCAAGTCCCGGTACTTTGTGATTTTTTTCTTGCTGCTTATCTTCAATGTCAATGAACCAAACTTTTTATTTTCAACTATTGCTATGTCAGGTGTGTTGTAGGCCAAGTGCCTGTCAGTCTGGATTCTGAAATCCCACAAGATCTTGACTTTCTCATTCTCTAAAACCTTCTCAACCTGATGGTCCCAGTGGTTTTTGCTGTACTCAAATCCAAACTTCTGTCACAATTTCCAGTGAATGATCTTAGCAACTCGGTCATGGCATTGCAGGTAGTCAGTTTGTGAAGTTTTGCTGCACCTACTGATCTAAATAATAATAATAATAATAATAATAATAATAATAATAATAATAATAATAATAATAATAATAATAATAATAATAATTGTTATTATTGTTGTTATTGTTGTTGTTGTTGTTGTTATTATTATTATTATTATTATTATTATTATTATTATTATTATTATTATTATTATTATTATTATTATTATTATTATTATTATTAATGTTACCCATATCCCCTACAAGTTGAGTAAGAGAAAGAAGCCAAGGTGAATGCCAGAAAGGAACCAAGGAATGGCCATGGCGAAAACACATGCTATGGAGGAGTTCTGGAATGCAGAGGTGGGTTGCTCCCAGTTCAGCCCAGTTGGCTTAACCGGTAGTGGTATTTTGGTTTGGGTTGCAGAACTGGCAGCAAACCAGGCTGGCCATGCCCTTGAACCAGTTCCCTGGTTGCTGTTGCCTTAGCCGGCATGCTGTTTAGTAGTGCACGTTTTGTGCACAGTTCACTGTAAATTGCTCTGCACATGCGTGAAAAACAATTTACATTGAACTGCGCGCAGACACGCGATGCAAACTGGTAGTAAAACCAGGAACGACCCACCTCTGCTGGAATGGTATAACAGTGATTGGCCTGGGTGTAAAAATTACTGTCTGTATGGGACCTTGTGTTGTCAAATCTCGAGCGGGCAAAATGGAACTTGTTGCTCCCCAAGGGAGAATGTAACCTTGGTGTATTCTACAAAACTGCTCCAAGAACTGTTACTGCATGTGACTAGCATAGAGACCTTCCTGGCTATGGAAACAGTCAGGACATTTTACAATAAAAGATGTGAGCATGCAAAGTCATTTGTCTATAAAATCAAAGCACACTTGCAATGTATTTACTGATAACAGGACTTTCAAGATACTGATGATAGAACTTGACTAACTTTCCAAGATTTAAATTGTTTTTCAGAACAGAACTAGTGCTCTTTCCAAAGAGGGCTAAAACCATGTTTGCAAGGGACCTACGTAACAGCTGACAACATCTGATCAGTTGGTCTGTGAACCACAGGAGCTTGTATAGTCTTAAAGCATCTCTACCTAATCACCCATGTTGTTAGGACCCTCAAACCTACTTCCCCATTTCACTTTACCTACCTGATATTCTAAAAGAAGGAAATTAACCCTTACCCTGATCCTTTGGAAGGAAAGATACTGAAGCTGAAGCAAGAATACTTTGGCCATCTGATGAGAAGAGGAAAGGACCCTGATGTGGGGAAAGATGAAAGGCAAAGGGGAAAGTGGATGGCAGAGGATTATATAGATAATGTCATCGATGCAAGGAACATGGATTTGGGTGAACTTCAGGAGATAGTGCAGTGCTTCTCAATTATTTTCTGTCATGCCCCCCCTAGGAAGAAGAAAACATTTCGCCCCCCCCCCCCCCCGCGCGACTGTAAATAGTATAATTTGTCTATAAAATTGTTATAAGTACACCTCTGCATAACATAGCACACCGGTCTTTCCTCGTCTCCCACCGTAGTCACATGCTTTCTTTCCTCTTTCCCTCTTACTTGTCTATCCTTCCTTCCACCCTCCCTTCCTCCTTCCCTTCCTTCCTGCCTCCCTTCCAGTTCCCTCCTTCCTCTTTCCCCCTGCCTGCCTGCCTTCTTTCCTCTTTCCCTATCCTCCTATCCTTCCTTTCTCCCTCCCTCCTTCCCTGCCTCCCTTCCAGTTCCATTCTTCCCTCCTTCCTGCCTGCTTGCCTTCTTTCCTCTTTCCCTCTTGCTTGTCTATCCTTCCTTCCACCCTCCCTTCCTCCTTCCCTTCCTTCCTGCCTCCCTTCCAGTTCCCTCCTTCCTCTTTCCCCCTGCCTGCCTGCCTTCTTTCCTCTTTCCCTATCCTCCTATCCTTCCTTTCTCCCTCCCTCCTT